>NC_084793.1:265941624-267260791 GCF_963169125.1 Humulus lupulus
GCTAAACAGGGCCCACATGCTTATTAATACTCATAAACATGTATTTCACATATCCATATAATCATATAAGCATGCTTATCACATAATCATGCATTAAATCATATAAATCACATATAAACCAATTATGCCCTCCCGACACACTAATCAAGGCCCTTAAGCCTTATTAGTAATTTTGGGTCGTTACACTAACATTCTCACAAGAGGTTTTGTATATGGATCCGCTAAGTTCTCACTAGTTTTAGCATATGAGATTGATATGATTCCATCTTGAATCAAGTGTCTCACATATTCATGTCTTAAACTTATAGGTTTAGACTTCCCATTGTACACACTATTATATGCTCTAGCAAGAGTAGCTTGACTATCACAATGTATCAATATTGTGGATACCATATTCGTGGTGAAGGGGATATCAAACATGAGATCCCTAAGCCACTCGACCTCTTTGCTGGTTTCCGCTAGAGCTGTAAACACCCAACCAATGGTGGAGAGATTGTCTCCCACTCCCGATATCCAACTAGCGTCGGAATATCCTTCAAGTATACTAGGAGCATTTGAATAGGGAAGGCTATATTATTTGGTACACTTACGGTACCTTAGAATCCTTTCAATAGCCTCCCAATGCTTGATACTTGGATTGCTAGTAAACCTACCAAGTTTACAAACTACATATGCAATGTCCACTCTAGTACAATGAGCGGTGTACATTAGGCTCCCTACTGCACTTGCATATTCCAATTAAGTCACTGCTCTTCCTTCATTCTTTTAAGCTTCATGTTTGAATCAAAGGGTGTATTTGCTTATTTGATTTTGAGATGACTAAATTTGTCAAGCACTTTCTTGACATAATGCGCTTGACTCAATACAAATTGTTGGGAATATATGGCTTTACACTTTGCAAATCAACAATTGATAATGGGAATGGTTTGATTTTTGAAACCCTAAATGCTAAACAAGAACCTTATTCAAAGTATGAATGAAAATCTTGAAAATCAAAGAAACATATTCATGATATCAATGTCAATCTTGAATATAAGAAACTAAATGACTAAATGATGATAAGATGAACTTAGAAACATTTAATTTTTCAATACTAACAATGAAAATTCAATAGAGTAACACAAAACAAAGTTAGTGTTCAATAGATACAACCTTTGATTTAGAGCAACTTGAATCTTCAAGCTTGGGGAACTTATAAGGCTTATACAGAATAATAATATTGTGTATCAAAATCTCTATTCCCAGCCTTCCCTTATTGCTTGAAGCTTCAACTAACTAGAATGAGATTTTGGATTTAAAAAGCCTTAAAACTCATGTAAGTCAAGAAAAGCTTGATGAATTTCTTGGAGAAAACTTTGGTCTTTGAAAGCTAGAGAGAGAGAGTTGGAAAGTGTGATCAAGGCCTTACAACTCTAATAACCCATATTTATAGTGCAGACATTGTCATTAGTCTAACCAATATGATTAGAGCATTTAAAACACATCATTTGGTGCATTTTATGTAACTGTATAACGCTAAAAGACCGCCCAAGTGATGTATCGCCTACTAGGTGATATGTCGCCTACTAATAGGCGATGCATCGTCTGCTGGGGCTTTTGAAGCCCTTCACATTTTGGCAATGCTATGCCACTTAGGGGGCAACGCATCGCTACCCCTCTAACTTTGGGCCCCTCCAATGGTCCTAAAATTGCTCCAAATGCTACCGAACTTTTTGGGAATGTTTGGATACCTCATTGTATCACTTTAGGTCCATTTTTAGATGCCTTCTATGTAATCTCATGTTTTCACATCACCTTAAGTGAAAATTGCTAAGTGTTTTGCACCTCAACATGTAAACATCTTAACCATTATATTTAACCAATCTCAACATGCCTTCTACCAGTGAGGATGGCTTATATAGTTGATCTTTATGCAGAGCACTATGTGAGAGAGATAATATGTCTTCATGGAGCTCCGATGTCGATCATGTTAGATCGGGACCCCACATTTACTTCCAAGTTTTGGGAAAGTTTGCTGAAGGTGATGGGCATGCAGCTGAAGTTTAGTACAACTTATCATCCTCAGACCGATGGTCAGTCTGAGAGGACAATCCAGATATTGGACGGCATGCTGAGAGTATGTTTACTGGACTTTGAGGGATCCTGGAGTAAATATTTAACTCTGATAGAGTTTTCCTACAACAACAGCTACCAGGCGACCATAGGAGTGGCTCCTTATGAGATGTTGTATGGTAGGAAATGCAGATCACCCATTCACTGGGATGAGATGGCTGAACACAGAAACTTGGGTCCTGAGGCAGTTCAGAGTTTGAATGCACGCATCACAAAGTAGACAGAAGAGTTATGCGGATCTGAAGCGCAGGAAAGTGGAGTTCCAGGTGGGAGACTATGTCTTCCTTTGAGTCTCACCACTGAAGAGGGTGGGGAGGTTTGGGAAGAAGGGCAAGCTGAGCCCTAGATTTGTAGGACCTTTTGAGATCCTAGAGAGGATCGGTCAGGTGGCCTATAGATTGGCCTTACCTCCAGCATTGTCGGCCATGCACAATGTGTACCATATTTCGATGCTGCAAAAGTATGTATCTGATGAGAATCATGTACTAAGCTATGAAGATCTGGAGCTATAGGCAGACTTATCCTTTGAGGAACAGCCAATCCAGATATTAGACAGGAATGACAAGGTCCTGAGGAATAAAACCATACATTTAGTTAAGGTATTATGGAAGAACAACAAGGTTGAGGAGGCGAACTGGGAGTTGGAATCAACAATGTGGGATCTGTATCCCGAGCTGTTCAGGTAAAAATTCGATGACGAAATTCCTGTAAGGAGGGGATAATTGTAACGCCAAGAATTCCCTAATATGGCTTAGTGCCTGGATTAAGGGGTCGAGAGGCAATAATTGTATTAATTGAGTGCTTATGTGTTATGCGCATGCTATTATGTGAATTTTATTATGATATGATTATGCTTGCATGCTTAGGTGTATTAAATATGCACATGGGCCCGTTTCTTATTAGAAGGGCATTTTTGTAATTTTGACCCGTTAAGGTTATAATTATAAATTTGTGTGAAATGCGATTGAGACCACATTATTATGTGGATATATTTGGGTTACTCGGCACGAGGTGATCCTAGTGAGCAAGTTAGCGGAAAAGTCACAATGGGATAAAATACCCAGCTCGGGGTGAGCTAGGGGTATTTTGGTAATTTAGCACATTAGCGGGATTTATCGGGTAATGGGAGATTAAGTGGTTATTACTTGGAGATGGTTGTGATTTATTTAGATATGTGGAGTTTATTAGAAATTAGAGGGAATGGTGGTAATTGACCAAAGTGCCCTTGTGAGTATTGAAGAGGAAAATTTGGGTTTAAGGGCAATTGGGTCTTTTGGTAGGCTTTGGCTTGACTTAACTACTTTGGAAAGCTGTGGAAAATAAGGGAAACACTCAGAAAACAAAAGAATCTCTCTCTCACGTTACTCTCTCTCACTCTCCTTGGGGATTTGAAGATTTTGAAATATTTGAGGAAACAAAGCTTGGGATTGAATGTTTGGTGTCTAGGAGTAAGCTGGGAGCAACTTGGGACCATACTTCAGCCATTGAAGGTAAGAAATTTCTTTATTTGTGAGTTTAATTCCTGGTGGTTTAAGTTTTTTAAGAATTTTAAACTTTGATGGGTTTTGAGTTTTGGGTTGGATTTAAGTTGGTTATTGGGATGCTTGGATTTCATAGGATGTGTATTAACGTGTTTGGGACTCAATTGGGACTTTGGGGAAACCTTGGGATGATTTTGGAAGGTTTGGGTTCAGAGGAAATGCAGGAAAAACCCAATTTTTCTGGGTTCGCGAAGGGGCACCGCGACGGTAGGCTGAGGTTGGGTCGAGGGTGTGCTGGGCGTTGCGCTGCAGCGCTAGGCCAAATTTCAGGATCCCCGAAATCCAATTTTTTGGGTTTTTGCCCAGGGACTCGGGGGATGATTTCATCAACCCTTTTGGTGGAATGGGAAGTCCCGAGAGCACAGGATTGGTCCTGGGGTTCGTTTATGGAATCGAATGTTGATAAGACATGATCTATGGGTTGTGACTAGGTTATCGCTAAGGCTCAGGACAGGATTGTACTCGGTGGATGCTTATATCTAGTGCCTTGACCAAAGGTAAGAAAACTAAACCTGATGCGTGAGATGCATGATTGGGTTGTGTCCATTTGTTAAATGTGAATGTGATTAGGGTTCGGGCTCAGCTAATGAGCATGATTATAATTATGCCTATGTATATCTGCTTAGTATACTATAATGCATTGTATCTGTATGTATGATGAATGTATTATGTGGATGTTTGTTCTGGCTAGGAAGCTCGGTTTATAAGCTGAGAATCTGTTTGTTGCATCTGATGAAAACTCGACCCACTAGTCAAGGGTATATTTGGTTAAAAGGGGCTTGACTTATAAGTCGAGGGTTTCCAAGGCTCGACTTATTAGTCGAGGGTCCGTAAGGTTCAGCTTATAAGTCGTGATTGGTGTTATACGCGTTGAGCGCAGGCCGTTATGGCTAGGCCACCCCAGGAATGCCTTATGCACTTGGCTGGCTTGGATGCCATATGAATAAATGGGAGTGCGACACGTACTTGTGTGACCCTATGGTCACTAACCTGTACAGTGTGTGTATGTTTTGTTATAGTTATTACTATTAAGCATGCTTTGGTGTTCTGTGAACTATCTGAAAATGTTAATGTGTTTTCTTGCTGAGTCTTTTAGCTCATGGGTGATTTGCGTGTAGGTAAGGGTAAGAAGAAGCTTGCCAGCCATGAGTTAGAGAGCGATAGCGGTGATGTGTACATATGCAGTCTGCTCGACCGCCACAGTCGAGATATCGCAGGGGAGTTAGGGTTGGACCCTATTTTGCCGCTTAGGCCGGCTTATTTTATAATCTCTGTGTAACTAAGACCGTTACACTGTGTGTTTAAAATAGTGCAAGACTTGCTAATGAAGTCGTTTGAACTAAAATGTGTTTCTAAAGTCATCTGACAGGTTAGGGTTAAAAGATTTTGATTATAAAATGATTGATTTTCATTAAAATAAGAGTTTGATATATGGGATCCGAAAAATAAGATTTACAAGGCAGAAACAACTCTCATAAGTTAATATAACAGAAGCCAGTCTAATGGCAAAATACAGTTTAGAGCTCTAGTTCCTTTAATTCCATTGGCCGTGGTGGTCGAGCAGCTGTCAATGTACACTCCGCCTCCGAAGCTCTCCAACTCATGGTTGGTCCAATTTTCCTTTGCCTTTGCCTCCACCACGTAGCACTCGTGAGCAAAGGCCCAACAAGAAAACTAAATTCAACAAACATAGGTAATAACAGAGAATACATAGAAATCTTGAATAAATCAGATCAATAGCGACAAAATACAAGTATTAAACTAGACGATGATAAACATATACTTTCGAGCATATAAATCAATCTGTAATACAAATATTTAGGTATCGGCGCCCTTAGGCCGAGCCCTCTAATTATTTATCTAATCCCACCTCACTTAGGCCGAGCTAAGGTCAGTACGCTTATCATCAGCCCCGGCTCCCTTAGGTCATACTTTCACAGTACACATAACAATCATATAAGTTACAAAACACATACATTCAATTATAGGGAATCTCAGTCCCGTTCACAATCACATGGGTGCAGTTTTCTTACCTTGAGTCCCGAGCGATGGATAAAGAGCAGTCCCGAGCACAATCCTCAGTACTGAGCCTTAACGGTAACCCTAGTCACAAGCAATCATGGGTAACTATCAAATTCTAATCAAATTAATTTTTTTTGGAAACAAATACTAGTCTCTGGGACCTCGAATTCCACTAAACTGGGTAGTAGAATTCGTCCCGAGCGCTTAGGTTTAAATCCCCGAGCCTTCCCGAGTCTAAAAACAAACCTAGGCCATAACTGTCTAGGCGAGCCACGACCTGGCCCTGAGAGTTGCGGTGCGCCTCAAGTCAGAGGCGCAACCTCTTGCTTTGGGGGGAGGCGGGCCGCGACTTGCCCCCTAGGATCGTGGCGCACCTTCAAGTCAGCAAGCCCTCCCAGGGGATTCTGGGCACACGGGCCGCAACGCCCATGAACTGGGTCGCGGCGCGCCCCCGCAAACCTAGAAATCCATAGGTTTCCAATGTTTTTCCCTAACTCTCAGCTCCAAAATCCAACCTCAAAACATACCCCAGCCTAAACCAACTTCAGATTTCTCAGTACTACTTCAAAAACAATCCATATAACGTAAAACGCCAACTCAAATTCCCTTCAATCCTAAACCCAATAACTAACCCAAGCACCCTTAAACAAAACAAAACCCAATAGAATTCAGCAACTAGAAGTTAGAATCTTTCCTCAGTTGATAGCCTAACCTCCTTAGAAATTCTTTGACTAATCCTAGCTTTAATTCCCCAGGTTCTCCCAGCTTAATTCCTTGAGTTTTTCTCCTTCAAGCTTCAAAGTTTCCTTTAGGTTCTAGAGAGGGAAAGAGAGAATGTGAGCATTAGGGAGAGAGAGTGTTGAGAGCCTTCCTTAGTGATTCTGGTCTTTTCCTAAAGTTTATGAGTATATCCTTAACCCAAAGACAAAAATACCCCTTAATTAACCCAGCCTCTTTTATTGCCCATAAGGGCATAATGGTCGTTTATCCTGATTCCTGCTAATTTCTCGAGTCATCCTACCAATTCCCAATTAATCCTGTCATGTCCAACTAATTAGCAAATATTTACCCATTACTCACGAAATCTCAAATATACATTAAACTTCCCAAAATACCCCTAAGCTCACCCCCGAGTCGGGTAATAAACCCCATTGTGACTATTCCGCTAATTCGTTCACTAGGATCGCCTCGAGTCGTATACTGCAAATATATACACATAATAATGTGGTCTCAATCATTTAACACATATAATCACATTTATGCCCTTAACGGGCCAAAATTACAGATATGACCCTATAAACAAGAACAGGCCCACCCACATATTTAATACTCATAAACATGTATCTAAATATATTCATATCATCATATATATCATGCATGCCACATAGTCACACGATATCGACCTCTCCACGGTCCTTGGTCTCAAAGTTTTAACATATAAACCTCTTTAATTCTATTATTCATCTCATGTCATTACTCAAAATCAACATGTGTGTAAGTCTAACATGCCACAGAGTAATAAAATTTGAGTCAAGCATATAACAAGAAGAACTAGAAGCTTTATTGTTCATATTATCAATAGAGGTACAAAGTTTAAACATGCCATCACAAGCATATCCCTTCCCCACAAAAACATTCCCCTTTGGCAGTAAGCTTGCCAGAATCTATCACAACTTTGATTCTCAGTTTTACAAGAAAATTTCCAATCACAATGTTTCTACTAATTTTCGGTGCATACAAAACATTGATGAGTAGAACTTTCTTGCCGAAAGTGAATAATAGATCAATTGTTCCATTGCCTTCTGTGTATCCTAATTTCAGCACTAGTCTTTTACTAAGATCGTGTACAGCTGGCAGGTAACTACAGGGAAGGAATAGCCTATAAGTCCAAGTATCCTCCACATTGATATCACGATTCTCATGACGATTGCACGAGCTAGGGATGCATAAATAGAAAAGTGCGAGCTTGTAATATTTATAAGGCATGACCTCCATGATACGAGCTCGATGGTGCATTCAGCTTGTGGTAACTTGGAGATATGGCGTGTCCACGGATCCCCGAAGACTCGGATACTTTATACGATCATTTATGGCCAACCTATGATAGTTAATATCCCAAATATTAGGAGATTATTTATTTCATGATCAGATCATATCCTAGTATAAATGGGAATATTTCATCATAAATGTAATATATACGCAAATCCGTGATTGACTCACGCGGTTACCCAAAGTTGTCCAAGCAATTTCTCTATAAATGTTGAGAATATTGGACAGGAAAATGGGATGATTATTCTGAAATACCGAGACTCTATCCAAATAGAGAGAGAAAAACAGTAATAATATAGACTCGTGGACTAGGTGGATTTTAACCATTGAACCACGTAAAAAGACCAGTGTTCTTGAGAGTAATTTTCTTACTTCGGTTTATAATCAAGCACTAATTCAACCTTGTTATTTTATTGATTCACTGTTGGCGAAAAATCGCATCAACAGTTTGGTGCTTCCATTGAGAGTTGAGATTAGTGCTTTCATCAAAATTCCCAACCAAACCTCATCATGGTGGTCACCCGCTCGATGCACGACAATGAGATGGAGCAGCCTGGTGAGCAGGGGGCCCACCATACCGCTGTTCCAAATGAGCATGGCCCTGAAGTTCAGCAATGCCCAGGAAAGCAACCAGTTGGCCACGACGATACTGGGAGTTTGGTGTCATTGCTGTCGAATCCAAACCCAGACTACTTAACTGCGGTGGAAATTAAAACACGCAGTTAAGAAGCCATCTTGCTAGGGCAAATAGGCAAATCAAGGAGGTTTTGGCTCGGTTACCCCCTCTAGCAACCGACGTTAATATCGGAAAGAGGCAAAGTGAGTCTCATAAGTCCCACAGGAATAATTGATCCAAGCCAAGTCGATCAGTCATAACTTCCACCCCAAGTTCTGTGCCCAAAACACAAGATCGTCGAACTGCTCAACTTAGTGGCCCTCCCAGAGGTCATCGACAAATTAGTTGGTCATTCAGAACTGCGATCCCAAGCTCAATACCACCGTCGCACGCGCATGGGAATACCCATAACAATCCACGAGGAGGATCCGGAGTAGGCTCACAGAGACAAAATGTTTCGACCAATCCTCCTGCGTCACGATCGGATCGCCAGGCGTAAAGAGCTAGAAATGGTGAGGTAGGGCGACCGCGGGCTAATTTAGTTCACTCTGATGGGACAAGAATTGCCTCGCCAGTCAGGCATCCCTCATCACCCATAAGACATCCGACATTGCCTTGTTCTGCACGAGACATTCTTGTTCATGGGAGTAGCAAGAGAAATCCTCCTTCGTCCGCACGGGACATTCTTGCTTATGGGGACAGCAGGAGAAATCCTCCTCCATTTGCCCCTACTTATGTCCCATGAACACGCGTCAATAGTCTGGATCCTCAGCCTCAACCGCGAGCAGTGAGCTTCGCTAATGGAAGTTATTGGACTGAGAGCCATCGAAGTGGCAGGTCCGAAGGTGATCTGAGAAATCACCTGAGTTCAGCTCAGAGTCCCCAATTTGAACATAGCCTGATCTGCAAGATCGTTTAAACTCGCAGAGAAGAAATTCAGCTTGAAATGAAGGAGTTAGTTACACTCACCACAAGGGAGGTCCTTCCGAGGTACGTGATAACAGGAATGTCCCACAAAACCAAGCCCGAACTTGGAGGAACATCAACCCGCTGAACACGTACGATAGGACGAGAGCTGTTGAACAGCCCCAGAATAAACAAGGAACCAGGGACCAAACCCTCGAAAGGTTAGCCCAGATGGAGGAGCTGATGAAAAGGCTCCTATCGGAAAAAGAGAAAGATGAGTGTGATTTAGAGGATAAGCTCGAGCTTTTTTCCCCGAATATTGCGGTGACTGCATATCCACAAGGTTTCAGGATGCCACATTTGTCGAAGTTTGACAGAGATGGAGATCCATCTGACCACCTAGGGATGTTCAACACCATGATGATGGCCTACAACATCGGGCCTGAGCTAAGATGCTTAATATTCCCCTCGACTTTGATTGGGCCAGCTAGGCAATGGTTTAAACAATATAAGAGGTATTCAATTAGCTCGTGGAAGAGATTTTCCGCTGATTTCAAGAGAGCATTCAGGGCTTCTCAAGCAGCTAGGATTAAAGCTGACTCTCTGTCAAATGTAAAGAAACAGCCCAGTGAACCGTTGAAAGCATACCTAAGTAGGTTTGCCAATGTTGCTGCGCGAGCTAGAGATGCCGACGATAGTTCTAAACTCGTGGCAATGAGAACAGGAATCCTTGTTGGAGGCGACCTGTGGCAAGAGTTGCAGAGGAAAGGAGTTAGTACTGTTGATGAGTTCTTGAACCGAGCTCAAAGGTGGGTTAATCTAGAAGAGGCGCGAGCTTCCATCGCGGGAACCAGCCAAGTCCTTGTCCAGCCCGTTGGAGCGGTGACGGATGTAGCAGCTACGACACAAACCGTTGCCCAGAATAACCAATGGGAGAATAACAAGAGAAAGGGAAATGGTGAGGGGACCAAAACGGAACAAAGAAAAACAAGTCCGTGGAGAAATTTAAGCTGGTCTATACATCATATACCGATCTCACAGATACTAGAGAACGTATCTTTTTGGCAAATTCTGCTCACCTTCCGTGGAAGAAACCAGAACCGTTAAAGAATCAAAGGGCGAAGAGAGACCCTTCAAAATTCTATCGATTACACAATGATATAATTCATAATATTGATGACTGCAGACACCTGAAAGATGCCTGGGCAGGACCTTTGGCTCAATACGCCCAAAATCGAACAACTCCCAATCAGCTCGCTGGACAAAACACTTCGTCAGTTTCGGAAGCTCCAATGGATCAAACCGGAGCTCAGGTGAATCAGGACAATCCTCCTCCGATAACAGGAGGAGATATAGCCACCATTTTAGGAGGACCTCATTTGGCAGGCACGAGCAAAGGTGCCCAGAAGAGGTATATCAACGAGCTAAAATCCCATAACGAAGTCGAGTTTCTACCGGAGCAACGGTTGTCCAAGCAGTAGAGATTGGAAAACAACCAATCAATTTCACAGAGGAAGATGCTAGCCACATTTAGTTCCCACATAAAGATCCTTTGGTGATAACCATTCAGCTCGCCAACCAAAGAGTTAGGAGGATGCTAGTAGATAATGGAAGTTCCGTGAATCTACTCTTTAGGCCCACCTTAGAAAAAATGAGATTGTTTGTAACTGAGTTGAAGGCCACCTCCATGAATCTATATGGGTTTTCTGGTGAAGGGTCGGCAGCTATAGGAACAATCGAGTTAGTGGTAACATTGGGTGAAGGTCCGGAAACTGTCTCCAAACTTCTCGAGTTCGTGGTCATCGATTGTCCAGTTGCATACAATGCAATTTTGGGCTGACCTGCATTGATGGCGTTCAAAGCCATAACCTCTATCCGCCACCTGGAAATCAAATTCCCCCCATCCACAGGAATATGCACTGTCAGAGGCGATCATCTTGCTGCCAAGGAATGCTATAGCATTTCCTTGAAGGGAAAATCATAGCCTGGGTAGCATGCAATGGCCATAAGTGACGGAGGTGAGGAGTCCCAGGAAGTAGAAGTTGCCTCTGGGACGGAAGAACCTCAAGGAAAAAAGGATAGAGATGTCACCCCAAGTAATGACATTGATCCACGAATGGGCGAAGATAGGTCAGAGCTCCAAGATATTGAGGAGCTCGAGGAAATAAATATAGATCCCACAGATGCTTCAAGAGTCGTTAAGATTGGAAAAAATCTTGGTGATGATAGGAAGGAGTTGGTTAATTTTCTACAAGGGAATCTAGATGTCTTCGCCTGGTCTCATGAAGACATGGTGGGAATAAGCCCAAGTGTGATCATGCATACCCTAAACTTGGATAAGAACGTGCCTGCGAAATCCCAAAAACAGAGACGTTTGGGAACAGTCCGAGCTGAGGCATTGGAAGAAGAAGTAGCTCGGTTATTAAAGTGCGAATTCATTCGTGAAGCAAAATACTCGATCTGGGTAGCGAATCCTGTCCTGGTACCGAAGCTAAATGCAAAGTCTCAGACCTGCATCGATTTCTCCGATCTAAATAAAGCTTGTCCTAAGGATTGTTTCCCATTGCTGAGGATTGATCAATTGGTAGACGCCACCGCGGGACACGAGCTCATGTCCTTTATGGATGCGTACTCTAGATATAACCAGATCGCAATGAATCCTGTGGACCAGGAGCATACTAGCTTTATGACTCCAACGAATATATACTGTTATAAAGTTATGCCCTTTGAGCTGAAGAACGCTGTGGCTACCTACCAACGGTTAGTCAACAAAATGTCCGTTGATCAGATCAGGAAAAACATGGAAGTGTATGTTGACGATATGCTAGTCAAGTCAAAGACTGCCGATAACCATGTTTCCGATCTGAAGGAATGTTTTGAAATCTTGAGGAAATACAATATGAGGCTAAATCCCAGAAATGTACTTTTGGAGTAGCGTCGGGAAAGTTTTTGGGATTCATAGTCAATACAAAGGGGATAGAGGTGAACCCAGAGAAAATCAGGTCACTGTTGGAGATGCCTTCGCCCAGCTCGCCCAAAGAAGTTCAGAGCTTGACTGGAAAAGTGGCTGCACTAAACTGATTTATTTCAAAGTCCACTGACAAGTGTTTGCCCTTTTACAACTTGCTAAGAGGAAATAAGAAATTTGAATGGACTGAGGAGTGCGAGCTGGCATTCCTCGCCCCAAAAACACATTTGGCCGAACCCCCAGTATTGTCTAAGCCTATATCTGGAGAGCCCCTGTTCCTATATTTGGATGTAACTGAAAATGCGGCCAGCGCCATGTTAGTTTGGGAAGAAGACCGTGCTAAAAAACCAGTGTACTATATAAGATAAAGACTCCTTGGGGCTGAATCACGGTACCCACTAATAGAAAAGATAGCATTCTGCCTGATATTGGCTTCCAGGAACCTTAGACCATATTTCCAGTCCCATTCAATCCACGTCATGACCGACCAACCTCTAAGGTAGGTATTACAAAAACCTGAAGCGTCGGGATGCCTTTTAAAATGGGTAGTAGAACTCAGGCAGTTCGAGATACTATACACACCATGAACCTCGTTCAAGAGCCAGGCCCTTGCTGATTTTGTGGCTAAATGCACCAGATTTCAAGAGGAGCTTTTGAAGGAGCCGGTGTAGGAGTTGTGGAAGATATTCTTGGATGGCTCATCTAACGAGAATGGATCTGGACCTCGAATCATATTGATCTCTCCAGAGGGGCATCGATTCCATATAGCGCTGAGATTCAAATTTGAAGCATCAAACAACGAAGCTGAGTATGAGGCTTTGTTAGCCGGGCTCAGAGTGGCAAAGGAATTGAAAGCAGGGGTTGTCTAGTGTTATAGCGATTCCCAGCTCGTGGTTAATCAAGTGTTGGGAGAATATCAAGCGCATGGTACCAAGATGGCAGCTTACCTAGCCAAGGTGAAGAAAGAGCTGTCAGAATTTGAATATGGTACTGTTGAACAGATCCCTCGCGAGCAAAACACTAATGCTGACGCTTTTGCAAGCCTTGCCACCATCAAGGAAGCTGAGACTTTGAACGTAGTACTGGTGGAATTCTTGGAGAGTCCAAGCATGGCATAAAAAGTGATAGAGGTCGAGATGATTGACACAAGGCCGACCTGGATGACCCCCATAGTGGAATACCTTACAACAGGAAGGTTACCTGAGGAAAGAAATGATGCGAGAAAGATATTCTATCAAGCTCCGAGATATGCGATAATAGATGGAACATTATATCGACGTGGTCTTTCACTACCTCCTCTACGGTGTGTTATGCCTGAGAGGCTAAAACCATTCTGCAAGAGGTGCATGAAGGCTTTTGTGGATTTCATGCTGGGGAGCAAAACCTAGCCTTGAAAATATTAAGGCAGGGTTATTTTTGGCCCGCTTTAACAAAAGATTCCATCTCCCATGTTCATAAATGTGACAAATGCCAGCGCTTCACCACAGTTGCCCGAGCTGCTCCAATTGAGCTGACGATGATCTCATCGCCATGGCCATTTGCAGTATGGGGAATTGATTTAATAGGATCTTTACCTATGGGAAAAGGCAAGAGTTCGTTATGCGGTGGTGGCTATTGACTATTGACTATTTCACAAAGTGGGTAGAGGCCGAGCCTTTGGCAACCATCACTTCAAAGAGAGCCCTCGGCTTTGTGGTAAAAAACATTGTGTGCCGATTTAGGCTTCCTAAAAAGATCTTGTTAGATAATGGAACCCAGTTTGACAGTGATCTCTTCACCAATTTCTGTGAAAGACATGGCATAATGAAAAGTTTTTCTTCGGTTGCATATCCACAAGCCAATGGACAGGTCGAAGCTGTGAATAAGACCCTAAAGGTGAGCCTTAAGAAAAGGTTAGATGAGGCCAAAGGAGTCTAGCCCGAGCAGCTCCCGCAGGTACTCTGGGCATATCGAAGTTCCCACAGGCACAGGGCACACTCCTTTCTCCCTTACTTTCGGAAGTGAGGTCGTCCTTCTCGTTGAAGCAAAGGTAGCCGCGCACAGGTTACAGACATTCAGCCAGGAGCAGAATGATGAGTTGCTTAATTGGTCTCTTGACCTGATTGACGAGAAACAAGAGGATTCACAACTACAGATCGCACATTACCAACAAAAAATCACTCGTTATTTTAATTCCAAGGTCAAAAGACGTAATTTTGGTTTGGGCGATCTAGTTCTCTGAAGGGTCCTCTTGGCGAACAAGGACCCTAAAGACGACGCTTTAGGACCGAACTGGGAAGGACCCTATCAGATCGTGGAAATTTTGCGTGAGGGAACTTTCAAGTTAGCTCAGCTTAATGGAGAAACAGTCCCACGGACCTGGAATGCGATGCACTTAAAGAAGTATTATCAATAGTATTACCAACCATCTATGTAAGGCTTAGTTATAAAAGTCATTTAATTAAATAATGAGGGATTGTTATATAATGTTTCCTGTTCGTATGGTTTTAAATATTTTTCCCTTACAAGGTTATTCATAAATTAGTTCGTGTATTAATATTTGTAAAAGCAACCAAGAAAGTCTTCACATTCTGGTTACTTGGGGGGCATATAACCCGAGATGAATCAGAGCTAGGTTGCCAATTTAAAATCCTGGATACAACAAGGTACAAAAATATCCTCGATATAACCAGGTCGGAAACTTAGAAGCTTGGAAAATTTATTATCCGACGGCTTCTTAAGAGCATGAGGTGTCAATAAACCTAGCACAAACTAAGCTCAAATTACTTAAAAGTCTGGATATAACCAGGCCCAAAACTTAGAAGTTAGCAAAAATTGAGTATTCGATGGCTTTCCCAAAAGCTTGAGATGTCAATAAACCTAACGCGAACTAAGTTTGAAATATTTAAAACCCTGGGTATAACCGGGTCCAAGGCCTGACAAATAACAGGTACGATATAAATCAACACATTTAATTTGGAAATAACCAAACTCAAAATATCTATCCCGATCTAATGATCGATTCCTAAAATCTTGAATGTGCAAGTATAAGAAAGCATAAGCATGAGGGATAATCAAGGAAAAGACAAATAGATTAAAAATTAGATATATGAATTAAAATTCAAGTTGTCTCGAGAAAAAAAAAAACCTCGAACTGGCCCAAGGGCAGTTGTTTACAAACACATAAAAATAAAAAAGAGAAATAAAAAAGGCTTCATCAAGCCCCTTTAGGGCGTTCTGAGGATGTGACCTCTTCAATCTTCTGCTCGCCCACAGTGGAAGCATCCCAGTCTCCGACTGCTCTTGCAAGATCTGGGCTTTGAATTTCTTGAGGTATGGATCCCACAGCTTGGGAGCTATGAAAGAGAAGTTTCCATCCTGGTTAAATGCCCAGCAATGGTACAACATGCCTTCCATGGAGGAAAGTGAGGCCGCTTTCACATTCTTAACAACAACCTCAACCTCTAGCTACTTGGCTTTGGCCTCAGCAACCTCGACTTGAAGAGCAGCCAAGGCAACCTTTATGGCTTGCTCTTTTTCTTGAGACGATGCAAGGGCAGCCTTGGCATCGTGCTCACCTTTTTGAGCAGCTACGAGGGCAACTTTGGCAGTTCGCTCGCCTTTTTGAGCAGCGGTCAGGGCAATCTTGGCAGCCTGGAGCTTAGTCTGGAGTTCATCATTCCTAGCCCTAGCCCGGGCTATACTGCAGTGCTGAGCCAGGGCCGACTGCAAAATAAAGAGACAAGTTAGACACATATTTGGGAAAAATGAAAAGAAAAAATTCACTGAGGAACGATATCTTACTGTGAGAGTCATCCCCAAGGCGGACTCCAGGATGTTCTCTGGGCTCCTCTCTTCTATCGTCCTCAAATCCCTCGGGTTGGATTTATATACGTGCTCCACCATGTGGTTCACCGTCTCATAGAGAGTTCCCTGAAAAGTATTGGGGATCTTCTCCAGATCCTGAGGATTGACAGAGATGCGCACAGTAGTGGTAGGGTTAAAAGGAGCTGGGGGAACAACTTGTATAACTTGATCCCGAGCAGGAGCAGAAGGAAATCGAGGAGGAGGCAAAGGAGGAGGAATCCTTTTCTTCATCATGATGGAAGTTGGAGTTGCTGAGCTCATACCTTTCCCCTTAGCAGGAGATTTGGAGGTGTTTCCTACCATAGGAGGCGTTTTCTTTGTAAACCGGGGCTTCTTTGTGGCAGGATCTGAGCTGGTTCTTCCCCCCTAGAATGCTGTGCGGAGGTCGAGAGCTCCTGATTGTTCCATCTCTTTGCCTGAAAAGAACAAGAAGGGAGTTAATACACAAGTAAAGTCATAAATTTACATGAAAGAAATAAATGAAAGTCCTACCCTCCAGGCTGGGGGAGGAGTCTATTATCACGACCTCCGGCCTTGGGATTACTGGAGGAGATGGGGAGTCTAAGTCTACAATTTCTTAGATTATAGGAGGTTTGGGCTCAAATTCTACCTCGGAGCTAGACTCATCTACATATTGCCTAAATCCAGGGGCAAAGGTGCCCTGGAGCAAAGAAGGCCACAACCTACGATTGATCCCATACTCCTAAAAAATGGTTGATCTAAAGGTTAAGGTGTTATCTACAACAACAGTGCCCTTAGGATAACCCATATCATGACGCAACACCAGATGGTCCACGCACTAGAGTAGGGTTATGTTATGGTCTGGATTGCTAGGGTGGTAGTGGACGAGCTGGTTTGGGTTAAATCTAACTAGCCTAAAATCAGCGACAACCCTATCTAATTCCCTATAAGGGTATGGGTTACCTTGGCCGGAGGGGCCGGCTGCTGCCCTCGATGCAGCTCATTCTAGGTCAGGGTCCTGAGCAGCCTTAGGTGCCCGCCTCTTTCGCACAAGCGGCACTTCATCTTCTTCTTGTTCCTCCTCTTCTGCGGCCTCAGGGTCTCCTTCTTGGGGAGGCGGGAGCTCGTGGACTACCGGAAGGGTAGCCCGTGTCCTTCTTAAGGCTAAAGTCTAGCCTTCACTGATCAATTTGCACGCCAGCATTGTGACGTCAATCACGAGCTAGCGGTAATCCTTCTCGCGGGACAAAAGCCCAGATAATGTGTCATATTGACCCCCGAGGGTTGCAGACTTCTCCGTCCTCGCGAATATGGCTGCATAAAAAAATAGTAAACTTAATTAGTATAAATACAAGGCGTATGTCTATTAAAAAGGGAGAATGATTTCACAAGCTGAGAAAAGAAAGAAGACTTACGAGGATGGTTGAAGTATCGATGCTCGCAGTTGCGCAACCCATTCGACATAAAGAATTGATCCTTGTAGTCGTTGGGGGTGGTGGGGGAGCTCGATAATCGAGGATGAGTTCGGAAATCTGGTGAGGTAGTAGAACCTGTCACCTCGCCCTTTTTGCTCCGGATTGGCCTTAAGGTAGAAGAAGTAGAGGATATTTTTCAGAGTGGGGACCTCCCACTGGTGTTTTAAAAAGAGGTATTTCAGCCCCGCCAAAAGTCGGTATGAGTTTGGGGGAGCTGAAACGGTGCCAACTTCACATAGTTGAGGAAGTCAACAAAATATTGATCTAGGGGAAGGAAGGCCCCTGCCTTTAGGTGCTAGTCACTCCAGGCCGCAAAGTTATCCTGGAGGGGTGCGCAGCTCCGTTCCCCTTCGAATAGAGGTTGAGCAATGAGGACGCCGGACCCGACCTCTATATTGTGACTTAGCATTATTTTATTGAACCTTCCTTGGGTCGTGATCTTGGAGACGATTTTCTCTACCTCAAAGAACGCATTAGGGTAAATCACGATCTCCTTCTGCACCACAAGTCCGAAATGAGGAAGAGGAGATTCAGAGGCGATCTCTTTTCCCTTGTTGGTTTGTTGAGCCGATGGGCTAGGTGCATTTTTCTTGGGTACGCTCTTCTTGGGTACGCTCTTCTTGGGTGCCATTAGATCGCCTAACGAACAAGAATGACGAGTCACTTAGTAGGCGACCTAAGATTTTGTAAAGGTAAATACACGGAAGTACAGAGGAAAATGGTGTCTCTGATATACGAGCTGAATTAGTCTAAATGCATTGCGTGATGTCACCCGCTACCCTACGCTATGCGCCTTGGTTTCCCCAATAAACCCCTGATGTTTAGGGATCTGTGTGTCAGAAAATCCGGCCACTGCTGTCCTTGGGGGGAGGTTTAGAGAAAAACCACCCATGAAACGTGTTCCCTAAGCAATCTGGCTTTCGAACCCTAACCTTTCATCTTCTATACCCCAAATGGGTATTTCCTAAAATTTACCCAGAAAATACCCAGTTTCGTGAATGTCATAGTTTTTAAGAGATATTCTAAACCTTCTCAATAAACCTAAAGTTGAAACCTAAGTGCCAAAAACATCGAGAAAACACCCTAATATCAACTACGGCAAAGCATGGATGAGCATGGTAAATAAATGTAGAGTCCAAGAACTTTACTTAGCTAGTTAGATAGTAGTATTATAGTATTTATAGCATTATCTTTGTAACTGTGGATTTTTGGTTCAGACCGGGAATTATTTGGACACTCATAGTAGTACTTGTAGATTTTCTAAGTTTAACCTATAGTTTAAGAATATTAATGTTAACCTAAGGTTTGATTATATGACTGATATTAAGGATAATATTTATTATACTATAAGGTTTAGATAAGGACCAATAGGATTTTAAGCACCTGTTATGTATGGATGATTAATGATTAAGTATTTTGAGGATTAAATTTAATAAGGGTAAAAGTTTGAATGCTATAAGGTCAGTCAGCAGCTTTGAATACGTTGAGGGCTTAGTCAAGGCTGTTTACTCCATTCAAACTTAGCTAAAAATGTGTAATTTCGTGTTTAATTAATCAGCGTGTGCCGATATATCGCAGCACGTAGATACAGAAAACACGAGATGATGCACGACAGCCTCGGGCATACTGGCCCAGGCGATATATCTCCTACAGGGGGCGATATATCGCCTCCTTCAGTATATTTTGAAACATTTTGAAATCGTTTTCCATTCAGCCATTCAACCTCTTGATAAGTCCAGCACCTTTTTGAACGAGTCTTCAGCCTCTGCTGAACGATTATTCAAATTATTTTCACCTAAAAAAGCTATTATTTTTATTCAAGTAAAATTAAGATCCTTTCATTCCTAAACTCTATAAATAGGACCTAGTATGTAATGCCCCAAATTTCCTAATAAGGTTTAGGACCTTGATTAGGAGGCCGGGAGGGCCATAATTGATTTATTATAATATTTAATGATTATATGCATGTTTACGTGAATTATATTATTATATGATGGTGAATGCATGCATATGTGCTCATATGTTAATTATGAGGGTAATTTGGTAATTTGGCCACTGTGGGCGTAATTGTATATTTTGGGTGCATGATTGTGATTGATTAATATAGCCACATTATAAGGTGGATTGGTTCGAGCTATTCGACATGAGACGATCATGAGATGTAAGTGTTCGGTCTAGTCATAACGGGTTTAAGTTCGGGGCTCGGGGTGAGTCTCGGGGTGAATTTAATGATTATGGCATTACCGGGAATTAAAGGGGTAATGGGATATGATTTATTGGTATTTGGGAATATTGAGAATAGCGGGAATTGGAGAGCGTTAATTATGATTCACGGTATGGGTTGTAAAGGACGATTTTACCCTTGGGAGTGCTTAGACGCCTTTAAATGACCTAGGGGCATTTAGTTCATTTGGCTTGGATATACACGAGGTTTAGTAGGCTGTAGATTGATATTAAAAAAACAGAGCCTATCCTCTCTTTCTCCCTTCCATCCCGTACAAGCTTTCTCCCTCACCTTTCTTTGAATTTTGAGAGCTCAAATGGAGGTGTTGAGCTAGGGGATTAAAGGTGGCAGCTAGGGAACCTGTAACAACCATCAAAGGGGATTCAAAGCTGTGTTTGAGGTGAGTTTTAGCCTTTGAACTCAGGTGATACTTTGTTTTCTTCTTTGGTTTTGCAGCTTTGATTTCTTATTGGAAGTTTGGATTCAAAGGGGTTTTGATGGGTGATTAGATTGGGTTTTGATGAGGGGAGGTTATGGGTGATGTCTAGAGGTTTGAATGAGTGTTTGGAATAGGTTTTGGGCTAATATGAGGGGCTGGTTCTAAGGGAAAACGCAGGGCGTGCTGGTTTTTGCCTGGTCTGGGCTGAGCGCCGCGGCCCTTGGCGTCTAGCAGGGGAGAGCCTTTCTGTTTGGAGGCGCGCCGCGGCGCATCAGGGGAGGGCCGCGGCCCCTTAAGGTCAATTTTGCCAAAAACATGTTTTTAAGCTTGGGGATTCAAGCCATAGGTCTCGGGGTTGTACCTAGTACCCGGTTAAGTGGGGATTGATGTCTCGGAGGCTAGAAATTGATTTGGGAACTTATGTTGATCATTTTTATTGATGGTACCTTATATTTGGTTATGACTAGGTGACCGCTAAAGGACTAAAAGTTGATCGTTCTCAAGGGTCGTTCTTTTAATCGTTCTAGCTCGACTTTGAGGTAAGAAAACTGCACCCTGTGTATATGAGACATGCATGGTTATTATGATGCATGTTGGTTGATTCATGAATATGACATGCGTGGTTATTATTGATGCATGTCGGTTGATTAATATGTATGACATGCATGGCTATTCTTGATGCATGTTGGTTGACTATTAAACGTGACATGCATGGTTGTTATTGGTGCATGTTGGATTATTGGATATGTTGCATATGATGCATAGGAAACATGTGATTAGGACATGCTTTGTATACTGGGTATGATATTGTTTAGAGCTTGAGCCTCTGTGTTGTGCATGGTTCTAATGGAGCTAGTATCTGTTAAGTAAGCATGTTGCATACCTTGTTTATGGATATTGAACATGTGATATATGTTTGGTGGCATGGCTTACCTGTGTATGGCGCTGACTTATTAGTCAGAATCGACAATGGTGTCAGATCCGTCTGTGAAGCTGTGACTTATTAGTTAAGTTCACCACGGGCTGAGCACTGGTCGTGTTTTACCGACCCAAGGGTCAGAAGTGGCAGTGCGTTGTGAACGCCGGGCCGATTAAAGATTAGATCTAATCGAGGTCGGCATTGAATGACTCATATGGGGTATTAATGTTGGACCGACCGGAAGGTCAATGAGAACTATAAGCGCTTGCCTGGTCTACGACCAGATGTTTATGGCCAAGGTATATGACCCCGGTGACTGTTTGTCACATGGCCAAGGGACGCTGTCCATTGCACGACTCTAGGGTCGGGAGGAAGGTTATGTTGGTGACCATTCACCATGCAGCTGTCCTAATCAAACTTATGAAAGGATCACTTGTCAGTTAAGCCCTGGTGACCCTATCGTCACATGGCTAGAAGGAGCGATGCTCATTATTGTGACTTTTGGCTATTGTCACCTATTTGCTTGGACTGATAGTCCTAAATGGTTATTATTATCGTTGCTGAGACTATGTTACGCTTTATTATGTTTTCTTGCTGGGCTTCGGCTCACGGGTGCTACGTGGTGCAGGTAAAGGCAAGAGGAAGCTGGACCATCCTTGAGTTGGAGAGCTTAGGTGATGACGTGTACATATGCAGCTGCTCGTCCGCCACGGCCGAGGTTTAAAGTGGAACTAGGGATGAACCCTGTTTTGCCGCGTAGAACGGCTTGTTGTAAATACTTTCTGTAATAAACTCTGAAACTTTATTTTCGGGATCCCAATGTATATATTAAACGTTCTAGTGAAACGTTACATCTTAACCAAAGTTTTTAATCCCTAAACCGCTAATCATACTTAGTTCACGATTTTGGCCAAATGTCTCGGTTAGCGAGTTTAACACTGTTTACAAGGCACACCGTAACGGTCCCCGGAGTTTGGGGCGTTACATAGTACCCAGCCATTATTCACCTTTTACTCTAAGTTCAGAGGCTGCAAGTGCTAGGAGAGTGTGAGAGTTAAACACTTGGGTGGGGAAATCATAAGCTTGATCATCATAAGCTTATCAAACACTTGGGGAAGTAAGGTTTCATAGTATTTCGGTTCGAGGTTTAGATTGGTCTACAAGTCTTCAAGGTATTTCTATACCCTAGTTCATTGGTATTATGTTATTTTCTTTCTCATAGTCTTCTACTCAGTCTTCTAACCTTATTCTTATTTTGGTTAGGAAATCTAAGAACTTGCACATAAGTTTTTGGTAAGTATGTTTCTCCAAGGTTTAGTCCTTCCATTCCTTTCATTTCTCTTTTTCTTCTATAGACTCACCTTTTCTTAATGGTTATTAGGAGTGTTCCAAAAGTCCCAACGCTGTCCTCTTATCCCGGTAACTTTGGTAAGGAAAATAGGATAGAATCTATATGTTTTATGCTTATGTTATCTTAACGTTTTATGTTATGAAATATGTTATGAATATGTATGTTTGTAGGCTTGGGCATATGACCCATATGACTAACAAGACCCCAAATAGATTATGGGCATATGACCTACTTAGCTAGTAGGACCCCACTAATCTCATGGGCATATGACTTGTTTAGTCTATGGGACCCCAAGTAATAATGGCCATTATAGTATGTGTATGATAAAGTGTTATGTTAAGTTTTTATGTTTCTTATGAAATTATGTATATGAACTATGTGTTAGATTTTTCCTTGCTGGGCATTAGGCTCATTCCTTTTTGTTTATATGTGCAGGAAAATAGCTATAGTGGCGGTAAGATTCATGGATGCTTGGGAGAATGTGTATCGGTGGTGAATGGAGACAAGGAGTCGAGAGTTCGATTTTCGAGGATGTAGTCTTGTTTTACCTTTTTTATGGTTTTACATGTATTTTTCCGCACTTTCTATGTAACTTCTTTTCACTTTAAATTATGTTTTGTTTTAAAGACAATGGGATCCCATATCCTACTTGATATTTTATGAGAGAAATTTTTATTGCTACAAGTTTCTAATAAATTTATGGTATTTTCGCAAATGTAAGTTTTATTAAGGATTTGTATGTATAGTTTCGTTAATGGTCCAAAAGTCTAGAGTAGTGGGTCATTACAATAAAACACAGAATTTTGTAAAGAAAGAGTTTATTTGAAACGATAAGACTTACAGTGTGTTCATCGATTGAAGAAGTATATTTCGCAAGGCCTAGACGACTCACTCCTGAGTAATCGATCAACTGGATGTCGGAGAGATATTGCACGAAAGAGATTTTGGGGTTTCTTTTCTCTAAGAAAGAAGAAGGTTTGAAAAGCACAGAAGAGATAAGATAGAGAAAGTTTTCAAATAAAAGGTGATGAACTGTGATAATTGTCTATCCTATTTATATGTAAACGTCATAAATCAATGTGAGCCATCCGATTTGGTCAGTACAAGATCCGAGGGCCGTGTTTCAAAGGACAAAACAATGGCAAAAAGTCGACAAGACCATTATTGCAGTCCTCAAAACCTGAACAGACGACAATGGCAGTGTTCCACGTGTCTAGTACTCGAGTAGTGGACAAGTATGGGAAATTGCAATAGAAGTCTAAAAGTCCCTACTCTGTAGATCAGAAGATGGCGTCGTAAACCATAAGTAGGGACTTGGGGGGCAAATGTGTATCCTAATTTCAGTACGAGTCTTTTACTCAAATCGTGTTCAACTGACAGGTAACTAGAGGGAAGGAATAGCCTATAAGTCCAGGTATCATCCACGTTGATAGCACGGTTCTCATGACGATTGCACGAGCTAGGGATGCATAAATTGAAATGCGCGAGCTTGTAATATTTATAAGACACGACCTCCATGACACGAGCTCGACGGTACATTCAGCTCGTGGTAACTTGGAGATATGGCGTGTCCACGGATCCCCGAAGACTCGGATACTTTATACGATCATTTATGGCTAGCCTATGATAGTTAATGTCCCAGATATTAGGAGATTATTTATTTCATGATCAGATCATATCCTAGTATAAATGAGAATATTTCATAATAAATGTAATATATACGCAAATCCGTGATTGACTCACACAGTTACCCAAACCTGTTCAAGGAATTTCTCTATAAATGTTGAGAATATTGGACAGGAAAAAGGGATGATTATTCTAAAATACTGAGACTCTGTCCTAATAGAGAGAGAAAAATAGTAATAATATAGACTCGTGGACTAGGTGGATTTTAACCACTGAACCACGTAAAAAGACCAGTGCTCTTGAGAATAGTTTTCTTACTTCGGTTTACCATCAAGCACTAATTCAACCTTGTTATTTTCTTGATTCACTGTTGGCGAAAAACTGCGTCAACACCTTCAACCTTGGACCTTTTCTCATTTTCCATTTGGATTTCATGCCCTTCCTTTAAAGTTTCAAAGGTCTTGAATAAAAATCTATCATAAGTAACATGGATGGTAGCACAAGTATCATACCACCATCCATTTACCTTTCCATGTATGGCATTAATTTTGCTTTGTGTTGCCACTAACTCTTCTTTGGTTAAATTCGTCTTAGGCTCATTATTGTGACTCCTCTTGAACCTACAATCCCTTGCAAAGTGGTAATTTTTGCCACACACAAAGCAAGGTCCTTTGGAACTCTTGAATTGTCCTTCATTGTACTTAGGCTTCCCAATTCCTTTGCCTTTGTTGTTGTTGGGAGGTTCGGCCACCACATTGGCCTTGAACGAGATTCTTCCTCAAGCTTCAATTTTTTGAGAATTTCCTCCAAGGAAATCTCCTCATTCTTGTGGATGATTTTCTTTCTATAGCCCTCCAAGAGGGAGGCAACTTGGCTATTATGGCACCAACAAAGAATTGTTTTGGAAATACAATATTTATGGTAGATATTTACAATAATTTGTAATTCATGTATTTGTGGAAGAAGGGGTTCCACCTCATAAAACTTAAATTCCATATATTGAGTAATAAATAATTTATTTGTACATTCTTCTTCCATTTTGTATTTGTTCTCCAATGCTTCCCAAATATCTTTAGCGATGTTTGTGTTGGTGTAGAGATCATACAACCTATCCAAGAGAGCATTGAGAATGTGACCTCTACAAATGAGTTCATCTTCTTCACATTTCATCTTTTCTTTGAAGACTTCTTAAGTGTCATCCTCCTTAGTGGAATCTATGGGCTTTAGTGTTGCTATTAAATTATAAAAAAATATCAAAATATGCAGTGGAATGTGTAGGAAAAGGGTTTTAAAAAAAACATTAATACTAGCCAGGATCATACATATATAGATATATTAAATAACACATACAAGGAATAGAGATTACCTTTTGTAGCCTATTAAGTGTCCTTGAGTCTTTTAGTAAAATCAACGATCTCCCTATCCTTATGAAAGCTCAAACCTTAGCCTTCCAAGCCAATCCTTTAACACACAAAGATGTGTGTGGGCATGTAGGATTCACAGGCTGATTTTAGGCTTTTTAGATTTACTCAACACATAGGATCTAGAGATGTTTGAGAAGAGAAAGGCTGTAGAAACTTCTAGAATTTTAGGTACAGAAAATTCTGTTGTTTCTTTCTTTTGAGAGAGTCTCTTAACCTAAAAACAACTAACTTAGAAAAGAATCACTTCTTTTCAACTTTATAAAGATAATTAACTAGTTTAATTAATCTTTATTTAAAAGTTAAAACCTTTTTAATTATTTAATTTAAATATTATTTTAAAAAAAGAAATAATTAAATAAATTAATTAATTTGAAATTCAAAATTCAAATCCCAGGGATGGAAATATCTACTATGGCGCCACTCAATGTAGAGTACAGTGAGTAGCTACGCCACTGTATATCTATCCATGATTTTCTCATTTGTTTATTTTATTAATTTTAAAACAAGATATTTATCCCAAAATAAATATTAGTTAATTCAAAATTGACTTCATCTTAAAATCTATCATGTTTAAATAAATTATCTAATACTGAGATAATAATTAAACTATCCCAAATATTAATCCAAACAATATTAATATTTATTTTACATAAATTTTTTCAAATAAAAGCTATATAGTTAATTAATCAATTAATTCATAATTAATCAATTGCCCATAATTATCACATAATTATTTCTTTGCCCAAGAATATTAATTCATTTTCTCCATAAATCTTTCTTGTGACATCCTTACCCTAGACAGTGTAGGACAGAGGCGACCCAAGGACCATGGAAATATAACACGGAGCTTCAATAAACCAGAATATTTATTAAACTCTTTAATTCAATAATCTTATTTATTAATTCCATGATTACTCTACTATAAATATGGAATTGCATTCTATGTATTTATAGAATTATATTTACAAAGTTTTGTCTTGTAGCCCATTAATATAATCAATAAATGTAATTATGTTCTTCATTTATTGGTTCGCTAGTCAAAATTATCGTTTTACCTTTCTAATTACCCCTTGTACCTTAAGTACTATTAATTCACTAGCGAATAATTAATCTATAATCAAATTATAGATTTGAGCTCAATAACTATTCAGCTCTAGAATCAACCTTTAAGGGAACCAATATTTGATCTGTTAGGAACACATGAATTCCATTATTGTAAAATCATGTTCCCAGCCATTCCTGATATTGGATCTCCAAAACAAAAGTCACTAACCTCATTATATTCATAGACATTAGCGAATGAATCAAAAGATCCAATAAACACAAACAAGAGTTCATGATTACTTAGGATTTAGACTGATCTACAAATGATCATCTATTATGATAAGAAGTAAATCTTTATGGAAAACGAAAAGTTTATAAAGATAGTTAATTCATATCGATCATGTCATATATAATCACTATTATATACAACACATTTACCAAGATGTCTATCCACATCAGTAATTCACATCTAGACTACTTGCATCCCGTATGCTTAGTAAACCGTACTAGCAACCATTCATTAAAGATTTTATACTTTAATATGTTACTTTCTATTTTATTCATTGTACATGATCTTAATTCTCTATTACTAGTACAAGATCATATCCTCATAAATGAATATGAATATTTCTTGATATTTATATAAATTATTAAAATAATAATTATAACATCCAAATATAATAAAATTGTACTTTTATTTAAATCAACAAAATGTCTTTTTACATTATTTTAGGGCATAAACCCTAACATTTAGATCATTGTCCAAGATGTAAAACACCTTGAGAGTAGTTAGCAAAAACCTAATCTTATTTTGCCAGCGAACAAATTCCGTCAAATCTATCAAATCTAACCAAGTCTTGTGTCATATTTTTTGTAACATCCCAAATTTGTTAATAAGACTTAGTGTCTTGATTAGTAGGTTAGGAAGACATAACTGGATTTATATGCGAATTTAATTGAATATATGTGTGATTATGTGATATATGAGATATATTATAATATGACTGCTTACACATGCTTATGTGTATTAAATGTGATTGTGGCCATGTTTTTCGTTAAAATGGTACTTTCGTAATTTTGACTCATTGAGGTTATAATTGGAATTTTGTATGCTATGTGATTGAGACCACATTATTATGTAGTGATTAGTGGTGAAAAATGCACATTTGTTGATTTTAATTGTCAAAATAAATTAAGTTTTAATTAATATTTTCATGGAATTATTATCAATTATTTTATAAATGAAAATATTTGATTATAATTTAATTTATTGTTATTTTGTAGGAATTAAAGTTGCATTTTGTCATAAAGAAAAGAAAGAAGAAATAAATAAATAAAGTTGAAGAAAGGAGGAAAAGTTAGCATTTTTGCAAAATTGAAGTCTAAAATTCGGCCCAAATAGCCCAAGCCCAGCAAAATATGTCTCTTTCATATCCATTTAGATGCATATAGATATGCACAGTTAATGAATATGCATATTAATCTTTAGATTCCTCCTTACTAATGGTCTGATACCATTAGTCAAAGTGCAAACCCATGTGGACATCTATCAACATGACTCCTCCAAACCCATTAGTCAAAGTGCAAACCCAGGCCACCAACGTGACTCAACGTGACTCAACTCCTCCAACACAGCTCCCTTCAGCCTCAACTCCAGGCCCAACTCAGCTGAGGCCCATCTGAAGCAGCCCAATCCTCTCCCAGCCAGTGTGACGTGGCACTTCCTCATTGGCTGAAAATGGGTCAAAACCCTCATCTGCCACAGCCACCTTTCAGCCCATATTTTGTGGATATTGAGCCTTGCAAAATTACCATTTTGAGCTTTAAAGCTCATCTTTTTTGGTACTTTTGAAAAAGGGCATTTTGACCATACACCAAAATAACTAGGTTAATATTTATAATAAGATTTGATTTTCCAAAATCATATTTTATTATTAATATTTCAGATTTATTTTGTAAACCCCAAATTGTTGTTTAATTTCTTTTTAGTCCTTTTCTCCATCTATAAATAGTGACACTTTCTTCACATTTTCTATGTAATTTTTAGGTAGCAAAACTCTACCAAATTTTAGTCTCATTTCTCATATTTTCTCTCTAGAATTTCATGAGAATGTCTAGCATAATAGGCTAACCTTCTTAGGAAGGTTAGGATGATCCTATATGCACTATGACTTTGTTTGGTATTTTTGATTCACCATATACTTAAAGTTTATATATTTGAGTGATTTATTTTCTTTCATCTCTACTTCTTCATCTTATTATCTATATTTATGTTTACTAATAGTATATAGATTTTGTCATGCACTCTCTATGTATTATCAAATTAGTGAAAATAATATAGATAATATTTTTATCATTTTCTCCATCTCATCCACATATATTTACTTTTGCTCAAATCTATATAGAATTAGTCATGCTCTTTCTATGTATTTTATAAATGGTAAAAGTAATATTTGTGTTAGGTTTTATGTCCAATCTTTTATTGCATTATTGCCAATGGTATAATGTCATTTTTAGATTTCTCATAAGATTTATCTCATCATTTCATGGTAAAGAATATTAATCACTTGAATGCATTTTTGTGAAACATATTTGTGCTTTAATGTTAAATCTTCCAAATGAATAGTTGGGATGTGAACTATCCATTTGTGTAATTTTTGTGAATCAAATATCCAAATAAATAAGTATGCATATTGGTGACTCTTGATCCTTCCTATTTGTTACCTATTGTTACATCACATTTTAAGCTATCTTTATTTCTAATCTTTGAATTTCAAAAACAACAAAAATATCACTTGTTCTATTTTCCTCACACTATTTATCTCTTAAACTTTATTTATTGATTAATTTTATTTTCTTGCCTCCTTGTGGAATCGACCGCCCGATCTATACTACGAAAACCGCTAAGTGGAAGTCACGTTTGGGCGTTAAACATGTAGATATATTTGCGATACTCGGCTCGAGTTGACCCTCTCGAGCGATTTGGCGGAAAAGTCATAGCGGAGAGAAATACCCGACTCGGGGCGAGCCAATGGGTATTTTGGTAATTTTGCATATGTTGGGGAATTATTGGATGAAATATTAGTAATTGTAGGATTAGTGTATGATTTTGGGACTAAGAGTATTAATTGAGGTTTAGTGAAGTTTGTGGCAAATTGACTAAATTGCCGTTAGGGGTGCCTTGAAGTAGGATTTTGGGGTGAGGGTAAAATGGTCAATTAAATTGAATTGCAAAGTGAGAAGGTTAAGGGATTTGCATCAGCAACCAGCTAGGAAATTCAGAAATCTTAGCAAGGTAAGCACTTTGTTTTGGTGTTCTAGGTGTTTTTCTAAGTTTTGAGGATTAAGGAAAATTCTGGGAATCTGGATGTTTCTAGGGGATTTCGTGGTGCTATTGAGGGTGGAAACCGAGTTGAGAGTTTGTATCAAGCTTGGAGTTTAAGTTTCAACTCACAATTCAAACTTTATTTTTGGGTTTGGGGTAAGTTAAACTCAAGCTCCAAAACGTTGAATCTTTGAATTTTGGGGTTTTTAGTGTGTTTTTGAGGTACTTTGTTATTTGATGTTGTTTGTCTAAGCTATTAAAGGTGTTTTGTGGTTGTAAATTTGATGAAATATTGGTTTGGGGTCGAGGTTTGGGTATGGGAACGAAGGGGAATCATGGTTCTTGAATTTGGGGAAGAACACATGGGTTTCTGGGAATTTTTCGAGTTATAGCGACCTAGCGCGACCGTGTTGGGTTGTGGCATGATCGTGCTAGGGTTCCAGAAACCAAGAAATTTGAATGTGGCTTGGGGTTTCGAGGCTGGGGTGCGACCGTGCTAGTGCCACAGAAACTCCAAAATTTATGTGGGCGCGACTGCGCCAGGTGCCCCGAATAGTGATTTTGCTTATTTTTAAAATTAGGGCTTGGGGAGTGCAGGAATCTATTTGGGGGCCCCTTGGGGGCTCGAGGAACATTTCTAATGTCCCGACATTTGGGAATAGTAACTCTCTAAGTTGGGGTTCGGAGTGAGCCTCGGGATTTGTATTCAATCCCTAATAAGAGTATGTTTATATTGTGAATAGATTTCTGCAAGGCTCATAATCGGGATCACACTTAAGGTCGTATCGTCGTTCGCACTGAACTCGAGGTAAGAAAACTGCACCCGTGTCAAAATTAGCGCTTGAGCCCCCTGTGGTTGAACATGGCTATAACTATGTTTTGAAATGTTTGGTTGAGTATGAATAACTGTGTTGTACATAGTTGTGTTATGTATGTAATGTATGTCTATTTATATCTGGAAGTGCGGTACGCACTAGTGCGACCCTATGGTCGCTTGAAAAGAGACTGGAACGTCAGTTACGCTTGTCCGACTCTATATCTGTCTGAGCAAAGCAAGTGTGATGGGCACTTGGGTGGCCCTTTGGCAGCATAAATAGATTGAATATTGCAGAGTGTTGATTATAATTATTAAGCAGGTTGTTTATAATTGTAATATGTTGAATGTCTATTTGCTAAATTGTGTTTTCTCACGGGGCTTTGGCTCACGGGTGCTACGTGGTGTAGGTAAGGGCAAGGGGAAGCTGGAGCATCAATGAGTTGGAGAGCTTCAGGGGCGGTGTGTACATAGGCAGCTTGCTTGACCACCACGATCGAGACTTCTTTTGGATCTAGGGTTTAGTGGTTTTGCTGCTTTGGAAAACTGTTGTGTACCTTGCTTATTTTCACTTGTATCAGTTATAAACTTTTTTTTGGGATCCCATGTACATACCAAATCTTTTAATGAAAAGTTGCATTCGTTTGACCAAAAATTTTATACCAAATTTTTAATTAACCTTAATTAAATGTGTTAGTCCAAATGACTCGCTTAACGAGTTGAGCACAATTTTAAACACACAGTGTAACGGTCCTGGTTTATTAGGGTGTTACATATTTCAAACTCGAAATTGAAAATGATTTTTCCATGATGATGTATCTCAAATAGTATATAATTTGATTGCTGGGAGAGAGTGAGATTTCATCACTACAATAATAAGAATCTACACACAATAGCACATGACAGATTCTAAGAAAAGATTGAGATAGAGATGTGCAAACCCTAGTAGTAGAGCAAAACTCTTGGATCTTCTTGAAAGCTTCGAACCCTAATTTGAACACCACTTGAAATTTCTTCTTCTTAGAAGAGAATCAAAACCAAGGCTTATACACTAGGAGTATCACTGTCCAAATTCTCTATTTCTTTGCCCTTGATGGATGCTTGAGGCTTTCTCTAGTAGGAAATGGAATTGAGATATATATATATTTTTTTTGAGAGGAAATACAATAGATAAACAAAAGAAAAGGAACCAGAGCCATCTAGGGTCGGTCTGCCATACGAGCCATATCTTCAGCAAGAGCCGGAAACGCAATGGGGGGAACCCCACCGTCCCAACATCCAGAAGCTTGATAACGAATAGCGTGCCTGGCTGTCAAATGGGCAACAGTGTTCGACGATCTTGGTCCATACCGAACAGATAAAATACTGGGGAGTTGAGATTTAAAAGCCTTGAAATTCATAAAGACAAGCACTTTCTTTATGAATTTCTTGGAGATAACTTATAGAGAGAGAGAGAGAGAGAGAGAGAGAGAGAGAGAGAGAGAGAGAGAGAGAGAGAGAGAGAGAGAGAGATGTTGGAGAGAGATTTGAGAAAGTGATAAAGTCTATCAAAACTCTATAAGAACCCTTTTATAGTGTAGGCACCATCATTAGGTCTAACTAATAAGATTAGAGCTTTTAAACATATCATTTAGAGCTTCAAACATGTGTCTATACGGACACGTTAGGCGATGCATCGCCTATTTATAGGAGATGCACCACTTGACGGGCGATGCGTTGCCTACTAGCAGGCGGCGCGTCACGTGCTGGGCATCGCCAAAACCATAGAGTTTTAGGCGATGCAACGCCTCCAAAGTGGTGACGCAATGCCAAATAGGTAGGTCAAAACTCTCAAAATTGACCTTAAACACCTCCAAATGCTCCCAAACTTTTTGGGCATCCTTAGATACCTTGATGTATCATTGTGGACCCACAAATACAATTTTTAAATGCCTACAACAAAACTCAAATTTCACATCTTCATTATGTGAAACCATTTAGGTGGCGTTTGGTTGCTTTGAGTAAATGGAATGGGAATAAGAATAGGAATGAAAATATGAATGGAAAGGAAAAGAAAGATGATTATTTTGTTTGTTTAAGCTTTGGAATGGAAAACAAGTAAACAAAAGAATGAATAATCTTTTGGCAAATATACCCTTATTATTGAAATAAATATAATTTTTAGTTAATAAGACTTATTTTATTTTTAGAAAATAAATGTATAATTAAATAAATTAATTATAAATTAAAATTTTTAATTGAAAGAGACAATAATTATAAATTTTTTAAATCTTATTGCTGAGTTTTTATTTAATGGTTAAAAAAATATTTTAGTAGAAATGATGTAAAATAATGTAATGCATTAAAAAAAGCATGTAATAGTGGCAATTGGCAGCACAAAGTGCATCAATAAATAAGAAAAAGTAAGGGTAAAAATGGTATAAAAAATATCTAAGCAACTGAATGGCTTTTACACCCAAATTTGAATGGAATTAAAATTTCATAGTTTTGCTGAAAAGCCATTAAGATGGAAAGAGAATTCCTAAGCAAAAAATAAAACAAAACAAAGTAATGGGAATCAATTCCATTCCATTCTAATGAATTCTTGCCAAACATGTATTTAGTGTTTTACACCTAACTTATATAAGAATACTTTAACTCTACATTTCAACCAATCCTAAAATCCATCCATACGACAATCAATCAAATTAATAAATTTGCGAATGTATTTAAGATAATATACTTATTATTGTTGAATTCAAGAGTCGCAATTTGGAATACTATCATAATAGACGAAAATGACTACATAGGTTATATATAATTGTGACTATATTATAAAATATAGCATGATTGAAAGGCACGCATAACATGAGTTTTATTTTTATTTTTATTGTTTGGTTTTGAAAAAGGTGTCTTCTACTTAAGATGATTATTAAGTATAAAAATTGGTATTTTTTTCTATTATACATAGAATATACATATATATGTCTTCTTGGTTATAAAATGTTCATATATATTGTCAGTCTCCCATAGGTTATAAAGTCCATCTATCTTATCCTTTTTTTTTTTTTGAAATGGATCTTATTCATTAATCATGATAGAATATAATCTCTCCATGGAAAATGTGAAAAGAGAATCAATCAAATACCCAAAATTTATAAATTAAAAACTGACCCTTTTCTTAAAAAAGAAGAAGAAATTTTGGAAGTTTCACCACTCCTTTCATATACAAAAGCTCATTATTCCCACGTCATTGAAATCATGTCATTACAATCTACATTATTATTATATATAATAAGTTCCTTTATTAATAAATTTTCACTAAACTAAAAACACTGTTTATGACGCCCTCTTTCTGATCTCTCAAATCTTTTTTATACAGTACTTGATGTTTGGTTCTTTTATCGTACAATTGCTTCATATACTCATTACTCATACTTTTGCTTTTACAAAGAAAAAACATAAAAAGAAAGAAGTTGTTTGACTACTTAATTAAAAAATTGTTTTTTTTGTTTTTAAAAGTTAAAAATTGTTTTTTGAAAATAAGTTTGGGTGTTAGGTGTTGTTTTCATAAAATAAATTTTAAAAATAAAATTACAAAAAATATAAAATTTTGAGAACAACAAGAAGTTGTCTTTAGTTGTTCTCAAATTTTTTTTGTTTATATTTTTTTTCTCACATAACTTTTTTAATTATTATTATCTAACATAATTATTGTCACATCATTTTCTCTCTCATTAGTTTCTCTCTCTTCACTTTATCTCTCATCACTTTCTCTCTCATCACTTTATCTCTCCTTATTTTCTCTCTCAACACTTTCTCTCTCCTTACATTTTCTCTCTTCACTTTCTCTCTTGCTATTTTCTTTTTCATCATTTTCTATCTCTTTATTTTCTCTTGCATCATTTACAATATACTCACTTTCTCTCTCATCACTTAATATTTCCTTATTTTCTCTCTTATCATTTTTTCACTCTCCCCATTTTCTCTCTCTCTTCACTTTCTTTCTCATTACATTCTCTCTCATTTTTTCTTGCATCAATCAATTTCTCTCTTCTCAATTTCTATTTCTTCAAATTTTCTCTCCTTACTTTCTCACTCCTTATTTTTCATAATTTTTCTTTCAAATTATTTTATCTCATTATTTATTACAAACTTTTAAAAGATTTTTATCTTTGTAAATATATTTGTTAATTTCTTATTTAAGATTTAAAAAAAAACTAAAAAATTGTTTTTAGAAAACATTAACCAAACACCTTTTATTTTTTTAAAACTACAAAGACTGTTTTATGTTCTCAATTATGAAAACACAACTTTGAAAACAGAAAACAAAGCCAAACAGACCCAAAACTTCCCACCTTTTACAATTTCCAAACCACAAAATAAAAATGAGAATCATGAGTAAATATTTATGTATAAGAAACAAGTGATAATTAGTATCATTATTTATTTTTATTTTTTTGAAAAGGATCCACACATAAAGATAATCATATATGTGGATATATGTTTTCATTAATTAACATGTAAAAATCCAAAATAATCAAACGTTGGAGAATTGTGATTGGTGAATGTGATGAAATAATTTGGCATGATGAGGAATATAAAGTTTTGAACACTCCCACTTATAAAGGTTGGCATTAAATTTATGAAGAGAATAGTTCGTGATGATCTATGTCTTCACAAATGTTATCCATATTTAATTGAAAATGTCAGTGTGGCATTAAATTTGTAGCACATCGACGTGTACCAATTATTCTTGGACATTTGGATAGGTTCTTGGACATTTGGTCACATTAATATTTTTATGTACGTTAACCCATTGCTTTCAACTAAGGGTACACCATTGCTTCAAAAAAAAAAAAAAAAAACTGAAGGTACACCATCCAACTCATCCTTTGAAAGAAATCTACTTATATTTTATCATTTCAAAGGTTCTAGATGAACATTTCTTTTAAAAAAAATTCTAGATTAAAATTTACTTAAAGATCAACAATTCAACCTTAGAATCTCCAAATTGGACCTTGTTGGTCCAATTACATGGCAACACTATGAAAACTAAGGCAAATGTCACCAATATAACGACATAATGTCACATATACGCAGTTGTAATGGCAACACAAAATCCAAACCTATTATATATATATTTAAAAAAAAAAAAACTAAACTATTAAAAAGAGCATACCACAAACAAATCTTAAGAATAAGAAAATAAATAAATAATTTATTTGTCACTATAAACATATTGATATTGTTATGTGGATTATAATAAAATTAAACTACACCAACTTGAGAAGGGACAAATGAATTTTAAAGAGTAATGATATATGTATTAATTATGCACCAAAATATTATAAAAACTAACATGATAATTTTTTTTACTAATCACATTATTTAAACTAGATTTATTATTTTAAAAAATAATAACACATTATTTTGGTGGATAATTTTAATATACATGTCATTATTCCATATAAAAGGAAATGACATTTAAAAAAAAAAACACTTTTAGTAATTAGACTAAACAAAAAAATATAGCCAAATTTGTATTGGAGAATAGGCTTTCAATAATTGAAGTCTAATGGACTAGTTGGATTACGAGATATTGATCAATCATTATTCTTATTTTATTTGCGACAAAAAAAATTATTCTTATTTTATTTAAATAAAATTTTAAGGCTGACCTAATTAACACGTGTCAGTAACTTGAACCGCACACACACGCAATGATTGGATTGGAAACGACACGTCAGTAAATTTTGATGATAGTCAACTTCTGCTTGGCCACCAAATCACCGGTGCGGAATAATCTAATAACGATATTTCTCACAATTGGTGGTTTCATTCTCTGCATGACGACCACACTAAGATTTGTGGAGTTTCACTAAATCAGAACCGTTGGATCTCATCGACCACGGGCTTCGACAAAATCCAAGCAAAAGTTCAAAATTAATAGTATTTAAAAAAAAAAATGGAAAATCGTTTTATAAATTTAGAACAAGATGAGAGCGTGTCAGTTGGTTTTTTTTTTCACAGTAGAGAGAGAGAAGAAAAGAAGGAAATGAGGGTGAGATAGTTGGGGGTTACACAGACCCAGTGAGGAGAGAGAGATTGAGGGAAGCTAGATTAGGGTTTCAAGCTCGTTTAGGTTCTGGGATTTGACCTGAAATTTGTCTCTCTTGTGAGAAAATTTTCTGATCTTTCGTTTAATTACCCAGTGATATCACCGCTATGACTTTTTTTTCGGTGATGAGGGCCGAAGCTTAGAGTTTGATCACAAGGGTGTCCCTAATTTTGGTTTCTTAAGGTTGTTACCCGAGCCCATGCCCATCCCAGTTTTCTCTTTTTGGGTTTTCGAGTTAAGAGTATATATCTGGATTTTGAATTTTGTAGTGGATAAGAACTAGTTGGAGTGGTCTTTGTTGAATTTTAACAACTGTTTTGAGAAGAAATTTAAGTAAAGGGACAAAAAAATTTTGTTTTATTTTTTTTCCTTCTTTGTTTTGGCTTGTCATTATTGGAATTTCTTTGATCGTTTTAAGTACATTTGGTACTTTTGAGTCCTTTTCCATGCGAATCTGAACGGAAGAAAATTATAAAAGTAATCGAGGAGAATTCTTTTTGTATTTCGGTTGGGTTATTGTTTTTTTTTTTTTTTGCCAAGATCGGTTGGGTTATTGTTGATTGTTCTGTTGTGTTCGTAAAGTTGGTGGTGCTTTGTTCGTTGATCTTTGTTCTTAAAGGGGTTCCTATTGATGGAAATTTTTTTGGTTTAACATAATTGAGATGGTCATGAGAGATCTCAACTAAATTTTGCGTACTGATTTCCTTTATCTTGATTATGGCCCATAGTTTTAATGAATTGTTTTTGGGTGTGTGAAAGAAAGAAAAAGTAGTCACCTTTTGGACCAAATTAGCTTACCTCTGCAATTTAACCCTTTTGGATTTTCTTAGATATTATTGAGGTTAAAGGGTGTTTTAGATTGAACATAATTGCATCTTTTCCCTAATTGACATTTTTTTTTGTGAAATCAAGTGATCGTTTCCTAATATAGTGGTCGCTGCAACTGGCAGGACCACTTTTGCTCCCGTTTGGGCTTCCTATTATTCAGTTGCTCCAAATCAGTCTCTGGCTTCCAACTCTTTCCCACGTTTCTTTGCCTTCAAAAAGAGAAGTTTCTGGTTCATCATATTTTAAGCTTTTTCAACAATCTCAGATTAAGAAATGGCTGTCTCTCTCACCCGTTTTTCATGGTGGTGTTTAGGGGGTAAAGATAATAAAGAGCCTATTCCTAACGGGTCTTTCCTAAATTCTTCATTTGAGTGGGGATTTGGTCTGAGGGAACCTGAAACAGTCCAGTTCCCTTCTGTTAGGGGAAAAAAGGTAGCTTCCTCTAATGGAAAGGTCAAGCCAAAGTGGCAGAGTAGGGAAGAGAGGAGTGTGGAGAGGGAGTGCGATTTTGTGATGGTACCATCAGACGGTGGTTCTTTGTCAGGGTTGGATTCCGATGGATCTGACATGTCTATTGGCTGGATGGAACCTCATGGCCCTGGTTTTCAGATTGATGATGAGTCTGATAATGGTTTTGCAGTACTTGTTCCTTGCTATAGTCCTGGCTACAAAGAACTTGTGGAGGATTCTGACAATGCGATTTTGAGTGCCATCAAGAACCTTCCTATTGAGTTCTCTCCTGGTAAGAGAGGCTTCTTTTGAAAGTCTTGTATCTTCAGTTCAAAGTTACACTCTGTTACTTCTGTTTTACTATGTTTTCCGTAGCATTTAGATTTTGTGGGTCTATTTGCTTGATCGAGTGTGCTGAATTGCTATTATCAACTTACTAAATTGGGAGATTTCTAAGCTTTTCTGTGCACTTTATGGTGCCTAAAAAGGCAATAAGTTTCGTTTTAGCTGTTTGCTTGATTTTGGGATAGTGCAGTTGGTTTGTTTTTCCTTTTCTAAGAGCTTCTATTTCGGTTTTTATTATAGTTGTTACTATACTGAATAGATTTATGCTTTATTTTACCATATTATGTAGATTGTTTGGGATTGGATGTTCTGTTCAACATGTGTGTAGCTATTGGAAAAATCAGTAAATTGGCGTTTTGTTTTAAACCTTGAACATGTTTTTGTGCCTTCCAAATCTGTAAAAAGCATATAAATAGGAAAGTAGAACTAGAAATGCATTGTGAATAGTGAGAAAACTGACCTAAGTTGCTGCTTCCTTTAAAACATTTCCCACTATGTGACTCTACTACATTTGTTTTATTGAATCTCTCTTTCAGTCTATTTTTCATTGAATGGCATAAACTTGCTGCATTTACATAGATGATGGAGAATGCTTGTCTCTCTTTATGTCCCTAGACATATGCTAGGCTAGTTTTTCCTATGATGTTTGGGTAACTGATTCCTCATATGATGTAAATAGCCATATTCTAGAGTTTCTTCCCTTCTAAGATTGGAGTTTCTAGTGACAAGAGACTTGTGTATATTTTGGTTGAATATGCAGATTGCAAGAACTACTACGTGGAACAAGTGCTCTCTTCCCTTCAGACCTTTGGTGCCTAGAAGGAGCTGATTTTCTTATCATGGATGGCCCTGTCTAAAAGAATTGTTAGTTTACTAGTACTAGTAAATAAATATAGAGACCATTTCAGAATACAAGGTGCTGTTCGCTCACGCTGCAGCAAACTCGAGCCGAACTGCTGGGGAAGTACAGCTTTCAGATTTGGTGATAACTTTTAATCCAATTGAGATTGATTTTGCTACTGTCGACCTACTCAGAAGATTGATTTTCAGCGCATGCTAAATTCTGATGGTCCTCCTATAGTCTTTGCTTAGGTGCACTGCTACATGTGCAAAGAGTAATGTGAAATATGATGGATTCTTTGTTTGTAAATACAACCTTTTGTGAATATTTTGATCATGCTTATGCTTTTTGCTCCATGCTGCTGTAAATAAACTCCGCTTTTGGAACGTTAATCAAGGGCCAATCTATTTCTGAATTTTTCTCTTCACTCTGTTCCTTATATTTTGCTTTCATCTATAGCTGAGATGGTATATATTTTGATATGTTTCTGTTATTCTGCTCTATCTCTGGTGTATGGAGTTGAATGAGATTGGCTCGTTCTTTTATGACTATACAAGTAGAACCTGAAACCAGAACTAGAGGACTAACAAAATTACTTGAAACAAAGTTGAGAATTTTCACATAATATTGTTTCGCTCTCATCCCAACTTCATCAATGGTGAAGATTTGCACATCTGCGTTGTGATCAGTGACAAAAAATGAATGAATTTTAATATTGTTTCACTCTCATCCCAACTTCATCAACGGTGAAGATTTGCACATCTGCATTGTGATCGGTGACAAAAAATGAATGTCCAACAAAAGTCAAACATTTTCAACAGTTTGTTCATTGTTTTATTCAATAGATCTCAGAACTAGAGTCTACTGTTCTTGAACCGGGTGAAGTCATAAAAAGGGTTTATGGCTATGGGTAGAGTAGGTGGGGTCTGTTTATCAATGTAGTTAAGATCCTGACAAGCAGGTTGATCAACGGTCAGATATCTTCTTTGTGAACAGAATGAGATATATGTGTTTTTTACTAGTGCAACATAGGGAGGTCAATAATTCCATTAATGTCAATTTTGTTTAGTGAGCCTGGAAGTGGACCATTACCATTATGTATCAGTTGGCGTTGGGACATGCTTTAATTTGAAGGGCTGTGATGGAATCAATGCTTGTACTGATGGGGATGTATCTTGGTTTATATTTATTTATTTTCAAGTTATTTGATAATTGAGATAAATATTTCTCATTATGACGGGGAGTGATTTGGTTCGGTGTTGGACATTGGAACAGGAAGAAGTTGGGAAATGCTCACTGGGATCTTCGGTTCCCTATATTCGTCACTATGGAAATCATTTATGTTTTTGGATTTATGTTTTTTTTTAACAATTTAATATTGAGTCTCAGAAGCAAGCGTAGGTCTTTTATAAATTATTACAATTTTTTTAATATTTTTTTAATTTATATAAATCAAAATTAAGATATGTCTATCTTTCAACATAAGAAATATCTTTTTCACTTAAGAATGAAATATATGGTTATTTTGTAGGAACACAACAAATATTTATTCCAAATTAAGCAAAACACAAAGGAGCAAAATAGTATATTACCAGAAAAAAAAATTAATAAAGAAAGGCTTATTAATAAGAGAATTGAAAGGATTGAGCCTATTCGGTAATAATTAAAGAAGTAATTTTTAGTTTATTTAATTAAAAATATGAATATAAAATAAAAAATTATTCGGTAAACATATTTAAGTTTTTATATTCTTAAATTTTATATTTTAAAAAATTGAAAATAATTTTTTCATTATTCTAAAACTTTTTTAAAACAATATTCCATCTTTTCTTTCTGATCGACTAGCGAACTAGTTTCCCGAAACCCAAATCATGATTTTCTCCCTTCAATCATTGGAAAATGCTATCCCCTATCATTGGAGAAACGCACGTGCAGATCAACAAATAAGAATTACTCTAAAATGGTTTCCAAATCTCACTTTTTGATCTCTTCCTCTTTGCAACTCTACTACCTCTACCGCTTTTTTCCTCGACTCTGGTGACATTCTCATGGCCATAGTTGCACTTGTAGACGACCGTTTGGTGCTATGGATATCGTCAATATCAAACTACTTTTTGTAGTTTTTTTTTTAAAAAAATAAAATAATAAATATATAACTGAACAAGATTTTATTTTTAAAATAAAAACAAAAAAAAAACATTATTTTTATTCATGTATTTAAAAAATATCTATAATAATTGTCGAACAACCCCATTATTTACACCATTAAATTATGAATATTTGTTTGGCTTTTTAAGACAATTTATAGTCTAAACTATAGACTAGTGTTTTGGTCAACGACACTGAGTCAAATTGAACGATAATAAATAATTAAAAGAACTAAAATTAAGTGAAACGACACAATGAATTTATAGTGGTTCGACCCCAAGAGTTGGTAATGATCTACGTTAACTTGCACTTTTATTAATCAAGAAAGTCTCAGACTCAAGATCAAGAAGAACAACGTTCAATTGAGTTTCTTAAGCCCGGGAGAAAATACAGTCGATAAGGATTTTGTAGGTAAATTGCGCTTAGAAAATAATGACTATGGGAGATCTCTATTTATAAATTCTTTTAGTGGGCCATGGGACTTACAAACATGATATAGGCCCTACACGTGTAGTGTGAGATTGTTACAACTAATTACATATTTAAAATAATACAAAAGATGCATTTAAATATCGATTACATAAATATCTCGTGAAATTAAGATTATTTTGGTTGAATGATGTGTCCATCGAGTAGGTCTCCTTTCAAGCAACTTCATAAGGTTTTCTTGCCTTCGACCAGTACCATTCCATTCGAGCGACAAGCTCCTTTGATCTTCAATCTCTTCAAGGCAAATAGCCTCCTTCATGCTAATGGATCATATTTAAAAAATAATTATTAATCTATTTAATTATTTAATTTAAATAACCTATTTAAAAAATAATTAAATAAACAAATTATTTGAAATTCAAAATTCAAATCTCATTTGTTTGTTTAATTAATATTTAAGAGAATATATTTATCCCAAAATAAATATCAGTTTTAAATTAATAAATAATTATCTTATTATAAATAAGATAATTATTAATCTCTCTTTATATTAACCCAAACATAATTAATATTTATTTTTACATACAGTTTTATATTAATCCAAACATGATAAATATTAATTTTAACATATAGTTTTTCAAAATAAAAATTATATGTAGTTAAATAATTAATTAATTCATAATTAATCAATTGTCCATAACTATCACATAATTATTTCTTTGCCCCAAAAAATTAATTCCTTTGCAATTAAGTCCTCACTACAAATCTTTCTTTTGACACCCGTACCCTTGACAGTGTAGGACATATGTGATTTGGGGACCATGAACCTGTAATACGAAGCTCCAATAAACCATAGTATTAATTAAATTCTTTAATGTAATAATCTTATTTATTAATTCCATTATTACTCCACTATAAATGTGGAATTGCCCTCTAAGTATTTATAGAAGTATATTTATAGAGTTTTCCCTTGTAGTCTATTGATATAATCAATAAATGTAGTTTTGTCATCCATTTATTGGTTCGTTAATTAGAGCTGGTTAAGATTACCGTTTTACCCTTTCAATTACCTCTTGATCCTTAAGTACCATTAATTCACTAGTGAATAATTAATCTATAATCAAAGACCCATTTGTTGGTGAGGATATTCATATCAGGCGTAGGAGGAACTAAGGTCCATGTACCTTGCTTTTGGAGGGCATCAAACTCTTCCTTCATAGAAGCATACCATCGGGGATCCTTAAGAGCACTTTTAACTGATGAGGGTTCTGTAGGGAGAAGAGATTCAAGCAGCTTGTATTTGGTTACCAAAAAGGATTTAGGCTTGTAGATGCCTCGCTGAGAACGGGTTGTCATGGAGTGAGTGCGAGTGACAGTAGTTGGAGGAGGTATTTCCACACTTTCAGAGAGAGGAGATGAAGCAGCAGCTATATGTTGAACCAGAGTAGGAGAAGGTTGTACACCAGTGGAGAGTGATGGTGTAATACCAGTGTGAGGAGGAGGAGGAACTTCAGGTGGGACACTTGTCGCAGTTGTAGATGGTGATGTAGAGGCAGAGAGTGTTGGAGACACCACAGGCAAAGGTGGCACAGTAGAAGAGCACAAATTAGAAGTATCATGAACTGGTGTAGTTGAAAATTGAGCAGTAGGAAAAGAGTGAGTTATGGAAGGAGGTACCTGAGTAGATCCAGAAACACTTACCCCTTTATTGTACCTAAAGTGTTAGGTCATACAAAAACATAACATAGATCATAAACTAAACTATCTAATTTTCCTTACCAAAAACCGGAATATTGGAGACAAGAGTGGGATTGGAAACTCCTAAAACCAAACATAAAGAAACCATAAGTTGTAATGCCCTACTTCCTTAGATCCGTAACTAAGTGAGTTTAAAACGTGCCATTAACTCGCTAACCAAGGTTTTAAGACAAAAGTGTAATTAAACCATAAAAGAGTCATATACTTTGAAAATAGTTCCATTCATTGGAAAATCATAAAGCGTTTAACATTTGGGATCCCAAAATACTGTTTAGAAATATTTACAACTCAAAAATATAACCAGAGTCAGCTAAACGACAAAATCTAGGTTTAGTACAATCATCTCCCAAAATACCCCTGGTCGTGGCAGCCAAGCAGGCCAAACATGTACACGCTGCTTCATGCTCTTCGTCCTCATGGTTGGTAGACTTTCCCCTTGCCCTTACTTGCACCATAGAGCACTCGTGAGTCGAAGCCTAGCAAGAAAACTCGCACAAGCAGATAACATATGCATATTTAACATTCAATATACAATTAAGCCACCATCAGGCTAAACACATACGACCATCCCATCCCAGGCGCTTTACCAGGCCCTGGGTTCGCGGTTCACACCGTGAGGATATTCCAAGTATCCTTTAGGGTCTCGCCCTGGCAACTCACACTCCGCGTGCTAAATTCTGCTCCCGACCCCTTCGCCGTTCCCGACCCTTGCCGTTCTCAGTCCTCGCCGTTCCCGGCTCTTGCCTTTCAAACACATATATGCACACATAGCATAACTAAACAAATACTTAAACATGAATAAGCACAATTAATGGGGCTATGCCCTGCAACACAATCAAATACGGTCGTGCTCCGCAATACAAACTATAGGGCCTCGCCCTGCTCTAAGGGTACATCAGTTTTCTTACCTGTGTCCCGAGCTTTCCAAGCACCGATGTCCCGAGCACAGTCCCCTAGTTTGAGCCTCGTCGAAACCCTAGTCACAACGCATCAACAATATTCATCCATCAAGTTCTAATCCATTAAATATCTTTGAGTCATAATTCTAATCTCCGAGACCTTGAATTCTATCAATCCGGGTGATAAAATCCATCCCGAGCCTTAACTTTTGGATTCCTGAGCCTAAAACCTCATTAAAGTCCAAAAAGGCACTAAGCGTCGCGGCCCCAAGAACCCATGCCGTGGCCCCCAACTAAACCAGAGGCCCTGCCTCCTTTTTTCCCACACGCGCCGTGACCCTGCCTATAGGGCGCCGCAACGCACCTCCACTTTCAGGCCATCCAAAGTTCTAAAGGTCCACGACTCAGCAAGAACAATGCCGCAGCCCGACCCCTCGAACCCAGAAAAACTCACCATTTTCTCTACCAAAACCAAGCTAATTAACCCCTAAAATTAGTCTAACAACTTAATTTAATCATCTCAGAAGTTCCACCATGATTCCAGTAGCAAAACCTAACAAACTCTAGCTTTAAAACTTATCGAACCCAAAATTCAATCTTCAACTTCAATACCTCAAAAGAACTAAGAAAACCAGTAAATAACCATTGAATTAACTAGCTAAAATCACAGTTATTGCTTACCTTATCCTCTGTTTGAATCCTCAAAGTGATGCTGAGTTAATCCCCAAGTCAAGAGCTAATGTCCTTGCTTAATTCCCAACTTTTCCCTTGGTTTGGCTTAGAGAGAAAAATGAGAGAGAAAGAGAATGTTTTGGGTTGGTTTCTCCAAGTTTCTGAGTATTTCTTTGGTTTTGTTTTATTTAACTTAGTCTCTAAGGTTACCTCAAGGCTCGGGGTACCAAAAACGTCCCTGAGGGAAAAATGGTAAATTTCCCCAATATTCCCTCCTAAACATTCTATCTTCAAATATATCTCCAAATATTTATTTCCATAACTCGATATACCACAAGTGTATCACAATTATCACATTTATGCCCTCAACGGGCTAAAATTACAAACATGCCCCTAATAACCAAACGAGGTCCACATGCATATTTAATTCACCTAAACATGCATCTTTAATCACATATTCATACAAATTCACATATTATAATAAATCACTTATTGCCCTCCAGGCACACTAATCAAGGCCCTAAGCCTAATTAGCAAATTTGGGACGCTACATAAGTCCTCTAGAGAAAGAAGATGAATAGAAGATCTAAACCATCAAAATAGTAACTTACCGAAGACCTTAAGTTTCAAGAAACTCAAACACCTAACTAAAAGTCATTATAACGAATTAGTATTTTAAGAAAATGAAAGAATAAGAAAAATGGAAATGGAATAAACCTGAAGATTAACGGTACCTTAGATAGCTTAGAGCTTCAATTTATACCTTAAACACCTAAATCACACAAAATCTTACTTCCCAAGTGTTTTAGAAAAGCTTAGATTTGAAATATTTTAACCCCAAAACCCTAGTGTTTCTCTCTAGAACGAATTTAACAGCTTGGAGGCTCTAAATTGTGCTTGAATGATGAATAAAATGGCTGAGTGAATGATCCTATTTATAGAGTTCAAGGAACTAATTCCTTTTAAAATAAATAAATAAATGATTAAAAATTGAATAAATTTGAATTATCTGTTCAACAGATGCCCATAACTCAGTCAAAGACGTTCAGGAACGAGTCAAAGTCAGGATTTTATGAAAATTCAAAAATGGCTATTGGACCCGATATATTGCCTACCCTAGGCGATATATTGCCCCTACCTATGCCTCGAGGGTTTGTGGTTTCGTTCGTGCGAAGTCGACGTGTTTTCTATATCAATCATAGGCGACATATGAGCCCCTCTAACTGCAATCTATTAGCATACGCTGATATTTTAAACACGTTTTTGCACACTTTCAGCACACTTGAATTTGTTTAAACCACTTTGACTGAGTAAAATGTGATCCTAACAGCTGCTGGAAGGTTCTAGACCTTCTAGATCTATCCTTTATTAATTTATTCTTCCAAAATGCTTAAATCCTTAATAAACATACATGTGACAAGTGTCACGTTCTTAATTATTCTATCTAAACCTTAGGTTATAATAAATAATATTTCTAGGACCAGCTATATTAATCAAACCTTATGTTAAAATTAATATTTCTAAACCATAGGTTAAACTTATAAAATCCATAACTATTTCTACGAGTTTCTAACTAAATCCCGACTTTGACCAATATCCACGAAAATTAAAATTCTACTACTGCTACTGCTGCTACTGCTATTGCTGCTACTACTACTACTACTACTGCTATTGCTACTACTACTTCTATTCATACTACTACTGCTGCTACTACTGCTACTACTACTGCTACTGCTACTGCTGCTACTGCTACTACTACTGCTACCAGCTCTTTGAAGCTAAGTAAAATTCGGGATGCTAGCTAATGAAGCCTATTCAACCAGTCCTTTGTCTTGACCAGCTCTTTGAAATATCAATGTTCCACTGCCACTTGTCCTCTTCAAACGCCACAACACCATGTCCAATTATTGGTTAAACATTTTCCCCCCAACTTTATCTTAGTGCGACCAACATTGGATAAACTTGCATGATTCGACTAGATTGGTGCCTTATTAAATTTTGACACACTAAAAAATGTGGTACCAATTTTACACACAATGATGATACTTTTTTGATAAGTCAAATGACAGTTTTGGGTTCTCAAGACAGTCTGTTGCTACTGCTACTGCTGCTACTGCTACTACTGCTGCTGCTGCTGATGCTGTTGCTGCTGCTGCTGTTGCTACTGCTACTACTGCTACTGCTACCTGCATTCTTGAGCCTGAATTGCATTACTCTATAACAAAATAGCCCTTGCTCAGTGATAAACGTGGTCCCACCCAATACACCCTGCTAAGGACGTACAGTGTCTTGCACGTTCTGGCCGAAGTTCTGACCTCCGGGATTGTTGTTTTCAGTTCCCTGAGACCCATTTGGCTGATAATGGGTTGTCATTGGGATCAATTTGTGTTGTTGGACTTGCCCTCAATTATTCTTGCCTGAGGATCCTTTTCGCTTGGCATGCTATCTCAAGAGAACGAGGAGAGTAGGACTGAAGAAGGAGTTTGTGACTCGGAAATTGGGGAAGAATCTCCTTGAGATAGGGTATCAGATGTTTTGCCATGATGATGATGACAAAAGTTTGTTAGTTTGAGCCTAGGCCTTTCAGAAACTAGTATACCGTGTGCGTCTCAGGCACAGGAGCTGCTGCTGCTGCTACTGCTACTACTACTACTACTTGTCCTCTTCAAACAACTACTTGTCCTCTTCAAACGCCACAAAACCATGTCCAATTATGGGTTAAAAATTTCCCCCCCCAACTTTATCTTAGTGCAACCAACACTGGATAAAATTGCATGATTCGACCAGCTGGTGCCTTATTAAATTTTGACACACTAAAAAATGTGGTACCACTTTTACACACAATGATGATACTATTTTGATAAGTCAAATGAAAGTTTTGGGTTCTCAAGACAGTCTGACACCATTTTTTGAGGCAGCAATGATGGTACATTTTGGTAAAAAGAGACAACGCTTCATTTTTTGAGGCTGCTGACGTCACATCATCTCCAAAAATTCGTGATGAATTTCTCCTTAATGACGTTAGCTGCACACACGCAGGCAGGGAGGCTATATATATCCCTTGATTCTTCCCATTTATTTATCAAACTCTTCAGAATTTTCAAGCTTTCTCACCCTCTTTAAGTGAAAAGTTTGTGAAAAAACTCTTCAACTGCCTTTTGGATCCACTTTTATGCTTAGTCGAAAAGATATCACATTTATTCGAACAACACACTTTATTTAGGCACACATATGCTGGTCGAGTAATTCACTTCCCCTTTCCTTGTTATAAGATGCATTCATGCGATCACTATTGAATTGATTATTCCATTGACCCAGATTTACTCCAAACGTTGGTCGATGAAGTGGATCAAAATCGACCAAACATTGATCTTAACGGTGATACTCCTGAAACTCCTGCTCGATTTGGGGAGCAATCCCATCAGTATGACTTTCAATTTAGCCCTTACCAGGAGTAGCACCGTAAGGTTGATGAGTTGCACCAAGGAATAAGGAAATTCCTTCTAAAGGATTGGACCTATGTTGTCCATCTTGACTTCGTTGATACACTCCCGGTTGGAATCCTGACCAGTGGGAGGGCAACGAGCAGGACTTCATTTGTTGAAGAGGCTATAACTGTTGCAAGGCAAGCAACAAGTGGGAATAATGGGCAGCATCATAGGCAAAATAAGCAACCTGCAGTGGTTGCACAACCTGTGGAGGTGACCAACACATTAAGACTCTACTAAGCTCAAACCTTAAAAGAATAAATATGTATCATGGAATGTTGTCCCGATCGGCACTCTTTCGAACAATGCTATTGAATGTTACCCCGAGAAGTATGACATTCGAGGGATTAACATGGTGACCCCTCGGGTCGACCAACGTGCTAACTTACCTGGTGGAGCTTTCAGCACCTGGTCGCTCTTCTACATTGAAGCTGGTGCCACACAACCCCTTCATGACTATTTTAGGGGTGTAACCAAATATTTCATCATTGCACCCTTGCAAATCACTCCTAATAGATATTTAATGCTTTCAGCATTATTTATCCTTTATTACCTTTGCAAATGGGATCCTCAAACTCCCATGAGGACCATTACCTTTTCGAACTCAAATATAATCCAGGTCAATATGGTATTGGATTCTTTTATTTCTGCCATAGGGACACGAGCAAGGAAACATGCCAAGTGTTCCTGATCGACCCCACTTTTAGGAGCAATGTGGGGGCCTATTTTAAATAATACTTTCTAACAACTAACCTGGTCGTAGACAATCCCTCCTTCCAGCAAGAAGGTAACGAGTCATTCATTTTCTTTCTTCACTTTCATTTCCCTTATAAACTGGTACTTAGCTTATTTTACTTTGCTGTTTTAGGCCCATGGGAAAGGCCTCCCCTACTTCAGTGATGGTCACTCGAGCAGCTATGCTAGACAACCTAACTCACGATGAGAAAAGTTGTAGGAAGATAGTAAACAATGCCAATCTTGATGAACCTTCACAACCCTAGTAGAATCACCACTTTGAGAAAATCCTTAGAACAATGCAAAACCACAAAACCAATGCTTATACACGTTTCTTAACGTTGTCCTAATACTCTATTTCCTAGCCACCATGGATGCTTGAGGCCTTTTCTAGGAGGAAATGAGTATTGAGATTGAACAAGCCTTAAACTCACAAAGTCAAGCACTTTCTTTATGAGTTCTTGGAGAAAACTTGAGATTCTTGGAGATAGAGAGAGAGGGTAGAGAGAGAGTGATAAAGTCTTCCAAAACTCTATTTTGAACTTTATATAGAGTAGGCACCATCATTAGGTCTAACCAATAGGATTAGACTTGTAAAACACGACATTTAGAGAAATTCACGTAACTTGTACGGACTCTAGTAGGCGATACGTCACTTGCATGCAGGCAATGTATCGCTTGCCAGGTAATACGTCACCTACATGCAGGCGATGCTACGCCACTTGGGTGGCGACGCATTGCCACCCTCTATGTTTTTGGACACTTCCAAAGGTCCTGAAAATCCTCCAAATGCTACCAAAATTTTTGGGAACCCTTAGATACCTTCATGCATCACTCTTTAAGCCTTTCGCTTCTTTGAGGCAATATAGGTTGCTCATCAACCTTTGGATCTTTCTCTTTAACCTTTGGATTCTTGAGAATTTCTATCACAAGATAACATATTCTCAAAGAACTCTACTTCTTTTTATTCAAGTATCACATTAGACTTCAAGTCTAATAGCCTATAGGCCTTGCTATTTGAGGCATAGCCAATAAATGCACACTTTACGGCCCTTGGACCCAACTTGTTCCTTTTAGGCTCCCTGCACTTGCAATAAGCAAGGCACCCCCACACTTTAAGACAACCTATGTTAGGCTTCTTTCCTCTCTATAACTCATATGGAGATACATTGTTCTTTTTCATATGAATTCGATTCAATATATGACACGTAGTAAGCAAAGCTTCACCCCACGAATTATAACATAATTTAGCATGTAAAAGCATAGAGTTAATATGTTAGGATTAATGCCCTAAAAGAATGTAAATACATTTTATTGGTTTTAAATAAAAGTACAATTTTATTATATTTGAATGTTATAATTATTGTTTGAATTAATTATATGATAATATCAAGAAAATTCCCTATTCATTCATCAGAATATGATCTTGTATTAGTACGAGAGAATTAAGATCATGTATAATGAATAAAATAATCAATAACATAATAAAGTATGAAATCTTTAATGAATGGTTACTAGTATGGTTTGGTAAGCATACAAGATGCGAGTCATTTCGATCCGGATGACTGATATGGATAAACATCTTAGTAAATGTGTTGTATATAATAGAGATTATATATGACAAGACTGCTAAGAATTAATCTGGTTTATTGGAGCTTCGTATTATAGGTCCATAGTCCCCAGGTTACCTCTGTCCTACACTGTCAAGGGTAAGGGTGTCAAAAGAAATATTTGTATGGAGAATGACTAAATTGCAAAGGAATTAATTTTTTAGGGAAAGGAAATAATTATGTGATAATTATATGTAATTGATTAATTGTGAATTAATTAATTTTTAAACTATATAGTTTTTAATTTTAAAAAAACTATAGGTTAAAATTAATGTTAATCTTGTTTGGATTAATATAAGGAGAGAGAATAATAAATATCTTATTTAGAATATGATATTCATTTATTTAATTTAGAACAGATATTTTAAGATAAAGTTAATTTTGAATTGATTGATATTTATGTTGGGATAAATATATTGTCTTAAAAGTTAAATAAACAAATGAGAAAATTAAGAAAACCCTAATAGGACTGGGCGACACACACTGTACAATATAGTGTGTGGCGCCTAACTAAGGGATTTTTATCCCTGGGATTTGAATTTTGAATTTCAAATAAATTTGTTTAATTAGTTATTTAATTATTCATTTTAAATATGATTTAAATTAATAATTGTTATCCATAAAATTAGCATTGATGACGTGGCAAGTAATCCTTGGACACGTGGCTGACACCTGGAAACGTCTGCTAGAGTATCGACCAGAGGACACATTAGAAGCAGTGTAAGCCTGACTTACCCGCGACCAGTCTGGTCGATGGTTCCGTATACAAGGCGACATTTATGGGAAGATCTTTATGAATCCCGAATTTATCTCACACAATCTCCTGAGTATCCGATTATTCAGGAAATAATATCTGTAACAATCTTTTGTAATCCCCCTTGAGCCTATAAATAGCAAGAGATAGCTCAAGGGAGGGGACTTTTTGGCTTTTGAATCACTTGAGACTATAGTAATTCTCCAAGTAAACTTGTATCGTTCTTCAGAGATTAGTGAAACTCATTGAACCCCAGTTATTTGATCACTCTTCTTACTTTTATATCAATATCAGTCTAAGTGGACGTAGGTCATTACCAGATCCTGGGGCTGAACCACTATAAAATACTGTGTCTTATTTACTTTTGTCATTACGTTCTTCTCATCTCTTTCATTCATATCAAGCATATTTTGACTCCGTGTCAGTTGGCCAAATCTTGGGTCAACAATAATTAAATATAAATATTAGATATGTTTTAATTTGAATTTTTATTTTAATAAAATAAAGATGATTTAATTAGATTAAATAATTTTATATAAGTCTAATAGTACGTGACTTTTAGAATAAGGGCTTTGATTATTTTATAAGATTAATCATATAGACTCTCTTTCAAAAGCGATAGTTTTCTCTAAACATGAAAACTATTCCAAATCTCTTCTCTCAGTCAAACTTCTCTAGATTTCATGTGTTGAGTACATCTAGAGAGTAACATAAATCAACAATTTGAATCCTACATGCCCATCCATGTCTTTGTGTATTTGAGGATTGGTTTGGAAGATCAAGGAGTGAGCGTTCTGATTACTGGACAGGACGATCGTTGATTTTATACAAAAAGATTCAAGGACACTTGATAGGCTACAAGAGGTAATCCCCGATCTGTTTTGTATGTGATTTAATATTTATATATGTATATGAACCTGACTGGTATTAATAATTATTAAAATGGGTCTATATATTCCGCTGCGCACATTTGATTTGATCATTTAATACTAACAATTGGTACCAGAGCAGTCTATATATATATTAAATACTGTGTGGGCTTTTTGCATTTGTTATGTGTATATTGATATGTATATTGAATGGATGGATATGTTTTGTGAATGTATGGTTGAATGTTGGATTGTTAATTATATGGTGCAATTAGGTTAGGAATTTGAGTTTCTAGATCTTGTGTAAGCCATAAAGGGCATAGGATTTTTTGTAAATTTTATTTTTGAAATATGTAATTTAAAAAAAAAAAATCTGCCACAAGAGAAAAAGAGGACCCGAGCCAGCGGCCCGAGCCCTCCCCAACCAGCCACGAGCATCGCCTGCCCGTGCCCCTGCGCTTGCGCACCAACCCGCGCCCCTGTGCTTGCGCACCTATGCTCGGTCGCGTGAGCCCAGGCTGCCACCAGCTGTGTGCACCCCTGCCTGCTCGAGCCCCTGGCTTGTGCACTCGCACCATGCACCAGCCCCACGACCCCTGCCCGAGCCTCTACTGTGCGCTCCCCTGCTGAATGCGGTAGCCACATTCCCGAGCCCTTGAGGCTCCATGTGCCGCCGACCCTAGTGGTCTAGGGGACCAATCTTGGTGCTCAGAAACCCTAGATCATAATTTTGTGCAATATCTTTTATGTAATTAACTTTAAATTATTTGAATTTAAAAGTTTAATTATCATATTTTATTTTTATTATAAAAATCAAATATATTTTAGTTGGTTAAGATTTTATCTTAAGTTGAAATAATTATTTGAATTTGATTCTTTAATTATTTAAATTCAACTAAATTAAAAAGATGACAAAAATGTTTATTTAATTAAAAGTTAGTTTTAATAGGATGGGCAGAACAAAGTTCCTAAAGATTTGCAAAAAGCCTAAAGGAGAAACGAAGCATTCTTGGAGAGTTTTGAAAACGACATAGGCTTAGATTGCAATTTTATTTCTGAATTTTCCAAGGGTTGTAAATTTTAGAAATACCCAATAGTACTCGGTTCATCATTTATTGTTTATTTATTTATTGTATTTATTTAAATAAATGTTCATTGATGTTTGATTGATAACATGATCATGCATTAGTCAATTACATGTCATTCATGAAACCCCACAAAATTTATGATTAATCATGCATCTTTTTAGAAACATGATTATTTAGGATTGTCCTATTTGTTTATATGAATTATTTTGGAGAAATAAATTGCATATAAACTACTAAGTATTAAATTAGTTAAAACTTGGTAACTCACACCATAATAAAGGCAAATAGATTTTACAGGCCTTTAAGATAACCAACTTTATGTATAAAACGTTTTTAGTAAAGTTAGATGAATGTAATGGGTAATTATCTAGATTGCATTAATTATAGAAATAAACTCTTTTATAATTATAAATATATTTTGTAATTTATTACATTCGTAGGGTTATTAATAAACTACTAATTAATTTGGAATTAATTGATTAGTTTAATAAAACACATTTAATCCAAAATAGTAAGTGGGAGAAGGTGAACATCTCAATGTGACCTATGGTCTCCATTATTAGTACAACATTGTGAGATATGAATAGAGCCTTGAGGCGGCTTTGTTTCTGTCCCTCTAAGGAAGGTTTCTAGACATATTAATACCAAGGTTGGCTTCTTACGATGATAGGAAGGAGTGATGTATTTTAGGCTTGACCCACCCTAAGGAGATACTCTCTAAGTTAAGTCATGAATTCCAAAATAATGGGTTACACTTACAAAGATGCAATTATGATTTTGTAGTGGATAATTGCATCTTGACTAAACCAGCGGTACTTTATATTTAAAAGAGAAAATAAAGAGTTATTTTAAGTTTTAAATTATAAAGATAAGATTGTCTTATATGCTATCTGAATTTAACTTGATCGACCCTAAGGCGGCACTTTATTTGTTGGGTAGTTTTATCATGGAATAGTAAATGTTTATTTATGTGTTTTAATTGTTGCATTCATGCATCATGTTTATTTTCCAAAACATTGATATTTTTCAAATGTTAATATTATTGTATTTTATTTATTTTAGTGATGTCGAACGGTGGCAATCCAATAACTATTTTACTTTCACTTGAAAAACTTAATGGTGATAATTTTATAAGATGGAAATCAAACCTAGATCTTATGTAAATATGTGAGAACCATAAATTTCTCCTAACTGAAGACTTTCTTGAAGAGCTTGCTGCCACTACCCCGAAGAATGTTCGGGACAAGTATGATGCCTGGATTCAATCCAATAATAAGGCAAAGTGTTACATGCTTGTGAGCATGAATGATGCTCTAAGAACAAAGCATGAACCCATGGAAATTGCGTTTGAGATAATGGATTCTTTACAGGCCATGTTTGGGAAGCAATCTGATCAAGTAGTATACATGGGGCTACTAGAACCTACATGACTACTAAGATGAAGAAATTTATTTCTATACGTGAACATGTATTGCACATGATTAACGTGATGCATGAAGTAGAAATACATGGGGCTGCCATTGATGAGTGCACACAAGTAAGCATCAAACTGGAATCACTCACTCCTGCCTTTTCTGTGTTCACAACCAACTATATTATGAATAAGTTGGAATTGAACATGACCCAACTGTTGAATGAACTGCAGACATTTGAGTCTCTTAACAAATCCATTACCAAAGAGACGAAGGAATGTGGTAGAGGTGAAACCTTCAAACTCTGAGGAGAAATCCAAGAGGAGAAAGAAGAACAATGATAAGGACAAAGTAAAGGGCAAGAAATTCAAGAAAAGCAGGAAGGCACCAAAAGCCAAGGAGAACAAGAATTACAACAACTCCAAGAAGAAAGAACCAAAAGGAAAATGTTTCCACTGTGGAGTTTGAAGGTCGCGGGAAGAAAAAATGTAAGAAGTGTCTCTTTGAGCTGAAAAAGTAAGGTAAATGTGATTCACTTGTACTTAAAGCTTCTGTAGTGGAAGACGATATGTAATCCTGGGTTTTCAATTTAGGAGCCACTAACCATGTTTGCTCTTCTATGCAGATACTTGAGTCAGCAAGGGAGCTGGCAGATGGCAAGGTGACCATGCGAGTTGGAAGTGGAGTGCTCGTTTCAGCAAGAGCAAAGGGAATAATCTGTCACTACAAGAAAAAAATGCTTTTAATAAGACCAAAAATGTGTTATCAAAACATACCATAACACTTTTTGACGTGTTAAGACCGACTGTGTTATCATAGGTCAGGGTACTTTACATAACACTTTATCATTGTTATATAGATGTGTTATTATACTGTCTACGATAACACACTTTCTATGTTATTTTAATAAATAGATAAGCGTTTAATTATATTATTTATAGTCGATTATAGAACACATTTCAATACTTATAAATTTGTGTTATACTACACTTTTGTATAACACATTTTTTGTGTTATACTATACTTTAGTATAACACATTTTTTGTATTATATAATGAAGTTTGCATAACAAAAATCTTTACTTATAAAAAGTGTTATTGTAATAGATATTATAACACATTTTTCATATTATTTTAATATTTAGATAAGTTTAAATTCTCATTATATATTAATTTATATAACACTAATTTATTCTATTATATTTTTATTTTTTTATTTATATAATTAAAATTAGCTTTCTAATATATACTAGCATCATCAAATGAACTTGATTTTCAAATAACAAAAAGTAAAAACATTCAACATTGTATTAACAATCCACAAATTAGTTTAAAACATTCAACACTGTCATCAACAACAAAATGTTATTTAAGTATTCAAGTAGTCTTAAATATTCAACATATTGAAAAGTTACTACTTTCAACACAAAATATTCTACAGCTGCTCAACACAAAGCCTTCAAAATTAAGTATCATTTTCTAGTTCGCTTGTCACATCTGCAAAATAAACAAAGAAATATTTTATTGTTATTATCTAGCATCACAAATTACTTCAAGAAAAATGTTATGGAAATAACTTGGTCCTTGATAGCTTGGGGCTGTGCGACCAAATTAATAACAAGTAGACCATTTTTAGAAAGATTCTTCTTTACAGTCTACAGAAACGAGTCTTCCACAAAATCCACAGCAGAGAAAGTCAAACCAGAGCTATGCAAAACAAATAATCTCCTTGGAATATTTTCCTTGTAGTCAATTTGAACATATGTAATAGGGATGTATTAAATACAACATACATAGGGAGCAAACCAGCTCCAAGACCAATTACAACTGCTTTAGCCTGATTAGGATTTTCAGTTAGCAAAAAATAAGAAAAAAAATAAAAAAATACTGAAAACGAGAGGGGGGAAATCTTGAACTTGAAAATGGCACAGTTGAGTTTAAATGCCATGTAAGAATGTGTAACAAAGCGTAGTCATTTTCCTTCACATTTCACAAATATAATGAAGAAACAAGATAGTTCTGCCAACCAATTAATCTAGTTATAAGATTTGCCTCCTAACAGAACAAGAAATGTAGTAATTCCACAATTACAAACAATAAAGAATCAACAGAAAACACCTTTTTTCTTGATGTGAAGCGTGCATATAAAAGAAAATGAAAGCTATTCTTCTTCTGATTTATAATATGGCAAACTAAATTTTCAACAATTCCTCTTAACAAAGACAAACAGAACTCGGAAGTACAATGCTTACTGATGTCTTACTAGATGCCACACTTTTCATGTAAGAAGAAATCAACACAAATCCAGAAAGAATCCCAGTATGATAAGAACTAGCCAGATAGCCGTGATGAACCTTCAGCTGGTTGCATGGTTCTAACAGAAAAGAAACAGAAAGATTTATACTTAAGACTTCAGAGCCACTTTATTAATGGAAAATTGGATGGAGTAGAAGATAAATATTTGGCAGACAACATACTTACTACAAACAGTGAAAGATGAAGCAGAGAAAAATTACCTAAGCAAATAAGGGACAGGTGCAGAGAAAAATTTGACATAAGACACAATTAGTTTGTCCATTTACTCTACATATTCAACAGGCAAGGGAATCAACTCAAATACAAAAAATGTTTTCCTTGTATTAACAATAAGCTCTTTCAACCAATCATAATCCTAGCTCTCACTCTCTTCTAAAAAACGCATGCACCTAGATAGAAGCAAGGAGCATGAAAGTGTTCGAACATTTTAAAAGACTTGAACCATTGAATGAAAAATATATAAATATATATATATACCAAACTAAAAATAGCAACAAAACCTTTTGTTAAGAAATGCACTTATACCATAACTCATCATTATTGAATTCAAGAGCAAATTTCATTCAAATTTTCATGTGTAGTTATCATTTTTTTTTCAATAAAAAGAAAAGCATGCAAGTAAAAAACTGTGTTTTTTTTTAATAAAGTAAACAACTATGTTAACAAAACCATTTCATAATAAATGCTACAATATTCAATTTAAATCTATTAATGACATTAATATCTAAGAATGTTTTATTAATGTTTAATTTTGTGCATAAAACATGACAAATTTATATCTAAGAAAAAGTATTGTTGAAGATAGTAATCGTGCTATGATAACTACTTAAAAAATGTGTACCACTCCAGTCATTCATCAACACAAGCCCAAAAATATGATCTGCTGCCTCATTCACATTCACAGGCTTTCCAAGTTCATTTCCTGGACCAACTACAACAGCCTACAAGCAATCATGCGAATTAGTACATAACAAAGAGAAAATGAATAGTTGAGCGTATCATTAGCAAAGGATACAATATAGTAATTTGTTTAATCAAAATTAGAGGAAGAGATATCCATGTAGAGACGACATGGACAACTTTTCCTTATTGTAAAACTTTTACCATTTCCAGCTTGTAGTCTAACTTTAATGTTGGTCCAAAATATGGCGGAGAGTTGCCACTTGGATGACCTTGACATCTGTATGATAAAACAAAAATTAACCATATGAAAAGAATCCTTTTAAAGCATGATGACTAGTTCAATCTAAAAATTACACTAGGAAAGTGTTATAGTCCATCCAAATAATTGTTCGCCATTTTTTATCATTGTTATAGTCCATCTATGATCATTGTTCAATTTCTTATCTACTCTATATAAAAATGATTCAAACTTAAAAATTTGTCTCATACAAATTTTCCCAGCAGGTACACATGATGCTAAGCATAGAGGTAACACAGATCCAGACATGTTTTTTGTGTTACAAGAAAATATCATAGTTATTAAGCCAAGATATTTTATAGGTACTGCATGATGGAACATATCTAAATATATATATACATATATATGACTAGGGAAAAGTTTAATTTCCTCTACTTTTTTTTCTCTCTTGTTTGGTAGTTGGGGGAAAAAATAATTCTAGGAAAACTAATATTTGATAGAAGGATTGAAAACTCATAATGAGAAGAGAGAAATGGAGGTCAAGAGATAGAAAAGAAGGAAGCATAGTGAAATGGGGAAGAAAATGAGAAGAGGGGATGAGGTGAGAGATAGATAGAGAAATTGGATCGGAATTTAGAGTGAGAAAGAGAAAGGCTAGAGCAAAGTAATGGCTCTTATTCCATGATCATTAATTCTTCATAAATTTTAGTTCAATTTTTGTCCATGTTTTTCCCTGTACCTCTTTTTTTCCAGTTACCAAACAAGAATAACAAAGCCTTAAATAAAGAAAGAGAAAACAATAAACATAAGTCCTAACCTCAGTTGAATAATGTCCGTTCTAGAGATTACAACAAATGATGCTCGCCCATGGTATGCAATGGGAAGGTGAAACCTGGACACCAATGAAAAGATTTCTTCATGAACTTGAAAGAGTACAATTATATAAATATGTATATATACGTACACACACATGTACATATGCTGTATTGAGCCAAAAGCCTTAAACTATACATTAACAACAATACCAGTTGAGTGGAATCGCTTTCAATTTCACTTTTAATGTCTTTTATAAATTGCCTGGATGTGTGCACTATTGCATGATCATAATTATTATGGTAACCTAATAAATTTCATTCATATATCATAGCTACAAATAAAAATATATCTGATTTATTAAAAATAATTAATTCAACAACACAACTCTGAATATATATTGTTGATTCTATCACATTTCAGTTGAAAGACATTACATTAAAGAGGGCTAATTTATTTTAGAAGAAAACAACAGAAACAAAAACTATCATAGTTAAAAACTCTTTGTATGTATCAACTACTAGGCCTAATATTAAAAGGATGATGCTTCTTATGTCTTTCTTCACTTTTAATTAATTTAAAGCACATTATCCTCCGCTTATTAATTATACATATATACAATTATATGCTTCGATGCATAAGTAATAGAATTTTTTATACATTAGTTGAATACAGAATCAAATGAACTTTTGATCCTATCCATATTTGTGCAGTTCCTTTGGTTCAAACCTCCAAACAAGTCTTAATCCTTGGAAAACCTGCTTTGCAGCACTACTGTCTATGCTTGGCTTGCTTCTATTTCTATACCTCATTGGAAATCTACATGTTAAATTAATATATATAACTCATTGATTAATCCTTCAATTCTCAGTTAATTATCATTATAATTAAGTCTCACATTATTATAAATCATGTCTATATTGGCACACACACATATATATTCTAACAAAGAAAAAGTATATATATAATTATATGTGCAGATTAATGCTTGGGTTATTAAATTTGAAAAATATATTGACAATATAATATTATATAATTGGGGCAAACATTTATATATCCAACTAGCTACACAGAGAATAACAGAGGACAAAAGATACAATAAGAAAGTGGAGATAAAAAAGCTAATGATAGCAAAAGACAGATTCAAGCCCAAAATTCAAGCCTTATCATATTAATCCATTCACAACCCCTTAATGAAGGTTTATAGTCCCTAAACACAAATTAAAACTATATAAAACGCCCCACAAATTCATAGCCATCCAAAATGAAAACGAAAAATCAGAACCGTAAACTACTAAGGAAATCTATAAATTTGTACCTCTTACTGTGGCCGGTTCTTGGTGGTTCCTTCTTCTCCTCAACTTAGTCCACAAGGCTATGAAAAAATAATTTTTCCTTACAAACATAAAGAAACCAAATTCAACTTGAAGAAAAATAAGATAATATAAATATTTTTTATTATTTTGATGAATAGAATTACAATAATTAGTATTTTTATCTTAAAAATTATAATACTAAATACATTCCACTCATTTAGAATTCTATTATCACTGAATATGTAACAAGTGTACAAAGTTAGAGAAATAAATTATTCCTTTGGGTAATGCATAGCAACCACGCTCCATGTCAAACCTCTTCAATGAATCTTCAAACTGCTTTCTTCTCCACAACATCAAGTTTCCAGTTAACTACTCAACCTTGGTTTGCTCATCAGCATAAACGTAAATGGCCTTCTAAGATTTGTGTGTTTCTAATGCTATAGTAAAACCTATACAAGATAAAATGCAATAATATTATATATAATCCATGTAATAATTAAGCTTCCAAAGATTGACATCATTTGAAAAACTAAGTAAGGCATTTAATATCATTCAAGAAACAATACCAACTGTAGAAATAAAATGTTTTTGGTACAAATTACAATTCTTGCCCAGATTCTTTTCTACCTCTGTTATATATGTGACCATGTTAATATAGAACACTTTTATAAATACAACAATTTTCATATCTATAAAGAAATATCATATTATATTGATGCAATTTTGTGGTGTTTCCGACCTTGAGGACAAGGTCGTTTTCGAGGATGGGGGTAATGATAGACAGACCCACATACTAGTGGACATTCATTTGGCCCAACAGCATGTAGACTATTGGACTGAGGCCAAGGCCCAAGCTGAAGTGACCCAAGAGGTTATATCTATCTCACAATCTGTTGAAACTATTCTAGAAGCCACTGAAGCTTCCATTGATGCTGAAGAACATAAGAAAGAGCACAAGAACGAGCATGGAATCCGTAAGCACGTGGAGCCAAAATGGATGAAGGGCTATGCCATTGCTGAAAGAGAGAAGAAGGAATTCCAACTAATTTCTGTTATTGTCTTTTCTTTTGTTTGGTGCTCTGTTACTGGATATATAAAATCTGATTTGTATTAAGGAGGATATTATTATGCAAAATGAAGAATTAAGTCTTTTTTGGGAGTTTGGCACTGACTGCGTCTATCCTTACCTTGTAACAATATATATATCTATGTGTGCATGCTCATCATGAACTCATATAATTCTTTTTAAAAATGGCTGGCTATTGGGATTTTTCATTTTTGTTGGTTTATGTATATACATATATACATATATATATATGCACACACATTTATGTTAATATATATTTATATGATAGTTTTATTACTTGATCTGAAATGATCGACTATTACTGAGAATGAAAAATGCTGAAGGATGAAAAATGCAGAAGGTTGACAAATATATTGAAGATACAGGCTTAAACATAAGATATAATTTATATTATGTTTTAACCAATAAGCTTTTGGCTCATAATTTACTTCATAAAACGTTAATCTAGGCCACTTATATTGAAAACACGAACCAAGACATAACTGCTCATAATGATCAACCCAAACCTTCAATTATATTGAAACATACTATACAGGGCATTAATCAGTATTATTCATCGACAATTAAAATGACAATAATAACATATTAATTCTTATGAATGCTTTGAGCAACCTGTAGTGATCTAATCTCATCTAGTTGGAGAGCATTGATAATAAACAAATGTTGATAATTAATGAGTATCTGAAACTAAAGAATAAAAAACTTAAAAGTAAATAATAACACTAATCAATATCCTTATAAGAATGTGAAATAGAATCTCACCTATAATGGTAGAACCTTTAAGGTTGGCCACACTTTAAAATTGCAACACCGTTTCTTTTAGTAATTTAATCCAGTCCTAAAACCACACCATTTTATCATAAAACAATGATAAATAAACTGAGAACTTTTGATATTGAAAAACACAAATAAAATTTTACAGCTTTACAAGACTTACTAATCATTTCATGACAATCTGTTTTAATACTTATCTATATATATACACATGTAAGACATGAATTATACTAAGGAAAAAATAAAGATAAAGGTAATAACCACTCAATGATGATATGGCAACCACTACTCCACATCTGCCTATTCACCATAGAACCAAAACATTATGCAAGGAACAAGAAGTGCATAAACCACTTACAGAACTGAGGTAAAGCAATTACACTCACATGCATAGTCACATAGTGAATCTGACAAATTAACTGTGGTGGCAAGTTGGGGTAATTGGGTATATGAGCATCGACTTCCTTGTTAGTGAAGCAGCAACCTGCAACATGTCTAGAAAACTTGAATTAATAGCAGTTACTCACAACATCAAGGAATAGGGAGATGAAAAGTACAATACACCCAAGGAAAATAAGCACCACTTTTTAAGAAACTAAAACGGGAGATCTTATATACAACAAAAGAAGGCATCAATAATTTTTGAAGAAACTAATTAGAAAAGATAGTTTAATTTTAATTAATTAGTAAGAAGATATAATTAGTTATACAAGTAACAAAGAGCAATAGAGAATAAATACATAATTATTTAATGATCATTAGGATCTGCATTTTTCCTAACTTGTGAAGATGAAAGAAATAACAAGAATGCATGTTCTTCATCTTGATTATGTATTATACAGGTAGGGCAGGGCAGGGCATACACATATATAATTTATATATCTTACACCTCTATTGCTACATAAATGACTATTAACGGTAATGCATAGAGGCAGAGGTACATGATTAGAGTGGGCAGAAGGGATCATACATCATCTTGATAATCTATACACACCCCATAAAAAAAGCTATAATAATAACTCAATTTACTCATATGTCTCACTGAAGCATTCCATGCATAGGTTAAGCAAAGCTTAGTTTTATATAATAAAACCAGTTTATCCAGTCAAACTAAACAAAACTTACAGATAAATTGGTAATACATAATTAGTATTTGGTAATTCTACAAAACCAACCAAAAGCAAATTAAAAAAATTATTTAATTAATACATAAATTTCAATGTGTTCCTGTGATGAAAGAACGGATAATTAGCAGATATTTAACAAATATGGTATAGATATCAGACAATGATGAAAGAACTAATCTCATATTTTCAATGTTTTAAAAGAACATAAGCCTTGAACTCGTATATAATAAAAATTTATCAGTTTTCAGCTATTGGATAAAATCCTCACATGTTTCAAGAACCCGATAAACAACCCAGTAACTCAACCACCCACAATTTCCATTAAATTAAGCCAAAAATTTAAATAAATAAAGGAAAGGAATAGCCAGATGAAAGAAAAGAAATAAAAAGTAAAAATTTGACCTTCTCAATCTGCTCCTTGAGTGAAAGCAGAGGCCCATGAACAAACCCTGAAAGTAGTACTCACATTTGATCTTCTTCTTCTAGTCCAAGCTAACAACCACGCTTGGTTTTTCACTCATTTCCTTATGAATTTCTTTGTTTCCAGTAGCTTGAGTTGAAGAGCTCCCCGCTGATGGGGTGTGGCCGTGGAAGTCGAAGATCGAGCACAGATGAAGGAGAATGTCACCCTCTCAAAGGTTAGGTTTGGGTGTTTCAGAGTTGAGGAAGAAGAACTGGGTTTGGAATGAGATTGGAAATGAGGAGGTTTTTTCACTTTTGGAAAAGTGACTCTGAAACTATTCTAAAGTTAGATAAAAAAAATAATGTGTTTTACTTTGAGCGGGCTTTCCCTGAAAAGATGCGCCTTTTTATTTCATTTCCCTCTTTTTCATTACCAATTTTTTTACTTTACTTATTAGTTATTATAATACTTTTTCAATAAAGTTATATTCTTGTGTTGTAGAAAGGGTTATTTGTTGTAGTGCGTTTAATTTTTGGGAACAATTATTTTGTTTTGAACAATGTTTATTTTATTGCTGGATTTTCTAGAAATTTAGTTTCTTTATCTATGTTGAATGAAAATTTTTATGATATTTCTCTTAGTAATAATGCGATTATTATTTCAAAGAATGGTTTCAAAATATGTCAAGCAGAGCATAAGAACAGACAATATATGCTCAAACCAAATGAACGAACGCTTAATCATTCATAATTATTTAAAGTAGCGAAACCGCAAGGTAACAAAAGACAAAAAGTTTCAAATAAGGATGAAACATATCTTTGGCATCTTAAACTTGGTCATAAAGGTCTAGATAGGATAAACTGATTAACAAAAGATGGACCTTTGAGAGAACTAAGAGTTGGAACTCTTCTTGTTTGTGAATCTTGTTTAGAAGGGAAAATGACCAAACGTCCTTTCTCAGCGAAAGACAATAGAGCCAAAGAACCTTTGGAGCTTGTACACAACGATGTCAGTGGTCCAATAAATGTACAAGGAAGAGGTGGGTATGAGTACTTTGTCACTTTTATTGACGATTACTCAAGACATGGTCATACTTACTTAATGCTTACGAAATCTGAAACCTTTGGTAGGTTTCAAGAATTCAAAGCTGAGGCTGAGAAGCAGTTAGGTAAGACTCTTAAGATATTTCGATATGATTGAGGTGGAGAATATTTGGATTTAGAATTCTAAGATTTCTGGCTGGAGCATGGTATTCTACCCCAATTCACAGCACCAGGAAAGCCACAACAAAATGGTGTTTTTGAAAGAAGAAACAAGACCTTGTTGGACATGGTCAGGTCTATGTTAAGCTACTCATCACTTCCTCTCTCATTATGGGGATATGCACTTCAAACAGCAACTTACATTTTGAATGTAGTCCCATCTAAGACCATAAGAAAAATGACACTGAAACTATGGAATGGAAACAAACCTAGTTTGCACCATTTCCACATTTAGGGTTGTCCTGCTCATGTTCTTAGACCTAAATCAGGGAAACTTGATTCAAGGTCTAAAGTGTGCATTTTTGTTGGCTATGCTCCAGAAATAAGAGGCGATTATTTCTATAGTCCCAAGGATCAAAAGGTATTTGTCTCCACAAATGCGACCTTCCTTGAACATGACTATATGAATAACTATAAACCTCGGAGCAAGGTAGTATTGGAGGAACTCACAACTGATAAGATCCCATCACAATCATCTTCATCATTAAATGATAAATGAAAAACCAAGGAAACCACGATTCTTGAAAGAGAAACCCCAGTGCAACGTCGTAGTGCGAGGATTGTGAGACAACCTGTTCGCTATGAACATGAGGCACATGTCCTTGTTTATGATAAATACAAGGATGATTCATTAACCTTTAAAGAAGCAATGGATGATCCTAAAAAGGAGAAATGGCAAGAAGCCATGAACCAAGAAATGGAATCAATGTATTCCAATTCTGTCTGGGAACTTGTGGATCCACTTGAAGATGTCAGACCCATAGGGTGTAAGTGAATATACAAGAAGAAAAGAGGTGTAGATGGGAAAATAGAGACTTTCCAAGCGAGACTAGTAGCCAAAGGTTACAGTTAGAGAGAAGGTGTTGATTATGAAGAAACATTTTCTCTTGTTGCCATGCTCAAATCCATTCACATCCTCTTATCCATAAAAACTGCCAATGATTATGAGATATGGCAAATGGACATCAAGACAACTTTTCTGAATGGCTATCTTGATGAAAGTATCTATATGGTACAACCAAAAGGGTTCATGAAGAATGGGGAAGATCAAAAGGTTTGCAAGTTGCTGAAATCCATTTATGGATTAAAGCAAGCATCTAGATCTTGGAATATCACTTTTGATGAAACAATTAAAAAATATGGCTTCCAACAGAATGTCGACAAAGCATGTGTGTATAAATATATCAAAGGAAAAGTGGTGGTTTTCTTAGTTCTTTACATTGATGACATTTTCTCATTGGGAACAATGTAGAGACATTGTCAAACGTGAATAAGTGGTTAGCCGAAAAGTTCCAAATGAAAGATTTGGGCGAGGTGAGCTATGTTATGGGAATCCAAATCCTAAGGGACAGGAAGAACAAGCTCTTGGCACTTTCTCAGGCTAATTATATAGATAAGTTGCTTGAAATATTCTCTATGGAGAATTACAAGAAATGGCAGTTATCAATTAGACATTGAATTGCACTCTCCATGGAACAATGTCCTAAGACACCTCAGGAGGAAGATGATATGAGAAAGTATCACTATGCTTTAGTGGTTGGGAGTCTGATGTATGCTATGTTGTGTACTAGGCCCGACATATGTTATGCAATTGAGATTGTAAGTCATTATCAATCAAATCCTGGTTTGGAACACTGGATTGTAGTAAAGCACATTCTTAAGTATCTTAGGAGAACGAGAGATTATATGCTTGTATATTTAGGGGGTGAGCTGAATCCCACTGGATACACTGATTCTGATTTCCAATCAGACAAAGACAGTCGACATCTAGGTCATGTTCACTCTTGGTGGAGGGGCTGTTGTCTGGAGAAACATTAAACATTCTAGCATAGTTGATTCAACCATGGAAGCCGAATACATAGCAGCTTGTGAAGCAGCTAAGGAGTCAGTTTGGTTGAGGAAGTTCTACACTAATCTGTAAGAAGTTCCAGATATGGATAAGCCACTAATCTTGTACTGTGACAACAGTGGAGTAGTAGCTAATTCCAAAGAACCGAGAATCCACAAGAGAGGAAAGCATATAGAAAGGAAATACCATCTGGTAAGAGAGATTGTACACCGAGGTGATATGACTGTTATGAAGACAAAGTTGGAACAGAACCTGGCTGACTCGTTTACCAAGACACTTCCTACAAAGTCGTTCATGGGTCACGTGCGCAATATGGGATTAAGGGAGATGCCTTACTTGCTTTGTGGGTAAGTGGAGATTTTCAGGATTAATGCCCTAAAAGCATGTAAAGACATTTTAGTGGTTATAAATAAAAGTACAATTTTATTATATTTGAATGTTATAATTATTGTTTGAATTAATTATATGATAATATCAAGAAAATTCTCCATTCATTCATGAGAATATGATCTTGTATTAGTACGAGAGAATTAAGATCATATATAATGAATAAAATAGTCAGCAACATATTAAAGTTTGGAATCTTTAATAAATGGTTACTAGTGCGGTTTGCTAAGCATACGAGATGCGAGTGATCTAGATTCGAATTACTGATGTGGATAGACATCTTAGTAAGAATGTTGTATATAATAGAGATTATATATGACAGGACCAATAATAATTAATTATCTTTATAAACTTTCCATTTGACATAAAGATTTAATTCTCATCATAATAGATGATCATTTGTAGATCAGTCTAAATCCTGAGTATTCATGAACTCCTGTTTGTGTTTATTGGATGTTTTGATTCACTCATTGAGGTCTCTTAAAATAATGATGCTAATGACTTTTGTTTTGGAGATTCATTATCATGGATGGCTGGGAACATGAATTACAGTGTTAGAATCCATGCTTTCCTAACGGATCGAATATTGGTTCCCTTAATGGTTAATTCTAGAACTGAATAGTTATTGAGCTCAAATCTATAATTATATTATAGATTCATTATTCCTTAGTGAATTAATGGTACTTAAGGATCATGAGGTAATTAGATGGGTAAAATTGTAAATTTGACCAGCTCTAATTAACAAACCAATAATGGAGGACATAACTACATATATTGATTATATCAATGGACTACAAGAGAAGACTCTGTAAATATAATTCTATAAATACTTAGAGTGCAATTCCATATTTATAGTGGAGTAATCATGGAATTAATAAATAATATTATTAAATTAAAGAGTTTGATTAATAATCTGGTTTATTGGAGCTTCGCATTATAGATCCATGGTCCCTAGATCACCTCTGTCCTACACTGTCAAGGGTAAGGACGTCAAAAGAAAGATTTGTATAGAGAATGACTAAATTGCAAAGGAAATAATTTTCCAGGGCAAGGAAATAATTATGTGATAATTATAGGTAATTTATTAATTGTGAATTAATTAATTATTTAACTATATAGTTTTTATTTTTAAAAACTATAGGTTAAAATTAATATTAATCTTGTTTGGATTAATATAAAAAGAGAGAATAATAAATATCTTTTTTAGAATATGATATTTATTTATTTAATTTAAAACTGATATTTTAAGATAAAGTTACTTTTGAATTAACTGATATTTATGTTGGGATAAATATGTTGTATTAAAAGCTAATTAAATAAACAAATGAGAAAATTAGGGAAACCCTAATAGGGATGGGTGACACAAATTGTACAGTATAGCATGTGGCGCCTAACTCAATAATTTTCATCACTGGATTTGAATTTTGAATTTCAAATAAATTTGTTTAACTGGTTATTTAATTATTCCTTTTAAATATGATTTAAATAAATAATTAAATATAAATATCAGGTCAGTTTTAATTGGAATTTTTATTTTAATAAAATAAAGATTATTTAATTAGATTAAATAATTTTATACAAGTCTGATAGTACGTGACTTTCAGAATAAGGGCTTTCATTATTTTATGAGATTAAAAATATAGACTCTCTCTCAAAAGCGATAGTTTTCTCTAAACTTGAAAACTATTCAAAACCTCTTCTCTCAATCAATCCTCTCTAAATTTCATGTGTTGAGTACATCTAGAGAGTCAGAGAGTCACATAAATCAACATTTTGAATCCTACATGCCCACACACGTCCTTGTGTGTTTGAGGATTGGTTTGGAAGATCAATGTATGAGCTTTCAGATTACTGGATATGAAGATCATTCATTTTATACAAAAAGATTCATGGACACTTGATAGGCTACAAGAGGTAATCCATGATCTGTTTTGTATGTGATTTAATATTTATATATGTATATGATCGTGACTGGTATTAATATTTATTAAAACAGGTCCATATATTCTGCTGCGCATCTTTGATTTGATCATTTAATACAAACATAATCATCTCAAGATAATTCATATTCTTTCTTTCAGCTATTCCATTTTGTTGTGGAGTGTGTGGTACAATGTATTCATGTATTATGCCATGTTGTTCACAAAACACATTAAAATCATTTGAAAAATATTCGCCACCTTTATCACTTCTAAGAGTCTTTATTTTCATTTCCAATTGATTTTCTACTTCAGCTTAATAGATTTTAAATGCATTAAATGCCTCGTCTTTACTCTTAAGTAATTACACATAAGTATACCTATAGCAATCATCTATAAAAATCACGAAGTATCTATTTCCACCTCTAGTCAACATGCCATTAATTTCACATAAATCACTATGTATTAAATCTAGCAAGTTTGAACATTTATCAATTGTTGGAAAAGTTTATTTACCATTTTAGATTGAACATATAATTCACATTTATCATGCTCATTCACATCACAATTAATCAATCCACATTTAACAACTCTTTTAACTATGTTATAACCTATATGAGCATGTATATTATGCCATGAGGTAATAGAATTATAATTAATCACATTACAAGATTTAGATGACATATCATTATTGTCACCATCAAGAGTACACAGTTTGATCATTCCATCACATGCATAGCTCTTTCCCACAAAAGTGCCCAATTTAGTCAAAGTAAGTTTACCGAATTCAAACTCCATTTTGATACCGGATTTACTCAATAGACTTTCTTTTCATTAGTGAAGAACACATCAATGCAGCCCCGTCCAAGTACTTTGGATCTCTATTTATTTCCCATTTGGACTTCAAGTCCCACCTTTGCACTTTCAAAGGTTTTGAAAAGAATTTTATATAGGTTGCATGAATGGTGGCACAAGTATCATACCACTATCCCTGCACATCTTCTTGGGTTTCATTAACTTCACTCAAGGTTGCAATGATCTCAACATCAAATGCATTGGCCTTGATATCCTTACTTAGGTTTGCAATGATCTCAACATAAAATGCATTGACCTTAGTATCTTCACATTCTTTTGTAATGATTTCATCATCAATTGCATTGACATGTTCACCTTCTCTTATGGTTTCATTAGTCTCATCATTACATGCATGAACTATGCAAATTCTCTTTAGGGTTATCATACATTCATTATCGAATGCATTATTCTCAATTAGTGTTACAATGAATTCCTCATTAAATGCATTAAATTTAATCAAAGTCACAAAGATCTCATCATCAATTAAAGTGACCAAATTAAATTTAGTTAGAAGTGCGATGATCTCAATATCAATTGCCTTATCCCTAAACTCAATATGGTTAATTTTACAATTACCATATCTCACATGGTGATCAATAACTTTACAAACAAAAAAAGTATAACAATAACCCTTGAATTGTTTATTAACATTCACTATTTTACTCTTAACATAAATAATAAACTCAAACTCACAAAAATATGGCAGCAAACACATTTCCTTCAAAGTCTTGAAATCCACACATTTAGAAATAAGGAATTTGATGATACCATTCTCCTTAACCATGTAATCCCATTGAGTTATCTCATCCTTTATTGATGAAGACTTTGAATCGATATCCACATTCATGTAGAGCATTCCAAATAGAACTGTCTTATATCTTTCATGGTTATGTGTTCAACACAAACCAAATCTTGAAGCAAGAATTTGAAGGTTGTAGAAGATGAACCAATTTCCTCATTGTTGATTATGAAAAACACAAAATTGAAAGTAATTAGAAATAGAGATTCTTCCATGATATGCTATATCAGATTATAGAGTATTAAATTGTTGGGGGAGAGTGAGATGACACCACCTCAGTGTTTAGAATCTACACAAAAATTGGATTTACAGAGACTAAATAAAGAATGAGAAAGATTATGCAAACCCAAGTTGGTGAATGGTCTTCTTATCCTTGATGAACCTTCAAAACCCTAGTATAACCACTACTTTGAGAAAATCCTTAGAACAATGCAAAATCACAAAAACCAAGGCTTATAAACATTTTTTAATGTTGTCCTAATACTCTATTTCCTAGCCACCATAGATGCTTGGTGCATTTTCTAGGAGGAAATGAGGATTGATATTGAACAAGCCTTAAACTCACAAAGTCAAGCACTTTCTTTATGAGTTCTTGGAGAAAACTTGAGATTCTTGGAGCTAGAGAGAGAGAGAGAGAAAGGGTGGAGATAGATTGGAGAGAGTGATCAAGTCTTCCAAAACTCTATTTTGACTCTTATATAGAGTAGGCATCGTCATTAGGTAAACTTCCTTTTGGTTTTCCCCGAAAACAAATTTCATTTTTTGAACCTATTTTTAAAGAAATCAAAAGAAAATTTATTTTAGAGTTGTAAAAGGAAGAAAAGAAAGAAAAAAATTATTCAAAATCAAAGCATTCATTTTTTCAAAAAAATAATAAAAGAGCTCTAAAAAATAAACCTAATTTTCTTGAAAGAGAAAGAAATCATAATATATGAACTGAGTAAACAAAAAAGAAAAAGATTTGATAATTAATAATGAGATAATGGATGAATCATCGATTAGCATTGAATCGACGAATTAGACAACTTTTTCATTGTAAAAAAAAATACAAGTTCTAACTTATAAAAAAAATACAATCATAAATCAAATAAAAAAAATTCCAAAAGACAACAAAAAAGGATTTATAAGGCCACAAAAGAATATTAGTTTTAACAAAATAAGTTATGCTGAGGAAATATTGAAATTGCCAAAAAAAAAATTTCAGACACTAAAATTAAAAAGATGAAAGGCTTGACTAATCCATAAATCCCATTTTTTTTAACTTTTAAATTCAAAGGATATCTATGAATATCTTTTTATTTATCAGTAATATTCCTAGAATAAATGTTGACTTGTAAACACGTCATTTAGAGCAATTCACGTAACTTGTACGGACTCTAGTAGGCGACGCGTCGCCTGCTAGGGTTTTTTTTTTTGAAACCCTAAGCATATGCAATGCTATGCCACTTGAGTGGCGAAGTGTAACGTCCCAAAATTACCTAATAAGGCTTAGGGCCTTGATTTGGGGGTCGGGATGGCAATATATGAAATTACATGTTTGATTGCTATATTAATTGTAATTATGTGAATTACGTGATAATATGACTAGATGTGCATATTTAGGTGTATTAAATATGCTTCTTATTAGAAGGGCGACTTTGGTAATTTGGCCCGTTGCGGGCATAATTGTGTATTTATGTGCATATATGTGTTATATGTGAGAGACCACATTATTATGTGGGTTTATTTGGGTTATTCGGCATGAGGCGATCCTAGAGAGCAAGTTAGCGAGAAAGTCACAACAGGACCCAATACCCGACTTGGGGCGAGTCAAGGGGCATTTTTGGTGTTAGATGTCTAATTGGTTATCGGGTTATGAAAACAAATAATTGGAGATATATTCGAAGTTAGAGAGTCTAGGAGGGAATGTTGGAAAAATTTACCATTTTTCCCTCAAGGACGTTTTTGGTACCTCGAGCCTTGGGATTAGCTTAAATGAATTAAGCTAGAAAATAAAAGACAAAACACTAGAAACACTTGGAAGCTGCCTTAACCAACTCTCCCTCTTTCTCTCTCATTTTCTCCAAGCTTTAAGTTGTTCATTAAAGATTAAGGAATTTTGGACTAGGATCACTTGAATTGGAGCTTAGGACTTGGGGGATTAACTCAGTAACAATTTGTGGATTCGTTCTTCATAGAGGGAAGCCTTGAATTGTGAGTTTTGATAATTTAATTATGTGTTTTCATGGTTGGTTTTAAGTGTTATTGAGCTCTTAAAGTTCAAAGATTTAATTGGTGGTTTAATGAGTTTTGGGACTAGTTTTCTGTTGGGTTTTGTTGCTGGGAGCAAATTAGAGCTGTTGTATTGATATAATTGTGTTGTTGGGATGATTTTGGGTTAAATTGGTTGGGATTTGATTGTTGAAATGAAGGTTTTTCTGGGTTCGAAGGGGTCGGGTCGCGGCTCTGTTCTTGGTGTGTCGTGGCCCTCTAGAACAGATGGGAGCCAGAGATGGGGGCGAGTCGCGGTGCCACTATGGTTGGGTTGCGATGCATGTTTGCTGGTTGGGGAGGCTGAGCCTCTGGTTGGAGGCGGGCCGCGACATTGGGGCATGGGGCCGTGACTCATAGGTAGTTTTTGGAGCCCAAGAAGATTTTGAGCGCGGGAATTCAACCTTAGGGGCTCGGGATTGTTTCCAATACTTGGTTTGGTGGAACCCGAGGCCCCGGAGGCTAGGACTTGGTTCAGAAGCCTTTAATTGCTCGATATTAATAGAATCCTATTTTATGATTGTGACTTGGATCATGCTCGAGGGTCGTTCTTATTTACACTTTCTTGGACCTAAGGTAAGAAAACTGCACCCAGAACGTGTTGTATGTGATTAGGGCTTGGCCCGTCTGTTATATATCATTATGATTAGGGCTTGGGCCCCAAGATTGGTTATGTTAGGCTATTGTTTTAAATGCTTGTTGATAAATGCTTAAGTGCTTATATTCGTTGCATGAGAATTATGGTTAGGGCATGTGGCCCCATAATATGAATATGTTAGTATTATGAAAATGATTATTCAATGGGATTATATGATTAGCATGAATATGTGCTTAATTTGTCGGGATGTGCCTATCCACATATGTTTCTTATAAGTAAGGTATGTAATCCTGGATCAGGGCTTGACTTATGAGTCAATGACGGCAATAGCGTGCTGTGCGCTAGTCGAGAGGCATTGGCCTAAACCAGCAACGTACTATTATGTTGATCGACTCTAAGGTCGATGGTGAACCATGGGGGTTGGGCTAGCTCTATGGCTAGTGAGACAGATCTAAGGGCCTTGATTGACTCTAAGGTTGATGGTGAACCATAGGGGTTGGGCTAGCTCTATGGCTGGTGAGACAGAGCTAAGGGCGAGGCCCCAGGTGACTCTATGGTGACGTAGCTAGGGCATAGGCTCGGGAAGTGGCTTAAAAGCCAACTGAATAGGGAAGCGGCCCCAGGTTGATCCAATGATCATGTGATTGAACTTAAATGATATTGGCTATGATTTTATGTTACTGATTTCTATTTAATGGTTGTTTTAAGGTTATGTTTTCTGTTTTCTTGCTGAGCCTCGGCTCATGGGTGCTTGTGCAGGTAAGGGAAAGGGAAAGCTTAACCAGCCATGAGTTGGAGAGCTTCGGTGGCGACGTGTACATATGCGGCTGCTCTGTAGAGTCCAAGAACTTTACTTAGCTAAGTTAGATAGTAGTATAATAGTAATAATAGTGTTATCTTTATGACTGTGGATTTTTGGTTCAGACTGGGATTTATTTGGACACTCATAGTAATACTTGTAGATTTTCTAAGTTTAACCTATAGTCTAGGAATATTAATTTTAACCTAAGGTTTGATTAATATGACTGATATTGAGGGTAATATTTATTATATTATAAGGTTTAGATAAGACCCAATAAGATAATAGCACATGTCATGTGTATGTTTAGTAATGATTAAGTATTTTGAGGATTAAATTTATTAAGGTTAAAATTTGAATATCCTAAGGTCAGTCAGCAGCTTTGAAAACGTTAGAAGGCTTAGTCAAGGCTGTTTACTCAATTCAAATTAAGCTAAAAATGTGTAATTTCGTGTTTAAATATTCAACGTATGCCGATATATCGCAGCTATAGGGGCGATATATTGCAATATGAAGATACAAAAAACATGAAACGTTGCACGATTGCCTCGGGCATAATGGCCCAGGCGATATATTGCCTCCTTCAGTGTGTTTTTGAAAGTTTTCAAAAACGTTCTCATTTAAATCCTTAACCTCTTGATAAGTCCAGCACCTTTCTGAACGAGTCTTCAGCCTCTGCTGAACGATAATTCAAATGATTTTCATTTTAAAAAGCCATTATTTTTATTCAAGTTAAATGAAGATCTTTTCATTCCTAAACTCTATAAATAGGACCTAGTACCCAGCCATTTATTCATCTATTACTCTAAGTTCAGAGGCTGCAAGTTGCTAGGTTGGTGTGAGAGTGTAAACACTTGGGTTGGGAATTATAAGCTTGATCACTATAAGCTTACCAAACACTTGGGAAGTAAGGTTCTATTTACATTTCAATTCAAGGTTTAGATTGGTCATAGAAGTACTCAAGGTATCCCTAAACTCCAGTCCATTTTTGTATCATTTTCTTTAAAGTTCTCATAGTCTTATACTCAGTATTCTAACCTTATTCCTATTCTTGGTTAGGAAATCTAAGTTCTTGAGCACAAGGTTTTTGGTAAGTATATTTTGATAGTATAGTTCCTTCATCACTTTCATCCCTTTTCTTCAATATACTCACCTTGTTATAAATGGTTTTTAGGAGTGTTCCAAAGTCCCAAATCAGTTCTCATATCCCGGTTATTTTGGTAAGGAAAATAGGATAGGATTTATGTGTTATATGATTTTATATGTTATCTTATGAATATGTGTCATGAAAAATGCTATGTTAAGTATGCTTGTAGACTTGGGCATATGACCTATACAACTAACAAGCCCCAAATAGATTATGGGCATATGACTTGCTTAGCTAGCAAGACCCCACTAATCTAACGGGGATATGACTTGTTTAGTTTATGGGACCCCAAGTAATAATAGCCATTATAGTATGTATGTGACATAAGTGTTATGATATGTTTTATGTTACATTATGAATTTTATGTATATGGTTATATGTTAGATTTTCCTTGCTGGGCATTAGGCTCACTCCTTTTTGTTTATATGTACAGGAAAATAGCTTTAGTGGCGGGAAAGGTTCTTGGAAGCTTGGGGAATGTGTATTGAGGCGGAATGGATTCAAAGAGCCGAGAGTTTCGATTCGAGGATGAAGTCTTTACTTATGGTTTTATGTGTATTTTTCCGCACTTATTTATGTAATCTCTTTTAATTACAATTATGTTATGCTTTGATTTTAAAACAATGGGATCCCATATCCTACTTTGAGTTTTATGTAAGTTTAACATTTGTTTTTACAAGTTTTAATAAAGTTATGATCCTTTCACTTGTAAGTTCTATTAAGGATTAGGGTCTATGTGTAGTTTTCATTAATGGTCCAAAGTCTAGAATAGTTGGGTCATTACATGCTCGACCATCACAGCCGGGGTTATCTCAGAGGAACTAGGGTTATAGCCCTATTTTGCCGTTTAGGCCGACTGATGTAGCTTTTGATATGTATTTGTCCTTCTTAATAGTTGAGTTGTAATATTGTGGGATCCCATGTTATATAACACTTTTGGAATAAAACTCAATGGTTCTTTGACTAATATTTTTAACTCTAACCCTTGTCATTAACCTTAGTTACACACTTTAAGCCAAATGACCTGATTAGAAGGTCTGACGCAATTTTAAGTACACAGTGTAACGGTCCTGGATTAGGAGGGCGTTACATGACGCACCGCCACCCTCTCTATTTTTGGACACTTCCAAAGGTCTTGAAATTGGTCCAAATGCATCACTTAGATACCTTCATGCATCACTTTGGACCCAAAAACACATTTTTAAAGTGCCTAAAATTGAACTTAAATTAAGTGTTTATACCTACCTTGTATTTTAACACTTATCTTTTTTGTATTTAACCAATCATAACAGAAGTTGGAGAGGAGATGGGGAAAAACAAGCAACCTCAGGCCACCCCTACTCCCATGAGGAGAAGGACAACAGGGATCAACATTAGGGAGCAGGAAGATACTCCTCGACCCAGAGCTCCAACACCTCCTGAAGTTAAAGGGAAGGGGAAACATGTGTTGGTCGAGGATAAAGATCTCCTCAACATGTCATTTTCTTCTTCTGATGACGATGAGGACCTCCCACGTAATAAATTAAAACATTGCATTAATTGTACTGTAGTTAAATGTAGGTGTACACTTTTTGATTCACCTTACTCGAGCAGTAGTGTACATATGGATAATGTCTTTTTTCTAACCGTGTTGCTCGTTTTTGTTTATATGTTTTGAATTCAGTCTCACCACCTTCCTCGACCAAGATGGCAGCCAAAAGATATTCAACAGATCTCAGATCATAAATACCATACATAGAAGTTATAACCACCACTCAGGCATGCATTCAATCCCTTTAAGCGACCATAGAGCCACACAGGTGCCCATCGCACTAATCCTTTTGAAATGGCTATAGAGCTGTGCAAGCGTATATCATGCTTCCGGGTTGGACCAACCACAATGGCCTGCGTTCTGCACGCTAAAGCCGACCATGACTTATAAGCCAAGCTTTTCAATCAGATACAACCAGATAAGCATTTATTACTTAATACAGATATTCACAGTGAAATTCAATCATGTTTAATCAAACATATTAAGTATGGTTATAAACATTTTTCATAACCAGGGCTCAAGTCCTAATCACTGTCCAGGTGCAGTTTTTTTACCTCGAGTCCTAAGTGCATGAATATCAACGTCCCTGAGTGCGATCCTTTCCTCTCGAGCCCAGCAGTACACCCTAGTCACAACCATATATAGAGTATCCATCAACAACTGAACCATTAATAGGTTTCACGACTAAACCCTAGTCCCCGGGACCTTAAATCCTACCAAACCGGGTAGAAGAATCATTCTCTAGCCCTTAGGTTTGGGTTCCCATAACCAAAATCTTCATTTAAGACTTTTCCCCAATTAGCGCCGTGGCGGCCACAACTATGGGCCGCAACGCCTGACTAGGAAGAAAGGCCACCAATTTCTTCCCTTGAATTTGCACCGCGACGCTAAGGCAGTCCGAGGCAACCCCGAGCCTTAAAGATGTTCAAGCGGGGCGTGACACTCATAACAAGCACCGTAGCATGTAACGCCCTACTACCTTAGAGCCGTTACTAAGTGAGTTTAAAATGTACAAATAACTCGCTAATCGAGGTTTTAGGACAAAAGTGTAATTAAACCATAATCAGAGTCATAAACTTGAAAATAAACCTTTCATTGAAAATTATAAAGCGTTTAACATTTGGGATCCCAAAAATATTATTTATAAATATTTCCAATTCAAAAATATAACCAGAGTTGGCTAAACGACAAAATTTAGGTTTAGTACAATCATCCCCTAATAGTACTCCTGGTCGTGGCAGCCAGGCAGACCAGACATGTACGCGCCGCTCATCACGCTTAGCATACTCAAGGTTGGTCGACTTTCCCCTTGCCTTTACTTGCACCATAGAGCACCCGTGAGCCGAAGCCTAGCAAGAAAACCCTCACAAGCAGATAATATATGCATATCAAGTACTTAACATATAAACAAGCCATCATCAGGCTATACACATACGATCATGCCGTCCCAGGCGCTTTACCAAGCCCTGGGTTCGCGGTTCACACCGTGAGGATATCCCAAGTATCCTTTGGGGTCTCGCCCTGGCAACTTGCACTCCGCGTGCTAGACGTTGCTCCTGGCCCCTTGCCATTCCCGGCCTTCACCGTTCACGAGCATCGCCGTTCATTCATTCATATGTACACATAATATAACTAAACAGATACTTAAACACATATAAATTCAATCAAAGGACTACGCCCTGCAACACAATCATATAGGGCCGAGCCCTACAACTCAATCATTAAGGGACGTGCCCTGCAACTTAAGCTCTATGGAAACATTAGTTTTCTTACCTGTATCCCAAGCTTTCCAAGCACCGATGTCCCGAGCACAGTTCCCTAGTCCAAGCCTCGCTGAAACCCTTTGCTTAGTTGAACCTCTAAGTGATGCTGAGCAATTCTCCAAGTTTAAGGCTCCAATCCTAGCTTGATTTGCAAAGCCTTCCATTGGTAAGGTTGAGAGAGAACAAGAGAGAAGGAGGAGAGGTTTGGCTCCGTTCACAATGTTCTGAAAGCTTCTAATGTTTTGTTTTATTAAACTTAGTCTCTAAGGTTACCTCAAGGCTCGGGGTAACAAAATCGTCCCCGAGGGCAAAATGGTAAATTTCCCCAATATTCCTTCCTAAACATTCTAACCTCAAATATATCTCCAAATATTTATTTCCATAACCCGATAATCCCATAAAAAATGTCTAATACCCGAATTACCCCTCGACTCGCCCTGAGTCAGATTTTCGACCCCGTTGTGACTTTCTATCTAACCACTCCCTAAGATTGTCTCGGATCGTGCAACACAAATATTTCACAAATATATCACAATTATTCACATTTATCACATTTATGCTCTTTGCGAGCTAACATTACAATCATGCCCCTAATAACCAGATGGAGCCCACATGCATATTTAATTCACCTAAACATGCATCTCTAATCACATATTAACACAAATTCACATATTATAACAGTAAATCACTTATTTCCCTCTAGGCACGCTAATCAAGGACATAAGCCTTATTAGAAAATTTGGGTCATTACAACTATCCCCTCCTTAGAGAAATTTCGTCCTCGAAATTACCTGAACAACTCAGGATACCGTTCCCGCATCTCAAATTCAAGTTCCCACGTCGCCTCCTCGACCTTGCTGTTCCTCCACAGCACTTTTACCAAGGCGATGGTCTTACTCCGCAAGACTTTGTCCTTCCGGTCTAGAATCTGAACTGGCTTCTCCTCATAAGACAAATCCTGATCCAGCTCCAAATTCTCATAACTTAGAACATGCGTCGAATCAGACACATACTTCCAAAACATGGACACGTGAAACACATCATGAACCCCTGACAAGGCTGGAGGCATCGCCAATCTATAAACTACCTCTCCAACCCACTCCAGAATCTCGAAGGGGCCCACAAATCTAGGGCTCAGCTTGCCCCAAACACCAAATCGTTTCACTCCCCTCAAAGGTGAAACCCTAAGGAACACATGGTCACTAACCTAAAACTCCATGCTTCTGCGTTTCAGATCTGAGTAACTCTTCTGGCGACTCTAGGAGGCGAGCTTTCGAGCTCTAATCTTCTCAACCGCCTCATTGGTCCTCTGAACCATCGCAGGACCTAAGTACTTTCTCTCTCTGGTCTCATCCCAATGGATAGGTGATCTGCACTTCCTCCCATATAGCATCTCATACGGAGCCACTCTAATAGTCGCATGATAACTGTTGTTGTACGAGAACTCAATCAAAGGGAGATACTTACTCCAAGATCCCCCAAAATCTAGCACACAGGCTTGTAGCATGTTCTCCAATATCTGGATCATCCTCTCAGTTTGACCATCTGTCTGAGGATGATAAGCGGTACTAAACTGTAACTGTGTGCCATAGCCTTCTGCAGACTCTCCCAGAACTTGGAGGTAAAGGTGGGGTCCTTGTCGGATACTATCGACCTTGGAGCCCCATGCAGTTGAACAATTTCCTTCATATATAACTCACCATACTACTCCACAGTATAAGTCATCCTGACAGGTAAAAAGTGGGTGAACTTGGTGTACCTATCCACAATCACCCACACCGAGTCATGCTGTCCCACAGTCTTCGACAAACCAACCACGAAGTTCATGGCGATATCTTCCCACTTCCACTCCGGAATCCCTAGAGGCTGCAGCAACCTTGTTGGCCTTTGATGTTCAGCCTTGACCTCCTGACAAGTTAAGCACTTAGCCACATAATCTGCCACATCCCTCTTCATGCTCGACCACCAATACAAAGCTCTCAAATCCTAGTACATCTTCGTCGTACCCGGATGTAAGGAATAGGGAGTGGTATGCAGTTCCTCTAAGATCTCTTGTAATGCCTCGAATTCTCCGATGTGGTTTAATGGCGGGATTAGTAGGCCGGGAGGGAAATACCTGTTTAATTATGCCATTAAACGATAATATGCATGTATATGTGAATTATATTATAATATGATGTTATATGCATGCATGTGGGACCACATTTAATTATTATGATATCTTAGTAATTTGGCCCGTTGAGGGTATAATTGTATATTTGTATGCATGTCGGTGATAAATTGATGAGACCACATTATAATGTGAGTTTGTTCGAGCTATTCAGCATGAGACGATCTTGGAATATTGATTAGCGGTCTAGTCATAACAGGTTTAAGTTCGGGGCTCGGGATGAGTCTCGAGATGATTTTAATGATTAGAGTGTTATCGGGAATTAAAGGGTAACGAGATGTGAATTATTGGTGTTTGAGACTATTGAGAATAGCGGGAATTGGATAACGTTAATTATGATTAACGAGATAGGTGGGGAATACCAATTTTTCCCTTGGGAGCCTTTAGAAACTTTTAATTGAACTAGGGGTATTTTGGTCTTTTTACCCCTAGGATAGATATAAACCATTTTTGGGCTGTGAAAGAGGTAGAAAAACAGAGTATACTTGAAGTTTCTTCCGTACCTATCTTTCCTTCAGTTTTCTTTGTGATTTTTGAACCATTCTTGAGGATTCTAGCTTGGGAAGTAAGCCTTGGGAGTTTGGGAGAGTGTTCCTCCATTGAAGAGCATCACAAGCTAAGCTTTGGGTAAGTTTCTAGCCATTGAATTCTCTGGTTTGCCCTGTTTTGGTTCTAGTTTTCAGTTGTGATTTCTAGGTTGAATACTTGGTTTTGTTGGGAGTTTTGGCTAGGGTTCTTATGGTTGGAGTGTTTGGGGTGTGTTAGGATGGTTTTTGGGTTCATTTGGCACCAAAAATGGGATTTGGAAGCATTGGAATCAAGTTACAATTGAAGGAGTTAAAGAAGGAGGTTTCAGGGGGTATCTGGTCTGGAGGTAGCGCTACAGCGCCCACCCTAGGGCGCTACAGTGCTACATAGGAGGCATTTGGGCGCTTTGGGGGTTCTGAGAATAGCGCTGGGGCGCTATGGAGCAGCGCTGTAGCGCTACTCTGTTCCTTCAAAGTCCCGTTTTGAGTGTTTTTAAGGGCTTTTGGCTTAGGGTTTCAATCCTTAAGGCCCGGGATCGAATCTACTCACCGTTTGGGCATGTTTCGAGGTCCCGAGAGTGGTGCTTAGGTTAAGAACCTTTCCATGTTGATTTTCATTAATGGAGGTTATAATTGGTTGTGATTAGGTAACCGCTAAGGAACCAAAAGGTTGATCGTTCTTAGGAGTCGTTCTTATAATATTTCTCGCTCGAACCTGAGGTAAGAAAACTGCACCCTGTGTATGTGACATGCATGATTGTTGTTGAGGCATGTTGGTTGATAAATGTGGACATGGATTGCATATTAAATGCTAGCGAATATTGTTTACTTGTATATGGCACTCACTGGTCAAGGACACTGACCTAAGAGTCAGAAACGGCATAAGCGTCCTGAACGCAGGGCCGAATGAAGATTAGATCTAATCGATATCAGTGTTGAATGGCTCTAAGGCATTAACGCTAGACCGACCCTAAGGTCGATGAATCTTATAAGTGCTTGACTAGTCTAAGCTAGTTACTCAGAGCTAGGGCCTAAGGCCTAGGTGACCGTTTGTCACAGGGCTAAGGAACGATGTTCTAGGGTTATGACTCTATGGTCATGAGGAAGGTTATGTTGGTGTCTAGTCACCATGAACCTATCCTGTTTAAGCTAGTGAAAGGCTCACTTATCTGTTAAGCCCCGGTGACCCTATCGTCACATGGCTAAAGGGAGCTGTCCCCATCTTAGTGACTTTTGCGACTGTGACCTATCTGTTTTGAATTGAAAGTCCTGAATGATTATTATGATCATTGTTGATATTATATCATGCTATATTGTGTTTTCTTGATGGGCCTTGGCTCATGGGTGCTATGTGGTGCAGGTAAAGGGAAAGAAAAGCTCACCCAACCTTGAGTGGAGAGCTTAGGTGGTGATGTGTACATATGCGGCCGCTTGACCACCACGGCCAAGGAGTTCTCAAAGGAACTAGGGGGTTTACCCTATTTTTGCTGCTTAGGTTGGCAGGTTTGTAATTTTGAAACAGTAATGACCTTTTTGAGTTGTAAATAACTTGTAAAAGATTTTATGGGCCCATGAACAGTTTTATGTATTTAATAAAATTTATCCTTTCCTTTTTAGTGGTTTTCCACCTTAGCCTGTTAATAACACTTAGAGCACGTTTTAAAAAAAGGACTCGGGTAGCGGGTCAAATTTCTGGTTCACCGATCACCGTAACTATTCTGGGGTAATGAGGGCGTTACATCTCTCGCCAGAAATCTGAATCCTTCATAACACAGATCCGACCCTTACACCTCAGTTACCCCATCTCCAAGATAGAAAAGTCCTTAGCCACTTCGACTAAGATGTTCTCCCGGTAACCCCTCAATTGGGAATCATGCCCTTATGCCTCCTTGATCCTCTCAAGGAGCGTAGACTGAAGAGTGATGTTGGCTAGCCGACCAACCACCAACTCTATACCCACTCTAGTCACCTCCTCCGTTAGCTTATCGGATATCTTTCTGGAACTGAACAACTGTCCTGGGCCTTTCCGACTCAATGCATTAGCAACTACATTAGCCTTCCTAGGATGGTATAAGATATCACAATCGTAATCCTTAACCAACTCCAGCCACCGTCTCTGGTGCATATTTAGATCCTTCTAAGTAGAGATGTACTTCAAACTCTTATGGTCGGTGTATATCTCGCACTTCTCACCATATAGATAATGTCTCCAAATCGTAAGTGTGAATACCACCGCTGCTAATTCTAGATCATGCTTGGGATACCTCTGCTCATACTCCTTTAACTGTCTCAATGCGTAGGCTATCACCTTCCCAGCTTACATTAGCACACACCCTAAACCCTGTCTAGAAGCATCACAATAAACCATGAACTTCTCGTTGTCTGTCGGCAGACTCAACACAGGCGCGGTGATCAGCCGCCGCTTCAACTCTTTGAAAGTATTTTCACATCTGTCTGTCCAAGCATACTTTGTCTTCTATTTTGTCAATTTTTTCAATGGTGTAGCTATCCTGGAATTTCCCTCAACAAACCCACGATAATGTAGAGTCCAAGAACTTTACTTAGCTAGTTAGATAGTAGTAGTTATAGTATGTTTATTACTGTGGATTTTGGTTCAAGCCGGGATTTAGATGGAAACTCCTAGCAATAGTTATGGATTTTATAAGTTTAGCCTATAGTTTGAGAATATTAATTATAACATAACGTTTGATTAATATTGCTGGTTATTAATATGATAATTATTATAACCTAAGGTTTAGATAGAGCCAATAAGAATATGACACTTGTCATGAGCATAGTTATTCCTAAGGTTTAGATAGAGCCAATAGGATTATGACACTTGTCATATGCATGATTATTAATGAATTATTACTTTAATGATAAAATAAGAGAAATATAGGACTTAGTCTTCACCAAAATCTCTTAGGAGCATGACATTTGTCACAATTTTATTTATTTGTGGATTAGGTTGTTATTTTGATAATTAAATAGATTTTTCGTAACTTTAGGATACTGTAACTTCTGACCTATTTTTGACCCAGTTATGTTATGAATTTCGAAAAATAGTATTTCGAGAAAGTTGTAGATAATTGAATTAAATTTCTAACGGTATAAAGGTAGTCCAAATCGGAGTATTACAACTCTAGATATGTTTAGTTTACTATAGGTGAGTTTAGAGTTACGAGATTTAGGGAGTTTGAAGTTAGGATTCTATTTGTTTTTATTATTTTTGTTTTTAAAAATCAAGCTTTGACTCCTTAAACCTCTATATGAACAATTTGACCAAGTCCTAAGCCTTTGGCTGAAGAATATTCAAATATTTTCAATTAAATTCATTATTTTTATTAAAAGCCAAAAATAAGATTTTTATTCCTAGAACTCTATAAATAGGACCTAGCACCAAGCCTTTTCATTCATTCTTCAAGCATTGATCAGAGCCTTCCAGGTGCTAGTGAGACTATAGAGTGATAAACACTTGGGTTGGGGTTATAAGCTTTATCATTCTAAGCTTATTAAACACTTGGGAAGTAAGGTTCATAGTGTATTTCGGTTTCGAGGTTTAGTTCGGTCATAAAAGCATTCAAAGGTATTCCTATTCTTAGTTACTTTCAGTATTGTTTCATTAGTTTTATAGTCCTAACTCAGTCTTCTCTATTCTTGGTTAGGCATCTAAGTTCTTCAAACTTGAGGTTTCTTGTCGGTAAGTATATTCTCGGCGGTTTTTAGTTCATTCATCTCTTTCTTTTAGAATACTTACCTCTATATTAATGGTTTTTAGGAGTGTTCCAAAATCCCGACCTTGTTCTCATCATCCCGGTATTTTGGTAAGGAAAATAGGATAGGTCTTATGTGATATGTGCTATGTTTATATAAAAGTGTTATAATTATGCTATAGTATGACTGTATGTGTTATGATATATGTATGTTTGGGGTTTATAGTTGTTATATAGCAAACCCTTTCACATTTATGTTTTGGGGCTTATAGTTGCTATATAGAAAACCCCAATAGTTATATGTTTTTGGGACTTATAGTTGCTTAACTAGCAAACCTCATAGTAGTTTGAGTGCTTATAGTTGCTTAGTTAGCAAACCCCAATAGTCACCATGTACATGGGTTAGAATTATGATATATGTGCATAGTTTATGCGTATGATTATGTTTCATGCTTGTAGTAGATTTTCCTTGCTGGGCATTAGGCTCATTCCTTTATGTTTTGTATGTGCAGGAAAATAGTTATGGCGGCGGGAAGATTCTTGGCAGCTTGGGAATGTGTATTGAGGGAGAATGAAATCGGTGTACTGCGCGAACGATTCGAGGATGAAGTTGTTTAAGTCTTTTAAATTATGATTTTTATGTATTTTCGCACTTAATATTGTAACCATTGTATTTCAGATTTAAGTTATGCTCTATTTTACTTTCAAAACAATGGGATCATGTATCCTACTATGAATTTTATGTATTATAACTCTTAACAATTTTAATAAAGTTATGTGTTGATGGTGAAATCTCGTCAACGATATAAGGTTAGAAAACTAAGACTGTAATTCCAAAGGTATCTTAGAAGAAGATGGAGAAAAGTTGAAAGAGTAAATATGCAGAACTACAATGGAGTCGAAATTGTAAATCACCTAACAGCCTTAGCATACAACCAATTTTCCAACCCCTTTTCTGGAGGGGTGATGATCTATTTATAATGGAGCTCTAATGGCTCCTCATACATTGTGGTCCATGGGGACAAGATTGTACATAGGTACATTGTCAGGGTAGTGACACAGGTTGTGGTGGGGCAGAAGGTCATGGTGTCAGCCTGGTACCTAGTCAGAGGCATGCATGTAGTGCTTCCACTCTCTGTACAAATCCGTACCTCCACTACTTGTGTTATACAGATGTCATGGTCATGCTTTTTTCATCCTCATGGTCGTACGTCCCGCACGCGTACACGTACGAGTGCTTTATACCTGATTGTTATGCATGTGAGGCATGCGAGGGCACGAGGGTGTGGACCCTCGGGTGCGTGACGCGGCATGCGTGGCGCGGCATGCGAGGGTGCGTTGGTGCGAGGCGCTTGTGAGGGTACGAGGGTGCGAGACCCTTGGGTGCGCGAGGCTTTGCGTGGCATGGAGTACCTCACTGTGTGAGGCTGGATGAGGCCTGGAGTGCCTCGCTGTGCGAGGCTGGGCGAGGCCTAGAGTGCCTCACTGTGCGAGGCTGACCAAGGCTGGGAGCGCCTCGCTGTGCGAGGTTGGGTGAGACCTAGAGTGCCTCGCTGTGCGACGCTGGGCTAGTCAAGGAGCACCTCGCTATGCTAGGCTGGACGAGGCCTGTGGTGTCTCCCTGTGCAAGGCTAGGCATGGCATGGTGCGGGACACCCTTCTAGGCATGAGGCCGATCTGAGGCGCGAATCACCCTGATGGCGCGAGGTCATTAGCCTTGGGAAATGTTCACCTATAATTTCCATACTTCCATTGAGGAAAGCTCTAAGGGAAATTAGTCCATATTCCCAAGACCCACAGGTCCTAGCCCAATAGCATGAATACCTGACCTTTAGCCATGTGGTCTAACTAGGGACCAAAGATTTTTTCCTTGGTCAATTTTTTGCATTCACAATGGTTATTTCATATATATGTTTTCTTAAGATTAGTGTCTGTGTATAGTAGTTAGTAATGGTCCAAAGTCTAGAATAGTTGGGTCATTAGAGTTGTTATCAGAGCAACAGTTCATTCGCATGAATTTCTCCTCGATACACATGCTCAAGCTCCGAATCTAACCGCTAATGTAAGTGTTTATGTTTATTATGTTTACGTTTATTTTAATAGCCTGATTTTTTTTATGTTAGTTTATTGTTATTTATTTGTTTATTGCTTTATTTTGCATTTATGATTGTACTTAGTGAAAATCTTTTTCCAAATAAATATCATATGGTTATTTTTGAATGACATGTATGAGTTTGATTTTTTTTTTGCAATCATAATAAATAATAAATAAAATAAATAATGACTAAGTTCGGTGAGGGTGGATACAAATCAATGAACCAAGTTTCTATATTGAGAGTTAGGGGGCCATAGTAGTGGGAACGATTTTACTGATCCCAGCCCTCCCTTAGTATGGTTAACTTTGGAACAACGATGAGTTTCGAGTCTGAGAATTAAGTCATATAGGATAATTAGAAACACACTTAGAAAATAATAAAGATCGCTTATTTTTTTAAAGTTTAGAAACACACCCTAATTATAAAGAAGGTTCACATTTTTTTTTTCATAAGAAGTCATAATGAATAGGTCCGAGTTATGTTTGCATAGATTAAGTTTTGACTTAGAGCTTATTAGGGTAAGTTCTAACATGTTCTCAACTGTTAGAACTTTTAGTGAAGATGTCGCTCAGAAGATCTGCTCGCAATGACGTCAATGCCTCAAGCGTCGCTCATGAAACTTATGAAGCCCCTACAGTTTGCAGAAGGAGGTGTGCAACCAATGCTGCTGCTAATGAAAGAGTACCGCCGTCGTCGTCGCCGGTTGACAACACTGGGGAAATTGCAAGACTACGACAACAAGTGGAGGAATTACTACAGCAACAGCGACAACAGACTCAGCCTCCGCCTCCGCCTCCACCGTAACCACAGCCTCACCAAATGGCTCAAGTACCCCATCAAGTAGGTCCTTATGGGGGATGGCCAATGGCGAACCATGCGCCATACCGAGCTCAGCACATGGAGCCAATCTATGAGTAGTTTCGTAAGAAACACGCTCCAAACTTTCAAGGGACAACAAACCCCTTCGAGGCAGAAGAATGGCTCAGAAATGTAGAGCCGATCCTAGCGCATATGAATCTCAGCAACGCGGACCGCATATCCTGCATTTCGTCCTTGCTCAAGAAAGATGCTAGGATATGGTGGGACTTAGTCCAGCAGACGCATGATGTTGCCACCATGACTTGGTCTTGATTTGTGGAGCTGTTCCACAAAAAAGTACTATAATTCGGCTGTACTCTCTTCAAGAGTTGAGGAGTTCGCTGGCCTGAAGCAAGGAAGTTTATCCGTGGCAGAGTATGCTTGGCAGTTCGACCGTTTGGCTAAGTTCGCACCGGAAATGGTTCCAACTGACTATCTGAGGGTGTCTAAGTTCGTTAGAGGACTTCGAACGAAGATCAAGCTGGGGGTTAAGTTAGCAAACCCAGGAAATACTACTTATGCCGACGTTCTAGATATGGAAATAGAAGTAGAAAGGTTGCAGGCTAACGTTAGTATAGAAGAAGCCAGTAAGCCTGAGCCTAGACAGCAGGGTTAATCTCAGACAAGTCGGAACAACAACAACAATCAGTCCAGCAATGACAACAACAATGGTCAGAAAAGAAGGCATCCTGATAATAAGCAGTCTGACAGCGATAAAAGGGCACGGACAAATAATGGAGGTAGTAGGTCGGGTTATGTAGAATACCCGCCATGTGCTAAGTGCCAAAGGAAACATCCTGGGGAATGCTAGGCAAACACCAAATGATGTTACAACTATGGTCAAGAGGCACCGAAAGAAAGAATGTCCTCAACTCAAGTCAGAAGGGAAAAAGGAAGATAAGATGGTTCCTACTAGGGTTTTTGCCTTAACCCAAGGAGAGGCTGATGCTAGCAATAAGGTGGTCACAGGTCAGCTTTCTATCCTCAATAATATATGTTCTGTATTATTTGATTCAAGAGCCACTCATTCATATATCTCGTTAGGAATGATAGAAAAACTAGAAAAACCTTGTGAAAGATTTAGAACTAGGTTTGTAACCGAGTTGCCTTCGGGCAAAGTAGTTCTATCATCACGGATAGTACGAGGCGTACCGATCAAGATTGAGGACATAGAACTAGAAGGAGACCTGATATAACTGGAGATCAAGGTCTTTGACGTAATACTAGGCATGGACTGGCTAGCACGATATGGCGTAACCATCGACTGCAAATGCAAGAAGGTGATGTTCGAGACTCCTGACGGCCAGAGATTATGTTTCATGGGACAAGTTTTAGGACTACGTACACCGCTAATATCATCTCTCAAAACCCAAAGAATGATAGAAAAAGGGTGTTAAGCATTCTTAGCCAGCATCATAGATGTGGTAAAGGAAACACCACCTAAGGTTTGAGACGTCCGTATTGTAAGAGAATTCCCAGAGGTATTTCCCGATGACTTGCCAGGGTTTCCGCCGACTCAGGAAATTGACTTCACGATAGAATTAGTACCGGGCACTGAGCCTATCTCCAAGACACCATACCAGATGGCACCTACACAACTCAAGGAGTTAAAGACGCAGCTACAAGAACTCCTAGATTTGGGTTTCATTAGACCGAGCCATTCGCCATGGGGAGCACCAGTGTTATTCGTGAATAAAAAGAACGGAAGTATGCAGATGTGCATAAACTACCGCAAGCTAAATAAGGTAACAATCAAGAATAAGTACCCGCTACCCTGAATTGACGATTTGTTTGATCAACTCTGAGGTACAACCGTATTTTCAAAGATTGATTTACGGTCTGGGTACCATCAGCTCAAGGTGCGGGGAGAAGATATTCCTAAGAAAACTTTTAGAACTCGTTATGGGCATTATGAGTTTCTAGTTATGTCTTTTGGTCTTACCAACGCTCCAGCCGCGTTTATGGATTTAATGAAATGGGTCTTTAAGGACTACTTGGATAAATTCATTGTAGTATTCATTGACGATATCTTGGTGTACTCAAAGGATAAAGTCGAGCATGAGAAACATTTAAGGTTGATCTTGTTGTGACTAAAGGAGTATCAACTTTACGCCAAGTTCAAGATTATGGAATCCACCAATCCGAATTCTGGAGGGCTATGTGAGGAGATTATGGAAGGATCAAGTAGATAAAGTTGGGATTTTCTCATCAGGTATTTTCATAATTCGCTTTTTATCCATGGAAGTGAGAGATAGAATTTTGGATGGAGGCTATCTGTTTTTTGGGAACAAACCTCTCATAATGAAGCCTTGGATTCCAGTTGATAATTTTTCTAAGGAAGATATAGATTCAGTTCCAACTTGGGTTCATTTGGGAGGATTGGATATTAAATATTGGGGTGATAGGTCTCTGTTCAAGATAGTGGGACTGATTGGGAAGCCAATTCAAGTGGATTCCATTACTAAAAACAGAGATTGCTTAGCTTATCCCAGAATTCTCATTGAAGTGACCATGACACAGGATTTTCCATCTCGAATTAGTTTCTTGAATGAATTTGATCAAGAAGTAGACATTTTCGTGGAATATGAATGGAAGCCCACTGTATGTACGAATTGCTCTGGCCTAGGACACGAAGGTCATGTTTGCAGGAAGAGCAAGACTGTTAAGCAAGAATGGATTCCTAAACAGAGGGTCTCATCACCTATTGTAAGAAAAGTTAATGTAGATGCAGATGGATTTCAATCAGTTACCAAGGGAATTAAGATACAGGAACCTAATGCCCTCCAAACGAGTGTGAAGAATAAATTTTTCCTGCTGGAGGGGGACCCTGAGATAGAGCTTTTACAGAGTAACACAGTAAGAGAGGGGGGAGGACCCTCTGTACTAGATGGATAGAATCCTAACTTGGAATGTTTGAGGGATTAACAGTCAACATAAGCATAAGGAGATTAAACATTTAATTCTTTCAAAGAAGGTTGGCTTGGTTAGTCTTCTCGAAACAAAAGTGAAGAATAAAAATATGGGGTCTATCTACACGAATCTGTTTTCTGGGTGGTGTTTCACTAATAATAACCCTTGGATTGATAAGGGTAGGATAATAATTGCTTGGAATCCGAGAGCTTTCTCCTTGGATATCAAGTTATGTACTACAAAATTAATTCACTGTCAAGTACAGATCCCTAATCGAACAGGAAGGTTCCTGGTTACTTTTGTATATGGTTATAATGATGCAGCCTCTAGGGAGATCCTATGGAATGACTTACAAGGATTGGCTGTGGATATATCTATCCCTTGGATGGTGATAGGAGACTTCAATGAGATTCTTTCATTGCAGGACATAATTGGCAAAAAAAATACCATGAAGATCTCAAGCAAATTTTCAGAGTGTTTGACATCTTGCCATTTGGAAGATTTGAAATTTTCTGGCTGCTTCTATACTTGGAATAATAAGTAGAGAGTAGAGGAGATGGTTTATTCCAAGATTGATAGAGCTTTAGTTAACTCAAAATGGACTGATCATTTCCCTAACTCAGAAGCTGTGTTCTTGCCAGAAGGGATATTTGATCACAGTCCAATTCTGATTCATGTCACTTTGGAAATGCACTTGGAAAAGAAGCCATTTAGATATTTTCGAATGTGGAAAGAAGCACCCTGTTATGAAAATAAAATCCAGACCAGTTGGAACTTATCGGTTAATGGTACGCCAATGTTCCAAGTAGTATCAAAACTGAAAAGGCTGAAACAGGTGCTAGTGAACATAAATAGAGAGGGTTTTTCTGACATTCAACAGACAGAATTTAAGGCGGGACTTTTATTGAAGGAAGTTCAGGAACAATTGCAGAAAGATCCCTTAAATGACAGGTTGATTTCTCAGGAACAAGCGATTAGAGAACAGTATATGCATTACCATAAAGCCTACATGATTTTCTTAGTTTAAAAAGCTAAAGCTTCTTGGATGGCTAATGGTGATGAAAATACTCACATCTTTCATGCTTCCCTTAAGGCCAGGAGAATACAGAACATAATTTTGTCCATTAGGAATGAGGCAGGGATTTGGGTTGACTCTCCTATAGATATAACAAAGGCCTTTTTGGATTATTATCAAGGCTTGTTGGGGATAGTAATGGTGCACAAGAAGAAGGTGTCTTGGTCAATCATGAAGCTTGGACCAGTTCTAAATGCAGCTCTTATTCAGACTCTTTCAACAGTTTTCTTAGCTCAGGAGGTTAAGAATGTAATGTTTGCAATTCCAGGATTGAAAGCCTCAGGCCCAGATGGATATAGTAGTTACTTTTACCAAGATAATTGGGATTTGGTGGGTTCGGAGGTTACTACAGCTGTGTTATCTTTCCTTACTTCAGGTAAACTTCTTAGAGAAATTAATAACACAACCATTACACTCATTCCCAAGCATATTTGCCCTGATTCTGTGTGTGATTTCAGACCTATTTCATGTAGTAATGTTATATATAAAGCTGCCTCCAAATTGATTTGCTCAAGGATCCGGAAAGTGCTACCTGAAATAATTGCAGAAAATCAAGGGGGATTTGTTCATGGTAGATATATAGCTTACAATATCATGATATGTCAAGACTTAGTTAGGCATTATGGGAGACAAAATTGTAAGCCAAGTTGCATGATCAAGTTGGATTTGAGGAAAGCATATGACACTATAGAATGGGATTTTATTGAAGAAATGCTCACTGTTTTTCAATTTCCACAGAAATTTATATTGCTCATCATGGTATGTGTTCGAACTACCAGGTTTTCATTGATGATTAATGGCTCATTAAATGGATATTTTGAGGCTAAACGAGGATTGAGGCAAGGAGATCCTATGTCCCCCTTGTTATTTATACTTGGTATGGAATACTTATCTAGGATTATGCTTAAAGTTAGCTCTTATCCTGGCTATAAATTCCATGATCGGTGTGCTAGTTTGAAGTTGAATCATCTATGTTTTGCTGATGACATATTGTTATTCAGTCATGGAGACTTTATTTCTATCCTTTGGATGCTTAGGGGACTCAAGTTATTTTCCAAGACTTCAGGACTCTTTCCAAATGAGGCTAAGTCTGCAATATATTGCAGTGGCATGTGTGAGTCTGAGATTGAGAGAGTAGTGACTGCTTCAGGATTCACACGATCTTCATTACCTTTCAGGTACCTGGGCATTCCTATCTGTTCTAAAAGAATTTCTAATGCTGAGTGTGGGATCATTCTAGACAAAATGGTAGCCAAGATTAAACAATGGAGTTCCAGAAATTTATCATACAGTGCTAGAGCAACATTGATCAATGCGGTTTTACTGTCAATACACTCTTATTGGGCTCAAATAATGGTGTTGCCAAAACAGCTATTGAAGGATATAGATGCAATTTGCAGGGCTTTTTTGTGGAAGGGAGTGGCAGAAGCTCATGGTCCAGGAGCAGTTGCTTGGTCCACTGTCTGTACCCCAAAATCTGCAAGAGGGTTAGGATTCAGGAAAATCTTAGAATGGAATATTGCTGCCTTAGGGAAATATGTATGGGCAATAGCCTCTAAAAAGGACAACCTATGGGTTAAGTGGATACATAGCATTTACTTGCAAACAATGGATTGGTGGTCTTACTCAGTACAGCAAAGTTGCAGCTGGTACTGGAAGAAAATAGTTGAAATTAAGGACCTTTTTAGAGCTAAAATGGATAAAGCAGCTTTCATGGCAGTGAAATATGGTATTCAATCTGGGCATGCAATACTATATGATCAACAAACCAAGGTCCAATGGAGTAAATATGTCTGGGAGAGATGCAATATACTGAAACACAGATACATACTCTGGCTAACGTTACACCAGAAGCTGAAAACCAGAGGCTACCTCAATAAACACTGTCAGGTAGTGGACACAATGTGCTTGCTGTGTGGAAATCATAAAGAAGAGATATCACATCTATTTTTTCAATGTAATTACAGCAACTTATGTCTTGTGAAGTTGAAGGAGTGGATTGGTTGCAGAGCTCAAATAGAAAATTATCACACCTTATTGCATTGGATTTCCAAAGCAAAACACCTTACCAAGCTCAGGAGAGGTTTTTACATAGCTGCTGTATCAGCTCTAGTTTATCATATATGGAGAGTCTGAAATGATGTCTTGTGGTCATATAAGATTTGGCATGTCAATCATACTATGGAGGTCATTAAGAGATAGCTAAAGTTGAGACTTCCTGTATCATAAATTGTATCATAAATTGTAAAGTTAGATATGTGGAATGTAAGTCACATAGGGGTAGAAGGAAATTATAAGTGTACATGATTCGTTTTTTAGCAATGCAATGATTCTTATTCACCAAAAAAAAGAAGTACGAATTTTTGCTTTCAAAAGTAGCATTTCCCAGCCACATAGTATCAAAGGACGGGATTGCTATAGACCCATCTAAAGTAGAGGCCGTGAAGGATTGGCCAAGACCAAAGAATGCATCTGAAGTAAGTAGCTTTCTGGGATTAGCAGGTTATTATAGGAGGTTCGTAGAGGGATTTTCTAAGATTGCCACTCCACTCACCAACCTGACCTGGAAATAGCAAAGATTCAACTGGAATGATAGATGTGAAGAAAGCTTCCAGTTACTTAAGGACAAGCTGTACTCAGCACCAGTACTCTGTGTACCGACACCCAATGATAAGTTCGTAGTCTATTGCGATGCATCGAAGCAAAGGTTAGGTTGCGTGCTGATGCAGAATGATAAGGTGATAGCCTATGCCTCAAGGCAGCTGAAGGAGTACGAGCAACGCTATCCAACGCATGATATGGAGTTAGCAGCAGTGGTCTTTGTGTTGAAAATCTGGCGCCATTATCTTTATGGAGAACGGTGCGAGATTTATACAGACCACAAAAGTTTAAAGTACTTCTTTACTCAGAAGGAGCTCAACATGAGGCAGCGCAGGTGGTTAGAGCTAGTAAAGGATTACGACTGCGAAATCTTATACCACCCAGGAAAGGCAAACGTAGTTGCTGATGCGCTAAGTAGTAAGATTTATGGAAGTTTAACAGCACTAGCCGGAATGGGAAAGCCGCTACAGCATGAGTTGATCAGTGTTGGAATAGAAATAGTTTTCGGTAAGCTGGCTAATTTGTTTATCCAGTCAAATCTGCTAGAAGATATCCAGATTGGGAAAGGGCATGACGACACACCATCGACACATATGGATGCAGTCAGAGAAGGCAAGGCCACAGATTTCTCAATATCAAGTCAAGGATTATTGAGATATAAGGATCAGGTATGCGTGCCAGATAATCAAGGGATTAAGATGGCGATTCTAGAAGAAGCGCACAGTACCCCGTACTTAGTTCACCCAGGATCGACCAAGATGACTCACGACATCAGGGCAATCTATTGGTGGCTAGGGATGAAGAAGGACATAGCAGAATTTGTGTCTAAGTGTCTAGTATGACAGCAAGTGAAAGCAGAACATCAGCGTCCTGTAGGTTTATTACAACCGTTTAGCGTACCAGAATGGAAATGGGACGATATAGCCATGGATTTCGTGATGGGTTTGCTACGAACAAGTAAGCAGCATGATTCAGATTGGATAGTAATAGATAGATTAACCAAGTCATTTCATTTCCTATCTGTTAAGACTTCGTACACAGCAGATCAATACGCAGATGTTTAAGTCCAATAAATAGTACGACTGCATAGAATCTCTAAGATAATAGTATTCGATAGAGGATCGGTGTTTACATCGAGATCTTGGAGTAAGTATTTTCCACTGATAGAATTCTCCTACAAGAATAGCTACCAGTCAACAATCAGGATGGCACCCTACAAGCTACTTTATGGAAGAAGGTTCGACCACCGTTGCATTAGGACAAGGTAGGAGAAAGGAAACTACTTGGACCTGAAGCTGTTAGAGGAGCTCAGGATGTAGTAGCACTGATTAGAAAGCGTATGCTCGCTGCTCAAAGCCGTTAGAAAATTTATGCCGATGTCAAGCGGCATGATGTGGAATTCAAAGTCGGAGATCAAGTTTTCTTAAGAATATCTCCTATGAAAGGTGTGAAGCGGTTCGGGAAGAAATGTAAGCTTAGTCCCATGTTTATAGGTCCTTTTGAGATATTGGACAAAGTGGGAGCAGTTGCATATAGATTAGCCCTACCGCCAGCTTTAGCAGATAGTCATAATGTATTTTACATCCCAATGCTGCATAGATAAGTGTCAGACCTATCTCGCGTCCTCAAGTACGATACGATAGCACTCCAGAAAGACTTGAGTTATGAGGAACGACCGATTAGCATCCTAGATAGAGGGATGAAGCAGTTACGGTCGAAGAGTATTCCTATAGTCAAAGTCCTATGGAGTAATAGTTCTGAACAAGAGGCAACGTGGGAGTTGGAGGAGGACATGCAAGGCCGGTATCCGAATTTGTTTGGTAAGTAAATTTCGAGGACGAAATTATTTTTAGTAGGGGAGAATTGTAGAGTCCAAGAACTTTACTTAGCTAGTTAGATAGTAGTAGTAATAGTAATAGCTAGTAGTAGTTATAGTATGTTTATTACTGTGGATTTTGGTTCAAGCCGGGATTTAGTTGGAAACTCCTAGCAATAGTTATGGATTTTATAAGTTTAACTTATAGTTTAAGAATATTAATTATAACATAAGGTTTGATTTATATTGCTGGTTATTAATATGATAATTATTATAACCTAAGGTTTAGATAGAGCCAATAAGAATATGACACTTGTCATGAGCATAGTTATTCCTATGGTTGAGATAGAGCCAATAGGATTATGACACTTGTCATATGCATGATTATTAATGAATTATTATTTTAATGATAAAATAAGATAAATATAAGACTTAGTCTTCACCAGAATCTCTTAGGAACATGACATTTGTCACAATTTTATTTATTTGTGGATTAGGTTGTTATTTAGATAATTAAATAGATTTTTCGTAACTTTAGGGCCTATTTTTTTACCTAATTATGTTATGAATTTCGAAAAATAGTATTTCTAGAAAGTTGTAGACAATTGAATTAGCTTTCTAAAGGTATAAAGATAGTCTAAACCGAAGTCCTACAGCTACAAATATGTTGATTTTACTGCAGGTGAGTTTAGAGTTACGAGATTTAGGGAGTTTGAAGTTAGGATTCTATTTGTTTTTATTATTTTTGTTTCTAAAAATCAAGCTTCGACTCCTTAAACCTCTCTATGAACAATTTGACCAAGTCCTAAGCCTTTGACTGAAGAATATTCAAATATTTTCAATTAAATTCATTATTTTTATTCAAAGCCAAAAAGAAGATTTTTATTCCTAGAGCTCTATAAATAGGACCTAGCACCAAGCCTTTTCATTCATTCTTCAAGCATTGATCAGAGCCTTCCAGGTGCTAGTGAGACTATAGAGTGATAAACACTTGGGTTGGGGTTATAAGCTTTATCATTCTAAGCTTATTAAACACTTGGGAAGTAAGGTTCATAGTGTATTTCGGTTTCGAGGTTTAGTTCGGTCATAAAAGCATTCAAAGGTATTCCTATTCTTAGTTACTTTCAGTATTGTTTCATTAGTTTTATAGTCCTAACTCAGTCTTCTCTATTCTTGGTTAGGCATCTAAGTTCTTCAAACTTGAGGTTCCTTGTCGGTAAGTATATTCTCGGTGGTGTTTAGTTCATTCATCTCTTTCTTTTAGAATACTTACCTCTATATTAATGGTTTTTAGGAGTGTTCCAAAATCCCGACCTTGTTCTCATCATCCCGGTATTTTGGTAAGGAAAATAGGATAGTTCTTATGTGATATGTGCTATGTTTATATAAAAGTGTTATAATTATGCTATAGTATGACTGTATGTGTTATGATATATGTATGTTTGGGGCTTATAGTTGTTATATAGCAAACCCTATCACATTTATGTTTTGGGGCTTATAATTGCTATATAGAAAACCCCAATAGTTATATGTTTTTGGGACTTATAGTTGCTTAACTAGCAAACCTCATTGTAGTTTGAGGCTTATAGTTGCTTAGTTAGCAAACCCCAATAGTCACCGTGTACATGGGTTAGAATTATGATATATGTGTTATAGTATATGATATATGTTCATAGTTTATGCGTATGATTATGTTTCATGCTTGTAGTAGATTTTCCTTGCTAGGCATTAGGCTCATTCCTTTATGTTTTGTATGTGCAGGAAAATAGTTATGGCGGCGGGAAGATTCTTGGTAGCTTGGGAATGTGTATTGAGGGAGAATGAAATCGGTGGACTGCGCGAACGATTCGAGGATGAAGTTGTTTAAGTCTTTTAAATTGTGATTTTTATGTATTTTCGCACTTAATATTGTAACCATTTTATTTAAGATTTAAGTTATGCTCTATTTTATTTTCAAAACAATGGGATCACGTATCCTACTATGAATTTTATGTATTTTAACTCTTAACAGTTTTAATAAAGTTATGTGTTGACGGTGAAATCTCGTCAATGATACAAGGTTAGAAAACTAAGACTGTTTTGCCAAAGGTATCTTAGAAGAAGATGGAGAAAAGTTGAAAGAGTAAATATGCAGAACTACAATGGAGTCGAAATTGTATATCACCTAACAGCCTTAGCATACAACCAATTTTCCAACCCCTTTTCTGGAGGGTTGATGATCTATTTATAATGGAGCTCTAATCGCTCCTCATACATTGGGTCCCTGGGGACAAGATTGTACATAGGTACATTGTCAGGGTAGTGACACAGGTTGTGGTGGGGCAAAAGGTCATGGTGTCAGCCTGGTACATAGTCAGAGGCATGCATGTAGTGCTTCCACTCTCTGTACAAATCCGTACCTCCACTACTTGTGTTATACAGATGTCATGGTCATGCTTTTGTCATCCTCATGGTCATACGTCCTGCACCCATACACGTACGGGTGCTTTGTACCTGATTGTTATGCATGTGAGGCACGCGAGGGTGTGAGGCCCAATGTAGTGCGAGACCCTCAGGTGCATGGCGAGGCATGACAGGGTGCGAGGATGCTAAACCCTCAAGTGCATGGGGAGGCATACAAGGGCACAAAGGTGCGAGACCGTTGGGTTCGCGGCGAGGCATGCGAGGGTGCGAGGCCCAACGTAGTGCGGGACACTCAGGTGCATGGCGAGGCATGACAGGAAGCGAGGGTGCGAGACTCTCGAGTGCATGGCGAGGCATGCGAGGGTGCGAGGGTGCGTTGGTGCCAGGCGCTTGTGTGGGTATGAGGGTGCGAGACCCTTGGGTGCACGAGGCTGGGTGAGGCCTGGAGTACCTCGCTGTGCGAGGCTGGCCGAGGTAAGGAGTGCCCGCTGTGCGAGGTTGGGCGAGGCCTAGAGTGCCTCGCTGTGCGAGGCTGGTCGAGGCTGGGAGCACCTCACTGTGCGAGGCTAGGCGAGGCCTAGAGTGCCTCGCTGTGCGAGGCTGGGCGAGGCTGACCGAGGCAAGGAGTGCCTCGCTGTGCGAGGCTAATCGAGGCAAGGAGCGCCTCGCTGTGCAAGGTTGGACGAGGCATGTGTTGTGTCGCTGCGCGAGGCTAGGCGTGGCATGGTGCGGGACACCCTTCTAGGCATGAGGCCATCTGAGGCGCGAATCTCCCTGATGGCGCGAGGCCATTAGCCTTGGGAAATGTTCACCTATAATTTCCATACTTCCATCGAGGAAAGCTCTAAGGGAAATTATTCCATATTCCCAATACCCACAGGCCCGAGCCCAATAGCATGAATACCCAACCTTTAGCCATGTGGTCTAACTAGGGACCAAAGATTTTTTCCTTGGTCAATTTTTTGCATTCACACTTGCCCCTATGTCTATTAGGAAGTCTTCAGGCTTCCTGGTAGACTCTTATTAATGCTACACTTACTTTGCTCTGGTGGTACTGCTGGGTGATTCGTGTCCGTTGGTGCACTTTGATTACTTGTAAGGATATGTTGACCCCTTGGGTTCTTGCTATCATTTTATGTATTTTAGCGCACGCTTATTATTTTTTTGCAAGAAGCATCCTTCTCGTCATTTGGCATAGTACTATTTTTGCAAGCATCTTCGTTGAGACCCTTTTTGGAAAGCGCTTTCTTTGAGACCCTTTTTGCAAGCGTCTACTTTGAGACCCTTTTTGCGAGTGTCTACGTTGAGACCCTTTTTTCAAGCGTCTACTTTGAGACCCTTTTTGTGAGCGTCTACATTGAGACCCTTTTTGCAAGCATCTACTTTGAGACCTTTTTACGATTTTTGAGGTGATCTCCCCTCGTGTCGGGACTTTTATGGCTAGATGGTCCTCTACTGGTAAAGCTCTAATCCACCTCCTAGAGACTACCAGTTCCCCAGTTGGCAACAAAGACTGAAAACCCCTAGCATATAGAACACTAGGTCTACACAACTGATCTATCACTCTAGCAAACACAAACGAATGAGTAGCTCCCAAATCAAACAATGCAGTATAAGAAGAACCAGCACAAGAAATCTAACCTATCATAACTAAAGGGCTAGCCTCCGCCTCAGTCTGAGTCAAAGTAAACACCCTGGCAGGAGCGAGACTGTCGCCCTACTTTGGCTCCTCTTTTCTGACTTGTGGGCAGTCCTTCTTCAGATGACTGGCACTCCCACAGACAAAGGAGGCCCTAATCCTGCCCTCACCCTGATGTCTTCGTCTGCACCAAGGACACACTGGAAAACTCCTCCAGTTGTCACTTCCACCTTGTTGACCCCTAGAACCACCTCATGTCCTCCTATCTGAACTGGGAGAAACAAAGGAATCTGGGGCCTTCCTCCTCTGCTCGTTGGAGCCACTACCTCAACTGGATCCAATAAAAGGAGGCACCATCCTCCTGGCATCGCGCCTAACAGCGCTCTATCTCCAAATCTGGTCCTCGGCCCCCTCAGCGGTAAGGACCTTGTCTACAACCTGAGCATAGGTATTAGTCTCTGGATCCAAGGTGATCTTCACATCACGGGAGATCATAACATTCAATCCCCGTACGAATCTGTCTCTTCTTGCCGCATCTGTCAGCACTAAATCTGGCGCAAACTTCGCCAATCGGTCAAATTTCAAAGCATACTCTATCACGGTCAACCGGTTCTGGGTCAGGTTGATAAACTCATCAATCTTCGCAGATCAGACTGCAACACTATAATAATTCTCGTTGAAAATGTTCCTGAACTCTTCCCAGGTCATAGCTATCACATTTCTCCTCTGAACTACTACATCCCACCAGATGCGGGCATCCTCTCTGAACATGTAGCTCGCACAAGCTACCCTCTTGTTACCCTCAACCCTCATAAAATCGAGAATAGAGGAAATCATATTCATCCACGGCTCAGCCCGCAGTGGGTCTGGTCCACTGTCAAAGGTGGGAGGATGCTGCTTTCTGAACCTCTCATATAAAGGTTCCCACCTGTTCTCCGCAATAGGTTGAATCGGCACTGGCGCCATAACCTGCTGAATTGACAACCCAGTGTTATCATCCTCAGCCCGACTGCCGCGGAGTCTAGATGATTGTCGAGGCATCTCAACAAATATTCCTGCAATCAATGACGCCGCTCATCAGGCATGATAACAACATCCAAAGCCACCTCCCAATCACATCAGTCAACCATAAGCAACAATCCACATAACACACAGATAGCATATAACACACAACGAGCCATGCCCTGACATCATGCATTCATTAAATCATTCATCACACTCTGTATGGAATAAGCAAGCAAACATGGCATTTAAGCACATAATAAGACATACAATTCAATTATTACCAACCAACCCTGAGTCGAGCTTGCCACTGACAGCGAGTGTACATGTTCGGTCATTCTCTAGAAACCATAAACCTTGGCTCGCTCTGATACCAAGTTGTAACGCCCTACTGCCTTAGAGTCGTTACTAAGTGAGTTTAAAATGTGCAACTAACTCGCTAATCGAGGTTTTAGGACAAAAGTGTAATTAAACCATAATTAGAGTCATAAACTTGAAAATAAACCTTTCATTGAAAATTATAAAGCGTTTAACATTTAGGATCCCAAAAATATTGTTTAGAAATATTTCCAATTCAAAAATATAACCAGAGTCGACTAAACGACAAAATTTAGGTTTAGTACAATCATCCCCCAGTAGTACCCCTGACCGTGGAAGCTAGGTAGACCAGACATGTATGCGCCGCTCATCACGCTCAGCATACTCAAGGTTGGCCGACTTTCCCCTTGCCTTTACCTGCACCATAGAGCACCCGTGAGCCGAAGTCCAGCAAGAAAACCCTCACAAGCAAAAAATATATGCATATCAAGTACTTAACATATAAATAAGCCATCATTAGGCTATACACATACGACCATGTCGTCCCAGGCGCTTTACCAGGCCCTGGGTTCGCGGTTCACACCGTGAGGATATCCCAGGTATCCTTTGGGGTCTCGCCCTAGCAACTCGCACTCCACGTGCTAGACGGCTCTCCCAGCCCCTTGTCGTTCTCGTCCTTCTCCGTTCCCGGCCATCACCGTTCATTCATTCATATGTACACATAATATAACTAAATAGATACTTAAACACATATAAATTCAATCAAAGGGCTACGCCCTACAACACAATCATATAGGGTCGAGCACTGCAACTCAATCATTAAGGGCCATGCCATGCAACTTAAGCTCTATGAAAACATTAGTTTTCTTACCTGTATCCCAAGCTTTCCAAGCACCGATGTCCCGAGCATAATTCCCTAGTCTGAGCCTCGCCGAAACCCTTTGCTTAGTTGAACCTCTAAGTGATGCTGAGCAATTCTCCAAGTTTAAGGCTCTAATCCTAGCTTGATTTGCAAAGCCTTCCCTTGGTAAGGTTGAGAGAAAACAAGAGAGAAAGAGAAGAGGTTTGGGTCGGGTCACAATGTTCTGAAAGCTTCTAATGTTTTGTTTTACTATACTTAGTCTCTAAGGTTACCTTAAGGCTTGGGGTACCAAAATCGTCCCCGAGGGAAAAATGGTAGATTTCCCCAATATTCCCTCCTAAACATTCTAACCTCAAATATATCTCCAAATATTTATTTCCATAACCCAATAATCCCATAAAAAAATGTCTAATACCCGAATTACCCCTCGACTCGCCCCGAGTCGGATTTTCGACCCCGTTGTGACTTTCTAGCAAACCGTTCCCTAGGACTGTCTCGGATCGTGCAACACATATATTTCACAAATATATGACAAATATTCACATTTATCACATTTATGCTCTATGCAAGCTAAAATTACAATCATGCCCCTAATAACCAGATGGAGCCCACATGCATATTTAATTCACCTAAACATGCATCTCTAATCACATAATAACACAAATTCACATATTATAACAGTAAGTCACTTATTACCCTCTACGCACGCTAATGAAGGACTTAAGCCTTATTAGCAAATTTGGGTCATTACATAGCACTACCTTGCAAACCTAGAAAACTAGCGATTTTCATAAATTGCAAGTCTTCCAAAATCGGTCCAACACTTGGTTTCAACTAGAATTGACCATAGAAATGGTCCTAGCAACACAAATACACAATAAACAACAACTCAAAACATCTTAAACATCCACAAATCTAAAATTCTAGAATTCGCCAAAAATTAACTTGTAAAGTCTAAGAACTTTACTTAGCATAATAGTAGTAGTAGTAGTAGTAGTAGTAGTAGTAGTAGCAGCAGCAGCAGCAGCAGCAGTAGTAGTAGTAGTAGTAGTAGTAATAGTAGTAGTAGTAGCAGTAGCAGTAGCAGTTGCAGTAGCAGTAGCAGTAGCAGTAGCAGTAGAGTAGTAGTAGTAGTAGTAGTAGTAGTAGTAGTAGTAGTAGTAGTAGTAGCACTAGTAGCAGTAGTGGTAGCAGTAGCAGTAGCAGTAGCAGTAGTAGCAGTAGTGGTAGAAGTAGTAGTAGCAGTAGTAGTAACAGTAGTAAGAGCAGTAGTAGGAGCAGTAGTAGGAGAAGTAGTAGCAGCAGTAGTAGCAGCAGTAGCAGTAGCAGTAGCAGCAGCAGTAGCAGTAGAAGTAGCAGCAGTAGCAGTAGCAGCAGTAGCAGCAGCAGAAGCAGTAGTAATAGTAGTAGTAGTAGCAGTAGTAGTAGTAATAGTAGTAGAAGAAGTAGTAGTAGTAGCAGTAGCAGCAGCAGCAGTAGTAGTAACAGTAGCAGTAAAAGTAGCAGTAACAGTAACAAGAGTAGGAGTAGCAGCAGCAGCAGCAGTAGTAGTAGTAGTAGTAGTAGTAGTACCAGTAACAGCATCAGTAGTAGTACTAATAGTAGTATTAATAGCAGTAGCAGCAGTAGTAGCAGTAGCAGTAGTTGTAGTAGTAGCAGTAGCAGTAGTAGGAGTAGTAGTAGCAGTAGTAGTAGTAGCAGCAGTAGCAGTAGTAGTATTAGTAGGAGTAGTAGTAGCAGCAGTAGAAGCAGCAACAATAGTAGTAGCAGTAGCAGTAGCAGCAGCAATAGTAGTAGTAGTAGCAGTAGTAGTAGTAGTAGTAGTAGCAGCAGTAGCAGTAGGAGAAGTAGTAGTAGTAATAGTAGTAGTAGCAGTAGCACCAGTAATATATGTAGCAGTAGTAATAGTAGTAGCAGTTGCAGCAGTAGTAGTAGTAATAGAAGTAGCAGTAGCAGTAGTAGTAGCAGCAGCATTAGTAGTAGTAGTAGCAGTAGCAGTTGCAGTAGCAGTAGTAGCAGTAGTAGTAGTAGTAGTACCAGTAGCAGCATCAGTAGTAGTAATAGCAGTAGCACCAGTAGTAGTAGCACCAGTAGCAGTAGTAATAGCAGTAGTAGTAGTAGTAGTAGTAGTAGTAGTAGCAGCAGGAGTAATAGGAATAGTAGTAGCAGCAATAGAAGTAGTAGTAGCAGTAGCAGTAGCCGCAGTAGGAGCAGTAGTAGCAGAAGTAGTAGTAGCAGTAGCATTTGCAGTAGCAGTAGCAACAGTAGGAGTAGTAGTTGCAGCAGTAGTAGTATTAGTAGCAGTAGCCGCAGTATGAGTAGTAGTAGCAGTAGCAGTAGTAGTTGTAGTAGTAGGAGTAGCTGCAGTTGTAGTAGTAGCAGCAGTAGTAGCAGTAGCAGCAGTAGTAGTAGTAGCAGCAGTAGAAGTAGTAGCAGCAGCAGTAGTAGTAGTAGCAGTAGTAGTAGTCGTAGTAGCAGGAGTAATAGGAGTAGTAGTAGCAGCAGTAGAAGTAGCAGTAGCGGTAGCAGTAGCGCAGTAGGAGCAGTAGTAGTAGAAGTAGTAGTAGCAGTAGCATTTGCAGTAGCAGTAGCAGTAGCAGCAGTAGAAGTAGTAGTTGCAGCAGTAGTAGTATTAGTAGCAGTAGCCGCAGTATGAGTAGTAGTAGTAGTAGTTGCAGTAGCAGCAGTAGTAGCAGTAGCAGTAGTAGTAGTAGTAGCAGTAGCAGTAGTAGGAGTAGTAGTAGCAGTAGTAGTAGTAGCAGCAGTAGCAGTAGTAGTATTAGTAGGAGTAGTAGTAGCAGCAGTAGAAGCAGCAACAATAGTAGTAGCAGTAGCAGTAGCAGCAGCAATAGTAGTAGTAGTAGCAGTAGTAGTAGTAGTAGTAGTAGTAGTAGCAGCAGTAGCAGTAGGAGAAGTAGTAGTAGTAATAGTAGTAGTAGCAGTAGCAGCAGTAATATATGTAGCAGTAGTAATAGTAGTAGCAGTTGCAGCAGTAGTAGTAGTAATAGAAGTAGCAGTAACAGTAGTAGTAGCATCAGCATTAGTAGCAGTAGCAGTTGCAGTAGCAGTAGTAGCAGTAGTAGTAGTAGTAGTACCAGTAGCAGCATCAGTAGTAGTAATAGCAGTAGCACCAGTAGTAGTAGCACCAGTAGCAGTAGTAATAGCAGTAGTAGTAGTAGTAGTAGTAGTAGCAGCAGGAGTAATAGGAATAGTAGTAGCAGCAATAGAAGTAGTAGTAGCAGTAGCAGTAGCAGTAGCCGCAGTAGGAGCAGTAGTAGCAGAAGTAGTAGTAGCAGTAGCAGTTGCAGTAGCAGTAGCAACAGTAGGAGTAGTAGTTGCAGCAGTAGTAGTATTAGTAGCAGTAGCCGCAGTATGAGTAGTAGTAGCAGTAGCAGTAGTAGTTGTAGTAGTAGTAGTAGCAGCAGTAGTAGCAGTAGCAGCAGTAGTAGTAGTAGCAGCAGTAGAAGTAGTAGCAGCAGCAGTAGTAGTAGTAGCAGTAGTAGTAGTCGTAGTAGCAGGAGTAATAGGAGTAGTAGTAGCAGCAGTAGAAGTAGCAGTAGCTGTAGCAGTAGCCGCAGTAGGAGCAGTAGTAGTAGAAGTAGTAGTAGCAGTAGCATTTGCAGTAGCAGTAGCAGTAGCAGCAGTAGGAGTAGTAGTTGCAGCAGTAGTAGTATTAGTAGCAGTAGCCGCAGTATGAGTAGTAGTAGTAGTAGTTGCAGTAGCAGCAGTAGTAGTTGTAGTAGTAGCAGTAGCAGTAGTAGGAGTAGTAGTAGCAGTAGTAGTAGTAGCAGCAGTAGCAGTAGTAGTATTAGTAGGAGTAGTAGTAGCAGCAGTAGAAGCAGCAACAATAGTAGTAGCAGTAGCAGTAGCAGCAGCAATAGTAGTAGTAGTAGCAGTAGTAGTAGTAGTAGTAGTATTAGTAGTAGTGGTAGCAGTAGCAGAAGCAGTAGTAGTAGTATTATTTGCAGTTGGAGCAGCAGGAGTAGTAGTAGTAACAATAGCAGTAGCAGTTGCAGCAGTAGGAGTAGTAGTAGCAGCGGTAGAAGTAGTAGTAGTAGGAGTACTTGCAGTTGTAGTAGTAGTAGTAATAGTAGTAGTAGCAGCAGCAGCAGCAGTAGTAACAGTAGCAGTAGTAGCAGCAGTACTAGCAGTACCAGCAGTAGTAGTAGTAGCAGTAGTAGTAGTAGTAGATGAAATAGCAGCATGAGTAGTAGTAGTAGTAGAAACAACAGTAGTAGAAGTTGTAGAAGAAGTAGTAGTAGTATTAGCAGTAGTAGTGGCAACAGTAGTAGTAGCAGTAGCAGCAGTAGCAGTAGCAAAAGTAGTAGTAGTAGCAGTAGCAGCAGCAGTAGAAGTAGTAGTAGTATTAATAGCAGTAGCAGTAGCAGTAGCAGTAAGAGTAGCAGTAGCAGTAGTAGCAGCAGCAGTAGCAGTAGTTATAGATGAAGTTGCAGCATGAGTAGTAGTAGTAGTAGCAGTAGCAGCAGCAGTAGTAGTTGTAGATGAAGTAGCAGCATGAGTAGTAGTAGTAGCAGTAGCAGTAGTTGTAGAAGAAGTAGTAGTAGTATTAGCAGTAGTAGTGGCAACAGTAGTAGAAGTAGTAGCAGTTGCAGCAGTAGCAGTAGCAGGAGTAGGAGTAGTAGCAGTAGTAGTACCAGTAGCAGCAGCAACAGCAGTAGCAGTAGCAGGAGTAGGAGTAGTAGCAGTAGTAGTACCAGTACCAGCAGCAACAATAGTAGTAGTAGTATTAATTGCAGTAGTAGTAGCATCAGTAGCAGTAATAGTAGTAGAAGTATTAGTTGTAGAAGCAGTAGTAGTAGTAGTAGCAGTTGCAGTAATAGTAATGTAGCAGGAGTAGCAGTAGCAGCAGTGGTAGCAGAAGCAGTTACGGTAGCAGTAGCAGCATCAGTAGCAGCAGGTGTAGTAGCAGCAGCAGTTGCAACAGTAGTAGCAGCAGCAGCACCAGTAGCAGCAGCAATAGCAGTAGCAGAAGCAGTAGCAGTAGCAGTAGCGGTAGTAGTAGTAGTAGTAGTAGTAGTAGTAGCAGTAGCAGCAGCAGCCGTAGCAGCAGGAGAAGTAGTAATAGTAAAATGTAGTAGTAGTAGTAGTAGTAGTAGTAGTAGTAGAAGTAGCAATAGTAGTAGTAGTAGTAGGAGTAGCAATAGTAATAGATGTAGCAGTAGTAGCAGTAGTAGAAGTAGCTGTAGCAGCAGTAGTAGTAGTATTAGCAGTAGCAGCAGTAGTAGTAACATCAGTAATAGTAGTAGTAGTAGTAGCAGTAGCAGAAGCAGCAGTAGTAGAGTAGCAGTAGCAGTAGCAGAAGTAGTAGAGTAGTAGTAGCAGTAGCAGTAGCAGTAGAAGAAGCAGCAGTATGAGTAGTAGTAGCAGCAGTAGTAGCTGTAGTTGCAGTAGCAGCAGTAGGAGTAGTAGCAGCAGTAGCAGTAGTAGTAGTTGAAGTAGCAGTAGCAGTAGCAGCAGTAGCAGTAGTAGTAGCAGCTGTAGGAGTAGTAGCAGCAGTAGTAGTAGTTGTAGAAGAAGTAGCAACATGAGTAGTAGTAATAGTAGTAGTAGTAGTAGTAGTAGTAGTAGTAGTAGTAGTAGTAGTAGTAGTAGTATTAGCAGTAATAGTGGCAACAGTAGTGGTAGTAGTAGTAGTAGTAGTAGTAGTAGCAGTGGCAGCAGTAGCAGTAGCAGGAGTAGTAGTAGTAGTAGCAGCAGTAGGAGTAGTAGTAGTACCAGTAGTTGTAGCTGTAGTAGTAGTATTAGCAGTAATAGTGGCAAAAGTAGTGGTAGTAGTAGTAGTAGTAGTAGTAGTAGTAGTAGTAGCAGTGGCAGCAGTAGCAGTAGCAGGAGTAGTAGTAGTAGTAGCAGCAGTAGTAGTAGTAGAAGTTGTAGTAGTAGTAGTAGTAGTAGCAGTAGTAGTAGCAGCAGCCGTAGTAGTAGTAGTAGTAGCAGTTGCATTAGCAGTAGTAGTAGCAGTAGTAGCTGCAGTAGCAGCAGTAGTACTAGTAGTAGCAGTAGCAGCAGGAGAATTAGTAGTAGTAGTAGTAGTAGCAGTAGTAGCAGGAGAAGTAGTAGTAGTAATAGTAGTAGTAGTAGTTGTAGTAGCAGCAGTAGTAGTAGAAATACCAGTAGCAGTAGCAGTAGCAGTAGCAGCAGTAGTAGTAGCAGTAGCAGACGTAGTAGTAGTAGTAATAGCAGTAGCAGTTGAAGTAGCAGCAGTATTAGTAGCAGCAACAGTAGTAGTTGTTGCAGTAGTAGTAGTAGTAATTGTAGTAGTAGTAGAAGTTGTAGTAGCAATAGTAGTAGTAGTAATAATAGTAGCAGTAGCAGCAGTAGTTGGAGCAGCAGTAGTAGAAGTACCAGTAGCAGTAGCAGAAGCAGTAGTAGCACCAGTAATAGTTGTAGTAGTAGTAATAGCAGTAGAAGTAGTAGTAGCAATAGCAGCAGGAGTAATAGAAGTTGTAGTAGCAACAGGAGTAGTAGCAGCAGTAGGAGTAGTAGTAGTAGTAGCAATAGCAGTACCAACATGAGTAGTAGTAGCAGTAGTAGTAGTAGTTGCAGCAGTAGTAGTAGTAGCAGTAGCTGCAGAAGTAGTAGTAGTAGTAATAGTAGTAGAAGTAGTAGAAGCAGCAGCAGCAGTAGTGGTAGTAGTAGCAGTGGCACTAGTAGGAGTAGTAGTAGCAGCAGTAGTTGTAGTAGTAGCAGTAGCAGTAGCAGTTGCAGCAGCAGTAGCAGAAGCAGTAGTAGTAGAAGTAGCAGAAGTAGTAGTAGTAGTAGTATTATTAGTAGTACTAGTAGTAATAGTAGCAGCAGTAGCAGCAATAGCAGTAGTAGGAGTAGTAGCAGCAGCAGTAGTAGCAGCAATAGTAGTGGTAGTGGGAGTAGCAGTAGGAGTAGTACCAGCAGCAGCAGTAGTAGTAGAAGTAGCAGCAGGAGTAGTAGTAGCAGTAGTCGTAGAGTAGTAGTAGCAGAAATAGTAGAGTAGCAGTAGCAGTAGAAGAAGGAGCAGTAGGAGTAGTAGTAGCAGCAGTAGTATCAGTAGTTGCAGTAGCAACAGTAGGAGTAGCAGCAGCAGCAGTAGTAGTAGTTGAAATAGCAGTAGCAGTAGCAGTAGCAGTAGTAGCAGTAGCAGGAGTAGGAGTAGCAGTAGAAGTTGTAGCAGTAGCAGTAGTAGCAGTAGTAGTAGCAGCAGCCGTAGTAGTAGTAGCAGTAGAAGTTGTAGCCGTAGCAGTAGTAGCAGTAGTAGTAGCAGCAGCCGTAGTAGTAGTAGCAGTAGCAGTAGCAGTAGTAGTAGCAGTAGCAGCATGAGAATTAGTAGTAGTAGTAGTAGTAGTAGTAGCAGTACCAGCAGGTAAAGTAGTAGTAGTTGTAGTAGTAGTACTAGTAGTAGCAACAATAGTAGTAGAAATACCAGTTGCAGTAGCAGTAGCAGCAGCAGTAGTAGCAGTAGCAGACGTAGTAGTAGTAATAGAAGTAGCAGTTATAGTAACAGCAGTATTATTAGCTGCAAAAGTAGTAGTTGTTGCAGTAGCAGTAGAAGTAGCAGCAGTAGTAATAGTACTAGTAGTAGAAGTAGCAGTTGCAGCAGTAGAAGTAGTAATAACAGTAACAATAGCAGCAGCAGTAGGAGTAGCTGTAGTAGTAGTAGCAGTAGCAGAAGCAGTAGCAGCACCAGTAATAGTTGTAGTAGTATTAATAGCAGTAGTAGTTGCAGTAGCAGCAGGAGTAATAGGAGTAGTAGTAGCAGTAGTAGAAGTAGTAGTAGCAGGAGTAGTAGCAGCAGCAGGAGTAGTAGTAGTAGCAATAGCAGTACCAGCAGGAGTAGTAGTAGTATTATTAGTAGTACTAGTAGTAGTAGTAGTAGCAGCAGTAGCAGTGGCAGTAGAAGTAGCAGTACCAGTATTAGGAGTAGTAGTAGCAACAGTAGCAGTAGTGGTAGTAGCAGTAGCAGTAGCAGTAGTAGCAGCAATAGCAGCAGCAGCAGTAGTAGTAGTAGAAGTAGCAGCAGCAGTAGTAGTAGCAGTAGCGGTAGCAGCAGTAGTAGTAGTAATAGCAGTAGCAATAGCAGCAGTAGTAGTAGCAACAGTAATAGTAGTAGTAGCAGTAGCAGTAGCAGCAGTAGTTGGAGTAGTAGTAGTAGCAGTAGCAGTGGTAATGATGAGAAACTCATCATTGATCTAACCATATCTAATAACGTTCTGTTCCATCTTTCTGAAACACCATTTTGTTGTGGCGTTCCAGGTGCTGTGAGTTGGGATTGAATGCCATGCTCACATAGATGGTCTTTGAATTCAAAATCCAAGTACTCTCCTCCTCGATCAGATCGAAGAGCTCTTAGTGACTTACCTAATTGCTTTTCAGCTTCTGCTTGAAATTCTTTGAACTTTCCAAAAGTTTCAGATTTTCTTTGCATTAAATATAGGTAACTATATCTTGAATAATCGTCAATAAAAGTGACGAAGTATTCATAACCTCCTCTTGCTTGTACATTAAGTGGACCGCAAACATCCGTATGCACTAGTTAAATTAGTTCAGTGGCTCTTGAGCCTTTGGCAGAGAAAGGTTTTTTGGTCATTTTGCCTTCTAGACAGGATTCACAAACAGGGAGAGATCCAATAGATAGTTCTCTTAAAGGACCATCATTTACAAGCCTATTTATTCTGTCTAGACCAATATGACCCAATCTCAAGTGCCACAGATATGTATCACTATCGGAATCAGTCTTTTGTCGTTTAATAGATCTTGGATTGGCTGTTTTAAATAATTCAGAATTATTAACAGATTTCTCTTTAGCTTGCAGTTTATAAAGCCCATAAATTATAATATTATCATAGAATAATATAGTCCATAAAATATATGTATAACAAATTCAATTTATTTATTTATTTCATAAAACAATGTCTACTACATATGCTTTCAGGGCACATTTCCAACAATTACAACTCTATGCAAAATATTACAATAGACAATGATTGATTAAATAAAGTGTTACAACTCTATAACTGAAAATTACAAATAAACAAAGGAAATGAAGAAGATGAAGAAGAAGAAGAGAATAGTAAAATACAACTCTAAGCAAAATGTTACAAATAAAGTAAAGTGTTTGAAACAAAAGAAAAGAAAAGATTACAACTCTTGAACAAGAAATACAAGTAATAGGAACAAGAGAATAAGAAGAAAACAATACAATAGAAAGAAGAACAGAAATACAAGAAACTCTCACTTACACAACCTAAGTGAAGAGGGTTGGGGATCACCAACTTGAACAAGGTTTAAAACCTTTGTCCAAAAGCTTATTTCCCCCTAACTAAAGCACTAAGGGATCTCTCTCAGATATTGGAAAAGCTTTCTAGAATTATCAAGCCTCAAGGTGTTTCTAGCCAAGTGCTCTAATGGATAGAAATGTTGTGTCTTACAAGTGAGCTATAGGCTCCTATTTATAGAGTTTAGAGACACCCTTTGAATTTCAAATTCCACCAACCTCCATGGCTGTTACCAATGTTTAATTGGATTAATATGGAATTAAAAAAGAGATTTGGGAGTTATTTGAGTTTTTTGAGCCATTCAACAAAGATTGAAAAAACTGAAAATTGGTCAGTTTGTGGCCTGTGGCCGCGACCAGAGACATTAGTGGCCGCGGCCACCAACATTCAGTGGCCGCGGCCACCGACCAATTTCAACACTTAAAAATGTGCTATTTTTCCAAACGGTTCCAAACCCTCCCAAATGATTTTGTAACTCCCAAAACACATTATTGGGGTTAAAATCATATCTCTAACAGCCATATCACATATGGCTTTATGAAATTCATCTCAATATTGTGTAACAACAATTTTACACAATAAAGGGTAATATTTGGAAGTTACAAATTTGTAACACTAAATATGTTAAATTATTTGGATATATCTCATATATCTAAATATTGTAACTCTTTATATGTTACAAGTGTGACACACTTTGTCACATTTATTTAATCTAAAACATTATATTATAATATAAAAAAATATTACATTATATTATAAAATAATATAACAGAGCATCCATGAGTCGAGGCTCAGTAAGAACCCCCCCCCCCCCAAGGCATAATAATAATCCAATTATTCATAAGTAATAAATACATGCTTCACAAATACTAAATGTGTTTATTTCGATCATATAAGTTGTAAACATGTTTCACGTTTCATAACTATATTTAAATCAATCATATAAACCATTTACACGGCCCAGGAAAAACAGCCTTGTCGAGCGAGTAGGGATCGTACCCTCAAAATGAACTCACTTTCATGGCTTGCGTTGCACACGCTTACCGACAGCCTGCGTTACACGCGCTTGCCGACTGGCCCCACATTCATTCACGATGGCCGAATATAGTTCATATTGATCATCCATAGATAATTCAATGCTAATATGCATAGAAAATAATCAGCTTTATGTGCATATGCCAGTTTTCTTACCTCAAGTCTTGTGCTGACGACAAAGTGACCTCAAGTGTGTTCCTTTTTCCTGAGCCTCGCCGAAACCCTAGTCACAACATAAATGATACTCTTATTAGGGACTAAGTCTCAATCATGAGTTTCAAAACTAAACCCTAGCTCTTGGGACCTCCTGTTCCATTCAACCAGGAAATGGAATCGTCCCCCTAGCCCCTAAGTGGGTTTCCAAATCACTAAAAAAATGCACCCTAAAGCTGTATTAATGTTGCGGCTCTAAACAAACCAAGAAACCCTTTCTAAAATTTGTGCATTTTCAGCCACGACGCCCCTTCTAATGGGTCGCACGCTCCCATAAATAGAGAGCTTACCTTATCCAAAATTCTTACATTAGCGCTGCAACGCCCTCTGTAAGGGATGTGGTGCCACGACAATTAGAGGGAAAATCATGTCCTCAAGGAAACTTAAGTAGGCCGCGACACTCTTCCTAAGTGTCGTGACTCTGTCGCGAAAAACCCAGAAATGCATTTTCCCCTACGATTACCCAACACCAAAATTGAGCTCTAACACAATTCCAACCAAACTTTCATCACCAATCGACCACAGACTAATCGTATAATCTCAGTATAACATCAAACGCACTCAAAAACATCCAAAAACACACAATTGCAAAAATTTAGCATTTGAGCTAAAACTTTAAAAAAATTACCCCAAAATTAGTTTTTAAAGTAAGAGCATCCAAGTCCAAGTAAGAGTTTCCAGCTTAATTTTATGCTTCAAAATCAGTTTGCTAGCACCTAACAACCATCAACACAACCCTAACTCCCTGGAAACACCAAGGATTTTGAAAATCACGCTAACCTCAACAATTTTCTTCAAGAACATAAAGAACACAAAATAACTTAAATGATCCTTACCTGAACTTTAAAATTTGAACTCCCAGTTTATAGATGATCCGCCTTAGCAGTTCTATCCCCCAATCAGTTCCAATTTCCACTGGAAACCTTAGGAAGCTCCAAGAACTTGGTTACCTAGAAGATTTGGGTGTTTAGCAAAAAATTGAGAGAAAGAGGAGAGAGAGAGAGAGAGTAGTGAACGTGAGTGGCAACTCCCTCTAGCCTTTCAGAAAATATTCCACTAGTCACAAGGCCAAAAGACCATTATACCCTTCCCCCATAACTTTTCTTCAAAGTGTTCCCAAGGGAAAAATGGTCATTTAGCCTAATTTACCACTAAACCTCAAATTTCACCACCAATCTCCAATTTAATCCACTAAACCCAAATATTCCTCCAAATTAATTTCATTTACCAATAATTCCTCAAAATATACCAAATTACCAAAATACCCCTTGGCTCACACCGAGCTGAGTATTTATCCTCGTTGTGACATTCTACTTAAAAATGCTCAAAATGATCCACTCCTGCCGAAAGCACAAAGATATCCACATAATCATGTGGTCTCAGGCATATAGCCCATAAAATACAAATATACCTTCAATAGGTCAAAATTACGAAAAAACGCCCCTCTTTAACAAAAGTAGGTCTTTAAACACATTTAATACACATAATCATGCATACTCAATTATATACTAATATAATCCACATATGTATCCCATGTACCCTCTCGACACACTAATCCAAACAATTAATCTTATTAGGAGTTTTGGGACGTTACACTCAGCTTCTGTTGTACGGGCTTGAAATTCTCTTTGTCAATATGCAAGGCATGGCTAATTACATTAGGGATGATACCCACCATGTCTTTGTGTGACCAGGTGAAAACATCTGGGTTTCTCGTAGTAGCGCCTCGACTCTTGGTAGGAGCCCCGCGACCCGCTTGAATGTCTCCAAGGGTGGGTTTCCCTCGGACCGCCATGGCGTCTTAGCTAAAAATGGGAAGAAATTTTGGGTCAAACTCTCGGCCAATGGGGCACCGCGACCCTTAATGGTGGGCGCCGTGACTCAAAATGCTTATGATTTCTTGGAGGCTTCTCGTCCTATTGTGGGGTCGTGGCGCAACTAGGGGGTGTCGCGGCGCTAAATGTGATTTTAGAATATCTTGAGTTTGGGTTTTGGGCAACCAAATCAGAGGGCTCATGAATGATTCCACTACTTTGTTTTGTGGAATTTTAGGTCCTTAGGGCTATGGCTTGGTCTTAAAGCTCTTTATTGGTTTTAGTTCTAATGGAGTTTCTCAATGTGCTGTGACTAGGGTTTACCGCTAGGCTCAGGAGGAAAGGATTGTACTCGAGGTCGCCTTATTAAATCGATGAGGATCCGAGGTAAGAAAACTGCACCTGCACTGAGATTAAGGCATTGGCTGCGGTTATTGAACGTGGTTATAACCACACTTTGAATACCCAGTTACATGTGAATGTATTGAACTATGCATAATTGTAATGTATGTGAGATGCATATGTATTTGTATTTGTTTGGAAAGCTCGACTTATAAGTCGTGGTCGACATCAACATGTGGAAAGGAGGCCGTTGTGCCTGGGCCAATTCGGAGTGTTGTATGCGCTAGTGCGGCTCTATGGCCTCGCAAATACGTTGTGTCCCTGCTTGAGTTTGATTACAACTTCTAAGCATGCTATTCATGATTCATATCTTGTTGGTTATTTGTTATGTTGAATTGAGTTTTCTTGTCGGTCCTTGGCTCATGGGTGCTACACGGTGCATGTAAGGGCAAGGAGAAGTTGGACCAGCCATGAGTTGGAGAGCTTTAGGGGTGACGTTTACATATGTGGCCTGCTTGACTACCATGGTCGAGACTTCTTTTATGGATCTAGGGTTTCAGTTTATTTTGCCGCTTAGGCCGACCATTTTGTACCTTGTTTACGTTTGTATTTGTTTATAAACTCTTTTCTAGGATCCCATGTACATACTGAAGCTTTTTAATGAAAAGTAATATTCTTTTGGCCAAAAATGTTAATACCTAACCCTTGAATAAACTTTAATTACACATTTAATTCCAAATGACTCGCTTAACGAGTTAAGCACTATTTTAAAAACATAGTGTAACAGTCTAGGATTAGTAGGGCGATACAGTTTTACCCTTTCAAGAGTGGTCTTAGAAAGGATGTTATTTGAAGAGCAATGATCCACCATGGTTCGTGCAACGATCATATTGGAAATTTGGGCTTCTATTGCCAATGGATTGTTGTGCGGGAACCTCACATTTGTACCGAGGTGTTTTGGGAGTACACTCCTCGACAACCAACACTTCTTCTCCTAGTTCATGGCTTAGCATTCGGGCATATCATTCTAGGGCCTTTCTACTTTCGCTAGCCAGGTACGGTCCTCCGCAAATCATAACCAGTTAACCAGCTACAGAGGTTGTAATGTCCTAAATTACCTAATAAGGCTTAGGGCCCTTATTAGGGGGCCAGGATGGCAAATTATGAAAAATTATGTGTTTATGTGATATATGTGTACCATTATATAATTACGTGACTTATATTATAATATGACTAGATATGCATGTTTAGGTGTATTAAATATGCATGTGGGTCCGTTTATTATAAAAAGGGAAATTTTCGTAATTTGGCCTGTTATGGGTATATTTGGAGTATATCTGCATATATGTGATATATGTGTGAGACCATGTTATTATGTGGATATATTTGGGTTATTTGGAACGAGAAAATCCTAGCGAGAAAAGTAGCGGTTTAGTCATAACGGGGTCAAATAACCAGCTTGGGGCAAGCCTAGGGGTATTTTGGTAATTTAGTACATTACCGGGATTGATCGGGTAATGGAAAATTTTTTGGTAATTATTTGAGGATATTGGAAGTAACAAAAATTATAAGGCATTAATTATGATTAGCGGGGTATGAAACAAAAGACAAATATGCCCTTGGGGGCATAAGGAGGCACGGCTTAGGCTAAAGGGAATTTAGGTCATTTTGTGCAAAATTAGAGGCTTAAGTCATTGGTTTCTTTAGCTGAAGGAAACCTCAAAATAGAGTATATCAAACACTCTAGCTCCTCTATACAATTTCTCTCCTCTCTTAGCACCTTGGGGATTTTTGGATTTTGGAAGGAGGAAAGCTTAGAAAATTGGAAGGTTGAAGCCAGAGTTCAGCTAAGGGAAGGGATAACTTGGGCTTGTATACCATTAGTTTGAGGTAAGGATTATCTGAGTTTTGCTGTAAGTTCTTCATGTTCTTAAGGTGTCCTTGAGCTTTGAAGCTCAAGATGTGGGTTTTGAGTTTTGGTGGGTTATAGTTCAAGTTTAAGGTTGGGTTTTGATGGTCTTGATGTATTGATAATGTTTTGAAATTGAATTATGAGTTTGGCATGAATTTTTTATGGCTTGGATTCAGGGAAAACGTAGGGGAAAACATAGGATTTCTGGGTTTGTAGGGGAGCGCCGCAGCGCTGGAATTGGGCACCGCAGCGCTGGAATCGGGCGCCCCAGCGCTATGCAGGGGAAGCCTTAAGGGGGGATCTCTGACTTGGTTGGCACCCAACGCTATGCAGGGGAAGCCCTAAGGGGGGCTCTCTACCTTGGTTGGCACCCCAGCACTACCCTTGGGCGCCCCAACGCTTCACCAGTCTCAGCAAAACCCATTTTTAGATCTTGGGAGGACTTGTGGGCTCGGGGGATGGTTCCACCACCCCATTGGGTGGGATTGGAAGTCTCGAGAGCATGGGAGTGGTCCCGAAGTTTTTTTTTAGGGATTTAATCTTAATGAGGTTATTATTTATGATTGTGACTAGGCTACCGCTAGGGCTTGGGACAAGATCGTGCTCGAGGGTTGTTCATATTTAACTGGTGCTTGGACCAAAGGTAAGAAACCTGTACCCAATACGTGATGTACCTGATTAGGGCTTGGCCTAAATTTTGAATATAGATTTGATTAGGGCTTGAGCCTCTGTAAATGTGCATGATTATGATTATGCATGTGATTGTTGATTAAGCATGCTGAATGCTCTATATCTGGATATTTGTTATATGATATATGCATGTCTGCATTATCTGATTGAAAGTACTTGACTTATAAGTCAAGAATGACAATAGTCCACTGAGCGCTGGTTGATATGGTTGGGCTAATCAGGAGCGCATCATACGCTTGTCCGACCCAATGTTCATGGAAGATTCAGCGCTAGGTACGCTGGGCCAGCTCCAAGGCTAGTTATATACAGGATAGGGCAATGTGCCATAGGGTGACTTATTAGTCCCATATCCTAGGGTTGGGCCCCGGACTTAACTTATAAGTCAAGAACGACATTAACACGCTGAGAGCTGGTCGAAAGCATTAACTTATAAGTCAAGGGCGGCAATAGCGTGCTGAGCGCTAGTCGATATGGTTATGCTTAATTAGGTGCACATCACACACTTGACCGACCCATTGGTTGTGGAAAAATTCAGCTCCAGGTACGTCGGGGCAGTTCCAGGCTAGTTATACAGAGGATAGGGCAAAGGGCCCCGGGGTGACTCATTATTCCTATATCATAGGGTGCCGAGTCCCCGTATGATTCATTAATCATGTATTTTGGGCAACGAGCCCCAGTTTGATTCATTAATCATGTATTTTGGGAAACAAGCCCCAGTATGATTCATTATTCATTTAATTAGGGAAACTGTCCCCATTCGATGTTGTAGTCATTTATATGAATTGTATGCGTGCATGAGTAGGGTTATTACTGCTAGGCATGCTTATTATGATTTGGTAACGTGTTATTACCTGCTTATGAAAATGCTTAAGTTTTCTTGCTGAGTCTTGGCTCACGGGTGCTATGTGGTGCAGGTAAGGGGAAAAGAAAGTTGGACCATCCTTGAGTTGGAGAGCATCGGTGACGATGTGTACATATGCGGCTGCTCAACCACTACGGTCGGGGTTTCTCAAAGGAACTAGGGTTGAACCCTATTTTGCCGCTTAGGTCGGCTGGTTGTAACTTTTCAATTGTAATTAACCTTTTTAAATGTTAGTTTGGGATCCCATGTATGGAAGTAAATGTTTTGGTGAAACGATTATACCTTTTGGCCAAAATTTTAACCCTAAACCGTTAATCACGTTTAGTTACACGGTTATGTCGAAATGACTCGTTTAGCGAGTCTAGCACTATTTAAAATACAGAGTGTAACGATCCTTGATTAGGAGGGCGTTACAAAGGCTGATTGTAGTTGTCGGGCTGGTGCATTAGGAGTTCTTACAGCAGCCTGATTCTATTCGGTAGGATGACAAATGTATCTTCTTAGGGCCTGATAATTTTGACAGTTGAGCAACTCGATTTCTTCCTTAAGCTAATTACAATAATTAGTGTCATGTACATAGTTGCTATGGAAATGGAAGAATTTGTTGGTGTCTCTCTTACTTATATCTTTCCTAATAGGATTTGGCTTCCTATAAGGCACCTCAGCTTGTGTAGCTTGAAAGACTTATGCTCGTGGCTGTAAGAGTGTAGAGTATGTGGTGAAACGAGGCACATATTCTCGTGGCTTATCATTGTTCTTTGCTCGTCTATTGTTGTTATTATTGCCACTGCTAGAATTGTTTCGTTTACCATTGTTCTCATTATTCTTGTTACGATTACCATTGGTTGTCTGGTTCTAGTTATTTGCACCAGAGTTCTTGGCTGGTGCACTACGGGTTCCAGATTGGTTACCTTGGTCAGTTTTCGTATAGTTTCTTCCAATTTTTATAAACTCTTTTGCTCAATTAAGAAACTCTTTGGTTGAGTAAATGATTTTTCTTCTAAGGTCGCTCCAAAGTGGACCTTTGACCTGGATCCCAGCCATGATGCCCATCAGTTTTCCATCATTCCTGACTGTCTTGCAGGGAGAAGCTTCTTGCATGAAACGTTGTACATAATCTTTGAGGGGCTCGTTCGGTCCTTGTTTAATATCAACAAGGTCATTGAACTCGGCTGGTAGAGTCTGAGCATCAAAGAATTGTGAGTAGAAGAGTCTCACAAATGCGTCCCAAGAGTTAATTGTTCCAGATTCTAGTTTGAAGAACCATTGTTGCGCAGAGTTAGGAAGGGTATCAGGAAAGTGTTGGAAATGTGCCCTGAAAGCATATGTAGTAGACATTGTTTTATGAAATAAATAAATAAATTGAATTTGTTATGTATATATTTTATGGACTATATTATTCTATGATAATATTATGTAAATATCAGGAAAATTCCTAAGTTCATATATGTGATCTCAAACACGTATTGGTACGGGAGGATTGTGTTTGGGATAAATGAACTTGAATAGTTCGCAGTAAAATAAAGTTATGGAATCTTTAGATTAATTACTGCAAGTACGGTCCACTAGTATTATGAATACATGTGATCTAGATCCGGATCACTAGTGTGGTACGACACTTTAGTGGAGGGGCTTTATATATTAGAGAATATATAGAACTGGACCAGATATGTTTATTAATACTTAGTTAAATACCGTTTCGAAGTATTAATTAAATATATCAACTGATGATCATATACAAATAGATCTTAATCCTGAAGTTACTTTGAACTCCTATTTATGTTATATGAGTTCTTTGATTCACTTGTTAGGGTCTGTCAGAATGATCAGGCTAGATACTTTTGTTTTGGGAACTCATTAATATAGATGGTTGGGGACATAGTATACAGAAAGGGAATCTATACCTTCTCGCAAGAGATTGAATGATGGTTCTCTTAAGGGTTGACTTTTGGGACTGAAAGGTTATTGAGCTCAAATTCATAATTTATTTATGAATTAACCTTCACTAGTAGAGTCAATGGTACTTAAGGAAACAAGAGATAATTAAAAGGGTAAAACGGTAATTTTATTTCCGATTAATTATGAACCATAATTAGAGGGTCAAGTTGTATGCAATGATTATATCAATGGACGATTTATGATTATAAAGTACTCAGTAAATGAAATGTCTATAATTACAATAGTGCAGTCTCATATTTATAGTGGAATAATGATGAGATTAATAAATTAAGATTATTTAATTAAAGAGTTTAATTAATAATCTCAAATTTATTGGAGCTTGGAATTATAGGTCCATAGGTCCCCATAGCGGCTCTATCAACACTGTTCAAGGTAAGAGTTGATATGAATGGAAAATAGTTTAAAGACATATTTAAGAAGAAATTTGTTCTTCAGGCCAAATATGCAATTATATGATAATGGTGATTAATTAATTAATTACAAATTAGTTGTAGTTAACAAAATTAATTAATATTTAATTATTTTATAATTTTCAAAATTATATTAAATAATTAAATTAATTTCGAAATTTAATTAAATAATTAATTAATTTTGAAATTTAATTAAATAATTAATTAATTATAATTTTCGAAATTATAATAAATTAAATATTTATTTTCGAAAATTTTGGATTTAATTAATTGGTAGAATTAATTAAATATCTTTATTTGAGTGAGAGATAATAATCTGATAAGTTCAAATTGGATTTGAATTTAAAAGATTAATATTTATTCAAATAATTAATTATATTTGATAATTAATTAAAAAGATAATTAATTTGAATTAATTATCAGGTTGTTAGATCTTATCTGACAAAGTAATTTGAATAAATAATTAAATAAAAATTAAAAAACCAACATCCCTAAAAATTAGGAGGGTTGCACGTTCACACACAGTCCATGGACTGTGTGTGGCGTGTAGGGCATTTTCAGGGATGAGATTTTTATTTTTATTTATTTAATTAATTAATTAATGGATAATTCAAAAATTGGTTTTTGGATTTTTCATTAATAGAATAATTAATTAATTAAAAAGTAAATTGTAAAATGGTTACAGATTTATTTTTTAAAATTTGAATATTTTCTTTTAAGTATGACTAATTAGAAAAATATTCATAGAAAGGGGTATGGGAGACAACTCTGAATTTTCAGTCTGTGAAAAATAGAACGATAGTTTTCTCTCCCTGAAAATAAAGAGCCAATTCTCAGGCCTATTCTCTTGATCTCATGTGTTGAGTACATCAAGTAGAATCACAAATAAACTATCCTTCATTCTCTAAATGCCCACACATTTCTTGAGGTGTAGAGAACGCTTTGGAAGATCTTGGTGTGAGTACGTGGGAGCGGCTTGGATAGGAAGATCGTTCTAAATACAAAAAGATAGCAAGGATACTTGATAGGCTTCAAGAGGTATGAATTCTATCATTATCTTGTTTATGATTAATGTATGTATATTAATGGATCCGCATATTTAAAGGTAGTTTAAATATGTTACAAAATTTTTGTTGTACACTGGGCCAACCACACCACTATTTCGCTACGTATTAGGAAACTCGTTCCTAACAGAAAGATCATGAAATAGACATCATCACACACTCCTTGAAGATCAATTTGTATTTCAAAGTTATTCACATGAGACATTGGATCTTCCTTGCCAGTGTATATGTTCTAAGTTGATATCTTGAACTTAAGGTGAATGGTGAGTGCATTGATTTGATAAGAGAAATGAGAGCATTTCCTTCACTCTAAATCAATGTTAGTTAGATTCAGGGTTGTTAACTTTCGAACCATCTAAGTAAAGGCATCGAGTTGTGCTTGAATTGCCAGAGCAACCAGTGACACAACTGCTAGGGCAGCGACTAGGAGTGTTGCAACTTCATTTTGTGGTGCTGGAAGGATTACTGGTGTGATGGATCCTACAACATTAGACCCATTTCCTTCTCGAAGCTAGTCAAGGACATCTCACAAGTCACGTCCCCGATTTCCAAGTCTACCAAAGACACTTTCTCCTCTAGGTTGCCCTACAACATTTTGGCTATTTGCTCAACAAGCACCAATGGGTGGTCTAGCTGGAAAATATGCTAGCTCATGTTGCCTTGGTGGAACTAGCTGGAAAATATGCTAGCTCATGTTGCCTTGGTGAAAAAGGGATGTTTTGAGGTCCAGGTGGCCTTAGCGGAACTAATTGTCCTCTTGGATGCCCCTAATTATGATGATCTTCATAGTATTGATTGTTGTGGGGTTGGTAGTACCGACTATGCCCCTCATTATCATCATAACCATATCGGTAGGATGATTGATAGTTGTTACTTGCTTTTTAGTCATTTCTCCACTTATTTCTCCTTGGAGGATGGCCATGATTGCACCAAGCTGAAAGATTACGTCGAGGATGTTGGCCTCGATTTTGACTTGTTGGTCATTCATTCCTTGGTTTTCAGAACTGCTGACCATGTCCTAGGTTTTTTTGATTAGGAGGTTTCCCTCCTCTTGAGGCTGCTCGCCTCAGTTGCTCATCAATAGGCCTTCCAACTCCAGAAACTTGTCTACCACAACTTTGACCTTGGTCACGATTGGGTAGCACTTGTTCATCTTGGTTGAGTTGACGATGTACTTGATGGGCCAAAAATTGGTATGTTTTAAATATGTAAATTACAAGCGCACAAATCGTATATATAATATAGAGTTCATGTAAGCAAGGATGTCGAACCCAAAAGAGTTGTATAAAATAAAATAAAAACTATTTTAAACCAAAATTAAATAAATTGTAACCTAGCTCCAAAGATTGATAAGATTTAATGTCAAGAAAATAAAATAAAAGAAATAAAAAAGATATTTAAGAGAAGAAATACAAACCAATTCTGATTTGTTTCTAGGCTGTTAACTCCCGAACCATCTGAGTAAGGGCACAAGTTATGCTTGAAGTACCGGAGCGTCTGGTGGCGCAACTACTGGGACAGCGACTGGATTGTTGCAGCTTCATTTCGTGGTGCTGGAGAGATCACTGGTGTGATGGATCCCACATCATTAGACCCATTGCCTTCCCATAGTTGCTCAAGGACATCTCGCAAGTCTTTTCCCCATTTTCCTAGTCTGTTAAAGACATTGTGGTTTCTCTAAGTTTCCCCCCAACATTTTGGCTATATGCTCAAGGAGCACCAGGAGGTGGTCTAGCTGGATAATTTGTTGGCTCGTACTGCCTTGGTGGGACAAACAGTCCTTCAGGGTGCACATTATCCCTAGCAGATATGTTTGAGGCCTAGGTGGCCTTGGCGGAACAAATTTTCCTCTTGGATCCCCATAATATTGATTGTCGTGGGGTTGGTAGTATTGACTATCTCTTAATAATCATCATCATCATAACCAGCCCAGTAGGATGTTTGATAGTTTCTTCTTCCTTCTTGGTCATTTATCCACCTATTACTTCTTAGAGGGTGACCATGATTGCTTCCAGCTAAATGATTACGTCGAGGTTGCTAGTCTCGATTTTGAATTGCTAGTCGTTCGTTCCTTGGTTGTCAAAACTGCTGACTAGGTTCTAGATTTTGTGTATTAGGAGTTTGCCCTCCTCTTGAGGTTGCTCGCTTTGGTTGCCCATCAGCAGGCCTTCCAACTCTAGACACTTGTCTACCATAGCCTTAATCTTGGTGACGATTGGGTAGCACTTGTTCATCTTGGTGGAGTTGACACTATACTCTGGGACTCGACCAACTGACATTTATGCCTCATCATTTGCTCGACCAGTATTCTTAGGTTAAGGGTTCATTGGTCGAGGTCTTGCAGCTTGAGTTTGTTGCAAGATAGCTTCTAGCAGCCTTGCTGCTTCAATATTACAACGTTCAACTTCTTCTAGACGAGATTCAAAGGCTCGCTATCGTTGATCCTTCCAAAAATGAATGTCTTGTCTCTACTTGTTCAGGGCTTCAGATACAACTTCTTGGGTTGATGCCTAACTCTCATGCATAGCAAAAAAATGCTCCTGCATTTTTCCCACGACTTCTTTCACCTACTCAAGGTCGGGGTTGAGGTTTTCCCCTAAGTCCATGTGGGGCTCATCACGACCAAATTCTCTTTGTGGAGGCAGGTCTCTAGGTGGGGAACCTGCTGACCAGGGTGCAGATGGGGAATTCGACTTCTCTAAGGACGGTCATATGGTCTAGTGGTAGGGTTTCCCCCTTGTGGTTTCTGACTTTGGGTTCTAGTAGTGATAGCCATTGATTCAGATAGGCCTGGTAGATGGTGATATTTTATTTCAGCTTTCAATGACTGCACCAAAATGTTGACCAATGTTTTGGTCAATGACACTGAGTCAAATTGAACGATACTGAATAATTTAAAGATCTAAAACCAAGTAAAATTACATAAGGAAATTATAGTGGTTCGGACCCAAGAGTTGGTAATGACCTACATCCACTTGCACTTTTATTAATCAAGAAAGTTTCAAACTCAAGATCAAGAAGAACAAGGTTCAAATGAGTTTCCTAAGCCGGAGAAAATATAATTGATAGGGATTTTGTATGTAAAGTGCGCTTAGAAAATAAATACTACGAAAGATCTCTATTTATAGAGTATCGTACAAACATGATCTAGGCACTACACATGTAGTGTTGGAATGTTACAAATTACTACATATTCAAAATAATACAAAAGATGAATTTAAATATCGATTACATAAGTATCTCGTGAAATTCGGATCATTCTGTTTGAATGACTTGTCCATCGAGCATATCTCCCTTCGAGCAACTTCATAAGGTTATCTTGCCTTCGACCAATACCATTCCATTCGAGCAGCAAGATCCTTTGTTCTTTGATAAGTATCGAATTTGACTATTTTTAATTCATTATTCTTCTATGAGTATGTACTTGATTATTTATTTATCCATGTTTAATAAGTTTATTTTGTGAATTTAGGACTTCCAAGATATTTGGGTGAAAAATAATGAATTTGTGATATTTTACAAGCAATGGTTAAGCTTGGAATTACAAGTCTGAAATTTCACACTTGATTTTGACAAATTTTCAACACTCTTTCTAAATTTTCTTAGCTTTCCACAAATTTTTGAATCGTCCAATTTTGAGCTATATCAACGAAGTTATGTTTAAAATACCGTCAGTGGTTGCAGCTGAAGAAACACAAAAAAATGAAGAAAAATGCACGCGTGGTGAAAATAGTCTCCGGCTGCGACCAACCTTATTCCAGGTCGCGTCCGGGGGACAGAACGCAGTGGACACGACCATTATAAACCTTTGGCTGTGGCTGGTGATTGAAATTTTCTTTAATTTTTAAATTTTAAATGTATTTTTTAAGGGGATATAAAAGGGATTAGGGTTAACTTTTAGAATAACTTTGGATTGTGAATTTTAGAGTCTATAGCGACAGAGGAGAAGAAAAGACATCATCATCTACATTCCTTCTCTAAAACTTCTTTATTTTCATTGAATATTTATGTTTGTGATCATAAATTTGATTATGGAGTAGTTTCTTTTAGGTTAAGGGTTATTTGAAAACTCTAGACATGAGATCTTGAATGCATTGGTGAATTTTATTCATTCTATTCCCTTATATTAAATTTATTCTATTTTTCTTTTTGAATGCTATGAATCTTGTAAAATCTTGTTTAGATGGCCACTAATTAGGGTTTTAAATTGTTCTATTATCATCTTAGGATTTTTATTAACCTAATAGTTTAAGCTTCTAAGTAGAGTTATAAATTGCAATTAAGGTATTGTGACGTGTATTTTAATTGTGATGAAGAATAGAACCTATGTTAAATGAATTTCATGCTTAATGAATTTATTTCCTAGATTAACTTGTTTCCATTGAATGTAATGTTTTTCCTGTATTAATAAGATCGCATGCTTAATGGATTTATTGCTTGGTAAATAAGATTAATTGAGAGTGCTTGGCTTTAATTAATTATAATAGGAAAACTGAGATAATTGACTGCTTAAGTATTATTTGCAGGGTTAATTGTTTAATTGAGAATAGGGAATATTATTCGTCATTGTTGATAGATTGATTGTTGAATGTGGAGAATAATTCTTAACTGTTTCTTTAAAATCCTATTATCCATTATTCTTTGTTTATTACTTTATTTTATGTTATTAAATCTTGAAATAAAATCCTCTATGTAATTGTTGTTTTTATTTTGAATGATAAATTGAATAGTAGTTCTTATGGGTTTGACTCTTACTACCACTTTACTAATAATTTAATGAGTAATAAGGAATAAATATAATTAAATTTGGTACGGCAAACGACAAACATCATTTTTTGGCGCCATTATCGGGGTCTATTTTATTTAATTTGTTATTCATTTTTTTTTAATTTTTACTAACTTGGTCTATTAGTTGTGGTTGATGTTTTCAGGGCTCGCATAGATCTTGGTTTGAGACATGGAGATGTACTATCAACATTGTTATGATCCACAAATGAATAGATGTGAGCCCTATTCTAACAATTACAATTCGCAATAGAAGGAATATTCTAATACTTTCTATGGTGGAAATCAATATGTCGAGTCGAATTACTACTCTCGATCAGAATATAATGAGTTCGCACTATAATATTCAGATCCATCAATTGGGGATCTCATGAGAGCCTTGAATTCCAACAATCTCCAACTTCAACAGATGTCACAGCAGGCTTACGTGCTTCGTCCTCAACAATCTCCCACAGGAATGTCACAAGATCAGGAACCATTAATTTTAGATATGCTAAAATCCTTGGTGGCTTCAAATATACAGACCCTTTAGAGTACACAAGCATCCCTCAAGAATTTGGCGAGTACTATGAGAACAATTGCTACATTATTGAGTAATCTTGAGGTTGAAAATTTTGGAGAATTACCCACTGAACTAGATAGTAATTTAATATAGAATGATGGTACCCTAACTCTTCAAAGTGATACACAACTTGCCACGCCACCTCACCCAGACACAAAATTTGATCCAATTTCAACTCAATAAGTCAATAATTCAACCCTAGAAGGATTTCCTCCACCGAAGATAGAAACTTTCACGTCAGTTGATCCATCAGCACAGAACATGCTATATAAACCAACTATCAGATTGTATGTCTCTCTTCCTCCTTTTCCGAGCACATTGACAAAATCCAAGAATGAGGAGGAAAATAAGGTGATCATTAAAATCAATATTCCGCTCCTTAAGTCCATTAAGCAAGTACCAAAGTATGTTAAGCTTCTTAAGGAGTAGTGGACAAATAAAAGGAAACTTATGGGTGATAAAAGGATAAGTGTGTGGGAGAATGTCTTTGTTGTTCTTCAAAGGAACCTAAGTGTAAGGATCCTGAGATGTTTACAATTCCATGCATCATCGGTAAAACCAAGTTTCATCATTGTATGATAGATTTAGGAGCACTTATTTGTAACGTCACAAATTTGCCAATAAGGGTTAGTACCTTGATTACTATCCCACGAGGGCATAATTGGATGTTTATGTGTTAATATGATTTAATTGTGATTATATATGTGAATATTATGAGTTATATTATGATATGATTGCCCATGCATGTGTTAAGTGTATTAAATATGCTTATAAGCCCGTTTATGTTAAAAATGGTATTTTAGTAATTTTGACCTACTGAGGGTATGTCTGTAATTTTATATGCTTTATGAGTGGGAACACATTATTATGTGGATGTATTTGAGATTTGTGGCAGGAGGTGATCCTAGTGAACAATTTGGCGGAAAAGTCACATCGGGGATTAATACCCGGCTCGGGGTGAGCCTATGGGTATTTTAACAATTTGGTGAATTACCGAGGGTATTGGAGTATGAGTTATAACTGAGGGAAAATATTGGTATTTGGAAGATTAGTAGGATTAATTGGGAATTTTAAGTGCAATTCGAGGTTTACTGGGAAACTGGCATCAAATGACCTTTTTGCCCTTGTGGGCTTTGGTGAGAAACTTAGTAGACAAGGGTATAATAATGTTTTGCCTGGGGGTATAGCTAAAGACTTAGCCAAAGACTGAAGCATTGTCTCTATCTCTCTCTTTCACATTTCTCCTTATCTCTCTCTACTTTGTTCCAAGAGAAAAACCTTGGAGTCTTGATCCTAGAAGTGTTGTAGTTGGGATTTAAAGTTTGTGGCTGGGAATTTGAGGCTGCTAGGATTGTTACCGGCTACGGGATTCAAGTTTTCATAGAGGAATTTAGAGGGGTGCCGCAAGGCTCGAGAGGGATGGATTGCGCTCATTTTTGCTTTACCCTATCGCTCAGGACTTGAGATAAGAAAGCTGACACGTGCACCAAGTGTAGAGTGTGCGCCCCAATTATAGGGCATGGGAATGACTGTGTCATGAATTTGTTTATGGTTAAAGGTCTACCTTGATTGAATCTATGTCGTTATAACTATTTGTACTGAACCCTCGATTAGGATGCCGTTATCGGCATTACATGTGTAATGTATGCCACAGTGGCAGGGCCATTATGAAGATGTGAAATTCATCTACTCGGCATGAGTCGTATATTGTTTGGAAAATCTATGTGAACTAGATGGGGTTATAGAGTATGAAAAACATGTTAATGTTTGTCTAGATATCTATATGCTTTATTTGGGTTTTCTTGTTGAGCCTTGGCTCACGGGTGCTTCGTGGTGTAGGTAACGACAAAGGAAAGTTGGACCAGCCATGAGATTGAGAGCTTTAGGGGCGGCGTGTACATACTCATCCTGCTCGGCCATCATGATCGAGGTATTTTGAGGAGCAGGAGTCATTATTTTAAAAAAATTCGGTGAGGCCAACTAAGTCTGTAATTTTGATAAACTTGTATTTTATTTAGAAACTTTTGGGATCCCTTGTAACTATTCAACCATTTTTAATGAAAAGTTCAACTTAACGATCAAAAACTTTTAACACCTAAACTCTCGTTTAACCTTAATTACACTTTTAAGTCCAAATGACTCGCTTAACGATTTAAGATTTATTTTTAACACATGGTGTAACAGCCTTGACTATTCAACGTGTTACAACTTGGTATCAGAGATGCCAAGGTTTATTAGTTTGTAAAGATTTGTTGGGCATGTACACTCGTCGCTAAAGATAATCTCGACTCAGGGTTTGGTCACTAATGATATGATTATGTGCTTAATTGCTTAAATGAAGTATATATGCATTATTTGCATGCTTGATTAGGGAGCATAAGTTATACTGATAGGGCCTGACCCTTGATTGTTAGGTGAGTATGAGAATGTATTCTTGTCAACGTTGTTGATGCATGTGAAATGTCAAATAACATTATGTTTGTGAGTGTTGCTTATTGGTTCGGTTGTGAACAGTGGGGCAGTTTCTGGAATCTTTTATCATTGTCTGATGAGTCGAGTCATTGATTGCATTTGTACTTGGAGAGTTATGCCTCCAAGGAAATCAAACAGACTAATCGGTGCTGAAATATGGGCTAGAGATGATAACCATGGTTAGAACCCTTCACTAGCTCGTGAGAATTGGCAGCAGATGTTTGCAAAAATGCAAGCCAGACTGCAGAGACAGGAAGAAGAAATTCGCCAGTTAGGATAGCAACAGGTTCTAGCACAGAGCGTTGCACTAGTAGTACCACCTGTTTCCTTAGTACCAGTTGTACAGTAGTAGCTAGAGGTTTAGAATCGATATGAACCATTATATGAGAGGTTCAGGAAACAACACCCTCTAAACATTGAGGGAGGGCCTGACCCACTGCGAGCTGAGAAGTGGATGAGTATGACCACCTCGATCCTGGACTTTATGAGGGTGGTAGGTAATGAGAGGGTGGCCTGTGCCACGTACATTTTTTAGGAGGATGCCTGTATCTGATGGGAGGTTGTATCTAAGACCCGGAACGTCACTGCATTGAGTTGGGATGATTTCTGGAATTCGTTTAACGAGAAATATTATAGCGACGCAGTTCAAGCTACGACGGTAATGAGTTTAACAGATTGGTTCAGGGCAACATGATTGTGACTGAGTATGCCCTAAAGTTTGATAGGATGACCAAGTTTGCTTCTAACTTGGTGCCAACCGATGCTTCCACGAGAGACAGGTTTGTTCGGGGATTAAACTCCATGATAGCACGGGATGTTAGGATCACCTCAGTGTCTGGAGTTACTACATATGCTCAGGTAGTTGAGAATGCCCTTACTGCTAAGGACGCAGAGGATAGGATTTGGCTTAAGAGTGTCACGAGACGTGATAGTAGGAGGATGGTACCTCCATTTACTGGATCTTGTAGGGGAAGAGGCTCTAGTGACCGAAAGAGGAAGACCTCTGACACTTCTACTACTCTTGGTCCTGACAGGAGGGTATGGTCTACTTAGGGTGGCTGCTAGGGCGGCAATGAGGCCTAGAAAGGTTGTCTGGTATGGGCCAAGTGCATGAGAAGCCATTTAGGAGAATGTTGTGCTAAGGCATGCTTCCTTTGTGAGGTGCTGGGAAATTTCCAGAGAGATTTCCCGCAACTGAAGAAATAGGAATAGAAGAAAAGAGATAGTTTGATGCTAGCCCAAGTGTTCACGCTAACCCAGTCAGAAGCAAAGGCTAGTCCCTTGGTAGTGACAGGTCAGATTTCCAGCACTGGCTCTATTTACCTTGTATTGATTGATTCTGGTGCTACACATTCAGTTGTTTCTACTATAATGGTTGATAGACTATGTAGGCCCTGAGATTTCTATGTTGTGGGGTTTGGTACCTTATTTCCTACTAGGGAATTAGTAGTTTCTAGGAGGTGGATTAGATCCTTGCCAGTAGAGGTGGATGGTAGAGAGTTATCAGTAGACCTGATTGAGCTAGCTATAGAGGATTTTGATATGATTATGGGCATGGATTGGTTAGCCAAGTATTGGGAAACCATAGATTGTAAAAGGAGGATGGTGACCTTTGAGCCCATGGTAAAGGACCTGTTTGTGTTTGTGGGTTCTATGAACGACCCACGTATTCCTATGATCTCAGCACTGAAGACTAGAGACCTATTGCAAGGAGGTTGCAAGGGATTCCTATCGAGCGTAGTGGATACCACATGGGATGTGCCAATTGGGCCAGTAGAGAGCAGATTGGTTTGTGAGTTTTTGGATGTATTCCCAGAGGACCTATTGGGGTTACCGCCGCAGCGAGAGATTGAGTTTGTTTTAGAGTTGGCACCGGGGAAAGAACTAGTATCCAGAGCACCACACAGAATGGCTCCGACAGAGTTGTGTTGGTTTTTATTGATCAAATCAGAGATTATATGCAGTTGAACAACAATCAAATTGTTAATTTAATCCCACAAGATTTCTAGATCTACTTCTTCACATGCATATATATATATATATATGTATTGAGTCAAAGACATGAATAGAAAAAAAATACCTCAGGTCCTTCCTTGCTGCTATCTTTTTGTATGGAAAAATCCTTGAGATCTCACACCAAGATCTTCCAAAATGTTCTCAGCACACAAAGAACGAGTGTGGGCTCGCTATACAAAATAATAGGCAAAATCTATTTATCAGATGTTCTCAACACATGAGATCTGATAAAATTTGGACCTAGGTTTTGTGAAGAATAGTGACTTTTGTTTGTATCACTGTTCTCTTTCTCTAAGAGAGATTTCAAGATATTTTTCTATCCCTGAAAAGTTACGTTCTGAAAAACGGATATCCTATATTTAATATATCCAATATATTAAAAATAAAATATTAGTTATTTTAAACAATTTGAAAATAACTAATCAGTTATTAGATTTTGTTTAAATAATAATATTTTAATCATATTACAATATCTCATTATTTATTTAATATTTAAATAACTAAAATTGTGGAACCAAGAAACTGCTCAGAGTCTCTTATGTGTGTAGCACAATGACTGTGCACTGTGCTACACGTGTACCACATGCCAGGGATGGCATGTGATTTTTCCCAATTTTTATTATTATTATTTAAATACCAAAAATCCCAAAAATAAATTAATTCAAAATTAATTATATTTTTGTTAAATAAAATAATTAATTAATTCTCAATTAATTAATTACACATAATTATACAATAATTATGTTTGATGCATAGAAAAATATTTTACTTATCAAACAAGTCATTTTTGCCCATTTTTGTATTTACCTTCCATTTCGAGGACCATGGACCTATAACATTAAGCTCCAATAAATTGAAACTAAATAATTAAACTCTTTAATTATAATAGTTAATTTATTAATTCTGATATTTCTCCACTATAAATTCAGAATTGCACTTTTTATGTTATAGATATACTTTTACAGAAATCTTATCTTAAGTTATCCATTGATATAACCATCTTACAATAGTTCAACCCTCTAATTAATTAGTTCATAAATTAGAATGGAACAATTACCATTTTACCTTTCTAATTTACTTCTTATTCCTTAAGTAACATTAATTCACTAGTGAATAATTAATCTATAATCTAATTATAGATTTGAGCTCAAAATCATTCAGTTCCAGAATTAACCCTTAAGGGAACTAATATACGATCCGTTAGCAAAGATTAGATTCTGTATTGTTGATACATGTTCCCAGCCATCCATGATATTAAATCTCCAAAACAAAAGTCATTAGCCTTATTCTATGAAGAGACCTTAACGAATGAATCAAAAGATTTAATAAACATGAACAGGAGTTCATGAACACTTAGGATTTAGGTTAATCTATAAATGATCATCAGTTATGATATGAATTACAAGTCTTTATTGTTAAATGGTTTTTGGATAAAGACTTTAATTCATATCTGTCCGTGTCATATATAATCATATTATATAAAGCACCTTTACCGAGATGTCTTACCACATCAATAATCTGAATCTAGAATATTTGTATCATTATGATACTCAGTAAACTGTATTTACAACTCCAATTAAAGAATTCCATAACTTTAATTTATTGTTGTTGACTATTTTTATTCATTTATGTGATCTTAATTCTCTCGTACTAATACAAGATCACATCCTCAATAATGAATATGGAATTTTTCTGATATTGATAAAATTATTCAAACAATAATTTAACAATCTAAATATAATAATAATAATAAACCATTGTATTTATTCACAGAAAAAAAAAAGTCTTTTACATGCTTTTAGGACACACTCCTAACAATCTCCCACTTGTACTTAAAGCAAGTGAGGCATTTCTCTCAATCCCAAATTTCGTACATGACCCTCGAATTGCTTTGCAGGAAGCATCTTCGTAAACGGGTCTGCCAGGATGTGTTCTGATATGACTTCAGAATGGACACATCTCCTCTATGTACGATTTCTCTGACTAACTGGTATTTGCGCTCTATATGCTTTCCCCTCTTGTGGCTTCTTGGTTCTTTAAAATTAGCCCCTGTTCCACTGTTGTCATAGTAAAGAACAAGTGGTTTCTCCACTTCTGGAACCACTTCCAAATTTGTGTAGTACTTTTTCAGCCAAACTGCTTCACAAGCTATTATGTATTCAGCTTCCATGGTAGAATCAGCTATACTAGAATGCTTAATGCTTCTCCAGACAACTGCTCCACCACCAAGAGTGAATACTGACCCAGAAGTAGACTTTCTACTATTCTTATCAGATTGAAAATCTGAGTCAGTGTATCCAGTAGGTTTGAGGTCACTACCTGAATATACTTGCATATAGTCTCTCGTTCTCCTGAGATACTTGTGAATATTCTTCACTGCAATCCAATGACTCAATCCAAGATTGGATTAATAACGACTGACTACCCCTACTGCATAACATATGTCAGGTCTAGTACATAACATTGCATACATTAGGCTCCCTACAGCTGATGCATATGGATACTTTCTCATATCATCTTGCTCTTGTGGTGTCTTTGGACACTGATCTTTGCAAAGAGTAATTCCATGTCTGGTCGGCAATTGACCCTTTTTGGAATTCTCCATAGAGAATCTTTCAAGCACTTTATCAATATAATTTGCTTATGAAAGTGCTAGGAGCTTGTTCTTTCTATCTCTTAGTATTTTAATGCCTAGAACATAGCTCGCTTCTCCCAAATCTTTCATTTGGAATTTTTCAGCCAACCATTTCTTTACATTTGATAATGTCTCTACATCATTCCCAATGAGTAGGATATCATCAGCATAAAGAACTAAGAAAACCATAACTTTCCCTTTGATGTATTTATAAACACATGCTTCGTCAACATTTTGTTCGAAACCATATGTTTTAATAGTTTCATCAAATGTTAAGTTCCAAGATCTTGATGCTTGTTTCAATCCATATATGGATTTCAAAAACTTGCATACCTTTTGATCTTGATCCTTCTTAATAAACCCTTCTGGTTGTTCCATATAAATGGTTTCATCAAGGTGGCCATTCAGAAAGGTTGTCTTGACATCCATTTGCCATATCTCGTAATCATAGATGGCAGCTATGGATACAAGTATGCGAATGGACTTAAGCATGGCCAAAGGAGAAAATGTTTCTTCATAGTCCACACCCTCTCTCTGTGTGTAGCCTTTGGCCATAAGCCTTGCTTTATAGGTCTATACCTTTCCATTTGCACCCCTTTTCTTCTTGTAGATCCATTTACATCCAATGGCATTAACATTGTCAGGCAGATCTACAAGTTCCCAGACTGAATTGGAATACATTGATTCCATTTCTTGATTCATGACATCTTGCCACTTATCAACATCAGGGTCTTCCATTGCTTCTTTAAAATTCAATGGATCGTCCTTTTCAGTATCTGATACAAGAACGTGTGCTTCATGTTCGTAGCGAATAGGTTGTCTCACAATCCTTCCACTACGACGTTGCACTGGTTTTTCCTTTTCAGGAATTGTGGTTTCTTTGGTTGTTTTATCATTAATTGTTGTTGGTGACTTTGCGACTTCATTTGAGACCTTCTCCTCTAGAACAACCTTACTGCGAGGTTTGTGGTTATTAACATAGTCTTATTCAAGAAAAGTTGCATTTGTCAATACAAATGTTTTATTTTCTTTTGGACTATAGAAAATTCCACCTCTAGTCTTTTTGGAATATCCCACAAACATACACACTTCAGAGCGTGTTTCCAACTTCCCGATCTTTCCTTTTAAGCATGTGTGCAGGACATCCCCAAATTCGAAAATGGTGTAAACTAGGTTTACAACCATTCCAAATTCTATGGGTGTCTTTTGGGTAGACTTAGATGGAACATCATTCAGTATGTATAGAACACATTGAATCGAATATCCCCTGAATGACAGTGGTAATGATGAGAAACTCATCATTCATCTAATCGTATCTAATAACGTTATATTCCGTCTTTCTGAAACACTATTTTACTGTGGTGTTTCAGGTGGAGTGAGTTAGGATTGAACGCCATGCTCACGTAAATGGTCATCGAATTCAAAATCCAAGTACTCTCCTCCTCGATCAGATCGAAGTGCTTTTAGTGATTTACCTAATTGTTTTTCAGCCTCTGCTTGAAATTCTTTGAACTTTCTAAAAGTTTCAGATTTTCTTTGCATTAAGTATAGGTAACCATATCTTGAATAATCGTCAATGAAAGTGATGAAATATTCATAACCTCCTCTTGCTTGTACATTAAGTGGACTGCAACATCCGTATGTACTAGCTGAAGTGGCTCTGTGGCTCTTGAACCTTTAGCTGAGAAAGGTCTTTTGGTCATTTTGCCTTCTAGACAGGATTTACAAACAGGGAGAGATCCAAAAGATGGTTCTCTTAAAGGACTATCCTTTACAAGCCTATTTATTCTGTCTAGACCAATATAGTCCAATCTCAAGTGCCACAGATATGTTTCACTATCGGAATCAGTTTAATAGATCTAGGATTAGCTGTTTTAAATAATTCAGAATTATAAAAAAAATTGTCATTCATCATAAGTATGTAAACTTTGTTTATCCCAAAGCATTTGCATAAAAAGTAAATAGATAATTTTTGTATATAATAACTACTTTATTAATAAAGAAATAAATGTTATGCAAAAATAGAAATAAGTTTCCAAACATTAATAATCAAAATTACTAACAATAAACTAAATTTCTAGACTGTAGTTTTCTTTGTTTAAAGAAATCTAAAATTTCTAAAACAAAATAAAGAAATTTAAATTGTTCAACTAAATAAAATTACTAAATAAAAACTACTCTCCAACTTCTCCAGCTCTTTACTTGCTCTCAAAATCATCATCAGTCTCTTCCTCCTTTTCAGGGTTCTGATTCTGCGAAAGGAAAAACGATGACACTCTGCAAAGACTTCCTCTGTCATTGCTCGCCACATCTCATGTACTGAGTCATAGTGTATATATTTTTCCTTTGTTTCATCAGGAATGGTTGAAATCATGCAATAACGTGCCAACCGATCGGATTTCATCCAATTTCCATATTTTTCTTTTGCTTCATAGCTAGTAGCCATAGGTGGTTCTGTTGGAGGTTTTTCACAGACTGTTGACATCATCTTCTTATAAGAAAAAATGGTCAACATGCCTTGAAACCAGTGTTGCATATTTTCAGGTTCAAAAACCAAGGATTTGAGAAAAGCATCGGTGTGTAATTCACCAGTAGACATTTTTGCTGGGAATAAATAAATACCCGCTGACTATTAAGAACAAGTACCTGCTGCCAAGGATTGATGACATGTTTGACCAACTGTAGGGTAGGAAAGTATTCTCAAAGATCGATCTTCAATCTGGTTATCACCAGCTGAGGATCAAAGATGAGGATATTATGAAGACGGCCTTTCACACAAGATATAGACATTATGAGTTTATGGTTATGTCGTTTGGACTGACCAATGCCCTGACAGCTTTTATGGATCTGATGAACAAGATGTTCAAGGACTAACTCAACAAGTTTGTGATTGTCTTCATCAACGATATCCTGGTCTACTCTCAGACAGAAACAGAACATGAACAACATCTTCGATTGGTACTTTAGAGGTTGAGGGAGCACATGTTGTATGCCAAGTTCAAGAAGTATGAGTTTTGGTTACCTCGGTGACCTTCCTTGGTGACATTGTTAGCGAGGATGGAATTAAGGTTGATCCAGCAAAAATTGAGGCAATGAGAGATTGGCCAAGGCTCAGAAGTGCCCCAGAGATCAGAAGTTTCCTTGGATTGGAAAAATACTACCGACACTTTGTAGAAGGGTTCTCAACGATTTCTACACCACTGACAGAGTTGACACGCAAGAATCAGAAATTTCTATGCCCATACAGATGTGAGAACAACTTCTAGGAGTTGAAGTGACAATTGATTACAACTCCAATACCGAGTCTTTCATCTGATCAGGAGAAGTATGTGGTTTACTGTGATGTTGCAAGGCAAGGGTTAGGTTGTGTTCTTATGAAGGCAGGGAAGTTGATTTCTTATGCATCACGATAATTGAAAGAATATGAACAACGGTACCCTACGCATGATCTAGAGCTACCAGCAGTGGTCTTTGCATTGAAGGTATGGCGACACTACCTTTATGAGGACAGGTGTGAGATATGCACTGAACAAGAGAGCTTAAAGTATTTCTTTACCCAAGAGAATCTAAACATGAGACAAGGGCGTTGGTAAAAGATTATGATTTTTAAATTCTTTACCACCCACAGAAAGCCAACGTGGTGGTAGATGCCTTGAGTCGGAGAGGTCTGGGACAGTTAATCAGTTTGAAGTAGATATTGAAGGAGTTAGCAGAGGATATGACTAGAGCAGGGATAGAGATGGTGGTGGGTCAATTAGCCAATATCACCTTGCAATATACTCTTTTGGAGAAGGTAAAGGAGGGTAAGTTGAATGATCCTCAGTTAATGAGGCACAGAGGGTCGTCCTTGTTGGAGTGGCTAAGGACTATATTGTTTCGGATATGGGTTTACTGAGGTATAAGGAGTGGATTTGTGTTCTGATGGACTACGCTATTAGATGAGAAATTCTGGATGAGTCGCATACTACACCGTATTCATTGTATTCAGGTACCACGAAGATATACCAGGACCTGAAAACCCTATATTGGTGGCATGGGATGAAGAAAGATGTGACTAAGTATGTAGCTAAGTGTCTGGCATGTCAGCAAGTCAAGGCTGAACATCAGAGACTGGCAGAGTTACTACAAACTTGGGGTATTCTTCAATGGAAATGGGAGGACGTCACTATGCACTTTGTGGCTGGGTCGCCTAGGACCGTGGGTCAGCATGATTCAATGTGGGTGAATGTGAATCGGTATACCAAGTCAACCCACTTCTTGCCAGTAAGGACGAACTTTACAGTGGATCAATATGCTGATCTTTATGTGAAAGAGATAGTACGCCTCCATGGGGCTCCTAGGTCTATTGTGTCAGATCGGTACCCCATTTTCACTTCCAAGTTTTGGGGAAGTCTGCAGAAAGCTATGGGTACACATTTGAAAATCAGTACAACTTACCATCCTTAGGCAGATGGTCAGTCTGAGAGGACAATTCAGATACTGGAAGACATGCTTCGGGCATGCGTTTTGGACTTTGAAGGGTCCTGGAGTAAGTATTTGCCTTTGATAGAATTTTCCTACAATAACAGCTATTAGTCAACCATTCCTTACAAGATGTCGTATGGTAGGAAGTGTAGTTCGCCCACTCACCTGGGACGAGATGAGTGAAAGGAAATACTTGGGTACTGAAGCAGATCAGAGGATCAATGAGGCCATAGAAAGGATTACAGTTTGGATGCTCGTGTCACAGAGTAGACAGAAAAGTTATTCAAATCTGAAGCGCAAAGACGTGGAGTTCCAAATGGGAGACTATGTCTTCCTTAGAGTTTCGCCGCTAAAAGGGGTGAAAAGGTTTGGGAAGAAGGGCAAGCTGAGCCCTAAATTTGTAGGACCTTTTGAGATCCTAGAGAGGATTGGCCAGGTAGTCTACAAGTTGGCTTTACCTTTGACATTGTCAGGAGTTCACAATGTGTTTCATATATCGATGTTCCGGAAGTATGTATCAGATGCAACTAATGTATTGAATTATGAGGTTCCAGAGCTAGAGACAGACTTTTCCTAAGAGGAGTGTCTAGTACAAATCTTATATAGAAAGGATAAAGTCTTGAGGAACAAGACTATACCCTTGGTTAAAGTGTTATGGAGGAACAACAAGGTCGAGGAGGCGACCTGGGAATTATAATTAGATGTGCGGGAACAATATCCTGAGCTGTTCAAGTAAATTTCAAGGACAAAAATTCTATAAGGATGGGATAGTTGTAACATCTCAAATTTGCTAATAAGGCTTAATGCCTTGATTACTGTGCCATGAGGGCATAATTGGATGTTTATGTGTTAATATGATTTAATTGTGATTATATATGTGAACTTTATGAGTTATATTATGATATGGCTGCTCATGCATGTTTAAGTGTATTAAATGTGCTTATAGGTCTATTTCTCTTAAAAAGGGCATTTTAGTAATTTTGACCCACTGAGGGTATATATGCAATTTTATATGCTTTAGGAGTGGGACCACATTATTATGTGGATATATTTGAGATATGTGGCACGAGGCGATCCTAGTGAACAATTTGGCAGAAAAGTCACATCGGGGATTAATACATGGCTCGGGGTGAGCCTATGGGTATTTTAACAATTTGGTGAATTACCGGGGGTATTGGAGTATGAGTTATAACCGAGGGAAAATATTGGTATTTGGAAGATTAGTGGGATTAATTGGGAATTTTAAGTGGAATTTGAGGTTTAGCGGGAAAGTGGCGTCAAATGACATTTTCGCCCTTGTGGGCTTTGGTGAGAAACTTAGCAGACAAGGGTACAATAGTCTTTTGCCTAGGGGTATAGCTAAAGACTTCGCTAAAGTCTGAAACATTGTATCTCTCTCTTTCTCTCTTTCACTTTTCTCATTATCTCTCTCTCTCTCTACTTTGTTCCAAGAGAGAAACCTTGGAGTCTTGATCCTAGAAGTGATCTAGGTGGGATTTAAAGTTTGTGGCTGGGAATTTGAGGCTGCTAGGATTGTTACCTATTGAGGGATTCTTATTTTCATAGAGAAATTCAGAGGGGTACCACAAGGCTCGAGAGGAAAGGATTGTGCTCGTTGTCGCTTTACCCTATCACTCAGGACTTGAGATAAGAAAACTGACACTTGCACCGAGTGTAGGGCGTGCACCCCAATTATAGGGTGCAGGAATGACCGTGTCATGAATCCATTTATGGTTAAATGTCTACCTTGTTTGAATCTATGCTGTTATAACTGTTTTTACTAAATGCTCGGTCAGGAGGCCGTTATCGGCATTACATGAGTAATGTATGTCGTAGTGGCGGGGCCATAACGCAGATGCGATATCTGCTATAGTGGTGGGGCCATTATGAAGATGTTACATCCATCTACATGGCATGAGTTGTATATTCTTTGGAAAATCTATGTGAACCAATTGTGGTTATAGAGTATGGAAGACATGTTAATGTTCATCTGGATATCTGTATGATTTGTTTGGGTTTTCTTGATGAGCCTTGGTTCATGGGTATTTCATGGTGCAGGTAAGGGCAAGGGAAAACTAGATCAGCCATAAGTTGGAGAGTTGTAGGGGCGACATTTACATACTCAGACTACTCAGCCGCCATGGTCGAGATATTTTGAGGAGCAGGAGTCATTAGTTTAAAAAAATTCGCTTAAGCCGGCTAAGTCGGTAATTTTGATAAACTTGTATTTTATTTAAAACTTTTGGGAACCCTTGTAACTTTCAACCCCTTTTAATGAAAAGTTCAACTTACCGATAAAAAACTTTTAACACCTAAAATGTCGTTTCACCTTGATTACACTTTTAAGTCCACATAACTCGCTTAACAATTTAAGCACTATTTTTAACGCACGGTATAACGGTCTTGACTATTCAGGCCGTTACACTATTAATGTTTTGTCTTATTCTATTTTTGCTTCTTTAAATCTAGCGTTATTAAAAGAAACTAGTGTTATTATTCGATTGGCTAATCGCACTAATGCTTATCCCCTAAGGGTAGTTGAAAATGTTTTGGTGCAGGTTCAATTTGGGAGGTCATTCTTACTGATTACAAGTACAAAGTTGGATGTCAAAGTATGGGTACTTACAATAGAATTTGATGGTGAATGCAACGCTCTACTAATCCAGAACCGTTACATTGTGTGTTTAAAATAGTGGTTAACTTGTTAAGCGAGTAATTTGGACTTAAGCGTGTAATTAAAGTTAATTGAAGGATTAAGTATTAAAAAATTTGGCCAAAAGAATAATAACATTCATTAAAAAGTTTCAGTATAAACATGGGATCCCAGAAAAGAGTTTATAAGTAGCTACAACTGTAAACTAGGTACAAAATGGTCGACCTAATTGGAAAAACAACCAAAACTCTAGATCCTCAAATGAAGTCTCAACCATGGTGGTCGAGCAGATTGCATATGTACACGTCACCCCCGAAGCACCTGTGAGCCAAGGCTCAGCAAGAAAACCCAAACAAATAAAACAGATGTCTAGATAGACATTAACATGTACTACATACTTTATAACCACAACAGGTTCACATAGATTTTTCAATCAGTATACGAATCATGTCGAGTAGATAAATATCACACCTCCACAATGGCCTCGCCACTACGACGGATATCGCACCCCTATAATGGCCACACCACTACGGCTTACATTATGCTTGTAATGACGTTAACAAACTCACGACCAAGCGATCGCAATCACCATCAATTAGTACAAGCAGTTATAATGACAGAGGTTTATACAAAGCAGACATTTAACTTTAAACAGATTCATGACACGGTCATCTTCATGTCCTACAATTAGAGCGCATGCCCTAGACTTGGTGCAAGTGTCGGTTTTCTTTCCTCTAGTCCTTAGCAATAAGGTAAAGCGACTGCAAGCACGATCCTTTCCTCCCGAGCCTTGCGATACCCCTAGTCATGACATATTAAGGAATATCCATCAAGAACTAAACCAATTCAGAGCTTTAAGATTGGGTCCTAGACCTCGGGACCCCAGATTTAACTAAACCGGATAGTGGAATCGTTCCCGAGCCCTCTATTATGGTTTTCCAAATCCCAAAGCCACATACTCAAAAATTCCAATTTAGCGTTGCGGCGCCCCCAGCTATGTCGCGGCCCCACAGTAGGTCGAGAGGCCTCCAAGAATTCCAAAGTATTTTGCATCGCGGCTCCCCACTTGGCATAGGGCTAACCCATAAAAAATTTCCCATCTTGCGTCGCGACGCTGCCCACTAAGGGCCGCGACACTAAGGCAGTCTGTAAACACAATTGACCACCAAATGAGGGAACCCCAACCTCTAAGATCATCAAATGAGTCACGAGGCTCAGACCAAGTGCCGCGACGCTAAAACCAGCGATTTTCTAAAATCGTAACTCTCCCAAAACCACCCCAAAGCACGATTTCAAGCACAATTGACCACCAAAATGATCCCAGAAACATAGAAACTCAACAAGCAACAACTCATAGTCTCCAAAACACTCCTAAATCTAAAATTTAAAAACTTAACCAAAATAACTCAAAAACTTGGATTACCTATGAGAATCAAACTTCCCCAGCTGGAATTCAAGCCCTTTGATAGTTCCTAGTGCTCCACAATAACTTAATTTCCAGCACAATTCACCTCTAAGCTAGAGTTCAAAGTTTTTCTTTCAAAATCAAAGAAAATCTCTAAAGGAGAGAAATAGAGAGAAAGATTGAGAGTGAGTGAGGGTGAGAAATCTGAGTTAATTAATTCAGTTGCGGGCTATACCAACTAAATGGTCCAAAGTACCAAAATGCCCCTACACCACAACTCCATTCTCAAAGCCCCTTAAGGGCAAAAGGGTCATTTGACACTCTAATCCCACTAAACCTCAAATTTCACTTATAATACCCACTTAATTCCACCAATCACAAAATGCCACTATTTTCCCCAAATACGACTCATACTCCAATGAGTCCCGAGTATTTATCCACGTTGTGACTTTACTGCTATTTTTCTTAAAATGACTAACTCCTGCTGAATATCTTAAATATACCCACATAGCAATGTGGGTTCAAACATATAGCACATACAATTACATATGTACTCTCAGTGGGTCGAAATTACAAAAATACCCTTTTAACAGAAACAGACCTATAAGCACATGTAGTCATATTATAATATAACTAATGTCATTCACATATAACCATTCAATAAAATCACTTCTAATCCCAATTAAGCCCTCCCGGCTCACTAATCAAGGCACTAAGCCTTACTAGGAAATTTTGGGACATTACAGTGAAGTTATAAAATTCAATGTGTTGAATTCTATTAATAAGTACAAGAGGAAGAAGGTTCTGTTAAATGGCCCACCATAACAATCATGACCACACCATTCAGTCGAGCTAACAATGTTAAAAAAAGTCCTTGCAGGAGTTTTTCTTCCCCTTTACTTTTTATTTCGCATTGATTTTTTATTTAATATATGCCTTCAGGACAATGCTTAAATTAAGTGTGGGGGAAAGGAAAATGGCTTGTTTTATTTTTCTTTGTCATTTCCTTAGTTGTTATTTGTGTTTTTATTTTTAGTTATTCTTAGTGTCGGTTTTTAATTTGTTTTTAGGATGTCGTAAGTATGGTTGTGTTGAAAGTCATCTGTCAATCATAAAACTTCTGATTAAAATGAGAATATGTCTAAGAACTTGATGAATTCTGCATGAATTGTGTGCTTAACTCTTGTGTGGTTGTTACTTAAGCTTGATTTTTAATTTTTAAATATAATGTGTACAATTAGATTTACTTTCACTATTATTTGGAGAGATTTATGTATGCTCTTATCTATATATAGTCTCAACCACTCTAGAAATCATTGATTAATTGTTTGAAGCAAAATCATAAGTACACATGATTACGAAGATGATTAAGGCATGTTATTTGGATCATTTAAGCCTTTCAAGGTTACCTATGATATCTAATACCCTAGTTTCCCATTTTTGAGCCATAATGACTAAACTTTTATTCTATGAATCCAATATCTAAACCTTTGCAGGTTGAAATATTTTATCTCTTCTTGTGACCCATTACACCATAATTTTTTTATGAATGTTTGATTTTTTTTTTGGGTGGTTATGTATTGTAAGAAGGGGAAGATCTACTATTTTCCCCAGAAATGAAGTTGAATTGAAAGAAAGAAAGAAAGAAAAACAAAAAAGAGAAGAGAGAAAAATTATGTATTGAAAAAAAAAAGTTTGGCAAAAGTACAAGTGTGGGGGAAATAGTAAGATCAATATGGAAAGAAGAAAAAGGCAAGGTTATGTATTTTTTAATTGTATGGGAAATTGGTGGGAAGATCTAGAGAATTGAATGAATATAGGCTATGGTGTGATTTAATCTTAAATATTCCTTTTTCATCTATCTTTACCCTTAGCCTTACATTACAAGCTTTAAAGACCTTTTGATTCTTGATTATGTGTGTTTATATTAGTGGAGAATAATTGGTTAATGCCTATGGAGTTAATGCTTTTCATGAAAATATTTACTATAAAAGAGACTTTAAAACATACTTTGGCATGTATAAATTGATTCAGATGTTTGTGTTTTGGTAAGTTTGATTGTGCATAATCATAAGCGATCAAGTTGAAGGGGGTAACTGTCATTGAGTTGAAATTTTGAGGAATGTGGAATTCATATTTTTCTTATGATGTATTTGTTTGATCAATTTTTGAGACAACTAACGCTTTCAACAAAACCATTGCTTATGTGTTTAGTTTTTATTTTGTTTGCTCGAGGACGAGCAAATGTCAAGTGTAGGGGAATTTAATAGTATCGAATTTGATTATTTTTAATTTATTATATTCCTATGATTATGCACTTGATTATTTATTTATATATGTTTGATTAGTTTATTTCTTGTTTTAAGGATTTCCAAGACATTTAGGTAAAAAATAATGAATTTGGGAAGTTTTAAAAACAATGGTTAAGCTTGGAATTACAAGTCTGAAACTTCATACATGATTTTGAAAATTTTCCAATACTCTATTGGAAATCTTTCTAGAAATAAAAGTTTTATATATTTTTCTTAGCTTTTTGAATCGTCCAATTCTGAGCTATATCGAACAAGTTATGGTTAAAATACCGCCAGTGGTTGCAACTGAAGAAACACGAAAAAATGAAGAAAAATGCACTCGTGCTGAAAATGGTCTCTGGCCGCGGACAACCTTATTCCAGGTCACAACTTGGGGGATAGAACACAGTGGTCGCGGCCGGTATAAACCTCTGGCCGCGACCAGAGCCCAATAAATACACCAAATCGACTCTTGTGGCTGCGGTCGCCAAGAGACACTAGCCACAACCGGAGATTGAAATTTTCTTTAATTTTTATATTTTAAATTTATTTTTCAAGGGATATAAAGGGATTAGGGTTAACTTTAAGAATAACTTTGGATTGCAAATTTTAGAGTCTAGCGAAAGAGGATAAGAAAAGACATCATCATCTACATTCTTCAATCTAGTTTTTCTTTCTTCTCTAAAACTTCTTTATTTTCATTGAATATTTATGTTGTGATCGTGAATTTGATTGTGGAGTGGTTTCCTTTTAGGTTAAGGGTTATTTGAAAACCCTAGACATGAGATCTTGAATACATTGATGAATTTTATTCCTTCTATTCCCTTATATTTAATTGCTTCTCTTTTTCTATTTGAATGCTATGAATCTTGTAAAATCTTGTTTAGATGGCCATTAATTAGGGTCTTACTTTGTTCTATTATCATCTTAGGATTTCTATTCACCTAATAGTTTAAGATTCTAAGTAGAGTGATAAATTGAAATTAAGGTATTATGACGGGTATTTTAATTGTGATGAAGAATAGAACCTATGTTAAATGAATTACATGCTTAATGAATTTTCAACGTCCCAAATTACCTAATAAGGCTTAGGGCCTATATTAGGGGCCAGGATCGCAAATTATGGAAAATTGTGTGTTTATGTAATATAAACGTGTATCATTATATGATTACGTGAGTTATATTATAATATGACTAGATATGCATGTTTAGGTGTATTAAATATGCATGTGAGGTCATTTCTTATAAAATGAAATTTTTTGTAATTTGGCCTGTTACGGGTATATTTGGAATATATGTGATATATGTGTGAGACCACATTCTTATGTGGATATATTTGGGTTACTCGGCATGAGGCGATCGTAGGGAGAAAATTAGGGGGAAAGTCACAACGGGACCGAATACCCGACTCGGGGTGAGTCAAGGGGTATTTTGGGTATCTAGTACATTATCGGGAATAAATATTCGAGGATATATTTGGGGTTAGTGAGATTAGGAGGGAATTTTGGAGATTTTGACCATTTTTCCATCAGGGACGTTTTTGGTACCCCGATCCTCGGGATTTTCTTAAGGATACTTAAACCTAAGTAAACCATACAAAACACCAAAATAGAAAAACACATTCAACTCTCTCCCAGCTCTCTCTCTCTCTCTCTCTCTCTCTCTCTCTCTCTCTCTCTCTCTCTCTCATTCACACACTCTCTCAATTTCCTTGGGAATTCTTGCAATTTAGGAGGAATCTGTAGCATCTCGATATTTTACTTAGCTAGATAGTAGTAGTAATAGTAGTAGCTTGTAGTATTTTAGTTTTCGTGGATATTGGTTAAAGCCGAGATTTAGTTGGAAACTCGTAGAAATAGTTATGGATTTTATAAGTTTAACCTACAGTTTAGAAATATTAATGTTAACATATGGTTTGATTAATATATCAGATCCTAGAAATATTATTTATTATAACTTAAGGTTTAGATAGAATAATTAAGAGTGTGACACTTGTCATATGCATGTTTATTTAAGGATTTAAGAATTTTAGATGAATAATTTAATAAAACATAGATCTAGAAGCTCTAGAACCTTCCAGCAGTTATTAGGATCACGTTTTACTCAGTCAAAGTTGTTTTAACAAACTTCTAGTGTGCTGAAAGTGTTCAAAAACGTGTTTAAAATATCAATGTATGCCGATATATCGCAGCTATAGAGGTTGATATGTCGCCTAAGTTTAATATGGAAAACACGTCGACTTCGCATGAACAAAACCACGAAGGCTCAGGATATAGGGATAGGCGATATATCGCCTATAGGGGGAAATATATCGACCGCCCTTATATGTTTTTTAAATTTCGTGGAACCGAATTAGAAATAGCCCTCAACAACCTAGATTTGCTCTTGGACGTTTTTGACCGAGTTCTGGGCATCTATTGAACCAAAAATTCAAATATATTCAAATTATATTTATTTATTTATTCTTTTTAAAAGGGGTTAGTTTCACATCTTGAACTCTATAAATAGGACTTAGTACTCAACCATTTCATTCATTATTCAAGCAGTGTTCAGAGGCTCCAAGCTGCTAAGTTTATTCTAGAGAGAAAATACTAGGGTTTGGGGATTTAAAGCTTTCCAATCTAAGCTTTTCTAAACACTTGGGAAGTAAGATAGAGTGATATTTCGATATTGAGGTGTAGATCGAAGTTCTAGTCCATCCAAGGTATTCTTATCCTTAGATTTAGTTCATTATAGTTTTATTTTCTTTCAGATCCTAACTTGATTTTATGGCTTCTTGGTTAGGTATTTAAGTTTCTTGAAACTTAAGGTTTTTTGGTAAGTTTCTATCTTGATGGTTTAGATCTCCTTTTCATCCCCATTTCTTTAGAAACTCATGATTCTTACTGTTGGTTTTAGGAGTTTTCCAATCCCATACTTGTCTCCAATATCCCAGTTTTTGGTAAGGAAAATAGGTTAGATTATATGTGTTATGATATGTTTAGATGATATGATATGTTATAGTGCTATGTTATATATGTATATGAATATGTTTTATGTTATAGTCACTTCGCTATTATAGTTTCTTAGATAGCAAATCAAATCCCAATATTTTTATCATTATCGTGGATTAGAGTTATGATTAAACCTACCTCGATTAGTAGACTGAGGACCTAGATGGTTTTATCACATACTACGTTAATGAGTTAATGGTCATTAATATTGTAGTCCTATGTTTATATGATATACGTTTTTACGTTATATGTTTTATAGTATATGTTTTTAGTCTTATGTTTTATGTTATGGTTTTAGTAGATTTTCCTTGTTAGACATTAGGCTCATTCCTATTATTTTAGATGGTGCAGGAAAATAAGCTTGGAAGGTGGGATGGATTCATGGCATCTTTGGCATGTGTATTGGGGATGGACTGAATGGATGGACTGCTGGAAGATCGAGGATGAAGTTTATATTTTTGAGTCTTTTCAATTTATGTATTTATGTTTTTCTGCATTTAGAATTTGAACAAATAATTAAAGGTTTATGTTTTCTTTATGTATTTTTGTAATAACAATGGGCTCCCGTATTTTGGATTTTAAATAAAGTTCTATTATTTCTTGAATGTATTCCAAAATAGTGCTATGTCTTAGTAGTTTTTAATGGTCTGAGGTCTAGAATTAGTCAGGGCATTACAGAATCGAAGCTAGCTTAGGCTCTGGATTGTTTGGGGAAAAGCTTGGCATCGTGTTGGGAAGCAGATGTAACGATTTCTAGCCTCAAATCTCTGTGTTTCTCTGGTTTTAGCTAAGTTTTAGAAACTAAATCTGAATTTGGAGATCTGATGAGGTTTTGGCCAAGTTTTAGCTTGGGTTTTGTGGGTATTGAGTTACTGAGTTGATTGGAAACTTTGTTGTTGGGATTTAGCTATGTTTGGATAGGTTTTTGGTGAGTTTTGGCTTGAAGAAAATGGGGAAAAATTGGGTTTTCATGGTGATCTACAGCCCTGTTCTTGGGGCATCGCGACTCTCATGAACGCAGGGAGAAGGAGGTGTCGAACCTCCATTTGAGTCGCGGCGTAAGTAGGGGCCCAACGCGGCGCATGTGGTCCAGAGGAAAGCCCTTGGGCTTTCTGACTTGAGGCGGGTTGCGACTCTTTTCCCATGGGCCGCAACGCTTGAAGGGTTTTTTTAGCCCCGAGAAGGCTTTGAGTGTTGGAACTCAAACCTAAGGGCTCGGGATTGATTCTACTACTTGATTTAGTAGAATTCTACGTCCTGGAGGCTAGGACTCGGTCCAGAAGCCTTTATTCCCTCGTTATTGAGGAGATTCTCTAATTGTTTGTGGCTAGGTCATCGCTAGGGGCTCAAAACCAAGATCGTGCTCAAGGGTTGTTCTTAGTATACATTGCACTCGGACCTGAGGTAAGAAAACTGCACCCAATACATGATATATGTGGTTAGGGTTTGGCCCAGTTATTGATTATAACTATGAATAGGGCTCGGGCCCTTGAGAATGAACATGATTAAGTTATGTTTGTGATCGTTGATTAAACATGCTTGAATGCTCCGTGTCTGGATAGTTGTTTAATGATTGTTGCATTGTCTGCGTAGTTAGGGCTCGACCCCATGAAGGAACATGGTTATTACTATGTTTGCATTTAATTGACTGAGATATATGATTAATATGTATGCATACTTGTATTTTCTAAAGTATGCTTATCTATATCTGTATCTAAATATTTGGTTAAGGCCTTGACTTATTAGTCAAGGGCGGCAATAGCGCGCTGGTCGAGAGGCTTAGGCCTAATCAGGGATGTACTATTACATTGGTTGACCCTATGGTCTTTGGAAAACAAAGTGCGTGGCTAACTCTATGGCTAGTTACTTAGAGCTAAAGGCAAGGGCCCTTGGTGACTCCATGGTCATATAGCTAAGGCATAGAGCCCTGGGTGGACTCTATGATCATCTATTCAAGGCAGTGGGACCCAGAATGATCCTATCATCATTTATTTGTAATTGTATGCATGCATGAGTAGGTTATTACTGCTGGGCACGATAGATATGTATATGGAATATGTATTTACTATTCATGTTTATGTTTAAGTTTTCTTGCTGAGCCTTGGCTCACAGGTGCTATGTGGTGCAGGTAAGGGGAAAGGAAAGCTAGACCAGCCATGAGTTGGAGAGATTTGGTGGCAGCGTGTACATATGCGGCTGCTTGACCACCACGACCAAGGATATCTCAGAGGAACTAGGGTTGTATCTCTTATTTTTCCGCTTAGGCCGGCTGGTTATAACTTTTGACTTGTATATACCTTTTTAAACATTTTTTTGTATCATTTTGGGATCCCATGTATATACTAAACTTTTAAATATAAAGTAAACGTTTCCCTTTAACTGAAATTTTTAACCCTAACCCTTGTCACTAACCTTAGTTACATGTTTATAACCAAGGGACTTGATTAGCAAGTCTAAAACTATTTAAAGTACACAGTGTAACGGTCCTGAATTAGGAGGACGTTACAGAATTTGTTGCCTAGATTAACTTGTTTCCATTGTATGTAAATTTTTTCCTTGGTTAAATAGATCGCATGCTCAATGGATTTATTTCTTGGTGAATAGGATTAATTAAGAGCGCTTAGCTTTAATCAATTATAATAGGGAAACTAAGATAATTGACTGCTTAAGTGTTATCTGAGGGGTTATTAGTTTAATTGGGAATAGGGAATATTATTCATCATTGTTGATAGATTGATTGTTGAAGGTGGAGAATAATTCTTAACTGTATCTTTAAAATCATATTATCCATTGTTCTATGTGTATTACTGTAATATTCGCTTCTACTAGTAAGGGTATTATGGTAATCTGGCTTGGGTCAGGGTATTATGATAAATTGTATGTTCTTATGTGTTTAATTATACAAACTATAATATGCATGATTTATGGTGTATTTTTATTTTATGTTTTACGTCAAGCAATCCACACACATTAGTTTCTTCAAGTATTAGGGGCCAAAGTGCGATAGAAGTTGAATTATGGGGGTCAAAGTATAATTATGAGTTTTTTTTATAGAAAGTGTAATTATGAGAAGTTAAAACTATTAGTTTTGAATGGAAATTACTACAAAGGGCTTAAGAAATTATTAAGGAAAGGTTAGAGGTTGGGGTTAGTATGGTAAATGTATTTTATACAATTAATTAATTAATAAGGGAATTTAGCTTAGGATTCATACAATAGCCAGACGCTTTGGAATTACAGTAAGCCTAGAGTATCAGGCTAAGAAGATCCTCCTTGATCTGACTTTTGAGGCTTGGAGAATCAAAGGAGGGCGGGGATTTTGTATTGATGGACTAAGGATCGTAAAAGGGAAGCAATACCTTGAGGATTTAATCTAAGATCTTGAAAGGTAACTCTTTGAACTATGATTGTTTTAAGTTATGGTAGATTTATATTTTTGATAATGTAAGAGGAACTTAAGTGTAATTGGGGTAATAAAAGTGTATCTATTGTTTATGATTGATAATATCTGGCTTCCAAGGGTTAGAAACATGTTAAGATAGCTTATTTGAGGTTTTGGGGTCGAAGCTTTGCAATTAGGGTCAATTCCTAGGTTTAAAAATCGCATTTGTGATTTCCAGAAAAAGGGCCTAGCGTGACCGCGCCGAGCCCTAGCGCGACCAAGCTACCTAGCTAAATAGCCCTGGCGCTCTGTGAGCGGGACCGCATCCAGGCACTGGCCTAGAAACATGACTTTTGGGGATTTTTATGTACCTTTTAGATATTAGTTTGTAATTTTTGGAACTGTATGCACTGGAGTTTTAAGACTTTCTTAAGGAAAATATGGGGATGAATTAGTCTTTAAAAGAATATTAGTGGGTTTTATTATGTTTTTTTTTTTTTTGTTGAGGGTTTTAAAACCTTGTTATTATATGTTATGATTAGGCTCACTGAGGATATTTGAAGAGACACGTTAGGGTGTGTGGATCGTTGCTGCTTTTGAGGTAAGAAGAGTGGACACCTACACACAGGGTGTACACTTGACATACTTTACAGTAGAAACTACTTTATATGATATGTTTATGCTAATATATGAATATGCTAGTGTATGATTATGTTTATTAACTTACATGTAATTGTGGTTTATTTGTTTTGCGTGTATATGTGATAACTGCGTGACATGCTTACATTTTAAAATACATGTTTACGTTACGAAACTTCATGCTTATGATATGTTAAAAATGCATGCTTACGTTATATGACACTTGTCCAACTCAACTTGGGCTACATTATTTCATGATTTATGTTATATTTATCGTTATTGTTATTGATTTAAATTCCCAATTAAGGTTATTGGGTTATGTCCTACACAACTCTTCTTGTTGGGCTTTGGCTCATGGGTACTATGTGCTGCAAGTAAATGCAAAGATGTGGTTATTATGCAGTAAGTTTGAGAGCTTTAGCAGAGGGCGTACATGTCAAGGATTTAACGACCATAAGGGATCAGGCCTCCATTGGGAATTTATTAAGTAATTTTAGAAAAATGTTTTAGTTTTGTTGAATGGATTTAAAGTTGTTTATTTTACCTTATTTATGATAACTACGAAACTCCGGAGTTTCATTCTTTTAAATGTTTGGTTTGTATTTACGATGGATTTTCTATAAATAAAAGAGTATTTTTATTTCAAAATCAATTATGGTATTAGTCAGTTAATGTTTCAAGAAATTGGGGCGATACAATTACTTTATTTTATGTTATTAAATCTTGAAATAAAATCCCCTATTTAATTCTTATTTTTATTTTTAATGATAAGTTGAATAATAGTCCTTGTGGGTTTGACCCTTACTACCACTTTACTAATAATTTAGTGAGTAATAAGGAATATATATAGTTAAATTTGGTACAACATACGACACGCATCAATCTTCAAACTCTTCAAGGCAAATAGCCTCCTTCATGTTAATGGAGCATCGTCGAGCAGCACACTCGTCTCAACCAGCTCTTGGGAATTTCGATTCTTTTTACTGCCACGTGCCCCCTTCATATGCCACATCATCATGTCCAATTTTGGGTTAAACATAAACAATATATTTTCTTTAAAAATAAAGCATACGAAACAATACATAAGTGTTACAATTTTAAATTAACAAACTTAAGAAATTCTACAAATTTCGTGATTGGTCGGCATCTTGTATCACTTATATGTATGTCCAAGACAAATTTTCAAAACGAATACCCTTTAGTCATGATGCTATAGTGAGTAGCGTAGTCACTTATGAAGTTAGTGTTGGGGGGAGTGAGATTAAACCACCAATATAATAAGAATCTACACACAATTACCATTGACATAGTCCAATAGAAGATTAGGATAGATAAGTGCAAACCCTAGTTGTAGAACAAACTTGTTGATCTTCTTGCAAGCTTCAAACCTTAGATGGAACACCACTTGAATCCTTTTGATGAAGAATAATCAATACCATGGCTTATACATGAGATGGATCATTGTCGAAAATCTTTATTTCCTATCTCTTTATAGATTCTTGTGGCTTTTTATTGTAGGAAATTTAATTGGGATTTAATAAGCCTTTGAAATTCACAAGACAGGCATTTTCTTGATGAATTTCTTGAAGAAAACTTATTATATTTGAGAGAGAGAGAGTTGAAAAGTGTGATCAAGGCTTTACAACTATAAATGACCCATTTTATAGTGCATGCACCATTATTAAGTCTAACAAATTAGGTTGGAGCTTTTAAACATATCAATTTGGAGGCAAAAAATGTAACTTAAATGTTGAGACAAGCGACATGTCACCCATTGATAGGCGACATGTCACCTATCCTCTATCTCAAATGGATACCTAGCTGTGTGGCAACATGTCACCACCTAGGTTGCGACATATTGCCTCTTCACTGCCTTGGGTGACTAAAATCACCCTTAATTACCTCCAAATGATTTCAAACTTTTAGATTACGCTTATATACCTCATTGTATCACTATAGACCAATAAAAGTCAATTATTAATGCCTACAACAAAAACTCATATTTTCACTTCAACTTATGTGAAAAAAATTCAAGTGTTTCACACCTCATTGTGTAAACAACTATAATATTATATTTAACAATCTCAACAGTTAAGGGGCAGCAGCCCCCTTATTTGTTTTGTACAGCCACAAGTGAGGATTGAGCTACAAATTGAAGGAGTCGTCCTCTAGCCAGTCTTAGTGCTCTCAACACACCAATCTCAAGCACCTCGTCCATACACTTAAACTATAGGATAGGAATCGACTGAAGTTATGCATACAATGGTAACAATGTTGAAGAATTTTCATGAGCAACTCCACAACATGTCTCAAAATCTTCTGCGTGATGTCTATCCACCACCAAACGATGAGATGCATAACCTTTATGAAAATATTGTTGGGAGGTTTTGTTAGGAGAGAGTGACATTACAATAATAAGAATCTACACACAATAACACTTGAAAAAGTCCAAGAAAAGATTGAGACATGGATATGCAAACTCTAGTTGTATAACAAAACCCTTGTTCAACTCTTGTTAGAACACCACTTTTGTCTTTGATGAAGAGAATCAAACACAAGGCTTATACATGAGATGTACTATTGTCCAAATTTTCTATTTCCTAGCCCTTGATGGATTCATGAGGCTTTCTCTTGTAGGAAACATAATTGAGATTGAACAAGCCTTAAAATCCACAAAGACAAGGACTTTCTTTATGAATTTCTTGGATAAAACATATGATCTTCAGAGAGAGAGAGGTTAGAGAGAGATTTGAAAGAGTGATTGAATCTATCAAAACTCTAAGAGAACCCTTTTATAGTGTAGGCACTTTCATTAAGTCCAACCAATAGGATTGGAGCTTTTGAACACATCATTTGGAGCTTAAAACACATGTCTATATGGACACATCAGGTGATGTATCACCTACTAGTAGGCGATGCGCCACGTGTTGTATATCGCCAAAAGTGACCTTAAACACCTCCAAATGCTCCCAAATTTTTTGGGCATCCTTTGATACCTCAATGTATTGCTTTGGACCCAAAAACACAATTTTAAATGCCTATAACAAAAAGTCAAATTTCACATCTCCACTATGTGAGACCATTTAGTGTTGGTTATTTACGATTTTTCCCCCTGAACTATGACCTATGCATTGTCGTGCCCCTTGATTTTTCTTGCCATTGTGAACTATTCATAGTGTTGTAAAGTGGGACTTCCATCCAATTTCGTTACATGTGACTAACGAAATGCTGACGTGGCTTTTTGGTCACTGATGTGTCAGCACCACATCAGTGCCACATGTAATTTAAATAAAAAATATTTTGTTTTTAATAAAAGCTAAATAATATATTTTAATTATTCTAATAATATAATAAAACAATATTAGCTATAGATGTTTTTTTACAATAAACAAACAAAACTAAACTTAAATTTAACTAATAAGATCGTAATTACTAAGTATCTTCCTCTTACACGGTTCTTCTTCCTCACCAAAAATCGTAGACTTCTTTTCTCCTCCTCTTCATGACTTTCAAACATGGCCACCACCATGCCGTCGATGAACCACCCCATCCCTTGAAGACATTGTGCCTCTAAGAAGTCGCCGCCATGCATATGGGTCTCTCTCCCATGCGATGGAACCAGATCTAGGTTCAATCTGTCTGGGTTTGTGGTTGAACCTTTCTTACTCCTCCTTTTTTTTCGATCTTTCTTCTTCTTCTTGCCATGACGACGAGCTTTGCACTGAAAGAAGCCTGATATTTTGAATGATTTAGAAATCTAGGTTTGAATTAGAAATTTTTTGTTACTTTGAATAAAAATGGGTGATTTTTTTTAATTGTAGAGTCCAAGAACTTTACTTAGCTAGTTAGATAGTAGTAGCAATAGTAATAGTTATAGTATTTTTATGACTGTGGATTTTGGTTCAGACCGGGATTTAGTTTGACACTCGTAGCAACACTTGTAGATATTATAAGTTTAACCTATAGTTCAAGAATATTAATTATAACCTAAGGTTTAATTGATATGACTGATTATGAAGGTGATATTTATTATAATACAAGGTTTAGACAAACCCAATAAGGAAATGACACTTGTCATGTGTATGTTTAATGAATAATTAAGTATTTTGAGGAATAAATTTAATAAGAGTAATATTTGAATATCCTAGGGTCTGCCAGCAGCTTTGAATTCGTTAGAGGACATAGTCAAGGTTGTTTACTCAATTCAAATTAGGCTGAAATGTGCAATTACATGTATAATATTTCAGCGTATGTCGATATATTGCAGCACTAGGGGGCGATATATCGGCATACGGGGATACGAAAAACACGTAACTTCGCACGGTCACCTCGACGAGCCTCGGGCATATTAGCCCAGGTGATATATCGCCTACTAGGGGCGATATATCGGCTCATGTGGATGATTTTTGATTGTTTTTGAAACCGAGCTTATTTTAATCCTTAACCTCTTGATAAGTCCAGCATCTTTCTGACCGAGTCTTCAGCCTCTGCTGAACGAATATTCAAAGATTGTTCAATTAAAAAGCCATTATTTTATTCAAGCTAAATAAAGATATTTTCATTCTTGAACTCTATAAATAAGACCTAGTGCCCATCCATTTATTCATTCATCAAGCTAAGTTCAGAGTCTGCAAGCTGCTAGGTTATTTTAGAGTGATAAACACTTGGGTTGGGGTTATAAGCTTTATCCTTATAAGCTTAATAAACACTCGGGAAGTAAGGTTCATAGTATATTTCGGTTCGAGGTGTAGTTCGGTTATAGAAGCATTCGAGGTATTCCTTCTTCTAGTTCCTTTCTGTGTTATTCTTATAGTTTTTCTACTCAAAATCCTAACTCATATTCTCTATTTTGGTTAGGAATCTAAGATCTTGAACGTAAGATTGTTCTTGGTAAGTATCTTTTCGATGGTATAGTTCGTTCGTTTCATCTCTTTTCTTTAAGTATACTCACCTTTCTATTATGGTTTTTAGGAGTGTTCCAAAGTCCCGATACTGTTCTCATATCCCGGTATATTGGTAAGGAAAATAGGATAGGATTTTATATGTTATATGATGTGTTAAATGTTTATTACGTATGTTGATAGACTTGGGCATATGACTTGTATAGCTAACAAGCCCCAATAAATTTATGGGCATATGACTTGCTTAGTTAGCAAGCCCCACAAATCTAATGGGCATATGCCTTGATTAGTTAACTAGCCCCAAGTAGTATAATGGCCATTGTAGTATATATGACATATGTTTATGATATGCTTATGGTATATGTTATTACATGTTTTTGGCATATGGTATGAATTTTATGAATACGATTTATGTTGTTAGATTTTTCGTGCTGGGCATTAGGCTCATTCCTTTATGTTTATATGTGTAGGAAAATAGCTTTGGCGGCGGGAAAGGTTCTTGGCAGCTTGGGGATGTGTATTGAGGCAGGATGGAATCGGTGGACTGAGCATTCGATTTGAGGATGAAGTCTTTAAGTCTTTAAATCATATTTTCTATGTATTTTTCTGCACTTAGTTTTGTAATCGATTTATTTAGATCATGCTATGTTTTTATTTTTGAAACAATGGGATCCCATATCCTAACTACATTTTTATGTATTCAAACCTTTTCTTTATCTAATAAAGTTATGATGTTTTCATATGTACATTTTCTTATGATTAAGTATAGTAGTTATTAATGGTCCAAGGTCTAGAATAGTTGGGTCGTTACATTAATGGTAATAGATTTGTGATTTTCTTGTTTGTTAAATCTTTTTTATGTATTTTTTTTATCGTTACAATTGGGTTTGAAAAACCTACAAATGAATATGTTAAAACTCTGACTTCTATTGTAAATATTTTATTGCAAAACCCATAAATGAATGGGTCAATATTTATTTTTAAAAGAACAAAAATGTACTGATAAATACCAGAACCCATTAGCAAGATATATACATAATTTTATGATTGGTTAAATACAAAGTGAAATTAGTTAGGCACAAAGAGGTGCAAAAATCATGACGACTTCACTAAAGTTAACATACTTTTGGTATAGACATTTATAAATCATCTTTTTGGTCCAAAGTGTTTCTTTGGACTGTATAAGAGTACCTAAAAAGTTTGGATGCATTTGGGGATGTTTTGTGACAATTTTTGGAGCGTCAAGTCAGGGGTACCTACGTTGCATCGCCAGTCCTATAAAACCCCATCCAAGCGCCGCATCGCTTGGGTGCAGGTGACGTGTCGCCTAGGCCGTCCATACGTATCCGTTTTGCTCCAAAATTTAAAACAAATGCTTCAATCCTATTGGTTGAGCCTAATGAGGGTTAAAGGGGTCACTTGAGTCTTTGGTGAATTAACCACTCACCTCTATATCTCTCTCTAAACCTCTCTCTCTCTCTCTCTCTCTGGCTCTCAAGATTACTAGTTTTCAACAAGATCTTCATCAAGAAAGCTTGACTTGTATGAATATTCAAGGCTTGTGAATCTCAATCTCATTCCAAGATAGTAGATTCAAGAAATCTCAAGGAGGAGGCTAGGAATAGAGATTTTTGGACAACAAATCTTCATTTGTGTCAAACCTTGGTTCCATTTTGTGTTTCACATAAAATCATAGACTAATGATTTTATGTATCAAGGTTCTTCGACACCAAAGGTCAATTCTCTTGAGTTGTAATATACAAAACTTGGTTTATATAGCCTAACCCTCAACACATAATGATATTAACAAGAATAAAAGAACAAGAAAACTATTTGCTTAATCAAAAGATAATTCATATGAATTCAAGAGCACTAATGATATAATCAAGAACACTGTGGATATTGTTTGGGTCTTGAGAGGGCGAGGGGAGATGTATCGAGGAAGTAGAGGAATGAGAGAGAGAAAGAACAAAAAAATTGTTTTCATAAAAGCTTTAGTTTATTTATTAATTTTAGTTTACTTTTTATTTATTAATTTTTATTAAGAAAATTATTTTATTGAAATTTGAAATTACATTTGGCACTGACGTGGCGCTGACACATCAGCGACCAAAGAGCCACGTTAGCATTTTGATAGCCACATCAGACAAAATTGAATGGAAGTCCCACTTTACAATACTGTGAATAGTTTAGGGGAAATTTTTAACAGCTAGAAAAAATATGAGGGAACAATAACATATAGGTCGTAGTTTGAGAGGAAAAAATCCTAAATAGCCTTTAGTGTTTTGCACCTAGCTTATGTAAGACCACTTAGACTTTGTATTTTAACCAATCCTAAACTTCTCCCACTTTGTTAAATATAAACTTCTTCCTCTAAATCAAAATAGTATTGGTGTATAAAATAAAGTACATTTCGACTTAGTGAAAATACCACAAATTCTTATTGAAATATGTAATATCTGTTTTCTTTAAGGAGGGGTATTTTGATAAATTTGCCTTGGTGCAAGGGAATTGGTGTAATATGTTTTGATGATATTAAAATGCATGATTAAATTATTATGTATGTCTATGGTTGTCCAAAGAATGAAGACATTGATCACACATTATTCCTCCAAGTAGTAGGGGCATATTTGTTAAGAATATCTAAGATTTGGGGTTAAAGTAAAATTATGAAACTTATGATAGAAATTGTAATTTCTATAAGTTGAAACTATTAATTTAAGAAAGAAATACTAAAAATGGCTAAAGTGAATTAATGTGGTGGTTAGGATGATTGAAAATATGGTAATTTCGTTATAGATGGTGAATATAAATAGATTAATATGGACTCGGGTTCAAATTTTGAATCACTAAGGAAGAAGAAGAATTCTCCCATCAAGCTTGGAACTTGAGAGTTCTTTGGACTAAGATTGAAGGAAAGATTTCATGGTCAATGGTTGTTGAATTTGTGGGGTAAGATTTCTTGTACATTCTTGAGTTTTCAGAAAAGTTTCCATTAGAATTCTTAAGTTTGAATACATGATAATGGTGATAAAGGTAGATGTGCATGGCAGATTACTTTTAATTGATAGAAGTGCATGCTAGGATCTATATTGTTGATATATATTGGTTAGAAACATGATAGGAATGAATGAATGGGTGATTAAAGATCTGGTTATTTGAATTTTTGAAATAGCTTGTTGAGGAAGAAAAAGTTAAGGTTCTTGAACCCTAAAATCATGCATGAACCATTATGAATGCATGAATATGTTTTTGGTGTTGTTTCCATGATTAGAATGTATTGGGATTAATATTTGACTGTTTTAGGGTCAAAACTGGGTTTAAATGTGGATTTTTGGAGGGTTGGGTAGATTGGAGAAGATGAACATGAAGAAGAAATCACACTTGCAATTTTTGGGAACGATGTCGAGCACGACCACACTCGATGTCTGGTGCGACTGCATCGAAGTTCCAAAAATGAGGTTTTCCTCATTTTTCTCAGTTTGACTTGGGCTTTGAGGATCTTACATTGGGATTTTCTATTTGGTTGTTTTAGGAAATTCTTGGGTACACATTAGAGTGGTTTGGTACCTAGAAAGAGTAAGATTACTTGCATAATGATTTGTTTGAATGCAAGTCTCTAAAAGATAAAATTTTGTGTGTTGTTTGACATAGGGCTCTCTAAGACTACTTGAAGGTACATATTGAGGGTGTGGATCACTGCTATAATTGAGGCAAGAAGAGTGATGGACCCAAAAGTAGTTACGTTTTAAATAAGTATATCGCAAGCCCACGAATCGTATATATAGTATAGTGTTCGTGTAAGCAAGGATGTCGAACCCAAAGGAGTGGTCTAAAATAAAAAAGAAGCTATTTTAAATCAATACTAAATAAACTCTAACCTAGCTCCAAAGATTGATGATGTTTTTGTATCAATAACAATAAAATAAAGCAAGAACAATAAAATAAAGGATGGTAATAAATGTATTAAAAACAAGATATATAAATAAAATAGGAATCGTAAACAAGTTGGTAGAACAAGATTATTAAGGTATTAGAATCCACAAAACATAAGTTTAATAATATTTATAAGTATATTGATTCCCAAGTTTTATTGATAGTAGAAATTAATAAAACTATCACTTTTTTTCACTTTAGATTTTTTATTTAAGCACAAGTTATTATAGAAATATAGGACTTATCTTCACTTTTAAAATTATAATTTCAAAGTATTTAGAGTGAATCAATCTAATGAAACAACAACAACAAAATCAAAGAATACTACTTATAAGGCAAAATATAATATTTTTGTTCTAAGCTTGGATGTACTCAATTTAATGGCACACCTTAATCAAAGAATATTATGATATTGCACAAATGAAGAACAAAGTGTAAATATGTTCCAACAATAAAAAATACAAGATATTAAAGATAGAAGAAGATAATTAAAGAAGAAAATTCATAGACTTTATTGCACAAATGAGAAATCAACATACAAATAAATATTATCTAGTTACATATTGTTTCATCATCACCTTAATAATCTTAAAATATTATAAACTCATAACTAGAGTAGAAATTACAATACAAAAGAGATACATACTTGAAAATGTTCTTGAAAAACACTAAAATGGAGAAGAGAATGGTAGAGAGAAAATGTAGAAAAGAGATAGTAACCCAAAATGTGAAGTCCCCCAAAATGCTCTTGAAACTATCTATTTATAGCCAAAATAAAGTGTTTAAAATAATCAATTTATATTAATTAAATTGATTAAATTAAATTTTAAAGGAAGAATAATATGGCATAATTAGTGTAAAAAGATGTGAATGTGAATTTTGGGGTATAATGATTGATTTTGTTGTAAAATATGTAAAAACGTTAGGTAAAAAGGTATCATTTTTTGACATTGTGGGACAAGGGGACAAGGAGACCATGTTGGGCTCAAGGAAAATGGCAGGTGCCTTCTAGTAGACGGGCCCGTGTGAGGAGAAGGCCCAGGTATCTGGGCCGTGGAGCTGGGCTGAGGAGTTGGCATGCCCGGTTTGGTGGAAAAAAGCCCAGGCCGAGAAGGAGAATAGCTGGGTTGTTGGCGTGGGCCTGGCTTCCTTGGGTCACGGGGCTAGGCTAAGCACTTATGTCAATTTCAGCCTAAGTTTCTAATTTTTTTTCCACTTCATTCAATCTTTTCTTTTCTTGTTATTCGAGAGAAAATATGCAACATATTCCCTATAAAAATAAACATAAACTAAATCATAATCAAATATTTTCAATTATAAAATAAATCATACGGATTCTTTGAAAATACTAATTAAAACTTAATTTAATTTAACATTTAAGATCAATAAAAGTGCATTTTTTTTACTTCTAACTAAACTTCAATAATTCAAATAATTAAACTACAACATTTTACAACAAAATAACTATATAAACACACAAAAATCTATAGAATTAAAATAAACCTAATAAATTCAAAATTACTTAAAACTTAATAAATCAATTAAAAATTCAAGAACTAAGAAAAAATTAGCATATTTAATTAGATAGAATAACTCTATTTTGTAGAGTTATCACAACGCCAAACTTAATATTTTGTTAGTCCTCAAGCAAAAGAAAATTAAAACACACATTTTGTTTATCGGTGATACAAAAAGTATTTTCTCAAAAATTGCATGATGAAAATAATTGTCAAGAAATTATAATAAAAGTTAAGCTTATGTAATTAATCAAATAGTCAATTTGGCTTTATAAAATTGATTTTTTTTTCATTTAACTAATAGTAAATAAAAGTGTTCTTATTTTGAAAAAGATCATTTTTGTTATAAGAAAAATTGCACAACAATTAAAAACAAAGCTTAAAAAAAATTATTCATATTTTTAAGAGAACTAAACTCAAACACAATCAAGATTTTTATCATTGAAAATGAAAAATATCACCAATTTTGTTTTTCAAACAAAATAACACAAAACTCAATAAAACATATGTTCTCCTAAAAATAATAACCATACAAACTCATTACCCCCAAACTTCATTTAAACATTGTCCTCAATATGTTAAAAACACAAATAGAATTTGAAAATAAAAGAGTTTAGAATTTAGAATGATCATACCTTGATATGGTGCATCGTCAAGCGAGTAAAAGATACAAGAGACAAAAATTAAATCATACATAAAACAAACAAAACAAATAAAACACAAGTTACAAGGATCAATAGAAATCAAAAAGCTTGGTAAACAAGATCCTCATCAACTTCATCGATTTTTAATTCTAAAAATGGCTTTAATTTTTATCCATTAAGTTTTAAAATATCACCATTTTTAAGATTTTCAATTTCAATAGCTCTATGTGGAAAAACAATTGTAACAATGTAAGGGTCAGACCACCTAGAGCGTAACTTTCCTAGGAATAAATTAAAACGAGAGTTGTATAAAAGGACTTTTTGACCTGGAGAAAAATATTTTCTCAAAATATTTTAATGCAGCATGATTATAATAGACAATAATTTTAGATTCTAATAAATAAGATCTAAATTTCTCCAATGCAAAAACAACAATAAGCAATTCCTTCTCTGTTGTGGAATAATTTAATTGAGCATCATTTAAAGTTTTTCTAGCATAGTAAATTACATGAGATATTTTTTTAAGTCTTTGTCCTAAGACAGCACCCATAGCATAATCAGAAGCATCACACATTATTTCAAAAGGTATATTCCAATCAGGAGGTCGAATAATGGATGCAGTAGTCAAAATATTTTTTTAATTTATCAAAGGCAACATGACAATTATTATGAAAGACAGAAGCATTTTCTTTTCCAAGTAAATGGCATAAAGTCCGAGAAACTTTGCTGAAGTCTTTTATAAATCTTCTATAGAAACTGACATGGCCTAAGAATGATCTTATTTCTTTCACAGTTTTAGGCGGGGGAAGTTTTGAAATAAGATCAGCTTTAGCTTTATCAACTTGTATTCCCTCAGATGAAATTACATGACCTAAAAAAAATCCTTTTAAAACCATAAATGACATTTTTCCTAATTAAGCATAAGGTTTTTTTCTTTACAACGAATCAAGACAAGAGAAAGATGGTGTGAACATTCATCAAAGGAAGATCCAAACACAGAAAAATCATCCATAAATACTTCAAGGAATCTTTCAACCATGTCAGAAAAAATTGAAATCATACACCTTTGAAAAGTCGTAGGTGCATTGCATAACCCAAAAGGCATGCGACGATAGGAGAAAGTCCCAAATACCCATCATAACCCAAAGGGCATGTAAATGTAGTCTTTTCTTGACCTTCTGGGAGGGCAATGGGGATTTAGTTATATCTCGAATACCCATCAAGAAAGCAATAATATGCGTGACTAGCTAAATGTTCAAGAATTTGATCAATAAAGGGTAAAGGAAAGTGGTCTTTTCTAGTAACATTATTTAGCTTTCTATAGTCTATGCACACTCTCCACCCTGTTTGTACTCGAGTAGGGATTAATTAATTTTTCTCGTTTTCAAAAACAGTGATCCTCGACTTTTTAGGAACAACTTGGACTGGACTAACCTATTGAGTATCAGAAATAGGGTAAATGATACCCACATCTAGTAATTTAATGACCTCTTCTCTAACTACTTCTTTCATATTTGGACTTAGCCTTCTTTGACATTCCCGAGAGGTTTTAGCATTCTCTTCTAGATGAATTATATCCATGCATATGGATGGGCTATTTCCCTTAATGTCCCCAATGTTCCATCCTATGGCTTCCTTATGTTTTCTAATGACATCTAACAATTTATATTCCTGTTCTTTGTCTAAGGCAGATGCAATGATAACAGGCAAGGTTTCAGATTCTCCTAGAAAAACATATTTTAAATTTTCTGGTAAAGGTTTGAGGTCTAACTTTGGAGACTCGAAAATTGATTTAACATGTTCTAAGGGTTCAACTTTGGTATCATTTAATGGGTATATACTCTATCAAAGCATTCACATTGTCATTAATAATCAATTTATATTAATAAAATTGATTAAATTAAATTTAAAATGAAGAATAATATGGCATAATTAGTGTGAAAAGATGTGAAGGTGAATTTTGGGGTGTAATGATTGATTTTGTGGTAAAATATGTAAAAAAACAAATTGGGTAAAAAGGTGGAATTTTTGGACATTATGGAACAAGGGGACAAGGAGACCATGTTAGGCTCAAGGAAAATAGCAGGTGGCTAGGCTAGGTGGCTGCTGGCAAGCGAGCCCGTGTGAGGAGAAGGCCCAAGTGGCTGGGCCGTGGAGCTGGGCTAAGGAGCTGGCAGGCCCGGTGTGGTGGAAAAAAGCCCAGACTGAGAAGAAGATCAGCTGGGCTGCTGGAGATGATGGCATGGGTCTGGCTTCCTTGGGCTGTGGGGCTAGGCTGAGCACTTATGTCAATGTTGGACTAAACCAAGTGCAAAAAATGCAACATATTCCCTACAAAATAAACATAAACTAAATCATAATCAAATATTTTTAATTATAAAATAAATCATATTTATTCTTTGAAAATACTAATTAAAACTTAATTTAATTTAACATTTAAGATTAATAAAAGTAAAAAAAATTACTTCTAACTAAACAACAATAATTCAAATAATTAAACTACAACATATTACAACAAAATAACTATAAAAACACACAAAAATCTATAGAATAAAAATAAACCAAATAAATTAAAAATTACTTAAAAACTTAATAAATCAATTAAAAATTCAAGAACTAAACAACAATTAGCATATAAAATGTGTAACGCCCTGGTTACTCCAAGACCGTTATTGTGAAATTTGAACCATGCTTAACTCGCTAATTGAGTTCTTTGGTTATAAACATGCATCTAGGTGTCATTAATAGGTTAAGGTGAAAAACCAATCAAAAGGAAAGGATGTATTTTATATAAACATAAAACTGTTCATGGGCCCATAAAAACGTTTACAAGTTATTTACAATCCAAAATGGTCATTACAGTTTAAAATTTACAACCCGCTGACCTAAGCTGCAAAAAAAAATAGGGTAAACCCCCTAGTTCCTCCGGAAAAACTCCTTAGCCAAGGTGGTCAAGCGGCCGCATATGTACACATCACCACCTAAGCTCTCTACTCAAGGATGGGTGAGCTTTTCTTCCGTTTACCTGCACCGCATAGCACCCATGAGCCAAAGCCCAACAAGAAAACTCAATACTGCATGTATATAATATCAAATGATGATCATGATAATCATCCAGAGCTTATAGCCCTGACCAGATGAGTGAGTATCACTTTGTGGTTCCATTAACCATGAAGGAGCCTATAACTCTAATCAGATGAGTGATTTAACACTTGAGGTTCTGTTAAACCATAATGAGTGACTGACGAGCAAGTCACTACGGGGCTCGGCACCCATAGCCATGTGACAATTCATTCGATTGGACCTTCTGGCCCTGGCTCCAATCAAATGAGTGACTGCTAGGTAAGTCACTCGGGCTCAACACCCATAGCCATGTGACTAAACAGTCATTGGGGCTCTCTAGCCCTGGCTCTAAGTGACTAGCCTTAGGCTAAACTAGCGCTTTTAGTTTTCATGGAACTTGAGGTCGATCTGACATTAATTCTCATTTGAGTCATTCAATGCAGATGTCGATTAGATCTAATCTTTGTTGGCTTCCGTTAAACACGCTAAGATCGTTATTGACTTATTAGTCAATACCAGGTGACCAGTGCTCAGTACTACTGCCAAACTTGACTAATGAGTCACAGCTTCATAGTTAATACTGAAACCGTTGTCAATTCTGACTATTTAGTGAGTGCCATGCACAAGTGAGCAAGATTTGTTAAGCATTCGACATGCAATCAATGTCCATATTTAAACATTCAACATGCCTCAAGAATAACCATCCATGTCACATATGGGGTGCAGTTTTCTTACCCTTGGTTCGAGCGAGAATTAATAAAAGAACGACCCTTGAGAACGATCAAACTTTTAGTCCCTTGATGGTCACCTGGTCATAACCAATTACGGGATTCCATCAATAAAATGAACAACAAAGGTTTCTGAACCAAAACCTAGCCTCCGGGACATCGAATCCTACTAAACCGGGTAGTAGAAATGATCCTGAGGCCTAAGGTTTGAATCCCCAAGCTAAAAACCCACTTTTGACCAAAATTCCACTAAGGGCCACGACCCTCCCTCACCATGTCGCGGCCCGCCTCCTCAACCAGAAGCGGCCCCCTTTCATTTCCCCAACACGGGTCGTGGCCCTCCTTCTCCATGCCGCGACCCAACAGAGCCGCGGCCCCACCTGAAACTCAGCCAAAAACCCCTATTTTTCCCCTTTGAACTCATTTCAACACCCCATAAAATCTCTCCCAATATCACAAAGCAAAGCCACCAACTATTACCACAACTTATCTACCATATATGCATCAAAACCTAAGCCTTACACCAATCAAAACTTCATCAAATTCCCCATTCAATGATCAAAACTCCAAACCATAACACCATCACAAAAACAGAGCAAGACACTATAAAATGGAACTAGAACCTTACCTTAAGCTTAGGTTGAATCCTCTTCAATGGCTGAACACTAGTCTAAGACCTCAGGCTTCAATCTCTGAGCTTGAATCCCCAAACTTGCTTCAAAATTCAAAGGAAGGAGAAGAGAAAGATGATGATCGTGAGGAAGGTAACAAGGCTCTGTTTTTGGTTCTTTTTCTACAGCCTGCAGCCTTTATATAGCCTAGGTCAAATGACCAAAATACCCTCCATGCTTAAATCATTTCTTAACAACCCCAAGGGAAAAATCGTCTGTTTCCACCTATCTCATTAATCATTATTAACGCCCTCCAATCCCCGCTATTCTCAAATACTAATAAGATCATATCCCATTACCCTTTAATTCCCGGTAATGCTTTAGTCATCAAATCACCCCGAGACTTACCCCGAGCCCCGAACTTAAACCTATTATGACCAAACCGCTAACTTGTTACTCAAAGATCGTCTGATGCCGAATGGCTCGAAAAAATACACATTATGATGTGGCCTCAACAATAGTTCATCAACATGCAAAAAAATACACAATTACACCCTCAACGGGCCAAATTACCAAAATGCCCCTGTGATAAAATGTGGACCCACATGCATGCATTTAACATCATATTATAATATAATTCACATAAACATGCATATAATAGTTTAATGGCATAATAAATCAGTTATGGCCCTCCCGGCCTACTAATCCAACCATTAAACCGCATTAGGGATTTTGGGGCATTACAACTATCCCCTCCATACAGAAATTTCGTCCTCGAAATTTACTTGAACAGCTCGGGATATTGATTCTGCGTATCTGACTCCAGCTCCCAGGTCGCTTCCTCGACCTTGCTGTTCCTCCACAATACCTTAACCAAAGGTATCGTCTTATTACTGAGGACCTTGTCCTTTCTGTCAAGTATCTGGACTGTTTGTTCCTCATAGGAGAAATCTGCCTCAAGCTCCAGATCTTCATAGCTCAAAACATGAGTCACATCAGATAAATACCTCCGAAGAGCTGAAACATGAAACACGTTATGCACGCCTAAAAATGCCAGAGGCAAGGCCAACCTGTAAGCTACTTGACCAATCATTTCCAGGATCTCAAATGGACCTAAAAATCTAGGGCTCAGCTTGCCCTTCTTCCTAAATCTCCTCACCCCTTTCCATGGCGAGACTCTAAGGAAGACATAGTCTCCCACTTGGAACTCCACGTTCCTGCACTTGGGATCTGCATAGCTCTTCTGTCTACTCTGAGAAGCGAGCATCCGAGCTCTAATCTTCTCAATGGCCTCACTGGTCCTCTGAACTGCTTCAGGACCCAAGTATCTCCTTTCCCCTATCTCATCCCAATGAATAGGAGATCTGCATTTCCTACCATATAGCATCTCATAAGGTGCAACCCCAATGGTAGACTGATAACTGTTGTTGTAGGAAAACTCTATCAAAGGTAGATACTTACTCTAGGATCTACCAAAGTCCAGCACACATGCTCGCAACATGTCTTCCAATATCTGGATTGTCCTCTCAGATTTCCCATCTGTCTGAGGATGATAAGCAGTAATGAACTTCAACTATGTTCCCATGGCCTTCTGTAAACTCCCCCAGAACTTGGAAGTAAAAGTGGGGTCTCGATCTGACATGATCGACCTTGGCGCTCCATGAAGGCGCAAGATCTCTCTCATATAGAGATTTGCATACTGGTCAACTATATAAGTAGTCCTCACTGGCAAGAAGTGAGCTGACTTGGTGTAGCGATCCACTATAACCCAAATAGAATCATGATAACCAACAGTCCTGGTAACCCCACCACGAAATCCATCGTGATGTCCTCCAATTTCCACTCTGGGATATCCAGAGGCTGCAATAATCCTGCCAGCCTCTGATGCTCAGCCTTGATCTGTTGACACGTCAAGCACTTAGCCACATATTCTACTACATCCTTTTCATCCCAGGCCACCAATACAACGATCTCACATTCTGATACATATTCGTGGTGCCTAGATGCAAAGAATAAGGTGTAGTATGAGATTCATTCAGAATCTCTCGCCTCAAAGCAGTGTCTACGGAACACATATCTGCCCCTTGTATCTCAACAAGCCCATCTCAAACACTGTATAATCTCTGGATGCTCCATCCAAAACATCCTCTTTGATCTTAATCAGTTGTTGATCACTCAACTAACCCTCCTTGATTCTCTCCAACAGTGTAGACTGTAGCATAATATTGGCCAACTGGCCCACCAGCAATTCTATACCAGCTTTGGTCATATCATCTACTAACTCTCTGGCTATCAGCCTTGCACTATAAATCCGCCCGAACCCTTCCAACTTAAAGCATCAACTACCATGTTAGCTTTTCCTGGATGATACAAAATCTCACAATCATAATCTTTTACTAATTCCAGCCAACGCCTTTGTCTCATATTCAAATCTTTCTGTGTGAAGAAGTATTTCAGGCTCTCGTGATCTGTATAGATCTCACACTTCTCCCCATAAAGTTAATGCCTCCATACCTTTAAAGCAAACACCACAACCACCAACTCTAAATAATGAGTAGGATATCTATGTTTGTAACGCCCTGGATAGCCAAAACCGCTACACTGTGTATTTATAAAGGTGTAAGACTTGCTAATCAAGTCGTTTAATCAAAACGTGTCATTAGCTAAAGTGTTCTAGGGCTAAAAGACATTTTGGCCTCAAAAGATACATTTTATAAGTTATAAACAGTTTACAGAAGGGAACCCCAAAACTTACAATGTTTAAAAGTTGGTTTACAAAATTCAGCAGTTAATGAGTAAACATTAGCCATACTAAGGCAAAATACAAGGTTCCGGTCCTCTCGTCCCTGTAATCTCCTCAACCGTGGCGGTTGAGCGGCCTGACATGTACATTCACCCTGAAGAGCTCTCCAATCAAGGTTGATCGATCTTGCCCTTGCCTTTACCTGCACCACGCAGCAGCCGTGAGCCAAGGCCTAGCAAGAAAACAACATACACAGCATAAACAATATTATCAAACAGGCATTCCAATAAGCATGTTCAGATATTCGATCCACAGCATATAAGCACACTTCAAGGTACAAATAACCTCAACTATACTCAAATTATTCAACAATCTCATTAATCACATTCATAGCCAAATATAATAATCAATTAACACAAATACTAGGGTCGACACCTTAGGTCGCACCCTCTGTTTAACCCACTGACTCCGGCCTGCTTAAACTGAGCTCAGTGCATAATAAGTTGTCCTCGGATACCAGTGTCCGAGCCGTGCCAATTGCACAAGTTAACCGTGGCACGCTTAGGCCGTTGGTTTACAATTTACATGGCATAATACCATTCTTTCAATCATATATATCAGGGAGCCCTTAGTCCCATTCAAATATTCGACCGAGTGTAGTTTTCTTACCTTTAGCTTCTAGATGAATCAGTTACGGGCGATACTCCTTGAGCGCGATCCGATCCCCGAGCCCTAGCTTAGCACCTAGTCACAACCATGATGAAAGATACCATTAACAACCTTAAATGAGTTTCCAAACCAAGTTCTAGTCCCCGGATCATTGAACTTCACCAAATATGGTAAAAGATTCAATCCCGAGCACCCTAGGTTAAATTCCCAAGCATAGGCCACCCATGTCGCGGCATGGCCCCCAAACAGAACCATCTAAGGTACAAAAACAGGTAAGGGCCGTGGCATTGCTTGGGCCATGCCGCGGCCCGCCCTCCTTCCTCAGGATGCAACAGCCTCGAAGGGCCGCAGCTCACCAAGAACCATGCCGCGGCCCGACCCTTCGAACCCAGAAAAATCCACCATTTTCAATCTCTAAACCTCACCTAAATCCATCCCAAATCCCCCAACTTAATACCAATTAATAATAACAACATTAGAATGATTTAAACAACACAACTCCACCAAAAATCCAGCCTAACACTCACCAAGATCCCAATTCCAATTTCTGAGATTTCAAACCCACAAAACTCCAAAACCAGCCATGAAAGCTCTCAAATTCAACCATCAAACTTTAAATTAAACCTTACCTCAGCTGCAGAATCACTTCTCCAAGAGTCCCCTGACCTATCTTCAAAGTTCCAAGCCTCAATTTCCACCTTAAATGCCAAAACCACAGATATTTAAGACTCAGCCATTTCTCTAAATTCCTAACCTCAGAAACAAAAATTCAAAGCTTACCTTGGCTCTATCTCAGACCTTGATCAGTTCCTGAGCTAATCCTCCAGATTATTCCCTTCAATTCCCAAAGATACAGCTTAATTCCAGCAGTTCCCTCTTAAGTTCCAGTAGTTTTTCTTCCTTAAGAGAGAGAAGAGAGCAAAGCTGAGAGTAAGTCGGTTCTAACTTTGTGTCTACTGTTTTCTAAGTCCTCCAAGTATATCCTTAGGTTATTAGACTAATCCCAGAGCTCGGGGTGCCGGAAACGTCCCCGAGGCCAAAACAGTAAAATCCCCCAATATTCCCGTCTAGACTCCCTAACCTCAAATATATCTCCAATTATTTATTTTCATCACCCGATAGTCTAAATCACAACCCGATACCTAAAATACTCCTTGACTTGTCCAAAGTCCATTATAATGCCCCGTTGTGACTTTTCCTGCTATCTAGCCCTAGGATCGCCTCGAGTCGCCGGCTGCAGAATTATCCACATAATAATGTGGTTCTCGCATATATCACATACATATATATCACATCATCATATAATATCATCAATTATCATAAGCACACTATTAATCATATAATTACACATTTAAGTCAATAACATTCATTCTAATCCCAATTATGCTCTCCTGGCACACTAATCAAGGCCCTTAAGCCTTATTAGCAAATTTGGGTCGTTACAATGTTCATACTCCTTCAGCTGACGTGAGGCATAAACAATTACCTTCCCTGACTGCATCAGAACACAGCCCGAACCTTGATGTGAAGCATCGCAGTAAATCACAAACTTCTCCTGATCTATTGGAAGACTCAGAACTGGAGCAATAATCAATCTCTACTTCAGTTCCTGGAAGTTGTTCTCACACTTGTCTGACCACACAAATTTCTGATTCTTACGTGTCAGTTCAGTCAATGAAGTAGAAATCTTTGAGAACCCTTCCACGAAATGCCTGTAATATCCTGCCAATCCAAGGAAACTTCTTACCTCAAAAGCATTCTTTGGCCTTGGCCAATCTTTGAGTGCCTCGATCTTTGCTGGATCTACCTTAATCCCCTCCTTACAGACAATGTGCCCAAGAAAAGATACCTGAGATAACCAGAACTCACATTTCTTGAACTTTGCAAACAGTCTATGCTCTCTCAGTCTATATAGAACCAATCTCAGATGCTGCTCATCCTCTGACTGTGACTGAGAATAAACCAGGATATCATCGATGAAGACGATCCCAAACTGGTCCAGTTAATCCTTAAACACTCTGTTCATCATATCCATAAAAGCATCTGGGGCATTAGTCAATCCAAAAGACATGACTAAGAACTCATAATGCCCATACCTGGTGCAAAAATCAGTCTTCGGTATGTCTTCCTTCTTGACCCTCAACTGATGATAACCAGAACGAAGATCGATCTTTGAGAATACTTTTTTACCTTGTAACTGATCAAACAGATCGTCTATCCTTGGCAAAGGACATTTGTTCTTGATTGTTAACTTATTCAGTTCTCTGTAATCAATGCACATCCTCAAAGAACCATCCTTCTTCTTCACAAACAGAAATGGCGCTCCCCAAGGTGAGAAACTAGGTCTAATAAAACCCAAATCTAACAGCTCTTGCAACTGTACCTTCAATTCTTTCAACTCAGCTGGGGCCATTCTGTAAGGTGCTCTAGACACCGGCTTTGTCCCTGGTGCCAGTTCTATCATGAACTCAATCTCTCTATGTGGTGGCAACCCTGGCAAATCTTCTGGAAACACATCCAGGAATTCACAAACTAGTCTGGTCTCTTCTGGTTTCACTGGCACAACCTGAGTGGTATCAACCACACTGGCTAAGAATCCAATGCAACCTCCTTACAATAGATCTCTAGCCCTCAATACAGAAATCATAGGTATGCGAGGTCCATGCACAGTACTAAAAAACACAAAAGGATCCTCACATTCAGGCTCAAAGGTGACCATCGTCCTTCTACAATCATTGGTCGCCCCATACTTCACTAACCAATCCATACCCAGAATCATGTCAAAGTCAGCCATAACTAACCCTATCAAATCCATTGACAACTCTCTGCCCTCCACTGTCACTAGCAAAGATCTAACCTATCTCTTGGATACTACCAACACCCCAATGGGTAATAAAGTTCCAAACCCCACAGCATAATAATCACATGGTCTACACAGTATATCAATAATACTACTAGCAACAAAAGAATGTGTAGCACCAGAATCAATCAAAACATTATAAGGGGTTCCAGCACTAAGAATCTGACCTGTAACTACTGAGGGAGAAGCCTCAGTTGTGCTTGTGTCAACGCGAACAATCGAGCTAGGGCTGAGCTGTCCGCTTTCCTGGGTTCTTACTTTCTTGCTTTAGGGAAATCTTTCTTGAAATGACCCACTACTCCAAACAAAAAGCAGGTATTTGCCCTACACTCTCCCAAATAACGCCTCTTGCACCTAGGGCATTCAGGATGAGACTTCCAGGCCTCACTACGACCTTGACAGCCCATTGAAATACCACGGGGTCGCCTATCAGGACCTGGAGCTGGAAAGGTGTCAAGAACCTTCCTCTTCTGATCATTGGGTCCTCCACCCCTACTAGAACCCACAAAAGGAGAACCTGTTCTCCTAAACTCCTTTCTGGCTGCATTGTCTTGCCAGATCTTGATCTCTGCACTCTCAGTTGTTAGTGTCTTCTTGACCACCTGTGCATAGGTAGTACCCCAACCACAGTGGTAATGCGAACATCTCGGGCTAATCTAGGTTGTATCCCCTGGAGAAACCTCTCCCTTCTGGTCCCATCGGTGGGCACCAGCTCCATGGAAAACTTTGCCAATCGATCAAACTTTAGGGCATACTCAGTCATTGATAAACTCCCCTGAAGTAATCTGATAAACTCCTCAGCTTTTGTCGCCCTGATGGCATCGTTGTAGTACTTCTCGTTGAACAGAGTCAAAAACTCTTCCCAACTTAGGGCATTGATGTTTCTGGTCTGGGATATAACTTCCCACTAAATTCGGGCATCCTCCCGAAACATATATGTGGTAAAAGCCACCCTCTCATTACTAGTCACCCCCATGAAGTCTAGGATGGTGGTAATCATGCTGATCCATTATTCTGCTTTTGCAGGATCTACACTACCTTCAAAAACTGGAGGTTGCTGCTATCTGAACCCTTCATAGAGAGGCTCCCATTTATTACCAACCTCTGGCAGTTTCTCAACTGCTGGCACCAATACAGGGGGTGCCTCAAGTACACTGGCTACTGCAGGAACCTGTTGTTGTCTCAGGAGGCGGAGTTATTCTCCCTACCTCAATACTGTGGCCTGCAACTCATAAAATAATTGCTGCCAATTCTTAGGAGCTAGCTGTGGAATCTGACCCTGGTCATTCTCTTGACCCTGATTATTATTATGACCTTGATCATCCTGGCCAGCTGAAGAATCTGTCTGTCCTGGATTCATTCTTATCAACTTAAACCTTGCTAAAACAATCAATGCGGCCAGTTAAGCAGTAATAACAAACCTTCTTGCTGCCTCACGGTCCAAGATCAACAGATAATCACCAAATTCCATAGTAACACAGATATACAGATGGATACATGATTATAGCATTTAGCATTTAACATGTCTCAAATAATAGTTCACAATGAACAATACTAATGAGTATGTTCCAACAATATCCGTACTATTTAGCACACATTTGCTGATGATGCAGTATTCAAGGCATAGCCTTATCAAGGTATCTCATGTAAACAGGTAAAGCATTTATAACATATTTAAGCAGTTAAATATATAACCACATAAATAGTTACCAAATCATGAGTCGAGCTTGTCTTCAGTGGTGAGGGTACATGCGTAGCCAGTCTACAGGAACCCTAAACCTTAGAACACTTTGATACCAAGTTGTAACGCCCTGGTTACTCCAAGACCGGTACTGTGAACTTTGAATCGTGCTTAACCTGCTAATCGAGTTCTTTGGTTATAAACGTGCATCTAGGTATCATTAATAGGTTAAGGTGAAAAACCAATCAAAAGGAAATGATGTATTTTATATAAACATAAAACTGTTCATGGGCCCATAAAAACGTTTACAAGTTATTTACAAGCCAAAATGGTCATTACAGTTTAAAATTTACAACCCGCCGACCTAAGCGGCAAAAAAAAATAGGGTAAACCCCCTAGTTCCTCCGAAAAATTCCTTGGCCGTGGTGGTCAAGCGGCCGCATATGTACACATCACCACCTAAGCTCTCTACTCAAGGCTGGGTGAGCTTTTATTTCCCTTTACCTGCACCACATAGCACCCATAAGCCAAAGCCCAGCAAGAAAACTCAATAATGCATGTATATAATATCAAATGATGATCATGATAATCATCCAGAGCTTATAGCCCTGAACAGATGAGTGAGTATCACTTTGTGGTTCCATTAACCATGATGGAGCTTATAGCTCTAATCAGATGAGTGATTTATAACTTGAGGTTCTGTTAAACCATAATGAGTGACTGACGAGCAAGTCACTACGAGGCTCGACACCCATAGCCATGTGACAATTCAGTCACTTGGACCTTCTGGCCCTGGCTCCAATCAAATGAGTGACTGCTAGGTAAGTCACTCGGGCTCAAGACCCATAGCCATGTGACTAAACAGTCACTGGGGCTCTCTGGCCCTGGCTCTAAGTGACTAGCCTTAGGCTAGATAAGTGCTTTTAGTTTTCATCGAACTTGAGGTCGATCCGGCATTAATGCTCATTTGAGTCATCTAATCTTTGTCGGCTTGCGTTAAACACGCTAAGACCATTCTTGACTTATTAGTCAATACCAGGTGACTAGTGCTCAGTACTACTGCTAAACTTGACTAATGAGTCACAACTTCACAGTTAATACTGACCCCATTGCCAATTCTGACTATTTAGTCAGTGCCATGCACAAGTGAGCAAGATTTTCTAAGCATTCGACATGCAATCAATGTCCACATTTATACATTCAACATGCCTCAAGTAGGCATGGAAAAATGGGGCGATGAGGCGGGGCGGGGCCCCGACCCGACGGGGCATCTTTGCCCCGGTAAAAACAGGGCAGACCCCGAATTTTTTTTTTCTATACTCTAACCCAATTATCTCATGCTACTTATATACATAGTACGTAAAATTGACATTTTATATGTGGTTTAGAATATCCTTAATTCTATATAGACTAGAAAGAATTATAAATATTGAAAAATATATTTTATATAATTCATCCTTATTCTTGTATTTATTTTGTAAATTTTAAAATAAAAAAACAAAATATAATATTTGATGGTGTAGTTGATACGAAGTGTAAAATATAAATATTACAATAAAAAATAATATTTAGACTTAGGGAAAATTCTAAAATTATAATTTAATGTTTCTAAAAAAATAAAGTTAAATGGGGCAAATGGGGCGGGGTGGAAGCGGGACGGGGTAGACTCACCCCATTTACATACCATACCTCAAGAATAACCATGCATGTCACATATGGGGTGCAGTTTTCTTACCTCTGGTTCGAGAGAGAATTAATAAAAGAACAACCCTTGAGAACGATCAACCTTTTAGTCCATTGACAGTCACCTGGTTATAACCAATTACGGGATTCCATCAATAAAATGAATAACAATGGTTCCTGGACCAAAACCTAGCCTCCGGGACATCGAATCCTACTAAACCGGATAGTAGGAACGATCCCAAGGCCTAAGGTTTGAATCCCCAAGATAAAAACCCACTTTTGGCCAAAATGCCACTAAGGGTCGCGGCCCTCCCTCACCATGCTGTGGCCCGCCTCCTCAACCAGAAGCGGCCCCCTTTCATTTCCCTAACACGGGTCGCGGCCCTCCTTCTCCATGTCGCGGCCCAATAGCCCAGCAGCTTCTCCCTTCCTCTTCAATGAGCTTGGGCCGCAAAGCTCAAGAATAGAGCCGCGGCCCCACCTAAAACTAAGCCAAAAACCCCTGTTTTTCCCCTTTGAACTCATTTCAACACCCCATAAAATCTCTCCCAATATGACAAAGCAAAGCCACCAACTATTACCACAACTTATCTACCATAAAAGCATCAAAACCTAAGCCTTACACCAATCAAAACTTCATTAAATTCCCCATTCAATGATCAAAACTCCAAACCTTAAAACCAGCACAAAAATAGAGCAAGACACTATAAAATGGAACTAGAACCTTACCTTAAGCTTAGGTTGAATCCTCTTCAATGGCTGAACACTAGTCTAAGACCTCAGGCTTCAATCTCCAAGCTTGAATCCCCAAACTTGCTTCAAAATTCAAAGGAAGGATAAGAGAAAGTTGATGATCGTGAGGAAGGTAACAAGGCTCTGTTTTTTGTTCTGTTTCTACAGCCTTCAGCCTTTATATAGCCTAGGTCAAATGACCAAAATACCCTCCATGCTTAAATCACTTCTTAACAACCCCTAAGGGCAAAACCGTCCATTTCCACCTATCTCGTTAATCATAATTAACTCCCTCCAATCCCTGCTATTCTCAAATACTAATAAGATCGTATCCCATTACCCTTTAATTCCCGGTAATGCTCTAGTCATCAAATCACCCCAAGACTCACCCCAAGCCCCGAACTTAAACCTGTTATGACCAAACCGCTAACTTGTTACTCAAAGATCATCTCATGCCGAATGGCTTGAACAAATCCACATTATGATGTGGCCTCAACAATAGTTCATCAACATGCATAAAAATACACAATTACGCCCTCAACGTGCCAAATTACCAAAATGCCCCTGTGATGAAATGTGGACCTACATGCATGCATTTAACATCATATTATAATATAATTCACATAAACATGCATATAATAGTTTAATGGCATAATAAATCAGTTATGGCCCTCCCGGCCTACTAATCCAACCATTAAACCGCATTAGGGATTTTGGGGCATTACAAAATGTGATAGAATAACTATATTTTGTAGAGTTATCGAAAAGTGGACACCTGTGTGTAGGGTAAATATGTGTTATAATTGTTTTGTAAATCATGTTATGAGTATGTTATGATGAATATAACATGTGTGGAAAGATTAAAGGAATATGTATTCTTGTAACTTGGCATGTGGTAAAATTCAAGGGGTTGTTAGAAGGGCAGTGGGTTGTGGCAAGGGCAGTGGGCCGTTGCAAGGGCGATATGATGTGTTTATGGTTATGTTTATGATATGTTGACATTATATTGTAAACATGATTGTTAATTTGGTCTACGAATCATGCTTGTGTTATTGTTATCATGTTATGCATATTGTTGTGTTTTGGTTTTAGGGAGTGGGGGTTGTGTCCTACACAACTCTTCTTGTTGAGCTTGGCTCACGGGTACTCTGTATGTAGGTAAAGGCAAAGAAAAGTGTGTTCAACAATGAGTTGGAGAGCTACGGTGGCGGGGAGTACATGTTTAGGATACTTTGACCTTAGGGATTAAGGTCTCACGTTTTTCTGACGCACTTTATAACTTTATAAAATATATTACGTTTAAGTGTTATGAGTTGTTTTTAAAACATATGAAACATGTAATGGTTCTAGTTGAATGATTTTATTTTTACTAAGGATTCTGGAATCTGTTCTTATTTCAGCGTAGGGAAGTCATGTTTTGTTTTCAATAAAATTTAAACTTAATTCTTGTTACTTAAATTTACACACGTGATGCCTTGAGTAATTAGGGCGTTACAAAATCATTGGTTGCTTAAAAGCTTGAACCAAGTATTCCTAATGATAAACCAGTGATATCTCACACACCTCACATCATCATTTATTTTCCCACTTTTCTCGCTTAGCACTAATATGGTCATGCGCTCATCCTTTCATGAACTTTACGATGAGAAACTCCAACTCTCATGAGAGGCAACACCACCTCTAAGTTCACATAAGTGAAGTTCTTACAACATCTTTGCTACCTTTATAGATTTTTGTTGCACTCAACTGAACTTCATTAATAACCCTAGGTTTAACCCTCACTTCGATAACAACCAACACTAAACATCTTGGATGGAACTCACAATTGTTTTAGTGTTGAAACTATCCTTTTATCAATGACTTGTTCATCCCCATTGAACTATTTTCCTTAACTTAACAAGGTTGGATTTGGGTTGCCGTCCTTAGTGAAAATTTTATTCTAGGAGTTTTAGTCTCATCCCTCTTGAAGTGGAACTTACTAACCTTCTCACAAGAGGTTTTGTAAATTGATTTTCTAAGTTTTCACTAGTCTTAACATATGAGATATATATGATTCCATCTTGAAGCAATTGTCTCAAATATTCATGTCTTGGACTTATATGTCTATACTTACCATTGTACACACTATTATATGTTATAGCAAGAGTAGCTTGACTATCACAATGTATCAAGATTGTTGATACCATGTTTGCAGTAAAAGGGATATCCAGCATGACATCCCTAAGCCACTCAACCTCTTTGTCAGTTGTCGCTAGAGCTATAAACTCTGCTTCCATGGTCGAGTGTGATATACAAGTTTTTCTTGGAACCCTAAGAGATAGCACCTCCTCCAAGAGTAAACACCCAACTGGTGGTGGAGAGATTGTCTCCCACTCCCGATATCCAACAAGCATCGGAATATCCTTCAATTATCCAAGGAAAATTTGAGTAGTGAAGGCTATATTCTTTGGTACACTTAAGGTATCATAGAATCCTTTCAATATCCTTTCAATGCTTGATACTCGGATTGCTAGTAAACCTACGTTTACTAACCACATATCCACTGTCCGCTCTAGTACAATGAGCGACATACATTAGGCTCCCTATTGCACTTGCATATTTTTATTGAGCCACCGCTCTTCCTTCATTCTTTTCAAGCTTCATGTTTGAATCGAATGGTGTATTTGCTTATTTTATTTAAAGATGACTAAATTTGTCAAGCATTTTCTCGACATAATGGGTTTGACTTAATACAAAACCCTCACTATTTCTTCTAACTTTGATACCCAGAATGGCATCGACCTCTCCAAGGTACTTCATCTTGAAGTTAGAAGATAAAAGCCTCCTTCATTCTATTATTCATCTCATGTCATTACTCAAAATCAACATATCATCTATATAAAGACACACGAGTAAGACATAGTCATCAAAAGTCTTAGCATATATGGATTTGTCTGCATTGTTGTGTCTAAACTCATTTGAAACAATGACTTTATCAAAATTCTCATGTCATTGTTTTTTAGCTTGCTTCAAACCATATAATGATTTGACAAGTCTACACACTTTATGTTCATTTCTTTGAATAACAAAACCCTCAGGTTGTTCCATATGTTGGGAATTTATGGCTTTACACTTTCATAATCAATAATGAATAATAGAAATAATTTGAAATTACAAATCCTAGATGTTAGTCAAGAATCATATTCAAAATATGAATGCAAATCTAGATAGTCAAATAATGATATTCAAAGTTTGAATGCAAATCTTGAAAATTAAAAATTAAGTGATTAAATGATTATAACATGAATTTATAAACATTTAATCACTATTACTAACAATACAAACACAATTGAAAATTAAAGTTTAGAGAATTGCGACCTTTGATTTGAGCAATTGAATCTTCAAACCTAGGGAACATCTAAATGCTTAAACACAAGGAGTATCGTTGTCCAAAATCTCTATTCCAAGACTTCCCATTGTTGCTTGAAGAAATAAAATGAGATTTGGGATTGAACAAGCCTTTAAACTCACACAAGTCAAGCAATTATTGATGAGTTTCTTGGAGAAAACTTATGATCTTTGAGAGCTATAGAAAAAGAGGTTATAGAAAGAGTTGTAAAGTGTTATCAGTGTTTTACAACTCTAATAAATCTTATTTATAGTAAAGTCATCATCATTAAGTATAACCAATAGGATTAGAGCTTTTGAACACATCATTTTGGAGCTAAAACACATAATTGTACGAACAAGACAGGCGATGTGTCGCCTCCTTGCAGGCGATGCATCACCTACAGTGTTTTGTCTCGTACTTCGCTTTAGGCGATGCATTTCCTACAATGTGGTGATGCAACGCCATATAAGCATATCTAACTTCTTAAAAGTGACCTTAAACTCCTCAATTATAGATGCCTACTACAAAATCTCATATTTTCACTTCAACTTAAGTGAAAATCGTTAAGTGTTTTGTACCACATTGTTGTTAGGAATTGTGCCCTGAAAGCATAAGACATTGTTTTTAAGAAATAAATAAATCAATTGAATTTCGTATGCATATATTTTATGGACTATATTATTCTGTGATAAGATTAAGTAAATATCAGAAAAATTCCTAAGTTTATATATGTGATCTCAACCACGTATTGGTACGGGAGGATTGTGATTGAGATAAATGAACTTGAATAGTTCGCAGTAAAATAAAGTTATGGAATCTTTAGATTAATTACTGCAAGTACGGTTCGCTAGCATTATGAATACATGTGATCTACATCTGGATTACTAGTGTAGTAGGACACTTTGGTGGAGGTTCTTTATATATTAGAGAATATATAGAACTAGACCAGATATGTTTATTAATACTTAGTTAAATACTATTTTGAAGTATTAATTAAATATATTAACTGATGATCATATACAAATAGATCTTATTCCTGAAGTTACTATGAACACTTATTTATGTTATATGAGTTCTTTGATTCACTCGTTAGGATTTTCCAGAATGATCAAGCTAGAAACTTTTGTTTTGGGAACTCATTAATGTAAATGGCTGAGAACATAGTATACAGATAAGGAATCTATACCTTCTCGTAAGAGATTGAATAATGGTTCTCTTAAGAGTTGACTTTTAGGACTGAAAGATTATTGAGCTCAAATTCATAATTTTGTTATGAATTAACCTTCATTAGTAAAGTTGATGGTACTTTGTAACGCCCTGGATAGCCAAGACCGTTACACTGTGTGTTTATAAAGGTGCAAGACTTGCTAATCAAGTCATTTAATTCCAAACGTGTTACTGAAACTATAGTCGAACTAGGGTTAAAAGATTTTGGTCTCAAAAGCTGCATTTCTTATAAATAAACATTTTCTATTTACATGGGATCCCAAAAGTAATAAGTTAAAGACTGTTTACAAAAGATTCAGGATCTAGATACAATGATTAGCCACTCTAAGGCAAAACAGATGGTTAAACATTTTTCGTCCTGTTCCACTCCTCGGCCGTGGCGGCCGAACAACTGGCTATGTACATTCAACCCCGCAGCTCTCCATCTCAAGATTGGTCCAACCTGCCTTTGCCTTTACTTTCACCACGTAGCACCCGTGAGTCAAGGCCCAGCAAGAAAACAAAGCACAATCAATCAACAGACAATCATATATCTCATACTGCATAAGCATGTACTCAACAGTTTAAGCATTCATGTTAATCAAGTATTCAGCATACCAAGTATATCAATCCATATCAATAATCAATCCACACATGATGACCAGGGTTAACGCCCTTAGGCCGCACCCTCTGTTTATCCCACTGACTCCGGCCCGCTTAAACTGAGCTCAGTGAATATTAAGCTGTCCTCGGCTACCAGTGGCCGAGTCGTGCCCTGTGCACAAATATAATTTACGGCACCCTTAGGTCGTTTATCACATGTCTCATGGCATAATACCATCTATGACACTATACAGTTAACGGGAGCACTTAGTCCCTTCACAAACACATAATCGGGTGCAGTTTTCTTACCATTAGATTTGCTAGCTTCGTTCAATTGATCCTCAAGCACGATCCCTCTTGAGCCCTAGCGCGCACCTAGTCACAACCATAGATCAGAATCATCACCAAACCTCAAGTTCAAAACCTAGCCTCGGGACCAATCCCGAGCCCTCGGGAAGCCCTAATTCCACCAAATGGGGTGGTGGAATCAAACCCCGAACCCCTGGGAAAAAACCCTTGAAAATAACCCAAAAACCCTTTTCTGGAAACAAGGTAGCGCTACAGCGCTCTTTGGGGGGCACTACAGTCCTACACACAGAACTTAAAAATGTCCCAGACAACATGGTCTAGCGCTACAACGCCCAGTGACTAGCGATGTAGCGCTAGTCATAGCACAACAACTCCTACATTTTTCCTCCTTCGATTTTCCCCGAGCCAAACCTTACCAAAACTCTTCCAAACCTCAACCAAACACAAAAACAAGCCTACCAACATTCTCCACTCATCCCAAGCATCCCAAACACACATAACCCAATCACATGCATCCCTAAACATAGAATTCACCATGGCTGGACCCAAAACTCAGAAACTCAATAAAACCACAGAAATCACAAAGCTTAAGCTTGAGTTCCTTACCTCTAATGGATGAGCTTATCCTAGGTTGTGTCCCACTCTTGCTTAGCCTTCTCCTCCTCAAATCTTCAGCCTCAACTCCCTAGAATTCCCACAGAATTTTGCTTAGGAAAACCAGCTCAACATCAATACTAGGAACTGAATACTACCCTGAACCTTACCTCAAATGAATGGATTGCCCTTGCTAAATCCTTGCTAATTCTCCAGGCCAGACCAAGGACCTTAACATCAAGCTTCTACTCTGACTCTCCCTGAGTTTCTACCCCAAAAGACCTCAAGAACTGATGGAGGAAAGCCTAAACCGAGAGAGAGAAAGATAGACTTTCTATTTCTCATTTTCCTTCTTTTCTTTCTTTTCCTTTCTTTCTTCAGAATTTCAACCCTTTCTACACATTCCACTAAAGTATAAAACTTATTAATACATATCTCTTATAAACCAAATGACCACAATACCCTCCCATAAATCCTAAGCCTTTTAATCCACCAAGGGGTATTTTGGTCATTTCACCCAATTCCCGCTAATTCCTCGAGTGTCTCTAATATTTACCACTTACTTCCCGACACCTAACTAATCACCAATTTTATTCCTTAATGTCAAAACTGACCCCAATATATTCTCTAAATTCCCAGAAATCCCCCAGGCTCGCCCCGAACCGGGTATAAATCCTCGTCGTGACTTTTTCGCTAAACCGCTCACTAGGATCGTCTCGAGTCACAGATTACAAATATATCCACATAATAATGTGGTCTTATCAATTTATCACAAATATATGCAATTATGTCCTCAACTGGCCAAAATTACGATTATGCCCTTCTAACCTAATCAGGGCCTACATGCATATTAATACACTTAGTCATGCATCACAAATATTCAAATAGTCATATAACATGCTTTTAAATTATTAAATCACATATAATCCAATTATGCCCTCCTGGCACACTAATCAAGGCCCTTAAGCCTTATTAGTAAATTTGGGTTGTTACATACTTAAGGAAACAAGATATAATTAAAATGGTGAAATAGTAATTTTATTCCTAGATAATTATGAACCATTATTAGAGGGTTAATTTGTATATAATGTTTATATCAATGGACGATTTATTGTTATAAAGTACTCCGTAAATGAAATGTCTATAATTACAAGAGTGCAATCTCATATTTATAGTGGAGTAATCATGAGATTAATAAATTAAGATTATTTAATTAAAGAGTTTAATTAATAATCACAAATTTATTGGAGCTTGGAATTATAGGTCCATAGGTCCCCCAGCGACTGTATCAACATTATTCAAGGCAAGAGTTGATATAAAATGTAAAATGGTAAAAAGACATTTAAGAAGAATCTTGTTCTTCAGGCCAAATATGCAATTATATAATAATAGTGATTAATTAATTAATTACAAACTAGTTTTAATTATCAAAATTAATTAATAATTAATTATTGTATAATTTTCAAAATTGTATAAATAATTAATTTATTATAGTTTTCGAAATTATAATAAAATGAATATTAAATTTTCGAAATTAAAATTTGTTTTAATTAGTTAGTAGAATTAATTAAATATCTTTATTTGAGTGGGAGATAATAATCTGACAAGTTCAAATTGGATTTGAATTTAAAAAGATTAATATTTATTCAAATAATTAATTATATGTGATAATTAGTTAAAAATATAATAGATTCAAATTTGAATTAATTATCAAGTTGTTGGATTCGATCTGATAAGGTAGTTTGAATAAATAAATTAAAGAATTGTGGAAAAATCACATTCTCCTATTTTATAGGGTACTGCACACACACACAGTCCCTGGACTGTGTGGCGTGCAGCTATAAAAATCAGGGAATGAATTTTTCACTTTTATTTATTTAATTAATTAATTAATGAAAAATTCAAAAAGATAGTTTTTATATTTTCATTAATAAGATAATTAATTAATTAAAAGATAAATTGTAATTGGTTACATATTTATTTTTTAAATTTAAATATTTTCTATATAACTTAGACTTATAAGAAAATAACTAATATACTTAATACTCAATTATTCGCTCTAAGAAAAGAACGATACTTTCCATCTCTCCCTGAAAAGATACAGAACCAATCTCAGGCTTATTCTCTTGATCTCATGTGTTGAGTACATCAAGTTGAATCATAAATATACCATCATTTATTCTCTAAGTGTCCACACACTTCTTGAGGTGTAGAGAACGATGTGGAAGATCTTGGTGTGAATAGTTAGGAGTAGCTTGGATAGGAAGATCGTTTATTTTACGAAAAGATAGCAAGGACACTTGATAGGCATCAAGATGTATGTTCTTTATTCTTTTCTTGTTTATGATTAATGTATGTATATTAATGGATCCGCATATTTAAAAGTAGTTTAAATATGTTACAAAAATTTTGTTGTACACGGAGCCAACCTGTAACGACCCAAATTCATAATAAAGCTTAGGGCCTTGATTAGGGGGCTAGGATGGCAAATTATGGAATTATGTGATTATATGATATTTATGTGTATCATTATGTGATAATGTGAATTATATTATAATATGACTTGATATGCATGTTTAGGTGTATTAAATATGCATGTGTGCCCATTTCTATTTAATTGGATAATTTTCATAATTTGGCCCGTTTTTGGTATATTTGGCATATACATGGTATGTGTGTAGTGCTTCATTATTATTTGGTTATGCTTAGGTTATTCAGCACGAGACGATCCTATGAAGCAAGCTAGTGGGAAAGTCACAACGGGATCCATACTTGAATCGGAGTGAGTCAAGGGGTATTTAGCACATTACCGGGATATTGGGTAATGGGAATAAATATTTGGTGATAGATTGGGAGTTAGTGAGATCAGGGGGAAATTCTTGAAATTTTGATTATTTTACCCCATGGGTGTTTTCGGGACCCCGAGCATTAGGATTTGCTTGAGGTTACTTAAGCTTGAAGTAACCTGTCAGAGTTATAAAAGAACGTTCAGAACGTTATCTCTCCCTCCCGTTCCATTTTCGACACCCGTTCGCATTTTCGAAGGAAACTCGAGTTTTAGGACTCGGATTCAAGCAAGGATCAAGGCATAGCAAATCTAGGAAAGATTATAAGCTTATTAGCCGGAGGATTTAGCGAAAAACGACATAATTAGAGGTAATTTAAGCTTTGAATTTTTGAGTTTCCGTTTCCTAGAATTTCTTAAGTTTTGAAATTGGATTTTTCGTTTTGAGGAGTTTTTGGATGAATTGAAACTTGGGTTTTGATGGTTTTGGGCCATTGATATGATTGGGAACTTTGTTTATGAGATTTTGGTATGTTTGGATAGGTTTTTGGAAGGATTTGAAATGGGAAAATCAGAGTTTTTGGGCTGTGTTCGTGGTTGGACTGCGACCCTTTTATTGTGTGTCGCGGCCTAGGCTTGAAAAAAATGAGGTTTTCGGCTGTTGGGGGCACTTTGGGCTGCTGCCCCTTTTTGTCAGGCCGCAGCCCACGACGCAGACAGAGAGGGGCTAAGGGGTTTAGCCCCTGTTCTTTATCAGGTCGCGGCTTGGATTTTTGGGGCCGCGGCCTAAAAGGGTAAAAATGACCAAAATTGGTTTTTAGTCATGGGAACTTAAACCTAAAGGCTCGGGATCGATCTTACTACCCGGTTTGGTAGGATTCGATGTCACGGAGGCTAGGACTTGGTTTGAAAGTATTTATTTACTTGTTTTTTACGGTATGTTATATTATGGTTGTAACTAGGTTATCGCTAGGGGGCTTAGAAACAGGATTGTGTTTGAGGATCGTTTATTGGTAAACTGTGCTTAGACCAAAGGTAAGAAAATTGCACCCAATATGTGATGCATGTGATGCATAAGATACATGTGATTAGGGCATGGTTTGAATGTTGAATATGAGATTGATCAGAGCTTGAGTCTATGTAAATGTGCATGATCATAATTATGCTAGTGAATGTTGAGTAAGCATGTTGAATGCCTTATATTTGGATATTTGACATATGATATATGCCTAGGTGCATTGCTTATTTGTGAGTGGTACTGACTCATTGGTCAGAAACGGCACGAGTCGTATGGAATTAACCTATGAGTCAAGAGCGGCATAAGCGTATTGAACACAGAGCCGAAATAATTAGATCTAAATAACATAAGCATTAAATGCTTGACTGACCCCAAGTTTGATGAAAACTAAAAGAGTTTGTCTAAACTAAAGGCTAGTTACTTAGAGCCAGGGCCAAAAGTCTCAGGTGACTATAACGTCACATGGCTTAGGGTGCAGAGCCCAAGTGCGTGACTCATTTGTCACTTATCTGATTAGGTTGCGGAGCCCAAGTGTGTGACTCATTTGTCACTTATCTAATTAGGGTGCGGATCCCAAGTGCGTGACTCATTAGTCACTTATCATATTAGGGTGCAGAGCCCAAGTATGTGACTCATTAGTCACCTATTCAAAGATGGACACATTAGCCATCTATTCGCAAATTGACTTGATAGTCATCTACACAGGGGGTAGGGCCCATAATCATTTATTTGGACTTTTCTGCATGCATGAATAGGGCTATTATTGCTACGCATGCTTATTATGATTCAGTGACATGTTATTTTCTGTTCATGAGCATATTGAGTTTTCTTACTAAGCTTCGGCTCACGGGTGCTATGTGGTGCAGGTAAAGGCAAAAGAAAGTTGGATCATCCTTGAGTTGGAGATCTTAGGTGACGATGTGTACATATGCGGCTACTCGACCACCACGGCCGATGGTTTAAAGAGGAACTAGAGTTAAACCCTATTTTGCCGCTTAGGTCGGCTAGTTGTAAATCTTTTATTGTAGTTAGCCTTTAAAATATATTTTTGAGATCCCAATGTATACAGTAAACGTTTTAGTGAAACGTTGTATCTTTGACCAATTTTTTTAACCCTAAACCGTTAATCACATTTAGTTACACGATTATGCCCAAATGACTTGACGAGCGAGTCTAGCACCATTTAAAATGCACAACGAATGGTCACTGGGTAGTAGGGCGTTACACAACCCATCACACAATTTCGCTGCGTATTAGGAAACTTGTTCCTAACAATTGTGTAAACAACTTAACCATCATATTTAACCAATCTCAACATCATATAGACCTCCTCCTCAAGATGTCCATTTAGGAACGTCGTTTTGACATTCATTTGGTGAACATAAATGTTATACATTGACAATAAGCCAAATAACAATCTAATAGGAGTTGTCATTGCTACCGGTGCATAAGTGTCAAAGTAATATATTCTCTCATTTTGTTTGAATCCATTGACTACTAATCTAGCCTTAAAAGTTTGTATGGTGCCATCGATATGATATTTTCTTCTAAATACCCATTTGCACCCAATTGGTTTAGACCCTTGTGGAAGGTCAACCAATTCTCAAGTTTGGTTAGACATAATTATATCTATTTCATCATTTATTGCATCCTTTCAAAAAGCGGAGTTTCTTAAGGACATAGCTCCATTGAAAGTTCTAGAATCATCTTCTATTTGAAGTACTATTGGATATTTCCATGTAACTTTTTCATTATTTCCTTCTACTAGATATAGTGTCTCTACTTGAGAGCATTTTTCACTTGATCCCTAGTCTTTAAGCCTTTGACTTCTTCTAGGCAATAAATTTTGCTCATCAACTATTTTAGGAGTCTCCTCTTGAGTCTCTCTAATTTGAATAGGCTCTTTTGATTTGTTGTCATCACATGACATGTTCTCATAGAACTCAACCTCTCTTGATTCAATTATCACATTAGACTCCAAGTGGTACAATCTATAAGCTTTTCAATTTGAGGCATAGCCCACAAATGCACATTTTATAGCCCTTGGACCCAACTTGCTCCTTTTAGGGTTTGTGCTCTTGCAATAAGCAAAACATCGCCACACTTTAAGATAACCAATATTTAGTTTATTTCCTTTCAATAACTCATTTGGAGATATATTATTTTTCTTCATAGGAATATGATTCAAAATATGGCATGCAGATAACAAGGCTTCACCCCACAAATTAAAACTTAATTTTGAATGTAATAGCATAACATTAATCATTTCAAGAAATGTTCTATTTGTTGGGAATTTATTGATTTACACTTTCTAAATCAACAATGAATAATATGAGAAACCCTAGATGTTAATAAAATAACCATATGTTGGGGTTTTATGCCCTAATTAAAACTCAATTTCTTTGTAATCTCATTTATTATCAATAAAATAATAGAAATCATTTTTTGACTTGGTCGATCACTTTGCTCATATGTTTTATTTTCATGATTATTTGTTTAATATAAACTTCTATTAAATCCCGAGCATATAGCTAATCGTATTTATAGTGACGTAATCACAGTGGAATATAAATATGATTATATGTTCAAAATAAGTTAGTCCTAAGATTAGTCAGTGCACAGGATTTACACTGACTTGCCAATCTACGATATGATCTACTTACACATTGTAGTGTTATGTTCTTTTCAGAACATTAGCAAAGAAGATAAGATCGGATGTATTTGTTACATCGAACATGACTGATATTGACAGTTGATAGGATAAGTAAACATATTGTTATTATCTATTCTAGTCATATCATATAGTTGATCATAAGTCAATTCAATCTCAATTCTGAGTGGTTAGTATTCTAACTGATTGTATTATTTGAGTTCTTTGACTTGTTCGTTACCAACTTACCCTACGGACTAGTCCATGCTTACATCTTGGGAACTCGGTAGTATAATTGAGTGAGAGTGTTAATCATAGATATGAACATCTATAGCTTCTGATGAATAAGTGAAATGATGGTTTCCTTTTAGTTTGGTTCAAGGGGTTAAATGATAGAGAACTCATTTCAGTAATTAATATTAGTTTACTGAAATATCATTTACAAGGAACTAAGTGTTTTAAGGATAAAATACAATGAGGGGTAAAACGGTATTTTAGTCCCATCTCATTGTAGACCGTCTATAAAGGATTGAGTGACAATTATGGTTGTAACAATTAATAATTAATAGCGTATCTATATTTGTTATAGAGCTTTCTATGAATTCAAGAGTGCAATTTCGAGTCTTTAGTGGAGTCACGAGGAATTAATAAGTTAGTAAATTTATTTGTTAGATTTATGATAACTTTATAGGAGCTTGATTTCATATGCCCATGGTCCTCACTGTACCTTGGATAAAATTATCTAGATAGTCTCAATTAATTGATTTAATTATCAAAGTTGACCATGTCAATTTTGGATAATTTCACAGAGTTATGTAATTTAGAGAAGAAAAGAGAAATTATGGCAGATTTATTAATTAAGATAAATTGGTATGTAAATTAATAAATAAGTTAAAATCAAGGTTCAAATTATAAATAATTAATTTGATAAAGAAATTAAATAATTATTTAATAAATTAAATCAATAAAAAATAATACAGACCTTGATTTTAAGTCCAATGGACTTATAAACAAATGAAAAATTTCACGGGCCTAAAGCCCATGATAATTTCGACCTAGGGTTGTTAATTGGCTATTATTTTATTGATTTTTAATTAAATAAATGACATAATTGAGTCTATAAAATGAATGTTAAGTGAGAGTTGAAATCAGATGACAGACACTGGTTTTCTTATATGTTTTAGATTCTCTCTAAACATAAGTCATTTTCTAAGCCTTATTGTTCTTTTCTCTTCTTCTCTCTGTATCTATCTCATGTGTTGAGAACTGTCCACTCTAGTCTAGGTAATTCTAATGATACTTTGGAAGAATGTGAAGAAAATTGAAGATCGGTTCAGTTTCTTGGTAATACTCTACGACAGAAAGGATACAAGGGTTAGAAAAACTGAAGGAATGACACATTCATTCCGCTGCATATAATGTAAGTATTCTTATCATTATTTCTCTTTGAATTCAATTTTAGAAACATGTTCTAGGTTGTCTCATATTAACTTGTTTAATATTAAATCTACATGAAAATAAATAAAGATTCTATAAAAGTTTTTCCCAACACCATATTCATGGTATGAATGAAAATCTTTATAATAAAGAATTAAGTGATTAAATGATTATAAGATGAACTTAGAAATATTTAATCATCAATAATAACAACGTAAACACAATAGAATAACACAATTACAAAGTTAGGGTTTAGAGAGATACACCATTTTATTTTGAGCAACTTGAATCTTCAAACTTAGGGAACATCTAAGGCTTATACACAGTAAGTACATTGTTGTACAAAATCTTTATTCCAAGCATTCCCTTATTGCTTGAAGCTTCACCAAAGTGGAATGAGAAGTGGGATTAAACAAGCATTGAAACTCATACAAGTCAAGCAATGCTGGATGAGTTTCTTGGAGAAAATGAATGTTATTTGACAGCTAGAAAGAGTGATAGGTTAGAGAGAGAGTTGAAAAGTGTGATCAAGGCTTTACAACTCTAATAACTCTTATATATAGTATAGGCATCGTCACCAAGTCTAAGCAATAGGATTAAAGCTTTAAACACATCATTTGGAGCTAAGTCACGTAAAATTGTACGGTCCCGTATGGACCTCCGAGGTGATGTGTCTCCTGTTAGGTTGCGGTACATCGCCTGCTGGGGGTTTTGTCTCCCAGACACTTCTAGGCGTTGCATCGCCACCCACAGGCAACGCAACGCATATGCCTCTGCAAAAACACCCCGAGCGTAACCCCAAAATGTCTCCAAACTTTTAGGGAATGTTTAGATATCTCATTGTATCACTTTAGACCCATAAAAGTCAATTATAGATGTCTACTATACAATCTCATGTTTTCACTTCAACTTAAGTGAAAGTCGTTAAGTGTTTTGCACTCAACACTATTTTTCTTTTCCGCTATACCACCATTTTGTTATGAAGTATATGAGGCAATGCATTCATGTATTATTCCATGCTCTTCGCAAAAAAAATTAAAATCATTTGAAAAATATTCACCACCCCTATCACGTTTGAGTACTTTTATTTTCCTTTCTAATTGATTTTCAACTTCCACTTTATAAGCTTTAAACACATTAAATGCTTCATCTTGTTTGTTAAGCAAATAAACATATGTGAATCTAGATCAATCATCTATGAAAGTAATATAATATCTACTTTCTCTTCTAGTTAACATGTCATTTAGTTAACATAAATCACTATGTATCAAATCTAACAAGATAGAATTTCTATCAACACTAGGAAAATGTTTCTTAACCATTTTAGATTTTATACATAGTTCACACTTATCATACTCAACATTATCACAATTAATCAATCCAACATTTTACATTTCCATGTATGGCATTAATCTTACTTAGTGTTGCCACTAATTCTTCTTCAGTTGAATTCACCTTTGGCTCATTATTGTGGCTCATCTTGAACCTACAATCCCTTGTAAAGTGGTCATTCTTGCCACACACAAAACAAAGTCTTTTGGAACTTTTCAATTGACCTTCATTCCTCTTAGGTCCCAAGAGTTTGTATCTCTTGCCTTTAGGCTTTCCAATTCATTTGTATTTGTTGTTGTTGGGAGGTTTAGCCACCACATTGGCCTTAGAAGTCTCTCCATTGGACTCTTCCACGTTCTTATCCCTAGAACGAGATTCATCCTCAATCCTCAAGTGTTTGAGAATTTCCTCCAAAGAAATCTCCTCATTCTTCTGGATGATTTTCTTTCTATAGCCCCTACAAGATGGAGGCAACTTGGCTATGATAACACCAACAAGTAATTGTTCCGGCAATACAATATTAAGGGTAGATAACTTATTTATAATAATTTGATATTCATGTAATTGGTGTAGAAGGGGTTTCACATCATAAAAGATAAATTCCATATATTGAGCAATATGAAATTTCTTTGTACTTTCTTCTTAGGCTTTGTATTTGTTCTCCATTTACCAAATATGTCATTTACCAAATTACTATTTTATTCTAAATATTTTAATATTATGGTATATGTATATTAGTTTTGTTTAATTAGTTTTTATTTTAAAGTTATTTTGATTTTTTTTTTCACTTTTTATGGATTGTTGAATGGTATATCATAACACAAAATATATGTATTAAGTTGAAAAATAATATACCAACAAAATTTACAAAATTATTACTAAAAATGTATATATTATTCTAACAAAACTATATAGTACCATTAAAATGTATATACCATGATACAAAATTATATGCTACCATTATATAATAAGATAGAAACTAAATATTATAAAAAATTGATATACCATACCACAATAAATATACATTTTAAAAAATAATATAACAACTCATAAAAAAACTTAAAAAATCAATATAATTTTAAAATAAAAACTAATTAAACAAAACTAATATACATATATATATATTAAAGTCACACGCTCTTAAATAAATAAATAAAATAATAGAAAAAAACAATGTAAAAGAGTCTTTTAGAATATTAACTTCTTGATATCATTATTTTAGGTCATTTCCAATAATTTCTCCAAAATATATAACAGAAATACCTGTTACCACATTCTTTGTTTGGGCAATTTTTTTGTATTTTTTATTTTTAAAAAAAGACCCTAATAATCTTATTAAAATGACGTGTCCGTAGTAAGCTTTCTAAAAGAAGTAAAATAATACAAAAGTGTTATAAAAGGAAGAAGTAATGTCGTTGACAGGTCAGTTATACCAATTTTACACCATCTTTGATCGTTTATGTATTTTTAAATTAAGTTTAAAGAAAATGTGGGGTTTTCCAAAGCCGAAAGGAGGTTCTACACACCCTGGAAAAGAAAAAACTCACGTGGAAATAAGGTAGTGGATGATTTCCTCGCTTTACTGACCTATAAATAAATATTTATTTATAATATCCCAGACTGATACATTATGTATTTATTTATTTATTTGTTGTATATTTATGGAAAAAGGACTCTTAGCTTTAAAAGATTTAAAGAAAAATAAGGCTTTGACAAAGAATTGGGGCGGAGTTTGCTCCCCTCCATGAACCCCATTATTAGAAAGTTGGTGGCACATTCCAATGCTGAGCACGTTCTTTCTCTCAAAGTATATCTTTTTCCATTTTCCTTTCTTTCTTTTCTTTTTCTTTTTTCCTTTCATACAAATCTTTCTATCCTTTATTTCTCTTAATCATAACTTCATCCAGATGATTCCCATGTCTCCGTTCCTTGAATAGATAGAGAGAGAAAAAAAAAAGTTTCATATTTTTGGTGTATAGAGAGAGAAGAAGAATTAGAAGAAAAAAAATGTTGCAGAGAGCTGCAAGCAATGCATATTCATGGTGGTGGGCAAGCCACATAAGAACAAAGCAATCCAAATGGCTAGAGCAAAACCTCCAAGGTAATTTTCACTTACCATCAAATATGGGTTGGGTTTGTCTAGAAATCTCATAATATTATTTGGTTTGTGATTTTTTATTTATACTTTCTTAAGTTGATATAATAAGATATATGTATATATATTTTCTTAGGTTTGCCGATCATCTGATTGTTGTCTTTAGCACAAAGCTATTATCTTATAGGGTGGAACAAACAGATAGAATAGGTCATCACCAAATCAGTTTCTTGCAATAATAATAATTAAATTTATATAAAGTTGCGATAAAACAGTTTTTTTTAACGATATTTAATGATATTGTCTATGATCCATCCCATTTGGAAAATGATCAATCTTAAAGTTGTGACAAAAAGTATTGATGGCTGCTTCTAAGCATAACTTTCATAAGGAGTTATGATAATGGTTTCTACCCCTACCCTGCATCTTGTTCTTACGATCTAATTTAGATATATTAGCATTCTACATTGCATGACAACATAGGGCCTCCATTGAGCTTTACTGTTGTTTCGTGTTAAAAAAGAAGTTTTGAAGTTCAAAACTTTCCAGTTAAGGGAGAACAAGTTTAAGAGAATTTTACACAAACTGAAAGTAATTAAATTTCCAGAGCTCTAGGTGTCTGCACTAGTTTTGACCATTCATAAATTCAAGATGTAGAGTTCTATTTGTTATCTCTGTTCTCTATTTTCCAAGCAAACAAACACTTACATAGAATATGTAATTGCAGATATGGAGGAAAAGGTGCAAATTGTACTAAAGCTCATTGAAGAGGATGGAGACTCCTTTGCAAAGAGAGCAGAAATGTACTACAAAAAGAGACCGGAGCTGATAAGCTTTGTAGAAGAATCCTATAGAGCTTACCGGGCATTGGCCGAGCGGTATGACCACATTTCAACAGAGCTGCAAAATGCCAACAACACAATTGCTACTGTTTTCCCTGAACAAGTGCAGTTTGCCATGGATGAAGAAGATGAAGAAGCGGCTAATGGGGTTCCGAGAAAGATTCCAGAAGTCGCAAAAAACATTCCCAATGCTCCAAAAGGTCCCTTCAAAGAGATAAAAAGTATCATTACAACAGCAAGAGCTACAAAAAAGTTGCTACCCAAAAAGTCAAAAAAAGCAGCAACTACCTCAACAGTTTCTAAATCAGGTCTTAAGAAAGCTCAGGCACTGGAAGAGATCGATCGACTTCAGAAAGATATTCTAGCCCTGCAAACTGAGAAAGAGTTCGTGAAGGGTTCTTATGAGAATGGACTTGCGAAATACTGGGAAATTGACAATCAGATCAATGAAAAGCAAGAAAAAGTGTGCAATTTGCAAGATGAATTTGGTGAGGGAATGGTCATAGAAGATGGTGAGGCTAGAAATCTGATGGCGGCAGCTGCTTTAAAATCATGCCATGAGACACTGACTCAGTTGCAGGAGAAACAGGAGAGATCAGCTGAGGAAGCAATAGTTGAATCCCAAAGGGTTAAGAGAGTTAAGGAGAGGTTTGAGTCTCTCAAGGGAGAATTTCACCACAATCAAACCAGTGAAAAAAGCCAACTTGGAAAGTATGAATTTAAGAACTCAGCACCAGAAGCACCAAATAGCCCATATCAAGAAGCAGTGGCCAGTAAATCAAAAGAGAGACAAGAGATGGAGTTATTGCAAGAGAAAGTCAAGCAACAGTTCGAAGCTATGCCAAACAAATCTCTGACAGTATCAGAAATGGTAGAGAAGATTGACGAACTTGTAAATAAAGTGATCACCTTAGAAACTGCAGTTTCATCACAGGCTGCTCTTGTAAAGAGACTAAAAACCGAAACTGATGAGCTTCAAGTACAAATTCGAACTTTGGAAGATGACAAGGCTACACTACATGATGGAAATAATAATTTGAGCAGCAAGCTTAAGGAGATGGAGGAAAAGTTGCATGGAATTCAGGATCTCAACAAAAGTTTTAGAGACCAGAACAGCAATCTCCAAACAAATTTCACTGAAGCCCACTGTAATCTTGAGCATCTTTCCAGGAAACTGCAAAGCGTGAAGCCAGATGAAGAGATTGATGCATCAGATTTCATCAATGAAGAAGTAGAAAATTTGCCAAAACTGTTGGATAGTCTGGAAAAGAGAAAGAATCCTTTTGAAGATTGTGAAATTCCACAGAATGTAAAATCAGATGAAGAAACAGAAATTATAGTTGCATTGCAGGAGAAGGAATCTCCAGCAGAGTTAGGATTTTTAGAGGAGGTAAAAGAACAACAGAACATAGTACAAAGGGGTGACAGTTCTGAAGAGTCCAGCAACTTTCTTAGTACTTTTGATAATCAGCAAGAAGATTTTTCACAATCCCAGGGAGAGCAGAAACTGCTTGCTGTAGATGATGAACAAGCTCCTTCAGAGACTACGGATAATCTGCTCAAAGCAGAACAGATTGAGACAAGAGAAGATGAACCAGATTGGCAGAAGCTGTTTTTGAATGGAATTGAAAACAGAGAAAGAACTCTCTTGACTGAGTACACTACAACTCTTCGAAACTACAAGGACATCAAGAAGAGGCTAAGTGAAATAGAGAAGAAAACCTTGGACAGCCAATTTGAAACATCTCTGCTTTTAAAGGAACTGAAGGGTGAAAATTTGAAGAAAGATGAAGAGATCCGATCGTTGCGTTTGAAATTGGAACTTCTACAAGAGACTTTGGATGACGAAAACAGGGAAAGAAATCTCAAACATTTGGAAAACCCTGAAACCTCTAGCTCATTGGCTGATCTCATCCACACTAAGGAAAATCCTAAATCCTTGACAGCTATGGAGGAAAATGAAAACATCAAGGCAATCCTAACTGATCAAACCTGTATATTGTCAGCAACTGAAGAGAAATTCCGGACAAAGATTGACGAATTGCTGGAGCAAAACCTTGAATTCTGGCTCAGATTCAGCAGCTGCTTCCATCAAATCCAGAAATTTGACACCGAAATCGAAGATCTAAAATCAGAGATCTCCAAATTGGATGAGAAAAAAATGAAGGAAGACTCAAATGATACTAACACTCTTCAAAACCTACTCAAATCTGATGCTCGCCCATTGTACAAACACCTTAGAGAGATCCAGACCGAACTCGCCGTGTGGTTAGAGAAGAGCGCTCAGCTGAAGGAGGAACTCCAGGGACGATTCTCATCACTGTGTGAAATCCAAGAGGAGATAACATCGGCGCTGAAAGCGAGTGCTGAGGCAGACGACGACTTCTTCAAATTCACAAGTTACCAAGCAGCAAAGTTCCAAGGCGAGGTTCTGAACATGAAGCAAGAGAACAACAAGGTCGCTGACGAGTTGCAGGCGGGGCTGGACCATGTGACAACGATGCAGATCGATGTGGAGAAGACGCTGACCACTTTGAAGGCAGACTTTGCCTTGGCTGCATCTAAAAAACAGAGCGATAATGATAACAGTACTACTCCTCAGCTGAGGCAGACGCCAACTCGGGCTCGGATTCCATTGAGATCTTTCATCTTTGGAATCAAGCAGAAGAAGCAGAGAGCCTCAATCTTCGCTTGTATGACTCCCGCAATGCATAGGAAGTACCATGGTTTGAGAGCAGGACCTCCATTTTGAAATTCTTTCTTAATTATTAGAGTGCTTGCTTTTTTATTTCAATTTTCTTTTGGCGGGTAAATTAAGAGAAAATTATTTATTTATTTATTCATTTTTTAAGAACATTTTATTGGATGGGAGATTGATAGAGACAGTGCTGCTTTTTTTTTCGGGTTATATGAGAGTTTGTAATTATCAAGTTAACAGGTCGGTTTTTAAGATGTATTTTTCCTCATTGATTTCTAAGAATCAATTGTTGGTGAAATTCGTTTATCCTAAAATTTAAAATTTATACACAATTATTAATTTCTATATAACATCTCTAAGACATAATCTATGATATACGCCCAAAATATGTGTTGTCTCTTTCAAATATGTATCGTCTCTTTCAAATGCCCATATTTGTAAAATATAAGAAATTTGTTAAAAGTAATAACGGACTTGAAAAAAAATAATAAGGATGCTTTGTAAACTAAATAAGAAAGTAACTAACCATTTGATAACACTCAATACAAGAGACTATAGTAGACACATCATTTGCTTTCGACAAACATCAAGGAAGGATAATCCAGTAAAAAGGTACTTACATTACATGTTAATAAGATTTAAATTACGCTTCAACATCAAAATATTCTCTATTTTTTGGGGGTTTAATTGACATCAAACACACGTAAACCCAATCTCTCAGTTTCACCAGCATCTCAACTTGCACTGAGAAGTTTTTGCAAATGACCATTCAAAACAGCATTTTTAAGATCTGAATGACAAACAAAGGCAACACCCATAAATTTTTTGTTTTTTTGTTTTTTTGTTTTTTTTTTGAAAAAAAAGACACATGAGGACAATGAAAAACGTTATAATCAAACAAAGAGGTAGAGAGCTAACCATCAGAGCCACCAACATGCTGGCCATTCACAAATATTTGTGGGACAGTATGTCGACCTACAAGGTCTAGAAGAACATCCTGAATTTGTGTTCCATCATCTGCCAACACATGCCAAATTTAACTCAGTGAAAACATTTTTCATAAAATCTGTAGGTAATCAAAACAGCAGTGGATGGACATTCACATACCTCGGAGATCAAGCTCAACAACAAAAGGTTGTTGATGGAGCTCGCTGAATATGCGCTTGGCACGCCGGCAATACCTAGCAACAACATAGACCACAACTTGTTCATTTATATCAAGGACTCCACTCTCAAATCCATCAAAACAAAGAAAATAACACAAAGCCAGGCCATTCCAAGTTACGGAGCTCTGAACAAACAGTCATTGTTTCTGATTGTCTCAAACTCTTATGTATATCATTACATCCTTTAGATTTTCTCTTCTGAGCCCTGACATCAAGGCAGGAAACTCTAGCAACTAGGTAAGTAGGCGTCATAACCCATGAGCATGATTTTAGTTTCTTGTTTGTTTAGCCGAGAAGATGGTGTGATTATCAATCAAACTATAAACTGAGAGCACCGTTACTTCCATTAGATTGATTAGCTATAGCTAATAAAGCAAATTGCAGCATAATAAATAAGTAGCTAAAATAATCATAAACTAACTTCTTCTTTAACACTACTTAACCAGATTCAACTGCTTCTTGATTTTGTGTTTCACTTGTGCAAAAATAATAATAATAAAAATTAAAAAAAAGAGAGAGACTAAAACGATGATATTTTCAGAAAGAAAAAAGTTAAATTACTAAAGCCCTAATTAGTTGGTACCCTATGAGTACAAGACATGCTTACCACTTTGAGTTTTCCATTTATTTGCAAGAATCAATTATTATCCGCATAATTAGTTCTTGCAAATACGTGAAATCATAAATCTTCTACGCCTAAATTTCGAAATTCAAATGAGAGAGAGGGAGAAATAGAGTCGTACGGACAATAAGACTTGGAAAATATGGCGATCTTATTGGAGTAAATGATGTTCTGAACGAAGGCGGAGGCTGAATTGGAGGCTTCGGCTCCCTTCGTTGATATTCCGAGGGCCACCAAAGCCACCACTGCCACCAGAACGAGACTCACCGGAAAACGAGGCATTTGGGCTCCGAACTCACCGGTTCTGTTGACTGTGGAGAACTATGTATAAAAAGGACGGGTTATTCTTGTTACTGGCTACCAGCTATTATTTTATTTTAAAATATTATTTTAGTTTTTGCAATATTTTATATTAAAAACCGTTTAAAAAAATTATTTATTTTTAAAATAAGAAATTTAATAGATTTTAAAAAATAAAACGTCCTTTATCTCCTCTTGCTTTTGCTGCTAAATTTTTTGCCACTATCTATGTGTGTATATATATATATATATATAAAGGAGAGTTTCAAGTAGATAATGTGGCACTTTAAAATTACTCCAAATTATTTTTTTTATTTTCTTCTTTAATCTAATTTTTTTATTCATTTTTATCATTAATTATTTCAACTTTATTTTTTTAAATATTTAATTAAGATATTTTTTTAATCTATATATCTATATATATATATATATATAAAAAGGAGAGTTTCAAAGATATTATGTGGCACTCTAAAATCTCTTCAAATCACTCTTTCTATTTTCTCATTTAATCTAATTTTTTTATTCATTTTCTATTTTCTAAAATATCTTAACAATTAAAAATATCAATATATATATTAAAAATTTATTTAGTTAAATATCTTAACTACTTATTTATTGAAAAATACTAAAAAATTAATTAAAAATTACGTAATAATTTTCGATTATCTATATATCTATTTTTCTTATTATATTATAATTATGTTTTTTTATTCCAAAGTGAATAGTTTTACAAAATATTTATATCTATATCTATATATAGTTTTGAGAAGGTGGCATCCTATATTTTTTACAATCTATTTTTACTATTTTGTGAGAATTTTATATTGTGTCTAAAAAAAAATATACATACACATATACGTACATCAACCCTTCAACAAATGTAACAGAAATAACTAAATTAATACACATACTTATAAATACATTGATTCTAATATAGTCATACGTAACAGTAGTTATCCAATAATAATAGCATGAAAGAGATATCAATGAGAATGGTCACATATGGTTTAACTAAACTAAACAGTTATCACAATTAGATTTTATTATATTATTATATCATTTTATAATTAACATTTTACAATCTAAAGTATCTAATTTTTTATTTTCTTTAATATTTTATTCATTTTTTCAGTTTTAACCCATAAAAGTATGCCGTTACAAAATAATATGTTGCTTTTGCAGGCAGTTCTCTTCCTTAAAAAGATAACTACCTTCATATTGGTAAGAACATATAATACCTGAATATTAATGAGAATTAAAATTTATTATCGGGTGTTGAATCGCTTGATGCTGTCATTTTTATTTAAAATTCTAATTATTATTATTTTCACTAAAGAAAGTAAACTCTGAGTATATCGATTTACACTGTATATATGAATTTTAAAAAACTCACGTACCAAATTTTCAAATTTTCTTTTCGCTATGTAATTCAGTAAATATTAAATCTATATCTTTATATCTATATCTATATCTATATCTATATATATATATAAATGAGAGTTTCGAGAAGATTATGTGAGACTCTAAAATTTATTCAAAGCACTCTTTTCATTTTCTCATTTAATCTAATTTTTATTCATTTTCTATTTTCTAAAATATCTTAACAATTACAAATATTAATATATATACATATTAATTTAATTAAAAATTTAATTTGCTTAAATATCTTAACTACTTAATCATTGAAAATTACTAAAAAAAATTAATTAAAAATTACATAATAGTTTTCGGTTCTCTATATATCTATTTTTCTGATTATATTATAATTATATTTTTTATTCAAAAGTGAATAGTTTTACAAAATATTATAATTATTATCATCAATCATCAATATTTATAATTGTATTTTTCTCTTATTTGATATTTTACTAAGCTTGTGAAAATAAAATATTACTAATGGCATTATTTGGATTTGTGATTTGTTTTCACTATAATAAATAAATATTTTATAGATTGTAATTTTAGTGGACATTCCCGCAGCAACAAAAGATGCGGAGGTTAATGTGAAACACGAAAAATTCTTTTTAGAAATAAGGAACACATTATGAATGAAAAATAATATTACTAAAAATAAAATAATGCACAACAACAAAAATAATAAATGTTTATTTAAATTATTTATGTTTTTTTTAATTTAAATGTAATAGTTTTACAAAAATATATATTAACAACATGTATAATTTAATTTGAATTTGATTTATTTCAACGATGTATATTTTGAATTTAAATTTGATTAGATATTTCATTACAACAACTATTTAATTAAATTATAAATATAAGTAAACAATATTTTTTTTCTCATTTTTTATATTACTTTTTTAATTTTTAGCTATTAATTTATTAAGGAATTTTTTTTATCTATTTTATCTGTTCTCTTTTTTCTCATTTTTATTTTAATAAAAATTATAATAGATAAAAATATCTACATATAATAATAATAATAATAATAATAATATATTTTAACTTTTTGATAAAATACATGATCCAAATGTTAACTTTTAATAATAAAATATTCAAACGGGTAATCAACCAAATTATACGTGGTTCAAATAATCTATCTTTACATTCCTATTTTTTAATTTTTGACAGAACACAAGGTCCACAAGTTAATTTAAAAAAAAAAAGTAATGGTCAAAATGGGTAAACAACTAAAATACAAGGTTCAAAATGGTGTGAACCCTTATAGAAAACATAAATTATATATATTTATATAATTTACTTTTTATAAATAATTTTTAACCTTACAATGTTCAAAATAGTGTGAACCCTTACAGAAAACAAAAATTATATAAATATATAATTTAATTTTCATAAGAAGTTTGAACATTTTAAATAAATACATGGTCCAAAGGTTCATTTTAAAAAATATAGGGTCAAAACGGGTAATGAGCAAAAATACAGTGTTCAAATAATCAATCTATCAATTCCAATTTTTATTCTTTTGACAAAACACGAGATCTAAAAGTTAATTTTTAAAAATAAAGACTTCAAACAGGTAATTGGCCAAAATAAATCTTACACAAAATATAAATTTTCTTATACATAATTTAGACTTTTTATAAAAAAGAACTCCGCAAAGCGTATAATAATAATAAATAAAAGTAAATGTACAACAAGCTTTTTGAACTTTGTTTTCAGTACTTTAAAATTTGTTAGAATTTTTCAAAAATCTACAGGAAGTTCGCTATACAATAACAGTGAACAGCATCATGAAATAAAAAATTATGGTCAAGATGTCTTCACGTGTCTATATAAAGAACATGTTGTACGAGTATGGTCAAAATGAATCACCACCCCACAGTCTCCCAAAAAATATTTTAAAATATATATGTTTTAATAATTACAAAAGACTGCGCGGAGCGCGGTTATATTTTCTAGTATATATATAAATGAGAGCTTCAAGGAGATGATGTGTCACTCTAAAATTACTCCAAACTATTTTTTCTATTTTCTCCTTTAATCTAATTTTTTATTCATTTTTATTATTAATAACTATTTTTTCTATTTTCTCCTTTAATCTAATTTTTTTATTCATTTTTATTATTAATTATTTAAACTTTATTTTTTTAAATATTTAAATAAGATATTTTTTTAATTAAATACCTAATAAACTAAACAAAAAATAAAATAAAACAAAAACTATATTAAACGTTTTTTTTTAGATATTTTTTGAATTAAATACCTAATAAACTAACAAAAAAATAAAATAATAAAAAAACTACAAATATATACTACATAATATACTAATAAAATAAAAATTTTGAAGCGGTATATAAAAGATCATATGGTGTGGTGATATATAGTTAGTTTGGAAAAAACATAGACACTCTATTATGTTAATCTATATCTATATATTATGAGTAATCTATATATAATAATAAATAAATAAATAATCTATCTATTTTTATTTATAACCTGTTGACAAAATATGAGATCCAAATGTCAATTTTTAACAATAAATTATCTAAACGAGTAAACACAAGGTCCACGGGTTAATTTTAAAAAAATAAAGAGTCCAAACAGGTAATCGGCTAAAATACAAAGTTCAAAATGGTGTGAACCCTTAAGTAAAACATAAATTATATATATTTATATAATTTGCTTTCTATAAAGAATTTTTAACACTTTGAATAAATACATAGTCCAAAGGTTAATTTTTAAAAATAAAGAGTTAAAACGAGTAATCGGCCAAAGTATTGTGTTCAGATAACCGATTTATCTATTCCTATTTTTAACATTTTGACAAAACTTGAGGTCCACAAGTTAATTTTTAAAAATAAAAGTCCTAACGAGTAATCGGCTAAAATATAAGATTCAAAATGATGTGAACCCTTACAAAAAACATAAATTATATATAATTTAATTTTTATAAATAATTTTTAACCTTTTGAATAAATATATGGTCCAAATGTTAAATTATAAAAATAAAGGGTCAAAATGGGTAATCGGCCAAAATACAATGTTCAAATAATCGATATATCCAATCATATATTTAACATTTTGACAAAACACGAGTTCTAAAAGTTAATTTTTAAAACTAAAGAGTTCAAACGGGTAATCGTCCAAAATAAGTCTTACACAAAACATAAATTTCCATATACATAATTTAGATTGTTTATATAAAAAAAATTACGTAAAGCATATAATAATGATGATAATAATAATAAAAAATAAAAGCACATGTACAACACATTTTTTTAACTTTGTTTTCGATATTTTAATTATTCAGAATTTTTCAAAAACTTGCAAGAGGTTTGATATACAATGGACACTATTATGAAAAAAAATTGTGGTCAATACGCCCTCACGTGTCCATATAAAGAACATGTTGTACGTGTAGGGTGAAAAAAAATCTATATCGTAGCAATCTCCTAAAAGTATTTTAAAATATGTATATTTTATAATAATTACAAAAAACTGCGCGAAGCGCGGTTATGTTTTCTAGTTTATTGTATAAAATTGGCATTAAGGCTTCAATTTTAAGCATTTCTTCATCTTTTTATACTGTCTTGGCTATTATTAATGCTATCAAGTTTTGATTAACATCAGGAGCATTAAAAATGGCGATTTTGAAATGTTGATCGATGATCTCTTATTGGTGGTGGTGCCTGTTTGTCATTTTGAAGGTTTCTTCTTCTCTCCTAAGTCCTATCACATCAATGGTTCAGCTCTTTTTATGGCAAAATTTGATTTAGGTAATTATATTTGCACACACAAAAATATATATAATATTTTATTAATTAAAAAAATATTTTTTTTTACATTTTTTTATTTCTTTTTTTATCAATTTCAATAATTTTATTTTATTTTCATAATTTTTTGTTAATAATGTATATGAAATTCTATTTTTAGTAATTACCAAATTAATTAAAATAAATAATTTACCTAAGATGCGGAATGGTAATTGATTGTTAAAACATATTTCAGTTCTGTCCTAACAGAATGAGGATTGGCCGTCACAGACACAATGAATTTTTACAAGGTTCATAAACTCATTCGGATAACCTACTTCTTGGGGTCATGCCCCGAGAATAAAACAAATTAATAAAGAATCACAAGTACATAAATATTGACTTAAACAAAATAAGACTCATTCTTGAGATTTGTCGCAGTTTTGTTATACTTCTCTTCACTAATCTGATTTTGATTGAAACGCCTAATCACTTGAACTCCCTTCAATGGTCAGTGAGTGTTTGCATCCTCACGAATCAAGGCTTGTAAAAATCTCTTCCTGAAGACTTCAAGAATTGTGTTCAAATTACAACCTGTATTCACTCGTGAACGTGGAATAGACCCACCACAAAACTAAACACTCGTTTTATTATAAGAACACATGAATACTATGATCTTGAATACAAACTATGAACTCTCACAAATATTACAATTCACTCACAAAACAATATACCAAAGAGTTCACATTTTCTCAACACCTTATAATACTATTTATAGAGATCATTTCATGCTCAGAAGGCTGAGAAAAAAATCCACAATAAAAGCAAGAATATTTGATAATATTCTTGATTGATGGATATTTGCCAATCTATTGATTCTGTCTTGACAGTTACGCAATCCGCGGAGACAACTTATCTCTGAGTCAATACAGTATTTCCTAAAAAAGAAAATGAACAATAACTTATCCAAGGATTTTAATTCCTGCAAAAAACTATCATTGGAAAGTACAAAAATTAACCCAGGAAAATCTATAAATGTATTCAATTATTCATAGGATATTTTCCTTAGAAAAACAAGATATAAATTCCTTATTTAAATATATTGTGAATATAAATATGAAACAAGAAATATTTGTAAACCCCACCAAATATTCCAAGGTATTAAAATCGAATATTACAATATAAAAGGATTTAAATCAGTGTTTAAATAAAATTAGATATTTCTATAAATTTGTCAATTTAAGATTTTACAATCTCCCCCTTTGATAATTTTATAGACAAGGCATGTCATATTTTTTAAAAAACCCTGCAAGAACCAAGTTAGTGTCATAAATATGATCAAGAGTCCCAAATAGACCCCCTGCCAAATATAACCAAGCACATAACAATAATCAATGCAGTGTAAACAAAACACCAAAAAAATGAGTGTACGTAGTTTCTCTCCCCCTCATTGTCTAAAGAAATGTCGAAGGAAAAACAAACAAAAAACATAATAAAGACACATTTAGTGTCCGTTTACATTTATTAAAAGCAAATAAAAATAGATGGGGAGGAGTTGAAATCGTCATGGGGCTGGAGCAGTGGAGGCATTAAGAATCACCAAAGAAGTGAGGATGTGGCGCTGAGTATCCTCCGTGGCAGTGAAATGCTCACAGAGAGTGGAAATTCCTGTCTGGACAACAGTAAGAGTGGTATGAACAGCAAAAGATTCAGGCTCGACAACTCCAGATGGAGAAACGGTTAAGTTAATGCCTTTGGACTTTTTGGTCGTGGAAGGAGTGTTGTCATCTTTGACTTCTTTGATAGTGTAGGAAGGACCAACCAAAGGAGGAACCAGAGATTCATAAGACATCTTCAAATGACGTTGAGTGTCCAACAACTTGTAAATGATGTGAGGAAACATCAAGTGTTGACCCTTGCGATTCACACCACCCAAAGAAACAATTAGATCAAAGATTGCTAAAGCAAGATCAACAATGATATCGGTCCCAACCTTTAACAGAAAGAAGGCCATGTCTTGAGTGATTGTCGAGGACTGTGTGGTAAGGAGCCAATTGTACATGGAAAATTTGAAAATAGCACCATAGTAATGTGTGAGGTCCGAGACTTTGAGAGATTCACTTGGTTCCCACACCATTGCTTGGCCAACTAATTCATTCGAGACTTGATCCTTTGCAAATTCAAACGAATCATCGACCTCTACAAGGACTAGATTGAGAACTCGAGCAATTTCAACAGGACAAAATTTATACCAATGTCCTCTGTACACCCTAAATATCCATGGGTTATTAGTGAGCTGGAAAATGGCATAATTCTATCAGCCACGTGGAAGCCACCTACCCGGAGCTTCTGTTACAAGTCTCTACCTCTCTAGCTCGAGATAACCAAAGGTTTAGTGATTACCAAGGGATCAGATCAGTAGCATGGACACCGCGGGCTGAGACTACATCAAGCTCGAGATGTGAGCTTGAGATGACACCTCTGACCTTTTTATAAAGTCAATCACACAATGTAAACATGCATATATCAGACATCACGTGTCTACTCCATTCCTGAATTCTCGGACACGCAGCATAAACGTGCGTGTTCAGGCACCCACGACTTGGTTGGGCCATGCGGCCCATTATCCCCCTTACCTATTGATTAGACCACACTTCATTGTCAAGTTTAAAGAATTAATCGTAAATGTCACAGAAGTGACATGATGGGTAAGAAGGTCACGGGATGACCTCCTTTGCCAACACCCAGGTGCCCTCTCCCTATAAATATGGAGACCCTGGGAGTTGCAAAGGGTTGGCTTCTGATTTGTAAAGGAATACTCTGTAAGGAATATCAGAGATATATCAATAATATTGGCTGGTGGACTAGAATGATTTTAACCTTTGAACCACCTAAAAAAAGTATTCGAGTTATAATTTTCCTTTGAGATCATTCATCTATTACGGTTCATTATTTAGCACTAATCCCTCTCCTTATTCATATAATTATCTGTTGCCGAAGAACCGCGTCAACAATTTGGTCGACCTGATTGACGAAAGACGAGAAGATTCACAACTACAGCTCGCGCATTATCAACAAAAGATCACTCGTTATTTCAACTCAAAGGTTAGGAAACACGCCTTTAGCGTTGGCGACCTAGTCCTTAGAAGAGTCTTCCTAGCCAATAAGGATCCCAAGGATGGAGTATTGGGACCGAACTGGGAAGGGCCCTATCAAATAACCGAGGTCATAAAAGAAGGAACCTACAAGTTAGCTCAGCTTAATGGAGAAGCAGTCCCACGAACTTGGAACGCTATCCATTTGAAGAAATATTACCAATAATATCTTTGTAAGGCTTAATCAGAAAAGCCATCTTTTGTTTATTAAGTAATGAGAATTAAATCTTTTTACATTATTGTATATATTTGTGGATGTAACGTCAAGTAACCACGAAAGACCCTTTCCTAATTACTTGGGGGGCATATGTCCTGGATATAACCAGGGCGTTCTAAAAACTTAGAAGTTAGTCCAAATTGATTGATCGATGTTTTTCTTAAAAAGCACGAGATATCGATAAAGGATTAACGCGAACTAAGTTGTATCCTAGATATAACCAGGTCGTCCTAAAACTTAGAATTTAGTTCAAATTGATTGATCGATGTTTTTCTTAAAAAGCACGAGATATCGATAAAGGATTAACACGAACTAAGTTTTCAAATCGATGTCCTGGATACAACCAGGTCCTAAAACTTAGAAGTTAGTTCAAATTGATTGATCGATGTTTTTCATAAAAAGCACGAGATATCTATAAAGGATTAACACGAACTACGTTTTCAAATTGATGTCCTGGATACAACCAGGTCCTAAAGCTTAGAAGTTAGTTCAAATTGATTGATCAATGTTTTTCTTAAAAAGCACGAGATATCGATAAAGGATTAACACGAACTAAGTTTTTTAAATTAATGTCCTGGATACAACCAGGAATTAAGTCTTAGAAGTTGGTTCAAGTTGATTAACATGATTTTCCTAGAAAAGCATAAGATGTCAATCACAACACCAACAGAAACTAAGTTAACACCAAAAATATGTAAATAAATTGAAATAAAGTTGGGGATACCAATTGTTTCGAGGATAAAAAACTCATAATATAAAATTACAAATAAAAAAAAGTAAAAGGAAAGGAGAAAAGTCCTAGACCCCCCGCCAGGTCGCTCTGATGAAGTCACGCCCTCGCCATCCTACTCGGTGGCAGTGGAAGTTTCCCTGGTCTCGGAGGGCGCCTCTTGTTGAAGGCGAGCCTTAAACTTCTCCAAAAAGGACCCCCACACGTCTGGCCCCAGGAAGGAGAAGTCACCATCTGGGTTGAAGACCCAGCAGTGGTACAGCATGGCCTCCATGGAGGAGCTGGAAGCTGCCCTCTCCGCTGCCAGAGCAGCCTTGGCCTCCTCGACCTCGACCTTCGCGGCATCTAGGGCGGCCCGGGCAGCCTTGGCCTCCTCTACCTCGATCTTCGCAGCGTCTAGGGTGACCCTGGTAGCCTCGGCCTCCTGCAGCTTGGTCCGAGATGCCTCCAGCTCGGTCTGCACAGCAGCCGAAGCAGCCTGCGCGATCCTCTCATTTTCTCGAGCAGTTGTCAAGGTCGCCTTGGCATCCCGCTCCTGTTGTTGAGCAGACGCAAGGGCGACCTGGGTAGCCTGATGCTCGCCCCTGATCTCCTCGATCCTGGCCCGGGACCGAGATATGCTCCGGTGGAGGGCCAAAGCCGCCTACGAAACCAAAATATAATAAGGCAAGTGCCTTAGAAAAAAAAAAGGAGAAACAAACAAACAGGAAGAACCAGTGGCAAAGCCAACTTACCTTGAGGGTCATCCCCAACGAAGACTCCATCACGTTCTCGGGGCTCCTTGTCTCGATCTCCCGCAAATCCCTCAGGGTGGCATTGTAGCAGTGGTCCACCATGTAGGTCGCGGTTTTGTAGACCGTCCCCCTAAAGACCTTGAGGACTTTCTCCAAGGCCTGGGGGTTGACAGGGACGCGCACATCGGGAGTTGGAGCTGACAAGGTCCCAGTGGGCACATCCTGTTCCCGAGTAAGGACAGGAGGTTGCGGGGGATGCGGAGCCATCTTCTCCACTGCAGGAGGGGGTGGGGGCACTTTCTCTATGGCAGCAGGGCCTTGGTTTTTCCCCTTGGAAGGAGACTTGGAGGTAGTCCCGACAACTTTCTTCGCCATCCGGAGCCTCTTCACCATGGGCCCAAAAGACCCGGAGGAAGGGTTTCCTCCATGGAACACAGCTCGAAGATCATTGCCCCCGGGCTGCGACATCTCCTCATCTGAAACAAAGACAGCAAAGCATTAATATACATGTAAAAATATTTGTGCAAAACAAAAAAAGAAAGCAGAGCTTAAGTATGTATTGAGAAGGGTCCTACCCTTCGAGCTAGAGGAGGAATCTATTGTCACGACCTCCAGCCCCAGAGCTTCTACGGGGGAGTCTAAGATAATGACTTCACGAGCTAGAGGAGGCTCTGGGTCCGGATCCGCCTCGGGACTGGACTCTTCTACGTACTGCCTAAGACTCGGAGCTACTACACCCTCCAGGAGGGAGGGCCACGATCTAATATTGGTCCCGTACTCCTCAAAAACGGCCGAACTAAAGGCCAGGGTGTTATCTACTAATACAGTCCCCCTAGGGCGGCTCATGTCATAACACAGCACGAGCTGGTCAACACATTGGAGTAGGGTAACATCGCGGTCTGGGTCGTTTTGGTGGCGGTGAACGGGTTGGCTGGGGTTAAACCTAGCAAGCCGTAGGTCTGCAGTGGCTCTGTCTAAGTCCCTAAATAAATAAGGGTTACCTTGGCCGGAGGGGCCGGCTGCTGCCCCGGACTGGGTCCTCTCTGCATTGGCTTCCTGGGCGACCTCTAGGGCCCGCTTCCGGCGCACAAGGGGCACCTCTTCCTCCTCGTCCTCATCCTCATCCGCGACCTCCTCCTCAGGGATGGGCGCCATCTTGCGAGCAGCGGGGATGGTCCGCGGTCTCCTCAAGGCCAGAGTCTGGCCCAGGGAAATTAACTTACACGCCAGCATTGTCTCGTCAAACACGAGCTGGCGGTAATCTTTTTCACTTGGGGGGAGCCCCGCCAAGGTTTCGTATTGACCCCCAAGGGTCACTGACTTGGCCGTCCTCGCTCTTCGGGGGTGCTGGAGTAGGTAAAACAGTACTCATTATGGAATTGATCAACAACATTGCCAAAGCTCATGGGGGCGTATCCGTATTTGGCGGAGTAGGTGAACGTACCCGTGGTTAGGAACGAATGGTAGGAACGAACGTACCCGTGCCAAAGCTGCATGGTAGTTTCTAAGTTAGGAACGAATAAAAAGAGGCTAATCAGCAACCAACTTACGAGCTGAAGATAGAAGGAACTTACGAGAATGGTTGAAGTAATGGTATTCGCAGTTGCGAAACCCCTTTGACATGAAGAATTGGTCCTTGAAGTCATTGGGGTGGCTGGGCAGCTCGATGAGCGCAGCCGAATTAGGGAAACGGGTCAGATAGTAGAACCCGTCACCTCGCCCCCATTGCTCTGGGCTGGCTTTGAGGCAAAAGAAGTAGAGGATGTCCGCCGGCGTGGGGACCTCCCATTCTTGCTTAAGGAATAAATACTTCAACCACGCTAACAGACGGTAGGAGTTAGGGGGGAGCTGGAAGGGGGCCAGCTTCACGTATTTTAAAAAATTCGTGAAGTATTGGTCCAGTGGGAGGAAGGCCCCAGCCTTGAGATGCTCATCACTCCAGGCGGCGTACTCCTCGTCGAGCGGCGCGCAGCTCCGCTCGCCCTCAAGGGGAGGTCGGGCGTCCAGGGCGCCCCTCCCTATCTTTATATTATGGGAAAGCATAATTTTGTTGACTTGCCCCTGGGCGGTGACCTTCGAGGCGATCCTCTCGGCCTCAAAAAAGGCGTCGGGCCCCACCTCGACCTCCTTCTCCATGGTGGGACCAAAGTTGGGGATCGGGGAGTCTGTGGCCACCTCTTTCCCTTTGCTGGCTTGCTGGGAAGACAAGCTTCCAGCACTCTTCTTAGATGCGCTCTTCTTGGGTGCCATCTGGTCGCCTAACAAACAAAGAAGAAAATTTAGAAAAGGCGACCTAAGCATACGAAAGAATCTAGCGTGAAGGGTTTCCTTTACACAGGCTGAGGTAATCTCATCCCGCGGCGAGTGAGACCACGCAGTTCTGTGAACACGCGCCTGTGCTCCCAACGCGTCCCCAATTACTCAGAATCCGTGTGTTAGGAGGGTCAGGATAAAAGTTTGCCTTGGAAGGAAAGTTTCGGTAGGCAAAACCGCCTATGAAGCGTGTCCCCTAAGCTACCCGATTTTTGCACCCTGTTCCAAACAGGCATAAAAATTTTACCTAGAAAATCACCCCAGAGTTGAATCCTATGAGTCATGCTCCTAAGCAGTTTTTCCTATGGTCGATACCCCTAGGATAAAACCTACACATAAAATACCAGCAAAGAAGAAAAAAAAACAGACAACCTACTGCATGCGGCTAAGAGAAAGTTTACTTAAGCAAGAGAAAGGGAAAACATTTAAAGCATGCAACAAACGGAGGACTTACAAAAAATTTTCTTTGCTGTGTAAAGACTGAAAGGATCGTCTGGGTTGAAAACCTGTTGGAATCGCTGGTACCGGAGTCACGAAAGAGCCTTAGTGTCTGAACTTCAGGAACGCTGGGAATAGTGATCGGAAGAAAGAAAGGGTTTTGAAACTGAGAAGAAAGAAGAAGATGAGAAAAATTTCAAATAAAAGGGTGCCTCATGCGGAGGGTGGCCAGCCTTATATATACGTAAAAGGCCAAAGGATGAGGGCCGTTCGATTGTCTTGATGTGGGATATGAGGATCACTACTCGAAAGACGAAACGACGGCCGAAGATAGGCTAGGCCATTTAATGCGGTTCTCGGAAGACGGACCGTCACCAACCACGATGATCCACGTATCCGATACCAACGTAATGGACGGGATATGAAGAGTCCACAAAGAAGCCTAAAAGCCCCCACTGTGGCCCCAGGTGACGTCATATGCCACGAGCAGGGGCTTGGGGGGCAAATGTACACCCTAAATATCCACGGGTTATTAGCGAGCTGGAAAAGGGCATAATTCTATCAGCCACGTGGAAGCCACCTACCCAGAGCTTCTGTTACAAGTCTCTTCCTCTCTAGCTCGAGATAACCAAAGATTTAGTGATTACCAAGGGATCGGATCAACAGCATGGACACCACGAGCTGAGACTACATCAAGCTCGAGATGTGAGCTTGATATGACACCTCTGACCTTTTTATAAAGTCAACCACACAATGTAAACATGCATATATCAGACATCACGTGTCTACTCCATTCCTGAATTCTTGGACACGTAGCATAAACGTGCGTGTTCAGGCACCCACGACTTGGTTGGGCCATGCAGCCCATTATCCCCCTTACCTATTGATTAGACCACACTTCATTGTCGGGTTTTAGGAATTAATCATGAATGTCACAGAAGTGACATGATGGGTAAGAAGGTCACGGGATGACCTCCTTTGCCAACACCCAGGTGCCCTCTCCCTATAAATATGGAGACCCTGAGAGTTGCAAAGGGTTAACTTCTGATTTGTAAAGGAATACCCTGTAAGGAATATCAGAGATATATCAATAATATTGGCTGGTGGACTAGAAGGATTTTAACCTTTGAACCACCTAAAAAAAGTATTCGAGTTATAATTTTCCTTTGAGATCATTCATCTATTACGGTTCATTATTTAGCACTAATCCCTCTCCTTATTCATATAATTATCTGTTGCCGAAGAACCGTGTCAACATCCTCTAACATAGACTTTATGAAACATATACGAGGTCTGATCAAGAAACTCATCATTTAAATTGGAAAAAAATTCTTGAACTACCCGAGGGACATACCCATCAAAACCATACAGAGAGTGTAACCAGCCCATTTCTTCAATTGTAAGCAAAACCCCAAATACCCGATGAAGAGCAAAATGAAAATTATGTTCACTAATGAAATGCCTATTCTCATAAAATTGCATATTTTTCGCATTACCATTAAAGCAATAAGTAAGAGAATGAGCTTTGAAAGATGAACCTAAAGAGCGAATTTAAGCACCCTTGCTTTTGGTAGATAAGTCGGGAAAAGCCTATGGCGTTTTTCCTTTGGGATCAGATGCAGTAGGTAAAATTTCTAATGGGTCTTGTTTGGATTCTGTCTCCTCCTTGGAATCTTCAAGAAGAGGATCTTCTTGTGGTTCTTCAGGAATCAGTTCAGTCAAAGATGAGTCTAGCTCAGCCAATGAGTCTTCTTTGTCAGGAGAGACATCCTTTGAGGAAGTGCAAGTCAGCGGATTGATTTTTGCCTTCTTTTTGAATTTGGATAAAGGAGTGAAATCGGATATAGAGCTAGTACCTTTCACCTGGGCTACTTGGCCTTCTTGGTCTGCTTTGGGCTAGCGGCTTTGGATTTACGCTTGCCATTTTCCTTAGGTGTTAGTACATCGAGAGATAATGAAGACTCAGAGTCTTGACCAGAAGGATCGGTCTCAGCTTTAGTTGAAACAGACTATTGAGGGCTTCAGATTGGTGAGGGCATCTATTTGGCAGGAATGTTCAGCGAGGCGAGTGGAACTGTTGAAGACGGGCTCTTATACACATTGAGTTCGGGAAAGATCACACCTTTACTGGAAGCCTCGAGTATTGGAGACTTATCAGGACCAGGAAGATCAAGGACATTCTTCCTTGTTGTTACTTTGGGTCAACGGCCTGGATGAGTAGAGGAGACAGGCGGTGGATGTAGAGATAGGTGGAATCGATGCTGGGACTGGCGGAGTGACTAAGGGGACCTTCTCAGAAATAATCTCCTTTTGAGACTTCGATTGTAACACCACACGTCACTATGGCTACTTCTTGGAATGACGATTGGCCCTGCAAACCAACACGAGTTTTTCTAGCATGCTTTGTCCTCACTCACACAGTTCCTGGGAAACTTCCCAGGAGGTCACCCATCATGAGACTACTCCAATCAAGCACGCTTAACTTTGGAGTTCTCAAGTGATGGGCTTCCAAAAAGAAGATGCATCTTGTTGGTATAGGTAGTACCCGTCAATCCATTTAAGCCTTCTTCAACTGTGTAGTCCCATACCTACACAGTCTTAGAATTATCACACTTGACCTTCCCCAGGAGATGTGGGATTGCACAGCTTTTTACCCGGTCTTTCCCCTTGCGGATCACAGGATTCTGATTGTCACAATCACCCCCCTTAGGGGTCCGACGTCCTTGTCAGCCACATTTCCAGCTAGGTCAAGGCTTTGATACCATTTGTGACGTTCCACGTCACTATGGCTGCTTCCTGGAATGACGGATGACTTTGCAAACCAACATGAGTCTTTCTAGTGTGCTTTGTCCTCACTCGCACGCTTCTTGAGAAAACTTCCCAGGAGGTCACCCATCATAAGACTACTCCAAGTCGAGCACAATTAACTTTGGAGTTCTCAAGTGATGGGCTACCGAAAAGAAGATGCATCTTGCTGGCATAGGTAGTACCCATCAATCCATTTAAGTCATCTTCAACTATGTAGTCTCATACCTACACAGTCTTAGAATCATCACACTTGACCTTCCCAGGGGATAATGGATTGCACAGATTTTTACCCAGTCTTTCCTCCTGCGGATCACAGGATTCTGACTATCACATCGATGCTTTGGAGGTGGAACCACGACCTGGATCTTCATGGCTACTGTAAGAGAGAAAATGGAGAAATACCCATAACCCTAGGCACAAGTTAGCAAGAAAATGGAAACAGAAAAAACACTTAAAGCCAAAAGTCCTTTGGGAATCCGAATATATAGAGGAGTTGGTTAACAGAAGAGGAAAGTGCGAAAATGGAAACAGAACTTGTATGTATCACAAAAAATGGTTAAATTTTTAAGATCAAACTCATAATCAACCAACATTTGTTTTATCCACAAAAGATGAGTACAACATCTACCAGCAGCTATGTACTCAGCCTCGCCTGTTGACAAGGAGATGGAGTTTTGTTTTTTACTATGCTAGGAAACCAAATTGTTTCCTAGATAAAAGCATCCACCACTTGTACTTTTACGGTCATCAGTGTTTCTTGCCCAATCTGCATCACTATAGCACACAAGGTTAGACTTTATTTCTTTGGAGTACCATATACCAAATTCAAGTGTATTGTTCACATAATGAATAATTATTTTTACAGCAGTCACATATGATTCCATTGGTTTTCCTTGAAATCGACCACACACCCCAACACTATAACTGATGTCTGGGCGACTAGCAGCTAAGTATAGTAGACTGCCAATCATACTATTGTAAAGAGTTGGACCCACTTTGGTCCCGTTTTCGTCTTTGGATAGTTTGACTGTGGTTCCCATGGGTGTTTTAACAAGTTTTCTAGACTCAAGCCCAAATCTCTTTACCAGATTCTTGGCATACTTGCTTTGTGAAATGAAAATTCCCTCATCAGATTGCTTAACTTGTAGCCCCAAGAAAAAAAATTGAGTTCTCCTACCATGCTCATCTCGAACCCTTCCTGAATTTGTTTCACAAAATCCTGCACTAGAGAATTAGTAGTAGACCCAAAGACTATATCATCGACATATATTTGAGCTATAATAATATCAGTATTAATTTTTTTGATGAAAATTGTCTTGTCTACTCCCCCTCTCTTGTACCCTTTTAAGACCAAAAATTGGGTCAATCTTTCATACCAAGCTCGAGGGGCTTATTTCAACTCATACAAGGATTTTTGTAAATTAAAGACATGATTAGGAAGGTGAGGATCTTAAAATCCTTTGGGTTGCTCAACATAAGCCTCTTCATTCAAATTCCCATTTAAAAAAGCAGATTTAACATCCATTTGGTACAACTTAAAGCCAATGATACAAGAAATAACTAACAACAATCTTATGGATCCAAGTCTTGCAACAGGGGCAAAAGTTTTTAGATTTGAGTGTACCCCTGTGCAATAAGCCTATCTTTATTCCTTATTATGGTACCAAATTCATCAGTTTTGTTTTTAAAGATCCATTTGGTACCAATAACATTTGTATGACTTGGTCTAGGGACAAGAATACATACCTCATTTCTTGTGAATTATTCTAGCTCCTCTTGCATAGCATAAATCCATGATTCATCATTCAAAGCTTCCTTCACGTTTTTTTGGCTCAAATGTAGACGTGAAGCAAACAAATTGAACCAAATTAACATACCTTCTTCTTGTGACCATGCTTTCTTCAAGATTCCCCAAAATAAGTTCAAACGAGTGATTTTTCTTGACTCGGGTCGAAGGTTCTCTCTGAACTGAATCAGTGATAATGATTGGTGTCTCCTTCTCTGTTTGCTCAAAAGTTGTTGCGATAGATTCTATTTCTGTCCTAGCTTTTTTGGACGTTGTAGCCACAGAATGGCCTTCCGTTGAACCTATCGTTCTTGTTTGATGTTGAGCACCAATGAATCTATCAATTTCTTCCTCATGGGAATACTCAGAAAAATCCTTCAGATCATCAACAACCACGTTAGCAAATTCCATAACATGATAAGCTCTATTGTTATTAGAGTAACCAAGTAAAACCCCTATATCACTTTTGGCATCAAATTTGCCAAGATTCTCACGATCTCTAAGAACATAGCAAAGGCAATCAAAAACATGAAAATAATTAACATTGGGTTTTCTACCTTTCCAAATCTCATAAGGAGTTTTATTCGTATCTGGTCGCAGGAAAACACAATTAATTGTGTAGCAAGTAGTGTTAATTTCTTTAGCTCACAACTTCTTTGAGAGTTTTTTGTTGTTTAGCATAACTCTATCCATTTCATGTAAGGTACGATTTTTCAGTTCCACTACCTGTTTTTGTTCTAGGGTTTTGGGTGCAGAAAATTCATGCAAAATTCCAAAAGATTTACAATATTCATCATAAACAGAAATTTCAAAATCCTTACCTTGATCACTTTGGATTCTCACAGTTTTACCAATGTTGTAGTCTTATTCTACTCTTAGTCTTGTACAGAGAGTTTTAAAAACCTCAACTGTGTCTGATTTTTCTCTTAGGAAATAAACCTATGTAAATTTGAAAAATCATCCACACATACAAAATTGTATCTCTTTCCATTAATACTTTCAACCTGTATAGGACTAATGAGATCCATATGCAATAGTTCTAACACCTACGAAGTACTAATATCAGACAGAATTTTATGGGAAATTCTCAACTGTTTTCCCAATTGACATGATTCACACTTACCAGCTGATTCTTTACCCAATTTGGGTATCCCACGAATGAGACCTGTATTGGAGATTTTTTTAAATTTTTTTGAAATTTATGTGACCAAGTTTTTCATTCCACAAGTTAGTGTTATTAACACTTGATGATGATGCATGGCATGTGAATTTTTGTGTGAGTGTATAACAATTATACAAAGAACAAGAACCTTTAAGAACAATATCACCACTTTGATTTACAACATTACACTCATCATGCGAAAAATTAACAAAAAAAATTTGGTCACAAATTTGGCTTATGCTAATTAAGTTAGCTTTCATCCCATCAACAAGAAGAACATTTTTTTAGCTTTGGTAATCCCTCTACGTTTAGGGTACATTTTCCTAAAATGTTTCTAGTCATCCCATCTACGAAAGTTGCTACACCACATTTCAAAGATTTGAAGTTGGTGAGTATGTTGGCATTACCTGTCATATGTCTAGAGCAACCACTATCAAAGTACCATAGACTAGAAGCATGTGTTTTATGACAAGTAAAAGCAGCCAAGTAAGCTGAAAGATTTTTCTTGACCCATGTTGTTTTTTATTTTGAATTACTTTTGGTCAAGAATTTATTCATGCTACCAAAGTTTTTAATATAATTAATTTTCAACAAGTTTAACAGAGAAAAACACTTTGGTCTTATATGTCCTTTCATACCACAAAAATGACAAACTAGTAGAAAATGTCCAATTTTTGTCTTCGAAGAAATTCTCTTTAGTTGCAGATCTGTTGGAACAGATGACAATTGTGTGTTCTCTGAAGAGCCTAAGATCCTAATCCACTGAAATCAACAGCTATTTTTCCTGCAGAGAGAACATCATTCCAAATTCTAGATTTTGGATTGAGCATTTTGACACATTTTTGCATAAGATCAATTTCTTTACTTAAAGAATTAATTTTATTATTTTTCGAAGCAATAATCAATTCAAGTTCTTTAATTTTTTCAACCGATTTTTTGTTATTGCTATCCATTAATTGATTCTCAAAGCAAACTTTCAGCCATTGATCATATATAATTTTGTAAGAATCTTTCAATAGCTCCTCATCTAAGTCAGAATCATTAGAGTCAATGTTAGATTCTTCATCATTCTGAACATAATTATTAAGGCATACCAAATCCTTGGAATCAACTGAAGAGAAATACATACATTTGTGAACAGAGGTTAAGGCAACACTATTGTCTTCCTCATCACTCTGTTTAGAGTCTTGATCACTCCAAGTAGTTGCCATTACTTTCTTTTTCTTTAAGGTATTAGCAGACTCGGATTGAATGTGTCCAAATCCTTCACGTTCCCTACACTGAATACCTTTTTAATTAGTTTCAAAGGGTTTAGAAAAATTACCTTTTGGGTTTTTGAGTATGGCCTTTTTATTTCCCAATTTTTTTATGTACTTTTGAAATTTTTTTGTTAACAAGGCCATCTCAGCATCCAAACTTTCCTTCTTCTCTCTAAGAGATGTCAAGGCAATAGATTTCTCCTTGATTTCTTCTATTTTACTTTTTTGTCTGATTTGTTGATTCAGTAAAAATGTTTGAAGTGAATCCGTCAATTCTTTTACTTTTATTTTGTCCAGATCTTTTGCTTCCTCAATTGTAGTGAGCTTAGTTTAAAACATGTCAGGAAGAACTCTAACAATTTTTCTGACCAAAACATTTTCTTCAAGTTTCTCACCAAGAGCAAAATATTCGTTAGCAATATCTGATAATTTTTCATAAAATTCAGTGAGGATTTCATTTTCATTCATTTTCAATTTTGTTATGAGCATAACAAGCCTCAAACGCTTGACATCAGCAGTTCCTTTAAATTGGGTTTGAAGAATTTTTCAAGCCTCTTTGGGCGAAACACATGAAGAAATTAATTTAATTTATCCCTCACCAACACCATTAAAAATTGCATGCAGTGCTTTATTATTATAACTGGAAAAGTTTATCTTCAGCATCTGTCCATTCTAGTTCATGTTTTACCTTAGTAATGTCATTGCTTTCTGTGGGAGGAGTCCAACCACTCAAGACTGCTCTCCAAGCCTTTTCATCTTGAGATTTAATGAAGGCTATCATTCTAACTTTCCAATATGGATTGTTATAGTCATTGAGTAAAGGGGAGCGAGTTATGGAACCTCCTTCTGTGAAAAAAGACATAGCAAGAAAAAAAACAAAACACAACAAACGAAATATAGCAAGATCACACTTTAGAAATAAGTGTCTCACTCTGATACCAATTGAAATTCTGTTTTTAGTAATTACCAAATTAATTGAAACAAGTAGTTTAATTAAGATGCAAAATGGTAATTGAATGTTAAAACATATTTCAGCTCTGTCGTGACAGAATGAGGATTGGACGTCATAGAAACCGAACACAATAAAAAGACAGTGCAAAAACAATAAAGAACACAATGAATTTTTACAAGGTTCATAAACTCTTTCGGATAACTTACTCCTTGGTGCCACGATCAGAGAATAAAACCAATTAATAAAGAATCACAAATACATAAATGTTGAATTAAACAAAATAAGACTCCCTCTTGAGATTTGTCGCAACTTTGTTGTACTTCTCTTCACTAATCTGATTTTGATTGGAATGCCTAACCACTTGATTTCCCTTCAATGGTCAGCGAGTGCTTGCATCCTCCCGAAGCAAGGCTTGTAAAAATCTCCTCCCGAAGACTTCAAGAATTCTGTTCAAATTACAACTTGTATTCACTCATGAACGTGGTATAGACTCACCATAAAACTAAACACTCATTTTATTACAAGAATACATGAATAGTATGATCTTGAATACAAACTATGAACTCTCACAAATATTACAATTCACTCACAAAACAATACACCAAAGAGTTCACATTTTCTCAACACCTTATAACACTATTTATAGAGACCATTTCGTGCTCAGAAAGTTGAGAAAAATCCACAATAAAAGCAAGAATATTTGATAATATTCTTGATTGATGGATATTTGCCAATCTATTGATTCTGTCTTGACAGCCCCACAATCCACGGAGACTGCTTATCCCTGAGTCAACACAGTATTTCCTAAAAAAGAAAATGAGCAATAACTTACCCAGGGATTTTATTTCCTGCAGAAAATTATCATCGGAAAGTACGAAAATTAACCCAAAAAAATCTATAAATGTATTCAATTATTCACAGGATATTTTCCTTAGAAAAACAAGATATAAATTCCTTATTTACATATATTGTGAATATAAATATGAAACAAGAAATATTTGCAAATCCCACCAAATATTCCAAGGTATTAAAACCGAATATCACAATATAAAGGGATTTAAATCAGTATTTAAATAAAATAAGATATTTCCATAAATTTGCCAATTTAAGATTTTACAGTATAATTGTTTAGAAAAAAATACATACTTTAACAAGATTTTATGTATTTTTGTGTTATAATTTTTATTTTATTTGAATATTTAAAAAATATATTATTTATATGTGTTTTTTTAGAATATGAAAAAGAAAAAAAAATCGAAAAATGTGAGCATAAATTGAAAAATAATATATATTATATATTAATTTTTAATAAAAATAAAAGTGTTATAATCAAATTTTAGATTTATCTTATCAAGCATTTGCTATTTAGAATGAGGGTTATCCACTTGTTGCATGCTGAGTTCTCATGAATGACATATCTCTTCCTTTTTTTGTTGTGGCAATGAAAACTTCATTGAAAAAATATATATAGTGTCACACAACCTAAAATGACTAAAAGTCCCGAAGAGAGTCAGGGATAACATCTCAAACAAGTTGTCTATACATCCTAAGAGCATGCGCATCTAATCTATAAGCAGCCACATTGGCCAAACAACGAACATAAATTAGGGACACTCTTGGAAATCTGGATAACATACTTGCTATATCATCCAACAAGGGCGCAAGGTCATTGTAAAATGTATGTTGCTTAGTGTAAGCTGACATAAGTGTTAAACCATTTGTCTCTAAAATATGCACTAAAAGTCCCAAAGAGAGAAGTCAATTCAATGTCACCACCAACGCCACATTCTACTTAGATTACTGAGAAACAACCTATAAAATAAAAAATATTAAGAAAACAAACCAACATAAATAACCTTAAATGGATACTAGAAATTAAAATAGAGAGTAGAATTACGAAGTAAGGCCATATATAAATATATATGTGAATTATAATGAAGATAGTAATTAATTTATAATAAAGGAACGGAAGGTTATCCCTTCGGTTCATTAATATAAAAAAAAATGAAATCTTATTTTGGAGTATTTGTACCAATAAATATATCAAACCTAATCAAAAGGCTGATAAAGAATCTCTTAATAAAAGTAAGAATATTTGAAAATATTATTGATTAATGAAGATTTGTCATTTTTAGATGATTCTGATATGACAGACACGAATTTTGTGGGGACAGCTAATACCTATATTAAATCAAATTTCTCAAGATAAAAATAACAATTAATTCCTTCAAATATTGTATTTCCTAAAGTTTATTATCTTGAGCAGCACGAAGACAAATATTCCAGAAATAAATTCGAATAAACACAGAATATTTTCTTTATAAAACCAAGATATAAATTGATTTTATAAACATATTGTGAGAATATCAAACTAACTAACAAATTATTTGCAAACTTTACAAATTAATTCAAGATATTAATTCTAAAAATCACAATAAAAAGAATTTACAATCATCTTTTAAATAAAAAGATATCTCTATAAAAAATTTCTTTATTACACAAAGTTTCTTTTTTAAAAAAAGAAACTATATTTTTTTGAATAATTCTTTTCACAGCTAGCCATTACCACGAAATTTCTCAATTAAAAATATCACAAAATATTATTTAATCAATTGACAAAAAAGTCTCAAAGTCTAAAAAAGTAAAAGTATATTTTATTTTAAAAAAATACATTTTTATAAATAAAATAATATTTTCTCAGTAAATATATGTATATGAATAAAATATCAATAAATATGGACGAAATTTAAGTCAAAAAATTTCCATAATCATATATGATGATTTCTAGAAAGTTAAGACTTAAGAAAATAAATCTGTAAAAAACAAGTTGTCGCGACAGATTATAAACTTGTTAAAAAACTCTTTTGAGTTATAAAATATATTGTCTATTTAAAATACCCCATTTAGGAATTTACAAATTTCTTCGTAGTCACTAAAATTTTAATAACTCAACAAAACAATGAACAAAACAAAACATAACCTAACAAAACAAAATACATAATCCAATAATAAACAATATAAGGTTACATATGATAAACTTTGCTCCAATTAAGTAAATATATTAATGGAGGAATATGAACTGTTCCCCTGCATCAGAGAATTCTATTAATATAATAATATTGATTATCAAAAGACCAATGTCAATTCTTCTCGTAGTCAACATAAATATAAAAGTTTTCTATTTTTAAATTGAAAACAGATTTCACTGGACCCAATTTTTAAAAACCATGAGAAAAAAGGTAATTGTCCCTATCTCTGTAGGTTTGAATAAAACATAAAGAAATTTTGAAATCAAAATATCAACAGAAAAATTAATGAATTAATAAATCTGAAAAATTATGGAGAATTTAAAAAAAAAAAAAAAAAAAAAGGATAAAAATAGCTATCTTATAAAGAACTATAAAGCTGAGATACCAAGTAAATTGAAACGTACAAACCTCTTCAAAGAAACTATTGCCAACATTATCGAAAAAACATATCATCACAACAAGAATTATAATTATCAAACCAAATCAAGCAATGAAGAATTATAATTTCAATAAATTACAAGGATTAAAGGAGAAATATACACTTATCTTGTGAAAGGAAATATACTTTAAAAGAGATATCTGATATGGCCAGAAAGGAAGGATGACTAGAAAAAATAGATATTGTACTGGTTTAATTTCCTTGGAGTGACGTGACATTGTATGAGGAAAGAAAAGTGCCCATTTTAGAGAGACCTGATTGGAGAAATCAAAGTGTGCATACTAAGCTATGAGCTCAGAGTGATTGAATGGATCGATGAGCTTTGAGCTTAAAATGATTGAATAAGATTGATGAGTTCTGAACTCAGAATGATTGAATAAGACTGATGAGCTCTGAGCTCAGAATGATTGAATAGATCGATGAGCTTTGAGCTCAAAATGATTGAATAAATAGATTAGCTCTGAACTCAAAATAAATAGATTGAGCGAGAAGATCGGTGAGCATTTGAGCTCATTGGATGAAGGAAGGAAAAGGCGGGAAGAAGGTTAACGAAGCTAGACACGTGGACAAATTGAGATAAGTCTTCTTAACCTTATTCTTCGTCATTTTTCTTACAAATAGGAGATGAGAGACCTAGTTTTGGGACTGAGACTTTAGATGAAAAAAAGTTTGCATAGATTGTGGATTGTGAGTTAGAGCATTATACTGACTTAAGCATCGGAGTATCTTCTTGCAGATACTCCCCCTTTGTTTTTTCTCCACACTACACCAAAAATTGCAATTAGTAACATTTTAATGAGTGACATTTGTCAAAAAATATCACAATAATAGTATTTTAGTGACATTTGGCAAAAATGTTACTTTATTAAGAATACATGACATTTTAATTAGTGGCACTATTTATATGATTTAGTGACATTTGATCAAAAATGTTACTAATTTGTGAATATATAGTTTTATGTAATGACCCAACTACTCTAGACTTTGGACCATTAACGAAAACTATACATAGACCCTAATCTTTAATAGAACTTACAAGTGAAAAAGATCATACTTTATTAAAAACTTGTAAAAACCAATGTTTAAACTTACATAAACTCAAAGCAGGATATGGGATCCCATTGTTTTAAAAAGAAAAACATATCTTAATTGAAATGAAAAGAGATTACATAAATAGGTGCGGAAAAATACACATAAACCATAAATAAAAGACTACATCCTCGAAATCGAACTCTCGACTCCTTGAATCCATTCATCACCGATACACATTCCCCAAGCATCCACGAATCTTACCCGCCACTATAGCTATTTCCCTGCACAGATAAACAAAAAGGTATGAGCCTAATGCCCAGCAAGGAAAATCTACCACATAGTTCATATACATAAATTTCATAAGAAACATAAAAACATATCATAACACTTATATCATACACATACTATAATGACCATTATTACTTGGGGTCCCATAGACTAAACAAGTCATATGCCCATTGGATTAGTGGGGTCCTACTAGCTAAGCAGGTCATATGCCCATAATCCATTTGGGGCTTGTTAGTCATATGGGTCATATGCCAAGCCTACATACATACATAACATAACACATTTTCATAACATAAAAAAAACATAAGATAACATATAAAACATATAACATATGAGTTCTACCCTATTTTCCTTACCCAAAATTACCGGGATAAGAGGACAGAGTTGGGACTTTGGAACACTCCTAAGAACCATTTGAAAAAGAGTGAGTATAGTGAAGAAGAGAAATGAAAGGAATGGAAGGACTAAGCCATTGAGAAAATACTTACCAAAAACTTATGTGCAAGTTCTTAGATTTCCTAACCAAAATAAAGATTAAGGTTAGAAGGCTGAGTAGAAGACTATGAGAACTTAAAATAAAATAATACCAAAGAACTAAGGTGTGGAAATACCTTGAAGACTTGTAAGACCAATCTAAACCTCGAACCGAAATACTATAAAACCTTACTTCCCCAAGTGTTTGATAAGCTTATGATGATCAAGCTTATGATTCCCAACCCAAGTGTTTACACTCTCACACTCACCTAGCAACTTGCAGCCTCTGAACTTAGAGCAAAAGATGAATAATGGCTGGGTACTAGGTCCTATTTATATTTAGGAATGAAATGATCTTAATTTTACTTGAATAAAAATAATGGCTTTTTAGGTGAAAATAAGTTGAATTGTTGTTCAGCAGAGGCTAAAGACTCGTTCAGAAAGGTGCTGGACTTATCAAGAGGTTGAAGGGTTGAATGGAAAATGATTTCAAAAACATTCAAAATATGCTGAAGGAGGCGATATATCGCCCCCTATAGGCGATATATCGCCTGGACCATTATGCCCGAGGCAAACGTGCATCGTTTCGTGTTTTCCGTATCTATGTGCTGCGATATATCGCCCCCTATAGCTGCGATATATCGACATACGCTGATTATTTAAATACGAAATTACACATTTTTAGCTTAATTCAAATTGAGTAAACAGCCTTGACTAAGCCCTTAAACGTATTCAAAGCTGCTGACTGACCTTAGAGCATTCAAATTTTACCCTTATTAAATTAAATCCTCAAAATACTTAATCATTAATAACCCATACATAACATGTGCTAAAATCTCATTGGTTCTTATATAAACCTTATAGTATAATAAATATTATCCTCAATATCAGTCATATTAATCAAACCTTAGGTTAAAATTAATATTCTTAAACTATAGGTTAAACTTGGAAAATCTACAAGTACTACTATGAGTGTCCAAATAAATCCCGGTCTGAACCAAAAATCCACAGTCATAAAGATAATACTATAATTACTATAATACTACTATCTAACTAGCTAAGTAAAGTTCTTGGACTCTACATTTTAGTAGCATTCAAAAAATGTCACTAGAATATATTAATAGAGACATTGCAAAAATGTCACAAAATATTAGATTTAGTGACATTTTAAAATGTTACTTAAATAAATATTTTTAGTGACATTTCAAAAGTGTTACTAGTGAAATGTTGCCATTTTTAATTTAATAATTATTTTCTTTTAATTTGTTAATTTTTTTTATTTTACAAATTTAGATTAAGAGTTTAAATGTAATTTATTCTTTTAGGCCTAATTAATTTCATAAATGAAAAATAACTATAAATATTAGCACATGATTATAATAAACTTTTTTGAATACATACAATTGAACTCCATAAAAATTATTAAGACAAATAAAATTCTGGAATTTATGCAAAATATGAATAAGAAAAAAAAATTACAATCCCTAAGTTTCTTCATCCATCTCATTTGTATCAAACGACACTGATGTATCAATGGTTATGTCTTGCATATCTTCCCTAACCAAACTACTCTCTCCATCCCCAACATCAATATTTGCGCTACAAACTTCAGTTTGCAAATAAGACTCCACATTCTCATCGTGTGATTGCACACTCATATCATAATAATCTCTAGGATTGATTGTTAAAGCAACATGCCATCCATTATGTTTGAGGTCTTCCACATACATTACCTGTTCTGCTTGAGAAGCTAGTATAAATGGCTCATCTTCACGCATCAATTTTGAAAAGTTGACTCTTGTGCAATCCTTCTCTTTTTTAATGCCACTTCTTGAAATCCAATCACACTTAAATAACACAACACGATTTCCGAAAGAATAATCTAGTTCTATAATATCAGTTAATATTCCATAAAAAGTAATCTCTCCGAAAACAGGATTTGGGTCCCTACTACTTGCGAAACTTTGAGTCTTGGCAGTCATAATAACTCCACTATTTTGAGTTCTTAAGTTCTTTTCGATTTCTTTTGTGTGAAACTTGAAACCATTTATTAGATATCTTTTAAATCGAATGAAAATATTGTTTGGACCTTTTTCCAAACAACGTAAATCTTCAGAAACTCGATCATCCCCATTATCATATAATTCTTCTACCTGATTTGAAAAAAATGTAATAAGTACACTCAATATGTGTTTGGCTCATTAAGTTGATGAAAAAATTATTAAAAAACCTTACCTTTTTTGCAAACCATGAAGGAAATGATTGGCTATGAATCCGATCTACGGTCATGGTTGTTTGACGAGAGTTTTGTTGTGCAATCATATTTCGATGTTCCCTACAAAATAAGTTAGCTTTAGTCATATTTATATGATGTTTCACATTTTATTATTATTGGAGATATAATAAATAACACTTACTCAATAAATGATTCTACGATATTGCAATTAAATAACACATATCGATGTGCCTTAACTTTAGTATCCTCATCTAAATTCTTAGTATCTATTTTGCCCAAATGTCGACCCGTCGTTTGGAAAATAGGCAATGTTTCTCCATTTGGTTCCACATTACTGTAATTTCTAGGCTTGCAATTAAATTTTGTCTCCACACCTTCCATATATCTTGAGCAAAATGTTAAACATTCATCAGCTAAATATCCTTCAGCAATACAACCTTCCGGTTTACTTTTGTTTCGAACATATGACTTTAACTTAGACAAGTACCTATATATATTCATATAAACATTAGAAAAAATATTGAAACTTCTTACAGTTAAATAAAATGAAAATCAATCAAGATTTTTACCTTTCAATAGGGTACATGCAACGGTAAACTGATGGTCCAGCAATTCTTGCCTCATATGCTAAGTGTATCACCAAATGAACCATTATATCAAAAAATGCAGGGGGAAGTAATTTTTCAAGATTACAAAGAATGATAGGTATTTGTTGTTCAAGTTGCATAAAATCTTGTGGTAGAGCAACTTTTGAATACATCATGCGAAAATAGTTGCTTAAAGGGGTTAGATGTAGACGAACATGCGCACTCGATATTCCCCTTAGTGCTAGTGGTAGTAATTGAGTCATAATGATATGAAAATCGTGACTTTTGAGCCCATAAATTTTTCTTTTGCTTACATCAACACATCTAGAAATGTTGGCAGCATATCCATCTAGAACCTTAATTGTCTTTAGAAATCGATAGAAGACAATTTTTTCTTTTTTGCTTAATGTAAAACATGCAGGCGGAATGACAGTTTTCTTTGACTCGCTCTCCTTTGGATGAAGTTCAGATCTAATACCCATATATTTTAAATCAAGACGTGCATTCAGATTGTCTTTATTTTTTGCATCTAAACTCAATAATGTCCCAATCAAACTTTCACATACATTCTTTTCAATATGCATCACATCAAGATTGTGTCATAATAAATTATCCTTCCAATATGGAAAATAAAAAAATATACTCTTTTTCTTCCAATTGTATGGCAATGAAGGATTAACAGTTGTCTTCCCAAATTTAAGTTGGTAGCCTACTAACGTATCCAGTATTATAGAACCACTTAATGGTGTTGGAGCCATTCTTTTCTCTTTTGTGCCATCAAAAGAATTTTCATCATTTCTAAATGGGTCGTTGTTTTCTAACCAGCGTCGATGTCCCATATAACAATGTTTTTTGCTATACTTCAACCATAAAGAATAAGTGTCTTGATGACAAGATGGGCATGCATATTTTCCTTTTGTGCTCCATCCTGATAAGTTTGCATATGTTGGAAAGTCACTGATAGTCCATAATAGTGATGCCCGCATATTAAAGTTATTTTTGGTAGATGCATCAAAAGTTTCAACTCCAACTTCCTATAACTCTTTTAACTCTTCAATCAGTGGCTTTAGATATACATCAATATTATTTCCAGGTGCGTCTGGACCAGATATGAGCAAAGACATAATGAAATTAGGTTGCTTCATACACATCCATGGAGGAAGATTATATGGTATCAAAATAACTGGCCATGTACTATGGCTTACACTTAATGTTTTGAAAGGATTCATTCCATCAGAAGCTAGCCCAAGTCTGACATTTCGAGGATCTGCAGCGAAATCCTTATGGTTGTGATCAAAAGTCATCCATGCTGGAGAATCACTTGGGTGCCTCATACAACCATCACTTGTACGATCTTGTTTATAATGCCAAGTCATAAAATAAGATGTTTTTTATGACATAAATAATCTTTGTAATCTTGGTATCAATGGAAAATGGCGCAAGACTTTAGCTTCACTCCTATTTTGATAATTAAAATATCAAGTTATTATAATCTAGAAAGTATAAATCAGGTAAAAGAAAAAAAGATTCTTATTTTGATTTTTACAATGTCAAGTTACTCTAATCTAGAGAAAGTATAAGACAGATAAAAGAAAAAAATTGGTATATGTAACGTACCTTGGTGTAGAGTATACTTCACATTCTGTGTCATTTTCATGTTCTTTTCTATACAGCATGCAATCCTTTGGACATGCATCAATTTTTTCATAATCAAGTCCTAGAGCGTTGATTAATTTTTTGGCCTCATAAAAAGAATTGGGTAATGTTTCACCTTTTGGCAATGCTTTTTTGAATAAGTCAAGTACCTTGCCAAACGATTTGTCACTCCATCCACAAATGCATTTAATATGAAATAATTGAATTAAAAACGAGAGCTTTGTAAAACTCGTACAACCTGGGTAAAGTTCTTTCTCTGCATCTTTTATCAAATTGTAAAATTCTTTTGCTTTCGCATTTGGTTCATCGCCTTCACCTTGAAGATTATCATTTTCAATTTCACATTCGTCGTCTCCAATACTATGTCCAATTGCATCGTATATAACTCCTTGCATATCAATGGTATAATTTGACTCATGAGTATCACTAGGAGTGTCAACATTTTGTGTAGCATGCAAAGAAGTTTCTCCGTGCAATACCCATTTAGTGTAACCATCTACAAATCCGTTGCATATCAAATGTTCAAATGCAATTGTACGAATGACAGGTGTGATAAGACCGCATTTTACACAGGGACATACAATTTTTTCTTCATGACTTGCATTTTTAAAGGCAAAATCAAGGAAAAAATTAACACCTTCTTGGTATGAATCACTTAATCTAGAATGGTGCATCCAACTCTTATCCATTGATACTGCGAATGAAAAAAAAATCAAATTAATTTATATTATAATTAAAAAATATTGGTGCTTATGAAATAAAACTTTTGATTTATTTTTTTGAAAAAAAAATCATAAATAGTGCTTTATTATATTTGAATGCACACTATTGTTTATCAAAATAATAACTACACATATAAATCCAATTAATTTTAGATTTGATTATATTCTACAAGAAAAATAACAAGATGAAAAACATAAGAATAAGAATTACCTCAAAAAAAAAAAATTAATACTTTCGTTGCTTTTAGTTTGAGAAACAAGTATTATATGAAGTGTTTTGTAAGGAGACCAATAAAGAGAAAGTAAGACGTAGAGATGCAAAACAAGTATTTTATAATATATCTTTTTATATGCATGCATATATATAGTTATTCTTAGCCATGATATTTATTTGTAAATTAAAAATTTCAAAGTAATTATAATTTAAAATTAAGTTTAAAAAATGGAAGTTGGTTTAAATATTTTTTATTTAAAATTTGAATTAGATACTACATCACCTATATTTTTTTTGTTTAAAATTGATAATATATGATGTATATATCTATATATCTATTATAGTAAAAAATATATGAGTTTGTTTAGAAAAAAATATCTTTATGTATACATATATTTATTATGAATATACAAAAACTAATATGATAACTATCTTACGTTTTTTTGTTTTTATGGAATATACTATATTTGTTTTTTTTTTTGACAGATTCAGGAAAGCATATTTATGTATACATATAAAGTAATCTTAGTGATTAATTCTATTTTTGCTATATTATTAACTAAAATTATTCAAAATTAATTATTTATCAAAATTAGTTCTAAATGAGTAATATATATATGATATTTTAAAAATGAATAGACGTAACAACATTTTTTTAAATTTTATAACAGTATACAAACTATATATATATATATAATAAACTTATTAACCATCAAAACTACATTTCAAATAAAACTTATTTTGACAGTTTTTTATTTTGAAATAAACTATATATATAATAAACGATTTTATTATTTATAATAAACTATATATATAATAAATAATAGTATTAACTTATTATATAATAAGTTTATATTAAAAGAAAAAATAACGTTTTTATATAATAAATATATATATTATGTGAAAGTAAACTGATTTGTTTTTTTTTGTCAAATTAGATAAATAATTTTTTTTTGATTAAATCTTTTGTAAAACAAAAACACATATTAAAAAGAGCGCGTATTAAATATTTTGGCGGTTATTCTATATGTCACGATTGTTTTACCCCTAAAAGATAGTTTTGATTATCTTCTTTCCTCACTCATCTCAAATATGCATACAACACTCATCTCAAATCTAGAGAAGGCTAAACTAAGCTTACCAAGGAGAAAAAGACTACAAAAAAGATGGTAAAACTACACACTTTCTGGTCTTAATTTCTCTATGAATATAATTTTTAACCTATTTATTTTCATATTTTGTTTGTTACTGAATTTTGAAAACTATAGATATAGAAGCTCAGGTGGCAAAGATCTTAATGGAAGAACAAACACAATTGATGACAATTCAAACCTTCTAAAATGATTTTAATATTTCAGGTGATTCTTCTTTTTCTTCCTTGCATTATATGTTTGAAATTCCTCAAAGTTAATGAATCCGACACAAATATTTAGACATAAATGCATTCAGATTTGTGAAAATTAGATATTCTATTAAGTTTGTGTTATTGCTTCTTTTCTAACCAATGAGTCCTAGAAATTGATCGTATTTTATTTTTCTTTCCATATGATAAATGATCCTGGCACATATCTTTCATTTAATTCTATTTGTTGTAATAAATATTGGGTAATAAATTCTATGCTGATAGGAGAGTCAAGTGTTTCTTCCATGTTATAAAATAAAGGAGCCACAATAAAAAATGCATGTAAGCTCAGTTTTTGTATGCAAAAACTTGATAAAACTTATCGGTAGAAGTTGGTCAGCCTTTTGGTGTTGAATCACTGTAGTTTTGCTCCAAGAATTTCTAAAATTCAACAAGTTCAGCTGTTGACATACATAATACCAAAACATAAATCATCTTATATCATTGCCTTAACAAATTAATACAGGGTTAACATTTTGGTTTCACATTCTGCCAACTCCTAAAACTTAAAAATTCTTATAACACAGTCCAAAAAAAAAGGCTAAAGGGTTGGTAAGAGTAACCTATATATAGCTAGGGTAATATATATAGGCCATAGTATTTTTTGTTTTTTTTCCATAAAGGTGACACTACAAGAAAATAAGAGTTTTATGACTTTATTTGGGAGACATTGAAAGTTTACAATGTCTCCCAATTGGGGAGACGTTGTTGCTAGGGTCATTGTAGGTGTATATCTCACGTCTCCCATTGGGAGAGGTGAGTCACTTCCCACGTCTCCCATTAGGAGAGGTTGAAAGTCAAACGTTGACTTTCAACCTCCCAATGGGAGACGTGGGAAGTCCCTGGAAGTCCCTAGGAGACATCCAACGTCTCCTATTGGGAGACATTGAAAGTCTCTCACATTTAAAAAAAATAAATTAAATAAATTTATAATTAATATTATTTTAATTTGATTTAATAATTAATTAAATTAAATTATTTTAATTTAAATTGAAATGATTTTAATTTAGATTTAAATTGATTTAATAATCAATTAAATTGAAAGTACACAATATTTGTTAGGCATATACAAGAAAAAAATATATTTTTTAGACATATACAAGAAATACAATATTTGTTAGACATATTCAAAATGAACAAATATTGCATTGTGTATGAAGAAAGAGGTAAAAAATAAAAAAAAAACCTATCAACGAGGTCGGTAACTTTGAATTATCGGCAATATATATGTCGCCCATTCTTGTCGCAACTCATCAATTTGTGCCTCTGTATATGATGTGCTTGTTAGCTGCAAGAAATATAAAGTAAAATATATTAATTAATTATTTGATTACATTTATAGTTTCAAAAATAATTTGTAAATTTTAATTAATAATACCGTTCTCAAGTAATGTCTGGGACTCGCATGTTCAATCAAATCATTCAACATCCTCATTAAGTAGTATTCACATGCCACATTGTTCGGTTGGTGTGGATACTAATTATTTAAAAGTATGAGTAATTCATTATTAAATTGAAACTTATTAAAAAATGCATACATATTATTCTACTTAATTATTATAAATGTTCAAAAATTTCTGCTGAAGTTACTTACTTGAGGTTGCTTAATGCGTAGAGTATGTAGAGTCCAAGAACTTTACTTGGCTAATTGTTTAGTAGTATTATAGTATGTTTAGTGTTATCTTTGTTACTATGGATTTTTGGTTCAGACCGGGAGTTATTTGGACACTCATAGTAGTACTTATAGATTTTCTAAGTTTAACCTATAGTTTAAGAATATTAAGTATAACCTAAGGTTTGATTATATGACTGATATTAAGGATAGTATTTGTTATATTATAAGGTTTAGATATCAACCAATAGGATTTTAAGCACATGTTATGAATGGTAATTAAGGATTAAGTATTTTTGAGGATTAAATTAAATAAGGGTAAAGTTTGAATGTTATAGGGTCAGTCAGCAGCCTTGAATACGTTGAGGGCTTAGTCAAGGCTGTTTACTCCATTCAAACTTAGCTAAAAATGTGTAAATTCGTGTTTAAATATTCAGCGTATGCCGATATATCGCAGCTATAGGGGGCGATATATCGCAGCACGTAGATACGGAAAACACGAATCGATGCACGGTCGCCTCGGGAACAAAGGTCCAGGCGATATATCGCCTATAGGGGGCGATATATCGCCTCCACCATCATGTTTTCAAATACTTTTGAATTCTTTTCCTTTCAGCCATTCAAACTCCTTCAACAGTCCAGCATCTTTTGAACGAGTCTTCAGCCTCTGCTGAACGATTATTCAAATGATTTGCACCTAAAAAGCCATTATTTTTATTCAAGTAAAATCAAGATATTTTCATTCCCAAACTCTATAAATAGGACCTAGTACCCAGCCATTATTCACCATTTTCTCTAAGTTCAGAAGCTGCTAGTGTTAAGTGAATGTGAGAGTGTAAACACTTGGTTTGGGGAAAAACTATAAGCTTAAACATCATAAGCTTATCAAACACTTTGGGAAGTGAGTTCTATAGTATTTCGGTGAAGGTTAGATTGATCTTGCAATCTTTGAGGTAAACCCAAAACTCTAGCTCCTTTCTGTATTTTATGTTATTTCCTTTCTCAAAACCTTCTACTCAGTCCCCTAACCTTATTCTTATTTTGGTTAGGGAATCCAAGCTCTTAAGCATATAAGTCGGTAAGCATGTTTTTTTTATGGTTTAGTCTTTCCATCTCTTTCATTTCATCTCCTTTCTTTAGACTCACTCTTTCTTATGGTTTTAGGAGTGTTCCAAAAGTCCCAACTCAGTCCATAATCCCGGTAACTTTGGTAAGGAAAATAGGCTAGAATCAATATGTTATGTGCTTATGTTATCTATATGTTTTATGTTATTAAAAGTTTTATGATATGTATATATGTGTTTGTAGGCTTGGGCATATGACCCATATGACTAACAAGACCCCAAATGGGTTATGGGCATATGACCTACTTAGCTAGTAGGACCCCACTAATCCCATGGGCATATGCTTGTTTAGTCTATGGGACCCCAAGTAATAATGGCCATTATAATAAGTGTATGTTATATGTGTTATGTTAAGTCTTTATGTTTTCTTATGAAATTGTGTATATGATTATGTGTTAGATTTTCCTTGCTGGGCATTAGGCTCACTCCTTTCTGTTTATGTGCAGGAAAATAAGTTTAGAGGCGGTAAGATTCGTGGCGCTTGGAGGATGTGTATCAATGGTGAATGGAGTCAAGGGGCCGAGCGTTATTCGATTCGAGGATGTAGTTTCGGTTTTATGTCTTTTTACATGTATTTTCCGCACTAATTATGTAATGTCTTATTATTTTAAATTATGTTTTTTTTGTTTTAAAGACAATGGGATCCCATATCCGTTTTGGTATTTACTTTGTAAATAACTCTTATTTTGCAAGTTGCTCAATAAATTATGGTATTTTCGTAAAAATGTAAGATTTATGTATAGTTTCGCTAATGGTCCAAATAGTCTAGATTAGTGGGTCATTACAGAGTATCAGGGATCTCGACATCAGGAAGATTCATAGAGAAAAAAAGATTGAAAGCGTTGACGATCACTGATACAATCTCCTCACGGTTATTTAGCTCTGAATTCACCGGATCACAACAATAAACATGATATGCATATGGTGCCAAAATAAGCAACATCCAATGTTCATTGCATAAGAAAAACCAACAAATTATAGCTCAAATGTTAAACAAAGAAATTATTGATATGGGTCGGAAAAATGACAACTTTTTAAACTTACCCATGGTTCCAAGGGACAAGCATAACTTGTTCTTTTGATTTTACGTCATTGCAACGTCTGAACATGATCGTCGAATGAACTCCCTTGAGTGGCGACGATATTAGGATTGACAAATAAAAACTTATTTTGGCGACCTTGTTGTACCACATATCTGTAAATGAACCTAATACAAAAATATGAAAAATTGTTATATGAATGAATAAATCAAATTAGAAAATTAAATGAACAAACTTATTTGTGAGATATATACCTCATGTAGCTGACGACTACTGCTTGTCCAATCTTCTCCTTTCAAGCAAACTGAAGTATGTTGTCTGATAACTTTACAAAATAGAGTTATTTTACCACTTTTTATGTGTTAATTGTTGCTTAATTCTTGAGATTTTAATTGATTTATTAAGTTTTTAAGTAATTTTGAATTTATTAGTCTTATTTTGATTTTATATATTTTTGTGTGTTTTTATAGTTATTTTGTTGTAATATATTGTAGTTTAATTATTTGAATTATTGTTGTGTTTAGTGGTAAAAAAATGGTGTATTATTGAACTTAAATGTGAAATAAAAATTAAGTTATAATTAATATTTTCAAAGAATTAAATTAATTTATTTTATAGTTGAAAATATTTTATTATGATTTATTTTATAGGAAAATTTATGACACTTTTGCTCTTGAAAAGCAAGAGAAATTGTGGCATTTATGAAGAGAAAATAGCAAAATTTGGCACATGGCCATCTCACTTCAGCAGGCCCATGCCAGATTAGGCCTAACCTCATCACTTCAGCATCAACACTTGCTCCAGTTGTGTACTCTCCAACTATTCAGCTGCATTTCCTTCTTCAGCCAAGCATCAATGCTCCTCCACCAATCCACGTTGCTCCCAGCAACAAATCCATCTGGGCCCAATTCCACCAGGCCCACGAAATTCCTTCAGCAAGCTGCCATGCCCAGGCCCACGCCTGCCATCCTCCAGCCCACTTGATGTACCAGCACACTACACCCAAGGCCAACGCCTGCCATGAGCCTCAAAGCAGCCACCTTCACCTTTTTTCTTCACACTTATTGAGCCCAACAAAAATGCATTTTGTCCCCTTGTCCCTTTGTCAAAAATGTCAACATTTTTACCCCACTTTCTACACATTTTACCCCAAAACATCATAATTACACCCTATAATTTATCCCTATTTGCCATATTATAATTAATTAATTTAATTTAATCAATTTAATTAATTTAAATTGATTATTTTAATACCACTTTTTTGGCTATAAATAAGGGAATTTGGTGTCCATTTGAGAGAGAGGTTACTCTACACAAAGTTTCTACACATTCAAAACCTCTCAATTCTCTTTATCTTCTTCTTCTTTTTATTTTTTTCTATGTATTTTTAGAGGAAAAATTTGGGGGTTTCTCCTCCAAATTTTCCTATTTATGTTTGTAATTTTTAATTTGTATTTGCTATTCTAGTTATGTGTTTCTAATCTTTTTAAGATTATTAAGGTGATGATGAAACAATGTGTAACTAGATAGTGTTTATTTTGTATCTTGATTTCCCATTTTGTGCAACAAAGTTTATGGAATTTTCTTATTCTAATATCTTCTTTCATCTTAAATATCATGTATTTTGGATTGTTAGCACATATTTACACTTTGTTCTTCATTAGTGCAAAAACATAATATTCTTTGTGTAAGATGTGTCATTAAATTGTACACATCCATGCTTAGAACAAAAATATTATGTTTTGCCTTATAAATAATGTTCATTGATTTATTTGTTATTTCATTAGATTGATTTACACTAAATGCTTTGAAATTATAATTTAGAAAAGTGAAGAAAAATCCTATCTTTTTAGAATTAATTTGTGCTTAAAATTATAAATCTATTTTGAAAATGATAGTTTGATTTATTTTAACTATCACTAAAACTTGGGAACCAATGTACTTATAAATATTATTGAACTTATATTTTGTGGATTCTATTATCTTAATAATCTTATTTTACTATCTTGATTTTTACTTTTAATTTATGTTATATATATTGTCTTTAATTTCTTTATTATTATCTTTTATTTTATTTTTATTATACAAAAATCTCATCAATCTTTGGAACTAGGTTAGAATTTATTAATTTTGGTTTAAAATAGTTTCCTTTTCGATTTTAGACAACTCCTTTGGGTTCGATCTCGTGCTTACACGAACACTATATTCCATATACGATTCGTGCGCTTGCGAGTATAAATTTTTAAAACATACCCGTTTTGGGTCCATCATCGTCCTTAAATATATAACAGTGAGACATATCCTGATAAAAAACTTTAGACTCTATGCCTAGATTGACACACTCGTCATCATCCCAACGAGATACGATATTCTGTAATCGTTCCAATGGAGTGTGGGCCAATTGTGTTGGAGGAGTTTGTTGTCGTCTTCTTTCTCGAGGTTGTTGTGTTGATGGAGCTCTTGGTAGTTGTGATTTGGTCCTACTTGTAGAGGGAGTCTGTATACAATAATATCAACAATTAAATTTTTTTAAAACAAATATAGAATTGTAAAGATAATTATGTAAAAATATGGCATCACCTCATGATATACATCTTTAGATATAACGACAAAATCCTTAGGCCACGCTATTGGCATCCCAATGGCCTGAGCAACTATGTACATGTCCAAATTAGGATATGCAAATGGGAGAGGAAAGGTTGGCTTAAGAACACTCGTAATCATAACTTGGAATTTGTTGCCTGCCTCTCTTTCAATGAGTTTACCTGATGCAACAATGTTTGAAACCGAACCAATTGCTAATTGGCATGCTCGACCCTGCGTAAGAAACATATTATATACAAACAATCATGTTGAAGCAGTAAATAAATTTATTTGGTTTCAGAATTTTCAAGAAAGTTTAATTACCTCTTGCAAAAGCGGTTGTAGTGCAATAATGTGGTGTTCTGCTTGAGGCACTACTGGGTCTGGAGTATAGTAGGACGCTTGCGTTGGTGGCACTGGTGGGTCGGGCACATAGTATGATGATGGCGTTGGTGGGACTCCAACGTTAGATCCTGACCTGCTCTGTTGGGCCAATAATTTTCTCAAGAGCTCATCTTGTTGCTAAAGGCGCTCTTCTAGGCGTTGTGCTTGTTGACGATGCTCTTCTTCTTGTTTTTGAAATCTTTCTTCAAACTCATTTCTAATGTCGTCATTCGAAGAAGAGGCTTTTGATTTATTTTTCGTTAAGGTAGTTGTTGGAGTATTCCAGTATACTGAGCCGGACACACCGTGTCCTCTAGCCCTAACACGTCCTCGAGGCTCAGGAGTGCCCAACGCCCTCGTCAGCACATCATCAGGGCCATCAGGTGCCCATTGCAACCAAGTCTTGTCTAGCCTTAATTCCATCCTTAGTTTTCCCAGGGATATTCAACAAAGTGCCAATCAAACTATCACATACATTTTTCTCTATGTGCATAACATCTAAATTATGACGTATAAGTAAGAAAGGCCAATATTCAAGTTCGAAGAAAACAGATTTCTTTTTATAACACCCTTTTGGCTCCTCCACAACCTTGGCCTTGCGACTACGTTTCATCTTTGTAGGTGTACGAACTTTGGGCTTCCCTAACTTGAACACAATTTCAGACATCTTCTCAAGTACTTGGATCTCATTCAATGGCTCAGGAGCCTCCTCAAACTCTTGTTTACCATTGAATGCCTTCTTCCAAGTCCGAAGTTTATGCGTATTAGGAAAGAAATTCCTATGTCCCATATAACATATTTTCCGAGAGTGTTTCAAGTATTCAGAACATGTTTTTTCTTCACAAACGGGGCAAGCCTTATATCCTTTCACACTAAACCCAGATAAATTTCCCATAAGCAGGAAAGTCATTAATTGTCCACAATAAGACTACTCTAAGATTAAATTCTTCCTGCCTATACGCATCATAAACCTTAACCCCTTCATCCCACAAAGTTTTCAAGTCATCTATAAGAGGAGCTAGATAGATGTCAATATCATTACCAGGTTGTTTAGGTCCTAATATCAACAAGGTCAAAAGCGTAAACTTTCTCTTCATACACAACCATGGGGGCAGATTGTAAATAACAAGCATAACAGGCCAACAACTATACTTACTGCTAAGGGATGCGTGTGGATTAAACCCGTCAATTGAAAGACCTAGACGAATATTACGATATTCATTTCCAAAAGAAGGCCACTTCAAATCAACTCTCTTCCAAGCAAGGGTGTCAGCTGGATGTCTTAATTTACCATCCTTTATTCTTTCATTAGCATTCCACGACAAACTTTTAGCATGTTCGACATTTCTAAACAATCGGATGAAACGAGGAATTGGCGGAAGGTACCACAAAACTTTGGCAGGTACTCCTTCCTTGACATCGTCACCATTTCTTTTCTTTTGCCATCGTGACTCACCACAAATAGGACACGATTTTGAGTCTGCAAAACTATTTCGATATAATATGCAATCATTAGGACATGCATGAATTTTTTCGTACTGCATGCCTAATGAGCATAACGTCTTCTTTGCCTCATAAAATGAAATTGGAATTTCATTATCTTCAAGCAATAACTCCTTCAAAAAACTAAATAAATCAGTAATGCTTTTATCACTCCAGCCATGTTTAGCTTTTAGATTGTACAACCTAAGAAGCGCAGATAATTTTGTAAATCTTGTACAACCAGGGTAAATTAGTTTCTCGGCATCATTAAGGAGTGTCTCAAACTTATTTGGGTCTACTCCTGATCCATAATGTGCGTCGTCAATCATTTCATCTAATGGATCCCAGTTCTCCTCCACTATATTCCTCCTCACTCCTTTTGGTCTACTTGGCAGAGTTGGAGCAATCGGAGCTATCTCCCCATGGTAATACCAAATTGTGTAACTCTTGTCCATCCCATTGAAATGTAAGTGTTCTTTAATCTTTTTAAGATCCATCTTTTTAACATTTCCACACTTAAGACATGGACAATAAGTAAAATTTGGGTCTTTCACATTTTCCGAACAAAACCTTAAGAACAAATCGACCCCGTTCCTATATTCCGCAGATAACCTATTCGCTGACATCCACTGTTTATCCATATATTCTCCTATGTCTATGGAAAAGAAAATAAACAACACTAAATAAGCACGTGATAAAGTTGTATGTCTATATAAAACTAATTGTTATTATCCTAGATAAAATCGGGAAGCATTTCCCCTATAATAGTGACCTAACCTTCTGCATGTGAATAACAAAACAAACAATTCAAACAGCATACAATAAGTTTCTTCCTTATAGGATGTCTATATTAAAGTAATTATTTATTATTCTAGATAAAATCGGGCAGCATTTCCCTTATAATAGTAACCTAACCATCTGCATGTGAATAGCAAAACAAACAATTTAAATAGCATACAATAAGTTTCTTCCTTATAGCTCCGCAGCACACAACCAAATTTCTCAGAACCTACTTCACTAAAACACACAAGTTCTCAACCTTCCGTTATCATCGCAGCACACAATTTTAATCTTAGAACCCACTTCACTATGGATGAATATTTAAGATATTCAAACTCCTCTAACATTTGTTCAATAATATTAAAAGTAGAAGTAAGAGAATATATATGTACCTCTTGCAATTAATAATCCAAAATCTAGCAAAATTACTTCACTTAGTAATCAAATTCGCTATTAAATCCACAAACCAATAAAATTAAATTAATAAATAATAAATAAAATATCACTAAATATCTAGCAATATATAACTTATTATTGTAATTTTAGAAACTTAATTACCTCAAATGTGTGTTGATATAGGAATTTTGATGCAAAATACTCTCTAAAATCTCACCACCAAAATCACAACCTATGAAATTAAATTAATTAATATGTTAAATATTACTAAACATATATCACTAAATATCTAATAATAGTAAATGATATTGGTAAACAAATAAAAAAAACCCCAATGCGCCACTAATTATAACCTAAACAAAAAATCAATAAAAAATTTCATAACCTAAAAACTTAATAATCAACAAAAACATAAAAAATTTCATATATTTATATTTTATAAATTATTTAATAAATTTATTTTAACATAACTATATCTATAACAAAATATATACAATTTACAAAAAAAAAGTTTAAATATATCTAAATTTCGAAATAAAAAATTATAAAAATTAAAAAAAATCATGAGCATATATACTCTAATGAAATCTATACAATGTGATAGGTTAAATTAAAAAGAAAACTAAAAAGACATAAATATATAAAAAAACTTCCATGAAAATACTAATCCTACAATGTGTATAAAATAATGCATAAAAATGAAAAATTAACACAAAATCATGTATATTACTCATCCTAATACTAAACCTATGATTTTTTTTTACCAAATAATTAACTAAAAAACAAGAAAATTAAAAAAACTTACCTCTAAAACCCTAAAAAACGCAGCCCCCTTTCCTTCTCGGTTTTGCTCTCTGGTTTGCAATCCGTGTAATGGTCGAATGAGGAGGAAGAAGAGAAGGAAATTTGTTTAATTGGGCAAGGGACATCCAACGTCTCCCACTGGGAGACGTGCCACGTGTCCCACGTCTCTCAATGGGAGACGTTGGATGTGCCCATGACCACTTCCCCAGCCTATTTCCAACGTCTTCCACCATTTTTAATGTCTTCCAATTGCAGCCATTAATATAAACTTTCAATGTCTTACACCATTAGACATTTAAAACCCCTGATAAGTTTTAATGTCTTACACCAATGGTGTAAGACATTGTAGGGAGTCATTGTATATCAAATTTGTTGTAGTGCGAATCACAAATCTTAAGGTTTACTCATCAACAACATAAAATCCACATATGTTTCATAACGAAACTCAAAAATGGTAACCAAATCCAGCAAACCAATCATGAGGGTGCATGTATTAATACTAAAGCTATACGTGATATGTAGAGTCCAAGAACTTTACTTAGCTAAGTTAGATAGTAGTATTATAGTAATTATAGTATTACCTTTATGACTGTGGATTTTTGGTTCAGACCGGGATTTATTTGGACACTCGTACTAGTACTTGTAGACTTTCTAAGTTTAACCTATAGTTTAAGAATATTAATGTTAACCTAAGGTTTGATTAATATGGCTGATATTGAGGATAATATTTATTATACTATAAGGTTTAAATAAGAACCAATAGGATTTTAAGCACATGTTATGAATGGGTGATTAAGGATTAAGTATTTAGAGGATTAAATTTAATAAGGGTAAAATTTGAATGCTCTAAGGTCAGTCAGCAGCTTTGAATACGTTTGAGGGCTTAGTCAAGGCTATTTACTCAATTTGAATTAAGCTAAAAATGTGTAATTTCGTGTTTAAATAATCAACGTATGCCGATATATCGCAGCTATAGGGGGCGATATATCGCAGCACGTAGATACGGAAAACACGAAACAATGCACGTTTGCCTCGGGCATAATGGTCCAGGCGATATATCGCCTCCTTCAACATATTTTGAATGTTTTCAAAATCATTTCCCATTCAAACCTTCAACCTCTTGATAAGTCCAGCACCTTTTTGAACGAGTCTTCAGCCTCTGCTGAACAACAATTCAAATTATTTTCACTTAAAAAGCCATTATTTTTATTCAAGTTAAATTAAGATCCTTTCATTCCTAAACTCTATAAATAGGACCTAGTACCCAGCCATTATCCATCTTTTACTCTAAGTTCAGAGGCTGCAAGTTGCTAGGTGAGTGTGAGAGTGTAAACACTTGGGTTGGGAATCATAAGCTTGATCATTATAAGCTTATCAAACACTTGAGAAGTAAGGTTTTATAGCATTTCGGTTCAAGGTTTAGATCGGTCTTATAAGTCTTCAAGGTATTTCCACACTCTAGTTCATTGGTATTATATTATTTTCTTTCTCATAGTCTTCTACTCAGCCTTCTAACCTTAATCTTTATTTTGGTTAGGAAATCTAAGAACTTGCACATAAGTTTTTGGTAAGTATTTTCTCAATGGTTTAGTCCTTCCATTCCTTTCATTTCTCTTCTTCACTATACTCACTCTTTTTCAAATGGTTCTTAGGAGTGTTCCAAAGTCCCACCTCTGTCCTCTTATCCCGGTATTTTGGTAAGGAAAATAGGATAGAATTCATATGTTATATGTTTTATATGTTATCTTATGTTTTCTTATGTTATGAAATGTGTTATGATATGTATGTATGTAGGCTTGGGCATATGACCCATATGACTAACAAGCCCCAAACAGATTATGGGCATATGACCTACTTAGCAAGTAGGACCCCACAAATCTAATGGGCATATGACTTGTTTAGTCTATGGGACCCCAAGTAATAATGGCCATTATAGTATGTGTATGATATAAGTGTTATGTTATGTTCTTATGTTTCTTATGAAATTTATGTATATGAACTATGTGGTAGATTTTCCTTGATGGACATTAGGCTCATTCTTTTTTGTTTATATGTGCAGGAAAATAGCTATAGTGGCGGGTAAGATTCGTGGATGCTTGGGGAATCTGTATCGGTGATGAATGGATTCAATGAGTCGAGAGTTCGATTTCGAGGATGTAGTCCTTTATTTATGGTTTATGTGTATTTTTCCGCACCTATTTATGTAATCTCTTTTCATTTCAATTAAGATATGTTTTTCTTTTTAAAACAATGGGATCCCATATCCTGCTTTGAGTTATGTAAGTTTAAACATTGGTTTTACAAGTTTTTAATAAAGTATGATCTTTTTCACTTGTAAGTTCTATTAAAGATTAGGGTCTATGTATATTTTTCGTTAATGGTCCAAAGTCTAGAGTAGTTGGGTCATTACATGATACCTATTCATTTATTCCTTTTCACCTATATATATTATGCTCGACATTATATACATATATAGTATTAAGTACCCATTGCTTTATTATTGCATATGCTCTCATTCACTTGACAAAGTCTATTTTAGTACTCCAACCACTCTGACATAACAAGACAACTATATATATAAAAGACTAATACATTATATATTAATTTAGTTGTTCCTTAATTAATATACCTCAAACTATATTAATCTAAAAAAAAAAAGCTGGTATAGAAGAAGACTGTTTCAAGTTCTTGAGTCATTTTCCCGACCAAACAATCAGAATCTAATATTTGAGCTTCCCTACAAGTCTTAAAAGTGGGGGTGGATTTTATAATCCTAGCTATAGTACCTCATTTTTTCAGAACTGTTTCTTTTTCTTTTTTCATGGTTTAAAAAGCCATGCATGTGTTATTTTCTTCTTGCTATAATATGTGTTTCTTGTGGAAAATAGTTGACTTTGTCTTTGATTCAATTGGTCTAATGTATTCGGTATGTTGACTTATTTATAGCATTCTAGAACTCCTTTCTACCGCTCTCTTTCTTATTTAAAATGAAAGCAATGTATGATAATATACTACTACTCAACTTGATTACATTTGAAAGTAATATATATATGTGTGTGTATTTCTCATCTCCTTCATATATAAATGTAATGACCCACTAAACTAGACTTTTGGACCATTAACGAAACTATACATACAATCCTTAATAGAACTTACATTTGCGAAAATACCATAATTTTATTAAGTAACTTGTAAAAATAAGAGTTACTTACAAAATAAATACCAAGAAGGATATGGGATCCCATTGTCTTTAAAAACAAAACATGATTTAAGATAAAAAGACATTACATAAATAGTGCGGAAAATACATGTAAAAGACATAAAACAAAAACTACATCCTCGAATCGAATAACGCTCGGCTCCTTGACTCCATTCACCATCGATACACATCCTCTAAGCGTCCACGAATCTTACCGCCTCTTAAAGCTATTTTCCTGCACATAAAACAAAAAGGAATGAGCTTAATGCCCAGCAAGGAAAATCTAACACATAGTCATAAACATAATTTCATAAGTAACATAAAGACTCAACATAATACTTATAACATACACTTATTATAATGGCCATTATTACTTGGGGTCCCATAGACTAAACAAGCATATGCCCATGGGATTAGTGGGGTCCTACTAGCTAAGTAGGTCATATGCCCATAACCCATTTGGGGTCTTGTTAGTCATATGGGTCATATGCCCAAGCCTACAAACATACATGCATACATATCATAACACATTTAACAACATAAAACATAAGATAACATAAGCATATAACATATTGATTCTAGCCTATTTTCTTTACCAAAGTTACCGGGATATGTGGACTGAGTTGGGACTTTTTGGAACACTCCTAATAACCATTAGAAAGAGTGAGTCTAAAGAAGAAAAGAGATGAAATGAAAGGGATGGAAAGACTGAACCATTTGAAAAACATGCTTACCGAAACTTATGTGCTCAAGAACTTAGTTTTCCTAACCAAAATAAGAATGATGTTAGGGAACTGAATAGAAGGCTATGAGAAAGAAAATAACATAAAACAATGAGCTAGAGTTTTGGTTTACCTCAAAGACTTGAAAGACCAATCTACACCACAATCGAAATACTATAGAACCTCACTTCCCAAAGTGTTTGATAAGCTCATGATGTTTAAGCTTATGATTTTCCCAAACCTAGGTGTTTAACTCTCACACTCTCCTAGCACTTGCAGCTTCTGAACTTAGAGTAAAAAGGTGAATAATGGCTGGGTACTAGGTCCTATTTATAGAGTTTGGGAATGAAAGTATCTTGATTTTACTTGAATAAAAATAATAGCTTTTTAGGTGAAAATAATTTGAATAATCGTTCAGCAGAGGCTGAAGACTCATTCAGAAAGATGCTGGACTTATCAAGAGTTTGAATGGCTGAAAGGAAAAGAATTAAAAAACATTTGAAAATACACTGAAGGAGGCGATATATCGCCCCCTGTAGGCGATATATCGCTTGGGCCAGTATGCCCGAGGCGACCGTGCATCGTCTCGTGTTTTCCGTATCTACGTGCTGCGATATATCGGCACACGCTGATTAATTAAACACGAAATTACACATTTTTAGCTAAGTTTGAATGGAGTAAACAGCCTTGACTAAGCCCTCAACGTATTCAAAGCTGCTGACTGACCCTAATGCATTCAAACTTTACTCCTTATTAAATTTAATCCTCCAAAATACTTAATCTTTAATCACCCATTCATAACATGTGCTTAAAATCCTATTGGTTGATATCTAAACCTTATAGTATAGTAAATATTATTCTTAATATCAGCTATATAATCAAACCTTAGGCTAAAATTAATATTCTTAAACTATAGGTTAAACTTAGAAAGCCTATAAGTACTACTATGAGTGTCCAAATAATTCCTGGTCTGAACCAAAAATCCACAGTAACAAAGATAATACTATACATACTATAATACTACTAAACAATTAGCTAAGTAAAGTTCTTGGACTCTACAATAAACTTTTGTGTTCTTGTTCCAATTCTTTGTTTTTGCTTGGTAACTTTTTCAAATTGCTTCTTCTAGCTGCTTGCTTATTCATTGCTTGCCCTTTTTCTTTGCTAATTTATAATGAAGTAAATTATATATAACTACTTTATTTTTTCAAATCTTCAAAACAGCTATGGATCCATACATGCAATGTAGATTGGCCTCACAAGATAGTATAGAATCATTTTCAAATATGTTAATGAATGATAATGGTGAAAAGAAAACTCAAGGCCCTACACAAATGCGTGAAATATGGGGAAAACGGGATGGAGAGAAGATAAAAATCACTTGCAACGATTTTGGACAGCCATATGATAAAAGTGCAAGCAAACTTTCAAGCTTTATTGGGACATTAGTACGGGATGGAAAAAATGCTCCAATTAATTATAAAACTTGGCATGAGGTACCTGCTAAATACAAACTTGGAATGTGGAAAATCATACAGGTATTAATTATTGTTTTCATGATTATTTAGTTTGGTATTTTATGTTAAAAATTGAAGTATTATGTCATCTCAATATTTGTTTATTGTATTTATTACAATCTAGTATATTTAAATTTGTGAATAATCAGTGTTTAAATTCTTGTAGGAAAATTTTGAAATTCCTCCTCATGCTAAGAATTGGACTTTCAGAACTTTTGGAAGGAAACTTAGAGCTTGGAAATCTTATCTAAAAAAAACTTATTATTTGGAGCACTTATCTTTTGAGGAGCAAAAGAAATATAAAGACAAACGAGTATATGATGATCAATGGGAGGAACTAATAAAATATTGGGCAACAGAAAGTGCAATGGTATTTTTCATTCAAACTTTTATTAACTTGCATTATTTTCTTTGTATTTCAAGAATTGTTTACTAACTAAATTTTAATATTTAATTTTCTTTTAGAGAAAGAGTGCTAAAAACAAGACTAGTCGTGCAGAAAAAAAAATACAACCATACAACTGGCACAAAGAGTTTTGCTCAACTTAGAGCATTACAGGTAAAATTTATTTAGTATTTTAACATTAACATTTGAATATTATTTCAAATGTAGGTAAATTTCATTGCTTTTTAATTAAAACAATATGTTCTTTTGTAGAAAAAAGATGGTGCAAGTACGCCAACACGTGCAACCATGTTCAAAATCTGCTACTAAAAAAAAGATAAGAGCATTACTAATGAGAAAACAAAAGAAGCAATGGTATGGTCCAATTATTCTTAATTAATGTGTTATTTCTTGCTTGCTAGTTTAGTTTAATCTTAACTTACACGTTTACAATATTAAATCAATAATAGTGACAATTACAAGAGAAAGAAGAACTGATTGAAGATGCATCAAAAGAAAAGAGTATGAATGACGTTTTTTCTGAAGTTATGGGTAAAGAAAAACATGGATCAGTTCGCATGTATGGATTTGGTGTTTGCCCATCTGATGCGTGGAAGGATAAATCAACTTGGAGAAGAAACCAAAATGAGTATGTAGATACTCTGCAGCTAGAAGTAAATGATCTAAGGTCTCAAGTTCAAATTCTTACTAAGACTATTTTGAGCAAGCAAAATAATGGCAATGATATATCTACACTTCAGGTTAGTCAAACTACTAGTTTTTCATTTATTTTAATTATTGACAACAAGTTGTACTAACTACATTAAATTTAATTATGTGCAGCCATTACATTATAATGAAAATGCTACATCTTCACACCTGGTTAAGATTTATTTTATTTTGTTGATTTTTTAGTTACTAACCTATAAACTATATATAGTTATTTTGTGAATTTATTGTTATATATGTAGGCCATAAATGCTAGTACCTTACATAACAAAGAAACTCAATGTCAACTATGGTTTTCATCTTCAGCATATGATACTCCTGTTGTTGAGGTACTACTATTATATTATCATTTTTTAAAATATTTATAAGTGGATCCTCCACTATTGGAATTATTCATTTATTAATATAATACATACAGGTTGGAGAAGTAGTCAATCTTAAGAGTGTCACTAGTGAGCCTGAAACAATTGCTATTGGTATCGTTTTAAGTAGAGATCCATCAAAAGAAGTTGGAGGAAAAAAGCTCGGATCCTTTTTTTCTGAAGTTATAGTACAAGTTCCTATTAAGCCTGACGAACAACTGATTAAATCATATGGACATTTTAAGACAATTGGTCAAGTTGTGGGAGCCCCTATTGCATGGCCAACAACATTTGTGGTAAGCTAAATAAAAAATTACAATAATTATCTTCCATTAAATGTCATTATATATATGTGTATACAAATAATTTTATATGATTTCTATTCTCTTGCAGATTCCAAGGAAATCAGATACACAACTTGGTGACTCAATGCTATGATTTTATGTTGTAGAAATTAAACTCATGTATGTATTTTTTTTTTCTTTTGTTGGTGTTTATTTCAATGTTTTTGTACATAGAAGTTCCATTGTTGTTGTTGTTTTAAGAAATGTTATTTTGCTACAATTATGTATTATTTACAATATTTATCAGACTTTTTGTTGTTGATTATTATGATATATTTGTGAATATTACTTAAGTTAAATTTGTATAAAAATATTTCAGAATAAAAAAAATCTTCAATATTTGAAAAATAAAACGCAAGAATTAATTATCAAATATGTACTTAATATTCTTTTAAATATATTAAAAAATACTTTAATAACATTTTTAGTTTAGTAACATTTATTAAAATGTCACTAAAATTATTTTTAATATAAAAAATAAATATAAAATTTATTATAATAAGTAATATAGTGACATTTGAAAATGCTATTAATTATTATTTAGTGACATTTTTAAATGTCATTAAAAAAATACTATTGTTACATTTGAAAATGTCACTAGTTTTTACTCACATTGGCATATCTTACATTTGCTACAAATGTCACAAAAATTGTAAATGTTACTAAAAACATACAGTAGTCACATTTTCAAATGTCACAAAATCAATATTTTGGTGTAGTCCATAATCTATTGAAGAACACATTTATAATGTTGGTTCAACCAACAAAATGTGTATATATTAATGAGTCTACATCAACAAATGTCAACACATCAAATTCTTTTTAAAATGAAAATAATAAAAGATTTGGGGAAAAATTTGTTGGTTTTTATAGATCAAATCAGAGATTATACGTAGCGGAACAACAATCAAAATTGTTAATTTAACCCCACAAGATTTCTAGATCTACTTCTTCATATACATATATATTGAATCAAAGACATGAATAGAAAATTACCTCAAGTCCTTCCTTGCTCCTATCTTTTTGTACGACAAAAATCATTGAGATCTCACACCAGGATCTTCCAAAATGTTCTCAGCACATAAATAACGAGTGTGGACTCGCTATAAAAAATAATAGGTAAAATCTATTTATCAGATGTTCTCAACACATGAGATCTAATAAAATTTGGACCTAAGTTTGTGAAGAACAGTGACATATGCTTGTATCACTATTCTCTTTCTCTCAGGGAGATTTCACGATATGTTTTCTATCACTGAAAAGTATCGCTCTGGAAAAACTAATCTCCTATATTTAATATATCCAATATATTAAAAATAAAATATTAGTTATTTAAAACAATTTAAAAATAACTAATCAGTTATCAGATTTTATTTAAATAATAATATTTTAATCATATTACAATATCTCATTATTTATTTGATATTTAAATAACTAAAATTGTGGAACAAAGAAACTTCTAGAAGCTTCTTGTGCATGTAGCACAATGACTGTGCATTGTGCTACACGTGTACCACATGCCAGGGAAGGCATGTGATTTTTCCCAATTTTCATCATTATTTAAATACCAAAAATCCCAAAAATAAATTAATTCAAAATTAATTATATTTTTGTTAAATCAAATAATTAATTAATTAATTACACATAATTATACAATAATTATGTTTAGTGCATAGAAAAATATTTTACTTATTAAATAAGTCCTTTTGCCCATTTTTGTATTTATCTTTGTCAGTGTTTGTTTGAGCCATTTCGGGGACCATGGACCTATAATATTAAGCTCCAATAAATTGAAACTAAATAATTAAACTCTTTAATTATAATAGTTAATTTATTAATTATGATATTTCTCCACTATAAATTCAGAATTGAACTCTTTATGTTATAGATATACTTTTACAGAAATCTTATTTTAAGCTGTCCATTGATATAACCATCTTACAATAGTTCAACCCTTTAATTAATTAGTTCATAAATTAGAATTGAATAATTATCATTTTACCTTTCTAATTTACTTCTTATTCCTTAAGTACCATTAATTCACTAGTGAATAATTAATCTATAATCTAATTATAGATTTGAGCTCAAAATCATTCAGTTCCAGAATTAACCCTTAAGGGAACTTATATACGATCCGTTAGGAAAGATTAGATTCCCTATTGTTGATACATGTTCCCAGCCGTTCATGATATTAAATCTCTAAAACAAAAGTCATTGGCCTCATTCTATGAAGAGACCTTAACGAATGAATCAAAAGATTTAATAAACATGAACAGGAGTTCATGAACACTCAGGATTTAGGTTGATCTATAAATGATCATCAGTTATGATATGAATTACAAATCTTTATTATTAAATAGTTTTTGGATAAAGACTATTATTCATATCGGTCTATGTCATATATAATCATATTATATAAATCACCTTTACCGAGATGTCTTACCACATCAATAATCCAAATCTAGATTATTTGTATCAACATGATACTCAGCAAACCATACTTACAACCCCAATTAAAGAATTCCATAACTTCAATTTGTTTTTGTTGACTATTTTTTGTTCATTCATGTGATCTTAATTCTCTTGTACTAATACAAGATCACATCCTCAATAACGAATATGAAAATTTTCTGATATTTACAAAAATTATTCAAACAATAATTTAGTAATCTAAATATAACAATAATAGACCATTGTATTTATTTATTCATCGAAATAATAAATGTCTTTTACATGCTTTTAGGACATATTCCTAACATTCTCCCACTTGTACTTAAAGTAAGTAAGACATTTCTCTCAATCCCATATTACGTACATGACCCTCGAATTGCTTTGCAGGAAGCATCTTCGTAAATGGGTTTGTCGGGTTGTGTTCTGATGTGATTTTCAGAATGGACACATCTCCTCTATGTACAATTTCTCTGACTAAGTGGTATTTACGCTCTATATGCTTTCCCCTCTTGTGGCTTCTTGGTTCTTTAGAATTAGCCACTGCTCCACTGTTGTCACAGTAAAGAACAAGTGGTTTCTTCACTTCTGGAACCACTTCCAGATCCATGTAGAACTTTTTTAGCCAAACTGTCTCCTTAGCTGCTTCATAAGCCGCTATATACTCGGCTTCCATGGTGGAGTCTACTATGCTGGTTTGTTTAATACTTTGCCAGACTAACGCTCCTCCTCCAAGAGTAAACACTGATCCAGAAGTTGACTTTCTACTATCTTTGTTTAATTGAAAGTTAGAATCAGTGTAACCAGTGGGGTTCAGGTCTCCACCTGAATATACAAGCATATAATCTCTAGTATTTCTAAGATACTTGAGAATATTCTTCACTGCAATCCAATGACTCAATCCAGGATTGGATTGATAACGACTGACTATCCCAACTGCATAACAAATGTCAGGTCTTGTACACTACTTAGCGTACATCAGACTGCCTACTGCTGAGGCATAAGGACACTATCTCATGTCTTCCTCTTCCTGAAGTGTTTTGGGACACTGCTCCTTGGAAAGGAATACTTCAGAACGGGTTGGCATATCACCCTTTTTGAAGTTTTGCATATTAAAGCGTTTTAGCAACTTATCAATATAAGTTGCTTAAGATAGTGCCAAAATTTTTGTTCTGTCTATCTCTAAGAATCTTAATGCCCATAACATACTTGGCTTCTCCCAAATCTTACATTTGGAATTGTTCAGATAACCAGTTCTTTACCCTTGATAATGATGTTACGTCATATCCAACAGTAATATATCATTTACGTAAAGAACGAGGAATACTACTATACCATCTTTGATTTGTTTATAGACACAAGATTCGTCAACATTTTGTTCAAAAACCAAATGTTTTACTTGTGTCATCAAATCTAAGATTCCAAGATCTAGAAGCTTGTTTGAGTCCATGAATGGACCTAAGAAGCTTGCAAACCTTTTGCTCTTGACCTTTTTAATTTGAACCCTTCTGCTTGAGACATGTAAATGGTTATGTCAAGGTAGCCATTCAGAAAAGCTATTTTGACATCCATTTGCCAGATCTCGTAATCCATGCATGCAACTATGGACAAGAGTATACGAATGGATTTTAGCATGGCTACAGGAGAAAAGGTTTCTTCATAGTCAACCCCTTCTTTCTGTGTGTAACCTTTGGCTACAGGCCTTGCTTTGAAAATCTCTACTTTCCCATCCGCTTCTCTTTTCTTCTTGAATATCCATTTGCAACCAATGGGTTTGATATTCTCAGGTGGATCTTCAAGAACCCAGACAGAATTGGAATACATCGATTCCATTTCTTGGTTCATGGCTTCTTGCCATTTTTCCTTGTCAGAATCATTCATTACATATTTAAATGTCAATGGATCGTCTTTGTTTATGTCAGACACAATCATTTGAACTTCGTGTTCATAGCGTGTGGGTTGCTTACTAACCCTCCCACTATGACGAGGTTCTTTACTATTCTGACTAGAACTAGCAGTTTCCTCTTGTCGTTTCTCATTGGTTGTTGCTGGTGACTTTGCAACTTCATTCGAGATCATCTCCTCTAGAACAACCTTTTTGCAAGGTTTGTGGTTATTAACATAGTCATATTCAAGAAAAGTTGCATTTGTCGATACAAATATTTTATTTTCTTTTGGACTATAGAAAATTCCATCTCTAGTCTCTTTGGAATATCCCACAAACATGCACACTTCATAGCATGATTCCAACTTCCCGGTCTTTCCTTTAAGCACGTGTGTAGGACACCCCCAAATTCGAAAATTGTAATGCCCCAAATTTCCTAATAAGGTTTAGGACCTAGATTAGGAGGCCGGGAGGGCCATAATTGGTATATTATGTTATTAAATGATTAGATGCATGTTTATGTGAATTATATTACAATATGATGATAAATGCATGCATATGGGTTTATTTTTAATTATAAGGGCATTTTGGTAATTTGGCCCGTTGAGGGCGTAATTGTGTATTTTCGTGCATGTGGGTGAGTTATGAATGGTACCACATTATATGTGGATTTGTTTGAGCCTTTCGGCATGAGACGATCATGAAATGCAAGTGTTCGGTCTGGTCATAACGGGATTAAGCTCCGGGCTCGGGGTGAGTCTCGGGGTGATTTTAATAGTTAGAACATTACCGGGAATTAAAGGGTAATGCGATATGGATTATTGGTGTTTAAGAATTTTGAGAATAACGAGAATTGGAGGGTGTTAATTATGATTGACGAAATAGGTGCGAAATGACGATTTTGCCCTTGGTGGTTGTTAAGGTTTTATTTTAGACTTGAGGGAATTTAAGTCTTTTCACCCTTAAGGATTTATATCAGCCATTAAGGCTGTAGAAGCTTACCAAAAGCAGATTCTCACTTCCTTTCTCTCCCGATGGTTTTTCTCTTCCATTTCTCTTTGAATTTTCTAGCTCTTTTTGAGGAACCAAGCCAAGGAACCAAGCTGTGATAAGCTAAGGTTATGCTCTACCATTGAAGAGGGTGTGTTGCTGAGATTGAGGTGAGTTTTTAGCCATTAGAACTCTTGTTCTTGCTCTGTTTTCCTAGTTGATTTTCAGCTGGTTTTTGAGTTGGAAAGTTGGGAATTGATTGGAGTTTTTGCTAGGGTTCTTGGGGTTGTGGTGCCTAGGACATGTGGGGATGGTTTTTGGGTTCATTTGGGACTTAATTTGATGTTTCGAAGCTTTTGGTTTGGGTTAGAAATGGTGGAGTCGAAGGGAGAAGTTTCTGGGCATTTTCAGGCTGGAGGTAGCGCTACAGCACCCACAAGGGGGCGCTACAGCGCTACCTGATGTGGCTCTGGGCGGTATTGGTTCTATCTTGAGCGCTGGGGCGCTAGGGGGGTAGCGCTACGGCGCTACCCTGTTCCTTCAGAACCCCGTTTTGAGTGTTTTTAAGGGTTTTTGGCTCGGGGTGTCAATCCTTAAGGCCCGGGATTGAATCTACTCATAGTGTGGGTACATTTTGGGGTCCCGAGAGTGGGGTTTAGATCAAGACCCTATCTTTGTTGATTTTCATTAATTGGAGGTTATATTTGGTTATGACTAGGTGACTGCTAAAAGACTAAAAGATCGATTGTTCTCAAGGGTCGTTCAATTATTGTTCTTTGCTCGAACCTGAGGTAAGAAAACTGCACCCTGTGTATATGTGACATGCATGGTTATTCTTGATGCATGTTGGATGTTTAAATGTGATGCATGTGATGCACGAGAAACATGTGATAAGGACATGCTATGAATATTGAATATGAGATTGTTTAGAGCTTGAGCCTGTGTTTATGCATGATCCTAGTTTTGCTAGCAATTATTAAGTAAGCATGCTGAATGCCATGCATTTGGATATTTGACATTTGATATATGTTTGGTAGCATTGCTTACTTGTGTATGGCACTGACTAGTCAGGGACGGAAATGGTCGCGCATCACTGACCTAAGAGCCGAGAACGGCATACGCGTCATGAACGCAGGGCTGATAAAAGATTAGATCTAATCGATATCAGCGTTGAATGACTATGGGAGCATTGATGCTGGACCGACCCTAAGGTCGATGAAAATTTATAAGCGCTTTACTAGTCTAGGACTAGTTACTCAGAGCTAGGGCCAAAGGCCTAGGTGACGGTTTGCCACATGGCTAGGGAGCGGAATCCCATGGTTGTGACTCTATGTTAATGCGATACATTATATTGGTGACTAGTTCATCAAACACCTATCTTGTTTAAGCTAGTGAAATGATCACTTATCTATAAAGCCCAGTGACCCTATCGTCACATGACTAATGGGAACAGAACCCACCTTAGTGAATATTACAACTGTCACTCTTCTATTTAGGGCTATAAGCCCGGTATGGTTACCAGAACCACCAGTGTTAAATCACTTATCTGATTTGGATTGACTTGATAGTCATCCACTCAGGAGGGCAGGATTCCTTATCCTGGATACCTATCATTACGTGAACCTATTTGCCTGCTTGAATAGGGCTATATTTGTTAGGCGTGTGCCTTATGATTTGATGGCATGTTATTACTGTTCATGAGCATATTAAGTTTTTTTGCTGGGCTTCCGCTCACGGGTGCTATGTGGTGCAGGTAAAGGCAAAAGAAAGCTGGACCATCCTTGAGTTGGAGAGCTTAGGTGACGATGTGTACATATGCAGCTGCTCGACCGCCACGGCCGAGGGTTGAAAGGGGAACTAGGGTTAAACCCTGTTTTACTGCTTAGATCGACTGGTTGTAAATATTTTCTTGTAATAGACCTTCAAATTATATTTTTGGGATCCCAATGTATACAGTAAATGTTCTAAGGAAACGTTATATCTTAACCAAAATTTTTAATCCCTAAACCGCTAATCATGCTTAGTTACACGATTTTGGCCAAATGACTCGATTAGCGAGTTTAGCACTGTTTATAGGGCACACCGTAATGGTCCCTGGAGTTTAGGGCATTACAAAAATGGTGTAAACTAGGTTTACAACCATTCCATAATTCGATGGGTGTCTTTTGGATAGACTTAGATGGAAAATCATTCAATATGTATAGAACACATTGAATCGCATAGCCCTAGAATGACAGTGGTAATGATGAGAAACTCATCATTGATCTAACCATATCTAATAACGTTATATTCCGTCTTTCTGAAATACCATTTTGCTGTGGCGTTCCAGGTGCTATGAGTTGGGATTGAATGCCATGCTCACGTAGATGGTCCTCGAATTCAACATCCAAGTACTCTCCTCATTGATCAGATCGAAGAGCTTTTAGTGATTTACCTAATTGCTTTTCAGCTTCTGCTTGAAATTCTTTGAACTTTCCAAAAGTTTTAGATTTTCTTTGCATTAAGTATAGGTAACCATATCTTGAATAATCGTCAATGAAAGTGACGAAATATTCATAACCTCCTCTTGCTTGTACATTAAGTGGACTGCAACATTCGTATGTACTAGCTGAAGTGGTTCTGTGGCTCTTGAACCTTTAGCAGAGAGAGGTCTCTTGGTCATTTTTCCTTCTAGACAAGATTCACAAACAAGGAGAGATCCAATAGATAGTTCTCTTAAATTACCATCCTTTACAAGCCTATTTATTCTATCTAGACCAATATAGCCCAATCTCAAGTGCTACAGATATGTCTCACTATCGGAATTAGTTTAATAGATCTAGGATTAGCTGTTTTAAATAATTTAGAATTATAAAAAGTTTGTCATTCATTATAAGTATGTAAACTTTGTTTATCCCAAAGCATTTGCATAACAAGTAAATAGATAATTTCTTCAAATAATAACTACTTTATTATTAAAGAAATAAATGTTATGAAAAAATAGAAATAAGTTTCTAAACATTAATAATCAAAATTACTAACAATAAACTAAATTTCTAGACTGTAGTTTTCTTTGTTTAAATCTAAAATTTCCAAAACAAAATAAAGAAATTTAAATTGTTCAACTAACAATAAAATTACTAAATAAAACTACTCTCCAACTCCTCCAGCTCTTTACTCGCTATCAAAATTCTCATCAGTCTCTTCCTCCTTTTCAGGGTTCTGATTTTGCGAAAGGAAAAACAAAAGAAAAATAGATTAGTGGCATATATTTTTTACCCAAAAAATTGGCGTCGTTTATGGAAAATTTGAATGATAAAGTTGTCTGTGATGATAACAAAAACAATTTCCTAATGCTTAAGTGTTTATTTATTTTTGTATCTTCTTGCAGAAAATAGATCGACCAATACTTCGTTTGAAAGAACAAAATGCCTCGATCAAAAGCGCAACAGGAGGAAGCTACAAGTCAATCTCCTCAAATAAACTACATGCAAGAATTACATAAAGTGATGCAGTATATGCAACAAATGAAAGAACAAGATGATGCAAGGTTTCGTCGAGTAGAAGAGTGACGGCAACAGGCAGAGGAATGACATAAAAAGTAGATAGAGGAAATGGCTACTCAACGAGCTAAGTTGGTAGCAGAGCTGGCGATGATGCGGCAGGAGAAGGACGTCCATCAAGGGCAAACAAAGAACACAATAACATGATAAGGCGATAAGGCTCAGTGGGAAAATAACCTGGAACATTGAGAATAAGAAGAGGATGCACCAAAGATTTATGAGGAAGAAACACAAAAATCATCGCACAGAGAAAAAGAACAGAGCAGAACTCATACCGCAAAGAAAGTAGTGACACCGACTGTTCAAAAACTATTACCAATCTGCCAGTCACCATCAACGCCAATAGTACCATCAGACTGGAAAGAACAAATGATGAAGGAAGTACTGGATAGAATGAACAATGCGGGAGTCAGTACTTCAATGGACATGGCCATTGAAGCAATAAAATGAATTTTCAAGTCTCCATTCACTGACTGGATCGTAGGTGAACCAAAGCCGAACGACTTTGGGATGCCAAACTTTGCTCAATTCTATGGAAGTTCATATCCATCAAACTATACCGTGCAATTCCAACATAAAATGGCGATGGAGACTGAAAATGAAGCTATGTAGTGTAGAACCTTTGCAACCACCTTGGTGGGACCAGCACTGAGATGGTTCAAACAGCTGAAGCCAAAATCAGTCAACTCTTTCATGGAGTTAAGAGAGCTGTTTGTGCAGCAATATGGAGGAAACACTGAGACACCTAAAACGACGGATGATTTGTACTCAGTGCAACAAGGGTTGAATTAACATCCACAAACATACTTGAAAAGGTATTTGAAGTTGGTGCATCAAATCAATAATGTAAATAAAATAGTGGCAACAAATTTATTCAGAGAAAGCTTGCAAACAGGGTCATTGCTGAGTAAACAACTTTACCTAAACTTGCCAAGATACTTAGTAGACATACAGCTGAGATCTGAGGGGGTGTTTAAAATACTAGAATTAGAGAATAAGAAGCGAGGAGAACTGCGTTGTTCACCAAACCTGCAAAAGGAAATCCGCCCTTGAACGATAAGAGAGATAAAAGAATATTAGAGCAACCCTTATTGAACAGGGAAGGCTCAAAACATATGTGAGAAGATGGTGAAAAAAAATACCCCCATATCAAAACCACGATGCATGTGGATCAAATTTATAATAAGAACAAAGATAAATCGATATGGAGAGACCCATTCAAAATAAATTCTCTAGTAGAACGAAGATATCAGTCCAAATAATGTCCCTTCCATAAAGATTTTGGCTACACGCTTGCGGAGTGCATATCATTGTACAACCAGGTGCATCGCATCCTAAGGACAGGGGGACTGCCTCAGTATGTTAAGAACACTCATAACACATCGCAACTGCACAAGACTTTTCCAAAGTCGCCAATGCAAGTAGTAGCAGAGCAGAACGTACAACCGCAAGTAGTAGTTGAGGATCAACCACAACAGCCACTAAAGTAGATCCCAATGATATTTGGGTATGAAGAGCATTTGATAGAGAGGGAGGCAAAGATGAAATTTGAGAAGAGAACATAAGAGAGGGTGAAGAGAATGTGCTACTTGCACCATACAATGAGCTATGTTGCCCCAACAGAACGCTATTTCCCTGCACACCCCATAACGTTCAAGGAGACGATTTAAGGAATGTGAGCCCTCCACATGATGACGCACTGGTGATTAAACTACAAGTGGAAAATTTTCAATTGAGTCGAGTATTGATGGATGGTGGAAGCAGCATTGAACTACTCTTTATGATGCATTCCAAGCCATGGGAATTCCAGAAGAGAGATTAAGAGCGTCAATTTTCCCCATCTTCTCTTTCAACAATACAAAGTAATGCCAAAAGGTGCATTTGAGTTATAGGTGACCACTGTTGAGCTCACTTTAGTGGTGGACTTTGTGGTGATTGATTGTTATTCATGTTATAATGCAATTATCGACAGACCTTGGGTACATAGAATGCAGGGAATGGCTTCGAGTTTGCATCAAGTTTTGCGTTGCCAATCTCCTTGTGGAACTTACACAATCGATATCAAAGGATCCCCAAAGCAGGCAATGAAGTTTTGCGTACTGTTGAAATAAGTAAATCAAGTAGAAAGAGGTGAAGAAGAGCGAGATGACGAAGCATAGCAATTAAAGGGAAAATTACCAACTTAGTTGAAGGCACTTGAGGAGGAGGAAAAATACACAGAACCACAATCAACTGTTGATAAATTAGAAGAAGTTCAGTTGGACGAATATCATATTGAGAAAATTATGCTGGTAAACGCCTGAATGAATAGTGAATAGAAGCGATTGCTAGTGGAATTCCTCAAAGTTAATATTTCAACTTTCGCATGGATAGCTAGTATATGGCAGACATAGAACTTGTAGGCATGACGCATCAGTTGAACATAGATAAACATTTCCCGGTCATGAAACAGAAACAAAGTAGATTTGCCCCTGAGATAAATCAAGTGATAAATGAGGAAATGGAGTGATTGTTGTAGATGGGGGCAATCAAATAATACTTATATCCTTCCTGGACGTCGAACACCATTTTTGTGCCAAAAAAAAGAATGGGAAGAAACAAGTGTGCATTAACTTCACCAACTTGAACAAAGCATGCCTAATGGACAACTTCCTATTACCAAGGATAGACCAGATTGTAAATGCAACTACATGATATGAGCATATGACTTTTTTAGATGCTTATTTTGGGTATAACCAAATGCCAATGGCAGAAAAGAATAGAATCCATACAACGTTCCAGGCTGAGTGAGGGCTCTACTATCATAAGGTGTTGTCATTCAGATTGAGGAACGCGGGTGTGACATATCAGCAACTCGTGAATACAAATTTTACAGATCAATTAGGAAGACTAATGGAAGTGTACATTGATGATATGGTGGTGAAGTCAAAAAAAGAGGCAGACCATTTACGAGAGTGCTTTGAGGTGCTAAACAAATACATAATGAAGTTGAATCATGCTAAATGTGCATTTGGAGTCTCTTCAGGCCATTTTCTAGGCCACATAGTGAGCAAGAGAGGAATTGAAGTAAACGCCACTCAGATAGCAACTCTTTCAGAGATCACTGAGCCTCGCACTGTGAGAGATGTGTAAAAAATTACAGGGAAAATCGCAGCTTTGAGTCGATTTATCTTGCGAATATCAGATCGGTGTGAACCTTTTTGTTTTCAGTGTATCAAAAATAATTTACAATCATTATGGGGTGAGGCACAATACAAAGCATTTGAAGAATTAAAGAAGTATCCGAGCTCACCACTAGTATTGAGCGCCCCGGAGCAGGATGAGGAATTGTACATGTATTTAGCAGTCTCGGTAGAAGCTGTAAGCTCAATACTATTCAAAGAGGTTGATGGAAAACAAAAGCCAATATTTTATGTGAGAAAAATGTTGTTAGAAGCAGAAACCCGTTACAGTGTGTTGGAAAAGCTAGTTTTGGCTCTAATGACAACGAAGAAACGATTGAGGCAATATTTTGAAACTCACGTAGTGATTGTGTTGAGTGAGTTCCCACTCAAACAAATATTGTCTAAGCCCAATTTGTCTGGACGAATGTCCAAATAGGCAATAGATATATCTGCTTATGATGTTCGATTCGCCTTGCAAAATTAAAAAAAAAGGACAAGTCTTAGCAGACTTCCTTGTGGAGATAAATTCGTTTGAAGATAAACTAGAACATGAAGTGTAGCTCACAGAGGAGGATTGGGTGTGGGTGTTAAGCACATATGGCTCAGTGAACTCAAATTTGGCTGGCATTGGGGTAGTGTTTGAATCGCCTTCAGGATTAAGGACCCAAGAAGCTCTGTAGCTACAAGAGAAAGTCACCAATAATGAGGCACAATATGAGGCTCTGATATATGGTTTAGAAATGGCAAGAGGTTTGGGAATAAAACGTCTATGAATTAGAGCAGACTCAAAGTTGGTGACTGAGCAGGTTAGTGGCAATTTCGACACGAAAGAGCCGAGAATGAGGATGTACTTAAGCACCATGAAAGCATTACGAGCTAAGTTCTTACAATTCAATCTCAGCCAAATATCATGGGAGTTGAACCACAGAGTAAATGAATTAGCCAAAAAGGCTTCATCAGGAAAGTGCACTTGCAAATCCTCAATTACGCTCAGTACATCAGAGCCCAACGATTGTTGAATGTGCTTCAAAATAACACAGAATAACGACTGTTGGATGGACCCAACTTTGCGCTATTTGAATGATAGGATAAAGCCTGGTAGGGATATGTGATAATTAATGAACAACTCTATAGGCGATCATTCAATGTGCCTTATTTGAGATGTTTAAACCCAAGCGAAGCTAAGAAGTTGAAAGAAGAGATTCATGAAAGGATGTGTGGCATTCATTCAGGAGGGCGAAGTTTGGTGCATAAAGCCTTGACCACGGGATATTATTGGCCTTATATGATGACAAAAGCTAGCCATTATGTAAAAATGTGTGAAAAATTCCAAAGGCATGCCCCATTGATTCACCAACCTGCGCAGCCGTTACATTCTGTAGTTGCGCCATGGTCGTTTGCTAAATGGGGGATGGATTTAGTTGGAGAGCTGCCAAAAGTTGCTGGGGGGAAACCGTTATGTGTTGCTAGCCATAGACTATTATACAAAATGGGTAGTCAGTGAAGCCTACAATACGTTTGGAAAGGCCGATACAGTAAAAAAAATTGGAAGCACATTATTTGTTAGTTTGGGATTCCGAAAGAGATCATTGTAGACAATGGGATGCCGTTCAACAATGCCAAAGTGAAGGAACTGTGCCAGCAACTTAAAATTTATTAGGATTCTCATCTGTTAGTTACCCAAAAGGTAACAGGCAAGTCGAGGCCACTAACAAAGTAATTTTTGCCAATATTAAGAAGGATTTGGAAAAAAAAGAAAGGGGCTTGGTAGGAAGACTTGCGTAGAGTGATTTGGGCCTATCGAACAACGCTTAAAACTTCTACTGGCGAATCACCATATGCGATGGTGTATGGAACAGAAGCGATGATTCCAATTGAAATCGGCTTGCTAACTTTGCGCACAGAAATAGCACCTTCTTAAACGTTAAATACCGCGCAACTTGCCCATAATTTAGATCTGCTTGAAGAATTCAGGCAAGTAGGTCATATTCGCAACACGAAGTATAAAAGGTTGGCTGAGCAGCAATATCAAAAAAGGGTCAACCCTAGAGAGTTCAAAGAAGGTCAATGGGTACTCAGACGATTCACTGGTAACCAAAAAGAAGTTAGAGCCAAATCGGGATGGGATCTTTTAGATAGCAGAAGTGTTAGGCAAGGGCTTATACACACTGCAAGAAAATCATGGGGGGGGGGGGGGGGGGGGGAATTGCCCAGAACGTGGAACTCCATGTCTTTGAAGAGGTATTTTTTTTAAATGTGTAGTTCGTGTTCAAAAAATGTTGCTATGATGAACAATTTTTCCATATTAGGCGCTTTATTGCTATTGTACAACAACCTATTTGTTTATTACAGTGTAATGACCCAACTAATTCTAGACTTTGGACCATTAATAACTACTACACATAGACACTAATCTTAAGAAAACATACATACGAAATAGTCATAACTTTATTAAAAACTGTAAAGCAAAGGTTAAAATACATAAAAATTCAGGGTAAGATATGGGATCCCATTGTTTGAAAATAAAACATAACTTAAATCTTAAATAAATTCGTTACAAAATCAGGTGCGGAAAATACATAGAAAACATAATTGAAATGACTAAAAACAACTTCATCCTTGAATTGTTCATGCAGTCCACCAAATCCATTCTTCCTCAGTACACAATCCCAGCTGCCAAGAATCTTTCTGCTGCCATAATTATTTTCTTGCACATATAAAATAAAGGAATGAGCCTAATGCCCAGCAAGGAAAATCTACTAAAAAGCATGAAACATAATCATAAACATAAACTATAAACATATAACATATACTATAAACATATATCATAATTCTAACCCATGTACATGGAAAATATTGGGGTTTCCTAACTAAGCAACTATAAGCCTCAAAATACAATGAGGTTTGCTAGCTAAGCAACTATAAGCCCCAAGAACATAAAAGTGTTGGGGTTTTCTATTAAGCAACTATAAGTCCCAAAACATATATATATATCATAACATATAAAAACATATTATAACATAATCATGTAAGCATGTAATAACTATCCTATTTTCCTTACCAAATACCGGGATGTGAGAACAAGGACGAGATTTTGGAACACTCCTAAAACCAATAATAGCAAGGTGAGTATTTCCTAAAAGAAAAGAGATGAAAAGGAATGAACCAAACTACTGAGAAGATACTTACCGACAAGAAACCTCAAGTTCAAAGAACTTATTTTCCTAACCAAGAATGGAAAATATTGAGTTAGGATTTGAGTAGAGAAAAACTATAAAAACTAATGAAATATACAGAAATGAACTAGGAATAGGAATACCTTTGAATGCACTATAACCGAACTACACCTCGATATCGAAAACACACTATTAACCTTACTTCCCAAGTGTTTAATAAGCTTAAGATGATAAAGCTTATAACCACAACCCAAGTGTTTAACACTCTAAAGTAAACCTAGCAGCTTGAAGGCTCTGAACTCAACTTGAAGAATTAAAGAAATGGCTGGCTACTAGGTCCTATTTATAGAGTTCAAGAATGAAAAGATTTTTCTTTTAGCTTGAATAAAATAATTACTATTTAATTGAAAAACATTTGAATAATCGTTCAGCAGAGGCTTAAGAATCGGTCAAAAAGATTATGAGGCTAGCTAAGAGGTTATGGGTTGAATTGAGCTCGGTTTCAAAATTATTCAAAAACCTTGCCCTAGAGCCGATATATCGCCCATGGTAGGCGATATATTGCCTGGGCTTATATTCTCGAGGCTCGTCGAAGTGTTCGTGCGAAGTTACGTGTTTTTTGTATTCCCCGAGTGGCGATATATCACCCCCTAGAGCTGCGATATATCGGCATATGCTGAAATATTATACACGTAATTGCACTTTTTCAGCCTAATTTGAATTGAGTAAACAACTTTGACTGAGTCCTATAACGATTTCAAAGCTACTGGCAGACTCTGGGGTTTTCAAATATTCCTCTTATAAAACTAATCCTAAAAAATACCTAATTTCTTAATAAACATGCACACGACAAGTGTCATTATCTTATTGGGTCTATTTAAACCTTATAGTATAATAAATATTATCTTCATAATCAGCTATATTAATCAAACCTTATGTTATAATTAATATTCTTAAACTATAGGTTAAACTTATAAAATCTACAAGTGTTGCTACGAGTGTTCAACTAAGTCCCAGCTTGAACCAAAATCCACAGTAATAAACATACTACAACTATTACTAGCTATTAGTACTACTACTACTATCTAACTAGCTAAGTAAAATTCTTGGACTCTACATACAGATGAGCAAGAGTTTTCTTTTATCAACAATAAAGAGCAGTTTGCAGATTTAGTTGAGCACTGATTAGTTATTGCATTTCTTTTACTTTTTTTTGCTCCACGTGAATTAAGCTTAGATTGGGATGTATAACGATTTTGCTTCTTAGAGAATTTGAGCAGAACATAGTGATAGCTACTCCACATTAACGATTGCTAACCACGTGATACCCCAAGGTACTGGAGTCAGAAATGAAAAGTACCCTTAGCTAGGGTACGAACGAATCTTACCAGTAAGACCAAAGCACGCGATTGAGACAATTCCAAATCTGGGGAAATTACAAAATATAGGAAATAGTTACGAAAATAATGGCATCTTTGAGTGAGTAATTCGAGGATCATTATGGCCAATAAAGAGGGGATCGTTAGGCAACAAGCTTATGCCTTGCCTATAAATAGCACACTTTCAATTGAGAACCAAACATCAACAATATCATGAAAGATAAAGGCCATACTCGTTGGTTTAGGTTTATTAAGTTTTCAGATTCTCAAACAACTCCAAATCATGGTCCTGTTTCGTCGATGGAAAAAGTTGGTTGTTTGAGTTAACTTGAAACTCTCCGATCGAAGGGCCCGTTCGAGAAGGAATGAGTTAGGGACACAAACAAGAGTTCGGTGATGGAGGAGACGGTGGAGCGCATCGAAATTATTTTTCACAAGAAGATCAATTAGTACTAAGCAAATGGGTGGTGGAAATAGACTTGTGCATGTGAAGACCAATCAGGCTTGAGCATGCTCACTAAGAATGCACCTCTCCAGGCAGCCCGAGCACTCCTGACTTCCAGTCTAGGTTGCGCCTCTTAAGAGAAAGACATTGCTCAAACAGAAAGAAAGAAGGTGTTCCAGGAGAGAACACATTCTTACTGGCCCAATGCTTCCAGCAAGGAAGCTTCGAACAAGCATAAGGAGATCTAAACTGGGGGAGAGTTGACATGGTTGTCGAACGGAGGCATGGCGAGAATGGAAAGCTGAGGATGAGCAGAGCGAGTTCTCAGTCGGCTCTATCATCTCCCCTAAGTTTTCCCTGGGTGCTAGAGCACAAATGCCGAAATCTCCAGGCGGCTCTGCTTTACCTAATGGTTGTTCCATTAGGTAATATATGATAGCCAGTACACCCTAAGTGATTTCCAGTCATGCCCCACAACTCATCCTCTTTTTTCTATGAAGAAAAACAAGAGGATAAGCCCATACTGCCCAAACGAAGAAAAGTTTGGTTAGCAAAAATAAGGCAAGCAAGAAAAGTTCGAGTAGCAGAAGTAATTGTCGTTGTGCAGAAGTGACAAATTATGCGTACTAATGTATTAAAACTTGCTAGTGCAGATTGTATCGTAACAATGAAATGTAATGTGTTGGTGCAAGTCGACGCGATGATTAATGAAATCTACATTTTTTCTTTTCTTTCCTTGTCTAAATTTGAGCAAACTTGAATTCAGGAATGGTTAAGCATAATCAAATTGATCGATGAACGATATGCTCTTATTTATGTCCAAATCAAGTTTCAATAAAAAAAATTCACAGATGCTCATACGCCTACGTGTTCCAAAGAATAATTGCACTTCAGTATCAAAGCAGGATTTTTGTAACACTCTACTACCCAGGGACCATTACACTATGTATTATAAATAGTGCTAAATTCGCTAAACGAGTCATTTGGTCATAATCATGTAACTAAATGTGATTAACGGTTTAGGGTTAAAATTTTTTGTCAGGGATACAAACGTTTTACTAAAAAGTTTACTGTATACATAGGATCCCAAAATACATTTGAAAGGTTAATTATAATAAAATATTTACAACCAGCCGACCTAAGAGACAAAATAGGGTTTAACCCTAGTTCCTCTTTAAACCCTTGGTTGTGGTGGTCGAGCAACCGCATATGTACACATCGTCACCTAAGCTCTCAAACTCAAGGATGGTCCAACTTTCTTTTACCTTTACCTGCACCACATAGCACCCGTGAGCTGAGGCTCAGCAATAAAACTTGAACATGCTTATAAGCAGTTAATAATATGTCGTCAAATCATAATAGGCATGCCTAGCAGTAATAACCCTATTCATGCATGCAGACAAGTATAAATAAATGATTAGGGAATCATTCTGGATCGATGCCCTAGAACATGGGACTAATAAGTCATCCTGGGGCTCTGCCTTGTCTTTTGTATAACCAGCTTTCTAGCCGATCTAGTGTACTCGACGCTAGGTTGTCTTCGACCAATAGGTCGGTCAAGCATATGATGCGCTTTAGGTTAGGCTTGATCATATGGGCCAATGCTTATTGCGCTAATGCCCTACTTGACTAATAATTCAATGCCTTACAACCAACATTCAGTGTGTTATTATCGTACTTGTCTCATAAGTCAGTGCCTTTCGACTAACACTCACTATGCTAATGTCTTCCTTGACTAATAAGTCAGTGCCTTTTGACCAGCGCTCAACGTTATTGCCGATCTTGACTAATAAGTCAATTCTTGGATATGTGACTATTAAATCACCTCAAGTCTCTTAGCATATCCTCTGTATAAGCGTACCTGGCACTGACCAGCACTCAACGTGCTAAGGCCGTTCTTGACTAATAAGCCAATGCTAGGATATGTGACTATTAAGTCACCTCAGGTCTCTTAGCCATATCCTCTGCATAAGCGTACTTGACGCTTTTGGTTAGCTTAACCAATATGACCAGTGCACCGCACTATTGCCGCTCTTGACTCATAAGTCAATTCTATACAACCAGCACTCAACACCATTTTCGTTCCTGAATAATAAGTCAGAGCTTCATGACTAACGCTCAACACTATTGCCTCTCTTGACTGATAAGTCAATGCTCTTCGACCAGCACTCGGCACCATTGCTGCTCATGACTGATAAGTCAGAGCATTACGACCAGCACTCGGTACTATTGCCATTTCTGACTGATAAGTCAGTGTGTTTCTCAAGTAAACAATGCAACCACACATTCATGATGCAACATATATCCATATATAGAGCACTCAACATGTTTCATCAATAATCACAAGCATAATCATATTCATGCACATTTACAGAGACTTAAGCTTTGATTCATTCCATATTCAATATTCAAGCCATACTATATTCACATGTATCACATACTGGGTGCAGTTTTCTTACCTTTGGTCCAAGCATAAGTTACCAATAAACGACCCTCAAGCACGATTCTGTTTCCAAGCTCCTAGTGATCACCTAGTCACAACCAGAATATAGACTCCCATCAAAATGAGTAAATAAAGAGTTCTGGACTGAGTCCTAGCTTCCGAGAAGTCGAATCCTACCAAACGGGGTAGTAGGATCGATCTCGAGTCCTTAGGTTTATGTTCCCACGACTAAAAACCCAACCTGGACAAAAATGCACAGGCGAACCGCGACTTGGCCATGGGGGTTGCGGCACGCCTCCCTGACAGAGAGCCCTCTGCCTGGGCTTCAGGGTGTGGGCTGCGACTTGCCCTCTAGAGTCGCGACGCGCCCACCAGGCAGAACCCTCCTAGTTCTAGGTTCACACAAGTCGCAACTTCCTAGAACAAGGTCGCGACCCAACCTCAAACCCAGCCATTTTCTACATTTTCTCCATTTAAAAACCTTCTAAAATCCTATCCAAACATATCCAAATCATATAATCAAAGTTCCCAAACATCTAAATTTCCCAAAATCATTAAAACCCAAGTCCCAATCAAATAAAAAACTCCTTAAAACGTAAAATCCAATCAAGGCGTAGAAACTTGAAAACTCAAAACTTAAAACTTGAACTACCTTTGATTGAGTCGTTTCCCAGTTAAATCCTTCAGCTAGTAAGCTTCTAATCTTCCCTAAAATCGTTATGACTCTAACCTTGCTTGAATCCGAGTCCTAAAACTAGAGTTTCCTTTGAAAATGTGAACGACGTCAAAAAAGGATAACGAGAGAGAGAGAGAGAGAGAGAGAGAGAGAACGTACTAAATGTTCTTTTTATGTTTCTGACAGGTTACTTCAAGCTTAAGTAACCTCAAGCAAATCCTAATGGTTGGGGTTCCAAAAACGCCCCCAAGGTAAAATAGTCAAAATTACTAGAATTCTCTCCTGATCTCACTAACTCCCAATATATCATCAAATAATCATTCCCATTACCCAATATCCCATTAGTGTGCTAAATACTCAATATACCCCTTGACTCACTCTGAGTGAGGTATTGATCCAGTTGTGACTTTCCCACTAGCTTGCTCCCTAGGATCGTCACGTGCCGAGTAACACAAATATATATATCCACATAATAATGTGGTCTCACACACACATATATCACATATATGCCAAATATATCCAAAACGGGCCAAATTACAACAATTATCCAATTAAACAAAAATGGTCCCACATGCATATTTAATACACCAAAACATGCATATCAAGTCATATTATAATATCTCACATAATCACATATATATATCATATAATCACATAATTTCTATAATTTTCCATCGCCCCTAATCAAGGCCCTAAGCCTTATTAGGAAATTTGGGACATTACATTTTTGATGAAAATTGTTGCGCAAATGTCTCAAACGACATGTTTAGTGGACTGCGCAAAGAAAATAATATTGTTCAACAAAAATGAAGACTGAGTGGTTCAACAATTTTGCGTATGAAGTTATTACTAAAAACAACTCGGGTTGAGCATTGTGAATGAATTATAGGCTATGCACAATTGAAATCGCCGCAGGAATAGAGCGCGTCAAATTTACTATGAGCAAGCAAGAATTGAACGATAAAGTAGAGTGGAAGATACCATACTTGAGCAAATGGTAGATTAATTTTGTGATTTTTGTAATTATTTGTTTAAGTTTATTTGAAGGTGGAGCATGATAGTTCAGTTAACTAAAGAAAGACAACAACAAAACATACACAATGATATTACAAAAACAAAAAAACAATAAAAATTTCACTGCTAAGCGACTTAGTGCCGTTTGCGTTGATGTAAGGACCGAGCACCACGGGGAGTTGTTCTGCGCGTGTACTTAGAAAGAGCAGTTTGTAAAGCTTCAGAGCCCAGCTGATAGCATAGACTGGCTATGTAGTATGGAAGGCAGTTGTTCAACATGCGTTGCAATGTTTGCAAATCAGCAAGCTAATAACCTCTATAGAAAATTATGCTCAAATGACGAGATTAATACCACGTTCGACGTGCTTCACCTGACAACGCATCATGATGATTCAATTTACTATAATTATTATGGACAGGGGAGGAATGCTCAGAAAAGAGACAGTAGTATAATTACATGGTAGTGATTCCCACCAATGATATTGATCGCGAGTATTGCCAGCCTGAATAGCCTGTGCAGACTTCTATCATAGCAAGATTATGTATCATAAATCACTGAACACAATCAGTAGAAAAAAAACTAAGTTGAGATTGAGCAAAAATAAATAACAAATAAGAATACTACAATAAAAGTATGACCACAAAAATTTGTCTCAAGTCAATCTTAAAACAACTACACAATAGTATTGTCTGTATCAAAAGTGAAGGGAGGAAGAACAAAATGAAGCTACAGTAAAATACTTACAACTCTATCTACCACCATCTCATTGGGAGGTTTCCAATTCAAGGGGTGGGATGTTAGAGTAGTCGGTCGGCGCAACATTGGTTGATGTGGGGTGACTTGATCCAGTTTCATGTGTGGATTTCCCACACTCGCTGCAACACCTTCGATAGCATCTACAACCTTTGGATCGCCTATTTTTTCCTTCACATAAGACTGTGGGGCTTCCATCTCATTGCTCTGACAGGGTGCACCATTAGCATCATGGAAAAATCCAAGCAGATATTTTGCTTCTCTGAGTGCACATATATGTTCAACTGGGTAATTGATTGTGAAGCCCCCCAATCTTTCAATATAAACATCCACACTATACTCACCTGCAGTTAAACCCACGTCTGCATGGTAGGAATGAAGCAGGTCTTGTTTGTCTTTCAGGCTCTAGTTTTCACATTGGATTAGGCAATCCAAGTAATACGCTACATCAGTTCTGCCTTGAATACTCATTTTTTTTCTCACCAGGGTACCTGTCCGAAATATGAGCTCTTGTACATTCAAGATAGCTCTTGTCCAGCTCCTGTAGAATAAATCAAGCAATACTTAAGTACAAAATATGTGACCAGTGAAGAGAAGACGTTGTCAATTCATAAGTATAAGTTAAATATTAACTTTTACCTTCTCTAATCCTTGAACCCTTGCGTTCAATGATGAAATTTCATTGCTCAATTGAGACATTTTAGCTGCATGATTGTTACTAAGCTGATCAACATCTTCAATGGCTTTCTTCAGTTTCTTTGAAATAGAAATGATAACTTCATATGTGACCAGTGAAGAGAAGACGTTGTCAATTCATAAGTATAAGTTAAATATTAACTTTTACCTTCTCTAATCCTTGAACCCTTGCGTTCAATGATGAAATTTCATTGCTCAATTGAGACATTTTAGCTGCATGATTGTTACTAAGCTGATCAACATCTTCAATGGCTTTCTTCAGTTTCTTTGAAATAGAAATGATAACTTCATCTTTTTCTTTGGATAGTTTTTTCACTAACCTTTCACTAGCGGTATGCCTGTATACTTCTTGTTGAAGCATCGTGCTCTTCAATTCAATACTTTCCATCCGGTTCCTATTGTCAACACAAGCAATTATAAAATTCTGAAAAGCAACCTCGTGTACCTAGTTCGTCTTTTCACCTTCTCCTTCAATTTCTCATGCTCTTGGTTGAGCTCACAATGTTTTTTCTGCCAATCATCATTGGAAGCAAGTTTCGACTCCAGCTCTTGGCACTTAGCTTCCAATTCTGCGCATTGAGCCTTAATTGCGTCAAAACTCTGCATGGCCGCTTCAGTACGCCTTAACTTGGATTGTGGTTCTAACAAAGCTTTCCTACCATCACCTACATAGTCGAGTAAAGTTTTGATTGTAGACCTATGTAATTCAATGTCCAACGCGTAGCAATTCTAGAGTGCAATTACATCCACGTCACTGCAGAAACGGTACAATTATGTTGGTAACTAGTTTACCATATGTGCAGCGGAAAGCATGCGATGGTGGGCCTAGAGATTTTTAAAAAGAATTATTTAAACAATCTTTAAATAACCAGATCCATTAGTATGCAAAACATTAATCATAGAGAAAGAAAAAGATGAGGATTTACCAGTTGTAGAACAATCAAGAATCCTCACTATCTTTTAGTACCTCCAACAGGCATCCAATCCAAAGCAGCCTCTTGAATACTTAGTCAAAGATCTTCCAAGATGTATCTCTACACCTCAAGACGTGTGTGGGCACGTAGAGTAATGGTGGGAAAATTTATAATTCATAAGATGTACTCAACTCATGAGATCTTGGAATATTAGGTCTAAGATAGCTTTCAGGGATAGAGAAACATAATACGACATATTTTTCTCTCTATGTGAAAGACTTAAAATTTTCTAGAATCTTATTGAAACTAATTTCTATCAGATAGATTTATAAAATAATTAATTAAATTCAAAATTCAAAACTCAAACTATAAACCAATTATTAAATAAATAAAAGAAATATCCAAGACCCTGTCTTGGACCTAGGCATGCACTATGATTGGCGTGTAGCATATCTCAATTTCAAGGATATGTGTCTTAACCATTTTTATTTAATTATTATTTAGTAATTATTTATTCAAAAATATCCAAATGTGATAACTAACTTTATCAGATTAATTAATGAATAAATTTCAAATTAATTAAAACCAATTTTGAATCATCTGAATTATCTTTTCACACTGTTTAAATAAATAAAACTAATTAATTATTTTAATACTATTTTTGAAATTGCCAATTAATTTAATAATATAATTTCCAAACTTCTTTTTTAATTAAAATACCATTTTTGAAAATTGTTATATTAATTAAATAATTTGTCTCAATTACATATTTGACTCCGAAGAACAATTTTTTTTTCCAAATGTGTCATTTTCCTGATTTTTCCCAATTTCAACTCTTATCTTGAATAGTGTTGATATATCCATCTCAGGTAGAGCTGGAAATTCATGTAAACATGTCAGATTTGTGTCAACATAATTATGACACAACACGAACACGACATGATTATTAAACGTGTCAAAAATACGAACACAAACATGACACGATTATTAAACGGGTAAACACGACACGACATGATAACACGATTATGACACGATTAATCATAACTATATGAAAAAAATCATAAAAATTATGAAAATTATTCGTGTTATCGTGTGTGACACGATTATTAAATGGATCAACACGATTATGACACGACATGATTAAGGTAAACACGAACACGACACGATTATTAAACGTATCAAAAACTCAAACACGAATACGATTATTAAACGCGTCACCCAAACCCATTTATTTCTGTGTCATGTCATCGCGTCGTGACCCAAATTACCACCCCTAATCTCAGGGACCTATAATTTCAAGCTCCAATAAATTTAGATTATTAATTAAAACTATTTGATATAATAGCCTTAATTTATTAATCTTAATATTATTCTACTAAAAATATGATACCACACTCTTGTAATTATAGACATTTATTTATTGAGTACTTTTAAGTATAAAAAGTGTCATATTCGATTTAATCACTACATACAATTCAATCCTTTATTAATGGGTCATAATTAAAGTAGGAATTAGTTAATGTTTATCCTCTTTAATTATATCTTGTTTCCTTAAGTACCATTGACTTTACTAGTGAATGTTAATTCATAAACTGATTTATGAATTTGAGCTCAATAACCTTTCAGTTCCAAAAGCCAACCCTTAATAGAACCACTATTCAGTTTCTCTCATAAAGGTATAGATTCCATATCTGTATATTATGTCCCCAACCATTTACATCAATGAGTTCCCAAAACAAAAGCTTTCAGCCTGATCATTTTGATAAACCATAACGAGTGAATCAAAGAACTCATATGACATAAACAAGAGTTCATAGTAACTTCAGGATTAAGATCAATTTGTATATGATCATCTTATTGATATGTTTAATTAATACTTATAAAGTAAACGGTATGATTAAGTATTAATAAAATATCTATCCTCATTCATGTATAACCACTTTATACAAAGTACCTCCATTAAGATATCCTACTACATCAGTAATCCGGATCTAGATTACATGTATTCATAATACTAGTGAACCGTACTTACAGTATTTAATCCAAAGATTACATATAACTTCGTTTTACTACGAATGATTTAAATTTGTTCCCTTCAATTTTAATCCTCTCGTACCGATACAAGATTGTAGTCACAATAACGAATTTGAGAATTTTCTTATATTCATATAATATTAGTCTATCAATAATAAGTTAAAAACTAATTAAAAAAAAAGAAACAAAAATTATTTTCTTCTTTTAAAAAAAGAAAATAAACAATCAATATATTCAAAAAATTCATTTCAATTATTTATTTCATAAAACATTGTTCAATACATATGCTTTAAATGACACTATTCCTAACAAGTTCATGGTAGTATTTAGCCTGCACGTGTTAATAAACTCAGTAAATTATTATGAGTTCGTATACCAAATGGTAACATCCATATGAATTGATGGTTACGACTTCAGTATAACTTGTTACAAGGAAAAACAAACATTTCTTTTACCATGGTAAAATGGGCGTCCAGCTACTCTTGGATAAAAGAATTTGATAACGTACCCCCCATTTGAAGCGCGGTAGCTGCGAATTGTGTGTGTGGGAGTTACAAGATGTTTCCTTCGTCAAACAGGGAGCTGTGATGAGCTCCCGATGATTGGTCTGCTTCGAGTTCCACAACAGAACATTGTCTCTTATCCTGATCAAAGTTTCTAGCCCCTAGATTTACAATTGCATCAATTTCGCTCAGCGCAAATGATGCACTCGGGGGAGGAAGGGGCAGGATACGCTATCAACGTCGTGGCTAGAGGCAACAAGGGCAGTATTTCTAGTAAAGTTGACCATGACAGCACCAATTTGAGCTTCAGAATGAGTAGTAGCATCAAAGGGTTGTGCAGCAAAAACCTCTAAAGACGTTGAAGCACAAACAACAACAGTAACACTTACAGAGTTATAAAGCTTGGGAAAGTCTTGGGAGAAGTATAAATCTTGGAAATCCTCCACAGTTAAGTCTCCCAAACTTTCACTGGGCATCAAGGGAAGGAAACATGGAGTGCTGAGCAGAGTTGAATTTAGATGTTGCTCGAGAGCACTGCATGGGGAAGATCATTCGACATGAATTGAAAGAAAAGGTTGGAAACTAGTCAAATTCTCGGTAGTGGCAATTGGAGTAGAAGACCCGGGAGGTTGGAAAGTTGCAGTTCGCGGAGAAAATGTTAAGGCAGCAATAGAACTAACAGACAAATTTGTTAGAGTGGTCACTAGGGGAAATTCAGATGGGAGAGGAACTGAAATGGTTGAGGCAGGAATGGTGACAAGTGGTAAACTTACTGACTTAGTAGTTGCAATGCCAGTCTTGATGGATGATGCAGAAGAATGGGCAACAACTGTTGTGGAGACAACAAAGTCCAACATGGTAACTGAACTTGGACTAAGAAGCAAAGTTTGAGCTGAACTCTGAGAAACGGTTGAGGAAAACTCGAGCCAGTATGGGAAGCAGTGATGCTCCTGGCTCTAGCCAGCATGTCGAAGAGCTTGGGATTGACCTATCTTTCCTTGTTGAAACTTAGAAAAAGGGAAGCTAGGGGCAATAATTTAGGTGATGGGGAATTTGGAAGGCTAGGTGCCAAAGATCCGCTTAAAAACACAGAAGAAGAAGAAGAGTCAGCAACCGTTTCTAGAATTATGGAAAGCCTTGAGCGCTTGGGTGCAGGTGGGAGCTCAGGAACATCAGTTTCGTCTGATGATCTGGCCAGTTGCTTACCTTTGACTGTACCTGAGCTCGAGGACCTAGGAAGTTTTTCCCTGTTTGCAGTTGTTTTTCTCTTGGACCTACGAGCAGAAGGAGAATGGGAAACAGTAAAGTCCTCAACTTCAGGGAGTGAAGTTTCACTGGAAACAACGACTAGAGTAGGATCATTAGTTGATGGAGTAATAACAACAGTGTTAAGAGGGGCAAAGGCTTCTACAAGGCCAACGTCGCTACTCAAGGTGTGAGATTGAGAAGGGGTATGGTGGGTTTGAGCAGACCTGTTATCAGAACCCTGCTCAGAATCAAATGTTTCTTCCCAAGCCTCACTAGACTGCACTAAACTTTGGGAAATCATGTTTTGAAGCATAGTTATGTCCATCAATGGTAGGGGAGCATGATGGATAGAGTTTGGGTTGGTTTCGTAAGACAACAGGCACACAAGATAGCGATTGTAGAATTGTTGTTCTCTCTTATTATCACGATCAAATAAGAGGAACGTCGCATAGCGATCAATGGAGTGAAGGAAACAGAGCCTAGACATGCATCTCCTAATTGGATATTTGAACAGAAGCCCAATGCCGATGGGATCATCCTTGTGCTCATGAACTCGAAGTTGTGGTTCGCGGTTTTGAGACCATGAAACATTTGTAGGCCATTTGATCTCTAAAAAAGGGGGTCAAAGAGCAAGAATTAAACATAAGCCTTTGAAGCAAAAAAGAGGCGAAAAATAAAGTTCATGATAGTAAAGAAACTAACCTTCTTGAAATACATGGGACAGAACAAAAATGTATTTGGGCACGTAAGAGGGATACCAGTCGCCCCCAATTACAAAGGAAAGCTCATCCCAATTCTTATTGACCATGGGGCGATCTTTGAACATGAAGCGCCTTTTCATGGGGGTGAGATAGAAGGTATTGAATGGTTGATTGTCAATTGTGTGATTGTGTAGAGTCTGCAAAAAGCAACAAAAGATGTCTTGACCAGAAATCGACATTTTATGTCAAGAGCCAATCATGGTAGCTCCGCAAATAACTTGAACAACATTAGGGACCAACTGCATCAAGTGAATTCCAGTATTTGCTAGGACATGCCTAAGGAGATGATGGATTGGAAATTGAAGCAATTCAAGATGTTTGGGCCCAATAACGATTTCGTCTGGGGTACAGATGTCTTTATAGCGCCATTTTTTAAAGTTTTTCATCACTTAATCACCTGATAGTAATTCCAGGAGGGAGTGTGCATTTATGTTTTAGATCGCTAAAGGCTTCCACATACTTTTCTTCAACAATTTTTGGACTTTTGATATACTTGATTGAAGAGGTTGAGGACAAAGCTTTGGTAGAATTCATGGAAGAGCATTTGGAAGCCATTGATGATCGATTTTTTTAAAGGAAAAGAGGATATGGTAGTGAACAAAGATGGTAGAATAAACACCAGGCAGGATTAGAAGAGGAATGTGGAGAAAGAAATTAAAGAGAAAAGGTAATAAGTGATTAGTGCTCAAAAATGCAAATTCATTAGTTTTAAAGTGTAAAAGAAATTAAGTTTTAATTAATATTTTCATGAATTTATTGTAATATATTTTATAATTGAAAATATTGATTTTAAATTTAATTTGTGTTTAATTTTCAGGAAATAAATTGCATTTGGACGTTAATAAAAAGAGAGAACAAAGAAATAGTTAAAACTGAAAAAGAAAATGAAGGAAATGACATTTTTGAAGAAATTTGGCCCAATCCAAAGCCCCCAAGCCCAGGCCCAGCCTCCTCCTTCCTCTCTCCCAATGCCAGGTGTTGTTCCCTCCTCTTGCCACGCGTCCCAGCCAGCAGCTGCCTTGACTCGGCCCTTGACCCACGCCTCACCTGGTGACCCGGCCCTTGACCCGCGAGCCTCCAAGCCCAGCCTACGCAATCAGCTCTAGCAAAATAGCAGCCCTTCAAGCCCAACGCAGGCCCAGCCTCCTTCAGCGCCAACATTCCACCAGCCCTTCTCCTCTCCCAGCCAGCGCCACGTGGCGCCTCCCCATTGGTTGGGAATAGGTCAAAACCCACTTCTGTCACCAGCCACCTTCAACCCATGTTTTGTGGGTATTGGGCCTTCCACATTACTATTTTGAGTTTTAAAGCACATGTTTTTGTGGTATTTTAGAAAAGGGAAAAATGACCATACACCAAAATAGCTAGGTTAATATTAATAATAAGATTTGATTTTTCAAAATCATATTTTATTATTAATATTTCAAATTTATTTGTAAACCTCATTTTGTTGTTTAATATCTTTTTAGTCATTTTCTCCCTCTATAAATATGGACTATTTCTTCACAATTGGTATGTAATTTTTAGAGTAAATAAACTATAGCAAAATTTCTACTCACTTTCTTCTCATATTTTCTTCTTAGAATTTTGTGAGAATCATAGACATAATGGCCTAATCTTCCTAGGAAGGTTAGGGATGATTCCATATGCTAGTGATGTTATTTTGCTACTTTGATTTACTATGTTCTTAATGTAATGTATTTGAGTTATTTATGTTCTTTCATCCCCATCTCTATTTTGTTATCTTTATTTACTTGTACTAATAGTATATAAGATTAATCATGCTCTTTCTATGTGCTTCTAATTAGTAAAAGTAGTATTGATACATAATTTTATGTCTAATATTCTATTGCATTATTGCCCTTGGGTATTTTGTCATTTTTAGATTTTTCATAAGATTAACATTGTATTTTTAAAGTAAAGAACTTTATAACTCAAATGGACTTTTGTTAGAAAAGAATATGAACTTTAATGTTAGATTTTCCAATTAAATGTTGGGATGTGAACTATTTACTTGTGTATTTTTGTAAATCAAGTAACTAAGTAACTAAACAAACATATGGATGATTTTTGAAACCTTTCCATTTCTCAAACTCTTGATTACATCTTACCTTTATTTCACTTATCTCATTTTATCATTTCATAAAAAAGACAACACCCAAATCTCAAATCTCTTTTCATTTCCATTTTTTATTTATTTCTTGGTACTAAATTTTTTTTGTGTTATTTTCTACTAATATTTTGATTTTAGGTTACCTCCTTGTGGATTGACCGCCCGATTATACTACAACCATCGCTTAGTGGTTGTCACAATTTGGGCGTTAAACAATAAGATTTTGACGAATGAGAGATAATTGAAAAAGGGAAGAAGGACGAAGATTCTAGGCGATTAGAGGAAAAATAAACTTTTTCCCTCTTGATTGACTTAGAATTTGAAAGATGTGACTGATAATAAATGTTTGGCACGAAACCAGGCACGTGCGTAGATTGAGGTAGAATTTATGAGCAGAGCGAATGAGTCGGATAAAAAATTTCCTTTATCAATTAGCTTGTGAAGCAAATGGGAAAAGGCTAGGGGCAATTGTACAGGATTAATTTCACTGGAGTGACGTGGCATAGTATGGGGAAAGAAAAATGCCAATTTTAGAGAGAGACCTCATTGGAGAAATCAAAGTGTGCATACTCAGCTCTGAGCTCAAGGTGATTGAATGAATCGATGAGCTTTGAGCTTAAAATGATTGAATAAGATTGATGAGTTCTGAGCTCAAAACAATTGAATAAGATTGATGAGCTTTGAGCTCAAAATGATTGAATAAGATTGATGAGATCTAAGCTTAGAATGATTGAATAAGATTGATGAGCTCTGAGCTCAGAATGCTCAAATAAGATGGATGAACTTTGAGCTAAAAATGATTGAATAGATCGATGAGCTCTAAGCTCAAAACATATAGATTGAGTGAGAAGATCGGTGAGCATTTGAGCTCATAGGATGAAGGAAGGAAAAGGCGGGAAGAAGATTAACGAAGCTAGACACGTGGACCAATTACGATAAGCCTTCTTAACCTTATTCTTTGTCATTTTTCTATAAAGAGGAGATGAGGGACCTATTTTTGGAACCGGAGACTTTAGATGGAAAAAAGTTTCAAAGATTGTGGATTGCAAGTTAAAGCATTATACTGATTTAAGCATCGAAATATCTTCTTGTAGGTACTCTCCCTTGTTGGTTCAACCAACACAATGTGTATATATATTTATAGGACTACATCAACAAACTTCAACGCATCAAATTCGTTTTTAAATGAAAATAATAAAAAATTGGGGGAAGAGTTTGACCCAAACAGATTCAATCAACTCAAAATCTAAATTCTATAAGAAATGTCTGACAATTATTGGTGAGAGGTAAATGCACAATATATAGAGCAAATAGAGTTATCAAAAAGATGATCTTTTGGTTGCAAGTTAATTGAAAAAACTAAAAAAAAAAACATTAATCGAGAGATATGGATACGTAAAAGATGATAGATGGTATAAATTACCGAGAGTAAAAAAAATTTTGGAACATCAAAAACCCAAACTTAAATCAATTAAAAATGATTATAGAGTGAGACTTGCAGAAATTTTCATCATTAAAAAAAAAAAGAGAATCATATCTGAATGTATTCGGACGGTTGGCAACAGTAATTTTCGGACAGCCACCAAAGGAAGTATTCAAACTTTAAGAATTTTTGCTTCTCCTTCTTTCAAATATTTCTAATAAAAAAATATTTAAAAAAATATCCAGATGACATATCTCTTCCTTGGCTTGTTAGTTTGATTTCTTTATTTTTTTTTTATAAAAATGTAAGAAAGAAAGAGAGAAATGTACGGATCAATCAAATACTCTTTCTACTAATTAATCTAAAGTAAGATTTTGGAATGTTAATTATCTTTAAATGAAACTTCCCAAGCGCATGTCGTTTTAGTTGTAAACGATGTAATATAACGGTATTGAAGTAGTTTATCCATAGGAAAAATATTAATTTATACTTGATTCTATATTTTCAAAATGTCATTAATAATCCTCTAATTTATAGAATTTACTAAAATTAATCATCTATCTCATTTTGATAAAGATAAATTTTAATATAAGTAACATAATGGTCATAGTAATAAAACAGTAATAAAATAGTTTTTTTTTAATGATCAAAATAATGTACATGATTAATTTTGGTAGATTTTGTAAAATTGAAAATTATCGTGGAAACTTTTACAAAATAGAGGATCAAATTTAGCATCTACTTAAAATTCACATCAAAATAAATCTACACGACATGATTATTGATATCACAGAGGTACAGTCATTCTTACTCGACGTCTTGGAAGAAATTCTGCCCTCAATAAAGACATCTATAAGATGCCTTTCTTTATTTATAAAAGTAAAAGACAACTCACCGTATAAGAAAGGAGAAAACAAAGTACAAATACATTGTTTTTTAATAATGAGAAATGACATTTTCTTCACGGTTATTTTCTTTGTCATCAAATAAAACTTCTGACACCACCTTTGCTCCTCTTCCTTGGGCGATGTAAAGGCCTATGTGATGCATTAGATTCTGCCATGAGATCAACAATCAGGGTGAGTTGAGAGGTAGTAAATAAAGGCCAAATACATCAAAAAGCAGAATGTAGAGGCCTACCTATTCAATTTTCTAATTACTTATTTGGCTCTAAACTATACTAATCTCATTAGTTGACAATTCTATGCATGTATAAAGGCTTTCGATTTTAAGTCACTTCACAAGAGAAAGTCCAAAGCTTCCAACCAAAACCATACTATAGGAAGTAAAAATAGCACCATTTATTACTCACATCTTTAATTTATTTCAGCAAAATAAAAGCATTTTTCAATGAAAGCATTAAAGCTCTAAAGCTGATATGAAACTAACCATGTTTTAGTCCAATTCACTAAAGACGGCTGGTTCTCAGCCATTATATCTATGTCATAAACTGTTTTCTGAAAAGCTTTTATGAAAAATTATGAACTAAAATTCAAGATATTTATTCCCTTTTTGCTAAGTGGAAAGGAATTGTGGGGATTTACTTGAACAAGAGTTTAATAAGAGACACTTAAAAGTGTTACCAAGCAAGCTCTACACTTGCAGGTTCACACACCAGATTATGACACACTTGAAAGTTTGATAGTTGAACGTACCTGAGGATGAGCTATTAGATCCTTGGATGTTCTTGCCACATGAACTGGGATATCATAAGTGGCACAACCACGAGAATACACAATCACATCCTCAAGGGGAGGAAGGTGATGACGATTTCTTGCAGACAGTGTGGAACATACAAAATCTAGTACACATATATCTGTACATATCCCCACCACCAAAATCTTCAAAATTAACAAAAGGGATTGCAAAATATTAGTCAATAAACAGTAGAAACCATAACAAAAAAAGGACAAGAGACAAGACAAATGGAATCTAGGAAATCTCACCGCTTTAATCTGATTATTCTTAACCCAATCGATGAACACATTGGAGCCATCCTTTTCAATTGAGCCAAGAAATCCATCAATACAATCTTTGCATCTAAGCGTGACATTAGATTCATTCTCTAACCATTGTAAAGCTACAAAAGACAAATAAAAGATTAATAAACAAAAGACACGATGGAGAAATGTTAAGAATGAATTCTGATTCTCCCTATTCTTATTACCCAAACTTTGGCTTTATTCACTCAGACCTTTTCTTAGACTGCCACTTGGCTATCATGTCAGTCCATTACCATAAAGAGCATAAAATAACCTTTTATAAGCAATCAGAAACAGACCATCAGATGTGTTTCGAAGAAGGTTATGACTTGTGATGAGGGATGTATCAGATGATAATAATCTTGTGTTCATACAGGCACATGGTGGATACGTTTCTTTAAGAAAAGAAAAGAAAAAAAAAACCCAGTGAAAAAGGAAGGAAAAGGGTACCTGGAACTAGTTTAGATTCGTGGGTTCCGGCAAAGCAATGAGGAGGGTAAGGATGTTCAGGAACGTTGGGATCATGCGAGTCCAAAAAACCATAAACAGGCCATTTTCTCTCGCAGAAGGCTCTGGCGAGTCTCGCTGACTCATCCACCATTTCAGCGATCTGCTTATCGGGGAATCTCGGCGCCTATGTTTTAACCAATTTCAATCATAGTCCCATCAAAACAAAATTCAGGGTTGTTATCATAATTATATGATAGACAGACAGAAAGAAAGAAAGAAATAAGTTTTACCATATTTCCCGCTCCGACGGTACAGAAGCCATTGACGAGATCGACAAGGACAAGACCAGTCTTAACATCCCCAGATATGATAAATGGTTCTTGCTTAACGGGAAGCTCTTCCTGAATCAAATCAATCGTATTCGAAACCATTTCGATCTTTCTCTTGCTTCAGAGACAACAATATTTCATCACAATAAATATATGAAAAAGTCTTTAAGACTTTAACCCGTCGAATGAGCCCATTGGGTCTCAGAAGACTTTGATTGGTGAGAATAAAAGGAAGATAAATGAAGCTGACCAATCTTTTACGATGATGAAAAGTATATAGCAATAGTATAAATCTCAAGTATCACTATGGGTCCCTCGATTAACGAATACCAAATCTGGAGCACTGAAACTGAGTCTTTACCTACCCCGACTTGACTTTGGGAAATAGTATTTTTGTTTTTTTGGACAAATATCTTTTTTTTTTTCGATGAACTATCAACTATGGCTATGGTAAGACTTTAAAAGTCCCTTAGTTAGAAATATAGAAATCATTGAAGATGTGCTCATGTTCTGCTGCATTGCAATCATTTTTTTAAATAGTTTGATGATATAGCACTAATATGGAACCATTCTAGAATCTAAGGAAAAAAAAATGCGTATATAGTATTCTAATAATAAATTGTGAGAATATATGTCTACTTTCTTAAAATTAGTATATCTAATACTAATAAATATTATTTGGCTTAGTTTCAGTCAGTTAAATAGATCATTGTATTATCAAATCATTCAAAAAATGAAGGAGCTCATTTTCAACAATTTTATAGTTTGCGAGAATTCAGAAAAAAATGTTTAGTAGGCAAAACTCTACAAATGTCATAATTCTGGAAAAAAAATGTTATTTATCATTTTTTAGTTTTTTTAATGCCTAATTTTAATAGCCACATTCCATTTTGGAATAGATTGTTTATAACGTCCTCCTAATCCAAGACCATTACACTGTATACTTTAAATAGTGTCAGACTTGCTAATCAAGTCATTTGGTCATAAATGTGTAACTAAGGTTAATGTCATGGGTTAGAGATAAAAATTTTGGTTAAAGGAACTGTTGACTTTTCATTAAAAGGTTTAATACATACATGAGATCCCAAAATATTACAAATAGATGTTTAAAAGGTATATACAACCAAAAGTACAATCAGCCGGCCTAAGCGGCAAAATAAGGGATGCGACCCTAGTTCCTCTGAGATATCATCGGTCGTGGTGGGCAAGCAGTCGCATATGTACACGCTGCCACTGAAGCTCTCCAACTCATGGCTGTTCAAGCTTTCATTTTCCCTTACCTGCACCACATAGCACCCGTGAGCCAAGGCTCAGCAAGAAAACTTAAACATGTGCATGAACAGTAAATATAGATTCCAAATACTTATCTAGAATGCACAACAGTAATAACTTACTCATGCATGCATACAATTACAAATAAATTATTATTGGATCACTCTGGGGCCCGCTGCCCTGAATAGTTGACCATAGAGTCAACATGGGGCCCTATGCCCTAGCTATATGACCATAGAGTCACTTAGTGCCATTTCCCTTAGCTCTGAGTAACTAGCCATAAAGTCAGTCAAGCGCATTGTTTTCCAACAACCATAGGGTCAGCCAACGTAATAGTACGTTCTTGATTTGGCCTAAGCCTTTTGACCAGCGCGTAGTGCTATTGCCGTCCTTGACTAATAAGTCAAGCTCTAAGCCAGGTATTCAAATATAGATACAGAAAAGCATACTTCAGAAAATAAAAGTATGCATACACCATCAATTAAATGCAAACATAGTAATAACCATGTTCCTTAACGGTGCCAACCCCTAACTACGCAGACCATGCGAACAATCATATACCACTTAGCCGGAAACAGAGTATTCAAGTATGTTTAATCAACAAGCACAAACTTAACTCAATCACGTTCATTCTCAGGGGCTCGAGCCCTAATCACATATATCACGTATTGGGTGCAGTTTTCTTACCTCAGGTCCGAGTGCAAAGTATAATAAGAATGACCCTAGAGCACGATCTCAGTTCTGAGTCCCTATCGATAACCTAGTCACAACCATAATAATGAATCCCGTCAATAACAAGCAATTAAAGGCTTCCGGACCGAGTCCTAGCCTTTGGGATGTCGAGTTCTACTCAGCCGGGTAGTAGAATCGATCCCGAGCCCTTAGGTTTGAGTTCCCGTTACTCAAGACCTAAGGTCACCAAAGATGCCTAGGCGGGCCGCCGCTTGCCCCTAAGGGCCGTGGCGCGCCTCCCAGAACAGAATGCTCTCCTGCCTAGAATCAGGACACGGGTCGCGACTTGCCCTTGAGGTTCGCGTCTCGCCTTTGAAACAGAAGCCCCCCACATGGCCTTGGGTTCACATGGGTCGCGACGCCCCAAGAATAGGGTCGCGACTTGACCCTACGAACCCATAATTCCCCTATTTTTCCTCAGCAAAAAACCCACCAAAATCCTCCCAAACAATTCCTTGAACCATAATTCAATCTCCACAATAACATCAACATGATACCAACAACAAAACCCAACCTAAAACTTGACTAAAAACTCATCAAAACTCATAATCACCCACTTGAGCCACAAAGCTGAAGAACACCCCAAGAACTCTAGGAAATCATGACATAATTCAAATTAAAACAGGGACTAAATCTTACCTTAGCTTTATTTAATGATCTCCTAGCTGCAACAAATCCAAGCCTTCCATTCACTTTGCTTCCTCAAGAAATCCACCAAAATTGAGAGAGAGAGAGAGAGTCGGTTGGGAGAGGAGAGAGGGTTGAGTGTTCGAGTTTTTTTTTCCTGAGTGTTTTGTTTGTGTATGGTTTACTTAAGGTTCAAGTAACCTTAAGCAAATCCCGAGGGCTCGGGGTACCAAAACCATCCCCAAGGGCAAAATGATCAAATTCCTGATATCCCCTCCTATTCTCACTAACTCCAAATATATCATCGAATATTCATTCTCGTTACTCGATAATCCAGTAATGCACTAGATGCCCAAAATACCCGTTGCCTCGCCCCAAGTCGGGTATATGGTCCTGTTGTGACTTTCCCACTAACTTCCTCCCTAGGATCGTCTCGTGCCGAGTAACCCAAATAAACCCACATAATAATGTGGTCTCTCACATATATCACATATATTCACATATATATACAATTATGCCCTCAACGGGCAAAAATTACTAAAATGCCCTTCTAATAAGAAACGGGCCCACATGCATATTTAATACTCCTAAACATGCATATGTAGTCATATTATAATATAACTCACACAATCACATATTTACATACACACACATATATATATATATATCACATAAACATATAATTTCAATAAATTATCATCCTGGCCCCCTAATCAAGGCCCTAAGCCTTATTAGGTAATTTGGGACGTTACATTGTTAGTAAATGCTATCAAGTAATAAGTTATTTGAAATTAGCAAATTATAATAGTGTTAAAATATTGATATCATTGTTTTTTTATTAATATAACTAGGAAATATAGCTGCGCTTTGCGGGTTTTATAATAGTACAAAATTGTATATTTAAAAAAAAAATTATTTGATTATTTTATAATGTTTTTAAAATAAGAATATAATATCAGTAAGAAAATTATAATTTTTTTTATAATAATAGAAAATTATAATTGTTGGTTGTCTTTTTCGCTATCAACTAATTAAACAAGAACTTAAAGAAATGCAGGAAAGAGACACGAGATTTATGTGGTTCGAGTTATAAAACAGCTCTAGTCCATGAGGCTTTAGTATTAATGTACTTGAAGCTTGAGAAGTCAAGCTTCAATGGAGGTTTCTCATGCAGTGTATATATTGCTCTGCGTATAAAAAGTGGGATAAAAAATCCGAAAGCCAAAAAGTCATCTACAATGGAAGCCCTAGCCCTATTTATAGTGGTTGGGGACAATTAATTCCCTTAATGGGAATTTATTAAAAAAATTCTCAATCATTTGGGAGTTTAATGCTAATTAACACCTCCGGGTGCACTAATTAAGGAGGTAGTCATAGGCATATCACACGGGGCCCAATTCGTAGGTTGCAGACCATTACTTTACAGGAGACACGCCCCTGACACTATCATAATGTAGCTGCACATTTCCCATGTCAGGCAGCACATTGGAAAATGCCAATTGTTGAGTGTATGAGCTCGACACCACTACTCGAGGCACCAAAAGATGTCAGACAACTACATGTGGTACAAAGTTGCTGTAATTGACACCTGGCGTTCACTCCAGGTTTCGAGGACTACCTCCTAGACCTGGAGGACTAACTAACCAAGAGGATGAGATGACCGCAATGGAGGTCCTCGAGACGTGGCCTAACTTGAAGACATCCACACCTGGAAATAGATCACAACGCACTGGGAGGAGTTTACACTCCGGGGAGCTCTAGGACTTCATTAGCTCCCAAGGAGAGTCTAACTACTTCTCTAATGACTGTCACGTGTCCAATGATGAAATCACAGAAAACATTTGCCCCCGAAGTCTTCACTTGTCCTTGGACAATGGAGACTTAGTTTGAGATGAGTAATTTCAAAGGTCTTCGGGGGGTCACGCATTGGTTTTTCATGACGTCACACTCCAAAAAGGTAACACCACATGTTGAATCTCTATTGCTGGGCCCATCAATCGGTGCAATTAATGAGGAGTCTGTTCCACGCCCAAAACGTCAAATCTGTACCCGAGGTGTCCATTCTCCCTATGCTCGAGGCATCCTTTTCCCATGCTAATGATTGTGATCTGTGCCTTGATAATCATGACCGTTGGATCATGCTCGAGTGCCTACCCCGTAGGTGATCAATAGTCGGGGTGGAGTTGCTTCCTCCCCAAGTACTTCGAGTATAAAATGTGAGAATTGCCTCTCTCTTGTTCACTTTTATCATTTGAAATTTTCAGAAATTCCAGAGCTTTCCAAACTCTCTAAAAACCCCCTCAATTATTCCCAAACCCCAATCTTCACCAGTTCTTGCACTCCAGTGACCTAGACGATTGGAGAGAATCTTCATACTTCTGGGTGAACGAGACGAAATATTTCGTGTTCGAACGCGACACACCACTTACAAGCACTACATCTCGAGTAAGTGTTCTATCAACTATTCTGTTTTGAGTTTTTGGGTTGAAAATTGTTGCATGTTTAGGCGCTGGTGATTTCTGATATTTTGAGGCACTGGTGATTTCTGGTATTTAGAGGTCATTTTGACCTCTGTTTAGTATTTTTAGGTCCATTTTGACATTAAAAGTTAAAAAATGTCCAAATGGACTACTTTAGGCTTTCTTGCGCTTTTTCGTTCTTCTGGACATTTGACCGAAATCTGGAAATTTACCAGATTCCGTCGAGGTTCATGAACTTCAGTGGTGTTCTCTAGCACCAATTTTTTTGGTTCTGAGGATACCCCAGTCCTTTAGAATTCCTTTTCTCCTCCACTCCTCAAGCAATTGTCTTAGGAGTTCTCATTTTGGCCTATCTTTCTTCTGGTCAAGGCGCTAATCGCTTGGTTTTGTTGTTTCAGATGTCCGAAGAGCTACACCACCTTCACCAGCAAGGATTCAACATCTTTGATCGAGAACTGCTAAAGATGGCTTGGGAAGCAGGAAAATTTCCTGAGGAGAGGAGGTAGGAGGCCTTAGAGCAGAGTAGGGCCCTCGTGGTGAGGGAAGTACCTCCAAGGGTGGAGAGGCCCCTACAGATTGGTGCCTCAGAGGAGGAGGTAAACATGGGTCTTATGTATGGGTCCAACATATATGAACCGAATGAATTCGAAGCAGAGCAGTTCCCCAACAAGCTGGGACATGGGGGGCACTCAACAAAATACTCACCCACTATAGAGTGGGGGTCGGGACATATTGACGCACCTATCCCGAGAGACTGAAAGGGCGAACGAGAGCATCTACGATCTCGGGGCCTGAAGTGTGTCTCACCTTCAGGCGGGAGCTGCCCTGTCCTTACACCAGTACTATGTTGACTTCCTAAAGTTCGTCGGCATAACCTTATTCCAGCTATCCCCAAATGGATACCGAGTGCTAGCTGGGCTATATGTTCTGTACAGGAGGCGGACTGGCCCATCCCTTCTCCACTCGAAATTATGTATGTTTACAACTTTTGGGCTCTTAAGAAGAGGAAGCTTGACGGGTACTATACTTTAATGAAGTATACACACCTGGGTGTGTCTTACAAGGCTCCGTGCTAGAATAAGAGCCACATGTGGTGCTGCCCCTTTGGCACAACCACATGGGGCCATTTTGTAAGTGAGCATGCCTTGGTGCTTGATCATTAGTCAAGTCTTGCACCAAGCAACCTCGTGGGATAGGGTAGTGGCAGCTTTGTAATTATGCATATGTCTCCCAGACAAAAATCATATATGTTATTGGGAAGACCTTGTATCCCTAGAAGGCTCCATAGGGGGAGGTGACCTGGTGACTTAGGGAAGCACCATGGCCATCAACAGATAGGGGCCAAAGCTGTGTACTCCCTTGCCCTATCAAGGCTATATCTTAATAAAACGATGTTTATCCATACTTGCCCTTGTATGCTCTCTTGTTGCCTATGTGTTTTTTGTTTGTTATCTTTGTTGGGTCATTGCGTGCCACTTGCCTTGTTGTGTGCTTTGTGTTGTATGGACGTTCCAAGGAATGACTGGCTTTGTGCTTGCTCATACTTCGTTATTTCCTGTTGCATATCCGAGATGTGTATGTGGCTAACCACTGCGTTTGTTTGCCTGCAGGTGTGTGTTGTAGGCTGACTTGCTAGCTTAAAGTGTCTGCAAGTGCCGCACGTTCCATCTACTTGGAGTACCCAAATAGTTGGCCCGTGACAGTTGGTATCAGAGCCAAGTTAGAGAAAGAGCTCGGCAAAACACACTAATGGTGATCAACACTCAGAGGATCGAAGCACTTGAGAAGCGTGTGGGGGAATTAGATGGCTTGGACGAAAGGGTCACGGATCTTTCCTCTGCAAGTCATAACTCTGGATCGTCAAATGCAAGCAATCGCATAGCTATGCTAGAGAAGGAAAATGATGTTTTCCTATCCAGAGTAATCGTGTTGGTGCAAAGAAACACTCCAACAAGTACTTATGTTTCCCCTCGGTGGGAAGAGCGCATTGCGGCGGTGGAGTGCATGCTGAAGGAACAACAAGTTTCCATAAATGACACTACGGAAGATTGCAGGGAGGCAGTTGGCGTGCTCAGAGAAGAAATGGTTGAGCTAATTGCAAAGGTAAACCTAACCATGCGAACGGTTGGGAATGCCCCTGCAACAGGGTCGATAGGTATGGAATATGGCCGAGTTAAAGTGCCCGAGCCAAGGCCCTATAACAGGGCCAGAGACGCAAAGGAGTTGGAAAATTTCCTCTTCGACATGGAACACTATTTTAGAGCCGTGCGGGCCGATTCGGAAGAAGGAAAGGTCGCCATGGCTACCATGTACTTGTCTGGGGATGCCAAGGTGTGGTGGAGGACAAAGTATGATGACATAGAAAATGGTAGGTGCACCATCACATCTTGGGTAGACTTGAAGAGAGAACTAAAGACGCAATTTCTGCCAGAAAATTTCGCCTACATGGCTCGACGCCAGTTGAGAGAGCTTAAACAAGTCGGGACAGTTCGAGAATATGTGAAGAAGTTTTCGGGACTAATGCTCGATATAAAGGACATGTCCGAAGTAGACAAGCTCTTCTACTTCCTCGAGGGATTGAAACCGTGGGCCAAGAAAGAACTTCAAAGACAGCGTGTGTCTGACCTAGCCACCGCTCAAGCTGTTGCTGAACGATTATCAGACTACACTCCGGAGAGCAGCCTGCCGAAAAGGGCTACCCCTCCAACTAGCTCAAGTAGCTCTGGGAGCAAGAAGTCTGGGAAGTCATGGCAGGGCAAGAGTGGGGGAGAGAAAAAGACAGCAGAGTCCAGTTCTTCCAGCGGTACAGATGCTGCTGCAGGGAGGAAGCCGCTAGCTTGTTGGCTCTGCAAGCATGCTAAGCATGTAGGAGAGGGAGTTAGCCCCGACATGTGTGGGTTTCACCATCATTTCTCGAGTGTGGGAAAATCTTGGGACGTCATTGGATTGCGAAGGAGTTCCAAGACTACCAATACCTAATTGACACCTTCCTCCACCACCCGAAGAGAAGGGTCAACCCTCAGAGGTTTGTGCCACTGGATGAGGTGACGTCCATGCACGCGAGGTGGTTTTGCCAATACAAGATGAACACCACCCAGGAGATGGGCAGACTCGTGTGAAAGTTTTCTCATTCCATTCTTCACGCGGAGGAGCCATCTAGTGGTGGGGCTTCTGAGGAGTTTTCTTGCATACTTATCATATTTTTGCATGTGTTTCTATTATCTTTGTTTATTTCCCTCCAGAGACTAACCATTTTACATTGCTTTGCAGGCCACATGGGTTTGTCCGACCCTATTCTGGCCAAACGCCAAAGGGTGTCGAAACCCTCTCAAATCTAAGTCCCGACTACACCAGTCATGGTGCCTCTAGCCTCGGTAGTCCTTGCAGCTCTGGCAGCTGTTCCATTGGTCTCCCCCCTGAGACCAGTGGCGACTAGAGAGGTCATAGACCTTTGTGGGGGGTCCTCGGTTCGTGATGAGGGGACTTTGAGGATGGGAAATGACCTCCCATCCTCTGAGGTGCCTGACAGTCCTCCGACCATAACACTTTTCCTTATCATCTTCCCTGAGTACTTTGAATGGGAAGATTTGGAAATGCATCAGCGAGTGATTGAGTACTTCAATGCCTGCCTGGAGGAGGGAAATGAGGATTTCAAAATCCTTGTGGAGTTCTTTCGCGAGGACAGGCCGAAGACCCCAATGCCGCCTCTCAGCTGCGAAGAGTTGAAGCCTCTCCTTATGAGGAGGCTTGGAGAAAGGATAGTTCCACTGGTAGTGGAGCTCCTTCAAGGATTGACAAGACCCCTTTGTGAGATGCCTTCTCGTAGTTGCGCCCAGTGCAGAGGAGACAACGATATATGTAACATCCCAAATTCTTAATATTGCTTAGTGCCTAGATTAGGGGGTCGGGAGGCAATAATTGTAATAATTGTGTGCTAATGTATTATGAGCATGTCATTATGTGAATTATATTATAATATAATTATGCTTGCATGTTTAGAAATATTAAATATGCGTGTGGGCCCATTTCTTATAAGAAGGGCATTTTAGTAATTTCGACCCATTGAGGGTATAATTGTAAATATGTGTGTGTATGATTGAGAACATATTATTATGTGGATATATTTGGGTTCACTACAAGAAAAAACAGTATTCATAATACTTAAAAACTGCTAACCGGGAGTATTGATAACGCTTCTGAAAATGCTAACATAGCCCCTGTTATTAAAAGTCCTGTCTTTTCTATAACAGTATTCGAATGTTATGTTCAATGTTATCTTAAACTATTCAATAACACATTTTTAGTTGCTATAATATTCAAATAATAACATTTAGTTAGAGTATTTGATTATAAATTTGGAGTTTAATCTTATACTTTATGCATAACACTTTTCCACTGTTACATTTGATTATTTTGATAGCATTTTTAGTTTGTTATATTATATAAATCATAACGATTTGTTATGCTTATAATATATTTTTAAATCATAACATATTAAAAGTCTAGTAATAAAATTTTGTTACTTTAGTGTGGATAATATATTTTAAATTTTATTTTGATAAGTATACTTATAAGGTTTTTTTTAATTAAAAGATTTTCATTATTGTATTTTGATAAAAAAAAATCAAAATTAATCATAAAATGTAATTCTCAATAGATTGATAAACCACAAGTATTACATTAATCAATAACTAATTCAAACCATGAATATGTCTAATTCATGAGATCTTAGTTCTAACTTAAATTTGAAAGCATAGCATAATAAAGTTATATAATCTTGAACATTTTTTACTTTAAAAATGAGAAACAGAAACATTACAAAATACACAAATGTAAACCATGCATGAAACTTGCTCCATCCTTCAATTCATCATCCAACCAAGTACTTGCTGCTGAAGTTGTTTGTTGACATCTGAAGCTCTCTAAATTGAAATCTCCTTAGGTTTCCAAGGCAAACCTCCTCATGATGTTGCTCTAAAATTTTTTAAAACACTGCAAAATTTAGTCAAATAAACAGTATGGTTATAGTTCAAAAGCTTGGCATCTATCACTCTCTAATCCAGTGAGTCAAAGAGACCTCTTCTATGCTCATATAAGTTGCATAATAATTACAAACTTTTCCACAAAAAATGAGCAAAATGAGAGCTGAATAAAATGACTAAAAATTAATCAAAAGAAAACAGAGAAAAACCATATACACACGTACATACATACATACAATGTGTAGTGACTGAAACATATTAGTATTATATTTAACTAAATATCAATCCTAATATAGCTGAAACATGAAAGTTGGAAACTCCCAATAAAGAAAAATGTATGAATAAAAGAAGTTGTCACTATTGCACAAGAAAATGTTAGCATGTAGTCTTTCTTAATACTAGATATGATAATCAATTAGTGAACCTCAATCAGTAACATTAGCTGCAAAAATAGCTTAAGAAAAACTTGTTAAGATCTTACAAAGAGATTCAGAATGTGGTCTTTCATTGTATCAAATAAACAGCATTATCCCTTTCCACAAATATTCAAATAAGCAGCTATATTTTAGACACAATTTTAGGACATTGATAAACAAAACGAATCTGATTGGCATGGAATGCATTTTTATTTACAGGACTAATGAATGACTTATGCAAAGCAAAACTCCATATCTCTATCCGTGTTTATATTTCATTAGCATAGCTGAAATTCCCAAATACCAAAACTAAACATGAATAGAAGATCTTGGGACAAAGCAGAGAAATATTCCCACTTAAAATAAATTCAAAAAAAAATGTTAAACCAATAACCAATGATACATCATGACACATATCTTAATTAACCTGTCTTTTAACACCCAATTAATCAGACACTTTACAACAAGTTGTATAATCAGACACTTTTTGTACCACCAGACCAGGACCGACTAGGAAAGAAGGAACCTTGGAAAACTGGGCTAATAAATAAAGAAATAAAAAAGAATGGTCTAATGGAATAAAAAGTTTGAGAATTTTTCCTTTTGTTTTTTCTTTTTTGTAAGAATGTGTAATACATATTAACATGACAGAACACAACCCTCAAAAGCTGCAAAGGCTGCAAAGTTAAAGCACAGGGTGAAAAAACAAGCTCCAAGGACCAGGACCAAGCATTTCATAATATTTTTTATCTTCACTAAGTAAAACAAAATGATTAGTGAACTTTTTTTTAACAATGTTGGTCTCCAAAGCCTCAAGGTTTTCATTATCTTCATGCCATCATAAAACATATAGCGCATGGCATCCATAAGTCCTTAAATTTTCCTGTTCCTTTTTTTTATAAAAACTATTTCAATAAGAAAGCAGAACAAAGCTTCAGATGCAGGCTAAGAACCAAGATAAATAACATCCTAGAACATATGTTCTGTAAGTTGAGTAAAAATGTTTCAGATTGGAGAATAGTAAATTGAGTAATCTTCTTAATCTTTGTTGAAAAAAGACGGGGAAATGAGGGAGCCAAGAAGCCTAAATCAAAACAGGATTGGAAGCTATATTTTAGGAACAATTTTAGGACATTCATAAACAAAAATATTGAGCATAACAATACATTTTTTATATTTTGATTACAAACAATCACTTTTTCAAAGAATAGTTGCAGGTGTGAAATTTGAATTTTTTTTGCATGAACTCAACAAATGTAACCAGTCCAGGACAGAGAAAAAAGAACTAAAGTGAGTGTAATGGGATGAGACAAAAACACACTAAAACAAAAACTAAAGAGAAAAAACACTTGCCCAAAAAGGAGCAACTCAAACCATATTTTAAATAACTCAAATATTAAGAAACAACATCTGGGAACAAGAAACTAAAACTACTATCCTTGCATCAAAAAGCTATTATACTGATTTAGTCTGTTTCAGTATAACCTCCAACATATGGATAATACTGTATACGCTTTAGTACAATGCACTAGAGACTTGTCCCCAGATGACTATAAGAAATGTCTTAGAAGTGCCACAGAAGAGATTTTGGATGTTTATTATTACTCAATTGGAGTTAGAATTCTTAGTCGAAGCTGCTACTTGAGATATGAGTTGTATGCGTTTTATATGGGTGAATCTGATTCTATGGCTAATAATAAGAATGGAGAAGGTTCTTAATTATTCATCATGAAGATTCTTGTTTTTTTTTTCTTTTTTCTTTTACATACTAGCTTATGTGAAAAAGAAATAGAGAGATATTATCTAATTGATTGATTTGAATTGTAGATAATGGAAGAAATAAAAGATGGAAATTTGCATTGGTAGCTGTTGTTATATCATGTCTTGCGATAGTAGTTCTTGGTTCATATGCTTGCTATTATGCACTTAACAGAAGACACAAAAAGAGTAATAAAGATTTTGTTCAAGCTTATCTACGAGTAACTTGCCTGTCTTTTTTTATTTTTGTTCTCTACTTAATCGACAGCTTGATTCCTTATTCAGGGAATAATGAAAATCTCTGGAAAATTTCTCATAAGAACATCAATGGAGATGATTCAACAGATCAGGAGTTTCCATACATTGATTTGGCTTCCATAAAAATTTCTACTAACAACTCTTCTGATTCAAACAAGTTAGGAGAGGGTGGTTTTGGCCCTGTTTACAAGGGAATTAATAAAGTATTTCTTTATTATCTTTTTTCAATCTGAAAAAGAAGTCAACATATATAGGATTACACAAAAACAAAATGGTTTTTTGTAGGGGGCACTAAGAGATGGAAAGGAAGTGACAGTGAAGAGGCTCTCAATATGTTCTGAGCAAGGTTCAGAAGAATTCACTAATGATGTTCTACTGATATTGAAACTTCAACATTACAATCTTGTCAAGCTTTTGGGTTTCTGTGTAGATGGAAAGGAAAAGATACTTGTGTATGAATACTTGCCAACCAACAACATAGACATCATTTTGTTTGGTAATAATATAAATATTTGTATACATTCTTTTCTCTGAAGTCCTCTGATTTCAGGACCTTGTATCATCATACTAAATTATAGATGTATAGTTATGTTTCCTACTCTAAACTGCATTTTTCTCGCACTTGTGATGGTTAGATTCAAGGAAATGTGCACACCTAGATTGGAGCACACAGGTTAATATTGTAAATGGAATAGCAAGAGGAACTCTGTACCTTAATGAGGATTCTAGGCTTTGAATCATCCACAGAGACTTGAAAGCCAGTAACAAACTACTTGATTTGAATATGAATCCCAAGATTTCAGACTTTGGAATGGCAAGGATTTTTGCAGGAACTGAAAGTCAAGCTAATACTGCCACAATAGTTGGGACTCAGTAAGTTATTGTGCTCTTAAACATAAAACAATATATTGTAAAAAAAAAACGGTAACAGAGTGAACAAGTGTTGCACCTTTAATATATTTTGAGCCTCGATTTTGCTTTTTCCAGATTTAACAAGCTCCTAGAAGCAAGTATTATACTGATTGTTTATGTGGCCTGCAAAATCACAAGAACGAAATCTTAAAGACAAAATAAGCTTTCATTGTCAATAACTTGATCAAGTTATTAACTTCATAGATATAACATAATTTTTTATTCTAATTTATTTATTAACTTCATAGAAAACTACTAATTCAAACTCATAATACAAATTATACTTCAACATATTATAATCTGATTTTTGTTCTTTCCCCACATAAACAATGTTATTTTTTTAGCAATATATTAATCATCAATATTCTAATTAATAATACTTAAAACTAATACATATATATAAAGTATGAACATTATATATAAAAATTTATATATTTAAACATAGTGCATCATAATTAAAGTTCAGCATGTATACGTTAATAATCAATTATAGAGAGCCCAAAAATATGTAAAATAGTTACAAAGTATCAAACATTTATAGGTGAATCTATCTGAGTTGAAAGGGTGACTCAGATGCTTAATTATTCTGGTATTGGTTTTCCTGTTAGTATGTACATAGAAGTGAACTAAAGATGTCACAATTTTAGTACTAAATTTTATATAATATCTAATGTGTGATCATATTAATACTGTTGAGATCATGACAATGTAATTATTGTCCATATTGTTAACATTCATTATAATATTATTTTTGGACCAGCAGCAAATACATGCGTTATGATTTCCAAAATTTAGTCAACCTATGGCACCCCAACCTAAATCATTTACTATAAATAAGAATTCAGGCATACAATGGAACCATGAAACACACAAATTTTACTAAAAGGAGCAAGAAAATTTCTTGAGCTTGTGAAACAGAAGTACCAGAACAGAAGACAGACCCAGATATTTAAAGCTTCTTCACTGATGAAAAAACCACAAGCAGCAGCCATAAGCAGCCAAAAGTAAATCCACCTACAATGAGATTAAAGTGAGATTAACCCCATATTTCAAAAGCACAAAACTTAACCCAATTTTTCATTTGGGGATACATACCCTGGAGCATATTCTGGCAGAGCTATTCTGTAACCAAAAGCTTTAAAGGTGAAGCCAACAGGTGCTATGGCCATTTGAAAGTTGATGACTTCTTGTCCTGTGAGTTCAAAATGAAAGTTGTATCATCATTTTTAAGTTAAGTAGAATCAAAAGCTGATAGATTGTAAGAAAATCATCTAAGACTAGACATTTGAAGTTGAAATTCTTTACATGATACTAAAATAAGTTTTCTCCCATCATTTCAACTAATGAGAAGTAAGTCCAGTGGTCAGGTCCATGGTTAGCTTGTATGAAATTTTTTGAATATGTTACAGTGGCCAACATTGTAGGACTTAGCTAAGGACCCTTAAAGAAGTATAAAACTAATTTTATACTTAGATTATAGTTAACTCAATAAAACTCTCTGAAGCTTTTATTGGAAAGTGAAATAAAGAAATGTTGTCTTCAATCATTTAGATTGAAAAGTGATTGTATAGAGTAGTGACTCAAATAGCTTCATGTGTGGATTCTTTTTTGTTAATGGCAAAATGACCATAAACACATAAAAGTTATGAAATAGAATAGTATATACAATCACTAAGTTTTACGTTAGACCAAAAGTACAAACATGCAAGATTTTCTATTCAGATAAAACACTAGAATGGAAGATGGAAAATGGCATATTATATTAATTATTAAGATATGAAGTTAAGAGATAATTCTAATGAAAAAGGGTTGTTTCCTAGACTATGAAGTAAGTAGAATAATACGTACATCTGTATCCAAATTATAATCAACCACGTACCTAATTAATTATTCAGCAATGTATACATATTTCACAAGCATAATATTATAACAAAAACAAAAGTAAGAGAAGATACCTCTTGCAAACTGTTGGTGTGAGTTTTTCTACAATCCAAAACACATGAAATAAGGATTACATCAGAACAAAGAAACTTCCAAAATTTCCAAATACCAAATACCAAACTCTAACTAACTCATATGTTTAGGGGAAAATAAAAAGAAATCATTACTAGTTACTTTTTTACTGCTGTAAGATTTAAAATTAAAAAAAATTATAAGAAAATAAGATATGCAACCTTATAAGAAAGGAACCAAAATCAAGAAAATCCTATCAAAACTAATAAGAAATTAAGATATATGGCATTTCTAGTTCATATAATTGCCTTCTCGAATGATAACACAGTAAATTGAGCAATATGATTTCATAGCTCAAATAAAATAGCAATTGTTTTTCCATAGTTAAGTGTCTCAACAATTCAATTAAGCAATATTGCACTCTAACAAAAGAATTTCCATGAAAGAATTATAGAAATCAAGAAAATCCTAACAAAATCAAGAAAATCCTATCAAAACCAATAAGAAGTTAAGATATATGGAAATTATAGAAAAAGCCCATCAAAAAAGAAAAGGCCAAGAAGCAGTGATTTTTCCACAAACAAACAGATAAATTCTGAAGTAAAAGAGAGAAAAAACACTAGAATACAATCTACAATAGACATGAATTTTCAGCATAAATATTGCACAAGCATATGCAATTAAAAAGTATTTAGTTGGAAGGGAATGTTGATTTTTTACATAGATGGCACAAGCATATGCAATTAAAAAGTACATGTGGCTATAAATATTGCAATTATAAAGTACGGTTTATAAAAAAATATTACAATTCAATGATTTTAAAGTCAATTTGTGCTCCTTGCAAAATCAACAATTACAGCAAAATGTTTTCCTACTTTTTATAAACAAGGTCTTATCATTTTCCTCAATTTGTAGTTCCTATTTTTCATAAATTTTTATAGTAATTTTTATTCAAATTGAAAATAGAGAATTTAAGACCTCAAACAATAAGAGTATAAAACATGTTAGTTTTTAGTACCAAGTAATGGAACAAATTTCAGGATTGTTGTAACAAATGGTGCATGTTGTTGGTCTCAATTATAGTCCAATTTTTTTTTAATTTCCAACATCTGTGAACTGAGCACAAATATAGAATCCTAATAAATCTAATAACAGTAAAGGTGCGACAAACTAAAAACAAATAGAGAGCCTTATTAAAAACCAAGATCCCAAAATGATAAATCAAGTATCAATTATTAGAATTTGATCATATTATACCTCATCAGTTACCAAGTAATGGATGTAACTAGCACTTGTTGTCCCTGGAAAACCCATACATGAAACCTGAATTAGTGCATGCTACATGGCAAAAAATTTGTTTCTTGCGCTCCCTGCATTTTTAGAGAGGAATGATATAATGAGACAAGGCAACCATGAATTAGTATTTCAATAAAATCATCATTAGAAGCATAGACTAAACAAATGATTCTTTTGAACTGCCTCATCATAAATTTATTATAGTTATTACCAAAGTCATTGTTGACATAGCTGGAGCTCAAGACAATGGTCGCAAGAAGTGACATCTGGAAAGAAAAAAACCATCAACATTACAAAATTGACATAATTGGAAATATAAGCACAATGAAAGAAACACATAATGAATTTTATTGACATCAATATGTCTCCTGATTTTTGCTTCAACTTCAATGAAAAATTGTTTAAATTATAAGAAACAAGAAAAACTGCTAAAGTTTTGTTCATTCATAATCTAATGATATTGTTAACATGTTTAATATATCAAATTACAATGGCTGTGAACATCTTAATATAGAAATTTATCTCCTAAAACATGAATCATTGAAGACAAGCACATGTTGCAACATAGAAGGAAAAAAAATACACTATTATGGAAATCAATTATAGCTGCCATTAGATATTCCAATGCCAGAACAATCTAGGTCCTATCAGCCTGTATATTAAAAAAGAAAAAGATAAGCAGTAGTAATTTTTTTCCACAAAACAAACAATTAAATTACAAAATGAAAGAGAGAAAATCATATAGAAGAAGAGAATATTCATGAGTATTTTAACATAAATAGATTAGAAAATTAAATATCTTTAAACCAGTATACAACCACAAACACTTAAGAAAACAATTTTTTTGACATTTATCTATATCACTCTCTTGGAGGCATTTCAACAAACACATTATATGCAACCAAGAAAGCTTTATCATAAGCATCATTCGAATTTCCAACATTTAACTTCAAAGGCCAAAAATCTATTCTCTTCCCCTGTTTTATAACAACAAGAGGTTCTGACTAAAACACTTGAAAATCAACTTCTTCAAACCCAAAATATGTCATATTCAAGTTCTAGAGATACCCTATTCGGAAAATTATTGGAGACCTGAACTGAAAAAAAAAATAGCTTGAAGACCCAAACTATGACATTTACTCAATATATATTATGTGTTTTATCATGTAGTCAGCATATCAAAAATATCAAATTAAGTGCATATATAGTTGACATTTAAACACTCAAGAAACACTGGAAAATTAACTTTTTCAAACCCAAAATTTATCAACTTAATTGAAAACAAAAAATATTTTACATTTAATCACACAAAAAAACTTACTTCAATAATATCATAATCGAAACATCATCAATAGTTCTAGAATCAAATAAAAAAATACACATATAAATCCCAACGCAATATTTTTTATACATATAAAGAGAGATGGGTTGAGCTCACCTAGAGAGAGAGGGAGAGGGAGAGATCGTTGTCCTCACAAAGCTCATCTATGGCATTGGTGGCAGCGGCTTTGAAGGAAAGCAGGGGCTTGCTGTTCAAATGGATAGATCGATCGAGATGAGAAGATTAGAGATTGAGAAACTATTGATGGAGAAAAGAGAGTGAGAGTGCAGCGTCCAACGGATGAGGAAGTCTGTTGAGAAAAGGAATTTGGTTTCAAGAACGGATATTAATTTGAAATCTGAAAAAAAAAAAATGAAACATATACCTCACAGTTACCTGGGTTCTTGCTTCAATCCCTTCAATCCCTTCCATTGAGCAGCTGAAGCACACCATGACCACACCATTGCTGAAGCGATGAGCTCTTGTCCTTTTCCATCGCTGTGTATCTCTATAGCTAGCTAGAAGCAAGAACCCAGGTGAAGGGTGAGAGTGAGAGAAAGCCGAATGGAGAGTGGGAGAAACCCAGGAGAGAGACTCTGAGAGAAAGAAAGAGTGAGTGAGAGTGGGAGAGAGCCGACTTGAGTGTGTGTGAGAGAGAGGCAGCGTGTAAAGGGTTTCAGAAAACATTCTTAATTTTTTATTGTTTTAGTTTTTTTCTTTTTGTCATTTTCATTTGGCGCCTATTGCTTTACACTTAATAAAAAAAATTTTGTATCTTTTTTATTTGTATGTATCAAAAACGTTTTGAATAATATGCTATATATTTGGTGTTATATTTGGTCAAAATTGTTGTAGTGGTTACTCGATGGGATCCTGGTGAGCAAGCTAGCAGAAAAGTCACAACATGGTTAAATACCCGGCTTGGGGTGAGCCTAAGGTTATTTTGGTACCTTAGCTCATTATCGGGGTTTATCGGGTAATGAGGGAATAAACTCTTATTATTTGGAGATAATTGGAGAATTTAGAGGAACACCCGAGGATTTGGCGGGTAGTGGCAATTGACAGAATTTCCCTTGATGTCACTAGATGATTTAAGTTAGTTATAAGGGCATTTTGGACTTTTTGGCAAAAAGGTTAAGTTGAGTCTTAGGCAGCTGAGACTTTAGAAACGCTTAGAAAGAAGTAGAAGATTTCAGCTCTCTCACTCTATCTCTCAGTTCTCTCTCTCCCTCATTTGGTGCTTTATGATTTGAAGAAGTTTGGAGGATTCTAAACTAAGGACTTAAAGGTTTAAGATTGGCTGAGCTTGGGAATTAGCTCAGGGTAGAGTATATCTCGAAGGTAAGGACCTAGACTTAAATTCTTTATATCCATTATGTTGAATTCTGTGGGAAGGTTAGAGCTTGCATGATCAAGGGTTCAAGGATTGATTTTGAGTGTTTTATGAGTTTTCAATCAAGTTTCGAGTTAGTTATTGTTGCTGGAAAAGTGTTAAATTGGTTATGGGAACTGAATTGAAGTTTTAGGTTTGTTTTGGAGTGATTTGGGTTGGGTTTGGCTGAAGAAAAACCCAAGAAGTCTAGGTTCGAAGGGGTTGGGCCGTGACCCTGTTCTTGGGGTATTGCGGCCCTCTTGAACCCTGGGAGCCATGTGAGGGCTCTGTCGCGAGGGCGCACTGCGGCGCCTGTTAAGCAGCGCCGCGACGTGTGTCTAGTTAAAAGGGAGGCTGAGCCTCTGTCTAGTGGCGGGCCGTGGTACAAGAGCTTAGAGTCGCGGCGCTTAAGGGGTTTTGAACCCTAAAATGGTTTTTGAGTGCGGGAACTCAACCCTAAGGGATTGAGATCGATTCTACTACCCATTTTAGTGGAATTCGATGTCCCGGAGGCTAAGACTCGGTCTGGAAGCCTTTATTCACTAATTATTGATGGGATACTTTATCATGGTTGTGACTAGGTCATCGCTAGGGGCTTAGATCAGGGATCATCCTCAAGGGTCATTCATTGGTAGCTTGTACTTGGACCAAAGGTAAGAAAACTGCACCGGAATATAATATACATGATTAAGGCTTAGCCCGAATGCTGAACATAGTCTTGATTTGGGCGTTGGCCCTGTAAATGCACATGATTATGATTATTCCTGTGTATATATGTTTTAATGTATTGTAATGCATTGTATTTGTATGTATGATAAATGTATTATGTGATTGTCTGTTATGACAAGGAAGCTCGGTTTATAAGCCAAGGATTTGTTGTTGTATCTGGTTAAAGATCGAATTTCTAGTCGAGGGCATTCTTGATTTAGGGGGGGCTCGACTTATAAGTCGAGAATCTCCAAGGCTCGACTTATAAGTCAAGGATCTACAAGACTCGACTTATGAGCTGAGACTGGCATTACGGGCATTGAGCATAGGCCGCTGTGGATGGGCCACCTTGGGAGTGCACCAAGCACTTGACTGGCTCGGATGCCATAAGAATAAAAAGGGAGTGCAACATGCACTAGTGCAATCCTATGGTTGCTGATCTGAATAGTGTTTATGCTTAGTTCTAGTTATTACTGCTAAGCCTGTTGTATTATTCTGTGAATTTTTTGAATATGTTTTCTTACTGAGTATTTTGGCTCACTATTAGCAGCTTAGGGACGTCGTTATGATGAGTTCCTTTGAGCTTAATGAGCTAAGGGAGGCTTTAGTCTCACTGGAGGAGCACCTAAGGCTCCAGAAGGCATTAGAGGAAAAGAAGGCTCGTGCCTTCGATCTGGAGACCCGTCTGGTGACAGAGCAATTGATACTTCAAACACCCAAGGACACTTCCTCGAGGTTAGTGGAGGAAGCCAAGGGGCGCTCCAAGGCCACCGAGGAGGCTGTCCATTGGATCATGGAGAGCCTTAAGGTGGCACGGGAGGAAACCTGTCTTGCCCACGAAGAGGTGGCCAAGCATGTAGGGGAGGCGTCACATCATGCTGAGAATGTCGCCAAGGTCCAAGGAGGCACCACCTGAGCCCAGGAGGAGGCTACGCATGTAGTTTTAAGGGCTCAAGTTGTTGCCACAAAGGCTGAGGGCTTGAAACTTCAAGTCCAGGCGTTGGAGAATGAGCTTGATGTGCTTGCGGAGGAAACCTTCTATGTTGCTTGGAAAAGCAATAGAGAGATGGAGTTAGCCTTCATAGACAACCCCAACATTAGGATGTTGTTCGAGGAGCGTCTTAAGGTGGATGAGATGGTAGCTACCCAAGCTCAAGCTGCAGCTGAGGCGGGTCGTGCTCCCGAGGGTGATCTTGTGATCGAGCTCCTCGTGGAGGTTATCTTGGGCGAGTAGGCCCTTTTAATTTTTGTTTTTATTTCTTTTGCTTTTTTTAAATAGGCTTGCATGCCATTACTCTATTTGTGGTATAAACAAGTTAATACTCGAGCCCCCGAGCGTAGTTGTAAATATTTTTACTTTACTGGATGGCTTTTTGCTTGCGCTATTTATTTGCCTTCATTGCATTATCACTAACATGTTTTTAGCATTTATTAATTGTGCAATTTGGTCTTAAGGTTGAGAAGGTTTTAATTTTAACTCAACGTGATGTGATTTCATGAGAATTTTAGACATTATCCTGTCCACCACGTGTGGGTCATAGTCTTCAAGGTCTTACTTTCCCTAGTTAGTGTTGCTTCACAGGCTCGCAGTCCTTGGAAGTAACTTTAGTGCAATGTCAAGTGGGAGCACTTGACGTGTCCTTACATCCTCCAGTCTCGACGACTTGGGTCTTAGGATCTCGAGAGGTTGCAGGGGATCATTTCCGTTAGTCACGATTATAGCTTTGTCCCCTGAGTACAGATTACTCGGGTTTTGGAAATTGGAAACTCATTGCTAATCCTCGAGCTCTAAGTCCTCAAGACATGGGTCGAGTTCTCTGCCCCTCTAGGCCATGCCTTGTGATCAAGTATGTGGCAACTTGATATTTGCTCCCGAGTTTAGGTGACTCGAGGCTCCGGTCACTCTTCAGGAACTGAGAATTGGTTATTGCTCCTCGAGCACGTAGTCCTCAGGAGATAATTCAAGTTCATCTATGAGTTGGGTTATTTAGGGTTTTCCAATGCTAGGTTTCACTAATTTCCCTAGGTTGACCCACCCTTGCAAGTTGTGACACTAGACTTACTTCGCTCATGACAAGCTTAGTTTCTTAGGTCATGCTCTGCGAGTGGTTACCCTGCGAGGAGACCCAGCTATGCCCCCAAGTGATCGGGGACTGGTCCCCATTCACTTTTCCAGGGCAGAGAGTGGGTGTTCCTCATGTTCAAAAGTTAACATTAAAATTTAACAAATTAAAAGAACTACAAGCAAATTTTATGAATTTCTATCATGTTTTGCATACAAGGTTTCCATTAATTGTGCTCAGAGGCTACAAAATGATTACAAAATTTAGAAAATACATTGCTCATACTACTGATAATACCATCGAAGGTGCTTGATATTCCAGGCATGGGGCACTAACTCCCCATACAGTCGGGACAGTTTGTTTGTCCCTAGACACATGATGCTCTCAACTTGGTACATGCCTTCCCATTTAGGGCCCAAATCTCCAACACCAGGGTCTCGAGTGGCTAAGAAAACTCTTTGCAACACTAGGTCTCCGACCCCAAACTTCATATCCTTCACTTTGGAGTTGAAATATCTGGCTGCCTTTTGTTGGTAGGACGCTACACGTAGCTGTGAAGCTTCTCGGAGCTCCTCCTCAAGGTCTAGAGATTCTTAGAGTAAAACATGGTTTATGGTCGGATCATATGTATCTCTTCAGTGTGTGGAGATTGCGGCCTCAACTAAGAGCATGGCTTCATACTCGTAGGCCATGGAGAATGGAAAATGGCCAATAGAGTTCCTAGCAGTAGTGCAATATCTCCACAATGCCTTAGGCGGCTCCTTCTTCTTCAAAGTGTTTTTAATCGTCTTATTGACCACTTCCACTTGCCTATTTGCTTGCGAATGAGCTACGGAGGAGAAACTCTTCATAACTCTGTGCCTTTGACAAAAGTCTATAAACAGCTCCCTGTTAAAATTGCAGACCGTTGTCAGAGACTATCTTCTTCGGGAGCCTGTAGCGACAAACCATGTTTTTAATGACAAAGTCCAGCACCTTATTGGAAGTGATTGTAGCGGAAGGTTCAACCTCAACCCACTTCGTGAAGTATTCAACTGCCACAATAGCGTACTTCACTCCTCCATTTCCCGTGGGCAAGGACCTGATAAGGTCAATGCCCCAGACTACGAAGGGCCAGGGACTTGTCCTCTACGTGAGCTTATTTGGAGGAGCTCAAGGTATGTTTGCGTAGCGTTAGCACTTGTCACAATTCTTGACAAATTCCATTGCGTCACCATTCATTGTAGGCCAAAAGTACCCTTGTCTTAGGATTTTCTTGGCGAGGATCTGCCCCCCAGCGTCGTCCACACAAAATCCCTCATGCACTTCTTGGAGGATAAGGATAGCTTTTTCTTTTGGACACACACCGGTGAAGGGGCAATGAATATCCTTGCCTGTACAACTTACCGTCCATGATCACGTACTGAGGCACTCTGTAAAGCAGCTTGCGAGCTGCTATTTTGTCATGCAGTAACTCTCCAGAGACAAGGTACTTCACAATAGGCTCCATCCAATCGTCTTGGGGTTGAACTGCTTCTACCTCCTCGAGAGTTAAGATGCTTGGAACACCCAAGTAGTCTATTTGGACCACATTGATCAATTCAACATCCTTAGTGGTAGCAAGCTTGGCTAGGGCATTAACATTTGAATTATGTTCCCTTGGCACTTGTCGGATGGTAAATTTCTTGAAGATGTGCATAATTTCCTAGGTCTTATCTAGATAGGGGGCCCCCTTTGTCCCTCGGGCCTAATACTCATTGAGGACCTGATTTACCACAAGCTGAGAATCACTGAAGATCTCGAGGCCTTCAGCTTTAAGTGCTAGGGCCACACCGACGATTAGTGCTTCGTACTCAACTTCGTTGTTTGAGGCATCGAATCCAAACCTCAAAGCACTGTGAACCATGTGCCCTTCGGGTGATACCAAGATAAGGCTTGCCCTGACTCAATTATCGTTCCATGACCTATCTACATATAGTTTCTACCTGGGCACGACTATAGGGGCTTCTCCAGGTTGCTAGTGCATTCCTGTGCACTCAACAATAAAATCTGCTAGTGCCTGCCCCTTGATGGCAGTCCTCGAGTGGTAAGTGATGTCAAACTGACTCATTTCAACCACCCACTTGAGGAGTCTCCCGGAGGACTCCAGTTTCTGGAGGAATTGTTCCAAGGGCTGGTTGGTGAGGACTCTGATGGGATGTTCCTGGAAGTAGGGACTTAGCTTTTGAGAAGCTACCATTAGGCAAAATGTTAGATTTTTCATGAGTGGATATCTAGATACCACTATGAGGAGTCTTTCACTCACGTAGTAGATGGGATTTTAGGCCCAGTCTTCCTTGCAAACCAGGGCAACACTAATGGTATTATCAGAGACAGCCATGTAGAGGAGTAAGGGTTCTCCATCTACATGCTTAGACAAAATTGGAGGGTTAGCCATGTGCGCCTTTAGCTGCTAGAATGCCTATTTGTATTCTTTTGTCCACTCGAATCTTTGACCTCCTCGGAGGGTGTTGAAGAAAGGGATGAATTTATCAGTCACCTTCAAGACAAAATGGCTCAAGGCTACTTTCCTTCCCGTCAGACTTTGCACATTCTTATTCTTCCTAGGCGATGGAATTTCTATTGGGATTTGATCTTTTCGGGGTTTACCTCTATTCCTCAGACGTTGACTATGAAGCCCAGAAACTTCCTGGATGCAACTCCAAAAGTGCACTTATGGGGATTAAACTTCATCCCAAACCTGCAGAGGAACGAGGATACTTCCATCAGATCTTTCACGTGGTCGGAGGCTGTCCTGGACTTCACTAGCATGTTGTCCACGTAAACATCCATGTTCCTACCAAGCTGGTTTTTGAACATCTGGTTCACTAATCTTTGATACGTGGCACCAACATTCTTAAGACCAAAGAGCATCACTTTATAGAAGAAGACACCTTTGTGTGTTTGGAAATTGGTGTGTTCTTGGTCGGCAACATACATGGAAATCTGGTTGTACCCCGAGTACGCGTCCATAAAGGACAAGAGCTCATACCTGGAGGTGGCTTCGACCATCTAATCAATCTTAGACAAAGGGAAACAGTCCTTTGGGCAGGCCTTGTTCAGGTCGGAGAAGTGTATTTAGGTCCTCTAGGAGCCATTAGGCTTGGGCACCAGGACTGGGTTTAGCAACCACTTCAGGTACTAAGCATCTTGGATGAAACCATTCGCGAGAAGCTTGTCAACTTCCACCTTCAAGGCCTCCGACCTGGTTGGGTCAATGGTCCCCATCTTCTATTGCATCGTGGCAACTTCTGGATATATATTCAAGGTATGGCATATGATGTTTGGGTCAATGCCTGTCATGTCGAAGCGAGACCAAGCGAAGACATCCTGGTTCTCCTTGAGGAAGCCCAACAAGGCCTCTCAGAATTCCGCCTTGAGATTTTTCTCGACCTTGGTTTTCCTGTTTGGATTAGAGGTGTCAAAGGCGACCTCTTCAGCCTCTTCCATAGGGTCGATAGCCCTTTCTTCCTAAACTCTGGGGTCCAACTCATTGGACTCCCTTTCCTTTTGAACAACCTGGACCTCCATCTCATTGGGAGGAGGTTGCTTGGGGATTGCCACCTCAATCACCATTACTATATGTTTGAGGGATACGTTGGAGCACTGATGGGCCTCCTTTTGGTCTCCATAGGTTGTGCCTATTCTCGCCACAGTGGGTAACTTCATGCATAAGTGGCGTATTGAGGTGACGACTCCAAACTCCACCAGGGTATGACGTCGCAGAATGGCGTTGTAAGCAGAGGAGCAGTCTACGACCACAAATGTGCAATACTTGAAGTGTAACACCCTGCATTTAAGGCACCGGGTAAAATTTGGGTTACGGGAAATTTTATTCTCAGAAATTTTATTTCCAAGTATTTTGATACTTTTATGAAATATGGTATGCCTTATATGTAAGTTATGTGTTTAAATATTGGTTATTATATAATAAGTTTGGTTATGCAATCAAACTAATATTGTTGTCCCGGACCAAGTCAAAATCCCTACTCGGGTGAAAATATCGGATCTAAAATATTCTCCAATAATTATGGTGAAAGGAAAATTATGTTGAGCATAAAATAATTATGAATAAGAAAAAAAATTTAATGAATTTTTCCAGGAAAAATCAATATGTGCAAGTTACGGGAAAAATACTTATTCCTGCTTAAGGTGGAATTAAGACCAATGGAATTTACATAAGTAAAATTATATAATATTTATTTAGTAAGGCTAATGTCGTCAAATATCTTTTTTGGTGTGACATTCAATTAAATGAAAAATCATAAGTTCCTTTAGTTGAAAGCAATAGGAAATAACATTTTCACACAGGTACCATTCTAGCCTTACACTAAACTAAACTAGCCTTACAAAGATAAGAGAGTCATCATATTCCTATTGTCACTTCAATTCTTACACTAAACTAGCTAAGAGGAAAACAAAAAACTCACTCTTCATCTTTCATTTCCCCTGTACACGCCTAGCCTCTCTTTCTCATCTTTCATTTTTTTTCTTTCATCTTTCTCTTCACTATTTCAGTAAGAAAGCTCTCCTATCTCACTAGAAAATCTGAAAAATAAATCTTTCTCTCTCTCTCTCTCTCTCTCATCACAAGAACTCCATTACAACACCTCCAAGCTTGAGCTCATCAAAGAGGTAAGTTCTCATGAACATTTCTTGCTCTTCTTCCCTTCTCTTGGCTGAGCACCCTTGGGTGCTTTCTCATTTTTTTTTATTGAGTTGGAGATCTATCTAACTCAGATCATGTATGTTGAAAGAGTAGGACTCCATTTCAAGTAGGGAGAGGAGCTAAAAGCTTGTGCATGCAAGCCTTATTCTAAGATTTCAAGGTAAGCTTTAGGGTTTCAAAATCTCTCCATTTCCTTCTTTATTCTAAGATTGGGTTGAATCTAATCATGGGGAGTTTGGGATGAGTATTAAGGTTCTAAGAGGATAGAAGAGTGGTTCAAAAAGCTCAAGGACCAAAGAGAAACAAAACCTAAAACTTCAAAGGTAAAAATCTTGTGTTGTTTAATCTTCCAATCTGCATTTTTGAGATGCGTGGAAGGTTTTTATATCTTGTTTATGTTGTAATAAGGTATGTGATAGCATTAGATGATGCATGCATGTGTGCTATGTTGATCTTTTAGTGGAAATCCAAAGTTTCCACAGGAAGTTTATAAAAATTTCTTGCGGCCAGATTTTATGGGTGACTTCCAACGAGTCAAACCCTAATTTTACAACATGTTCTCATAAAAAGGTTTTCACCACTGTTAAATATGGGAAGAGTACATAATTTTAGGCTTTTGAGCCACTAAAAATGTTTTGTACAACTCAATTAATGAGCATTTTGGGATTGCATGTGCAATCTGAAATGTGGACTGGCAGTTTTAATAATGAGATTTTGAGCAATGATTTGAATGGGTTAAACTAATTATTTGTGGCTGAAATTTTAACTAGAATTCTTGGTATATTTAATATTAAACCCATGAAACAGTTTTTAAAAATTGACTATGTTACACCCAAATTTCGAGAATGAACAAATGAGCCTCGAAATTTAGGCTTGTAAAATGTAAGCTCGAAAATAACAAGCATTGGCTGAACACTTGTATAAATTGACATGATTCCTGATCTATTGTTATTTGTGATCAAGCACAAGTTTAAAGGTTCGAGCTTGATTTTCAAGCTCGAAAGAAAGAATCTTCTCCGAATCATGTGGGTATTATTCGAGCCTTAGTAGTAAGCTTGAAGGCATTGGTCTTCGAAGAATTAGTTCGACGAAACCACTAAGTGGGGAGGAGGCTGACTGGAATAATTAGCTCAAAGTCTTGGTCGATCTTGAAAGCACGTAAACCATGCACTCGAGATCGACAATGCGTTTTGCACACGACAACTGTTAGAAAGTCCCTATTCTTTTTGGATTTGTTATTATCAAATATTAAATCACAATTATCGTGGGATATTATGTAATTATTGTATTTATTTACATTTATTTCAAATTTGAATAATTAATTGTAACTTCCCTAAATCAGTGGAAGATATTATCATAACCAGGTATATATATAGTCTGGTATTTTTCATTTGTATGGACGCACAAAATTGTACTGAGAGTACTCTCCCAAATTGCTCTGAAAAAGCTTTGAGAGATTGTAAAGATCAATAATATTGACTCGTGGACTAGGCAGATTTTAACTGCTGAACCACGTAAAAGTTCTTGTGTTCTTATATTTTTTCTAAAATATTGTTTAGTGCTCTTCAAAGTTAAGTTGACAAAAAATGACGTCAAAAGTTTGGTGCCTTCATTGAGATCATTAAGCAAATCTATGTATTGTTTAATCAGAAACCTCCTGCATTGCATCAATGGCCACCACAAACAATCCAGGAGTTGGTGGGCGACCATTGCCTCAAATCCCTGAGGAAGAAACTCCTTAAACTGAGAACTATCCGTGAAGGCCTGGGAAACAACCTATGGCAGACCACGACTCGGACGAGGGGAGTGCATCATCTTAATCAAGGGGCCACCTGCTCCAACCCCCAGGCCTGACGAGGACCTCTATTATAATCTTGAGAGGTACGTGCCCATTGTGTAATTGGAGAATCGTCAACTGCGCCAACAATCGGCAGAAGCCACACGACGTAATGAAGAATTGGTCAGGCAGGTTGCCGAGGCCCAAGCGCCTCCTCAGAGGGCCAGAGGGCATCCCTGTGGGAGTACGACCGCTAGAAGGGTCGAACAAAGGGCCCTGCAGACCCAGCCAAGGCTCAGGGCAAACACCGGCGATGATCGCCCTAGGAAGAAGACTCAAACAACTACTACTGGTAATCCGACGGTGAGTGTAACTGCAAGAACGGGGAATAACCGAGCTCCCTCAGCAGCTCGGAATACTAACCTAGAGCCAGTTCAGGCCAATTTTGAGCCTTTCAGGCCCAACAAAGAAAGTCATCCACCGTTGCCTATAAGGCATCCTCTGTCTCTAATAAGGCACCCATCTCCGATTTGAAAGGCACCCCAGCCAGCTCCTAATAGGAACTAGACATGGGAGCGAGCACCTCAAAGAACTTCTCGGAGTGATAGCTGGGACAGGAACCATAGAGCTCGACCCAGACAAGGGGCGAGCGAAAGGCAACCCAAGGACATAGGGCATCCTAACCAGCAGGTAGTCACATGTCGAGGTCACAAACAACCGAAGCAAGGGGGCCAGTGGAAGATCCACCTCGCAACCATCGAGCCTCTCAACCAGAAAGAAATGTTAGTTTCATGAGTGGAAGTTTGGAACTCAGTAGGTCAGTGATCGTATATAATACTGAACCTAGGAATACTGGGAATTATGACAATAATTCTGATCTTTAAGATCATCTGAATCAAAATTGGGGGCAGACTAACCCCTCGAACCCTGATTTGTGGGCACATCTAAACAACCGAAAAGAGCGTGCAGGCACCATATGGGAACCAATATAACCCTGTACTGGGGAAGGGAGCTGGAGATTTTGCAAACAATAACTAGCTATCCCAAGTGCAAGCTTAACCTCTAGCGGACTTTGTCTAGGAAAGAATTAATCATCTCGAAAGAGCATTCAGAATCCTTCAAGATGATAGGAATAAGGACAAGGCCGATGACTCCGATGAATAGCTCGAGACTCTTGCTCCACATATATCAAATACATCATTCCCTTATGGGTTCAAGATACCTTATGTAGCTTTTTTCGACAGGAACTCAGATCCGTACAGCCATCTGAGCACGTTTAACACAATTATGCGTGCCAGCAACGTTGGCTATGAGTTCAGTTGCATGATATTTCCAACAACTCTGACGGGACCAACAAAAAAATTGGTTCGATAAGTTCCAAAGGCATTCGATCTCGTCTTGGGAAAAATTAGTTAAAGAGTTAAAGAAACAACTCAAAGCCATGGTAGGCGTCAGACCAGCAGCCAGGAGAATCGTTAAAGAGTTACCTGGAAAGGTTTAACATTGGCACGAGACCGTAATGTCAATGACAGTGGTCACCTTATGGTAGTACGAGATGGAATATTGCCAGGAAGTCCCCTCTAGGATGATATGCAAAGGAAATTGATAAGAACAATAACCAAGTTCAACAAGAGGGCTTAGAGATTTGTCAATGTAGATGAGGCGAGGTCAACATTAAAACTGACCCCTCAGCCTGTTATAACTACAACGACGAATGTTAACTCAGCCTCAACCTCAACTACCCCCTCAACGTCTCGACCCTTAGGAGACAACCCTTCAAAGAGATAGAAAAATGAAGGGAATAACTCAGTGGCGGACAGGGGGAAAAAGAAGAAAGCAGACAAGTATTTCTCCATTTACACAGTTTACATCGAGCTTACTGAAACTCGGGAGAAATTTTTTTTGTGAATAAAAATTAGGTCCCATTTAGGCAACCTAACCCAATGCGAAATCAAAAGTAAAAAAGAGACACCAACAAGTACTATAGATTCCACAGGGACATCGGGCATGCCACTGATGAGTGCCGACAACTAAAGGATGAGATCGAATGTCTGATCTCGAGAGGTTATTTTGGACAATATATAAGAAATCAAAATCTGACTCAAGCGTCGGCTGGACTGAGGGCAGCTCCTACGCAGCCTGCCCAGCAGAATACCACCTCACGAGTAAGGGAGGATGATCAACCTCCCCAATAGATGGGGAGGATGTGGTAACCATTTCCGGAGGACCACACCTTGCTGGATTGGGTTGAAATTCCCAGAAAAGATATGTGAACGAGCTTAAAACAGAAGACGGATCTCCCTACGAACTTGAATTGCGAGCTCCAAAGCAACAAAGGGTTGAAACTCAACCCATTACTTTTACAGAAGATGATGCATCAAACGTTCAGTTTCCCCACAACGACCCTTTGGTCATCACACTCCAGCTCGCCAACAAAAAGGTGTGCAGGGTCCTGTTAGATAACGGGAGCTCAGTTAACATCCTTTACAAGGCCACTCTAGAAAAGATGAGACTCACACATCAAGATTTGAAAGCCTATGCAACGACGTTGTATGGATTTTTAGGAGAAGGGATAGCCAACACAGGATCCACTGAGCTCCTGATAACCTTGGGAGACTATTCAGTCTTGGTAACCAAGATGATGGAGTTCATAGTAGGGGACACCCCTTCTGCCTACAACATACTACTCGGGAGAGCAGCTCTGATCGGGCTAGGGGCAGTGTCGTCTGCTAGGAATTTGGCCATCAAGTTCCAAACGTCTAATGGCATTGGGAAGCTGAAGGGAGACCATCTCGTTGCACGAGAATGCTATAACATTTCCATGAGGGGGAAGAATCAAACAAGTGCACAGGCAGTTGTTGTTATCCGGGAAGTGAATGAGCATGTCTTCAAAATCGAGGAAGAAATCGACCCAAGAGTAGAAGAAGATAGGTTCGATCTCGGACCAATAGAGGAGCTTGAAGAAATAAAGATCGATGAGAAAGATACCACGAGGGTGGTAAAAATAGGAAATAACCTCTCCAAGGATACGAAATAGCAATTAATTCGCTTCCTGAGAGAAAATCAAGATGTGTTTGCATCGTCACACTCGAATATGGTTGGGATAAGCCCAAGCATCATAAGCCATGCACTCAACATAGATAAGAGCTTCCCTCTGAAGCAACAAAAAAGAAGGCTCCTGGACGAAGATAGGAAGAAAGCCCTAAAAGAAGAAGTCAAAAGGCTGAAGGCAAATCCGTTTATCCGAGATGTTTTCTACCCTGATTGGATAGCCAATCCTGTATTGGTTCCTAAGCTCAATGGCAAGTGGAAAACTTGCATTGATTATTCAGATCTTAACAAGGCATGTCCCAAGGATTGTTTTCCTTTGCCTCAAATCGATCAACTCGTAGATGCCACTGCGGGTCATGACATCATGTCATTCATGGATGTTTACTCTGGATATAACCAGATAGCCATGAATGCACCAGACCAGGAACATACGAGCTTCATGACTAATAAAGGTTTGTATTGCTACAATGTAATTCCTTTCGGTCTCAAGAACACAGGAGCCACATACCAAAGACTGGTGAATAGGATGTTTGCTGAGAAGATAAGGAATAACATGGAAGTTTATGTGGATGATATGCTAGTCAAATCCAAGCATAACTGTAACCATGTGGATGATCTCACTGAGTGCTTCACTGTGCTCCGAAAATACAATATGAGACTTAACCCACATAAATGCTCGTTCGGAGTGTCCTCAGGAAAGTTTCTCAGATTCATAGTGAATGCTCTGGGTATAGAAGTTAATCCTGACAAGATTGAAGCGTTAATTGACATGCCTTCACCTTGAAAACATAAAGATGTCCAGTTCCCAACTGGACAAATGGCGGCCTTGAGTAGGTCCATCTTGAAATCTACAATTGGTGCCTTCCATTTTCTAATCTTTTAAGAGGGGCGAGAAATTTGAGTGGTCGGACGAGCGTGAACTCGCGTTTCAATACCTTAAGAAACACCTCGCTGAGACATTACTCTTGTTTAAACCAATCATAGCGGAAGTTCTATACTTATACCTCACCACAACCGAGCATGCCATCAATGCAGTACTTGTTCGAGAGGATAAGAAAGTAAAAAAGCCTGTTTACTATGTCAGCAAAAGGTTACTTAGGGCAGAATCGAGATACCCATTAATGGAAAAACTGATTTTGAGCCTAATACACACATCTCGAAAGCTTCAAACCTATTTCCAAGCGCATCCTATACATGTATTAACTGATCAACTGTTAAGGAAAGTGTTATCCAAGCCTGAAGCCTCCGAGAGATTGTTAAAATGGGTCGTCGAACTCAGACAGTTCGAGATCATCTATCATCCTAGAACGATGATCAAAGGGCCAGCCTTATCAGATTTCATTGTTGAATGTATGGGAATCTTCATCGAGGAAGTCGTCGCCCCAGCCTGTGAGCTGTGGAGACTTTACGTTGATGGGTCTTCCAATGAGAATGGATCGGGGGCAGGAATAATTTTGATCACTTTGATAGGAAATCGTTTTCACTCAGCCTTGTGGTTTGGCTTCGAAGCATCGAATAATGAGGTTGAGTATTAAGCACTAATAGTAGGACTCCGAATTGCCACTGAGCTCAAAGTAAAGGCCACCCACTGGACTAGTGACTCCCAGTTGGTCGTTAACCAGGTCCTAGGTGAGTATCAGGCTCGTGGCATTAAAATGGCATCCTATTTGGAGAAGGTTAAGGCGGCGTTTGGGGAATTTGAGTTCTATGCTATAGAACAAGTTCCATAGGAGAAAAATTTAAATGCGAACACATTGGCTAAGCTTGCCATGACCAAAGAGGCTGACACACTCAACGTGGTTCTGGTCGAGTTCCTACTAGTCTCGAGCATAACCGAGCCTAAGGAAGAAGATGTCAACATGATTGACTCGCAACCCACATGGACGACCCCGACAATTGACTACCTCAAAACTGGAAGTCTCCCAGCAGACTGGAATGAGGCTAGAAAACTTATGTACAAAAGACCAAGATACACAATCTTGGAAGGAAAGTTGTACATAAGAGGGTATGTCATGCCACTACTTAGGTGTGTAATTCCCCCCAAGGAAAAGAAGATTTTAGAAGAAATTCATGAAGGGTTTTGCGGAGACCACACTCGGGGCATAGTCTGTCAAAAAAAATGTGATTAGGCAAGGATACTTCTGGCCTACAGTTAAAGCAGACTCATTCAAATATGTTAAGCGTTGTGACAAGTGTAACCAGTTCGCTTCAATACCACAAGCTCCACCAATTGAGCTCACCATGATGAGCTCCCCATGGCCATTTTCAGCATGGAGAATTGATCTCATTGTCTCCTTACCAACCAGAAAAGGAGGGGTAAAATACCTTGTAGTCATCGTTGATTATTTTACAAAGTGGACCGAAGTTGAGCCCTTAGCCACTATCACCTCAAAAAAAGTCCTAGATTTTGTATTAAATAATATAATCTGTAGATATGGGATGCCTATGAAGATTGTATTGGACAACGGGACCCAATTCGACATTGATTTTTTCACACATTTCTGCGAAAAAAGTGGAATAATTAAAATCTTTTCTCCCGTGGCCCATCCACATGCAAATGGTCAAGTTGAAGCAGTAAATAAGACTCTGAAAATTTCTATGAAGAAAAGGCTAGAAGAAGCTAAGGGAAGATGGCCATAGGAACTACTACAAGTTTCGTGGGCATACAGAATGACAGCAAAAGCCTCAACAGGGCACACCCCTTTCACCCTGGCTTATGGATACGAGGCCATGTTACCTGGCGATGTCAAAATCCCAACTATAAGGCGCGATGCATACGATCAAACTTTGAACCAATCCCAGCTCAAAGAATGTTTGGACCTTATTGAAGAAAGACGAGACGAAGCCCAACTAAGAAATGTTGCATACTAGTAGAGGGCTACAAGATATTTCAACAAAAGGGTGCGAGATAGGCAATTTGGATTGGGAGAGTTGGTTCTAAGCCGCGTGTTTCTGGCCACACGAGACCCATCTGTTGGAGTGCTCAGGCCTAATTGGGAGGGACCCTACCCGATCAAGTCCATTATTCAACCTGGAGTTTATAAATTATCGAGGTTGAATGGAGGATGGGTCCCGCGAGCTTGGAATGGTGAACATTTCTGACCTTATTATTAGTAATGTAGGAATGATGTTTATTCATTTTAACCAAGCTTGTATTCAATTTTTGCTTTTTATCAATAAAGCACTGAATTTCATTCACATGTTGTATTTTTATTGATATACTTTTTTGCAAGCCCTCAAAATTCAATAACCTAAGATCACAATCATAGGATATTAAGGGGGGCATAAGTGGTATATAATCATACCATGAGCTCGAAAAGACATAACATCAATAAAAATAAATTCTAATAGCAATGTATGGATTGTTAACCTAACATGAAGAAAACAAGAAGTGTATGGATCATTAACCAAACACGAACTAAACAAGTCTGGAACAAACCAGCAAAACCTAGTCGACATAATCAAAAGTTGTAATTCTAGATAAACCAACAAAAATCATAAGTCAAGATTAGGGCTGGAAATTTTTGGAAATGAGTTTCGACCTCGCAACCTCAAGATCATACTTGAGGATGAGGAAAAGTTACTGGAAAAAACAAAATAGAACTAGACTAATGAGATTACACTCCATTAAGTATTTTCTAATAGGATTACATGGTAAAAGTAAAATTTGACCCTGACAATGATGAGGTCGAATATGGGAATTTCGAGTAAACTACGCATGAATGCATCAAAATTCAAACTTAAACCCAACAGGTATTTATATAAATAAACAAGTACAATTTTTTATCTACAATGAATAAATATTTCGAGCAAGAGATATAGGCATGTGGAAAAACAAAAAGCATCCAAGGTAGACAATATGCATAAGTATTTCAGACAATGGATATAAGCATAGATAATAAAAACTACCATTAAAACATAAACCATCCATGAGTTGTAATTGTATTTGCCCTAGGGGCGTAAAGAAAAGAAATTATATATGAAAAACTATAATTACAATGGAAAACAAAAATGGGATGCAGCCCATGATTTGAAATTCAAGCGATAGTCGTCTCATTAGCCACAGTCCCGGTTTGTTCAGAAGCCTCCGCCGTCTCCTCAGCCTCGAGCCTCGCCTCTTCCTCCTCAAGTTGAGCCTGCCACTTAGGAATAAATTTGGTCTCCCGATCATAAAGGAAGTTGGTATTGAGGTCAAGATTATTAGTCCAAATCCGATACATTGCCATGTCTACACCGCGATCTTTTTTGGTCTTAAACTCCTCAAGAAGATGAGCCTTCTCGCTCTCGATGAACTCGAAGGTCATCTTCTTTTCCTCTTCCAATTTGTCGTTGAGCTCCTGAATCCTTTTAATCTATGAGTCCCTAGCCTCGACTTCCTTCAAGGTCGCCTCTAGCTTGTACTCGAGCTTTAGGATCCTCTTGATCTCTGCATCCCTTGCTTCAATTTCCAGCCTAGCCTTCTTAAGGTCATCTTCGACCCTAAGTTGGACATCTTAGGCCTCTTGTGCAAGCGCCTTACTCGCTGTGACCTCACAATTCAGAAAAAAGTTATGATGAACAAAGGATATAAATGCCTAAAAAGACCAATGTCAAAAGCACGAATTCGAATTCAAAGTTAGCGCAGAAGCGGGGAACTTGTCAGAAAATAACTAACCAAGGAAAAAAGTTCACCACTCTTGTCGAAGAGAGTGTTGACATTCCGGCAGGAGGTCAGAAATTCCCACTGGGGAGCCCCGAGGTTGTTGAAGCCTTGACCCACGTGGGTCAAGGCATCAGAACTAAGGTTGACCCCAGGGGTTCTGGAAACACTGTTGACCAAAAATTTGGGCACATAAGTCAAGATTGATAAGAAGCGGCCTTGGGTAGGAGCTTAGCCTCATTTTGGCTGAGCTACAAGAGGGGAATGTGTGATTTCCGGGGGTAGTGAGAGCTTAGTAACCTATCTTGGGTCAGATGGCTTCGATGTCGGAGGGACCACCTCGCTTTCTTGGTGAGTTTGGAGGGGTGACCTCCCTTCTGAGACACTCGTTGGCATTTGTTTGGCCCTCGAGGCAACATGATTATTGAGGAGGTTGTCCATGTCTGAATCCATATCACCTAAGAAAAAGAAAAGATAGTATATCAACAGTCGAACAAGGTTACCATAAGTAATGAGATTCCAAGTTAAAAGGAACCTAACCAGTAGATTCGGTCGAGCGTGAGCTCGGAGACCGAGAAATCCCTTTGTCTTCTGATGACTCTAAGAGGGTCCTTTCTCTATAGGTGGGGGATAGTCTTGTTAGATCCCTATAGATGTTGGTCCCATATTTTACAACTACCCCATCCCTTACCTCATTTAATACATGGTCTGGTATTTTCCTATCCAACTATCAAACCTATGGACTCTAAGGTCTACCCTTGACCATGCCAGGAAGTTATTCCGGGGGTCCTAAAAAAGAACCATTACATCAGGCTCAAAACTAAGGTGGATGGGAGACCACATGGACAGATTCGACACTACTTTGCCTCCATCTGCCGAGCTCATCGAAGCCTCATTGTGGGCTTCATTGCCCGAGCTTGGTCACTCAGGTAGGCGGGGAGTGATGGCACGAGCTTGCGAGCCCTAACGCCTCCTCGTAGGGAGAAGTTTGGCGGTGGGGATTGAGACATCTTCCCATCTCGTATATTTGCGAATCCCTGAGTCGTCTGTGGACTCGCCTTCACTTAAGAGACCATAAGCCCGGAGCTTGTCCTCATGGATAAGATAGGTGAGGGATCTTCGACCGTAAGGGAGCTAAAGGATTCCGTCTCTGCACTCCTTCATAGCCTTTGTCGGAGTAGGTTGATGATAGTTGGCTGCAGGCAAGAGTTGAATGAACATTTCATACTCGAAAAATCAAAGGAAAAGAGAATAAATGAGCAGGGCGAAGACACTTAGGAACGCGTTGGAAGGAATAGAACTAGGAAGGGGTGAGCCCATCTGTCCAGAAGAAGATGGTTTTCAAATTTGGTGGATGATTTGAATTGTCTTCGAACAACCGCTTCTCCTTCGGGTAGCTCGATAGATAGTAAAACCCATCTCCTCCATGGGCTCAAGACAGGTTGCTCTTGAGGCAGAAGAGATACAAAATCTCATGTGTCGTAGGCCCATCTCACTTCATCTCGTAGTATAGTGATGTCAGGGTTGATAAAACTCTGAAAGAGTTGGTCTAGAGTTGGAAAGGGGCGAGGCCAGCATAATCCAAAAAACTTTTAAAGAAATCCTTTAGGGGCAGCAAGGCCCCAACCCTCATGTTCTCGTGACTCTAGGCAGCGAGCTTGACGTTCCGATCGGGATTAGCATCACCCGGAGCATAGCAACTCATTTCATTGGAGGTTGCAGGCCGGCACATCAGCTTGTCGGATAGCTTTAGACCGTGGAAGGCGAGCAGCTTGGAGATGTGGCTGGTGGAAGTAACTGAGCTCCGGTAGTGCTCAGCCTAAAAAAAATCCTCCTTCGAGGTGGGGATTGAAAGGGCTTGGGAGATAGTTAGTTGTTTCGAAATAGTCTCCAGAGGGTGAATGAAAGTTCGCCCATAGGATAAGCTATGATGACTCTGCAATTTGAATCTAAAAGGATGGGTTGGATCTCGAGGTTAGGATCTGGTTATGCAGTGAATCGAAGTCGTTTCCTTTTTCCTTCTTCAAACTCATCAACCAGGCGTCGAAGGTGGGCTCGAATTTCCTCTCGTTCGAGCTCTTACTTGTGTTTTCGGATGAGTCGTTGGTTTCGGGTTAACGAAGACTCATGACGAGGAGATGGTGGGTAGTAAAGAATGGCAGGCTTGGGCTCCCACCAATTCTCTGAAGACTGCGACATCTAACGAGAAAGAAAAAGGTGAGGGCCCATAATTTTAAAGAGTGGAAAAAAATTATCTTGATAACTCGAGTTTGTGAACTTGAGATAATGAGATTGCCTTAATCAAGCCTAAAGGCTCGAAAGGGCGAGGTTAATTCGAATGATCACCCCGAACTATTGTAAAGTTTGGGGCATAGAGAGTGCACCCAAGCGAGAGTGGAATGGTTATTACCAGTTTAAAAGAATCCTGGATTTCTAGAGAAAAAGTTGACAGTTAACCAAAAAGGCGATATGTTCAGGATATGTGCATTTAAACCCTAATCCAAAACCCTATTTCTTAAGCTACACGAAACCCATGACCTAAATACATCGTTACCTGAATACATCGGTCTATATTGTATTTCTGATCATTCTTTTTCTACCCAAATAAAAAATTTGCCTAATGCAAAGAAAAACCTTACAAATTTGGTAGAAACCAAAAAGCTATTCTCAGGAAAAATGAAACACGTAAAAAAAAAAATATAATGATCGGAGAGCTTACACAAATTTGTTCGCAGAAATGAGGAGATCGTCGACTGGAGAAGGGGAAGCAAGAATGATCCCACAGAGCCGAAAGTAATGGTATTGCTTTGCTTCTTTGGTTTGGAGAACATGCAAAGAAAACCTCGGTTTTATCCTTTTTCTCTCTAGTTCGTGCTTTCTGAGAAGTGAAAATGAGAATGATGAAGATGGAGAGGGTGTATATATATACCTAATGGGGATGTCAAAGGTCGAAAGGATCTGGGCCATTGATTTGGATTAAAAGAGGATCCAAATGATCATATTTAATTATGGAAACTGGCGGCAAAAAGGTCCTAGGAAAGGACGTGTGCAGAATAGGGAGGTACTCGAGTACACTCAGTATGCAATCCCCTAACGACACGTGTCCGCACTCGAGTGAAGTAGGTGGACACGTTGTTCAAAAGTGAAGTTCAAAAGTTTCCTTCTCATGGGATTCAAACCAACACTTTTGAGGTGGCAAAATGTTGCACCAAAATTTCGAGAATGAACAAATGATCCTCGAAATGTAGGCTCGTAAAATGTAAGCTCGAAAATAACAAGCATTCGCTGAACACTTATATAATTATTTAGACTCTTTTTATATTAATTAAAAGTCCTGCAAGAGTTGACTAAGAAATACCCCATAGATTGTGAGTTTTGATTTTTTAAAAAGGTTATCAAATCAAGTCATGTTTTGGATAGATTTGGTTTTTAAACTTTAAGTCATAGTTCACTAGTCAAATAAGTTTTTTTCTTCTTAAAGTAAATAGAAGTTAACTTTCTATGGATTAAGGGTTAAGATTTAAGTGGCTTAAAATATAATGATGTTTTATATTTTATTGAAAAACATTAAGATAATACTCTTGTGTGAGTTAGGACTTTATTTTTTTCACAAAAATAATTATCACTTAGGATTGAAATTTGTTATTTGAGAAAATAAAATATTTTTGGATAATAAACTTATGGGTTTCTTAATTTACTAAAAATGGACCTTTTTATTTTAAAATATTAGTAAATAAAAATCTATTTTTCAAACTTGGTAATTCTAATTTCATAACGTTTTCCTTTACAATTTTAATAAATCGGGAGATAGTGTTTAATACATTTATTTTATAAGGAAAACAAGAAAGTGATAATGGAAGTTTTCTTTAGGTTCAAGATTGTGGTCTCTTTAAGAAATTGGGAATTTATTTCCAAATTTCCAGCACCATTATTTTTAGGCATGTTTTTCCGAATAATGTGATAAGGCTATAAATTCAAGGGTTTAGTCTAAGCTTTAAGATTTAAGAACAAATGTTTTTAAAGTGTTGAAAATTAGTATAGTTAACTTCCTCCCTAATCGCTCAACTTATAGACATAAACTTAATTAATCAAATGCCATAATTAATCTGAGCCACTATATGAATTCCATTACAGTGTTATTTATGCAGGAAAGCTCATTTCTGGACTTAGGAATCCCACTTATCCGCTAAGGACACTAGGTAAGACAACTTATGAATGTTTGGCTACAACATGACATGACTAGTTTTTAAATATTAAGAATTAAGTGTACTGTTAGAAACTAGTTATAGAAGGTTACTTAAGACTGTTGTCCCAAGGGGTTTCACAAGCAGTTATGATTATGACACTCGACTAGCTACCAGTATCAAGTAAGTAAGAACTGGGTAGCTCCAGATAAGTAAGTAAGAAAGCATCAGATGCCTTTGGTGACTTTGTAAGTAAGCTTGGTTGGCCACCATTATAAGTAAGATGTCTCGTTTAACACATGTGACATAAGAGTCCAGTTAAACTCCATGACATATAAGTAAGACGTATGGTTTAAAACTCGTGACATAAGAGTCCAGTTAAACTCCATGACATATAAGTAAGACGTCCAATTTAAAACCCGTGACATAAGAGTCCAGTTAAACTCTGTGACATATAAGTAAGACGTCCGATTTAAAACCCATGACATAAGAGTCTGGTTAAACTCTATGACATATAAGTAAGATGTCTAGTTAAAAACCCGTGACATAAGAGTCCAGTTAAACTCCGTGACACATATACGTAAGATTATTCCAGAATCAAACTATTAAGACTATGAGAGTATGTTGAATTCTCCTAGGAGTTTTAGTAACTGGTGTATTTTAAGTATACACATGTGTTTGTACTGAGTAAGTTAAGTAAGCTAAGTTAAATAAGTTAAGTCAATCAAGTAAGTTAAGTATGATAAGATGATAAGTATGATATGCATGATAAGTATGATAAGAATATAAGTATGTTATGTATGATATGCATGTTAAGTATGATAAGTAGGTTATGAGTTAAGATTATATGTATATGTACACTTGTTCTGGGATTTTCTGCGTGAAGGTTTACTTAGTTACGAAATCTGGTTATTGGGCATGACCATAAGTTTTCCAGGACGTTCACACATTCTTGAATTGTATGTTAGGGATCGGTATTTCCAAAACCCTATTTATGGTTGAATATATGTATGATCACTGTTAGGGTTTTCAGTTTGTTTTCTTTATGCTATGTATGTTAAGTTGTTATTACTAAGCGTTTTGCTTACCTAGTTGTTTCATGTTGTAGGTAAGCAAAAAGGCAAGAAGGATCAGTGAGCACTGGAGTCTGTTATGCGAAATGTACATGTGGCACGCTTGTAAAAGTCGCTACGCTTTTGTCAAGTTTTATTTTGTGTAAGAAATTTATGTCGTTTATGTTTAAGTTGTTTTGAAGTTTCAAATATTGTAATCTTATTTTTAGCATGTGCATGCTTATAAACTAAGTAAGTATTTAAAGGTTTTTTCATATGGATTTTCAGGCCTTATAACTAAACGAAAAGTAAGATGTTATCTGCAATTACGTTAGTCATTTTCACTGGGTCGTTACATGAATGCCTGGCAAGCCACTTCTCCAAGTATCACTAGCAGCTTGATCTGCCCCATCGGAATGAGACCTCCCCTTTGAACCCATAAAGAGTGGAAGTGCAAGAAGACAGGTCACTAGCAGTCACCCCAATCTTCTTGAATGCTGACTTGAACAAGATGTTCACAGAATTCCCGTTATCCACTAGGGTCTAAACCATCATCTTGTTGGAAATTTGGCTCTCGACCACTAAAGGATCATGGTGGGGAAAATGCACCCTCTGAGCATCGTCCTCAGAGAATATGATGACTTGATCTATCATTCGGGGAATTTATGCTGGTAGTTGGGCTATCGCCAACACTACGTTGTCGTGGTTTAGGGCCCGCACATAACAATTCTACAAGCCGCTCGAAGTTCCCCCCAAGTGAGGTCCTCTGAAGATAGTTTGTACTCTCCTTATCATAGGGGGAGGTCCATAGGCTACCTACAGCTGCGGGGTCGCAGGCACTTGGCTCGGGGCCTGAAGAACCACCTGCTATGGAGGCAATCTTACGGTTGGAACCTGGGTTGGGCACGCTCCGATCCTAGCATAGTGGTGGAGGTGCCCCAGTTTGATGAGATTCTAAATCTCATCTCTAAGTTGCATGTACTCATTGGTGTGGTGCCCCACATCATTGTGGAACAAGAAAAACTTAGTGGAATCTCTTCTCTCCCAATCCCTCCACAAAGGTTGCGGTTTCCGATAGTGGACCTGCTGCTCCGTGGCCAGGAAAATATTCCCCTGAGTATCCACCAAGTCCGTGTACTTGGAATATTGTGGAGTGTACTTCTCATCAAGAGCTAACCCAGTTCTCTTGGGCTTCTTTCCCTTGCCCTTTCCCTCGCGTTCGCTCCCATTGGGTGCCGCAAAAAGCATTGTATTTAGTGGGAGTTGCTCCACAGCCTGTTGGGGAGGCACTAAAACCAACATTTGGCACAGCATTTAAGCCAGCTGGTTGAATAGCTTAACATAACTTTGTAGAGCTCATAACACTCGTTTGGGCTAGAGTCTATGGTGAGTACTGGGTTCCTGGAGCCACAACATTTGGGAACAATGGAGCAGGGAAAGAGATTGGTCCTCCAAATGCTCCAATCTGGGCATCTTCACAGTTAATGTACAAGAGGGCTTAATGTATGAAGTCATCGAGCCTGTGGCATCCTCTTCGCTGGAGGTCATCCCATAGTGGGGAGCCTGCTCGGATGCCAACTTGTGGGGCCATCTGATGTTGGCCATTGTCAACCATCTTGGTCCTAGCTGTGTAATGTCCCAAAAAATGCTAATAGGGTTTAGTGTCTTGATTAGCGTGTCGAGAGGGCATAATTGGATATATGTGTGATTAATTGATTAAATGCATGACTATGTGGCATGCATGATATATATGATAATGTGAGTGTTGACGCAGTTTTTCGCCAACAATATATTAAGATATAAAATGGGTAGATTAGTGCTTGATAGTAAGCCGCAATGAAAATAATAAGAACTCACTCAAAAGCCTAGAACTTTTACGTGGTTCAGTGGTTAAAATCCACCTAGTCCACAAGTCGATATTATTACTGTTTCTCTCTCTATTTTGGCAGAGTTTTGGTATATCAGAATATGGTCCCCCTTCCTTGTCCAATATTCCCAGTATTTATAGGGGAATTCCATGGACAGGTTTTTGGGTCACCATGTAAATAAAACGTGTAATTATATATGGTATATAATTAATACAGATTATTCCCATTTATATTGGGATATGATTTGGTAACAGAATAAACACGCTCCTGCTATCTCGGGTAATAAATGATATGGATATGATATAGCCTGTTCATTACTAAGCGTATAAAGAATTCCCGAGTCTCTTGGGATCCTTCAATATGCGTTATATCTAAGTCCTCATGAGCTGAATATCTCACCCGAGCTCGTGCTTGACAGCTATCTGACTCCGAGGTCGTAATAAATCCAAGAGGCCTAATATTGGGTCTGACCATTATGAGTCTCGAGTTGTTCACATGGTAAATAACTATATTTTACTTGGGTATCTTTCCACGTATTCAACTGCCAGTTGTACACGAGATGGGCAAGTGAACTCGTGCTAAGTTTAGGGTACAACATTTCCCCCCCAAGCTCCTGCTCGTGTTTGATGTCGTCACTTTCTGACATACACAGTAGGGGCTTTTAGACTTCTGCCATATAAAATCATGTCTGCCCACTACTCGAGTATTGGATACGTGGCTTCCTACAATTGGCGTCCGTTCGGGTTTCAAGGACTGAAAAACTGTCCTGTCAACTTTTTTCCGCCATGTGGTCTATTTAACCTTGACCCTTGGATCTCGACCTAACCCAATTGGATGGCTGAGATTGATTTCTGTGGTTTACGTATAAATATGGTGATCAGTCCTAAGACTCACCACCTTCACATTAAAAAAATTTCCCTTTTCAAACATTCAAGTTTCCTTTTTTCTTCTTTAGAATCCCCAGAAACTTTCATCGTCTTGTAAAACTTCAGAAGCTTTCAAGGAGCTTCCAGTGGCCATACCTACATTTCCTCTTAATCGAATGTATTTTCTGTAAGTATTTCATCCCCTGGTTAAAAAAATTATTCTTCATTTTCCAATATGAATTTTTCCTTTTTACTTCAAAAATGTTCGTTGTTCAGTATCATTAGGCTATTTCTAAGTTAAAATAGGAAATGGGTTTTGGTTTAGGCTTCGTGAATGAACCCAAACCAATTTAGAAATAGGACACTCATAAATATGGGTAATTTTCTTAGCTAATCTGGGAGAACCCTAATGGCAAATTGGTTTGAAGAATACATGTTTGGGGTATCGAAAACGAAGGGATTTTAGGTTTAAACCTAGGTAGCTTAAGGGTTACAATTCCTTAGGCGATTTTGCATTAAACTGCCTCCCAAAGGAAAGTAGTGGGTCTGACAGTTCTGACACGTGGATCCCGAAGTATCTGGGGATTTTAAGAAATCGAGGCACGTGGCCTAGGATACCGCGTGAGTCCACGCGTCGAGACTAGGACAAAGTTTAGACCGTATAAACTTTTAAACTTTGAAAGTAGTATTTTTTGTCTTCCGTACCTCCACGACCATAGTTATAGACCATCTTAGGTCGCCTACTAACTAGGCTGCTTTGTCGTCAGGCGATCTGAATTATGGTACCTCCTAAGAAGAATGTCGCTAGCTCATCTACCCAAAGCAAAAATAAAGGCAAGAAGATCGCCTCTGAATCTCTTATCCCACATTTTGGTCCTGTGGTGGAGAAAGAAGTCATTGTCGACCCCAACACTTTTTTCGAGGCAGAGCACATAGTCTCAAAAATAATGACTTAGGGGAAGGTGAACAAAATCCTCTTGAGTGAGAATATCGAGATGGGAGGTGACGGTCTCCTCGCCCAACCTGCATTTGAAGGGGAATGGAGTTGTGCCCCCTTCTAAGAAGACTATGGGGCTTGGAGTGACGAGACCTAAAGGCTGGTGTTTTCCTCCCACTGGACCAATACTTCGTAGATTTCTTGAACTACTTCAAATTGGCTCCCTTCCAGCTCCCCCCAAATGCTTACAGATTTTTGGCGAGACTAAAATATCTGTCTCTGAGGCATGAGTGGGAGGTCCCCACTCCAGCAGACATTTTATATTTCTTCTGCCTCAAAGTGAGTCCTGACCAGAAAGGATGAGGTGATGGTTTTATTACCTCACCAAATTCCCTAACTCCAGCTCCATCATCGAGCTTCCCAACCAGCCAAATGACTATAAAGACTTATTCTTTATGTCAAATGGGTTCAAGAATTATGAACATCGGTACTTCAACCGTTTCGTAAGTCTTCTATCTTTGTGAATTCAGCATGTGAACTTTTATTCCTTTCATTGTAACAAATTTTTTATATGTCCTAATTGAGTTTGTTCCTCGTGCAGCTATATTCATAAGAACAGGAAAATCTGTGACCTTTTGGGATCAGTACGAGACTTTGTCCAGTCTTCCCCCCCCCCCCCCCCCCCCCCCGAGGAAAAAGATTATTGCCAGATCGTGAATGATGCCACCATGTTGGCATGCAAATTGATCAACGAGGGTCAGACATTAGCTCTGAGGACTCGAGCTCCGCTCCTCGTTATCCTCGAGCTCCCCTCTTTTCAAGAGGAACTGCCAGCCACTGAGGACACTAAAGAGGAAGAAGACGTGGCAACACTTGTGCAAAAAAGATGAGCTCCTGAAGCTAATTAGGGGCCTAATCCTGAGTGAGCTGCGTCTGGGGAAGCCGCCGGCCCTTCTGACAAGGTAACCCATACCTTTTTAGAGAATTAGATCAGGTTGCTGCCAGCTTTAAGTTAATCTGTTTTAACCCTAACCAGCTCGTTAGTCGACATCCTACCGATCCGGATCTAAACGTAACACTCCTCCAATGCGTGGATCATTTGGTGGTACCCTATGATCATAGCTATCCCAAAGGCACCGTTGTAATTGATAACACCCTAAACTTTAGGTCCTCCATCTTCGAAGAATATGAATCAAACTGTAGGACCTCACCTGCTCTGCTCCAGGGTGCATTTGCTCCTGGATTTAGGCAGTATGTAGATGAATCCAGCCTCGAGGAGGGACTTGAACCCCCTAGGATCCAAGAGATCGTAACCTTAGATTCCCCCTCCCCTCCGTTAATCCCAGAGTTGGAGGTCATGCCTAGCCCGGTCCATACACCCAAGCTGATCGTAATAAATTAATCCCCTAGTTCGGAGGGTAGGATCCTTGTTCTCTCTCTTTTTTTTTTTTTGGCATTCATAATACCTTTGAAGCATTACTCCTGTGAATTAAATTATTTGTTCACTCTTTTTTCAAGTGAAGATATGGAATCATTAGGAGCTCCCGATCTAAGGAGTGCCTTCAAGGTTGGGGGATTCGGAACTGGTCGTGTAGTGAAAAGGCCCAGGGTGGAAAAGAAAGCCACCCCTAAAACGGGGGGGGGGGGGGGGGGGGGTACCACACAATCCCCCATTAAGGGTAAAAGTGCGAGCACTGCTCGAGAACCAGCTCTGGTGACAACTGTCACTATCCAGCAAATTCCTCCTCCCTCTCCTCGATATATGCCTCCCTCAGACCCTCAAGTGAGCCAAATCGAACCTCCTGTCCAAAGTGAGATTCCTCTCGTGCGGATACCGGTCGAGCCACACAGACTGAACAAGATTCCTAAGGCCTTTCGAGGAATTATATATGAGACGGCGAGTCATCTGGTGGGCCATGCATATAAGGCCAATGCTAGGGATTTGAGGGCCATAGAGGAACGAAACCCGAAAGATGTCCTCGAGTCTGCTGTAACGCCCTACTACCCAGGGACCGTTACGGTGTGCATTTTAAACAGTGCTAAACTCGCTAATCAAGTCATTTGGCCATAATTGTGTAACTAAGTATGATTAGCGGTTTAAGATTAATTTTTTTTTTTGGTTAAGATACAACGTTTCACTAAAACGTTTAATGTATACATTGGGATCCCAAAAAATATAATTTAAAGGTTAATTACAAAAAAAGATTTACAACCAGCCGACCTACGCGGCAAAATAGGGTTTAACCCTAGTTCCTCTTTCAACCCTTGGCTATGGCGGTCGAGCAGCTGCATATGTACACATCGTCACCTAAGCTCTCCAACTCAAGGATGGTCTAGCTTTCTTTTGCCTTTACCTGCACCACATAGCACCCGTGAGCCGAAGCTCAGCAAGAAAACTCAATATGCTCATGAACAGTAATAACATCTTACCAAATCATAATAGGCATGCCTAGCAATAGTAGCCCTATTCATGCATGCAAAGAATTCCAAATAATGATGGTTGTGGGCCCTGCCCTCCTGTATGGATGACTATCAAGTCTATCCTAAACAGATGAGTGATCAACATTGGAGAATCCGATAACAATGTTGGGGCGTGTAGCCCTAATCAAATGAGTGACTGAGGAGTAAGTCACTAACATGGGTTCCGCACCCTTAGCCATGTGACGATGCAGTCACTTGGGCCTTCTGACCCTGGCTCAGATGAGTGACTAATGACTGAGTCACTAATGTAAACCAAATGAGTGACCATGGAGTCACTAGTGTGGGTTCCGTACCCTTAGCCATGTGACGATGTAGTCACCTGAGCCTTCTGGCCCTGACTCTGAGTGACTAGTCATGAGGCTAGATAAGCGCTTTTAGTTTTCATCGAACTTGAGGTCGGTCAAGCATTAATGCTCATGATGAGTCATTCAATGCTTATGTCGATTAGATCTAATCTTTTTTGGCTTGCGTTAAACACGCTAAAACCGTTCTTGACTCTTAAGCCAATAACATACGACCAATGCTCAGTACTACTACCGAACTTGACTAATGAGTCACAGCTTCACAGTTAATACCAACACCATTGCCGATTCTGACTATGGAGTCAGTTCCACTCACAAGTAAGCAATGCAACTAGGCATATATCATATGTCAAATATCCAAATGTAGGGCATTCAGCATGCTTACTTAATAGTCACTAGCATAATTATGATCGTGCACAAACACAGAGACTCAAGCTCTGGTCAATCATATTTAATATTCATGTCATGCCCTAATCACATGTTTCTCATGCATCACACACTAGGTGCAATTTTCTTACCTCTGGTTCGAGCGAGAAATAACAATTGAACGACCCTTGATAACTATCGATCCTTTAATCCCTTAGCGGTCACCTAGTCATAACCAAATATAATCTCCATTAATGAAAATCAACAATGAAATGTTCTTGACCTAAACCTCACTCCCGAGACCCTGAATTGCACCCAAACGATGAGTAGATTTGATCCCGAGCCTTAGGAATTGAAACCCCAAGCCAAAAACCCTCAAAAGTGCCCAAAACAGGAATATGGAAAAGCAGGGTAGTGCTACAACGCTACCCCCTAGTGCCCCAGTGCTACAAGCAGGGCAGAATGCCCCTGGCTAGCATTGTAGCGCCCATTGCTGGGAGCTGTAGCGCTACAACCAGGGTTTTCAACCCTGGTTTTTTCCTCCTTCGACTCCTCCATTTCTAACCTTCAAAGCAAGCTTCCAAACCTCATTTAAACTCCCAAATGAACCCCAAAACCATATACACAAGTCCTAGGCATCATAACCCAAGTAGCCCTTGCCAAAACTCCCATCAATTCTCAATATCCACCTTGAAAATTCAGCTGAAAACCAAAATGAAAACAGAGTATAAAACTAGAGTTTTAATGGCTAGAAATTCACCTCAATCTCAGTATCACACCCTCTTCAATGGTAGAACATAACCCTGGATCATCAAAGCTTGGTTCCTCAAAAAGAGCTTCAAAAATCAAAGAGAAATGAAGAAGAAAATGATAATCTGGAGAAGGTGAAGGTGATGCTCTGTTTTGCTTAGCCTTCCACAACCTTCTCAAATGATATATATCCCTTCTAGTCAAAAGACTAAAATACTCCTAGGCTTAAATAAAACCCTAAACAACCACCAAGAGCAAAACCGTCATTTCCCTCCTATCTCGTTAATCATAATTAACACCCTTCATTTCCCGTTACTTCCAATATACTCAAATACAAATAAATCATATCCCATTACCCTTTAATTCCCGGTGATGTTCTAATCACCAAATTACCCCGAGACTCACCCCGAGCCCCGAAATTGACCCCATTATGACTAGACCGATAACTTGCATTTTGAGATCGTCTCATGCCGAAAAGCTCTAACAAATCCACATATAATGTGGTCTTACTCTCAATTCACCAACATGCATGAAAATACACAATTACGCCCTCAACGGGCCAAATTACTGAAATGCCCTTATGATGAAAAATGGACCCATATGCATGCATTTATCATCATATTATAATATAATTCACATAAACATGCATATAATCATTTAATGGCACAATAAATCAATTACGGCTCTCCCGACCTCCTAATCAAGGTCCTAAACCTTATTAGGAAATTTGGGGCATTACATCTGCCATGGGGATGAACCTCACTGTGAGTCATTTTCCCACTACTAACCTTTCTTTATTATGTTTATTATTTTTTATTGACTTGCTTTGTTATTTTTCAATTTGTCTTGGCTCAATACCGAAGCATAGCTCGTGTCAAGGCCAGGAACGAAGAACTCCGAGCTGACCTAAACGCTGCCAGAGCCACCCTGAATGTTGCTAAGGAGAATGAGCAGGCTGCCATGGCTGCTCTCATCTCTTCTCAGGACGGCGAGCAATCTGTGAAGACCGCATTTTCTGCCACTCAGGCTTAGGCCGCATAGGCAAATCTCCATGCTGACCAGTTTCAGGACGAGAATGATGAACTAAAAGAAAAGTTAATCGAAGCTGATGTTAAAGACAAGGAGGAAGCGGCACTGTCTTCGTCAACAATGGAGGAGGTGCTTTACCGTTGCTGGGCTTTCAACCAAGACAGGAATTTCTCCTTCTTGGAGCCCGAGCTATGGGATTCGTATCTTGCTAAATTCAAGATTCAGTTTTTCCAAGAACCCTCGGAGACTGGTGAGGCTTTCGGAGCAGTTGAGGGAGACGGCGAGGAGGTTACTTCAGCGGGGCGAGCTGACGGAGCCCAATGACATTATTTACGATTTTTCTTTTGTAATCACTATCATATATTTTCTAACATTCCCTTGGGATTAAAACAATTGCCTTCGGGCTTAGCTCGAGGTTTTTTCTCTTCATTGTGATGATATTTTTTCTTATTTGAATATACATCTAACTTGTGATCTATTTGTCTTTCCTTTACTATGTTCTCATGTTTATGAATCCTTAGACTCTTGTACATTCGAAATCTTAAGGATCAACTTTAGATCAAGATAGATTTTATCAATCTTAGTTGTATCCAAGAATTTTCTCGCTTATTTGCATCATACCTGTTAAGAATCATGCCTCAGAACTGATTATATCCAGGGTTTTTAATAATCTTTAATAGCATTATACCTGTTAAGAATTAGGCCTCGGACCTGGTTATATCCAGGCTTTAAAAAATTTCTTTTTAAAGTTTAGTTCGTGTTAGGTTTATTGAAAATTCAAGCTTTAAAAAGCCATTGAAAAATCAATTTCTCCAAGCTTCTAAACTTTGGACCTGGTTATATCCAGGGTTTTAGATGAATTAAAGCTTAGTTCGTGATAGGCTGATTGAAAACTCGGGCTTTAAAAAAGCCGTTGAATAACCGATTTCTCCCAGCATCCAAGTCTTTAATCTTATCAGAGTAGGCTTAATTCTCTCAAAAACTCGGTTATGTGCCTCCCAAGTAACCAGAATGTATAAACTTTTATGGTTACTTTTACAATGTGAGAACATGAGCTTGCAATATTAAAACTAAGAAATGGTTATTCAATAATCCATCTATCATTTATTTGAAATGGCTTTTATAAAAAGCCTTACATTGATGGTAATATTATTGATAATAATTTTTTAAATGAAGAGCATTCCAGGTCTGTGGTACTACTTCCCCATTTAATCGGGCTATTTTAAAAGTCCTATCGCGTAAGACTTCTACGATCTAGTAGGGTCCTTCACAGTTCGAGCCCAACACCATCCTTGGGGTCCTTGTTTGCCAAAAAAACCCTCCGGAGAACCAAATTGCCCAATCCGAGTCTGCGTCCCTTGACTTTTGAATTGATATAGTGAGTGATATTTTCTTGATAATGGGCGAGTTGTAATTGCGATTCCTCTCGTTTTTCTTTGATCAGATCGAGGGATGTGCTAAGTAGCTTGTTATTCTGTTCTTGATCAAAAGTCCTCTCCTTGTGAGTAGCCACCATTGCTTCAATTGGAAGCATGGCCTCACTTCTGAAGGTTAGTGAGAAAGGAGTATGCCCTGGAGGTCCACTGTAACGCCCTAAACTCTAGGGATCGTTACGGTGTGCCTTGTAAACGGTGTTAAACTCGCTAATCGAGTCATTTGGCATAAATCGTGTAACTAAGTATGATAAGCAGTTTAGGGATTAAATATTTTGGTTAAGAAGTAACGTTTCATTAGAACGTTTACTGTATACATTGGGATCCCAAAAATATAATTTAAAGGTCTATTATAAGAAAATATTTACAACAGGCCGATCTAAGCGGCAAAATAGTGTTTAACCCTAGTTCTTCTTTCAACCCTCGGCCGTGGCGGTCGAGCAAACGCATATGTATACGTCGTCACCTAAGCTCTCCAACTCAAGGATGGTCCAGCTTTCTTTTGCCTTTACCTGCACCACATAGCACCCGTGATCCGAAGCCCAGCAAGAAAACTCAACATGCTCATGAATAGTAATAATATGTCACTGAATCATAGTATGCATGCCTAGCAATAACAACTTTCATCATGCATGCAAATAAGTTCAAATAAATGATTTTGGGGTCCTGCATCTGAATAGAAGACTAATGAGTCATTCTCTGAGGACCTACTTCTTGAATAGATGACTAGTAAGTCAATCTCGGAGTAGGTGACTAATGAGTCACACCCTTCATAGGTGACTAATTAGTCACATTCTGTATAGATGACTAATGAGTCCATCTCTGTCTAGGTGACTAATGAGTCACGCTCTGTATAGGTGAGTAATGAGCCACACTCTGTGTAGATGACTAATGAGTCTATCTCTATGTGGATGACTAATGAGTCATACCCTGTATAGGTGAGTAATGAGTCACACTCTGGAGGTCCCATACCCTCCTAGCCATGTGACATGTAGGTCACCTTAGCCTTTCTGGCTCTGGCTCTAATTAACTAGCCCTTAGACTAGACAAGCGCTTTTAATTTTCATCGAACTAGAGGTCGGTCCAGTATTAATGCTCATTCGAGTCATTCAATGCAGATGTCGATTAGATCTAATCTTTTATCGGTTTGCGTTAAACACGTTAAGACCGTACTTGACTTATGGGTCAATCCCATGTGACCAGTGCTCAATACCACTGCCGAACTTGACTAATGAGTCACAGCTTCACAGTTGATACTGACACCATTGCCAATCCCTGACTAATAAGTTAGTGCTTCCTCATTTAGGTAATACAAAGAGACATATATCATATGTCAAATATTCAGATATAAGGCATTTGGCATGCTCATTTAGTAATCAAAAGCATAATTATAATCATGCACAATTACAGAGACTCAAGCTCTGATCAATCTCATAATCAACATTCATGCCATGCCCTAATCTCATGTATCTTATGCATTTTCAATGCAATCAATGTCCACATATAGAGCACTCAACATGCCTCATGAATAACCATGCATGTCAGATATGGGGTGCAGTTTTCTTACCTCTGGTTCGAGCGAGAATTAGAACAAGAACGACTCTTGAGAACAATCGATCCTTCAATCCTTTAGTAGTCACCTAGTCATAACCAAATACAAGCTCCGATTAATGAAAATCAACAATAATAGGGTCTTGATCTAAACCCCACTCTCGAGACCTCGATATGTACCCACACGGTGAGTAGATTCGATCCCGGGCTTTAAGGATTGAAACCTCGAGCCAAAAACCCTTAAAAACACTCAAAAAGGGATTCTGGAGTAACAGAGTAGCGCTACAGCACTGCTCAATAGCCCCCCACCGCTATACTCAGAACCCCAAACCGCCCAACAAAAATCCTGTGTAGCGCTATAGCGCCCTCTGATGGGCGTTGTAGCGCTACCCTCAGCCAGGAACTCCCCTAAAATCTTTTCCTTCGACTCCTTCAATTCTAACTTGATTCCAATGCTTCCAAACCTCATTTTTGGTGCCAAATGAACCAAAAAACCATCCTCACATGCCCCAAGCATCTCAACCACAATAACCCTAGCCAAAACTCCCAACAAAACCCAATCATCCAACCTAAAAATCTCAGCTGAAAACCAAAGCTAAAATAGAGCAAACCAGGGATTTTAATGGCTAGAAACTTACCTCAAACTTAGATTATGATGCTCTTCAATGGTGGAACACACTCCCAAACTCTCAAGACTTACTTCCCAAGCTTGAATCCTAAAAAATGGCTTAAAAATCACAATGAAAAAGGAAAAGAAGCAGGTACGGGAGAAACTTTAAACTATGCTGTGTTTTCCTCTTCTTTCTACAGCCTTCAATGGCTTATAACTATCATAGGGGTGAAAAGACTAAAATACCCCTAGGTCAAATAAGGGTTTTTAAAGGCTCCCAAGGGCAAAATTGGTATTTCCCACTTATCTCGTTAATCATAATTAACGCTCTCCAATTCCCGCTATTCTCAAACACCAATTATTCATCTCCTGTTACCCTTTTATTCCCAGCAACGCTCTAATTATTAAAATCACCCCGAGACTCATCTCAAGCCCCGAACTTAAACCTGTTATGACTAAACCGCTAATTAATATTCCATGATCATCTCATGCAGAATAGCTCGAACAAATCCACATTATAATGTGATCTCAACAATATGTCACCGACATGCATACAAATATACAATTACGCCCTCAACGGGCCAAATTACCAAAACACCCTTGTAATGAAATGTGGACCCACATGCATGCATTTAACATCATATTATAATATAATTCACATAAACATGCATGTAACCATTTAATATCGTAATAAATCAATTATGGCCCTCCTGGCCTCCTAATCAAGGTCCTAAACCTTATTAGGAATTTTGAGGCATTACAACTATCCCCTCCTTACAGAAATTTCGTCCTCGAAATTTATCTGAACAGCCCGGAATATAAATTCCGCACAAGTAATTTCAATTCTCCCAGGTCATTCTCTTGACCTCACTGTTTCTGTAACATTACCTTAACTCAAGGTACACTCTGTTCCTCAGAAACTTATTACTTTCGTTACAATCTGAACTGGCTATTCCTTACCGGAATACTTAACCTTAACCTTCAGATTCTTATGACTCAACTCATGCTTTCCTTTAACCCATGTCCCCTGCATGGAATTACATAACACACTGTATTCAACTGACAGTGCCAAAGATAAGGCTGATCCAAAATCCACCTAACTAGTCTTATCCAAGGTTCAAACTGCCAAGATAGTCTAGTCTAGGGCTTAACTTGCCCTTAACTCCTCACCCATTTCCATGGTGATACTTTAAGGAGGATACATTCTTCTACTTGTAACTCCATGTTCTTGCTTTTCAATTCAGTAAAACTTTTTCATTTACTCTAAGAAGTGAGCATCCAAGCTCTAACTTCTAACAATCTCAATGGTCCCCTGAACTATCTCATGATCCAGAATCCACACCTCACCATTCCATTCCAATGAACTGGTATTAAGCATTCTCAAACATACCTTATCTCATAAGGTACCTTTCCAATACTGGATAAATTTCTTTCTCTCTCTGATTTACCATCAGTCTGAGAACGATAAACTGTACTGAATTCCATCTATATATTCATTGTCTTCCTCAACCCTTCCAAGACCTGGAAGTAACAACAGAGTCTTTATCTGATAAGATAGACCTTGAATTCTCAAGAAGGCACACTATCTCTCTCACACATAGAGATCTGAATACTGATCAGCTGTGTTACTTATCCTTAGTGATAGAAGTGAACTCACTTGGAAAAACTGGTCCATAATGACCCAACCCAAATCATGCTGATCCACTAACCTGGGCAACCCCACCGCGAAACCCATCGCGATGCTTTTCTTATTTCCATTACAAAATACTCAAAGCCTGCAATGGCCTTGCTGAATCCTGATACTCTGTCTTGACCTGCTAACAGATTAAGAACTTTATCACACATTCCATTTCATCCCTCTCCATCTCAGGCCACCACTAAAAAGCTTTCATATCCTGATATATTTCCATGATGCATGAATGAAGAGAATAGGAGAATAACCTGAGATTCATCTAGAATCTCCCAGTTAATCCCAATGTCCATCGGATTCCAAATCCGATCTCTATACCTTAATAAATTCATACCTGACACTGTAAAATCCTTAGCTAATCCAGCTAAGACATTCTCCTCAATCTTCTCTATCTGCAGTTCATTTAGTCATCTTTCCTTTCTGATCTTCCCTGAGATGGTAATCTTATACATAAATCTGGCCACTTGGCCCACTAGAAGCTCTACTCTAGTTCTGGTCAGATACTTTAACAAACATGTTGCATAGGCAATGACTTCTCTCTGCTACTGAGGTGTCATAACCACTTACTAACTGATTCTGATCTGCAAGAGGACTTAGAACTAATTCCCAAGGCACCTGAAACACCTTTACCACCTAAGGAACTCCTGCCCCTAAGGCGTTCCTTGACCTTGGCAAATCTCCGCCGATAAAACACCACAATACCATAGTCTAAGACTATCACAATTCCCATTCAAATAAACCTTTGAATGCTTTGTTCTTCTGATTCGCAAACACTTCGCATTAAACAAATTCCAAAATCATAACTCAGCACTCCCAGTGCCCTTATCTGTTATAACAGCTGACTTCTGCATATTCTATTTCCCGATCTCTAGCTTGTATTAACTAGATCAAAGATCCACCACACTAGCTAAGAGTTCCATGCATCTCTCCGCCATAAGACTCTAGCTCTCACTAAAGATGTCATAAACATATTAAATCCATGCACAGTGCCAACTTTCACATGTCTTTGGTCGGCACCCTTTCAAATGGTGCCTCTTGCACCGAACACATATTGGATAAGTCCTCCAGTGCTCCTTCTTGCTTGCTCCAATAAGTGGAGATACCACTATCTGAGCTCCGTGCTCCCTAGCACTTCTCTTCTCATCTCTTATGCTCTCAATAGCAAGAGCCTTCTCTACCACCTGAGCATAGGTAGAGACTTCATGCACTGGGGCAACTCTAATGCCCTGAGCTATTCCAGGATTCAATCCATGAACAAACTTTTCCTTCTGAGCCATATCTGTGGGTACCATGTCTAAAGAAAACTTGGCCAACCCATCAAATCTGCTAACATACTCGGTTACTGATGCCCTTCCTTGAACGAGATTCACAAACTCATTCATCTTAGCAGTCTTAGCTGCAGCACAATAATATCTTTCGTTGAACAGTTGCCTAAAATCTTTCCAGTCCATCACAGCTGTGTTTTGTGTCTGGGATACTACCTCCCACCATGTCCAGGCATCATCCCGCAGTACACATGTAGCATAGATCACCCTATCGTGACCCACCATCCCCATACTGTCAAGAATGGAACTGATCATGCCCATCCATTGTTCAGCTCCGAACGGATCTAAGCCTTCCTCGAAGACTGGAGGGTAATACTCTTGGAACCTTCCACAAAGAAATTCCCATCTACTCTCAACCCTAGGCTGAGCCAACGCTGGTGCCACTCTTGGCATAACAAAGGAAGAGGTGCTCCCCAACAGATTCTGCTGTTGCTTCAAACACCTAATCTCTTCCTCCTGTCTCGACAATATTGACTGCAAATCTGTAAACATCTGCTGCAAATTCATAGGAGTAGATGAAGAACTAATATCCAAGTTGTAACTCCCAGCCTTTACATAACCACCACCAGGCCTCATTTTCTGCCTTGAATATAAACCTGCTGATTGAATCTGCAGTCAATAACTTAACCCATTAATCATAATGAGCATATCAAGAGCTTTCCCCCACGGGATAAATCTTACCACACCATATTCATTAACCACTTGCAGTGCTAAAACATGCCCACGACATTCATACATTAATCATGATCCCTGCTCTTCCAACTCCAGCATGCAAATATTATAATTATATTCATGGAGCAGGTAATCATATAATCATATTCATATAAATATTCACGGAGCATATAATCATATAGTCAAGAGCCAGGCTCTATCAAAATCTCATGCTCCCTAACACAATGTGAAGGTAAAGCATTTACATTCTATTTAAGCAGTTAAGCACATAACTACAGAAATAGTTACCATTCCCTGAGTGAAGCAATCTTCAGTGACGAGTGTACGGCATTGTCTTCAGGAACCATAAACCTTGGCTCGCTCTGATACCAAGTTGTAATGCCCTAAACTCCAGGGACCGTTACGGTGTGCCTTGTAAACAGTGCTAAACTCGCTAATCGAGTCATTTGGCCAAAATCGTGTAACTAAGTATGATTAGCAGTTTAGCAATACAAGAAAAAACAGTATTCATAACACTTAAAAACTGCTAACCGGAAGTATCCATAACACTTCTCAAAACGCTAACGTATCCCATGTTATTAAAAGTCCCGTTTTTTCTATAACAGTTTTCGAATGTTATGTTCGATGTTTTCTTAAAGTATACAATAACACATTTTTAGTTGCTATCATATTAAAATAATAACATTTAGTTAGAGTAATTGGTTATAAATTTGAAATTTAATCTTAAACTTTTTGTATAACACTTTTTCAACTGTTATAATTGGTTATTTTGATAGCATTTTTAATTTGTTATGTTATATAAATAATAACGTTTTGTTACACATATTAAAGGTCCAGTAATAAAATTTTGTTATTTTAGCCTAGATAATAGATTTTTAATTGTGTTGTGTAAAGATAAGTATAAGTTTTTTTTTTTAAATTAAAAAGTTTTTATTATAGTATTTTGATAAAAAAAATTATCAAAATTAATCACAAAAGGTAACATTAAATAGATTGATAAATCATAAGTATTACATTAAACAATAACTAATTCAAACCATGATTGTGGCTACTTCATGAGATCTTAGTTCTAACTTAAGTTTGAAAGCATACATAACAAAGATCTATAATCTTGAACATCTTTTACTTCAAAAATGAAAAACAAATACATAGCAAGATACACAAAAAATAAACCATGAAACTTGCTCCAAATTATTAGTATATTTGTTAATCAGAACCAATCACAATCACAATCATAGATGCCTTTCATGAACATTGAGTCATTTGTGATTCCTCATTTTATTCTTTATCCTTGTTCCCCTTGAAAATACAGATTCCATGATCCAATATCTGCAAGACAAATTTACAAATCAAATACTAGTCAAGCTCCAAATCTATAGAAAAACCCCCATCAATGACATTAAAAATGCAGTCCCGTTCTCTTTTCTTGTTCCACTTATAGTTACACATACACATACCAAAACTCTTATACCCAATTGAAGACATTGAAAATGGTTATGACTTTAGATAATATTGGGAGCATATAACCAGTAAATACCAATCACCATAAATTAAATTTATGTCAAAGTTAAACTATTCCAGTCACTAAATTTAAAGAGAAGCCCTGTGAAAAGAATGATGATAACAATATTGCTCAATGCAAGAATCAAAGTAAGAACCAAAGTATAAAAAAATTCAGGTCACTCGACTCCTAGACAGAACAATTAATAATTAAATAATAGAAGATGAATCGTGCATCCAAATCATTTATACTATATATACTTTAAACCAAATATAGTATCACCTTCATCTACAATTCCATGTCTCCAAACTTGCGTTATGCATTCAAATCTTTGTTGTTAAATGATCTTTTGCCTTATTTTATATACAAATGTTCTTATGCATTAAAAAAAACATCTTATTTATTCATATGACATAAGTGGTCCCTTATTTTGATCAGCCCTATATTGAATTGGAAAATAGCATAAAATTCATGAAACTTCAAATTTCTAAGTAAACATAACAATAAAAAATGATCTAAATGCACTTTTGAGTTTGTACTGGCATATAATCATGGACGATTGTGGATGAGTGCATGCATATCAGCTCATGAACACATGTTAGAGAAAAGAGAAGAAGCATTCTACAATAAGAATAAAAAAAAATAGCCATTTCTAATATGGTATTGTCCACAAATAACTACTAAATGATATACTACGAAGAATACAAAGGTATGAAATTTTTAAAGCCATTAAAATTAAATATATTTTTTCTTTCCCCCTCTCATTCATAAGCAAAGTGCAACTAAAAGTTATTCTCCATGATACTCAGATTAACCTTACAGTAACATGAATAGTTAAGGAACTAGCACAATAATGTGGCTTGGAACCTTTCAAAAAGAAAAATGTGTGTTGGGAAAATCCATAGAAAAAAACATCAGATTTTAGAAATGTTGAGAATGTCACTTCTCTCCACTTTTTCCACATTCACCTTAAAATTATAATGCAAGACAAAAGATCAATATTATAAGACAATTGAGATACCTAAATCTAATTGAGCTTGAGCCTTGACAATCTGAAATATCAACCAAGCGTACAAAGAAATTGAGATAATTCAAGATGGCAGAAGATATACAGAATAATGTCATTGCTAAATATAATCTAGCTTAAGCCATTCTAAACAGATCCATAAAAAAAAAAAAAAAAGATCATTAACACATTTTTTTCTCAAACTGAGATGTTTCAAAATAAAAAAGAAAAGGAGAAAGAGAGAGAACATAAATTCAAGAATAACTAGAATAATCTCCTTTCTTACTTCCAAAAATAAAATGGCCAGTTTTAAGAATTGAATAACATGTTGTTATTAATATAAGATTCAATACAAGGAAAAATAAGCCATAATAATACCATGAATTATATCTAAGTAACCAGACCCATCTTCCCACACAAACCAACAAAAAAAAAATCAAAGAAAGGTCAACATGGCAAGTAACAAAACGTACCTCTGTGATTGGAGTATCAAGAACTCTGTCAGGGCCATACTTGTCCAAAAGACCTTTGAATATCTATGCAAAAGCATAGGGGAAATGGGCAGCATTAGACAAGAGTTTGTAAAGAATATTACATAAGAAAAAAAATTCATCTTTTCAATAAATAAAAAAATCCAAACTTGTATGCTTCTTGGTATTCCCCAACCTGGAATGAAAAACAATTTGAAGAAAAGTGAAAAACAAAAAGAATGAAAGAACACTAAGAAAAAATAAATACAAATTTCCCACCTCTTCTCCAATCAAGAGGACCTTAAGATCAACAACATTTCCTCATCAAGTACACAATCGTCTCTCACTGTGAGATGCTTATATTATTATTTCAAGAAAAAAAAATTAATTGTTAGCTTTCCTTGAAATGCACAATACATCATTTAGTAGAATGATGAATAATAAAAAAACATACAATTTTCTAATTCAAGAAAACAGCACCTACTAGAAAGAAGAGTATTGCAAACTCTCAAAATATAATTAGATTAGCAGATTAATATCAATCACTTGAAACTTTAAACAATGACCCAGTAGCCTTGCCCAAAGACACGTTTCCTTTTCCATTAGTTCTATCTTTCTTTTATTGTATTTGGAAGAGCGGGGATGGTATTACTTGCCTCAATCTTCCAAATAAAAAGAGGTACTATAATTAATGTGCTTTTGGAATTTGAAATTGAAAATTGAAAATTGAAAACTCTTTCTGCTAGCTAGCTATCCTTTTTAATATAGATAGCATATATATCATAAATTTTGCAAAAAACTAATAAATTAGAACACATGCTAATATATGCAAATTATATTATTATACTATCAGAGCCAAAAAATGAAATAAAGCTTGAGAAAAATAATTAGGATGATAAGAAGCCCTGATATATTAACCTGTAACAATGCTATACAAATGATCATCTAAACATATCACTAAACTTTGCTACTGATAAGTTCAGTGATCATGTAGGTCATGTTCTGTGAAACTAAAAAGGATTGGTGAAAGAAGTGACCTTACAGTTTTCATTGACTTCTTCCCAAGTGTTGATCTTGTAAACTTATTCATTCCTTGACATTGAGTCTTTTCTTTCCTTACTCATGCCTTCTTTCCTCTGTAAATATACCATACACACCATCAAATCCATTATGGCAAAAAGATGAGATTTCATAAAGAAATATATTTCACCATATGATTATTTTACCTTCCATAATTTTGTGATATTCTACAATATTTTTTGTGCTAGACTCTTTCTGTCCTGCCTTCTTTGCTTTAGCTACTTCTGGAGGAAAATCTGGGCCTTCAGAGGATATTGGGTGGCAATAGTGAACATCTACTACATGCTTATAACAATTCAAAGATAGGTGAGGCGGTTACAACAAAAACATTGAATAAATGTTAAAAATTCATGTATAAAAAAGATAAGGGGCAATATTCAATAACAATGTAATGGTTGCACCCTTTGGCGAAAGAAAATTTCACATAAATTTATTACAACTGGGCATCAATGAAAATTAGCTGCAAAACTTAATTTTAGAAAGGGAAAAAGTTGAATGAAATATCTTGAATCAACTACAGAAGACATCAATCTTGGACATTGTAATTTAATCATGAATCTTCTTATGAAAATGGTTGTTCAACATCTGTATTATGATGAGTTTACAATCACACACAAAGCAAATGTATAAGACAGATGGAGAATTGACAAGTATAGTATATGTTTTTATTAGAATTACTGCCAATCAGCCAAAGAACCCCCAGGTTTTCGAAAGCCAATCTCTCCAATCCACTCTAAAATTTTCCCAACAACCTCTGAAAGACCTGATCCTTTCCTATTTATATCTCACCCCAAGTATCTTGTCATTATCTAGTCCTTGGACCAAGAGACATCACTGAAGTGCTCATCCTAACTAAGCAAAACCAACAAATTTTATTATGTGTAGGCTGTTTCATCCCAAATTATAATTATTTTGTAATGCTGGACTAGGTATGGTAACAAGCAAATCATAGAGAAGCATGCATTTTTTATGATTCTTGGTGAACTTTACAAATCTAGTACTCATAACTGTTATTTATTGCTAATGAACATGCTAAGCATATAGGCTAATGAACATGCTGAGAATAAAGGTTATTCCCAAAAGTAACTTGTGAATTAGAGTAGTAAAGTACAATGTTGGTTAAATAGTTAGATTGAGAAAAGGTTACTCAAGGGAAAATAAAGATTGAGAAGGTACCAACAGAAGAAAATCCTTCAGATATGGGAACAAAGGTGTTACCTCTCAGTAAGATTAACTATCACGACTTAGTTTCTTAGTAGTCATTGCCAATGAATCACGTTCATTAGAGAGTTTCATCTGCATAAAACAATACGCAAAAAAGTTACCCACAACTCTTACTATGTATATTAAAAAAAGAGTGAGTGGAAAAAAAAAGAAAAAAAACACCCATCATTTGTACCTCTATAATAATTATATATAATTGCAAAAACATAGAACCATGAATGGATATCATTTTATCACGTACAGTCAATTCTGTCAATTTCCTGGTTCCCCTGCCATGATTCATCATAAATGTTTCTACATGAGTCATGTACTTTAAAAGTAAAATCTATAACTGAAACCAGAAAAAGAAATGTGAAACACTCAATAATCTCCACACAGAGAAAAAAACATAGATCGAATTACACAAGGAAAACCTTATTGTTAATTAGAAGAAAACTCATAACATTTAGTATCAACGTTCCTTTTGCCCCATTCTCTAGCTCTGTTGGACCAGAAGCTTCTACAATCAATCCAGTACGATGAGTATAAAAAATATTACTTGTCAGTTTTCTCTCTCTCTCTCTTTTTTATTCTTGAGTGATCCGTCATCACTGGGATCAGAACATACAACTTCTTCTACTGCTTATCAAGCAGATGTACTTTTCACTTTATTTATCTTTTATTTGTTCAACCTTAATTCCTTCTGAGGCAGGAGAAACTAGCAATTTGCTAAGTAGATTCCCACAAGAAAAAAAACTGCAAACCTCACAAGAGCAAATCATGACCCTAACCACATGTTTACTGATATGGTTTAGTCTTATAGACGTGAATGGATTATATATAACTCATTACACTAAATTTATATGTATAGTATACTAGATAGATTCATTATACCAGTTGTATGGACATGGACAGAGTGTAAGATTTTATGTTAAATTTGATCACACCATAAAATTTGTCCTAGTGTCAAATTCACATGACTAATTGTTATACTTTTGGTTAAACACAGAGTAAAACTTTCTATTCATGAATTTTCTTGGTTAGAGTAACCAAATTCAAAAGAAAAGGTGTGTACCTTGATGAAGCAGAGAATGGAGCCAATTAAAGAGCCCAACACCCCAAGTAGCGTCATGAACCGACATCGATAAATAAGCTGCAAGAGGGTTGAAGAAGACGAATAAAAAAAATGTTTTCTTTCTTTTTCTTGTTTTTGTAATAAAAAAGAAAAAGGTTGAAAATGTGAACCTTCTCTATGTTTTACTCATACACTTGGGCTTTAGAATTGGGTTTGGAGTAAAGAGCCCGCGAGGAAGAGCGGGCGGATGCAGGAGGAAGTAGGTGGTGCCGGGGCAAAGGTCTGCAGCGGAAATTGGAAAATCTGAGAGCATGGGAGTGAGAAACCCTAACCATGGATGATGGGAACAAAGGCGATGAATTTGGGAGTCGACTCAGGCTGAGACTGAGGCTCATCATGAGTGTTGTCCGGTGGTTCTGAAAACATAGAATCGACAAGATGACTAGCAGGTAGAATCTGTGGAACTCCATCGTAGAGAGATGGATGGAAACTGAAAGAATGGGGCTTTTTCTGATCTATGGCTGCTAGAAGGATGATGAGTTAGGGGCGAGTCGGAAATTTCTCAACGCTACCAACCGGTGTGGTGTGCTCCAGCAGCTTGCGTGAAGCAGAGGAGCCGAGAGCCGAAGTGTGAAAGAGACTGAGAGTAAGGAGAGAGAGGAAAAGAGGAGAGATAAGAGGAATTAGATAAATTTCTGTATTTAATTCTTTTTTTTTTCTTCTCGGGTTAGATCTAAGACTTTCATTTGGCGCCTAGTTCCAAACAATTCTGCGCCTAAACAATTCCGTGTTATTTTTTTATGTGAGAATTAATAGCGCTTATTAATATACGTAAGATTTTAGTGTAACATATAGTTAAAAATGTTGTAGTGTAGGGATTAAAAATGTTGGTTAAGAAGTAACGTTTCATTAGAATGTTTACTGTATACATTGGGATCCCAAAAATAGAATTTAAAGGTCTATTACAAGAAAATATTTACAACAGGTCGATCTAAGCGGCAAAATATGGTTTAACCCTAGTTCCTCTTTCAACCCTCGGCCGTGGAGGTCGAGCAACCGCATATGTACACGTCGTCACCTAAGCTCTCCAACTCAAGGATGGTCCAGCTTTCTTTTTCCTTTACCTGCACCACATAGCACCCGTGAGCCGAAGCCCAGCAAGAAAACTCAACATGCTCATGAATAGTAATAACATGTCACTGAATCATAGTATGCATGCCTAGTCATAACCAAATACAAGCTCCGATTAATGAAAATCAACAATAATAGGGTCTTGATCTAAACACCACTCTCGGGACCCCGATATGTACCCACACGGTGAGTAGATTCGATCCTAGGCTTTAAGTATTGAAACCCCCAGCCAAAATCCCTTAAAAACACTCAAAACGGGATTCTGGAGTAACAGAGTAGCGCTACAGTGCTATACTCAGAACCCCAAACCGCCCAACAAAAATCTTGTGTAGCGCTATAGCGCCCTCTGATGGGCGCTGTAGCACTACCCTCTGCCAGGAACTCCCCTAAAATCTCTTCCTTCGACTCCTTGAATTCTAACTCATTTACAATGCTTCCAAACCTCATTTTTGGTGCCAAATGAACCAAAAAACCATCCTCACATGCCCCAAGCATCTCAACCACAATAACCCTAGCCAAAACTCCCAACAAAACCCAATCATCCAACCTAAAAATCTTCGCTGAAAACCAAAGCTAAAATAGAGAAAACCAGGGATTTTAATGGCTAGAAACTTACCTCAAACTTAGATTATGATGCTCTTCAATGGTGGAAAACACTCCCAAACTCTCAAGACTTACTTCCCAAGCTTGAATCCTCAAAAATGGCTTAAAAATCACAAAGAAAAAGGAAAGGAAGCAGGTATGGGAGAAACTTTAAACTATGCTATGTTTTCCTCTTCTTTCTATAGCCTTCAATGGCTTATAACTATCCTAGGGGTGAAAAGACCAAAATACCCCTAGGTCAAATAAGGGTTTCTAAAGGCTCCCAAGGGTAAAATTGGTATTTCCCACTTATCTTGTTAATCATAATTAACGCTCTCCAATTCCCGCTATTCTCAATATTCTCAAACACCAATAATTCATATCTCGTTACCATTTTATTCCCGGCAACGCTTTAATCATTAAAATCACCCCGAGACTCATCCCGAGCCCCGAACTTAAACCTATTATGACTAAACCGCTAATTAATATTCCATGATCGTCTCATGCCGAATAGCTCGAAAAAATCCACATTATAATGTGGTCTCAACAATATGTCACTGACATGCATACAAATATACAATTACGCCCTCAACGGGCCAAATTACCAAAACACCCTTGTAATAAAATGTGGACCCACATGCATGCATTTATCATCATATTATAATATAATTCACATAAACATGCATATAACCATATAATATAGTAATAAATCAATTATAGCCCTCCCGGCTTCCTAATCAAGGTCCTAAACATTTTGAGGCATTACATCCGTTGAGAAGTTTGGTAGGCCCAGAGTACTTGCGAGAGCTGCTCGGGCCATAGTCCTTTTGCTTCGTCCAACCTTTTCTTCAGGCTCACCTTGAGGGTCTTATTTACAGCCTTGACCTGGCCATTGTCTTGTGGGTATGCTATCGACAAAAAACTCTTCGTTATGTCGTATCATTCACAAAAGTTTGTGAAGAGATCACTGTCAAACTGCATCTCGTTGTTTGACACAATCTTCTTAGGATGCCCAAATCGACAGATGATATTCTTCACCACAAAATCCAGGACTCTCTTTGAGGTGATGGTTGCCAGAGGTTCGGCTTTAACCCACTAATCGATTGCCACCACCACATATCGAACTCCTTCTTTTCCCGTAGGTTGGGAACCTATCAGGTTAATCCCCCATGCTGCAAATGGCCACATGGATGAAATCAATGTTAGCTCAACTGGAGCGGCTTGGGCAACTATGGTGAAACGCTGGCATTTGTCACACTTATGAACATACGAGATCGAATCTTTCGTTAAAGTGGGCCAAAAATAGCTCTGTCTCAGTACCTTCAGCGCCAGGTTTTGCCCCCATCATGATCTCCACAAAAACATTCGTGTACTTATTGCAAAATGGTTTTATCTTCATTAGGCAGAACACATCGTAGGAGGGGTAACAAGTGACCTCGTCGATACAGGATTCCATCAACTATTATGTACCGTGGAGCTTGATAAAGTATTTTTCTCACATTTTTCTGTCATCAGGTAACTTTCCAGTCGTGAGATATTCCATTATAGGAGTCATCTAGGTCGGTCTTACGTCAATCATTCTGACCTCCATTACTTCTCCTAGTACACTTGGGCTCTCTAGGAACTCCACTGGTACTACATTTAATGTTTCAACCTCTTTTGTGGAAGCAAGTCATGCCAAAGCATCAGCGTTAGAGTTCTACTCGCGGGGTATCTATTCAACAGAGCTAAACTCAAATTCAGATAGCTCCCTTTTTACCTTGGCCATGTAGGGCGCCATCTTGATTCCTCGAGCTTGATACTATCCTAATACCTTATTTACCACGAGTTAGGAATCACTATAGCATTGGATGGTTTTCGCCTTCAGCTCTCTTGCCACCCTCAGCCCTGCCACTAAGGCCTCATATTTTGCTTCGTTGTTGGATGCCTCAAATCTGAATCTCAGAGCTATATGGAATCAATATCCCTCTAGCGAGATTAAGATTATTCCAGCTCCTGGTCCATTCTCGTTTGACGATCCATCAACAAAGATTTTCCATAATTCTTGTACCGGCTCCCTCATGAGCTCGCCCTGAAAATCGGTGCATTCAGCCATAAAATCAGCAAGGGCTTGACTCTTGATTGAAGTTCGTGGCATGTATAATATCTCGAACTGGCTAAGTTCGATGGCCCATTTTAAGAGACATCCCAACGTTTCAGGTTTTTGCAATACCTACCTTAAAGGTTGGCGGTTAAGACGTTGATGGAATGCGATTGGAAATATGGTCGGAGCTTTCTGGAAGCCAAAACTAAACAGAATGTCAGCTTCTCTATCAGTGGGTACCGTGATTCATATCCGAGAAACCTCTTGCTGACATAATACAATGGTTTATGAACACGGTCTTCTTCTAGAACTAACACGGCACTGATTGCATTCTCTGCTACGGTTAAATAAAGAAACAGAGGCTCTCTAGATGTTGGTTTGGATAATATCGGGGGCTCTGCCAGGTGCATTTTTAGATCATGGAATACCTATTCGCACTCTTCGGTCCATTCAAATTTCTTGTTTCCTCTGAGCAAGTTGTAGAATGGTAGAAACTTGTCAGTGGATTTCGAAATGGAGCGATTTAAAGCCACCACCCTTCCAGTCAGACTTTGAACTTCTTTACGCGACCTGGGTGAAGGCATTCCTAACAACGATCTGATTTTTTCAGGATATGCCTCTATTCCTCTTGTGTTGACTATGAATCCTAGAAATTTTCCAGATGCCACCCCAAAAGTGCATTTTTTCAGGATTCAGCTTCATGTCATATTTCCTTAATATCCCAAAACATTCTTCCAAATCAGATACATGGTTACTAGCAGTCTTTGACTAGACAAACATGTCATCGACATACACCTCCATGTTTTTCCCGATCTAGTTAGCGAACATTTTGTTGACCAAGCGTTGGTATGTAGCCTCGACATTTTTCTATCCGAATGGCATAACTTTGTAAGAATATACGTTATGTTCGGTCATGAAACTAGTATGCTCTTGGTCCGCAGGGTTCATCGTGATCTGGTTATATCCAGAGTACGCGTCCATGAAAGACATGAGCTCGTGACCTACATGGCATCTACAAACTGGTCCATCCTTGGCAGTGGGAAACAATCCTTGGGACAAGCTTTGTTTAGGTCGTGGAAATCGATACAAGTTCTCCACTTCCCGTTCGACTTCGGGACCAGCACGGGATTGGCAACCCATATCGAGTATTTTGCCTCCTGGATAAACCCACATTTTAGTAACTGAGCTACCTCTTCCTCTAGTGCTTCAGCTCAGACCGTTCCCAAAATTCACCATTTTTGGGATTTTGCAGGCACGTTCTTGTCCAAATTTAATGTGTGCATTATTATATTCGGATTGATTCCCAACATATCCTCATGCGACCAGGAGAAAACATCCAGGTTCTTCTGTAAAAAATTGACCATGTATTTCTTTCTTTTGTCTTCAAGATTCTTCCCAATCTTTACGACTCTCGAAGCTTCTTTGGGGTCAATGTTCACTTCCTCGAGCTCTTCTATGGCTTTGAGCTCTGACCTATCTTCTCCTATCCACGAATCAATGTCTTCATGTTGGGCAACCTCACTGTCCTCTTCTTGTTGAGGTTCTTCTATCCCACAAGTGACTTCCACCTCCTGGGACTCCTCACCTCCGTCATTTATGGCCATTGCTTGCTGCCCGGGTTGTGACTTCCCCTTCATAGAAATGCTATAACATTCTCTGGAAGTGAGTTGATTGCCTCTGACTGTGCATATCCTCGTAGCTAAGGGGAATTTTATTTCCAAGTGTCAGATAGATGTTATGGCTTCAGATGCAATCAGTGCAGGTCAGCCCAAAATCGCATTGTATGCAGCCGGATAATCGATTACCACGAACTCAAGTACTTTAGAGACAGTTTGTGACTCTTCTCCCAATGCCACCACCAGCCTGATTGTCCCTATGGCTGCTGATCCTTCACCCAAAATCCTGTACAGAGTCATTGAGGTCACCATCAAATCGGATACGAATAGTCCCATTTTTTCCAAGGTGGACCTGAAAAGTAAATTTATAGAGCTTCCATTTTCTACTAGTATTCTTCGGACCCTTCGGTTGGCGAGCTGCATGGTTATTACCAATGGGTCATTATGTGGGAATTGGACGTGGCTAACATCCTCTCCCGTGAAAATGATTGGTTACTTTTCCAATCGCTGTTGTTTCGATAACCGTTGCTTCGGGACGAACTCCACCACGTTATGAGCCTTCAGTTCATTAATGTACCTCTTTTGAGCCCTGTTGCTCATGCCCGCCGAATGAGGTCCTCCTACAATATCTCCCCCTGCTATCAGAGGAGGTTTGACCTGGTTTGTCTAAGCTCCGGATTGGCCCATCGGTGCCTCTGGGACTGATTGAGGGTTCTACCCAGCGGGCTGATTAGGAACTACCCAATTTCGGGCGTACTGGGCCAACGGCCCATCTTTGATGAGAGTTTGAATTTCATTCTTCAGATGTCGAAAATCATCGGTGTTATGACCGATGTCGTTATGGAATCGACAGAATTTTGAAGGATCTCTCTTCGCCCTCTTGTTTCTCAAAGGTTATGGCTTCTTCCATGGAAGGCGATTAGAATTTGCCAGAAAAATATGCTCTCGGGTGTATGTTAGGTCGGTATATGTAGCATAGATTGGTTTGAACTTCTCCCCATACTTTTTTTTTCTTCATCCCACTCTGGTTGCCCTCACCATTCCCCTTCCTTTTGTTGTTCCCCCTTGGTTATTCTGGGTAACGGTTTGAGCCGTAGCTGCAACATCCGTTGCTGCTCCAACGGGTTGGACAGGGGTCTGGCTGGTTCTTGCGACAAAAGCTCATGCCTCCTCCATGTTTATCCCATTGAATCAGCCTCAACCCGAGCCACTTGTGAAACTCGGAATGCTTTTTTGAAATCAGAGGAAAATTTCTTCCACGAGCTTAGGGAATGCCTCTTATATTGTTTAAACCACTACCTTTCAGTCCTGACCAGAGTTGCAAGGAACAAGATACACCTTAGGTCGAGCCCGACATTATGGGCCATCATCATGGTGTTAAACATTCCGAGGTGATCGGACGAATCTCTCTCTCCATCAAACTTCAACATGTGTGGCATCCTAAAACCTACAGGATATGTTGCTGCCAAAATGTTTGGAGCAAAAGGTTTGAGCTCCTCGTCTAAGTCACAATCGTCCTTTTCCTTCCCAGACAAGAGTCTTTCCATTTGCTCTTCCATTAGAGCTAGTCTCTCGAGGGTTTGCTCCCTATTCCCTAGGTTATCTGGGGGTTGTTCAACAGCTCCCATCCTATCATACACGTTTGACAGGTTATTGTCCCTCCAAGCTCGAGCTTGGTTAGGTGGGGCATTCCCGTTGTCGCGTACTATGGACAGACCTCCCTCATGTCAAGTATAGCTAATATCTTCATCCCGAGTTGGATACTTTCTTTGCGAGATCAGATGATCTCGCAAGTCGGCCTGTGGGTCATACCAAGGAATTTGTGCTGAACTCAAATGATTTATTAGGTCGCTCTCGGACCTGCTGCTACGATGGCTTTCCATCCAATAACTTCTGTTTGCGAAGCTTACAGCTCGCGGTTGGGATCGAGGGCCTGGATTCTCAACATGTGTTCGTGCGACAGAAGTATGTGCGGATGGGGGAGGATTTCTTCTGCTGTCCCCATGAACTGGAATATCTCGTTGAGGACGAGGTGGTGTTGGATGTCTTACAGGTGACGGAGGATGCCTTATTGGAAAGGCTATCCTCATTCCATCAAGACGGACTAAGTTAGCCCGCCTTTGTTCAACTCCAATGTCCCTAGTTCTCTGTGCCTAGCACTCTGATTGTGGCACAAAGGGATTTATTGGAGCATTGCGCTTTCGTGAGCCTGTCCCAGCCCCTCCTCATGGGTTATCATGGGCATTCCTGGGAATCAGTGAAGAAGGCATCGAGCTTGGGGTCAAAGTCCTTACTGACCGACTGAATGCTGATGACCCCTGTGATGGTCAGTGGGTCGAACATTCTGGTGATTTCTCCCTGAAGGCACAGAACTCAGAGTGGCGGTCCTGAGAGATCAACTCGGTTTAGACCGGTTATTCTTGTGGGACTTGTGAGACCTACATTGCTTCTTTCTGACATTAGTTTCGGTTGCAAGAGGGGGTAACCGAGCTAAGACCTCCTCGATCTTCCTGTTTTCCCTAGCGAGATGGCTCCTCAGCTGCATGTTTTCCATCTCGACGGCAGTCAGATAGCCTAGATTAGGATTGGGCGGTAACGACGCCGAACTCCCAGTATCACCCTGACCTGCCGGTTGTTTTCCTGAATGTTGCTGAACATCCGGACCCCTTTCATTGGGAACAGCGGTATGATGGGCCTCCTGCCCACCAGGATGTTCCATCTCATCATCATGCATTGAGCGAGTGACCACCATGATGAAAGTTGACTGGAACTTGTGAAGCACTAATTTACTCTCAATGAAAGCACTAAACTGTTGACACGGTTTTTCACCAACAGTATATTAAGAAATAAAATGGGTAGATTAGTGCTTGATAGTAAACCACAATGAAAATAATAAGAACTCACTCAAAAGACTAGAACTTTTACGTGGTTTAGTGGTTAAAATCCACATAGTCCACGAGTCGATATTATTATTGTTTCTCTCTCTATTTTGGCAGAGTTTCGGTATATCAGAATATGGTCCCCCTTCCTTGTCCAATATTCCCAATATTCATAGGGGAATTCCATGGATAGGTTTTTGGGTCACCGTGTAAATAAAACGCGTAATTATATATGGTATATAATTAATACAGATTATTCCCATTTATATTGGGATATGATTTGGTAACAGAATAAACACGCTCTTGCTATCTTGGGTAATAAATGATATGGATATGATATAGCCTAGTCATTACTGAGCGTGTAAAAAATTCCCGAGTCTCTTGGGATCCTTCAGTATGTGTTATATCTAAGTCCTCACAAGCTGAATATCTCACTCGAGCTATTGCTTGATAGCTATCTGACTCCGAGCTTGTAGTAAATCCAGTACACCTAATATTGGGTCTGACCATTATGATTCTCGAGTTGTTCACATGGTAAATAACTATATTTTACTTGGGTATCCTTCCATGTATTCAACTACCAGCTGTACACGAGCTGAGCAAGTGAACTCGTGCTAAGTTTAGGATACAACAGTGAGTATGACTATATGCATGTTTATGAGTATTAAATAGGCATGTGGGCCCATTCTTGATAGTTGAGGCATATTTGTAATATTGGCCCATTGCGGGCATAAATGTTAATATATGTCATTAAATGATTAAGACCACATTATTATGTGGATATATTTGCAGTATATGGCTCGAGACGATCCTAGCGAGCGGATTGGCGGAATAGTCACTACGGAGATTAATACCCACCTCGGGGGCGAGCCTAGGGGTATTTTGGGAAGTTAATGTATATTTGAGGATTATTGAGTAACGAGTAAGTATTTGGTGATTAAATGGGTAGGTCGGGATTAATTGGGAATTTGTAGGATGAATTGAGGAATTAGCGGGAATTTGGGAAAAAGACCATTTTACCCTTAGGGCAATTAAAAGGTTAAGTGGGTCTTTGAGGGAATTTTGGTCTTTTCTGAGGTAAGGATATTACACCTAGTTGATTCTAAGAATGACAGAACTCTCTAGATTTCTCTCAACTCACAGAATAATCTCTCTTCCTCTCTCAGTCACGTTCTCTTTCTCCCTTAAGATAAGGTTTGAAAGTTTGGAGGAACTCTTGGGAAACTAGCTGAGGGGACAAGGATTTGAGGCTGAGAACTTGAGGAAAACAAGCTAGGGTCAAGTTTGTGGTAGCTGGTAGTTGAACTCCTTGTTTGAGGTAAGGATTCTATATTAATCTTGTTGAATTTCTGTTGTGACTTATGGGTGTTGCTTAGGTTCAGACTTAAGGTTTAATTTTGTGTTTTAATGAGTTGGTGGAGTAAGTTTTAGGATATTTAGTTTGGTTATGATACTGTAGTGTGAATTCTGGGTTAATTTTGGGAATAATGATTGAATTGGGTGAGGAACTATGAGTTTGGCTGGGAAGAAAACGCTGGGAAAAGGTGGTTTTTCTGGGTTTGGGGCCTCGGGCCACGGCCCTGTTCTTCAGGCATCGCAGACCTATTCTTCAGTTGTCACGACTTGCGTACTTTAAGAGACTAGGATGTCTCTGTTTCGCCAGACGCGCCGTGACCCAGGGGGGGCAAGTCGCGGCCCGTGTCCTCCAGCAGGGAGGGCTTAGCCTCTGTCTAAGGGGCGGGCCACAACCCTTAAGGGCAAGTCGCGACCCTAAATGGAAAATGGAGGGAAGCCAAGGCTTTTAGGCTCAGGGTGGCTCAGGGATTCAAACCAAAGTACTCGGGACGATTTCTACTACCAAGTTTAGTAGAAATCGAGGTCCCGGAGGCTAGTATTTGATTCCAAAGCTTTTAAATGATTTAGAATCTTATGGTTATCCATTATCACATTGTGACTAGGTTTTATCACAAAGGCTTAGGAATTAAGGTTCATGCTAAGGGTTGTCATATGCTTGCTACTCGGGATCCGAGGTAAGAAAAATTCACCCATGTGGTTGTCAATTGGACTGAGATTCCTTGTAATTGAATATATGCATTCTATGAGTTATATATATGTTATCTGGGATATGAAAGGACGACCTAAGAGTGTCGGGGATGATGATAAGATTATTGGATGCAGCTCGACCTAAGTGAGTCGGGGTCAGCTAAATAATCAGTGGACTCGGCCTAAGTGAGCCGGGTCAGCTAAATAATCAATGGACTCAGCCTAATTGAGTCGGGGTTAGCTAAATAATCAGAGGACTCAGCTTAAGCGAGCCAGGGTCAGCTAAATAAACAGAGGGCTCGACCTAAGGGTGTCGACACCTAAGTATTCGTATTATAGTTTGAGTTATATGTGAAAGTATATGCTAATCGTTGCCTAGCTCAATACTTGTATTCTATTGATTAATTGAATTAATTGGTTTGAAGTTTATTAATCACTCTTGTGTTATATACAGTTGTTGTTTTTAAGTTTTCTTGCTGGGCCTTGGCTCACGGGTGCTACATGGTGCAGGTAAGGGAAGTGATAGCTAGACCAACCTTGAGTTGGAGAGCTTCAGGGGTGGTGTGTAAATATGCAGCCTGCTCGACCGCCATGGTCAAGATAGCTTGGGAGGAACTAGGGTAAAACCCTGTTTTTGTCGCTTAGGATGGCTAAATTATATTTGTTTATCTTTTACAAGTCTGTAAACTGATTTTTTTGGGATCTTGTGTACAAACTTAATATTTTAATGAAAAATAATCATTTTGTTGACCAAATCTTTTATTACTTGACCTTGACTTATTTTTTAATTACACATTTAAGTTTAAACGACTTGCTTAGCAAGTTAGGCACTTCTTTAAACACACAGTGTAACTGTCTTCGTTATCCAGGGCGTTACAAGCTGCCCCTTCCTTAAAGCATTTGATGTAGGCTTTAAGGATCTTAAGCGGTCCCTGTTTTATGTTGGCCAAAGCATTGACCTCAAAATTCACCTTCCAAGCAGCTATGAATTATCTTCGGAAGGAGGAGGACAATTGGTGCCATGAGTGAATGGATCCTGGCTTGTGCTTCTTGAACCACTCATATGGTGGTCACGTCAAAGTCAACGGGAAGACATGGTACTTGGCATCTTCCGAGATGCGTTGGACCAACATCAATCTATTGAACTTCGAAAGATGGTCGATGGGATCCGTTACTCCACTATACATCGTGATGTCTAGCATCTTAAAGCCTCGAGGAAATGGGGCTTCCACAATGTGAGGAGCACAAGGCTCCCCATCTTCATCCTCTGAGTCAGATTCGTGGCCTTGTCTCCAGGCCATTCTAAGCATTATTCTATTCAAAATCTCCAACTCTGCTCAGAGAGGGTCACAGTCTTGGTTGACACTTTGTATCTCACCTCCAAGAGTTAAGATCATCTCATAGGTCTGCTTGATTTCTTATCCTAGGATACACCTCGGGAGTTGTCTTGCCCCTGCGAGCATTCAAGTCATCTCGCAGGTCAAGTTATGCTTGGTGGCAACCACCATCCTCAGGGTATCCTACTTCTATTTCCCCTTCGAAGTCAACATACTCATTATTGACCGAAACATTGATTCCTTGTCCTTGGTTGGTGGAGACATTTCTCCTGTTGGCCCCTGGCCAGGGTTTCTTGAAGGCTGGCGAGGTGCTGGCTGGACACCACCTCCAGGCCAAACGTGAGTTGTCACAGCGCACCTGGACGGAACGCCCTGGGCTCCACGGATGCTAGCGGTCTGGAGGTGTCCTCGAGCTCCACACCCTTGGTTATCATGGGCCCGTCTTGGGGCCTAAATAGGCTCAGAAGCCCAACGAGTTCTCTTCTGCCCTTGTGCAGGATCTTCATCAACTTTCCCTTCACCACAATCTTCTGAGGCGGGGCTCTAACTCTAACTGGGTATGCAAGTGGCACACCAGCTGGAGGATCTTGCACCATGTTAGTGGGGGTGCTCGGGAGGCACACCCACTGGTTCAACAGGTGGCACTCTAGCTGGGTGCGCAGGTGGATCTTGTGCCATGTCAGTGGGATGCTCGGGAGGCACACCCACTAGTTCAACAGGTGGCACTCCAGCTGGGTGCGCAGGTGGCATGGCAGCTGGGTGCATAGGTGGCACACCAGCTGGCTGCCTAGGCAGTATCTCTCCATGAGGGTCCACACACAGCCCTTGGGCCACTAGAGTAGCCCTCATGGAGTTAACCATCTCCTATAGGGCGGTGATATTCCCTTCCTGGGCATCGATTTTCTGCTATTAGGTGGCGACTTGTCCTCTGAGAGCCACCACAGCTGGCGGTTCCTCCGCGTCCATGAGCTGAGGATAATCCTACTCATAAAACCTGTCGTACTCGGTGTTTTTGTCGTAATCCTTCTGGGTCACCTCAGAATATTCTAGCGGAAGTGGTCTACTGGATTATCTTTCCTCAGCTCCAGTGGGAGGAGAAACGCGTTGGGGTTTTATGCCCTAATTAAAACTTAATTTCTTTGTAATCTCATTTATTATCAATAAAATAATAGAAATCATTTTTTGACTTGGTCAATCACTTTGCTCACATGTTTTATTTTCATGATTATTTGTTTAATATAAACTACTAGTAAATCCCGAGCATATAGCTAATCATATTTATAGTGACGTATGTAGAGTCCCAGAATATTTACTTAGCTAGCTAGATAGTAGTAGTTAGTAGTTGTAGTATGTTAGTTACCGTGGATTTTGGTTCAAGTCGGGACTTAGTTGGAAACTCATGGCAACAGTTATGGATTTTATAAGTTTAACCTATAGTTTAAGAATATTAATTATAACATAAGGTTTGATTAATATTGCTGGTCATAGAGATATTATTTATTATAACCTAAGGTTTAGATAGACCCATTAAGATCATGAAACTTGTCATAATCATGATTATTAAGGAATTAAGTATTTTTAATGGATAGTTTTAATAAAAGAAAGATCTAGAAGCTCTAGAACCTTCCAGCAGCTATTAGGATTGTATTATGACTCAGTCAAAGCTATTTATCCAATTCAAATTATGCTGAAAAAGTGTAAATACGTGTTGGATATATCAACGTATGCCGATATATCGCAGCATAGGGGGTGATATATCGCCTATGGAAGATACGGAAAACACGTTGACTTTGCACAAACGATCGAACGAGGCTCGAGAATACAGGGGGAGGTGATATATCGCCTATGGGGGGCGATATATCGGCTCAATGTATGTATTTTTGAAAGTTTGGTTTTTTCAATTTTAAAAATAGCCTTAACCACTTAGACCTGCCTTTGAATGATTTTGATCGAGTTCTGGGCGTCAGTTGAACGAAAATTAAAATCCTTTTCATTTTATATTCATGTATTTATTCAAATTAAAAGGGGTTAGTTTCACTCGAACTCTATAAATAGGACCTAGTGCTCAAGCATTTTCTTCATTCTTCAAGCATTTGATCGAAGCCTCCAAGGTGCTAGTGTTACTATAGAGAGATACACTTGGGTTTTGGGTTAAAAGCTTTATCATTCTAAGCTTTTCTAAACACTTGGGAAGTGAGAATTAGTGTTATTTTGGTGTTGAGGTTTAGATCAATTCATAAGATCAACCAAGGTATTCTTATTCCTAAGTTCATTCTTTATGGTTCTTTAGTTTTCTTTTATTCAAAACCTATCTCTTGTTTATGATTCTCGATTAGGTATTTAAGTTTCTTGACACTTAAGATTCCTCTTAGTAAGTTTCTTCTCAGATGGTTTAGTGTTCTTTTCATCTTTATTCTTAGAGATTCTCACCATTTTTACTGTTGGTTTATAGGAATGTTCTAATCCCGTTCTTGTTCCCAATTATCTCGGCTTTTGGTAAAGAAAATAGGCTAGATATATGTGTTTATATGTTTATGTTATGATACGATATTTGTTATGTTATATGCTTTATAGTCCTTGGGCATATGACTTGTTTAAACAACAAGCCACAAGAATATGTTTTCAGTCGCTTGGGCATATGACTTGCTTAGATAAGCAAGCCCCGAGAATTTATGATTGGGCATATGACTTGTTAAGATAACAAGCCCCAAGAATCGATGATTAGGCATACAACTTTCTCAGATAAGGAAGCCCCAAGAAGTTATATTGGGCATATGACTTGCTTAGCTAGCAAGTCCCACAAATTTATGGGCATATGACTTGCTTAGCTAACAAGCCCCAATAATTTATGATGGCCATTAATGTTGTAGTCTTATGTGATATATGTGTATAGCCATATGTTTTATATTATATGTTTATGATACAGTCTTATGTTTATGATTTATAATGTATGTTGTTAGATTTTCCTTGCTGGGCATTAGGCTCACTCCTTTTTTTTTAGTGTGATGTAGGAAAATGATTATGGAAGACGGAAGGATTCTTGGCAGCTTGGCTTGTGTGTTAAAGATGAATGGATTCAATGGACTGCGTGTTGATCGAGGATGATGCTATTTATTTTATGTCTTTTAAATTATGTTTCTTTTGTAATTCCGCAAATAGTATTTAAACAATTAAAATTTATGTTTTATGTTTTATAAACAATGGAATCCCATACCCTATCACATTTTATTGTATACTTTTATGTTATTTTATATTTGATACAATATTTATTTTAGAGTTTTAATAAAGTTATGATTATTTATTTTGTATGTTTTCTCAAATAGTAGTAGCTATGTCTAGTAGTTTTAATGGTCCAAGGTCTTAGAAATAGTTTGGTCATTACAACGTAATCACAGCGGAATATAAATATTATTATATGTTCAAAATAAGTTAGTCCTAAGATTAGTCAATGTACAAGATTTACACTGACTTGCCAATCTACGATATGATCTACTTACACATCATGGTGTTATGTTCTTTCCAGAACATTAGCAAAGTAGATAAGATCGTATGTATTTGTTACAACAAACTGGACCGATATTGGCAGTAGATAGGATAAGTAAACATACCATTATTATATATTCGTCATATCATATAGTTGACCATGGGTCAATTCAATCTCAATTTTGAGTGGTTATTATTCTAACTGATTGTATTATTTGAATTCTTTGACTTGTTCGTTACCAGCTTACCCTACGGACTAGCCCATACTTACATCTTGGGAACTAGGTAGTATAATTGAGTGGGAGTGTTAATCATAGATATGAACAACTATAGCTTCTGATGAAGAAGTGAAACTATGGTTTCCTTTTAGTTTGGTACAAGGTGCTAAATGATGAGATCTCATTTCAGTAATTAATATTATTTTACTGAAATATCATATACAAGGAACTAAGTGTTTTAAGGATAAAACACAATGAGGGGTAAAACGGTATTTTAGTCCCATCTCATTATAGACCGTCTATAGAGGATTGAGTGACAATTATGGTTGTAACAATGGATAATTAATAACGTATGCATATTGCTTATAGAGTGTTTTATGAATCCAAGAGTGCAATTTCAAATCTTTAATGGAGTCACGAGGAATTGATAAGTTAGTAAATTTATTTGTTAGATTTATGATAACTTATTGGAGCTTGATTTCATAGGCCCATGGTCCCCACTGTACCTTGGATAAAATCATGTAGATAGTCTCAATTAATTGATTTAATTATCAATTAGAATTATCAAAGTTGACCAGGATAATTTTGGATAGTTTCACAGAGTTATACTATTTTGAGAAGAAAAAAGAAATTAGGTCAGATTTATTAATTAAGATAAATTTGTAAATAAGTTTAAATCAATGTTCAAATTATAAATAATTAATTTGATAAAGGATTTAAATAATTATTTAATTAAATTAATCAATAGAAAATAATACAGGCCTTAATTTTAAGTCCAATGGGCTTATAATTAAATGAGAAATTTCACGGGCCTAAAGCCTATGATAATTTCGACCTAGGGATGATTATTGGATATTATTTTATTGATTTTTTAATTAAATAAGTGACCTAATTGAGCCTATAAAAGGAATGCTAAGTGAAAGTTGAAATCAGATTTTTGAATCACAAGTTTCTGATAGGTTTTAGATTCTCTCTACTGCATAAGTCCTTTTCTAAGCCTCATTGTTCTTTTATCTTCTTCTCTCTGTATATATCTCATGTGTTGAGAATTCCTCACCCTAGTCTTGGTGATTCTAAGGATATTTTGGAAGACTGTGAAGAAAATTGAAGAACGGTTTAGTTTCTTGGTAATACTCTGCGACAGAAAGGATATAAGGATTAGAGAAACTGAAGGAATGACTCATTCATTCCGCTGCATATAATGTAAGTATTCTTATCACTATTTCTGTTTGAATTTAATTTTAGAAACATGTTTTAGGTTTTCTTATATTAATTTGTTTAATATAAGACCTACATGAAAATAAACAAGATCATGTATAAGTTTTCCCAACAGAACGTTGTGTGGAGCGTTTCGTCTGGTGGTCACCATGACTGAATCAATGAAGCTTTCTTCAAGCTCTCAATGAAAGCACCAAAATGTTGACTAAATTGTTCACTATCAACTAATTAAACAAGAACTTAAAGAAAATCAGGATAGAGAGACGTGATTTACGTGGTTCAGATTATAAAACAACCCTAGTCCACGAGGCGTTAGTATTAGTGTACTTGAAGCTTGAGAAGTCAAGCTTCAATGGAGGTTTCTTAGGCAACGTAGATATTGCTCTGAGTATAAAAAGTGGAATCAAAAATCCAAAAGCGAAAAAGTCATCTACAATGGAAGTCCTAGCCCTATTTATAGTGGTTGTGGACAATTAATTCCTTAATTGGGATTTATTACAAAAATTCACAATCATTTGGGAGTTTAATTCTAACTAACACCTCTGGGTGCACTAATTAAGGTGGTGGGCCTAGGCGTATCACACGGGGCCCGATTCGTAGATTGCATCCCACTACTTTATGGGAGACACGCCCTTGACACTGTTAGAACGCAGCTGCATATTTCTCATGTCAGGCTGCGCATTTGGACATACCAATTGTCGATTGTATAGGCTCGACACCACTACTTGAGGCACCAAAAGTTGTGAGATGGTCACTTGTGGTACAAAGTTCCTGTAATTGACACCTTGCATTCACTCTAGGTCCCGAGGACAAACTCCTAGACCTGGAGGACTAATTGACCAAGAGGATGGGAGGACCGCAATGGAGGTCCTTGGGATGTGGCCTAACTTGAAGACATCCATACCTGGAAATGGATCATAGCGTGCTGGGAGGAGTTTACACTCTGAGGAGCTCTAGGCAAGCTCCACAGGATTTCATTAGCTCCCAAGGATTCTAACTACTTCTCTAATGACTGCCATGTGTCCAATGATGAAATCACGGACAACAATAATTTGTGTATACATTTAATAATTCTTCCACTTTTATTTAATGCTATATATGGTTTTGTAATTCACTTATATATATATACATACTAATAGATTATATCAATAATTAATGTTGTCTCAAAAATCTTTTTTTTTTCAGTATGCTAATACTTTTTCTAATTCTTATATTCAAAAAATAAGGAACTATATATAGTATCATAATTTTATTTTTTTTCTCTTTTATCTTATATGATTAGCACAAAAGATAAATCATAACACTACTAACATAAATTAATATTATAGGGTCTTAATTTCCTTGAGTATCTTGAACTTATTAACATGTCAGAGCGTGTATATTTCTTTTCCAAACAAACTCAATATCACCATATTATATAATCTTTTATATGCCTCGATTGTGAACGTGACTTTTAAAATAAAAAGGTGATACAATATATATATACATTCTTGTTACACTATTATGTCATATATATATATTCATTCTTGCTACACTATACATTTGTTATTTTTTCAATATATAATTTACAAATTTAAATGATATAAAAATATATACTACAAAATTAAATATATAAATATAAATAATATGTTAAATATTAATATAAATTTGATGAATTCAAAAATATATATATATATAACTATTGGGAAAGATTGAGCTAAATCAATCACCCATATAAGAAAAAATACTAATATTCGAACAAATCAATGCGAATGAATGATACTTTACTTATAGCCTAAAAGTATAACACCTACAATGGTTTATAAACCATGTGGGTGTTGAACCATTTTTTTTATCATCCTTATAATTAAAAAAATAAAATAAAAAATAAAAGGAAGAATGAAAAAAAGAATCGGTCAAAAAAAAAAAAGAAAAGAGAAAAGAAAAGAAAAATAAAAAGAATATAATATCTCAATTTTTCTCTCCACTAACCAATAACCTCTCACCACTAACCACTCCCCACTCTTCTCTACTCTACTTCCTTCATTATCTGATCAATTAATCGTATTATTGAGTCTATAAAAGGGCAAAAGAAAATCAGACAAGGGGGAAGAAAGATAGAGAGGAGAAAACTCTCTCAAATTTTTTAGAGAGAATACGATTAAAAAAAAAAAAGAAACACCACGATAAAAATACAAAGAAAGTTAAGTTTTCATCTTCAGGGAATTCTACAAAGTGAGTATTTAGGGCTTGCTCCTATTTTTTTCTCTTTATTTTAAGCATCTTTCTTCTCCAATGGATTCTCTTCTTTTGTCTTTGGACCACTTTGACCTAGGCTTTATAAGCCACAAAAGGTCTTCAAACGTGAGATATAGCTAAAGGGCAAAGGAGAAAATCTTATTTCTCCATCTGCTATGCTGCTCAAATTCACCTAAGATCAAAATGAATTTTTATATTTTTCATGGTCCACTTTGACATAGGCTTTCTAAGTCATAAAATGTCTCCAAAAGTGAGATATAGCCACGGAAAATATGATAAATCATAAAATTCATATGTAGTTATGCTGTCAAATTAAAATGAGAGTGCAAGCAAATCTTCTTCATTTTTATAAATCTCAAAGTTGGTATAATTACATACATCAAAAGGGTGAAAAAACAATTCGGTTCAACATAGATGTTTACATAAAAAAAAAATTTTAAATCCAAAACTCTAATCCATACCAAAAATTAAAGAAAAGACTCACATGCATAAAATACATATGTTATACCATATATGCCCAATTAGAACTAAATATGATAATTACACATATATTCAATCGTGGCATTCAAGCCTAAAAGAAAAGAAAAAAAAAGTTTGAAATATATGAAGTTTATCATATTTATATTACATATTAATATATGCATATATATATATATATATAAATGGTACACAAAATGTACACAAAATCTGAAACATACATTGAGCCCAAACAAAACATAGTGTCAATGCTGAAAGACTATATATATATATATATATATATAGTGAGATATCAAGTGAAGAAATAGAATGCACGAGATAAAATTGCAATTTTATGCATGAAACAAAAATTTTAATTAAAAGCAAGTGTGACAAAATATAAAAAAATGCAAGTCATTATATTTGTGTCAGAAATATTTCTCTTGGATTCAAATCCAAACTATAAGATTAAAATTACTTCTATAAAGACAAAAAAAAATATCAAGTGAATTTGAATCTTATTTCACAATTCTCATCAAAATAGAATTGTACTTCAAGTGGTCTCCAAATTTATTCAAGTAAGATAAAAAGAAATGAGTTTCAATCCAAAACAAATTCAAAATTTCCAAAGAATAAATATACAAAAAATATTTGAACTACGTTCGACTTGATTCCTTCAAAAGATACGTAGGCAACCTAACTGTTAAGGTTAGGTACAGACACAATTTCCTAAAACTTCTCAATGAGGTCATTCACCTCAAACTTCCCAAAGTAGGTCATTCACCTCAAAAATCCTAAGTGAGGTCATGCACCTCAATAAAATTTCTAAGTGAGGTCATTCACCTCAAACGCCCACCTTAAATGGTAAGAATTTCAAAGTGAGTTAATTCTTCACAAAATTCTCAAATATACAAAAATGTTTGAACTACGTTTGACTTGATTCCTCTAAATGATACGTAGGCAACTTAGTCGCTAAAATTAAGTGCAGTCACATGAACCTCAAATTCTAAAAATTCTCAAATATCAAACATGACTCTCAAAATTCCATAAAAGCTCATTCACCTCGGAATTTTTCCTAACTTCTAAAGCATTAAATAATTCCATGAAATGATCATCTATCTGAATTTCATAAATTTCTAAAAATACCATGAATTCCTATTAATGGTCATTTACCGGAATTCTTCCACTCGTTTTCCAAAATAACTATCTAGAACTACAAGTAACTTAATTCTTCATAAAGACGGTATGTAGGCAGCTCAATCAGTCAAATTTACTAAGTGCAGTCGCAATTCTAAATTCCTCAAAAAAATTCCAAAATTACACAAGTAATTAATATCATCACAATTGGAATCAAAATGTTTTCATTTGAATAAAAATGGTAGTAATTAAGAGGTTATTCTTATAATTTTGGATGAGTTGAACTCAAACTAATAAACTATTTTGCTATAAAATTAGCATAGGTGAAATTGTGTTTGGCATTAATTTTAATATATTAAATTTGAAATTTTTGTCTAAGAGTGGGACTATAGGAATTTTTTTAATTGTTAATTAATTCTTTATTTTAATAAATATTAAATAAAAAATTAGAAAAATCCACAAATTATGATAAAAATAGGTAAATCAGATATAGATAATTCTAGGAAGTCACATCACCTCCCTATAACTCTCTTTTATATGTGTACTTGTAAATAGTAAATCATATATAGATGTTTAGATATATTTATTTTTAAATGTACCACTTAGTTCTCACAGCTACATCTTTTATCTTTGATTTTATTAGTGTTGATGCCGTTTTTCGTCAACTTAGAAATGAAAAACAATTAAACAAAATACCAGAGGAAACAAACGATAAAAGACACGATTTTTACATAATTTAGCAATTAAAATATGCCTAGTCCACGAGTCTGTGTTATTCACTTTATGGAATTCTCTCAAAGCTTTCTGGAAGCAATTATACAGAGTCTTCCTAATACAAATTTCTCTCACTCCTTACAAATGAACGATTCCACTCTATTTATAGAGTGGTTTACCGAATATCTCCCCACAGATTTCGGGGAGTTTTGATACAAATCAATTAAATAAATGCAAATTAATGCGTATGGTTATTATGTACGCATATAAATCCCATGATAGATTTAATAACAAATTACATTTGATCCCTTAAACATAGGGATTTTATAACAATAAACATGTTCACACACAGCTTACGAGCTTGAACACTAGACTCATATGCCTTCGAGATCGTTCACCCATCATTAGTTTGATACCTCGGTTTGCCTATGTTCTCAACAAGTAACGTTGTCGAGATCATCCTTTTCGAGCTCACAATCCTCGAGCTCGAACCGTCTTGTCTGATGGTGGGAAATATATAGGGAGATTTATACAAGTGTTGAACTGTTGCCATTGTGGCTTCAAGCCTGACTTATAACCTAAGAACTCCTCCGAGAGCACATAGTTTTCAAGCTCACAAATTCTGATGTTGTCGCATTTACTGCTTAGCAAGACTGTCTTTGATCTTTTTCATTAAAGCTGATTATGATGAATTCTCTTATTTCGAGCTTGCACCTTTCGAGATCAAAAACTTTTATTCTCCAAATTTGGGTGTAACATTTTGCCCCCTCAAAAGTATCAGTTCTAATCCTATGAGAAGGAAACTTTTGAACTGCCACTTTTGAAAATTGAGCCACCTACCACACTCAAGTGTGGACATGCGCCAGCCACAGATTGTTCAATCAGAGTACTTGAGTACTTTCTCAACATGCCCACGTCTTTTCGCGTTTCAGCTTTTTGCCGCCATTGTCACATTTGCACCCGTCCGTTAGATCAAGTACCAAATCTAACCAAAGGCCATGATTAGTTCGACCCTTGACCTCCATCTGAGACATATATATAGCTGCATCATCTTCATCCTCTTCACTTTTACGTTCCAGTTTTCAGAGAAAAAGAAAAAACCAGAGCCGAAAACTCTCTTTTCTTCTTTGCATGTTCTCCAAACCGAGAAGACAAAACAACCTTGGCATTTTCGACTCCGTGAGATCATTCTTGCAACCGATCCTTCAGTTGACGACGTCGCTATACCCGCAAGCCTCTGTGTGTAAGTTCCATTCTTAGATTTCTCAATCTTTATTTCTTCATGCATTTTTATGTTCTTCATTTTCGTATGAATATATGCAGTAGTTAGTAGCCTTAGCAATATTTCTTATCTGATATTACATAAAATTAGGATTAAAAAAAATTTGATCATGGGTTTCGAACCCAGATTTAGTGCAAAAAATGCAAAGGTAGGATTTTTCGAATAATGGTGTATCGTGTAAGCCAAGAAATGAGGGTTCTGAATTAGGGTTTTTAACTGCATAAATCTCAAAACTATCACCTTTTTGGGTAACCGTCAGCTTTGTCCCTGAAAATCCGGGATCCTTAAAATAAATCCAAACTTCCCCACTCTCGTGTTAAGTACACGCTCGAAGCCCGAAATTTACAATAGTTCAAGGTTCCACTTTGAACTCGATTTATCCTCTCGAGACCTTTGTCTCGATTGAGTTTACTCCGTGATCTTGTGCTTTCGAGCTCGAATCACCAAAACTGCATTCTGTGATTTCTTGCATGCCTGGCCCTCACCCTTTTCTTTCTTGTTAGATGTCGCAGAACTCTGAGAATCGGTGGGGGTCAATGCTCACAATTCCTTACTCTCCATCAAATCCCAGTCCGGAGTCTCCCTTCACTCGGAACCAGCGGTTGATACGCGAGCACCACGTGAGGTGCGAACAAGAGGACATCCGAGACCGTTTCCGACATCAGATTGATGAGGTCGAGGAAAGAAAAATGAAGATACTCTGGGTCGCGATTTATCCAAATCCGAACCTCGAGATCAGACCTATCTCGCTCGATCCCAAACTCAAAGTCACCGTTGCTTACAAGCCTGGTGCCCTTATCTTCTAGCTGATGGAGGACCCTTCGAACCACCCTTCCACTTTTCGAGCTGCATCTATTCCGACCCTGCAAGAGGGTTTTTTCGAGGCTGAGCATTATTGGAGCTCAGTCACCTTAACGGGCCAAATCTCTGAGATACTAGCTTTCCATGGCTTGAAACTTTTCGGTGCACTGATGTGTCAACCTGTGACTCTGAATGAGCGGAGCTGCTTCGCCCCGGGTGATGGAAATCCTGACAACAAGATTAAGCTCGCAGCCTGGACTCACGAGCACATGAAGGCAAGGGCCCTACTTCCCCTGAAATCCTTTTTTAAGGATTTTATGGATTTTTTTGGGCTTGCCCCATTCCAACTCCAGACCAATTCATATAGGGTTCTCTGCGCTCTCAATTTCCTGTACCACAAACTGAAGTGGGAAGGACCCTCACCACAAGAGATTTTGTATCTCTTTTGTCTCAAAAGTAATCCCTCCCGAGCTCGGGGAGGAAATGGCCTCTATTATTTGTTGAGCTATCCAAAGGAGGAGAAAATTTTCGAGGATATGTCGAACCATCCCCCAAACTTCAAGCTGGCATTCTTATGGACAGATGGCTTCACTCCTTCTAAATTCTATTTATTCCAATGCATCCGTAAGTACTCACACTTATCCCTTTCCTTTTCTTTTAATGACTAGGCTCGAAATAATAACATGTAACCTTTTCTTCAGCCAACTATCACCGTCCCACCCCCTCAGAGTCGATGGTGGAGCACAAGACAGCTCTGCTCCAACTACCATACGATCGGTGTTCTTTATCCTATCTTCTTCATGAAGAATTGCTCCGAGCTTGTGGCCTCTTGGAGCAAGACCATTCGACAGACGACACTGCCAACTGCAAGTACTTCAAGTGGGAGCACGTGCCACTTCCCACTGAGAAACTTTCCCCCGAAACGGAGGTCTTCGAGCTCACGGGCCCGTCCCCCTGTGGCTCGCCGTCATGATCGGTCTGGCTCGAGAAATGAAGCCCAAGATGAGGCCTCGAGCTCGAATGGTGGAGGTAAAGTAATACTTAGCTCTGCCATGTGGTTCCCTTCTTTGCTTAAGCACAAGCCCGATACACTGATCCTCTTTCCGAATCCTAGGGATAAATTTCATGCTTAGTCCTGGGTAGATGAGAGGGTAAGTAGGTTTGATAGCTGGTTAGGTCAGTACCAAACCATGTATAGTTTAAACGAGGTTTGGGATGGGGTCGTTGTTCAATTCGGGACCAATGTCTATAGAGACCTTTCAAGGTTATCTCCTACATATAGGGAAGGGACTCGCCCAGCATCCTCTAAAGATAGGGAAATTTCTTGGTCGTCGAGCACATGCTCGGTAAAGAGTACCAGTTAGGTTTCTTTTGACCTTAGTCTTGCTTCTTTTTGTAGTTTAAGCTTGAATACTAAAGTTGTGACTTGTATGTTTTGTAGATGATATGGGCTCCGATCTAGACAGCATGCTTAACCGTCGCTCGAGAGCAAAGGGGAGTAAACGTCAAAGGGCGTCGCAGAGAGGGGGGTGCCCCTCTAATGTCTTGAAGAAATGTGAGGCGACTCCTCCTGCCTCGGATACTCCCGAGCCTACCTGCGGACCCGAACCCCGAGGTCAGAGTATCTACTGAGGTCTCACTCCTCTGCCTCCTCCTGAAGTCCAGGTTTCCCAACAGACTGCTCCGGCCCCAAAGAAACAGGTTCCCACACGGGAACGTTTGTTGTCGGTCTCGACCCACGTCTTCGAGTATGTGATCAATAACACTGTGGGGACACATGGAGTCAGTCTGGTCTTGGATGTATTATCCCGAGTTGGCCAAAGTCTCAGCAACCTTGGTGCTCCTCAATGGCAATTTCTCACCTCCTGTCGCGACAACAACATAATCTTTGACAAGGGCAGCGAGCTCTTCACCTCGGTAAGTCCTTTTACTCTGCCATGTTGCTTATATGGACTTATCATGTATGTTTACTAACCCATTTTTGTTTATGTGTACAGGATTTTGCCACGTTTGCCCAGCTTAACTACAAATTGAACAACGAGGTTTACGCGAGCCAGTCCTACGCTCAGGAGGCAAAGAAACCTCCAACTAAAGCTCGCGAAAAAGCTCAAGGTTGCGAAGTTAAGGATGTCCGAACTCGAATCAAAGCTGGAGGTCAAGGATTCTGAAATCAAGGAGAAGGACTCCAGAATCTAGGAACTTCAGGAGATGAATGCCAAGCTTGAGGAGGACAAGAAGGCCACCTTTGATATAATCGAGGGTGAGAAGGCTCGCCTTCTTGAGGAATTCAAGAAGAAGAAGGATCATGCTGTTGACATGGCCATGTATCACATCTGGGTCAACAACGTTGATCTTGACACTAGCTTTTTGGACAACCTCGAAGATTTGTTCCTTAAGAGGTGACAGGCTTGGCTTGACGAGGAGGATGCTAGGGATGAGGCAGAAGAGACGGTGGGAAATTCTGGAACTGCTAAGGGGGAGGTGCCTTCTTCATGAAAGCGAGGTCATGGGCTGCGTCCCATCAATATTTTTGTAATGATTTTTATATATATGCCCGGGCTATTTTATTATTATTTAGACAGTAATTTTAATCTTTATGCACACGATTCTCTTGCTTGAAAACCTTTATGCATTTGATTTTACATTCAACTTTGGCTTTAATATTTTTGCTTTACATTTCTGGGTCGAAATATTTCAAGCATGTTATACTAAAGGCTTGCTTTTATGTTTGTTTATTCGCACAAACACATTTGTTTGATTTAAGCTCGAGTTTCAATGCATTCATGCACAGTTTACTCGATATATCCATGTCCGATCTCATTATTATCAAGGTCAAACCTTACTTTTACCATGTACTCGAAAGTACTTATATGGCATGTAATTTTAGTAGTTTAGTTATATCTTGCTTTTCTAGCCACTTTTTCTCATCCTCGAGGTTTTGAGGTCGAAACTAATTTTCGCAAAACAATCCTGCCTCGGAATCGACTTAATTCGCAGTTGGTTTATTTACATTCCAACTTCCTGTCGATTAGTTTTAGCTAGTTTGTTCCAAACTTATTTAGCTCGTGTCTGGTTTGTAATCCATCCACTTGTAATTTTTATAATATGGTTATGTCCAGACCATCTTAGCCCGTGTGTTTTGTTATTAATCCATACACTTATAAGTTTTAGCCTGGTTAATAATCCAGACATTTTTATTATTTTATGTGTATACTTTCATGTCGGGTTAACGATCCAGACATTTTTATTAGTTTACGTGTATACTTAAAAATTTCATGTCAAGTTAACGATCCAGACATTTTTATTCTATGTTATTTATTTTTTCAAACTTATGGTATGATTGTATACCACTGATGCCCCCTTAATATCATATGAGTGTGACCATAGGATATTGAATTAAGAGAGTTTGTAAAAAATACAACATTTAATAAAGAAAACAACTTTTGAGCAAAATTTAACATTTTACTGACAGAAGTTTGAAAATAAATAAGCTTGGTTTCAACAAAAACATCCTTCCTTCATTACTGATAATAAGGTCGTAAATGTTCACCATTCCAAGCTCGCGGAACCAACTCTCCATTTATTCTCACCAATTTATATACTCGAGGCCGAATGAGAGACTCGATCTGGTAAGGTCCTTCCCAGTAAGGTCTGAGTACACCAGCAGATGGGTCTCGTGTAGCTAGAAACACACGTCGTAGGACCATGTCTCCCAATCCAAATTTTCTATCTCGAACCCTATTATTGAAATACCTAGTAGCTCGTTGCTTGTATGCAGCATTTTTCAATTGAGCCTCATCTCGTCTTTATTCAATGAGGTCGAGACGTTCTTCGAGCTGGGATTGGTTCGAGGCCTGATTGTAGGCATGGCTCTGTATTGTAGATATTTCGATTTCAATAGGAAACATGTCCTCGCAACTATATTCTAGGGAGAAGGGGGTATGCCCCGTTGAAGTTCGAGCGATGGTTCGATAAGCCCACAAAACCTGAGGTAACTCCTCGGGCCACCTTCCCTTAGCCTCATCTAACCTTTTATTTATGGAGCTTTTTAGGGTTTTGTTGATTGCTTTGACCTGGCTATTTGATTGGGGATGGGCGACGGAGGAGAAGCTTTTTATTATCCCATTTTTTTCGCAGAAATGGGTAAACAGGTCACTGTCAAACTGACTACCATTGTCCGACACTATCTTTCTTGGCATCCCATATCGGTAGATGATATTTTTGACCACAAAGTCTAAAACTTTTTTTGAGGTAAAAGTGGCAAGGGGTTCAGCCTCGGTCCATTTCGTGAAATAATCGAACACGACCACAGTGTACTTTACTCCACCTTTTCCAGTTGGTAACGAACCTATAAGGTCGATTCCCCACATCGCAAATAGCCATGGGGAGGTCAACATGGTAAGCTCAGTAGGTGGAGCTCGTGGAATTGAAGCAAATTGCTGGCATTTATCACATCATTTGACATACTTGAATGCATCTGCCTTGACTATGGGCCAGAAATACCCCTGTCTTATCACCTTTTTTGATAGACTATGCCCCCTGATGTGATCTCCACAAAATCCTTCATGAATTTCTTCCAAAATTTTCTTCGCCTCGGGTGGAGTTACACATCAGAGTAATGGCATAGAATACCCTCTTCGATACAACCTTCCTTCCACAATAGTGTACCTCAAGATCTGATACATCAGTTTCCGAGCCTCGTTCTGTTCTGCTGGGAGAATTTCGATTTCAAGGTAATCGACTATTGGGGTCATCTAGGTAGGTTGAGAGTCAATCATGCATACGTCTTCTTCATCAGGCTCGCTAATACTCGGGGTCGATAGAAACTCTACTGGGACCACGTTCAGTGTATCGGCCTTGCTGGTCGTTGCGAGCCTGGCAAATGCATCTGCATTTAAATTTTGTTCTTGGTGGACCTGATCTATAGCATAGAATTCAAACTGTCCGAGTGCAGCTTTTGATTTTTCTAGGTACGCAGCCATTCTTATGCCTCGAGCCTGATATTCCCCCAAAACTTGGCTGACCACCAGCTATGAGTCCCTATATCAATGTATAGCCTTTGCTTTGAGTTCCTTGGCTATTCGAAGTCCTGCCGGTAATGCTTTGTCTTCAGCCTTGTTATTTGATGCTTCGAAGTTGAACCTTAAAGCGGAGTGGAATTGATTTCATGCTAGGGTAATCAGTAACCCGATCCATTTTCATTGGAGGATCCGTCGACATAAAGTTTCCACAGCTCACGGGCTGGGGTTATAACTTCATCATTAGATACTCCAGTACATTCGACAATGAAATCCGCCATGGCATGTCCCTTGAAGGTCGTTCTCAGGTGGTATGTGATCTCGAATTGTTCGAGTTCGACAGCCTACTTTAACAATCTTCCAAAAGCTTCTGGTTTAGACAAAACTTGTCGTAGTGGTTGGTCAGTTAGCACATGAATAGGATGTGCTTGGAAGTGAGGTTGGAGCTTTCAAGATGAATGTATCAGGCTAAGATCCATTTTTTCCATTAACGCGTAACTTGATTCTGCCCCCAGTAACATTTTGCTGACGTCGTATACTGGTTTTTGTACCTTCTTCTCTTCTCGGATGAGCACGGCACTAATGGCGTGCTCAATTGAAGCGAGGTATAAATATAAGACTTCTCTCGTGATAGGTTTCAACAAGATTGGTGGTTCAGCGATGTACTTCTTTAGGTTTTTGAATGCAAGCTCACACTCCTCTGACCACTCGAACTTTTTGCCCACTCTTAAAAGGTTGAAAAAAGAAAGACAACGGTCTGTAGATTTCGAAATAAACCTACTAAGTGCCGCCATCCCTCCAATTAAGCTCTGGACATCCTTATGCTTTTGAGGTGAGGGCATATCAATCAATTCCTTGATCTTGTCTGGATTAACCTCTATTCCTCATGCATTTACTATAAATCCCATAAACTTTCCCGAAGACACTCTGAAAGAGAACTTTTGTGGGTTAAGTTTCATGTTATACTTTCGTAGTATAGTAAAGCATTCTGCGAGATCATCCACATGGTTATTGTTATGTTTGGACTTGACCAGCATGTCATCAACATAAACTTCCATGTTATTTCCTATTTTTTCGGAAAACATCTTGTTCACCAGTCTTTGGTACGTGGCTCCAGTGTTTTTGAGCCCGAAAGGCATGACATTGTAGCAGTACAAACCTTTATCAATTACAAAGCTCGTATGTTCTTGGTCCGGCGCATGCATTCCAATCTGGTTATATCTAGAATAAGCGTCCATGAATGACATGATGCGGTGACCTGCAGTGGTATCTACGAGTTGATCTATCTGAGGTAGGGGAAACAATCTTTAGGACATGCCTTGTTAAGGTCTGAGTAGTCGATACAGGTTCGCCATTTTCCGTTGGGCTTTGAGACCAACACAGGATTGGAAATCCAATCAGGATAAAAGGCATCTTGTATGAATTGATTTGCCTTTAACCTGTCTACTTCTTCCTTGAGGGTCTTCTTTCTATAATCGTCTAGGAGTCTTCACTTTTGTTGCTTCAGGGGGAAGCTTTTGTTAATGTTAAGTGCATGGCTCATGACATTCGAACTAATTCCCACCATGTCTGAGTGTGACCATGCGAACACATCCTGGTTTTCTTTGAAGAAGCAGATTAATTGATATCTCTCTTCTTTAGAAAGATTCTTACCCACCTTTACCATCTTCGTGGCATCTACTTCTTCAAGCTTGACCTCCTCGAGCTCTTCTAGAGGTTCGAGGTCAGCCCTTTCTTCTATTCTGGGGTTGATCTCTTGATCTATCTCGAAGACCATCCCATCCTTGTTCTGAATAACTACAAGTGCATGTGCACTTGTTTGCTTCTTTCCCTTTATGGAGATGCTATAGCATTCTCTTCCCGCGAGCTGGTCCCCCTTCAACATCCCGATGCCACTAGAAGTCGAGAACTTGATGGCCAAATGCCTAACGGACAATACTGCCCCCAGCCCAACTAGGGCGAGTCTTCGGAGCAGTACCTTGTAGGTCGATGGGAGGTCAACCACTAAAAATTCCATCATCTTGGTCACTGAGACTAGATAGTCTCCCAAGGTCACGGGGAGTTCAATGGATCTCATACAGGCAATCCCTTCTCCTGAAAAATCGTACAATGTTGTTGCACATGCTTTCAAATCACGAAGTGCGAGTCACATCGTTCCTAGAGTGGATTTATAAAGGATATTCAGCGAGGTCCCATTATCAATCAAGACTCGGCGTACCCTCTTGTTCGCGAGTTGGAGAGTTATGACCAGGGGGTCGTTATGGGGAAACTGGACGTGTCACGCGCTCTCTTCAGTAAACGTTATGGGTTGAGTCTCAACCCTCTATTGTTTTGGAGCTCGTGGTTCGGGTTCATAGGGAGAACTGTCTCCAGTATTGAGCTCATTCACGTATCTCTTTTAGGCATTCCTGCCCAAACCTGCGATATGGGGTCCCCCCAAGATGGTTATTACATCCTCTCCATCAATCGGAGGGGGTTGCTCGTCCTCCCAAGCTCGGGAGTTATTGTTTTGGGCAGGTTGTGGAGCTACTGCCCTTTAGCTTGTCGAGGCTTGATTGGGATTTCGGTTCCTGACGTACTGTCCGAAATACCCCCTCAAGATCAAGCCTTCGATCTCATCTTTTAATTTTTGACATTCATCAGTTGTGTGTCTGATATCTCTATGGAATCTACAGTATTTATTTGAATCCCTCTTTACCTTTTGGTTCCATGGGGTCAGGTCGTCTGAACGGGATCTGGTTTTCATTAGCCAAGTAAATATTCTCCCGAGACTCGTTGAGCTCGGTATACACTTTGTATACGGAGAAATATTTGTCCCTTTTCTTCTTCTTTCCTCCATCAGCCTCAGGGTTATTCCCTTCGTTCTTCTTCCTTTCAGAAGGGTTATCCCCAGAGGGTTTCGAAGTTGATGGGGCCGCCGAGGTCGAGGCAGAGTTCATGTTCATCGTTGTAGTTATGGGCTGAGAGGTCATGTCCAGTGCTAACCTCGCCTCTTCTACATTGACAAATCTCTGGGCCCTCCAATTAAACTCGGTTAGCAACCAGTAGGTTTCCTTTGTAAGTTTTCCCGAAGGGGACTTCCTGGTAGTATACCCGCTCTACCAGCCATCAAGTGACCGCTATAATTGACATCTTGAGCTCGGGCCACTTCTAGGTTAAACCTCGTGAGGTAACTCTTTAATGACTCATTTTGTTGTTGTCGGACATTCATTAAGGCTGAGGCCTCGGGCCTGATGCCAATCATAGCCTTAAATTTCTTCTTAAAGTCTCTAGATAATTGATCTTAGGACGAGATCGAATGCCTTTTAAACTTCTCAAACCAGTTCCTTGTTGGTCCTGTACGTGTGGCTGGGAACAACATACATCTGAGCTCGTAGCCAATATTTCTGGCTCGCATGATGGTGTTGAAGGTACTCAGATGACTATACGGGTCTAAGTTTCCATCAAATGGTGAGACATGAGGTATCCTGAACCCCTGAGGGAACAGAGTGCTGGAGATATGTGGGGCAAAAGGCTCAAGCTCTTCATCGGACTCTTCAGCCTTGTCCCTACTACGCTCGTTCTGCAGGAGCCTGAATGCTCTTTCTAATTGGTCAATCCTTTCCTGGACTAAATCCACTGGGGGTCGAGCCTAGACCTGAGGGGGCTGGTTATCATTAATAAAAACTCCAACTCCATGTCTCGGTATAGGGTTATACGCTGGCTGTTTGCGTCCATTCAGATGGTCGCGCAGATCAGGGTTCGGGGGATTATCTCGACCCTGATTATGGTTTACATGATCCCGCAGATCAGGGTGATTCCCTCGATTCCCTATCTGCCTTGGTTCGGTGTTATAAATGCTTACGGATCGAGTGTAGTCTGAGCTTTCTCTTACGAGACTTGTAGCCCTCTCTGGGTGTGTGGCTCAGTGATTACGAGGTGGGTCGTTTGCTGGTCTCCTTATTCCAGCAGTTTCTGACCTTGATATTTGGCTTCCTGAAGGTTGAGGAGCCCTGCGATCTTGGGTAGCCTCTATTTCGTTCCCCTGTCCAGGCCTAGCATTGTCAGTTTCCATCTCGACTGCCGCTGTGAAATGGCCTCTAATGTGCAGTTCGTGGGACCTCTCAGACTGACGAGGGGTTCCTTATTGGTGATGGTGGGTGCCTTATGGGTGATAGTGGCTATCTCCCATTGTCGGGCCTAGATGGTCCAGAGTTTGCCCGGTCAGGCTTCGGGTTGTTTCAGGCAGCATCAGGGTTTGGGTTCCGAGCCACTTGGGGGCTTGGTTATTACTTGTTCCTTTTGGTACTTATTTAGTCGGGTTGGCAGCAGCCTCAGCCCGGTTACTCCTCCGGGGCCTTGGCTGATTTGGCTGAGACGCCGGCTGCGGTGCTTGCTCCGCCCTCCTGGCAGTCGTGCTCCCACGGGGACGTCCCCTAGGCCTCCAAGGAGGTGCCTGGGCGTCAGCAACCTGTCTGGCTAATTCTTCGTTGTGTTTTTTTTCCTCTGCTAACTGTTTGCACAGTTGGAAATTTTCAAGTTCCACGATAGGAACATATCTTTCAAGATTGTAATACAAATCCTCGCCAGGCCTGGGGCAGGTGGCCCCCGAGAGTTGGACGAATCACTCCTCTCTTCAGGATCTGGATCCATCATGGCCTGCTTTCCAGGCTGTCCAGGGTAGTCCTCAGCATGAGGAGTCTGCTCCTCAGGTATATGGGGCAATGGTCGCCCACCAATACTGGGGTTACTTGCAGCAGCCATTGATGATTCAGGAGGCTTTCTGATTAAACAGGCTCACGTCTTGTTTAATGGCTCTCAATGAAAGCACCAAACATTTGACGTCATTTTTCATCCACTTAGAAATGAAGAACAATTAAACAAAATACCAGAGGAAACAAATGATAAAAGACACGATTTTTACGTGGTTCAGCAGTTAAAATCTGCATAGTCCACGAGTCTGTGTTATTCACTTTATGGAATTCTCTTAAAGCTTTCTGGAAGCAATTATACAGAGTCTTCCCAATACAAATTTCTCTCTCTCCTTACAAATGAACGATTCCACTCTATTTATAGAGTGGTTTATCAAATATCTCCCTATAGATTTCAGGGAGTTATGATATAATTCAATTAAATAAATGCAAATTAACGCATATGGTTATTATGTACGCGTATAAATCCCATGATATTTGGGATTTAATAACATATTACATCTGTTCCCTTAAACATGGGGATTTTATAACAATAAACATGTTCACACACAGCTTACGAGCTTGAACACTAGACTCATATGCCTTTGAGATCATTCACCCATCATTAGTTTGATACCTCGGTTTGCCTATGTTCTCAACAAGTAACGTTGTCGAGATCATCCTTTTCGAGCTCACAATCCTCGAGCTCGAACCGTCTTGTCTGATGGTGGGAAATATATAGGGAGATTTATACAAGTGTTGAACTGTTGCCATTGTGGCTTCAAGCTTGACTTATAACCTAAGAACTCCTCCGAAAGCACATAGTTTTCAAGCTCACAAATTCTGATGTTGTCGCATTTACTGCTTAGCAAGACTGTCTTTGATCTTTTTCATTAAAGTTGATTATGATGAATTCGCTTATTTCAAGCTTGCACCTTTCGAGCCTAACTTTCGAGATCAAAAACTTTTATTCTTGAAATTTGGGTGTAACAATTAGTTTTTGTTTGATTGTCAACTCTTTTAAATTATTACTCTAATTTAAAACTAATTTATTTAACTATTTTTATTCAAATATTGCGTGAACTGATAAATTAAATGCACAAAAATTACTACATTACATGTAAATGTTATATATTGGGTTTCCTATAATTTTTTACTTTTCTGGATTTCACAATAAAAATAATATTTACAATAATACATATTATAGTGCAAAATCAAGTTGCTCTAAATTTTGAATCTCTTTCATATAGATAGGGAGTTTGAACCTTCGCTTGTGATAAAACGCTTGCAAAGATTCATTTGATATTTTATTTCACACGGTTTGTATATACATATGCATATTAAAAATAATAATTAATTCTTATATGTGCTCAAGTTTATTTTACTTCTAATTGCACATGTAAGAGTCCAACAATTCTAAAAAAAAATATGTCTATGTAGTTAGTTTTTTAGACAAAAAAAACATCATAAAATATTAACTAATAACCATAAATTAGAAAAAGTTGAATTAAAAATGATAAAAAATTAAGAAAATAGATAGATTGGTTTGGAGATATTTTAAAGTATCACATCACCTCCTTGGGACTCTTCTTTATATATATATATATAAATAGATTATATATATCATTAAATAAAAAGTTTAAATAAATCAAATTATAATTTAAATTTAAATTATATGACGTTAAGATATATTTTTGTAAATATGTTTACATTTAAATAAAAGCACAAATAATTTGAATAAATGTTTATTACTATATTTAATATTATCAACCATAAATTAGAAATAGTAAAATAAAAAATGATAAAAAATAGAGATAGAGTAGGATAAAAAAAAGTAAGAAATTACCCGATTAGAACCTTTATTTTTGTAGATATTAATAATCATATAGATAGATATTGATATATATTTATATATTCCTTAATTAATAATCATAAATTAGAAAGAAAAAAAGTATAATAAAAAAATGAGAAAATAAAGATAGAGTGGTTTGGAAAAATTTAGAGTATCACATCATCTATTATTATAATTAATTTCCAAATTATAAAAAAATAATGAAAATATTAATAATAATAGAAAGAAGAATAATCATATTATTATTTTTGTATAGATACTTTATAATAGAACTATTACTTTTTTATGGATATGTTATCTTAATTAAATATATTCATATATAGATATAGAAATAAAGAAAGATGTACGCCCTAAATATATGCACACACTCTGGCGAGCTAGAGTAGGGCCTAAATCGATCTGCCACGAGTCAACCGTCCACCCGGAGCTGTTTATTACGGTCCCCTATCTGACCAGCCCGAGCTGGTGGATGGTTTAGCTGCTCGTTGGAGCCATCGTGTCGGCATAGTAGAAGCCACGAGCTAGCGCCGCATTAAGCTTGTGATGCATCAGAGGTCTGACACCCTCGAATCCTTGTAAAGTCAACCACGCAATATAAACGTGTATATATCAGACATCACGTGTCTGTTCTATTCCTGAATTCTCGGATACGCAGTACAAACGTGCGTGTTCGGACATCCCGCACCTGATTTGGGCCATGCGGCCCATTACCCATCCTTACCTATTAATTAGACCACACTTCACTGTAAGGTTTAGGAATTAATCAATGGTGTCACGTAAATGACGTGATGGATGATTAGATCACGGGATGACCCATATACCTACTCAGAGACGAATCTCCTATAAATACCGAAACCCTGAGTAGTGCAGGGGTTGGCATCTTCTTGAAAAGCAAGCACTTTGTAAGAAATAGTAAAGAGATATCAATAATATCGACTGGTGGACTATGGGGATTTTAACCTCCGAACCACCTAAAAAAGGAGTGACCATCTTTTCCTTGCAATTAGTTTCCACATTCTAGATTACTATTATTTTCATATTACGGTTTATCAATTTGCACTAATTCATCCTCTTTATTCGTATAATTATTTGTTGGCGAAAAACTGCGTCAACAGTTTGGTGCTTTCATTGAGAGCGTTTAGATTAGTGCTATCACAAAAACTTGATCATGGTGGTTACTCAGTCGAGGCATGGCAACGAGGCGGATCAACATGATGGGCAGGAGGCCCACCATGCTGCCATATCCAATGAACCAAACCCAGAGGTCTAGCAGCGATCGGGAAAGCAGCCGATGGGCCATGACAACACCGGAAGTTCGGCGCCCCGACCGCCAAATCCGAACCCGGGTTACCTGACGGCGATAGAAATGGAGAACATACAGTTGAGGAGTTAGCTATCCAGAGCAAGTAAGTAAATCAAGGAGGTCTTAGCCCGACTACCCCCTCTTGCAACCGACGTTAACGTCGGAAAGAGGCAAAGCGGGATTCACAAGTCCCGCAAGGATAGTCGGCCCAAACCCAGTCGGTCGGTTAGAACCTCAACCCCGAGTTCTGCGCCCATGTTGTACCATAACTAGGAAGCTATGTTTGAGGAGTTTCCCAGGGCCAATCAGCAAGTCAGCCGATCAGTCAGAACCTCAACTCCTAGTTCGGCTCCAACATCGAACACACCCAGAAGGGCTCGTGGCAGCTCGCGGAGGAGGTCCAGGGAAAGCTCGCATAGACAACCTGCTCCGGCCAGCCCTCCCGTGCCGCGGTCAAACCGTCGGGGGCAAGAAGCTAGAGGCGGTAAAGTAGAACGACCGCGAGCTAGTTTGATCCGGCCGGACGAGACTAGGATCGCTTCACCAGTTAAGCATCCCCCTTCACCGATAAGATACCCATCTCCTCCTCGTCCTGCTCGAGATATTCCTGTGCACAGGAGCAGCATAAGGAATCCTCCTCCCGTCGTTCCTACCCATCGCCCGCGAGCACGCGGGAATGTCTCGGATCCTCACCCCCAGCAGCAGGCTCCAAGCTTTTCCAATGGGAGCTATTGGACCGACAGCCACCGAAGTGTCAGATCCGGTGGAGACCTGCGCAATCGTCTAAGTTTGGCGCAAAGCCCTCGGGCCGCCTCGAGAACTGACCTTCGAGACCGCCTCAACTCACAGAGGGGGGATCCAACCAGAAATGAAAGTCATACTCGCAGAGAGGATGGTCCTTCCAAAGTACGTGACAGTGGGAATGTCCCGCCAAACCAAGCTCAAGCTTGGAGGGACAATAACCCGCCTAACGCGTACAATGGAACGGGAGCTGTTGAACAGCCCCAGAAAAACCAAGGGATCAAGGACCAGGCCCTAGAAAGGTTAGCTCAGATGGAGGAGCTAATGAAGAAACTCTTGTCTGAAAAGGGCAAGGATGAGTATGACTCGGGAGATGAGCTCGATCTTTTTGCCCCCAACATAGCAGCCACGACGTACCCCCCGAGTTTTCAGATGCCCCATCTATCCAAATTCGATGGGGACGGGGACCCGTCGAATCACTTGGGTATGTTCAATACCCTGATGGTGGCCCATAATATCGGCCCCGAGCTGAGATGCTTGATATTCCCTTCGACCTTGACCGGGCCAGTTAGGCAGTGGTTCAAGCAATGTAAAAAATAGTCGATTAGCTCATGGAAGAATTTATCTGCCAATTTCAAGAGGACGTTTCGAGCCTCTCAAGCAGCTCGCGTCAAAGTAGACACCCTAGCAAACGTAAAGCAACAGCTCGGGGAACCCTTAAAAGCTTACCTGAGCAAGTTCGCAAATGTTGCGGCCCGACCTAGGGACGCGGACGATAGTTCCAAGCTCATGGCTATGAGGACTGGAATCCTTGTTGGGGGCAGGCTGTGGAAAGAAATCCAGAGGAGAGGTGTCAGCACCGTGGATGAATTCTTTAATAAGGCCCAGGAATGGATAAACTTGGAAGAGGCGCGAGCATCGGTCGCGGGAACCAGCCAAACCCTTGATCAGCCCGTTGGAGCGGAAATGGATGTCATGAAAATGACTCAAACCGTTGCCTAGAATACCCAAGGGGGTGGAGGCAAGAGAAAGGGGAGCGGCGAGGGCGGCCAGCACGGTCCAAAGAAGAACAATCCCGCTATAAAGTTCAAGCCAATCTACGCAGTTTATACCGAGCTCACGAACTCTAGGGAGCACATCTTCCTAGCAAATTATGCCCGCCTTCCCTGGAAAAAGCCAGAGCCTTTGAAAAATCAGAAGGCCAAGAGAGACCCTTCCAAATTCTGCCGATTCCACAACGACATTGGCCACAACACTGAGGATTTTAGGCATTAGAAGGACGAGATCAAGACACTCATCAGAGCCGAACCTTTGGCTCAGTATGCGCGGAATCAAGCCCCTGCCAGTCAGCAAGCCCCGGAAGCTCCGATAAACCAGCCCGAGGCTCGGGTAAATCAGGATACCCCTCCTCCTATAATAGGAGGAGAGATAACCACCATCTCTGGAGGCCCTCATCTGGCCGGCATGAGCAAAGGTGCCCAGAAGAGGTACGTCAATGAGTTGAAGTTTCATAATGGAATTGAATTTATCCCGGAGCAGCATCTACCCAAACAGCAGTGATTAGAGAGGCAACCAATCAGTTTTACCGAAGAGGACGCTAGTCATGTCCAGTTCCCACATAACGATCCTCTAGTCATAACTGCCCAACTCGCCAACTGGAGAGTTAGGAGGATGCTATTCGATAATGGGAGTTCGGTGAACCTGCTGTTCCGTTCCACGCTAAAGAAAATGGGGTTGTCTGTAGCTGAGCTGAAGGCCACCTCCATGATCTTGTATGGGTTTTCTGGAGAAGGGTCGGAAGTGATAGGGACGATCGAGTTAGTAATAACCTTGGGAGAGGGACCCCGAACTGTCTCAAAACTCCTCGAGTTCATGGTTATCGACTGTCCCACCGCATACAATGCAATTCTGGGCTGGACTACGTTGATGGCATTTGAAGCCGTAACTTCTATCCACCACCTCGCAGTCAAATTCCCCTCCTCTGTAGGGATATGTACGGTCCGAGGTGATCAGCTCGCTGCCAGGGAATTCTATAGCATTTCCATGAAGGGAAAATCACAACCCGGGCAGCAGACGATGACCATTCAGGGCAGAAGCGAGGAATCTCAGGAAGTAAGATCTATTCCTGGGATAGAAAAACCTCAATAATTTGATGGTGTAGGTATCACCTTGAGTGATGATATCAACCCAAGGATAGGCAAAGATAAATTCGAGCTCCAGGCCATTGAAGAGCTCGAAGAGGTGAACATCGATCCTAGGGACCCTTCGAGGGTGGTTAGGCTCGAGAAAAATATTTGTAATGAGAGAAAGGCAGAGCTACTAAGATTTCTACAAGAAAATCTAGACGTGTTCACCTGGTCTCATGAAGATATGATAGGTATCAGCCCAAGCGTCATCATGCATACCCTTACCTTGGAAAAAAATATGCGTACGAAGTCCCAGAAGCAGAGGCGCCTGGGCACAACCCGAGCTGAGGCCCTAGAAGAGGAAGTAGCTCGACTTTTAAAATGCGGCTTTATTCGCGAGGAAAAATACCCGATCTAGGTTGCCAATCCTGTTTTGGTCCCGAAGCCCAACGGGAAGTGGCAGACCTGCATCGACTTTTCTGATATGAATAAAGCATGCCCCAAAGACTGCTTCCCCTTGCCGATAATTGACCAATTGGTGGATGCCACTGCGGGGCACGAGCTAATGTCCTTCATGGATGCATACTCGGGTTATAACCAGATCGCAATGAATCCTGCGGACCAGGAACACACTAGCTTCATGACCCCAACCAACTTTTATTGTTACAAGGTCATGCCCTTCAGGCTGAAGAATGCGGGAGCTACATATCAGAGATTGGTCAACAGAATGTCCGCTAATCATATCAGGAAAAACATGGAAGTGTATCTTGACGACATGTTGATCAAGTCAAAAACCGCTGATAACCATGTCCCCGATCTGAAGGAATGTTTTAAGATCTTGAAACAGTATGGTATGAGGCTGAATCCCCAAAAATGTACCTTCGGGGTTGCGTCAGGAAAATTTCTGGGTTTCATAGTCAACACCAGAGGAATAGAGGCGAACCCCAATAAAATCATATCGCTACTCGAAATGCCATCACCCCGGTCGCGAAAAGACGTCCAAAGTCTGACAAGAAGGGTGGCAGCCCTTAATCGGTTCATTTCCAAATCAACCGACAAGTGTTTGCCATTCTATAACCTACTCTGGGGAAATAAAAAGTTCGAGTGGACTGATGAGTGTGAGCGTGCCTTCCTCGACCTAAAAGCACACTTAGCTAAGCTGCCCGTGTTGTCTAAACCAACAACAGGAGAGCCTATTTTTCTTTACTTAGCTGTAACGGAAGATGCGGCTAGCACCGTGCTAGTCCGGGAAGAGGACCGGTCTCAGAAGCCGGTCTATTACATTAGCAAGAGGCTCCTCGAAGTCGAATCTCGATATCCGTTGATGGAAAAAATGGCATTCTGTCTTATCACGACCTCCAGAAAGCTCAGGCCGTATTTCCAGTCCCATTCAATCCACATCATAACTGATCAACCTTTAAGGCAGGTATTGCAGAAACCTGAGGCATCGAGACGTCTTTTGAAGTGGCCTATCGAGCTCAGCCAATTCGAGATACTATACATACCAAGAATTGCGATCAAAAGCCAAGCTCTGGCTAATTTCATGGCAGAGTGCACTGGATTCGAAGAGGAACCGATGGAAGAACCAGTGCAGGCCATGTGGAAAGTCTTTGTGGACGGTTCGTCTAATGAGAATGCGTCCGGAGCTGGAGTCATTTTGATATCCCCAGAGGGACATCGTTTCCACTCCGCATTACGGTTCAGATTCGAAGCGTCCAACAACGAGGCCGAGTGCGAAGCATTATTGGTTGGGCAAAGGGTGGCCCGGGAGCTGATGGCCAGCTCCATCCAGTGCTATAGCAATTCCCAGCTCATGGTTAACCAGGTATTAGGAGAATACCAAGCGCGGGGAACCAAGATGGCGGCCTACCTGGCCAAGGTAAAGAAGGAGCTGCCCGCATTTGAGTACAGCCTGGTCGAACAGATCCCTCGGGAGCAGAACGCCAATGCTGATGCATTAGCAAAGCTCGCCACCTCCAGGGAGGCTGAAACCTTGGGCCTGATACTGGTGGAATTCTTGGAAAGGCTGAGCGTAGAGGAGACTGCTAGAGAGGTCGATATGATCGACGCCAGGCCAACCTGGATGACTCCCATAGTCGAATACCTTACAACAGGAAAGTTACCTGAAGAGCGAAGCAACACAAGGAGGATACTTTATGAAGCTCTGAGGTATACAATTGTAGACGGGACGTTGTACCGGCGTGGTCTTTCTTTACCTCTTCTGCGATGTGTTCTGCCAGACGAGGCCAAGACTATTATGCAGGAGGTGCATGAAGGATTTTGTGGGGATCACGCTGGGGGGCAAAGCCTGGCCTTGAAAATATTGAGGCAAGGATATTATTGGCCCACTCTATTAAGGGATTCAATTTCTTACGTCCAAAAGTGTGGCAAGTGCCAGCAATTCGCCACGATCACCCGAGCTCCACCAGTCGAGCTAAAGATGATCTCGTCCCCGTGGTCGTTTGCAGTCTAGGGGATTGACTTAGTTGGTGCCCTGCCCACGGGAAAAGGAGGAGTTCGCTATGCGGTAGTAGCTATTGACTATTTCATGAAATGGATGGTAGCGGAGCCCCTGGCGACAATAACGTCAAAGAGAGTCCTCGATTTTGTGGTTAAGAATATTGTCTGCCGATTCGGGCTGCCGAAGAAGATCGTGTCAGATAACGGAACCCAGTTAGATAGCGACCTCTTCACCGAATTATGTGGAAGACACATCATAATTAAAAGTTTTTCCTCCGTGGCCTACCCTCAGGCTAATGGGCAGGTCGAGGCTGTGAACAAGACGCTCAAGGTGAGCCTTAAGAAGAGGCTGAACGAAGCTAAGGGAGTTTGGCCTGAACAGCTCCCTCAAGTGTTGTGGGCGTACCGGACCTCACACTGAACTTCGACGGGGCACACTCCTTTCTCTCTGGCTTTCAAAAGTGAAGTCGTCCTTCCTGTCAAAACAAAGATAGCCTCGTACAGAGTCCGGGCGTTCAGCCAAGAACAGAACGCTAAATTGCTTAGCGCATCCCTCAACCTAACTGACGAAAAACGAGAAGCTTCACAGCTGCAGCTCGCACATCATCAACAAAAAATCACTCGTTATTTCAACTCAAGGGTCAAGAGACGCATCTTTAACTTAGGCGACCTGGTGCTCCGAAGACTCTTTTTAGCTGGTAAGGATCCCAAGAACAGAGTTTTGGGACCAAACAGGGAAGGACCCTATCAAATAATAGAGGTTGTGAAGGAAGGGACCTTTAAAATAGCTCGGCTCAATGGAGAAGCAGTCCCACGAACATGGAACGCTATACACCTAAAGAAATATTATCAGTAGTCATGCTTTTGTAAGGCTTAATTATGAAAGCCATCCTGTTTTATTAAAAAATGAGAAGTATATTTCTTGTGTCGTTGTTTGTTTCCGTGTGTGTATAGGCTTAAAAGAGCGTGTTCAAAGTAACCGAGAAAGATCTCTTTCTGTTTACTTGGGGGCATATACCCCGAGAAGAAGGTCCTAAAACTTAGAAGTTGGTTAAATTGATTAACCAGTGTTTTTTCTAAAAAGCACGAGGTATCGATAAAATAACGCGAACTAAGTTTTTAAAATTAATATCCTGGACACAACCAGGTCCTAAAACTTAGAAGTTGGTTAAATTGATTAACTAGTGTTTTTTCTAAAAAGCACGAGGTATCGATAAAACTAACGCGAACTAAGTTTTTTAAAATTAATATCCTGGACACAACCAGGTCCTAAAACTTAGAAGTTGGTTAAATTGATTAACCAGTGTTTTTTTCTAAAAAGAACGAGGTATCGATAAAACTAACGCGAACTAAGTTTTTAAAATTAATATCCTAGATACCAACCAGGTCCTAAAACTTAGAAGTTGGTTAAATTGATTAACCAGTGTTTTTTCTAAAAAGCACGAGGTATCGATAAAACTAACGCGAACTAAGTTTTTAAAATTAATATCCTTGACACAACCAGGTCCTAAAACTTAGAAGTTGTTAAATTGATTAACCAGTATTTTTTCTAAAAAGCACGAGGTATCGATAAAACTAACGCAAACTAAGTTATTAAAATTAATATCCTGAAGAAAACCAGGTCCTAAAACTTAGAAGTTGGTTAAATTGATTAACCAGTGTTTTTTCTAAAAGGCACGAGGTATCGATAAAACTAACGCGAACTGAGTTTTTAAAATTAAATATCCTGGACACAACCAGGTCCTAAAACTTAGAAGTTGGTTAAAATTAACTAAGCAATACTTTGAAATCTCAAAGAAAAACAGTTAATAAACTCACGAACTAAGTTTTTACCAAACACATCATATTAAAAAGAAAAATAGAGTGATAAAACTCAAGGTAACTGAAATCAATAAATTGTCTCGAGGAGAAAACCCTCATGATGAATAGGTACAGAAATAAAAATGAAAATATAAAAAATTCTAAGCCCCCTCAGGACGCTCCGAGGATGTCACCTCCTCAACATCCTGCTCGCTGGCAGCAGAGGTCTCCCCGGTCTCAGTCATCGCCGGCAGCTCTGTTTGCAGCCGAGCTTTGAACTTCTCGAGGTAGTTTCCCCATGCATCGGAGGCCATGAAAGAGAAGTTTTCATCTTGGTTGAAGGCCCAGCAGTGGTACAACATACTCTCCATGGAGGATGCCGACGCTTTCTTCTCCTCCAAAACGGCCGCCTCGGCCTCCAGCAGTTTTCCCTTGGCCCCCTCGAGCTCAGCCTCAAGGGCTTCCGAGGTAGCTCTCGCCTCCTACTCGCCTGTCTGGGCAGTGGTAAGGGCAGCCTTCGCTTCCTGCTCACTCACTTGGGCTACCGCCAAGGAAGCCCTGGCATTCTACTCGTTCTACTCAGAGGTGGCGAGGGCAGCTTGGGCCACGATCAGCTCGGCCTTGACTTCCTCATTCCTGGACCTAGCCCGAGAGATGCTGCGGTGAAGAGCCAAGACAGCCTGCAAAAAGCAAAGGAACAGTTAGACGCATTCCCGAAAAATAAGATATAAAAAGTGGTCAGGAAAAGTGCTTACTGTGAGGTTCATCCCGAGGGAAGATTCCATCACGTTCTCAGGGCTCCTCTCCTCAATTTCCCTCAGGTCGGTGGGTTTGGCTTTGTAGAAGTGCTCCATCGAATAGTTCGTCGTCTCGTAGACGGTCCCCTGGAAAGTGTCTGGGATCAACTCCAGATCCTGGGGGTTGACGGGGATGCGAACTGTGGCAGCAGGGGCCACCGGAGCTTGGGGACCAACCGGTGCTATCGGTTCCCGAGCAGGAGGAGGAGGGGGAGGAAGGCGAGGAAAGGTCGCAGTCGGTCTAGCAGCGGATGCAGCTCCTAGGCCCGAGCTTTTCCCCTTAGTCGAGGATTGAGAGACGGTTGCAGCCGGGGGCGGCGTTTTCTTGGAAGAAGGCTGAAGCCTCTTGACGAGGGGACCCTCGAGTGACTTCCCTCCTGGGAACATCGAGCGGATGTCCGGCTCCCCCCTCTGTGCCATCTCCTCACCTGAAAAGAAGAATGAAAAACACGTTAAGGATGCATGTACATTCTTTAAAAGAAAATTATTAACAATAATACGCGAAGTAGAAAAATTCCCACCCTCCGAGCTAGAGGAAGAGTCTATTTCCACGACCTCCGGCCTCGGAGCTGCTACAGGGGAAGGAGAATCTAAAACAACCACTTCCTGGATTATGGGAGGTGCCGACTCAGGTTCTACCTCGGGGCTAGATTCCTCCACATATTGCCTAAGTCCAAGGGTAACTATACCCTCTAGGAGGGAGGGCCACGACCTAAGATTGGTCCCATACTCCTCAAAATAGGCTGACCTAAAAGACAACATGTTGTCTACTATTACGGTACCCCTGGGACGGCCCGCATCATCACGCAGGACTAACTGATCTACGCATTGGAGTAGGGTTATGTTGCGGTCTGGATCGTTTTGGTTGCGATGCACGAGTTGGTTTGGGTTAAACCTAGCTAACCTAAGGTCCATGGCTGCCCTATCTAGGTCCTGAAAGAGATAGGGATTACCTTGGCCTGAGGGGCCGGCTGCTGCCCCTAATTAAGCTCGGTCCAAGTCTGGATCCCAAGCAGCCTCCGGAGCTCTTTTCTTCCGCACGAAGGGCACCTCGGGCTCATCTTCCTGCTCGGCGCCGCCGCCAGTCGCAACATCGACCTCAGGAATGGTCTCCATCACGCGGGCTGCTGGATGATTGGCCCGCGTCCTCCTCAAGGCTAGAGTTTGGCCCGTTTAAATCAACTTACACGCCAGCATCGTCTCATCAGACACGAGCTGGCAGTAATCCTTCTCACTCGGCAGAAGCCCCGCCAAAGTATCATATTGACCCCCAAGGGTCACTGATTTGACCGTCCTCGCAAAGATGGATGCACGACGTTGTCCCAGTCAGTATACACGCGAAAGAATAAAAAAGAAAAGTTTTTTTTTAAATGCGGGCTACGAATGGAAAGCTTACGAGGACGGTTGAAGTAATGGTACTCGCAGTTGCGAAACCCAGTTGACATGAAGAACTGGTCCTTGAAGTCGTTGGGATGGCTGGGTAGCTCGATGACTGCAGGAGAGTTTGAGAAGTGGGTCAGGTAGTAGAACCCGTCACCTCATCCCCGTTGTTCCGGGCTGGCTTTGAGGCAGAAAAAATAAAGGATGTCCACTGAGGTAGGGACTTCCCACTCGTGTCTCAAGAAGAGGTACCTCAGCCCCGCCAGCAGACGGTAGGAGTTGGGAGGCAGTTGAAAGGGGGTCAGCTTCACATAATTAAGGAAGTCAGCGAAGTACAGGTCCAGAGGGAGGAAGGCCCCGGCCTTGAGATGTTCGTCGCTCCAGGCCGCGAACTCCTCATCAAGAGGCGTGCAACTCCTCTCACCCTCGAGGGGAGGTCGGGCTATCAGGGCGCCTGTCCCAACCTCGATGTTATGGGACAGTAGTATCTTGTTGACCCTCCCTTGGGTCATAATCTTCGAGACTATCCTCTCCACTTCAAAGAAAGCATCAGGTCCCACCTCGACCTCATTCTCCACCGTGGGACCAAACTGGGGGATGGGAGACTCCACTTCGATCTCTTTCCCTTTGTTGGACTACTGGGATGACGAGCCCACCATGCGTTTCTTGGGCACGTTCTTTCTGGGTCCCATCTGGCCGTCTAGCGAACAAGAACGAGGAAAATCTTAATAAGCGACCTAAAAAATAAAAAAGGGAAAATAGCGCGAGAAGAAATAATTTTCATACACGGGCTAAGGTAATCTCAGCCCACGGTGTGTGAAGCCGCACGTTGCCATGGTCACGCGCCCACGTTTCCAACAAATCCCTGATCTCTAGGGATCTTTGTGTCAGGAGGGTCAAGTTATTGCTTGCCTTGGAGGTGGAGTTTTGAGAGGAAAACCACCTAGGAAGCGTGACCCCTAAGCTACCCAGTTTCTCACCGTAAAAACCTCTCACCTTCCATATTCCGAATAGGCATTTCCTAAAATTACCCAGAAAGTTACCCAGAAATTACCTAGTCATGAACATCGCATTCCTAGACATGTTTGTAAAATATAGTCAATATGCCTAGAATCGAAACCTATGCGCCAAAAACAACCTATTGTTTACGACTGAGAAATAGGTTTGCCTAACAGAGAAACGGAAAAATCAAAACATACAACAAACAGGGAACTTACAGTGTATTTTTCGAGTGAAAGTTGCAGAAAGCGTAGGAGTAGGAGTCCTGGTGGAATCCTTAGAGCTGGACTTCTGAGAGACTCTTGTGGCAAGAAAGTGGGGGTTTCTGGGATTATGACCGGAAGAAGAAGAGCTTCTGAAACTCAAACGAGAGAAAATGAGGAAAAAATTTCAAATGAAGAGTGACTAGTACTGAAGATTTCCTACCTTATATATACGTAAGAGGCATAAGGAAACGAGGACCGTCCGATCAAATTAATGCGAGATACAAGGGTCATAACTCAAGAGACGAAACGACGGCAGAAAGGTGGCTAGGCCATTTAATGAAATTCTTTGAATCCGAACAGTCGCCAACCACGGCGCTCCACGTGTCCGGTACCCTTGTAGTGGGCAGGACATGAAGAGTCGAAAGGGAAGTTTAAAAGACCCCGCTGTGAAGATCACAGATGACATCATACGTCACGAGCAGGGGCTTGGGGGGCAAATGTACACCCTAAATATCTGCACACACTCTGGCGAGCTAGAGTAGGGCCTAAATCGATCTTCCACGTGTCAACCGTCCACCCGGAGTTGTTTGTTACGGTCCCCTATCTGACCAGCCCGACCTGGTGGATGGTTTAGCTGCTCCTTGGAGCCATCGTGTCGGCATAGTAGGAACCACGAGCTAGCGCCGCATTAAGCTCGTGATGCATCAGAGGTCTGACACCCCCGAATCCTTGTAAAGTCAACCACGCAATATAAACATGTATATATCAGACATCATGTGTCTATTCTATTCCTTAATTCTTGGATACGCAGAACAAACGTGCGTGTTCGGACATCCCGCACCTGGTTTGGGCCATGCGGCCCATTACCCATCCTTACCTATTGATTAGACCACACTTCACTGTAAGGTTTAGGAATTAATCAACGGTGTCACGTAAATGACATGATGGATGATTAGATCATGGGATGACCCCAATACCTACTCAGAAACGAATCTCCTATAAATACCGAAACCCTGAGTAGTGCAGGGGTTTGGCTTCTTTTTGAAAATCAAGCACTTTGTAAGAAATAGTAAAGAGATATTAATAATATCGACTGGTGGACTATGGGGATTTTAACCTCCGAACCACCTAAAAAAGGAGTGACCATCTTTTCCTTGCAATTAGTTTCCACATTCTAGATTACTATTATTTTCATATTACGGTTTATCAATTTGCAGTAATCCATCCTCTTTATTGGTATAATTATCTGTTGGCGAAAAATCGCGTCAACAAAAGATAATGTCATTTTTTTCAATATATATATAAATTTTAAAATTTTAAATGATATAAAAATATATACTACAAAAATTATATATTTAAAATATAAATGATATATTAAATTTGATTAATTCAAAAAATATATACTTATTTGGTATTTTGGCAAGATTGAGTTAAATCAATCACTCATATAAGAAAAAAATTACTAATATTAGGGCAAATCATAGTGATCCAATGCTACTTTATAGACTAAATGTATAATACCCACAATGGTTTGTAAACCATGTGGGAGTATAGGGATTTTTTTTAGGGTAAATACTCATTTGGTACCCTAAATTTTACCGAAATACAAACTTGGTACCCTGTATTTTATCGAAATACAAACTTAGTACCATCTATTTCTGATAATTATCAATCGATACCCTCTATTTGTAAAAACTACATAGTTTGATTTTCTGTTGTTTTATTATTTTTAAATGATTTAAATATATATTTTCAGAATTCATAAAATAAAATAAATGTTTAATTAAAACTTTAAGATAATTTTAATAAACAAAATTGTTTTAAAAAATAAATTTAATTAATTAAAAAACTAATAAAATGTTATTAATAAAATTTAAATAAACCTAAATTTTAATTTAATTAACAAATCAATCTAACTTTGAAACAAAAAAATGTGGTGAGATTGAGAGGGTGGGGAACGACATGGTGAGAGTGAGATTGGGTGAAATATGAGTTTTTCTCATTAATTAAATTAAACTTTAGGTTTATTTAAAGTTAATTTATAAGATTTTAATTAGTTTTTTAATATTTTATTTCCACTTTTTGTTTGTTTTTAATTAATTAAATTTATTTTAAATTTGTTTATTAAAATTATTTAAAAGTTTTAATTAAATATTGTATTTTATTTTATGAATTCTGAAAATATATTTAAAAAATTTAAAAATAATAAAACAATTGAAAATCAAATAAATCACTAAAATGAGGGGTAATCTGAGAATATTAAAATTCAAATGCACGGAGAGTACCAAACTATATAGTTTTTACAAACAGAGAGTATCGATTGATAATTATCAGAAACAGAGGGTACCAAGTTTGTATTTCAATAAAACACATGGTACCAAATGAGTAGTTACCATTTTTTTAATTGTTATGTCATCTCATCTCCTCAAAGTTATTCTTCATATAGATATATATTAATAAGTGTTAAATAAAAAAAAATTAAAAATCACAAAATAGAGAAAATAGAAGATTATAATAAGATGATGCCACCCCATCTCCTTAAAGCTCTCATTTATATAGATACTAGTAAAAAAATAGCGTGCAATGCACGTTTGCTTAGTTTTATTTAGAAAATATATTAATTTACTTTTATTATATTTTTTAAATTATCATTTAAATGTTAAATAAGTAAAATATCATATATTATAAAAGAATGACACAAACATGTTTAAAAAATTAAACCAAAATATTGTCTATAATTTTATTTATTTTAAAAATATAATATAATAATTTTTATTTAAAAAAATCATTAAACCAAGAAGCAGTTAGATACACATTTTTACATATAAAAATATGATGCATCTAGCTTTAAAATAAATTAATTGATGTTGTTTATTAGTTTGAAATTTAGTGTTCATAATTTAAATTTTGGTATTTTTTATGTTTTGATTTATATATTATATATGGTGATTATAGTTTTAAAATTAAATATTTTTTTCTAATTTTCTTATAGAAAAAATATTCAATGTAATAAAATATTAAGAAATTCAAAATTACAACTATGAATTTAAAAAGTTTATTTGATCAAATTTTAAAAAATTTAAAGTGAATGAAAAGTTATATATAAATATATATTATTCAATTAATGGTTAGAATAATTAAAATAAGCAATTTCTTATTAAAAAAATTAAACGAATAAATAATAAAAATATATATTTATGTCTTATGTCACTATTTGTTGACGCCGTTTTTTGTCAACTTAAAACGTAGAGCAATTAAACAACAAGAACTATGGCGCAGATAAATAATACAGAATAACAACGAGAATTTTACGTGGTTCAGCAGTTAATTCTGCCTAGTCCACGAGTCAATTTTATTAAGACTTTGGATATTTCAGGAAATTCTTCAGGGATGAATTCTCCAGAAATTCTCTCAAGATATCAAAAATTCGTCCCCTCTAAGTGTCCATGATCTATCTATTTATAGAGGGTTCTCAGAGTTCGTTCCCACATATTTCGGGAAGATACTCCTCTTCATTAATGGGAATAATGACATTAAATTCTGTAACTCCTATATACAAGGAAACGTCCCCTGAAGACCAGGAGGCATATAACAGACTAGTTAATATCCCTTTAATGTAGGGAAGTTACAACAATAAATATCTTTAAACGCATGGAACGCATCTCATCAGATGACCCATTACGTCGTTCGAGATCGGTAATCAGTATCATGTCGGACCAGATCTTTAGATAAATTATGAGCTAGCCACCTTACCCCAAGACCAGCTCGGAGCAGGCAAATACAACCGAGGCCGTTACATTCCGAGCTTATACCCATGCCAAGCTCGGGCTACTTGACCCGACAACGGATATACTCCAATGCTATGTCTTTCGAGCTTAGAAAGAGCTTCGAGGTTACATATCTTCGAGGTTGCCACCTTGCTTCGAGGGTTTGGCACCTGGACCATGAACATGCACTTTAGATATCACGAGCTCACACCTGACGAATCTAGCTTTCGAGGTCACAATCTTTGGTTTTGAAATCTGGGTGTAACATTTTGCCCCCTCAAAAGTATTAGTTCAAATCCTATGAGAAGGAAACTTTTGAACTACTTCCTTCGGGAACCGTTCCATCACACACTCGAGTATGGACACGCGTCAGTTGGGTATTGCTTATTCAAGGTACTTGAGTGCCTTGAAACTCTGCCCATGTCCATCCGCCTGCCTTCCTTTTGGGTACCATCACTTCACTGTTCCCTGGCCGTCAAATTTGATACAGAATCTGGCCAATGGCCCAGATTAGTTCTCTTTTCATCCCCGTGGGCCTATAAAAAAGTTTCCGGTTGTCTTTTCCATTTTTCCTTTACATTCAAACTTTTAGATAGAAAAAACCAGAATCATTCTTGTCCGATTCTTGCATGTTCTCCAAGCCGAGAAGACAAAACACGGTTGGACTTTTTGAATCAGTGAGATCGTACTTGCAATCGCTCGTTCAATCATCCATTTCTCTGTTTCCACCGATTACATTGTGTAAGTTTTCGGTTTATGGTTTCTTTGCGTTATATATATACACATTTTTTTTTATGCATACTTATGCTTCTGTTACACCGTAGGCATTAGGATTTACTCTCGTCCCATTTATCCATTCACTAGTTTAGCGCACTAGGATTAGGGTGCTTCAACTGATGGACATTAGGTTCAAACCCAGTTTCTGCGAAAAAGGGTCCAAAAATGGTTCCTTTTTTGGGTTTTCAAATTTCAGGAACCGTATCTTGCACACCAAGATATCAGGTACAAAATTAGGGTGTGTCTTTAAAGAATGCACGATTCCCAAAAATATCACCTTTTTAATAACCACCACCTTTCTTCCCTAATATTTCGGGATTTCCCATGACATATCCACCTTCCTTCTCTTCGGTGGAACACACACTCTGGGACTGGTCTCGTCCTTTGGATCGAGCTTGCCTTGTAGCCTCGATCATTCAAGCTTAGGTATTATTTATCTCTTTACTTCTTATTCGCTTGGCCCTCACCCTTTTACTTTCTTGTTAGATGCCGCAGAATTCGGGAAAGTGGGGGTAAAAGCTCGCAATTCCCTACTCACCAGTAACTCCGAGCCCGAAATCTCCTTTCACCCGGAATCAACGTTTAATTTGGGAACATGAACTGAGGCGTAAGCAAGAGGACACTCGAGATCACTTCTGACGTCAGGTAAACGAGGTCGAAGAAGGGAAAAGGAAAAGACTAAGGGTCATTCTTCATCCAGATCCGAATACCGAGCCTAGACCAATTCCACTCGACCCTTCGCTTAAAGTGACGATTTCCTTCAAGCCAGGTGATCTTCAGTTTTAACTGATGGGGGAACCCTCTACCTCACAGCCGAGGAGGGAATTTTTCAAGGCCGAGCATTATTGGAGCTCGGTTACGTCACTAGGCCAGATAACTGATATCCTAGCCTTTCACGGTATAGGATTATCAGGCTCGCTAAGGTGTTGAGCCTCGACCTCCCACGAGCGAAGCTGCCGCGCTCCAGGATATGGAAATCCTGACAGCAAGCTGAGATACACAGCTTGGAGCCAAGAGCACATGAAGGCAAGGGCGGTACTGCCCTTGAAGTCTTTTTTCAAGGACTTCACAAATTTTGTTGGGCTGGCCCCTTTCTAGCTCAACACCAATTCTTACAGGGTATTGTCTTCCCTGAGGTCGCTGTATCACAAGTTGAAGTGGGCAGGACCTTCACTAAGAGAGATTTTATATCTCTTCTGTTTGAAAAGAAATCCCTCTCGAGCTCGGGGAAGAGACGGCTTCTACTATCTCTCGAGCTATCTGAAGGAGAAGAAGGTGTTCGAGGATCTTCCCAATCATTCTCCTGACTTCAAGAAGGCCTTCTCCTGGACAGATTTCCTAGCCCTGTCTCGATTCTACTCGTTCAGACAGATTCGTAAGTATCTCAACCTCCTTCTTTTATGTGCTCGAACTTTTTTTTTAGGCCCGTACTTAGTTGAAATGCGTTTGATTTTCCAGCCAACTATCATCGCCCTACCCCTACCAAGGAGATGAGGGAGCACAGAGAGACTCTGCTCCAACTTCCTTATGGCAGGAGATCCCTTTCATATCTCCTGCATGAAGACAAGCTCCAGGCGTGTGGGCTCTTAGGGGAGGATCAGTCTACATCGGACTGGTCCAATAAGAAATACAACCGGTGGGAGCTCGTGCCTCTGCCAACCGGCAACCTCCCCCCGAGGAGAGATGCGAGGCCTCCATCTCCAGCTCGTCATAGGAGTCCATAATCGGGGAATGAGGCCAACGATGAGGCCTCAAGCTCGAGCTCGGATGAGCAAGGTACAATCATCCTTAGCACGAATATGTGGTCTCCCTCACTGCTAAAACATAGACCTGATAGGTTAGTATTATGTAAGGATGATAGGGACCATTTCTATGTATGGTCTTGGGTAGATGATAGGGTACATAGGTTTGATAGCTGGCTCGAGAAATACGACACCATGTATAGCCTGAACGAGGTATGGAACGGAATAGCCGTCCAATACGGGACTAATGATTATAGGGACCTTTCGAGGTTGACATCCACCTATAGGGAAGGTACTCCCCCCGCCTCTTCTGAAGATGGGGGAATTTCGTGGTCGCCGAGCACAAGCTCGGGGAAGAGTTCCAGTTAGGTTTTTCTCCTTTTGTCTTTTTATCCTTCGAATGTCTGCACTATGTTGAGTTATTTTATTTCACGAGAACTCATAATGTGGTGTAACTGTGCAGGCGAGATGGACTCCGACCTTGACAACATCCTGATCAGTGGCGAAGGCAAGAGGAGTAAGCGTCCCAGGGGGTCGCAAAAGACCGACCAGCCCGCCAAGGTCCTTAAGATGACTAAGAAAACACCACCTCCCCCAGCTCCGGTTGCTCCGAGCTCGGCTCTAAGTCCACCTGCCCAGCTCAAGACTTCCTCGTCGACCCTACCTCCTGCTCCTCCTGCATCCCAAGTCAATCCCCCAGTTGGCCTACCTCCGAAGAAACCCTCGTCCTCAAAGACACCACTGCTCTCGATCTCTACTCATGTTGATGAGTATGTGATCGACAATGCTGTTGGATCCCACTGGGCAACACTAGGCTCGGACATCCTGTCTTGGGTGGGCCAAATCTTTGGGAGCTTTGACGCTCCTCACTGGAAGTTTCTGAACAATGCCAAAGACTGCAACACTCTTTACGAGAAGAGTGTTGAGCTCCACGCTGCGGTAATCTTTCTTCTCCCACTAGTTAGTTGCATTTACACTTAGTCCATATACTAATTTTGTGTTTTTTTTTTTTTTTGCATGTCAGGCTCTTGTTGTCGATGCTCAGCTTAATTATAGGCTGAACAACGAAGCCCACTCGAACATGACTCTTGCTCAGGAGGCAAAGGACCTTCAACTTAAATTGAGTGACGAGCTTAAGTCCACAAAAGCAAAGGTAGAGGCAGGAGCCGAGGAGCTTAAGGTCAAGATATCCGAGCTTGAAAAGCAAAATGCCAGGCTCGTAGAGCTTGAGAAGGAGATTTCTTGGGTCAAGGAGGTCAATACCAAGCTTGAAGAAGTGAAGGCCGTCACTTTTGAGATCATTGAGAGTGAAAAGGCTCGTCTTCTTGAAGAGTTTAAGGAGAAAAAGGATCGGGCGGTCGACCTGGCCATGTACAGAATCTGGGCCAACAATGTCGACCTCGATACCAATTTCTTAGGCCATCTTGAAGCAAAACTCGTGGCCAAATGGCAGGCTCGGCTTAATGAGGAGGAGGCTGCTCGGGATGACGCAGAGGGAGCCGGGGAGGATACTGATGCTGAGAAGGCCAAGGAGGATGCTGAAAAGGCCAAGGAGATTGCTCCTTCTCTTTAGATGATACCTCGGGGCTGCGTCCCTTTATTTTTTGTAATTGTTTTCTTTTAATTTATCCCCATGGGGCTGATACAAATTTTTTTTTCTTACTTCATTTTAATATATATGCTTTACATTTCTCGGGTTGAAATATCTTGCACATTTTATATTAAAGTGTCATATATGCCTGTTTAATCACACAAACATAGTTTGGATTTAAGCTCGAGGTTCAATGCATTCATGCACAGTTTGCTCGAATTATCCGCTTCCGATCTCGTTATTTGTCAAGGTCGGATATTACTTTTACCATGCACCCAAAAGTACTTGTATGGTGTGTAATGCAAATGGTTTAGTTATATCTTACTTTTTAGTTACTTTTTCTCATCCTCGGTTAGCTCTCCGAGGTTATGAGGTCAAAACTATTGTTTTGCAAGATACTCCAGCCTCGATCTTGGCTTAACACGAAGTGGGTTATGCTCCAACTTACTGCCGATTAGTTTTAGCTGGTTTGTTCCAAACCTATTAAGGTCGTGTTAGGTTTGTAATCCATAAACTTATATTTTTAATCTAGTTTGCATATTTGGTTACATCCAAACATTTTTATCTTTTTGCCAGTTTGGTTATATCCAAACTTATCTCATTTCGCGCATTTGGTTATTTCCAAATACTTGTATACTTTTGACAGTTTAGTTATATCCAAACTGTCCTAGCTCGCGTATTTGGTTACGTCCAAACACTTATATGTGTTTCGTATATGCTATTTTATTTTTTCAAGTTGGTGGTATATGTGCCACTGATGCCCCCTTAATATCCTATGAGTGAAACCATAGGTTATTAAATTAAGAGAGATTGCAAAAAATACAGCATATTAAACGAAATCAAACTTTATTTGAAAAAATCCAAAAATAGAAAAATGGTACAGATAAACAAGCATGATTATAGGCAACATCCTTCCTATACTATTGATAGTAAGGTCGTAGGTGTTCGCCATTCCATGCTCGTGGTACTAGACTTCCAACCAATCTCGCCAACTTGTAAACGCCGGGTCGAATGACTGACTCTATCTGGTAGGGTCCTTCCCAATTTGGCCCGAGCACACCAGCTGCTGGATCCCGTGTTGCCAAGAATACACGCCTTAGCACCAAATCTTCCATGCCAAATCTTCGATCCCGAACTCTTTTGTTGAAGTACCGGGTAGCTCGCTGTTGGTATGCAGCATTTTTTAATTGAGCTTCGTTCCTTCTTTCTTCAATCAGGTCAAGAGTTTCTTCGAGCTGAGATGGTTCGAGGATTGATCATAAGCGAGGGCTCGACTTGTGGGAATTTCAACCTCGACTGGTAACATAGCCTCGCAACCGTACGCCAGAGAGAACGGGGTATGTCCTGTCGATGTACGGGTCGTGGTCCTATATCCCCATAGGACTTGGGGCAATTCTTCGGGCCATCTTCCTTTAGCTTCTTCCAACTTTTTCTTCAGCTAACTTTTTAGAGTCTTGTTTACAACTTCAACCTGGCCATTCGCCTGGGGATGGGCCACTGACGAGAAGCTCTTTATTATTTCATTTTTTCATAAAAGTTGGTAAACAGATCGCTGTCGAACTGGGTTCCGTTATCGGACACAATCTTCCTCGGCATCCCATATCGACATATGATGTTTTTCACCACAAAGTCAAGGAATTTTTTGGAGGTTATTGTCGCCAAAGGTTCAGCTTCTGTCCACTTTGTGAAGTAATCTACGGCGACTACCGCGTACTTTACTCCGCCCTTTCCAGTCGAAAGGGAGCCTATGAGGTCAATTCCCCATACCGCAAATGGCCATGGGGAGGTCATCATAGTTAGCTCGGATGGTGGAGCTCAAGGAATTGTGGTGAATTGTTGGCACTTATCACACCTTTTTACGTAGTCAAATGAGTCTGATTTGATGGTTGGCCAGAAGTATCCTTGGCGTATGATTTTCTTGGACAGGCTATGCCCCCCAGTATGGTCTCCACAGAACCCTTCGTGAATTTCTTCTAAGATTTTTTTAGCTTCGGGAGGAGTCGCACACCGAAGTAGTGGCATTGAATATCCTCTTCTATACAGCCTTCCATCTATAGTGGTATAACGAGGGATTTGATACATCAACTTTCGAGCCTTGGTCCGTTCTTCCGGAAGGATGCCGGTCTCGAGATATTCAACTATCGGAGTCATCCAAGTAGGCTCGGAATTGAGCATACACACGTCCTCCATCTCTAGCTCGTCAATACTAGGTGTCGAGAGATGTTCAATTGGCACGACATTCAGTTTGTCATTCTCGGTAGAGGTAGCGAGCCTGGCTAAGGCGTCCGCATTCGAGTTCTGTTCTCGGGGGACCTGTTCTATCGCATAGAACTCGAAATGTTCTAATGCTAATTTTTCCTTTTCTAAGTATGCTGCCATTCTCGTACCACGACCTGGTACTCTCCCAAAATTTGGTTAACCACTAGCTGGGAGTCACTGTAGCAATGTATTGCTTTAGCTTTGAGCTCCTTGGCTATACGAAGTCCCTCCAGTAAAGCTTCATACTCAGCCTCGTTATTTGATGCGCTGAAGTCAAATCTCAAGGCAGAGTGCAATCTGCTTCCTGCAGGAGTGATCAAAATTACTCATGCCCCCGATCCATTTTCATTAGATGACCCATCAACGTAAAGTTTCCACAGCTCGTGGGCCGGGGTTATAACTTTATCGTTGGTCATTCCAGTACACTCCACTATGAAGTCTGCCAAGGCTTGTCCCCTTATGGTTGTCCTTGGGTGATAAGTGATCTCAAATTGTCCGAGTTCAACGGCCCATTTAAGCAGTCGACCTGAAGCTTCTGGCTTGGACAAGACTTGTCTTAGTGGTTGATCAGTTAGTACATGGATGGGGTGCGCTTGAAAATAGGGTCGAAGTTTTCGAGATGAGTGAATTAGGCTGAGAGCTAGCTTCTCCATCAAGGGATATCTTGATTCTGCCCCCAATAACCTTTTACTGACGTAATACATGGGCCTTTGCACTTTTTCTTCCTCTCGTACGAGTACTGCACTTATGGCGTGCTCGGTCATAGCAAGATACAAGTACAGAACTTCTCCCGTAATAGGTTTTGACAAGATAGGGGGTTCTGCGAGGTGTTTCTTGAGTTCCTAAAAAGCCAACTCGCATTCCTCTGTCCATTCAAATTTCTTGCCTCCCCTCAACAGGTTGAAAAACAGAAGACAACGGTCTATAGATTTTGATATAAACCTACTTAGTGCTGCCATCCTGGCCGTCAGACTCTGGACATCTTTGTGTTTTCGAGGTGAAGGCATATCAATCAGGTCCTGGATCTTTTCTGGATTAGCTTCTATTCCTCGAGCATTTACAATAAAACCCAGGAATTTTCCTGAAGATACTCCGAAAGAGCACTTCTGAGGGTTAAGCTTCATGTTATATTTCCGGAGCACGGCAAAGCATTCTTTGAGGTCATCAACATGGTTATTGTTAAGTTGAGATTTGACTAACATATCGTCAACATAAACTTCCATGTTGTTCCCTATTTGCTCGGAGAACATCATGTTCACAAGCCGCTAGTAAGTGGCCCCAGCATTTTTTAGCCCGAATGGCATAATGTTATAACAATATAACCCTTTATCTGTTATGAAGCTCGTATGTTCCTGGTCAGGGGCATGCATGGCAATCTGGTTATATCCAGAATAGGCATCCATGAATGACATTAGTCCATGCCCTGCCGTGGCGTCCACGAGCTGGTCAATCCGTGGTAAAGGAAAGCAATCCTTAGGACAAGCCTTGTTGAGGTCCGAGTAGTCAATGCAGGTTCACTACGTTCCATTAGGCTTCGGGACTAGTACCGGATTGGCTACCCAATTGGGGTAAAAAGCATCCCTAATGAATCGGTTTGCCTTTAACCTATCGACTTCCTCTTTTAGGGCCTTTTTCCTATCGTCATCCAGTTGTCTTTGCTTTTGTTGCTTCGGCGGGAAGCTTTTATCGATATTTAGCGCGTGGCTCACTATATTTGGACTTATTCCTACCATGTCCGAATGTGACCACGCGAAGACATCCTGGTTTTTCTTCAAAAAGCAAATTAATTGCTATTTAGTTTCTTCATGGAGGTTTTTCCCAACCTTTACCATTTTCGGGGGGTCTGATTCTTTGAGCCTGATTTCTTCGAGCTCTTCCAATGGTTTGAGATCAGCTCTTTCCTCCACTCTTGGGTCGATTTCTTCATCTATCTCCAAGATTGTCCCGTCTTTATTCTGAATAACGACGAGTGCTTGTGCGCTCTCCTGCCTCTTTCCTTTTATGGAAATGCTATAGCATTCCCTCCCGGCCAACTGGTCTCCCTTCAATGTCCCAATGCCACTAGAAGTTGGGAACTTGATGGCCAAATGCCTTACAGATGAGACTGCCCCCAGCCCTACTAGGGCGGGTCTCCCGAGCAGCACGTTGTAGGCCGATGGCAAGTCCACTACTACAAACTCCATCGTCTTGGTCACTGAGACTGGATAGTCTCCCAAGGTTACAGGGAGTTCAATGGACCCCATACAGGCAATCCCCTCTCCTGAAAAACCGTACAATGTCGTTGCACAAGATTTTAGGTCTCGAAGCATGAGTCCCATCTTTTCTAAGGTGGCCTTATAGAGAATGTTCACAGAGCTCCCATTATCAATGAGAACTTGGTGAACTCTCTTATTCGCGAGCTGGAGAGTGATGACCAATGGGTCATTGTGGGGAAACTGAACATGGAACGCATCGTCCTCAGTAAAGGTTATCAGCTGAGATTCAATCTTTTGGCACTTTGGAGCTCTAGGTTCGGGTTCATAGGTGGACCCGTCCCCAGTTTTTAGCTCATTCACGTATCGCTTTTGGGCATTCTTTCCCATCCCTACGAGATGAGGCCCGCCCGAGATGGTTATCACATCTTCTCCATCAATCAGAGGGGGCCTATCTTCTTCTCTAGCTCGGGAATTATTGTTTTGAGCAGGCTGCGGTGCAGCTGCCCTCTGGCTAGTGGAAGCCTGATTATTATTCTGGTTCCTGACATACTGTCTGAAGTATCCTCTCGAGATCAGTCCTTCGATCTCGTCCTTCAACTGCATGCATTCATCAGTAGTGTGCCCAGTATCTCTGTGAAATCGACAGTACTTGCTGGAGTCTCTCTTGGACTTCTGATTTCTCATGGGGTCTGGTCGCCTGAAAGGGACCTGGTTTTCATTAGCCAGGTATATATTCTCCCGAGACTCATTGAGCTCGGTGTACACTTTGTACACGGAGAAATACCTTTCCCCTTTCTTCTTATTTCCCCCTTCTGCCTCGGGATAACTTCCTTCATTCTTCTTCCTTTTAGAAGGGTTTTCTGCAGGGGGTTTCGAGGCTGATGGGTCCGCCGAGGCCGAGGCAGAGTTTACGTTTATCGTTGTAGTTATGGGCTGAGAGGTCATGTTCAGCGTTGACCTCGCCTCTTCTACATTGACAAACCTCTGAGCTCGTCTATTAAAATTGGTTAAGGACCTCACAGGCTTTCTCTGCATATCATCCCAGAGGGGACTTCCCGGCATTACCCCAGCTTGGACGGCCATTAGATGACCGCTGTCGTCTACATCCTGAGCTCGGGCAACCTTCAAATTAAACCTTGTAAGGTAGCTCTTCAACGTTTCACTTGGCTGTTGTCGAACGTTGGTCAAGGTCGATGCCTCAAGTCTTACCCCGATCATGGCTCTAAACTGCTTTTTGAAATCTTTTGATAGCTGATCCCAAGAAGTGATTGAATGCCTCTTATATTTTTCGAACCAGTTTTTTGTTGGTCCTGTAAGCGATGCTGGAAATAACATCCATCTGAGCTCGTAACCCACATTACTTGCTCTCATTATGGTGTTAAATGTACTCAAATGACTGTACGGGTCGGATTTCCCTTCAAAAGGTGGGACATGAGGAATCTGAAACCTTTGAGGAACGGAGTGTTGGAAATATGGGGAGCAAATGGATCGAGCTCCTCATCAGAATCCTCATCCCGACTCCGACCTCGCTCATTCTGCAAGAGCCTAAATGCCTTTTCCAGCTGATCAATTCTTTCTTGAACCGGGTCCGTAGGGGGTCTTGCCTGAAATTGGCTATCATTGATCACAATTCCAGGCTCGCGCCTTCGCAGGGGATCTCTGCGCCCATTTAGGCGATCTCTCAGGTCCGGGTTCGATGGATTACCACTACCCCGATTTTGATTCAGGTGCTCCCGCAGGTCGGAGCGGTTCCTATGGTTTCCAGTATTTCTTCGTCCTTGATCATACATGCTAACTGATCTGGCGTCCCCTAAGTCGTCACTGGAGAGGCTTGTCGCATGATTGTTCCGAGACGGATTTCTTTCATACTGCCTCGTCTCTGTAGTGCGAGATCGAGACATTTGGCTTCTCGCAGGCTGGTCACCTCTCCGTTCTCTAGTAGCCTCTCTATTCCCCTGTTTCCGTCCTACCCGCCTTGCCTCATCACCCCGAGTTGGTTGTGCATTCCTCCAAGGTGGTGAGGGGTATCTTATTGGTGATGGCGGGAACCGTATGGGTGACGGTGGCTGCCAACCATTTCGGGGCCTGGATGGCCCTGAGTTCGCCCGTGCTAACTCGGTAAGATTTTGTGTGTTACCAGGAACCTGAGTCCGAGCCTCTGCAGGGGCTCAGTTATTCCCAGTTTCTGCTGGTAACTCTGCAGTCGAGTTAGCTAGAGCCCTAGCCCAAGTGTTTCTTCGGGGTCTCGAGGGAGCAAGTTGCTTTGCTGGTGGTGGAGGTTGCTCCGCTCCTCTTGTGGCAGCATTTTTCCGAGGTCGCCCACGAGGCCTGCGGGGAGGAACATGAACGTCCCGCGGAGGTCGATCTTGGTTCTCCTGCGGAGGTTGAGGCTGAGCCGCCTGCGCATCTGCGGCTAACCTAGCCAACTCTTTGTTCCGCTTCTTGGCTTAAGCCAGCTGTTTTCTTAATTGTCGGTTTTCAAGTTCCACAATGGGGATGTACCGTTCAGGATTATAGTACATGCCCTCATCATCCCTTGGAGCCGGAGGTGCTGGAGGTCCTCGAGAATCAGAGGACTCACTTCTCTTTTCAGGTACAGGATTCGTCATCGGCTGCTTCCCAGGGCGCCGTGGATAGTTTTCTTCAGGAATATTCTGATCATTCGCGGCCATAGCTAATCAGGGATTGTATTGCTTAAGGCTCTCAATGAAAGCACCAAACTGTTGACGTTGTTTTTCGTCAACTTAAAACGTAGAGCAATTAAACAGCAAGAGCTATGGCGCAGATAAATAATACTTAATAACAACGATAATTTTACGTGATTCAACAGTTAACTCTGCCTAGTCCACGAGTCAATTTTATTAAGACTTTGGATATTTCAGGAAATTCTTCAGGGATGAATTCTCCAGAAATTCTCTCAAGATATCAAAAATTTGTCCCCTCTAAGTGTCCATGATCTATCTATTTATAGAGGGTTCTCAGAGTTCGTTCCCACATATTTCGGGAAGATACTCCTCTTCATTAATGGGAATAATGACATTAAATTATGTAACTCCTATATACAAGGAAATGTCCCCTGAAGACCAGGAGGCATATAACAGACTAGTTAATATCCCTTTAATGTAGGGAAGTTACAACAATAAATATCTTTACACGCATGGAACGCGTCTCATCAGATGACCCATTACGTCGTTCGAGATCGGTAATCAGTATCATGTCAGACCAGGTCTTTAGATAAATTATGAGCTAGCCACCTTACCCCAAGACCAGCTCGGAGCAGGCAAATACCACCGAGGCCGTTACATTCCGAGCTTATACCCATGCCAAGCTCGGGCTACTTGACCTGACAACGGATATACTCCGATGCTATGTCTTTCGAGCTTAGAAAGAACTTCGAGGTTACATATTTTCGAGGTTGCCACCTTGCTTCGAGGGTTTGGCACCTGGACCACGAACATGCACTTTAGATATCATGAGCTCACACCTGACGAATCTAGCTTTCGAGGTCACAATCTCAAGTTTCGAAATCTAGGTGTAACACTATTACATATATGTTTGGATAACAAAATACGTTAAGTGACAAAATAAATAATTGATAAAAGAAAGAAAAGAATAAATTTAGACACATAAATATATTTTTGTTATAGTTTTGAAAACATAATTGATAGAGCAATTTGCATACTTTAATATGAAATTTTAAAATATGTGATATGAAATTATTAAGACTCATTTATTAATTTTTATTTTTAATTTATTTACCTTATTTAGATGACTTTATTTTTTTTATTTTTTTAATTTATTTACTTTATTTAGATGATTTTAAAACTAACATTATTAGAAAACAATAAAAAAAATGTTAAATCTAACGGAAACTAACAATTTCTGTTAAACTCACATTTATAATATATGAAGATATAGATATAGATTTTATAATTAGATAATTTAGTTTTTTTTAATTATTAATTAATAATCATAAATTTGAAAAAAAAATTAAAATGTGAAAATAGAAAGAGTGAATAATTATTATCATTAATAATTAATATAAAAACTAAAATAAAATAATTTTTTTTGAATAATTATAATACAGTTTTGTTTTAATAAATAAATTATTATATAGTTATTATTATTAAAATTAATTTAATTCTATTATAAAATTTATAATTAGATATTTTAGTGTTTTTTTCTTTAATAATTAATTGGAGCAATTTTAAAGTGTGACATTATCTCCTAAATGTCATTAGTTTTAAATATAATCATTCTGAAAAAGTAAAATTTGTGTGCATTACTTCAAAAATTATTATAATCACTGGTGATGCTAATATTACAATAAGAAAATGTATTTGAGAAGAAAATAGTTATATTAATGAAAACAGACAAAAAAAAGTAGAAATTTTTGACATGATTCTTTTCCCACTCAATCTCCTTGGCTAGCAAAGAAAGTGATTTATGTCTGTTTTGTCGTAGAAAATAATTGTTATAATAATAGATTTGTGTTTTAATTAATGCAACTAATTGTCTCCTACGACTGTTAAATTAATCTTGGTTGTCTTACACTTCCTAACGACAACAATCACTAACGACAACAATCACAGTAGACCAGGACGAAAGGAGCCTCGGTTCTCAACAACTCACCAATGCTACTCTTCTCTGGGTGTCTTAATGAAAAAAAATATTCTTCCTACCCTTTAAGTTAATTTTTCTTTTTACTTTTTTTTAACTAGTCACTTTAGACCCTAGCTTTAAACATTTTTACATTACAATCTGAAAATTAACAAGACATTACAATGCACTAAATTCCCTCTATTCTCATTTATAAGATTTTAAATTTACATATAATTTACAGCACTTGTATGTATTTATTTGTAATAGTCCTTCATTCTATAGTCCAAGAGATGCTTACCCCGGACTAATAGTGATAAGAAATAGGAAGTACGCTTTTTTCTTTAAATTACTATATTTTTTAATAAACCTAAATTTCTTTCAAAATTCTCCCAAAAGAGAGGAAAAAACTAAAAGCTAGTTTTCAAGACAAAACTCGTCGAAAGGAAAAGGCATGTACAACACCCAAATACATAGAATACATAATAAGAAACCCCTTAAAACTAAATTCACTTGCCCTTGTTGGCATCTTTTAGTTGTAGCCCCATAAGACCAAGCAAATTGGAAGCAGGACCAGGAAGGCCTTCTTGGGAAGAAAAGGAATCAAGAAAGCTTTTAACAAGGTTCACATCAGCATCAACAGGAGTAAAATCCTCTTCCATGTCTGCCGTGCTGGTATTGGACGTTCCCTGCAAAACGATCATAATAGCATTTAGACGAATCAAAACTAGAATACAGAACTCGTCAATGATTTGTCCCAACAGGAAACTTTATCATTTTGGTTTAAACAGAGTGCAGAAACTTTATCAGGATAGAAAGATCCTAAGAACTTTCTTTATAAACTTTTCTTGACATAAATTTTAGTGCTTCATGCAGTGTGTACATATGTTTGTTGCACAGATGGGAATTGATTGTTTAATTCTGCGCTTTTTCTAAGGGAAAGAAATAAGACAAGTATTCGGAAACTTGGAAGTTTGTATAACATAAAACTTGGCACTGTAATACTCTTCGCAGAAGGTGAGAAATATACCTCGTCTTTTTTGGCAACTTGTTCCTTAGCACGAACAAAACTTTTCTCGAGTGTACTGGACTTCAACTCCTCATTCAAAACATCAGAATAAGAATGCATAAAAGTATCCTCACCATCCTCATTGCCTTCAGAAGGTTCTGCTTCATCACTTTCATCTTCTGACTCTTCTGTGTATATAAATGTATAAAAAATATACATAAATTAAAATTTGAAATTGTAAGACCCCCAGAAATAAGAACTTTTTTTTTTTTTTTTTCTTGTTTCAATCGTGTCCTCTGTTTCATAGGAAGCATGTACATTTATTTCCAAATCAGAATTATAATACTGCTTGATAAGCTGACATTAGAGATATCATCATTAATACTTGAGAACATGGAGGATGAACACAAAGCAAAGACGGGACACAGAATATGGTAATGTTAAATTAGGCCACAAAGACAAGAAACATAATATGGCACATCAAAGCATGATGTATATCCTTTACCAAAACATTCTACTTAATCTCAAATTCTCAAGTCATAAGGTACGTCTTATATGAATTATCAACTCCAATAAATAGTAGTGTTAACAAAATGAATGCACAGATAAAGAAATAATAAAATACATTTCTTAAGGAAAAAGGTGTTGTTCACTTCACTCTGAAAATTTTGCTTTTTCAAAAGGTTCTTTCTAGAAACAATTAAGGAGACAAAAACAGCGTCCTTTTAAAAAACATCTACACTCGTAAAAAACAGTTCAATAAACAAAGCTGGCTTATTCAACAAATAAGAACAATGAAAAACGTACCAAAATCCAGGTCAGATGAGGACCCTTCTTCAATATCATCATCACTAGCAATGTCTTCAAAACCATGTTGCTTCATCACTGATTCCATGTCTTTGATGAAACAGTTTACATCTAGATTCACCTCTTTTAGGTTCCTTAAGAAGAATAAAGAAAAAAGTAAGTGTTGGATGAGCTGCTTATGCTACAAGGACAAAAGAAACAAAGCATGGTCACTTAAAACAAGGGTTACTTGACTTTAATATGAATAGTAACTCAAGCAAGTATTTGGTTGCAGCCTGAAGCAAATTTTCATTCAAAATTTCATAAATGGAACTTCTCCCGGCAACTCACTAAAAGAATATCAACAATAGGGCTAAGAAAAATAATAGCTTGGAATCTATACCTGTTTACCGAGATTTTCGGTAACTATATTAATGAATATTTAGGAGTAACGATAAGAGAAGTAGAAGGTTAACACGGGATTTTTACATGGTTGGGGCGTTAATGAACCTTAGTCCACAAGTCAATAGTATTAGAGCTTAGAAAGCCTTTTACAATGGAGTTTCTCTCTATATTTTAACAGAGTAACTGTATATTAGTTGAAGAGAGATCCCTTTTCCAGTGTTCTATAGCCTGTATTTATAGGCTTATGGGAACACTGGGTATGGGCTGGGTATTACCCGGGCCCATCAGAGATATGGATATTCTTGGCCTTTCTAGTGGAAGCCCAATATAAAAGATAAAACATACATGAATTCCAGACTAGTTAAGGCCCAATAAGTTGACCCAAGAGCTATATCTCGCCCGACAAAACAGTGCTTTTGGTCTGGACACTTCGAATTACGAGGCAGATTCAGGGGACATGACCAGTTAGAGTACTTGGCAGCACTGATCTAAACAACGGCGTGCAATCCCGAGGTGGCCTTTTCCGCAGGTGAAAAGTGGGGACAATGCCCACGCGGAGTGGGGCGGCTTCAGGGTCCTGGACGCTTGGTCCCTCCAACCGGGGACGATGTGATCCGGGTTCGTTTACCTTTGTCCCTCTTCATTTACCACAGGCCCGGACCGTACCAGGGTCCGGAACCAGGACGCGTATGTCGTGGGGGATTCGAACGGTCTGCACATCTCCTGGATGACTATCCCGGATGACGAGACCCGGATGACCATACAGGACCCCCCTAACGGGCCCAGAAGTACACCCGAGCCCCGTGCCCCTCTTGGACATTCCCGTACCAAGAGGCCTTGGGCCGAGCCCGCATGTTGAACAGCCCCTAACCATGGCCCTGGACAAATGTCCCGGGTCTACGCAAGAAATGGGGATAACAATACCCAACATGAAACATACAAACCAAGTTCCAGTCACTTAATCATGAAATTCAATCCAATTCAAAAACTTACATAGAATTAGCTCAGCTTCCAAATCAAAGAGCAAACTAATGCCTAAACCTAAACCCCAAATACATTTCCAGAAATTATAGTGTTTCAATAACTAAAAAAATTATGAATAATGATGTGCTCTAAAATCATGGCACTATTTGGTCCTGCTCGAAATAAATTTGATTGTTTAAATAAAACTATCCATTAGTTGGTGTCACGTCAGTTTTGGTGCATAATTTTGGTGCACATATTATTACTAAAAAATTATTGCCAGTTGAAAAGTAGGAGTAGCAACTTTTAATTTTTTCTGAAAGCAACTGCTAGATTTCAAACTAAGTTTGTTCAGCCAGGATGGCAGACATCATGCCAATTACAAACATAACAGAAAAGAATCAAAATATGTTCAACCTGCATGGTGCAAAACCACCTCATTACAGCTAAGCCTGAAAGATAGCAACCAACTCGAAAGGGAAAAAATAACTTTTAAAGAGGTATAAACTGCAATAAAGAAGCCAATGAGATTCAAATTTGATAAGGAATCAAGAGGAAAGAACAAGGCAGGGGTTTCAGAAGCAACCGAAGTTATGAAAACATTAGTATTTTGAGACAAAAGAGCATGCAAAAATACAAATGCATGTGTGCTTATTCCCGTGTCGTGTTCTAGTAAATGGGGAACTAAAAAAATTGATTCAGATGGTAACACAAACCTGTCCTTAGGAACCTCAGCCCCTTTATAGCTTGAAACTTTACCGACAAATGCCTTCATGGTTTTTGCTATGTCACTGGGATCAAACTCATCAACATTAACGCTGCATGATTCACCATTATCTTGCTGTACTTTTGTCTTCTGCTTGTTCTTATGTTTTGCGTTATAAAGCTCAAACTCTTTTTGCCTCTCTGAAAGAGCAGAGTTCAACTCATCTTCTCCATTATAAAGCCAGGAATCGTCATCAGAAGGAGCAACACCCTGACCCTTAAAATCATCTTCCGAATGAGGTAAAGCAAGAATCTCATCTATGCGTCTCAATGGAGCACTTATAATCTCACTGCAACAAAATTAACAATTCAAACAACAATAGATAAGTATAAACTTGGAACAGAAACACCTCTATAGTTAGCTTCCTAAAATTAAGACAAACTAAATACTCATCATTTTCCAATGGCAAATTACTTGCCACTGATCAAACAAACGATGACATATCAAACTATTACTATATACAAATCAGAACAACATATTCAAACAGAGTTAAAACATGAAACTTTAACATACCAAATTTCTGGCAGAGCTACAAAAACAATAAGTACCTGGCATTCGAAGACAAAGAACTGTTCTTGTACTGTTGCTCCGCGTTGTGCATCAACCTCCGGTACTCTAGGGACCCCGAAAGCTGCCCTTCAAAGTAGCCACTCTTCTCCAAACTCTCCTTGAACGCTTCCCAAGTACTCCCTTTACCTGCGGGCCCCTCTCGCAGCCGCTGCTGGTACATCATCTCGAATCCACAAGCGATTTTCATCCCCAATTCGGATTCGAGATAAGTTGAAGTATCAGACCTACTGGGCATTGGATAACATTTGGGTGCTTGAAACGTCTGCTGAACCAGCTGAGCATACATGGCTCTCGACATCTTCACCGATACTCGTACCAGTTCTTCTTCCTTACCTTTTCTCAAGAACTTCTCCATTTTCGCCGCGTACTTCATCGAGTCGATATCTCGGTCGTAGAAAGCCTCGACCGCTAGAGAAATTAAGCAAGGCTCGTGCTTCAGCACTTGGGCAACCGAAACTGGAACCAAAACCCTAACATTATGGGTATTCAACCTCGCCCTGTCGGGATACTCCGATATCCGATTCTTCACGGCGGTTAGGACGGACTCCGTCGCCCGTGACACGTTCCCAAACTGATTGATGAACTTCAGCGAATCGTCGAGACTAGGGCTTTGAAGACGATCTTTCGGAACGATATGGAGGTCGCCGCGGCGGAGGAAGACCCGGTTGAGGCTGTTATCGGGGTTGAGCCAACGAGGGAGTTGGAAAGCAGCTTCAATGAGCAAGAACTCACCGTCGGTATCCCAAACTCGGATTGAGAGGTCGGGGAACCTTCTAGAGATTTCAAAGAGGAGAAATACAGTGAACCACTCGTCGTCGAGATTATCGCCGTAGCGGAGCTTGCCGTGGAGGTGGGGATGGCGGTTGGAGCAGACGCAGGAGGAAGAGGGGTGGGGAGACACTGAAAGAGTAAAGGGCTCGTGCTGCCATATATAGTCGGAGAGGAAGGGAGAGATGGTTTGGAGTATTTGGAGGTGGAGGGAGTGGAGTGAGGAGGAGAGAGAGGTCGAGGCTGCTGTGGGATTTAGAGAGATGTCGGGGAAGATGGCGTAGAAAACGGTATCTTCTGGAAGTCTAGAGGTTTTGTGGGATAATATGGAGGAGGAAGGAGGAGGAGGAGCATGGTGGGCTTCTGGAATGGTCGCCATTGTCGTCTCACTCTCTCGTCTGCGTGCTTCTAACTCGACGAGTCAGTCACTCCTTTTCTTTTCCTTTCTTGAATCTTCATGCTTTTCCTTTTTCATTCAATTTATATAGCAGCCCTAAATTTAGGAAATTATATGGTAAGTAGTCATTTTTACCATGCTGGTTTTGTTTCTTTGGTGTTTATTCTAGTTATAATTTTTTTGTTTAGTTTTTAAGATATTCAGAATAATTTAAATTACTAAAATTTAGTTGAAATAACTTTTTGCAAGCATGGTTATTTTACTTTATATGCTTGTAAAAATAGACGTTGAAACTATGTTTTTTTTTAACACGAAAATTATTCATAATTTTTCAAAATTTATTAGAGTTTAATTATAATTATAATTAATATCGTCGTGAAAAAAAAATTAGAGTCATGATCATATAAAGAATGTGCCCTGCCAATAGATTAAAATGGACTACCTTACTTATACACGCTTCCACTTTCTTTTTAATTTTCAAGTGTAGTGTTATTTGACATTTGAATTGTAATCTCAGTGTTTCTTTTCTTTACTACATTCTCCCAAACAAGATAAAGTCTCAACTTTAAATTTCTTATAGATATAATAAAACGTTTTTTTTCTACAAAAAATTCAAAAAAATAAAACAAGTATTTTTTATGTTTTTTTTCAAAATACCATTCTTATCAAAGAAAAATTAAAATATATATATATGGTTTGGTTATGTTTTGGATTGTTTTGTCACAAAATCAACTTAAACAACCAAGATAAATAAGAAAAAGCTACTTAATCAACCTAAAGAGGAGTAACAACAAAATAACAAGGGCAAATAACTATTTAGCCCGCCCCATCTTCTAAGAGTTATCATTTACTCTTTATATTTTCTACTTGTGTCCACTTGCCTTATTATTTACGAGTTATCATTTGTTAAATTTTCATTTTAGCTCACCACCAAAAAATATTAATTTCCCCACTTATAATTTTTTTTAATAGTTAAAAAATAACTATATATTAATCTTTAATTATACTAACGTTAAAAAATTTATCCATCCAACTTTTTTTTCTTATTTTTGCTTAGCTGAACATGTATTTTATAAATTAATATATTATAATCATATATTATATTTTTCTTCTAAATTAATATATAAGCATATATATTAATGAGTTTATATATATATATATATATTAGTTAAAAAATTACTCACAATAAAAATTACTCACTAATATATGTATATATTAATTTAGAAGAAAAATATAAATTATGCTTATATATATTGCTAAACAAAAATAGGATAAACAAAAAGAAAAAATGGGCAACTAATATATATATTGTTATTCCTAAAATTTTAGTTCGATGAAATGACAATCAGAAGTGACAAGTGGCAATGCATGGTCAGTAATGACACATTAATAGCTAATAAATGTGTTGACCAAAGAAGTGCAAAGGTTGGAAATTGACCTATGGAGTTGTGATATTACTGGTCAGAAAATGAATTTACCTGGTCGGAAAGGGATTTGGCCAACCAGGTAAGGTTTCTGTCTGACCAGTAAGGATCTTGACCGACCAGTAAAAAATTATGTCCGACCAGTCACTTCAAAAAATAGTGTTATCCGACCAGTAAAGTGTTTTGCTAGACCAGTAAAGTGTTTTGCTAGACTAGATGTGTCACGCTAGACCAGATATGTACTAGAGGAGTGCTTGCCTATGCCGACCGGTGAGTTGTCTTGGTCGACCAGTCATTTCGGGGATGGATTTGGTCGATCCATGGATCAGAATCTCAAAATTACCTTCTAGTAACTCTTCAGTAAAGCTTCTGTAATGGCTTCAACCCGAATCATTTGCAACTGCCGCGGGAATCTCTCAGATATCCCGGAATAATAGCTATATTATTGTAGTTTGAATTTATTTATATTTTAGTTAATTAAAGTTGGTTGGAAGAACCAAGGACCCGGTCAAAGGGATATTTCTGATGTACAATTCATGAGCCTATAAATAAATGGCTCATGGCATCCTTTAAGGGAATCTGGGCTTTTGAAAGAAAAAATAGCTCTCTGGTTTGGAGAACTTGGGACTGTTACTTTGGGCATTCTTGGGGCATTTTCTGAGAGAATTTAGAGAGAGAAAGCTTGTATTCTCTAGAGAGAGAAACTCTGTATTTTTTTACTTACACTTAAAAAACTCAGTTGACTTAAGTTCATCTGATCTTAAGTGTATGATATATATATATATATATCACAACTCCAAGTGGATTAGGCTATTACCAATAAATTGGGGCTGAACCACTATAAAATTAATGGTGTCGTATTCTCTATTCAAGGCTTATTGTCATTTTGACATCTACTCGTCGTTGGCCAAAATCGTGGTCAACATTTTTGGTGCTTTCATTGAGAGTTGAACTCAAGAAACAAACTACTATCATATCATTATGGTGCCCAAGAATACCAATGTGGCATCTAAGAAGTCAGGCACATCAAAAGAGCCTGCTATATCAGAAGGTCCTGGACCGCAGAACCCAGAGACTAAGCCCAGGGTCTTTCTCAAGGAGACCACTCCAGAAGTTGAACAACTCCAAGAAGCAATAAGTGCTTTCCAAGAGGAGATGATGCAATTCAATGCTCACCAAGAGTCTTTCGCCGAGGAAATGGCCAGGCAGAAGGCTGCATTCGAGCAGCAAAAATAAGAGATGGATGCCTGGAGTGAAGAGATTAGGCGACGACAGGAGGAGGCCGACCGATGACATCGTGAAGCAGCACTTGTTCTAGAAGCGGCTACCCAATTGGCTCAAGCCAATGCTCAAGCCGCGGCACAAGCAGCCACCCAGGGAGCAAGAAATAATAATGTTGGTCAGAGGACCACTGACAGAGCCAATTCTCGGGGACTGGACAGAAGCAGGAGTAACCCCCCCGGTCAGGAGGATGATGGGGTCCGATCCGGAACTGCCTCGACACAGAGGGAGAACTCTAGAACCCCCTCTAGGAGCCACCGATCAGAAACTTCTAGATCAGGGAGTCACCAGTCAGGCAGTAAGAAGACTCCACCCAGGCATGATCAGACCAGGACTCCTTGGGATAAAAAACTCCTAGCTACAAAGATGGACATGGTCGAGATGAGGGGGACAGTCATCAGACCGACCGGTCAAAAGAAAAAGAAAAGGAAGGCATTGACCAGCAAGGAGGAAAAGACTGCCCGGGACATACCGAAAAGCCTCCACTACATCCCGGGTAGCAGCGTAGTGGGAGAGAGGAAGTCCCGCGCAGTAAGTCATCTGAAAAATCTAAGAGCACAATGTTTGATCGGTTAGGAAGACACACTTCCCGAAAGGATCTAAGGGATGTTGTCAGTGACAAGAGAAGGACCATCCTGGTCGAAGGGTGAGATCTGAATTGCCCTGCCAGTCAAGTAGAAATACTTGACGATAGTGTGCCAGATAGAAATGCCCGACCAGGCGGTAAAGACCTTGAGCCCCCGACGGTCGCCCCAGCCATCCAAGCCCAGTTTGATGCGTTAGCGGCTGCAGTTTAAGGTTTGTCAAAAAGACCTTTCAAAATGGATGTTGTAGACCATAGGAGTGGCAGTCCATTTTGTGCCTGGATTAAAGCAGCCCAACCGCCGGCAAAATATAAAGCATCGGTGCTGTCGGTATATACAGAAAAGGCGGATCCCATTAGACATGTTGGGAAATTTGAGGACCAGATGGAACTGCTCGGGGTAAGTGACGATTATCGGTGTAGAGTTTTCCCGACTACATTCTCAGATAATGCCCAGGAATGGTATTGGAAGCTTAAGCCGAATTCCATTACCTCTTGGGAAGCATTCAGGAAAGAGTTTTGTAGACAGTTCAGCGCTGCCCGGACTCCACCAGTTTATGCCAACCACTTGGCAGATATCAACACAAGGAAAGGATGAGTCTCTAAAGAACTATATACAGAGGTTCATGAGAGAAGCCAACTGGGCAACTGTTGTAGGAGATGAGGGGAAGATGGTTGCCATATCCTCTGGAATCACGTATCGGAGCCCTTTATGGGATAGTATACATAGAAATCCAATTTCAACACTTCAACAATTTCTTGACTAAGCGGACAAGTATGTGAAATTGGATGATGCAATCGAGAAAGAGGAGAATGGCATAAACAATCCGGGCGGATCGGCTGACCCTCATAAGAATGGTGGAAACAATCAGAATGGTGGAAAGAAACGTGGTAATAACAAGTCTGACCACCATGAAGAAAAGAAGGCTAAGTCGAGTTCAAACGAAAAGCCAACCAAGCATGAGCCTCAGTTCACTAATTACACCACTCTCTCTGCCAGCCGAGCGGAAATATATCTTGCTAGTCATGAAGATGTTCCCTACAAGAAACCCCCATCCATCAGGAAAGAGATGAGTAAGAGAGACATGAATAAGTTTTGTCGTTTCCATGGAGATTATGGTCACGACACAAACGAATGCAATCACCTCAAGGACAAGATAGAATTTCTTCTCCGGTCGGGCAAGTTGAAAAAGTACCGGGCAGAGACACCCCAAGGAGAAGGAGGTAGCAACAATTCTGTGTTCAAACGACAGAGATCTCCACCCTTGCAACCCGGGCCTGTGGACTTTACCTTAGACACTATATGTGGAGGTCCACACTACTTGGCAAGGGATAGTAACAAAGCAAGGGAGAGGTATGCCCAGACACTTCGACATGAGCGGGAGTGCTAGGATCAGATTTGGTGAACGGAGCGCGATCAGAAACCACTGGAATGGCGAGCATATGAGGATATATTATCACTAAAATACCGCTTTTCAGAGTGGTAGCTTAATTTCAAGTTGTTTAACTTGTTATTTGAGTTTGGTTTATGAGCTGGTTATTTGCTAACCAGTCAATTGTTTATTTTCAAACAATGTTTGTTGTTTAACACTCGTTATTAGACACGTTTTGTCATTTTTAATTTACGAGTAATAAAAGAGACTACGCGCAGCGTGGTCGATTCTTGCTACACATGTGCATGTGTGTTAATTGTCCAAACAGTGTTCAACTGGTCGATACGTTCAAGCAGTGTTCAACTGCTCGAATATTTTCCATATATTTATGTGTTTCACGAGTAATTAACTACTCGAACAGATTTGGTCAAGTAGCAAGTGACCATAGATCTTTCAACCCTCGATCGCTTGGGGGGCACATGGGGTATACTGGTATATAATCTAACACAGGCAATAAGAGCACGAGTTAAGATATTTGTTTTTAGGCTGATTTGTAAATTTTTTTAAGTCAAAAAAGGCCATTAAGCTAACTTGTTTGACAAAGCTTAAGTAACTTGGAATTTTTCAAATTTTCAAGTTAGAAGCAGATATTCGTGTGACAATAAACATTATGCTCATAAAATGTTAGAGCAATAAGAGTATGAGAAAGTATACTTGGTAGGGACTTATGAAATGTCTAGAATTTCTAAGTTAGAAAACTAAGTACTCATGCGAAAATATAAGGCATACATCAGAGTGACTTTACTATTCACAAAAAACTTATAATGTGTTAAGTCTAAAAAGACTTAGAATGTTTCAAGTTAGCAAAGAAAAGTAATGTATAAATGCCAACAGCTCGGTTGTACAAGAAAAATATCAAAGCTGCTAAGCAACAATTGTCTTCACAAAGTATAAGAAAAAAGAGTAAATTATTGGCTAGGTACAAAGTTTTGCTAGTCAGGTGCAAAGTTTTCCTGGTCGGGAGAGCAGATACAACTTCCCTGGTCGTCTGAGCATGTTTCACTGGTTGAGTAGGAAACTCTGTTGATGGATAGGAAGCTCTCAGGTCGGCTAAGAGTGTCTACTGGTCGGGTAAACTAGTCCTTGACTGGTCAACACCATCGTCAACATCCAGGACCTCCTCTGGTCGGAGTAGTTTACTGCCAGATAAAAATGTATGAGAGCAACAATAATAATCTGAAATTTTTGGTGCCTAATTGCATGAACCATAAAGTTTTGTACAAGCCCAAGGAGCTAGGAGGCTGGTGCGTCCGAAGAAGCTGGTGCATCCAAGGAGGCAAGTGCCCGAGCGGGTCCGCGCGCGTCCGAAGGCTAGTGCATCCGAGGAGCAGCTGCGAGTGCCTCTGAGGAGGCAGGTGTCCAAGGAGCAGCTACGTGGCGTCCGAGCAGCTAGGGTGGTGTCCGAGAGGCTGAGGGGCATCTGAGGAATTGGCACATCTGGGGCTGCGTCCGAGCGAATGAAGGCATGTGTCCGATCGGATGGGGGCGTGTCCGAGCAGCCTGGGGGTCTGCGTCTGAGCAATCAAGCGCGCGTCTGAGTGGTTATGCCCTGGCATCCGAGCGGATGGTGGCATGCGTCCGAGCGGCTTGGGGGGCGTGTCCGAGTGGTTAGAAGAAAATGACTGATCGACCATATACATGTTTTCCAATTAGTTGTTTCCGAGGAGTTGAGAAGGGACCAAGGAGCTAGGCTTATCCTATTAGCCACACACATATTCAAGGGGCCAAGGAAATGACCGGTCGGCTAGAGGATCCAAGGAGACAGTAAATCTCAAGAGCATGGGGGACAAACATGTTTTCCTACTCATGGGGTACTACAATAAGATCAACAAGTTGAATTTTAAGGGTTCAACAAGCTTCAAAATAACATCAATGATTATCCTATACCCATGAACCTGAAAGGGCAATGGAAATGGGAAACTAAGACTTACCGTTTTTATGGACAGAAAAGTTCAATCGTGGGTTTACTTCAAAAGTGAAAGTTTTTGGACGACGTGAATAACTACCAGCTAGAGAAAAAGTTTATCATATGAGAAAATCATATAATAAACTTGGGGGGCAAATGTTATCCCCAAAATTTCAGTTTGATGACATGACAATCAGAAGTGACAAGTGACAATGCATGGTCAGTAAATGACACATTAATAGTTAATAAATGTGTTGACCAAGGAAGTGCAAAGGTTGGAAGTTGACCTATGGAGTTGTGATATTACTGGTCAGGAAATGAATTCACCTGGTCGGAAAGTGATTTGGCCGACCATGTAAGGTTTCTGTCCGACCAGTAAGGTTCTTGACCGACCAGTAAAAAATTATGTCCGACCAGTCACTTCAGAAAATAGTGTTATCCGACCAGTAAAGTGTTTTGCTAGACGAGTAAAGTGTTTTGCTAGACTAGAAAAGTGTTTTGATAGACCAGTAAAGTGTTATGCTAGACCAGTAAAGTGTTTTGCTAGACCAGTAAAGTGTTTTGCTAGACTAGTAAAGTGTTTTGCTAGACCAGTAAAGTGTTTTGCTAGACCAGCGATGTGTCGCGCTAGACCAGATATGTGCTAGAGGAGTGCTTGCCTATGCCAACCGGTGAGTTGTCTTGGCCGACCAGTCACTTCGGGGATGGATTTGGTCGGTCCATTGATCAGAATCTCAGAATTACCATCTAGTAAAGCTTCAGTAACGACTTCAACTCGAATCATTTGCAATTGCTGCGGGAATCTCTCAAATATCCCGGAATAATAGCTATATTATTGTAGTTTGAATCTATTTATATTTTAGTTAATTAAAGTTGGTTGGAAGAACCAAGGACCCGGTCAAAGGGATATTTCTGATGTACAATTCATGAGCCTATAAATAAATGGCTCATGGCATCATTTAAGGGGATCTGGGCTTTTGAAAGAAAAAAGAGCTCTCTGGTTTGGAGAACTTGGGACTGCTACTTGGGGCATTCTTGGGGCATTTTCTAAGAGAGTTTAGAGAGAGAAAGCTTGTATTCTCTAGAGAGAGAAACTTTGTATTTTTCTACTTACACTTAAGAAACTCAGTTGACTCAAGTTCATCTGATCTTAAGTGTAGGATATATATATTACAAATCCAAGTGGATTAGGCTATTACCAATAAATTGGGGCTAAACCACTATAAAATTATTGGTGTCGTATTCTCTATTCAATGCTTATTGTCATTTTGACGTCTACTCGTCGTTGGCCAAAATCGTGGTCAACATATATATATATATGGTAAATACTATTTTGGACCCTGTGTTTTGCAAAAGTTACCGATCAGACTCTCTATTTTTGTTAAATGACAATTCGAACCATGTGTTTTGCAAAATGGAACAAAATAATACCCTAAGCCGATTTTAGTCAAACTATTTTTTAATATGACCAAAATGACATCATATTTTACTAATTAATAAATTAATAAAAATATTTTAAATAATAAAAAATTAACATAACTAAATTATAACAAAACTTACATTTACAAACTCTATTATAACTAAAATCATTGAAATCCTAAATCTAAACTAGACTAAATTAAATAATTTTTTTTCTTATTCTTCTACTCGATTTAAGTATAAAATTATAGATTAAACATAACCAAATTTAAAATCAATCTCTATCCTAAATCAATACACAAAATCAATTTTAATCTCATGTTCTTCATCACCATCAAAACCATAAATCTTCAATACAAAATATCACAAAATCAAAGTTTCATTTCCAATAGAAAACTCATACAAATTTTGAGACAACCAGATCAGAAAAAGGAAAAAAAAAATCAAAGTCATCCCCATCTTTACTTTTGCCCAGAAAGCCATCAGCCAAGCTCACATCCTCGTTAAAGACTGCAAGAATGCTGGAGTGCTTGCCTGTTCAACGACCTACAACAAGACGAAGTGCTCACGGTGACGAAGGGCACCGAATCTGCACTAGAGACCCAACGGTGACCCAGCCTCACGACGACCCAGCCCGTTCAAACCGCCACCTTCATTTGACGACGAATACCTCCACCTTTGTCCAGATCTGGGTCGAAGTCGTTGCCTGGTGTAGATCGCCACTCCTGCCGTCCTCGCCGCTGGCCGTGAAGCTCCAGATCCCATATCTACTCATTGTCAAAGGCTTTCGTCTGCAAGCCCCAATCTACAGTAAAGCACCCCTGTTGCTGACATTGATTTGATGTCCTCCGTGACCCATATCTGTAGAAGAAGATCAAGAAGAAAAAGAGGAGGGAGATGGAACGATTTTTCAATTTTGTCTTTTAGTTTCTTTTTAGAAAAAGTTTTGATTGATGTTAAGTTTATTAGTTAATTTTAATTTTATGTTCAATATTTTTTAATTAAATCTGATTTTTTATGTTGATTTTTTATTATTTAAAATATTTTTTATTTAAATTTTTTTTATTAATTCATTGATTAGTAAAATATGAGAGCATTTTGGTCATATTCAAAAATAGTTTGACCAAAATCAGGCATATGATATTATTTTGTTCCATTTTGCAAAACACTGGGTCTGAATTGTCATTTAACAAAATAGAGGGCCCAGTCGGTAAATTTTGCAAAACATATGGTCCAAAATGGTAATTATATATATATATATAGAGAGAGAGAGAGAGAGAGAGAGAGAAATTATGTGGTAAGAGCATTAAAAATAGGCGCATTGATGCACCCTATCATATGTTCGGCCCGTGAATAGTTTTCAGTGAAATTTTTTTATAACCGTGTACATTGTAGTTATTTAGAGCATTCTGCAATTTTTTAGAAAATCCCAAATAATTTATAGCATCGAAAACAAGGTTCAAACAATTTGTTGCACTTGTGACTAATTTTTTTTATGTGCATGGAAAAAAACATGTTTGAACTTTATTTTCGACATTGTAAATTATTCAAAAAAAATCAAAAATTTGTAGGATGCTCTATGTAACGACCCAAAATTTCTAATAAGGCTTAAGGGCATTGATTAGTGTGCCGGGAGGGCATAATTGGTATTTATGTGAATAAATGATTTAATGCATGATTGTGTGGCATGCATGACTATATGATTATGCGGAGATAATTAAGTGCATGTTTATGAGTATTAAATATGCATGTGGGCCCTGTTTTGCTTATAATGGCATATTTGTAATTTTGGCATGTTGAGGGCATAAATGTAATAATATGTGATAAATTTTTGAGACCACATTATTATGTAGATATATTCGCAGGATGTGGCTCGAGATGGTCCTGGTGAGCGGATTGGCGAAATAGTCACGGTGAGGATTAATACCCGGCTCAGGGGGAGCCTGGGGTATTTTTGGGAATTTGGAGAATAATTTGGAAGTTATTAGATATTGGGTAAATAATTGGTAATTAATTGGATGACATGATTAATTAGTGGTTAATAGGGACATTTGAGGAATTAGTTGGAATTGGGAATGAAATGACTAGTTTACCCTTAGATTAATTAAGGAATTAAGTATTATTTGGGGAGGGCAAAATAGGCTTTTCATAAAAAGGGATATGCTCAAAATTGTTTGGGATTAAGGCAGAAAGTTGTAGAAACAACTTTGGCTCTCTCTTCTCTCCCTATCTCACGTATGCTCTCTCTCTCTCTCTCTCATTTTATGCTTTGAGGTTAAGGAAGGAAGGAAAAGGGCAGGGAATTAGGCCTAAGCTGGGAATTCCTTGAAGAAGTTGAAGGACTAAGGAGCTGGTGAATTTGAGTTTAAAGCTTGGAGAAGTCAAGGTTAAGGCTGGTTCTTGGCTGGGAGTTTGAGCTGGGAAAAACAGAGGAGACTTCAAGGAACTAAGCTGAAGTGGTGCAAGGATTTGGCTGGGAAATTGGGCTTCAATTTGGGGTAAGTTCTTCTCCTTGTTCTTGTTAGAGGATTTTGATTGTTGGGTAGAGTTTTGCTGCTGAATTGGATATTAACTTTGGTATTATAGTGTGATTTCTATGATTGAATTGAACGGTGATTCCTACTGATTTGGGGTATTGACTCTGGTTTAATTGTTTAGGAGATTAATGATTACAGTATGTGGTTAATTCTTAATTCGTAGCTAGTTTGGAGTTGAATTAAGGAAGTTGGTTGGGTGAAATTCTGAGAAGTTTTCAGGTTTTTAGTTAGGGTTCTTGAGCTTCAAAGCTTAGTTTTGATCTCTGTGTTTGGTGAGGTTCTTAGCAAAGTTTTGATGTTATTGTGTTGTTTTAGATGAGCTATAGTGATTTATGTGGTTAATTTTGGGTTTGGAGATCTTGAGGGATGGATTTTTGGAGCTTTGGCTCGGGAAAATTCGAAGAGAAAACCCAGAAATTTGCAGGTCGGGTTGCAGCGCTGTAGCGCTAGGTTGGGAGCGCTACAGCGCTAGGCTGTGGTTTCTGGGGGACTAGAGTCTCTAACTCTAGCGTTGTAGTGCCCAGTAGGTAGCGTTGTAGCGCTACTCAACTTCCAAAACTTGGTTTTTGGGTACTTTTTAGGGTTTTTGCTCGAGAGCTCGGGGGACGGTTTCACCACTTCGTTTGGTGGAATTAGAGGTCCCGAGAGCGCGGGTTTGGTCCCGGGATTGTTCTTTGGAGTTTAAACTCATCGAAGTACCATTTATGGATTGTGACTAGGTTTATCGCCAAGGCTCGGAGCTAAGGATCGTGCTCGGAACCATTCCACCTTCTCCGCTCGAAAATTAAAGGTAAGAAAATTGCACCCTTATGTGACTGTGTGGGACTGAGATTCCATGCATTTGAATGCATATGTTATGTAATTGTGATATGCCGTGTGAGCTAAACTAAACGACCTAAGAGTGTCGGAACTGATATTTGCGCATAGGACGCGGCTTAACCATCGGTAGCTGAGGACATCTTAATAGTCACTGAGCTCGGCTTTAGTGGGCTGGAGTCAGTGGGTCAAACATTGGGCTCGGCCTAAGTGAGTTGGAGATAGTGGGTTAATAGAGGGTTGTTGTGATAAATTTATATTCGATTTAAATACGCAAGTGCACGTAGTCACACAAGCAATACAATGATAAGTAAATCGTCTCCAAATGGATTGCAAATATAGAAAAATAAGCAAAACAATTACTGAACAACTTATAAGTACTAAAACTCAAATGGGTTGTCTTTAGGCTAAACAAATTATTTAAAAGATGGAAATACTGAAATTAAAAACTGAACTGAAAAAGAAAATTGAGAGAAATATATGGAGTGCAAAATGGACTTGAATTATTGAATTCCCCTATATTAATCATCCTGAACAAATTGCGGACAGATTGCGGCAACAATATTCTAGCAAAACTCTCAGGTTAACAAGAATTCATTTAAACACTCATAAAACTTTCCCAAATTTTATGACATTAATTCTTTTACCTAATTAAACATATTCCTATGTAAAATCAGATTTAAGAATGTAATTCAAAGTTTAATTCTCAAAAGTTACACAAGGCAAATAACACATCCCTATGTTACTTACTAACATAACCTAACCTAGATTATGACTTGTGTCATCCAAGTTCTTCCCATTACATTTAATCCTTCCAGCATTAAACATAATTAAATATCTTGCCATTGTTGGCCAAACAACAACAAGAAATTAATATAAGCACACTTGAATGAACAATAGAGATTTTACTAAAATAAAGTGGAAGAAATTGCTAGATTATAACATAGGGTTCATTAACAATTCAAGCCACCTAAAAATTAGTTCATGGCTGAGTTAATAAACATTAATCCACAATCAAAACAGCCCATAATATTCATATTTAGAAATCAACTCAGAAAATATAAAAATAAAGTGTAGGAATAGAAGAAGGAACAAATCCAATTGATGCTTGAGCTTCTCCTTTTTCGTACTCCTTCCTTCAAGCTGATTTATGGGTTTCTCTCTTTTTCTTTGCTGGTTTTTTCTTTCCAAAAATGGCTACATGCCTCCTATTTCGGTTGATGCCTCATTAAGTGTATTCTATGTTTCCTCCTTTAGCCCTCAAAAGTACAATATTGCCCTTCCTACTAAAAAAAATGTGAGTCTCCTCTTCTCTTTTGTCCTTTTCTCCCAAATGTTGACTAATGCTTTCTGTCCTTGCCACCTCAACCAATATTCCAACTCACCCATTTACTTGCCACGTGCTCTATGTGCCCAAAAGCTGCCAGATCAAAATGCTTCAGCAAAAACTATTTTGCTGCAGCAAAACCTGATAATTCAGCCATCAAAAATTAAACTTAAATAGTTTCACATGCTAGTTCATTCCTTGTGCAAATATTTATCCATGAAACTACTACTTTTAACCCATTAGCTATTAAAAACTACAAAAATAATTAAACTTAAGTAAAATCATAAAAACACCAAAGTTAGCTACAAAAGCTAAAAATTAACTATCATCACCCACGATTTTTCCACAATTATAAGTTCAAAAGCACATGAAATAACTCTTTATTCAAGAGTTATCATACCCCCAAATTTACGACATTACTCGTCCTCGAGTGATGACTCTAAAAACAAAACACAAATAACAAAAGGACACAAAAGGCACAAACTAAACAACAAAAGACAAGGAAACAACAAAGACAAAACACAACAACAGTAGACAACCTTTGCTATGTCAATGGTAAAAAGGGGAAGGCTCTCAGGAAATTTTATTTTTGAATAAGAGAAGTTGAATTTCAATCTTTCACAAGTTGTAAACTAAATTCTTCAAGCATTAATGATGCTGCCAAAATATGAATCAAGTGTTTCACCCTTTAGTGCATGCATAACTTTTCCTAAACAATTTCAATCACCAAAAACCAAGCTAGACCTTGGTCCTCAAGCTTAAATAATGTCTCCATAAGTTACTTAGTAATTTCTTCTCCACTAATGTAGACAAACACCACACCAAAGATCAATAGGACTTTATCAAGCTTGTAATGATAGGCTTGGGTGAAGGTAGGATAAGAGAGACAAATTTTGGCTCAAATCACCCAAAGCACCTCAATCTTTCTAGGACCTAAATACATAAATGCACACATTAATTTCCCCCAAAGAAAACCCCACAACACAATATAAATCTTTCCACTAGCCTTTATTACTAACATACAAAGACAAAAACTAAAATAACTTTTCCTTTATTTGAAGAGTTACACCCCCAAACTTATTTACAAACATACATACTTTTTGCTCTCTCTTTTTTTTAGATGCTTTGATGCAAGGGAGTGCACTCTTTCATTTTTTTTTCTTCTTTTTTTTTTGATGTTCTATTTTTTTTAGAATGAAGATTAACAACTAGATGGCAAGAGAACAAGAAAATTGAGAACACACTCTCCCCCCAAACTTAAAATCAACATTGTCCCCAATGGTGAAAACAAGCAAAAGAAGAAAAGGAAAACGCTCACCCAATTTTCTCTCATCCACTCAACCCCCCAAAATGCACAACAAATAAATCCTATAAAGATCAAGGTGCTAAAAGGGTGTGGTGAAAAGAGGTGAATATATATATGTAAAGGTAGGCTAATGAGTGGCTAAGAAAGAAAAGTGACACTTAAGCTCAATGGGGTGACAAGGGATAAACATGCATACAAGGTAGGCTTCAAAGGCTCAAATGGTCCAAAGATGGCCTAAATCACGTCATCGGTGTGGTGTTGTCTAGGATTTCGCCTCAAGGAGAATTACTAAGTAATTCTAGAAACTTAAGCTCTCACAAGAAACTAGCTCTTTCTAGGGTCTCAAAATTTGTTTAATGAAGCTATGCACATACTAAAAAGAGAAACACTCTCATCAATCAATTGCTAGCAACATTCATACCCAAAGAATTTTGTTTAAAATTTATGAAAGAAAGACATTCAGCTTAAAAGTGTTTTTAAAGTGTTGCAAATCGTCATTGAACCCCCTAGTTAAACACTAACAAAAGCAAAGAGTATCCTTAAAATATTAACTAAACAACAGGACAAGAACATAACAATCAACAAGACAACACAGAAGAAATAAAAAACAATAGACAATGAACAAGATAGTTCAAAACAGCAATTAAGGACCGAATATTAAATACAGATCAAAAGGTGGGCTAAAGAGGTTTCCTGTGCCTATTCCTCGGAATCAGCATCTGAAGGAATAGGGTCATCATGAATAACTGGAGCGGTCCAAACCTCCAAGATGGAGCAGGGGAACACTGGAAATGCTGCAGTCAGTTTGGTGAAGTTCCACTGAAGGGACTTGATGAGCGCGGCATCCCGTTGTTTAGTGTACTTCCAGTAATCATGCTACTGAGTTTCCAGGGACACTAGCCACCCAAGAATTTCCCTCTGTAGAGCAATGAGGTCTGTGAGTGCAGGAGCAAGAGGCGGAGCTGTGGAGGCATGGTGGATGGCCAAGCTGCTGAGGCAGACGTGCGGCTCTGACCAGTGATAGTGAAGTCGATGTCCTGGTGCTCGAAGAGTACATCCTCTGTGGAGGCAAAAGGCACCCCAGCTCGAATGCACAGCTGTGTGATGAGTTATGGAAATAACAACTTTCCCTCTTTCTTCTTGGCACAGCTAGTAATCTGCCTGGAGATCAACTGGCCCACATCAAGCCAGCTAGCATACAACATAGTAGGAGCACCCTCTTCTTGGACACCATAGTGTCATGCGTGGTGGGCAACAAGCGACATTTGAGAAAATTTAACCACACTCCAGCTTCTGGCAAAATAGAGGTCTGCAATAGAGTGCGCACACCACCAGAAGAGATACACCACTGAGCGTTGGGGGCTGCGACATGTTGTAGCGCCTTGTCAAATTTTTCTAGTTAAGGGGCCAAGACCATCTCATTATATGCGGCGCACTCAACATTGGCTAACCCAAAGAGTGAATTAATAGCCTCACCAGAAAAGGAGACAACCTTGCCTTGAACAATTACTTCAGAATTATCAGAAGAGGCTATGTTGGCATAAAACTCTCGCACCAATGGGATGATAGCATGCGTCGGCTTTTGACAACAAACCTCCCAATCGTGCTGCTCAATGACACTACTGATAAATTTTGGCACCTCAACAGTGGTGGGTAAGAATCCTTTTTCTGGGAGAAACTTCTTGGTTTTAATGGATTCATATTGTGCCTAAGCCTAAGCAGAAACAAACTTTTTAGTGGGGCCTGAAGGGACCGATTTTTTCTTGGTGGATGGGGTCGGTACAGCACTGGGTGCTGGCTGGGAGGCAGCTTTGGTGGTAGTGGAGGTCTTTTGTTTCTTGGGAGGAGGTGCAACGTATGTGGGTTTGGCAGCTTTCTTGGATTTGGGTCGGGTTGGTGTTGATTTGGTGGCTGGTGGGGTAGTTTTGGTGGGGGTAGGAGCATTTATAGTGGCTAGGGAAGGCAGGAGTAATGGGGCAGTGGGAAGTTGTGGGGATTTTGGTGGGGCAGTGGTGGGTTTGGATTTCTTTTTGGTTGGTTGTGGGATAGAGGTTGGCTTAGATTTTGGTTTGTCTGGTGGTGAGACAGTGGATGGTGGGGTAGATTTGGGGATAGTGGTTGGCGGTGGGGTAGAGGTTGGTTTGGGTTTCTTTCTCTGGGCTCGTGTTTTAATGGTCATTTTGGGAAAAAAGGGAGCAGCTAAATCACAAGGCAACAAGACAGCAAAATGAGCACCCAATCAACACGTATTCTGCTTATCAACAGATCACCCCCCAATTTCCAAATCAACAGAACAACAAAATACCACAACAACATAAGAGCCCTGAACTATATTGCCAATAAAATCTCCAATGGCTGCCCCCAAACTTCAAATATTCACTGACTAAGAGCCCAATAGTATTCACAAGATTGTAAGAGGACAAGGAAATTAATACCCCAATTTTTTTTTTGAGTGGCTTGACGGAGAGAAATGGTGGAGACTCGGCTAACTGGCACTTGGGACTGGTGAAGATGCACAGGGGCTCGGATGGATGTGGTGGGGGCTTCGACTTGGAGAAGCCTAGGCACCGAGGGGGTGTAGCCAAAATAGCTCGGGTATGGGTCTAGGTGCCCAGAGAACTCGTGCCTCTGCGTGGCTCATGAATGGAGCAAGTATGTCTGGGCTCGGACGCGCCTGGTATGCCGAGATGGTGCGAGGGGCTGGTGGGTTTTAGGTCACACCTGGCCAAATGCGCGCCTGGGGGTGGTTTTGGTGACTTCAGTCAATTGGATGGAAAGGAGGTGGCGCGCACATAGAGCCGCACTTGAGTGGAAACCACACCTGGTGCTTCGATGGTGCTGGGCGCTCAGAACCGTGTGCTTGGGTCTGGGCTGGTGTGCTTGGGTCCCCACAAGGCAATGGGTCTGGATAGAGACAATGGGTGGGTGGTGGTGGTGGCGGTGGCTCTCGGATCTGGGCAGGGAGATGATGAGGGTGGCGATGGAGGAGGGTTTCTGTGAGATTGTATGCGATGAAGGTTGTTGAAAGTGAATAGGGTATCTGGGTTTATATTAACTTATATATATTTTATTTATATAGTATAGATGTTAATGATATTAGACATATATCTATGATATTGTGTATATTTTATAATACATATATATTTGTATATACATATAAATTTCTGTATACACATATATATTATTAGATATAATAATTTTTTTATATATAAATATATATATATAGTATATATAGATATGTGTTTCTCTGAATGAACCCACGACCCAAAATTGAGCCTGCCCAAATTGCCACCACTTTGCATAAGTCTTGCTTCAGCAACCCAAATTTGACGTAACTCCTTTTTTTTCGGAAATATTTGCGCGCATTTTGCTTATGCAAAACTTTCGTAAAACCATCAGACCCCCAAAGTTACTACCAAAACATCATTTGCTTGCTTTCTTGGCACCTGAAACATCAAAATACACATAAAACCACTCCAAAAGCATCACAATAAAATGGAATTAAATTACAAAAAATAAAAATAGTTCAAAACACTTATATATATATTTATACATATATTTTTGTCTTTTCTTTCCCTTCTTTTTCTCCTCTTTTTTTTTACACTTTTATTTTGCACCTTCTTCTTTTTGGGTTGCCTAAATTTAGTGTCTGAATCACTAGACAACCCAAAACAACAACGGTTTTAAGGATCCTCCAAAGTGATGGAGGTCTTCTCGCGGTCGACCTCACCTCCCCAATAATGTTTCAGCCGCTGCCTATTCACTTTAAATTCCCTTCCGGATTGATCTTCCCGAACTTCAACTGCTCCAAAGGGGTAACCTTTCACCACGGTGAATGGGCCAGACCAGCAGGACTTCAACTTGCCAGGAAACAACTTCAGGCGTGAGTCGAAGAGTAATACTTTTTGCCCCTTCTCAAAGACTCGAGCTTGAATTTTATAATCATGCCACCTCTTAGTGTTCTCCTTGTACAACTTAGCATTTTCATAGGAGAACAACCTCATCTCTTCCAGCTTATTTAACTGTAACTTTTGAGCTTCTCCAGCAGCTTGGAGATCCATATTCAACTTCTTAGTGGCCCAATATGCCTTATGCTCCAACTCAACGGGCAAATGGCAAGCTTTCCCCAAAACCAAACGATACGGTGACATTCCCAAAGGGGTTTTGAAAGCCGTTCGATAGGCCCAAAGAGCATCATCCAATTGCTGAGACCAATCCTTTCTACTAGGATTCACCACTTTCTCTAGGATTCCCTTGATCTCCCTATTGGATATTTCTGCTTGAACATTTGTTTGGGGGTGGTAGGCGGTGGCAATCTTGTGCTTCACACTATATTTGGCTAACAAAGCTGCCAAAATCTTGTTCACAAAGTGGGTTCCTTCATCACTTATAAGCGCCCTTGGAGTGCCAAAACGGGTGAACACATGCTTATGTAAGAACTTCATGACCACCTTTGAATCATTAGTAGGACTTGCCACTGCTTCAACCCACTTAGAGACGTAGTCAACTGCCACCAAGATATACAAATTTTCAAATGATGGTGGAAATGGCTCCATGAAGTCGATTCCCCAAACATCGAACAATTCCACTTCAAGGATGCTATTCAAAGGCATTTCACTCCGTGCTGAAATATTTCCAACACGCTGGTAGTGGTCACATCTCTTAGCAAATTCATGAGCATCCTTGAAGATAGAAGGCCAAAAGTACCCTGATTGAAAAGCCTTAGCGGCTGTCCTTTGCCCACCAAAATGTCCACTATAAGGAGTTGAATGACAATGCTCTAGTATGCTAGAAACTTCATCCTCAGGCACACAATGCCTCATGATTCGATTTGAACATTGCTTGTACAAATAGGGCACATCCCAATAATAGAATCTCACATCATGAAAGAATTTCTTGAGTTGCTGCCTATTCAAATCAGGTGGCTGCAAACCACTCACCAAATAGTTGACAAAATCAGCGTACCATGGTGTAGTGACTTGGTTCACAACCAACAACTGTTCATCGGGGAATGTCTCTTTAATAGGCCCTTCATTTTTCTTTTCACTTCCAGCTTCAAGTCTAGATAAATGGTCAGCCACTTGGTTCTCCGTTCCTTTTCTATCCCGAATTTCCAAGTCAAATTCTTGAAGAAGCAACACCCATCGAATAAGTCTTAGCTTAGCATCCTTCTTAGCAATTAGATACTTGATCGCTGAATGATCAGTGTAAACCACCACTTTAGTCCCCACAAGATAAGCTCTAAACTTGTCAAAAGCAAACACCACCGCCAAAAGCTCTTTCTCGGTGGTGGTATAGTTCAATTGAGCATTGGCTAATGTCTTGCTTGCATAATAAATGGAATGTAAGACCTTCTCTTTTCACTGCCCAAGTACGACACCCACAACAAAGCCACTAGCATCGCACATCAATTCAAAGGGAAGAGACCAATTCAGAGCTACAATGATGGGTGTTGTAACGACCCAAAATCACTAATAAGGCTTAAGGGCCTTGATTAGTGTGTCGGGAGAGCATAATGAATGCTATTGATTTAAATGTGTAATTATGTGATTAATAGTGTTTATATGATAATTGATGATAATATGAAATATATATGTGAAATGTGAGAACCACATTATTATGTGGATAAATCTGCAGCCGGCGACTTGGGGGCGATTCTAGGGCTAGATAGCGGGAAAAGTCACAACGGGGCATTATGATTGACTGTGGACAAGTCAAGGGTATTTTAGGTATCGGATAGTGATTTGGGCTATCGGGTTATGAAAATAAATAATTGGAGATATATTTGAGGTTAGGATGTCTAGGCGGGATTATTGGGGGATTTTACTGTTTTGCCCTCGGGGACGTTTCCAGCACCCCGAGCTTTGGGATTAGTCTAATAACCTAAAGATATACTTGGAAAGACTTAGAAAATACTAGACATAGAAATTAAACCGACCTTTCTCTCCTTCTCTCTCCTCTCTTTCTTAAGGAAGAAGAACAACTCTGAAATTGCAAGAGAAACCAGCAGAATTTCTGGGAATTGAAGGGGATAAGCCAGAGGATTAACTCAAAAACCAATCAAGGACTGAATTAGAGCCAAGGTAAGCATTGATTTTCGTTCTATGGTTGGGAACTTTAAGAAAAATGGCTGAGTTTTTAATAGTTGTGATTTTGATATTCAAGGTGGAGTTTGAGGCTTGAAACTTTGAAGATAGGTCAGGGGATTCTTGGAGGAACGATTCTACAGCTGAGGTAAATTTCAATTCAAAGTTTGATGGTTGAATTTTAGTATTTCCATGGCTGGTCTTGAGTTTTTAGGTTTGAAATCTCAGAGATTGGAATTGGGATCTTGGTGAGTGTTAGGCTGGATTTTTGGTGGAATTGTGTTGTTTAAATCATTCTAATGATGTTGTTATTAATTGATTTTGAGTTGGGAGCTTTGGGATGGCCTAAAGTGAGGTTTAGAGGTTGAAAATGGTGGGTTTTTCTGGGTTCAAAGGGTCGGGCCGCGGCATAGTTCTTGGTGAGCCGCGGCCCTTGGAAGCTGAGATGTGTTGAGGAAGGGGGGCGGGCCGCGGCATGGTCCATGTAGGGCCGCGGCCCTTACCTGTTTTTGTGCCTTAGGAGGGCTCTGTTTGGGGCCATGTCGTGGCATGGATGGCCTATGCCGGGGCCCTTAAGGGATTTTGGGATTTTAGGCTTGGGAATTTAACCTAGGGTGCTCGGGATTGAATCTTTTACTATATTTGGTGAAGTTCAATGTTCCGGGGACTAGAACTTGGTTTAGAAACTCATTTAAGATTTTTAATGGTATCCTTCATCATGGTTGTGACTAGGTGCTAAGCTAGGGCTCGGGGATTGGATCGCGGTCAAGGAGTATCGCCCGTAACTAGTTCATCTAGAAGCCAAAGGTAAGAAAACTACACCCGGTTGAATATTTGAACGGGACTAAGGGCTCCCTGATATATATGATTGAAAGAATGGTATTATGCCATGTAAATTGTAAACCAACGACCTAAGTGTGCCACAGTTAACTTGTGCAATTGGCACAACTCGGACACTGGTATCCGAGGACAGCTTATTATGCACTGAGCTCGATTTAAGCGGGCCGGAGTCAGTGGGTTAAACAGAGGGTGTGACCTAAGGTGTCGGCCCTAGTATTTGTGTTAGTTGATTATTATATTTGGCTATGGATGTGATTAATGAGATTGTTGAATAATCTAAGTATGGATGAGGTTATTTGTACCTTGAAGTATGCTTATATGCTATGGATTGAATATTTGAACATGCTTATTAGAATATTTGTTTGATGATATTGTATATGCTGTGTATGTTGTTTTTCTTTCTGGGCCTTGGCTCACGGGTGCTGCGTGGTGCAGGTAAAGGCAAGGGCAAGATTGATCAACTCTGATTGGAGAGCTCTGCAGGGTGAATGTACATGTCAGGCCGCTCAGCCGCCACGGTTGAGGAGATTACAGGGACGAGAGGACCAAAACCTTGTATTTTTCCTTAGTATGGCTAATGTTTACTCTTAACTGTTAAATTTTGTAAACAAACTTTTAAACATTGTACTTTTGGGGATCCCTTTTGTAAATTGTTTATAATTTATAAAATGTTTCTTTGAGGCCAAAATGTCTTTTAGCCTTAGAACACTTTAGCTAATGACACGCTTTGAATAAACGACTTGATTAGCAAGTCTCACACCTTTATAAACACACAGTGTAGCGGTCTTGGCTATCCAGGGTGTTACAGGTGTGGTGATAAGAGCTTTCTTCAAAGTCACAAATGCTTCTTGACACTCTTTGGTGAACTCAAATGCTCGATTTTGCTCAAGTAAGGAACAAAGGGGCTTAGAAATCTTTGAAAAATCTTTTATAAACCTTCTATAGAAGTCCGCGTGTCCCAAAAAGCTTATAATCCCCTTGACTGTAGTAGGTGGTGGTAATTTTTCAATGACTTCCAGCTTTGCTCTATCCACTTCTATTCCCTTGTTAGAAATTCTATGGCCCAACACAATGCCTTCTTGCACCATGAAATGGCATTTTTCCCAATTGAGTACCAAATTCGTTTCTTCACATCTCGCCAAAACTTGCTCCAAGTTAGCCAAACAAGTATCAAAGGATTCCCAAACACTGAAAAATCATCCATGAAGACTTCAAGAGACTTCTCTACCATATCTGAAAATATCGCCATCATACAATGTTGGAAAGTGGCGAGGGCATTGCACAACCCAAACGACATCCTTCTAAAGGCAAAGGTGTCATAAGGACAAGTAAAGGTAGTCTTCTCTTGGTTTTCTAGCACGATGGAAATCTGATTATAGCCTGAATACCCGTCAACGAAACAATAAATCTCCTTTCCTGCCAACCGGTCAAGCATTTGATCAATGAATGGCAGCGGGAAGTGGTCTTTCCGAGTAGCCTTATTCAACTTCTGATAGTCCATACAAACACGCCACCCCATCACTTGTCTTGTGGGAATCAACTCATTATTTTCATTAGCCACCACCGCGACTCCACCTTTCTTAGGAACACATTGAATCGGGCTGACCCAAGAACTAAACAATTCCATAATCAAGCCATTTAATTATCTATTTTCTAACAACTTCCTTCATGATAGGATTAAGCCTTCGCTGCTGCTCAACAAAATTATTACAACAATCCTCCAACAGAATTTTATGCATACAAAATGAGGGGCTTATACCATTGATATCCACCATGGTCCAACCAATGGCCCTTGTATATTTCTTCAAAACAGGCAGCAACAATTGCTCTTTTTCAGCTCCTAACATGGCTGAAATAATCACAGGCAAAGTCTCATTATCTCTCAAATAAGCATATTTCAAGTGACTAGGCAAGGGCTTCAACTCTAATTTTGGTGGCTCTCGAATAGAAGGCCTAGGAGGCTTAAAATTCCCTTCCGACAAGTTCAATGACTCAAAAGGCCTCCTAAATTTAGCAAAGGGCTGCTTTGACTCCACTCATGTAACTTGGCTATCTTCCTCTTCACTTAAGTCTTCAAGCTCTTTAAGTGACCTCACCCCCACTCCATCTTTAAAAGCTTCCTTGTGGAATTTTTCAATGACAATAGACTCAATTACAATTAGCTTAGAACATTCCTCAATCTCATCCGGAAACATCATAGCATTAAACACATTGAAAGTCACTTGTTGGTCACTCACCCTCATAGTAAACTCCCCTTTTTTTACATCAATCAAGGTCCTCTCGGTAGCTAGAAATGGCCTACCCAAGATAATAGGAACATCTCTACCCGCTTCATAATCAAGAATGATGAGATAAGTCAGAATAATGAATTTATCAACTTGCACGAGTACATCTTCAATTTTTCCTTCCGGGTGTGCCATAGAACGATCCGCTAATTGCAAAGTGACTGTGGTTGGTCTTGCTTCTCCAATCCTCAACTTCTTGAAAATTGACATGGGCATCAAATTGATGCTAGCCCCCAAGTCACAAAGTGCTCTACCAACGTCTTTACCACCAATAGAACAAGGAATTGTGAAGCTGCCCGAATCTTTCAATTTAGGAGGAATTTTATTCTTCAATATAGCACTACAACCTTCAGTCAACGCCACCATTTCAAATTCACCAAGCCTCTCTTCTTAGTTAAAATATCCTTAAAAAACTTCACATAGTTGGGTATTTTCTCCAAAGCTTCCACCAACGGTATATTGGTGTGAAGTTGTTTCAAAGCATCTAAAAATCTCTGGAATCATCTTGTTGTTGCTTTTGAAAGCGCTGAGGAAATGGTGGAGGTGGCTTGCTCATAGGCTTCTCTGTAGCATTTTGCTGAGGAATTGCTGCAGCAATTGCTTCAGGATCAGCATTTACAAATTTTGAATTCATAGCTTTGTCTCCTTTGTCCATACTACTTTGGATTGAAGTGGGCTTGCTGTTTCTCTTACAATTTTTCGTAGTCAATTCTAGATTTTTACCACTCCTCAAGGTAACCTCCTTGCAATGCTCCTTACCATCTTTCCTTGGGTCTTTGGTATCACTAGGCAAAGTGCCTTGTGGTCTATTCCTTAGCTCATTAGCTAGCTGCCCCAATTGAATCTCTAGGTTCCCCAAGGATGCCGCTTGGCTCTGAATCACAACATCATTCTTGGCCATATATTCTTTCATTAAACTTTCCAAAGAGCTTGATTGAGACACTTGAGAAGGAGGTGCTTGAGCCCTTGGTTATTGTTGAGAAAACCCTGGTGGATATGTAGGCTTGTTTTGCATTGGTGCTCCGCTTGAACTAGCTCCTTGACCCCCCCATGAGAAGTTTGGATGTTGCCTCCACCCCGGATTATAAGAGTTAGAATATGGGTTATTTCGGTTGGCATTTTGATTCCCCACATAACAAACTGAAGTGGGATTCGAAGGACAAATATCAAATGTGTGCCCATCTCTATAATAAAAACAAGATACATTGGCAACTTGTCCCATAGCAGCTGGTTGTACCATTCTCCCCAAACTCATGTTCTTGAGAAGGTTATTCATTGAAGAAACTTGAGCGGTCAAAGTTGTCAATGCATCCGCTTCAAGTATACCAGTCACTTTTCAACTTGTTAAGGCTCTAGCATTTGACCATTGATAATTGTTGCTAGCTATCCTCTCTAAAATCTCACAGGCTTCATTGTAGGACTTAGAGAGAATAGCCCCATTAGCTGAAGCATCTAACACCATACGAGTGAAAGAATTGAGCCCATAGTAGAAAGTTTCCATTTGTATACAATGCGGAATCCCATGGTGTGGGAATTTCCTCAATCACTCCTTGAATCTCTCCCAAGCTTCACAAAATGATTCATCTTCCAGCTGCTAAAATGACATAATTTCATTGCGAAACTTGGCATTTTTGGTGGGAGGAAAGTACTTCATCAAGAATTTCTCAGCCAACTCATTCCATGTAGTCACCGAGTCATTAGGAAGGGTGTTTAACCAAGCTCTAGCTCTATCCCTCAAAGAGAAAGGGAACAATTTCAACCTTAGGGCCTCGTCACTTACTCATTGTAGCTTGAAGGAATCACTCACCTCCAAAAGTGAACGAAGATGAAGATGAGGATCCTCAGTAGGCAGCCCACTAAATTGACCCACTGTTTGCAACATTTGGAACATAACGGGCTTTAACTCAAATTAGGGAGCTTGAATTTCAGGCCTAACAATGCCCGGATTGAGCTCATTGAACATGGGGGTAGCATACTCCCTTATGGCTCTCTCTCTCTCTATCATCAGCCATAGCAATTGCGTTAGTGACATTATTAGCACCCTCAACTCCTTCAACCTCTTCAGCCATATTAAGATTGTTTTGAGCCCATTGTTCCCTTAGTCTTCTTCTAACTGTTCTTTCAATCTCAGGGTCAATAGGAGCTAGTTTAATGTCTTCTTGCTCGTTCATATAGTAAATCACCTAAGAAAACACAAGAGCAAGCAAACAAAGTCAGCTCAACAAAGAAAAATAAATAGATTTCAAGTAATTGATATTACAAAAATTTCTAATTCCAATCCTCGGCAACGGTGCCAAAATCTTGTTGTGATAAATTTATATTTGATTTAAATACGCAAGTGCACATAGTCACACAAGTAATACAATGATAAGTAAATTGTCTCCACAGGGATTGCAAAATAGAAAAATAAGCAAAACAATTACTAAACAACTTATAAGTACTAAAAATCAAATGGGTTATTTTTAGGCTAAACAAAGTATTTAAAAGATTTGGGTTAAATGGGTTAACTGCATTTACTTGAAGGGGACTCAGATTTGGGATTACAATTTGCACCATGATTCAAGTTGGTATTGGAAAAATCTGATCAAGATCAACAAAGCTCTCTCTTTTTCTTTGCTGGATTTTGTTTTAGCAAATGGGAAATTGGTTTTGTCTAGGCTTTATCACCTGTTTCTAACTAGCAGCCCTAAGCCTATCATGAAAGCAGTTTGGTGTTCTATTTCAGTGCCAAATCACAAGTTCATTCTATGGCAAGCTGTTCATCAAAAGTTGGCCACAAGGGATATGTTACTTTACTGTCATATTCCTCTTCCTTCTTTGATGTGCCCGATTTGTGACCAAGTGCCTGAAAGTCACTCTCATTTATTCTTTGAGTGTGTCTTTTCAAGGAGAGTAGTGCAGTCTATCTTTGAGTGGTTGCAAGGTCTCTGTTGGCCCTCTAAATTCTCTGACTGGTGCAATTGGCTGGAGGCAGACATGAAAAGTTTCAAGGACCGGATCACTCTAGCTGTTCTTGCAGCTTCAGTTTATTACATTTGGTATACTCGGAATAGATGCCATTTTGACAGTAGTTGTCTTATGATTCCTTCTGTAATCAGCTTGATTAAATCATCTGTTTCAGCTAGAATTCTTGGCTTTAAGCTTAGATCTAAGTCTGTGGCTTCTAGAGCTAATCAAATGATTCAGTTTATTTCTAGTCTGTATTGAGTTGGAGCTTTTTTAACTCTGGTTTGTTATCTGTACTGGTTGTGTGTTGATCAATAAATTTCTTTTTCTTGATAAAAAAAAAAGTATTTAAAAGATGGAAATACTGAAATTAAAAACTGAACTGAACAAGAAAACTGAGAGAAATATATGGATTGCAAAATGGACTTGAATTATTGAATTCTCATATATTAATCATCCTTAACAAATTGCAGACAGATTGCGGCAACAATATTCTAGCAAAACTCTCAGGTTAACAAGAATTCATTTAAACACTCATAAAACTTTCCCAAATTTTATGACATTAATTCTTTTACCTAATTAAACATAATCCTATGTGAAATCAGATTTAAGAATGCAATTCAAAGTTTAATTCTCAAAAGTTACACAAGGCAAATAACACATCCCTATGTTACTTACTAACATAACCTAACCTAGATTATGACTTGTGTCATCCAAGTTCTTCCCATTACATTTAATCATTCTAGCATTAAACATAATTAAATATCTTGCCATTGCTGGCCAAACAACAACAAGAAATTAATATAAGTACACTTTAATGAACAAGAGAGATTTTACTAAAATAAAGTGCAAGAAATTGCTAGATTATAACATAGGGTTCATCAACAATTCAAACCACCTAAAAATTAGTTCATGACTGAGTTAATAAACATTAATCCACAATCAAAACAGCCCATAATATTCAGATTTAGAAATCAACTCAAAAAATATAAAAATATAGTGTAGGAATAGAAGAAGGAACAAATCCAATTGATGCTTGAGCTTCTCCTTTTTCGTACTCCTTCCTTCAAGCTAATTTATGGGTTTCTCTCTTTTTCTTTGCTGGTTTTTTCTTTCCAAAAATGGTTGTCTGCCTCCTATTTCGGCTGATGCTTCATTAAGTGTATTCTAGGTTTCCTCCTTTAGCCCCCAAAAGTACAATATTGTCCTTCCTACTAAAAAAAACGTGAGTCTCCTCTTCTCTTTTGTCCTTTTCTCCCAAACGTTGACTGATGCTTTCTGTCCTTGCCACGTGTTCTATGTGCCCAAAAGCTGCCTAATCAAAATGCTTCAGCAAAGATTGTTTTGCTGCAGCAAAACTTGATAATTCAGCCATAAAAAATTCAACTTAAATAGTTTCACATGCTAGCTCATTCCTTGTGCAAATATTTATCCATGAAACTACTACCTTTAACCCATTAGCTATTAAAAACTACAAAAATAATTAAACTTAAGTAAAATCATAAAAACACCAAAGTTAGCTACAAAAGCTAAAAATAAATTATCATCACCCACGATTTTTCCACAACTATAAGTTCAAAAGCACATGAAATAACTCTTTATTCAAGAGTTATCAAGGGTGCGGCCTAAGTGCGTCGACCCTGAGTATTGTATAATGATTGTGATAAAATGTTGACTATGAATGTGTTTACTGTTACTAATCTGATGCTTGTGGCTTATTGAATGCCTTGATAATAGACTGGTGATTCTTTGTTTATCGTCACTGATTTTGTGCCTGTTATGGCCTGCTTAATATCTGGTTAATATCACTTGAATCATTTGATTGTTTGGATTGTTTATGCTATGCTATATAGTTATCTTGATGGGCCTCATCTCACAAATGCTACGTGGTGCAGGTAAGGCAAGGGTTTGATGGGTCAACCATGAGTTGGAGAACTCTGGGGGCGAGGTGTACATTGTCAGCTGCTCGTCTGCCATGGCCGAGGGATTGTATAGGGACAGAAACCTAATGTGTTTTTTCCATTAGAGTGGCCTTGATTGTATATAACTTTTGGAATTTTGTAAATTTGTTCTTTAAACCCTGTTTTTGAGATCCCATGTACTAAACATTTATTTTAATGAAAATTGTCCGTTTATGACCAAAATCTTTTAACCCTAACTTGTTTATGACTTTAGGATCACATTTTCATTTAAATGACTTGATTAGCAAGTCTTGCACGATTTTAAACACACGGTGTAACGGTCTTGGTTTTCCTGGGCGTTACACTCTAAATAACTAAAATGTACATGGTCATAAAAAAAATTGCGTCGAAAATTGTTCACGGACCAAAAACACCAAAGAGGTGTATCAATGCCCCTCTTTTTGATGCTCTTACCATGGAAATACTCTCTCTCTCTCTATATATATATATTTATAAACTCACTAATATATATATATTGACTACTCCTGAGTCGCGGCCCGCCTTTTTTTTCTGCCAATTCCTTCCTCCTCTGGAAACTTAGGCGCCACGACTCTATAGAACAAGTCACGACCCTCCTATATTTAATCTCCTTCACTAAATTTCCTCTGTCTTCATCCAAGTCGCGACTTGCAAGGGCAAGTCACGACTCCTTGTTCCAAATTTCTAGATTTCGCTCTTTTCTTCACTTCTTTTTGCACCAGATTCATCCAAATATTCCCAACTCTCCCGAATTAATGCAAAATGGCCAAAAGCTCCCAAAATACCCATTTTCATCATTAACTCCACTTTTTTCCTCTCCATTCGCAAATTTATTACAAAAACCTGAAAACAAAACAAACATAAGCATAATACTGTTCAAAACTCACAATTTGACTCGAAACTAAGACTAAAACACACTCTAAAACTACCCTAAACTAGATTTATCAGGCTCATCCTCACAGGAAGTACAAGATGGTGGAATTACCTTGGCCTTTTTCCTATATTTTGACAAAGGGGTAGACTCGGCAGGAGAGGAATGAGAGTTGGTACCTTTAGCCCTAGGTGAATTGTTAGATGTTGCGACCTGAAACCGCCCTTTAGATTTTTTCTTAGGAGCCAGAACATCGGGTGACTGTGATGAGTCTAAATGGGTTTCAGATGGAGCTTTCTCTTTTTTGGACCCAGCTGGCTTAAGAGAAGCTGAGACATCTTTGGATGGGGCTTTGTAAGAGGTGAGTGGAGCCGCCGTGAAAGGGCCTTTGGGTTTGTCAGAGCGAGTGGAGCTGCCGTGAGAGAGGTTTTGGGGACCGTGAGTTCAGGAATAACCACCGCGTTGCTTGTGATGCCGCTTGGAGAAAAGCCACCGGAGCAAGATTTAGCGAAAACGACCTTCCAGGCCTTTCTTTTGGTCACGTCGCTGGGTGAGGTGGAGAGGCTAGGCGAAGTGGCCTTCAGAAGTGCACCAGACCCTCGGGTCTTCGTGATCTCCTACAAGAAGGGTTAGAAAAAAAAATACAAAGACAACGAAGTATAGTGGACAAATGGGAGAATGGGAAAGAAATCCATTTTGACCGTGTATTTAAGAACAAAATGGGCAGCTAGGGATTTGAAATAAATTCATTTTTGAGACCATTTTTTTAATATATTAATGAATTAATATCCCAAAAGATTTTTTTGCTCAGTCAACTCTATAAGAATACAAAAAAGATTACTGTCAATGCATTTTTTTTTAAAGTGATAGGAAATAGGCCAAAAATAGAAACTTTTGGAGTCAAATAATATAATAAGTGACAAAATCAAAAGCAACAAATATATCACATTTCCATTACTTGATAGCCACGGTCAAGCATTTTTCCCTCTTTTTTCTTATATTATATATGTACAAAAATTTGAAAAAATACAAATATATATGGTTAAAATCCACCTAGTCCACGAGTCACTCTTATTCTTGTTTAGGAACTCTTGAAGATTATGTTTATGACAATTTCAGCATAGTTTTGGGAAACAAGATGTCGGTCTCTTTTTACTGTCAATTCCCCTTCTATTTATAGGAAATCGTGATGGACAATATTGGGTAATTTTACAATAAATGGTAACATACAAAATTGGGTGACGTCCCAAATAAATGGATGTGTAAATACCCTAATTAAGCTTATTGTTGTTTACATTGATCAATAAATGTATATAACAATTATACGTACTTATTGCGCATATTGGGCATCCGAGTCTGTTGGGATTCTTCCATATGTGCATCCTTGAACCACCTTGAGCTAGATGCCACTCTCGAATTGGATATGATTGGAGCAGGACGACTTGACTTAGATAATACTCAGGCTTGATGAGGGCGATCTGGACATTGGACACCTCGATCTTTGTCATTGATATTTCAAACGATTTGGAGGATCCTGGGTTGTCCAAAACTTAGTGACACAACCTCAAGTTGTTTGGTCTGGAGTTAACGAGACATCTCTAAAGCCTTGTAACCTTTATTTATTACGAGCCAACTGTACCCTGAACAAGATAATTGAGCTCGTATTTTAGGGTACAACATTTGCCTCCCAAGTCCCTACTCGTGTATGATGTCACTTCTGGCATGCACAGTAGGGCCTTTTCTGCTTCTGTTGTGAGAAAACGTGCCCACCCACTCACTCGAGTATGGAACACATGTCTACTTGTTATAGGCGTATGTTCGAGTTTCAAGTACTGTGATAGTTGTCTTGTCAACCTTTTGCTGTCGTTTGGTTTATTTAATTCTGACTCTCAGATCTCGACTTGCTTTAATCATGTGGTCCAGATTTGTCCCCAAATTTGATGTATAAATAAGAGAACAAAACCTGGCATTCACCACTTTTTCATTTGAATTTCCCTTTCTTCTTTCTCTCCAAAAATTATCAGAAACCCTTGTTTTTTCCTCTCAGAAATCCCTTCAACGGTTACCTCCCAGATTTTCTGCAATCTTCGTCATTCTTCGTCCTCTTGCAACCTCGATCAAGAACCAATCCGTAAGTACACATTTACTGTGGTTTAAATTTCTTTTTACTCATTTTTTTAACAAGTTTATGAAATTTTCCAGTGTGTTTTTGCCTTACTTTAGTTCTGCACGAGTTTAGTTTGGGTTATATTAGGCCAAAACAAATAGGACTAGAAACAATTAAGTTAAATGCATAAAATAGGTATTTTTTCTGGGTTTTTCTGGATTTTTTCTAGGTTTAGAGGTTGAATGTACGGGTTTTTAGCCTGGAAGGTGAAGGGTTTTGGCTAAAATCCATGTAGCTTAGGAGATATGGTACTAGGGTGGTTTTGCATTAAACTGCTTTTCGAAACCACCATGTCTGACACACAAATCCCAAAGTTACAATTCCCTATCGAGATTATGGTGCGTGAATTAGGGGCACACATGATGCCATGCATCAGGGTATTAAGCCTAAACTTAGCCCGTAGATACTTTAGGTCGAGTAGTGAAGCCTTAGAATCTTAAGTCGCCATTTCTTCCATTATTATGACTAGGTTGCATCCCTAAGTCGCCTCTAATAAGTCATTTTGTAACCAAGCAAACAAAACGAAATCCTCATGGTCCAACAAAAGAAAAAGACCGTTGCAAGCTCTTATTCTCAGAGCAAGGATAAGCAGGCTGCCCCCGAGACCCCCATCCCACTTTGGTCCTGTGGTGGAGAAGCAGGTAGGACCTGAGAGTTTCTTTGAGGTCGAGAGGATCGTGTCTCGTATTAATTCTTAGTCCAAGGTGAATAAAATAATGTTGAGTCACGAGATCGAGATGAGTCCTAAATTCTACGCTCGACCTCCATTTGAGGATGAGCGGAGATGTACCCCGTTGGAGGACGACTTCAGGGCTTGGAGTGATGAGCACATAAAGGCAGGTGCCTTCCTTCCACTGGATCAATACTTTGTAGACTTCTTGAACTAAATGAAGCTCACTCAATTTTAGCTCCCACCAAATTCTTATTGCCTCCTCATGGAGTTAAAGTATTTGTTCCTCAAGAATGAGTGGGAGGTCCCCACCCCAGAGGATATTTTATATTTCTTCTATTTGAAGGCCAATACAGACATTAAAACCCATGGTGATGGTTTTTATTACCTCACCCGATTTTCGAAATCCACCAGCATCATCAACCTTCCCAACCATCCGATTGACTTCAAAGACCAGTTCTTCATGTCAAATGGATTTTGGAACTGTGAGCACCGTTACTTCAATCGACCTCGTAAGTATCTTAATTTTTAAACTCTTCATCTGAATTCTTTACTTTTGCTAAGTTTTACTTATTTTGATAGAGTCTTTATCTCGTGTAGCTATTTACAAGAGGACAGAACGGCCTGAGACCCTTGGGGGTCAATACAATACTTTGGCCAGCACTCTTGCCGAGGAGAAAAAGTTCAAGCTGGTGGTGAATGACACCACCATGGTGTCTTGCAAGCTAATCAGGGAAGATTAAACCCTGTCCATCAAGCCTCGATGTCCTCCCAATAGGCCGTCTCCAATCGTTGAGAAGGTCGAGGAAGATGAGTTGGTCGTGTCATTGGTGCATAAGAGAAAGATTGCCAAAGGCGGGTAGAATAATGACCAAGGTCGTGCCAAATCGGGGGCAGCAACCAGTGCCTCCAGCCAAGGTAATAAAGATAGGGGAATAAACTGAGTTGTTTCCAGCTTTATACTAACATGATTCAATACGAGGCAAGTCGTGAGCAGAAATCCCGACGACTCGGACCTGGATGTAACCTTGCATTAGTGCGTCGACCAATTGGTTGTTCGCCATAACTTAGCCTACCCTAAGTACACCGTGGTAGTATATAACACCTTACACTTCAGGTCTAGAATTTTTGAACAATATTGTACAAACCTCCAATCATGGCATTTCTTATGTCATGGTTCCTTTACCCAGGTATTAGGCAGGCCGAATAAGAGCCTAGTCCTAATGAAGAACCCAGACCTAGTGAGTCCCACAAAGTAGTAATGTTAGAGTCTCCCCCTCCCCCAATAATGCAAGAGTTAGTGGTTGTATCCAGCCTGATACATAATCTGAAACTGATCGTAGTAGTTTCCCCCTCTAGTTCGGAGGGTAGGATTCTTGTTCTGTTACTTTTTGTTGTTTGCATAGTTAGAATTATAAGTCTTTATTCTAACTTTTCTGTTCGTTCTTGCAAAAGAATATAAGAGCCTTCAGGACATCTTCAGCACCGACCCTACCATCAAGAGGTCGAGCATTTTGAAGAAGGTTGCATCCGGAATTGGAGCTACTACTAGATCTCCAGCCAAAACCAAGGGAATAAAATCCAACCATAAGCAGCCCCAGTCTCAGTGGTTATGACCAAAGAGGCTTCTCTCTCAGCTCCTCGTGATCCTGTGGACATCCCATAGGTCGTCCAAGCCCCAGCCCCAACTATCATGATCCCATGTCCTCACATCGAGGTGGGGAAACATCCAGAACCTCTGCACGGTTCGCTTCAGGAGATTGTGAATCGCCTGACGGGGCATGCAAACTAGGTCAGCACTAGAGAGCTGCAGACCATAGAAGGGAACCCCTTGGTGATCATCCTTGACTCCACGCAGGGGATGCCTTTAACTATAAGTCTTATTCTTATCCTCCTTCTTTAGTCCCAAGATTTTGCAAACTACCCCTTACAAATTGTTGGTTGCAGTCCTGTATGGCTCAGATCCGAGGCAATCCTGGGATCTGTGCTGAGGTGGAAAAGGCCATGGCAGCTTTGGATACCTCTCAGAATAACGAAAAAATTGCTAAGGCCCAAGCTTTGGAGCTGATCCAGGGTCGCAACCAGCTACTAAAGGAGATCGAGGACCTTAAACTGAAGGCCAATGAACCTAGGGCTCAGCTTGTCTCGTACACCAAATCGTTTCACTCCTCTCAAGGGAGAAACTTTAAGAAATACATGGTCACCGACTTGAAACTCTACGCTCATGCGTCTCAAGTCTGAGTAACTCTTTTGGCGACTTTGGGAGGCAAGCATTCAAGCTCTAATCTTTTCAATCGCCTCATTGGTCCTCTGAACAACCTCAAGACCTAGATATCTCCTCTCACCCATCTCATCCCAATGGATAGGTGATCTGCACTTCCTCCCATATAACATCTCAAACAGAGCCACTCCGATAGTCGCTTGATAATTGTTATTGTATGAAAACTCAATTAAACGGAGATACTTACTCCAAGATCCCCCAAAATCCAGCACACAGGTTCGTAACATATCCTCCACTATCTGAATCATCCTCTTAGACTGTCCATCCATCTAAGGATGATAAGCGGTACTAAACCGCAACTGTGTACCCATAGCCTTCTACAGGCTCTCCCAAAACTTGGAGGTGAAGGTGGGGTCCTGTCGGATACTATCGACCTCAGAGTCCCATGTAGTCGCATGATTTCTTTCACATATAATTCAACATACTACTCCAAAGTATATGTTGTCCTAATAGGTAAAAAGTGGGTGGATTTGGTATACCTATCCACAATCACCCATACTGAATCATGTTGTACCATGGTCTTTGGTAATCCAACCACGAAGTCCATGGTGATATCCTCCCATTTCCACTCCGGAATCCCTAGAGGTAGCATCAAACATGCTGGCCTCTGATGTTCAACCTATACCTGTTGACAAGTCAAACACTTGGCCACATAATCTACCACATCCCTCTTCATTCCCGACCACCAGTACAGAGTTCTCAAATCTTGGTACATCTTCGTTGTACCCAGATGTAAAGAGTAAGGAGTGGTATGAGACTCATCCAAGATCTCTCACCGGATATCAGAATCCATTGAAATGCAAATTCGACCTTTGTACTTTAGTAGTCCCATCTCTAAAATAGAGAAGTCTTTAGCCGCTCCGGCTAAGACACTCTCTTTGTGCTCTCTCAATTGGGGATCCTCCCCCTGTGCCTTCTTGACCCTCTCAAGAAGCGTAGACTGAAGAGTGATGTTGACTAACTGACCAACCACCAACTCTATACCCGCTCTAGTCATCTCTTCAGCTAACTTATCTGATATCTGTCTCGAACTGAACAACTGTCCTGGGCCCTTTTGACTCAGCGCGTCTGCCACCGCATTGGCCTTCCCTGGATGGTACAGAATATTGCAATCGTAATCCTTTACTAATTCCAGCCAATGTCTCTGGCGCATATTCAGATCCTTCTAAGTAAAGAAATATTTCAAACTCTTATGGTCAGTATATATTTCGCATTTTTCGTCATATAAATAATGTCTCCAAACCTTAAGTGCAAATACAACCGCCGCCAATTCCAAATCATGTGTGGGATATCTCTACTCATATTCCTTCAACTGTCTTGATGCATAGGCTATTACCTTTCTGGCCTTCATCAGTACACATCCCAAACCCTGTCTGGAAGCATCACAATAGACTACAAACTTCTCATTGTCTGACGGCAGACTCAATACTGGAGCCACTTCAATTCCTTGAAATTGTTCTCACACCTGTCAGTCCATGCATACTTAGTCTTCTTGCGTGGCAATTCGGTCAATGGTATGGATATTCTGGAGAATCCCTCAACGAACCGCCGGTAGTACCCTGCCAATCCCAAAAAGCTTCTAACCTCCGGTACACTGCTCGGCCTAGGCCAATCTCTCACTGCCTCAATCTTGCTTGGGTCAACTAGAATCCCCTCCTTACTGACAATATGACCCAGAAATGTTCCTTGGGGTAGCCAAAACTCACACTTGTTGAACTTAGCATATAACCTATGCTCCGTCAACTGCTGTAATACCAGGCATAGATGTTGCTCATGCTCTATCTCTGATTGATAGTACACCAGTATGTCGTCAATGAATACGATCACAAACTTTTCCAGATAATCCTTGAAGACCTTATTCATCAAGTCCATAAACGTTGCTGGGGCGTTGGTTAATCCAAAGGACATAACCAAGAATTCATAGTGTCCATACCTCGTGTGCAAAGTAGTCTTTGGTATGTCCTCCTCTTTAATCCTTAACTAGTGGTAGCCTGACCAAAGATCAATCTTAGAGAACATTGTCTTCCCTTGTAACAGGTCAAACAAGTCATCGATCCTGGGTAGAAAGTATTTGTTCTTAATGGTCAACTTGTCAGCTCTCTGTAGTCAATACACATCCTTAAGGATCCATCCTTCTTCTTAACAAACAACACTGGAGCGCCCCATGGCGAAAAACTCGGTTTGATGAATCCCAAGTCCAGTAACTCTTGCAACTGAATCTTCAGTTCCTTTAACTCTGCCAGAGCCATTCTATAAGGTGTCCTAGATACTGGCTCCACCCCTGGCGTCAACTCTATGACAAACTCAATCTCTCGGTGTGGCGGCAACCCTGGCAAATCTGTGGGGAACAAATCAGGATACTCACATACCAGTCTGGTCTCACCCAGTCCAACCGACACAACTCTGGAGGTATCCACAATGTTTGCTAGGAATCCTATGCAACCCTCCTGCATCAGGTCTCTAGTCTTTAGTGCCGAAATCATAGGTACTCGGGGTCCACTCACTGTCCCCACAAATACAAATGGTATCTCTACTTCTGGTTCAAAGGTCACCATCCTACGCTTGCAATCAATCGTTGCCCCATACTTCGATAACCAATCCATCCCTAGGATCATATCAAAGTCATCCATTGCTAGCTCAATTAGATCCACAGACAACTCCCTACTGTCTATCTCTACTGGCAATGCTCTAACCCATCTCCTAGAGACTACCAGTTCCTAAGTCGGCAACAAAGTCTGAAATCCCCTAGCATACAAATCACTAGGTCTACACAACTGATCTATCACTCTAGCAGAAACAAATGAATGAGTAGCCCCCGAGTCAATCAATGCAGTAAAAGAAGAACCAGCACTAGAAATCTGATCTGTCACGACCGAGGGGCTAGCCTCAGCCTCAGTCTAGGTCAAGGTAAATACTCTGGCAGAAGTGAGACGGTCGCTCTGCTTCAGCTCTTCCTTTCTGGCTTGTGGGTAATACTTCCTCAAATAACTGATGCTCCCACAAGTAAAGCAAGCCCTGATCTTGCACTCTCCTTGATGTCATCGTCTGCACTGAGGACACACTAGGAAACTCCTCCAGTTTTCTCCTCTGCCCTTACGGCCACTAAAAGCACCCCATGCCCTTCTATCCGAGCTAGAAGGAACAAAAGAGTCTGGGGCCTTCTCTTCTACTCACTGGGTCCACTACGCTGACTAGATCCAATAAAAGGAGGCACCGTCCTTCGAGCATCACGCCTAGCAATGCCCTCTCTCCATATTTGATCCTTGGCCCTCTCAGCTGTAAGGGCCTTGTCCACTACCTGTGCATAAGTGGTAGTCTCCGGATCCAAAGTTATCTTGACGTCATGGGCGATCATGACATTCAATCCCTGCATAAACCGATCTCTTCGTGCCATGTCAGTCGGCACCAATTCCGATGCAAACTTCGCTAACTGATCAAACTTCAAAGCATACTCAGTAACCGTTATCCGGTTCTGAGTTAGGTTGGTAAACACATCAACCTTCGCATCTCGGACTGCGACATTGTAATACTTCTCATTGAAAATGTTTCTGAAATCTTCGCAAGTCATAACTGCAATATTCCTTCTCTGAGACACCACATCCCACCAGATGTGAGCATCTTCTCTTAACATGTAGCAGGCGCAGGCTACCCTCTCTTTCCCTTCCACCCTCATGAAATCCAGGATGGAAGAAATCATGTTCATCCACTGCTCTGCTCGCAGCGGGTCTGGTCCACCCTCGAAGGTGGGAGGATGCTGTTTCCTGAACCTCTCATACAAAGGTTCCCATCTATTCTCCACGCCAGGCTGAGCTGGCACCGGTGCCACAGCCTGCGAAACTTGTAACCCAATGCTCTAATGAGGGGCCTATTGCCTCAATTGTCGAAGCTCTTCCTCTGTTTGGTGAAGTCTAGCTTCCATCTTGGAAAATAACTGTTGCCAATTCGGTGGGGCAGGTGGAGGGTCCTGACCTTGTTTGTCATCCTCAGCCCTATTGCCTTAGAGTCTGATTGATCGACGAGGCATTACTACAATATGCCTGCAATCAATGATGACGCTTATCAGGCATGATAACAACATCCAAAACCACCTCTCAATTTCATCAACCAATCACAATCAACAAATCCACATATCACAAATAACGTACAACAATCAAGGGGGCCATGCCCTAGCATCATGCATATGTCAACTCATTCATCATGCTCTATTAAAATATTCAGGGAAACATGGAACTTTAACAAACAATCAAGCATATAATTCAATAATTACCAACCAACCCTGAGTCGAGCTTGTCACTGGCAGCGAGCGTACATATTCAGTCAATCTCTAGGAACTATAAACCTTGGCTCGCTCTGATACCGAGTTGTAATGCCCTACTTCCTTAAAGTCATTACCAAGTAATTTAAAACATGTCATTAGCTCACTAATCGAGGTTTTAGGTTAAAAGTGTAGCTAAACTGTAATAAAAGTCATTTAAAGGCATTTGATATAAAAATATGGTCATTCATTGAAAACGTAAAGAATTATACATTTGGGATCCCAAAATACTGTTTAGAAAATACTTTACATCTCAAAATACATTTAAGGTCAACTTAGATGACAAATCTACCAATACATTACATCTTCCCAAAATAACCCTGGCCGTGGCAGCCAGGTAGGCTGAACATGTACCCGTTGATCCACGCTCTCCGTACTCATGGTTGGTCGACATTTCCCTTGCCCTTACCTGCATCATAGAGCACCCGTGAGCCGAATCCCAGCAAGAAAACTCAACACAAAACAAATAACATATGCATATAAATCCACAACATATAACAAAACAACCAATAGGCTAAACACATAGCGACCATCACCGTCCCAGGTGATTTACCAGGCCCTAGGTTCGTGGTCTTTACCAAGAGGATGACTCCAGCATCCTAGGGGGGGTCTCACCCTAATGGCCTGTACTCCACATGCTCAATGCCGATCCTGGCCCCTTGCCATACTCGGCTTCCCATCATTCTCGGCCTTTGCCGTTCCCGACCTTTGCCATTTCTGGCCTTTGTCGTTCACTCACAAGTATGCATCACATAGCATAGTATCAACAACTATTCAAACAGATACTAAACATAAACAATAGAGCTACGCCCTGTAATTCAATAAATAGGGCCACACCCTGCAATACAAACATTAGGGCCACGCTCTGCTCTATGGGTACAATAGTTATCTTACCTGTGTTCGGAGCTATCCGAGCACCGCAATCCCGAGTACAGTCCTCTAACTCGAGCCTCGTTGAAAACCTAGTCATAATGTATTCATAATAACCATCCATCAAGTTCTAATCTAATAAATAACTTCGAAATATAAATCTAGCCTCCGAGATCTCGAATTCTACCAATCCTGGAAGTAAAATCCTTCCCAAGCCTTAACATTTGAGTTCCCGAGCTAAAAAACCTTCAAACATGCAATATTTTCATTTGAGTCGCGACCCAGCCACCTTAAGGGTCGTGGCACGCCCAAGTCAGAGGCAAAATGCCTCTCTATTGAGAGACACGAGCCGTGGTGCTATACCTTGCACCGCAGCGCGCCTAGGCAGATAGAGGCTTCCAGCCTCTTCAACACACACGGGCTGCGGCGCCTGAAGAACAGGACCGCGGCGCGAGCCTCCAAACCCAGGAAATCACCATTTTCTTTGCATTTTTCTCCGAACCTAACCCTTAAATTCTCACCCCAAACACCAACTAAACCGAGAACTAAGTTTAGATTTTTTATTCACATACCCTAGACAACCCAACAAGTCCATAAACAACCCCATATACTCAACAAACATCCAAGATCATACTGAGATCCCATTTTCACGCAAGCTTCCCATCTATGGCAGAATTCAACACAAATAATTAAGTCCAAGAGCTTACCTCTGAATTGTACTCGACCCTGAACTATTTTTCCCAAGTCTCCAAGCTTCCAATCCACCAATTACTTAGCCTAAATCCTCAAGATTTTCTCCAAAATTCTCAAACACCATGAGAGGGAGAGAGAACCGTGAGATAGAGAGAAAGAGAACTGGAATTTCTTCTATTTCTTTCTAAATGACCCTAGAACCTCAGCTGCCTAAGTGATCAAATCCCTCCCTAGTCAAAAGTCCAAAATACCCCTTAAGCTTATCTAACTCTTCAAATGCCACCAAGGGCAATTTTGTCATTTGCCATATCCCGCTAACTCCTTGAGTGTTCCTATAAATCCTCATTTAATCCTGACATATCCAAATCATTACTAAATTACTACCCGTTACTCGGTAATTCCCGAACACATATAACATTCCCAAAATACCCCTAGGCCCCTTCCAAGCTGGGTATTTGACCCTGTTGTGAATATCTAGCTAAACTGCTCCCTAGGACCGTCTCGGGTCATGCATCATAAATATATCACCACTCACTCGTGGTATCTATCACAATATACACAAATATTACATTTATTCCTTCAACGGGCTAAAATTACAAATATGCCCCTAATAGCCAAATGGGTCCCACATACATATTTAATTCACCTAAACATGCATTTCCAATCACATAATCATCAAATTCACATATTAACATAATTAAATCAATTATTGCCCTCTCGGCACACTAATCAAGGCCTTAAGCCTTATTAGCAAATTTGGGACGCTACAGGCACTATCTCACCAAGTTCCAGGACTGGTTGGCAAAGGAGCTCGTGGAGACAATGGAGACGTCTTCTAGGGCTGGAGCTGATGGAGGGGAGGAAGAGGTGTCATCCCAGGAGCAAACTACAAGAGCTCGGGGATGAGAGGGCTCTTCCATGCATCTGTTTATTTTTTTTGTTGGGAATATTGCAAACCCTTGTAAGGAGGCCTTTTAGGCCGAAACAATTGCCTTAAGGCACGACTCAAGGTTAATTATCCCCGTCCAATTTATACATACTTTCCTCATATATGATGTTTTTTTTATGCTCGACCATTCTGCTCCCCCTTTCCGTTAATTGTTATTGTGCTTATAAACCTTGAAGTTTTTATACACTTGCATAGTTGTTGGGAGTGCTTTTTAGATCGAGACATGTGCCTGATGGCTTGTGTAGAGTCCCAGAATTTACTTAGCTAGTTAGTAGTAGTAGTAGCAGTAGTAGTAGTAGTAGTAGTAGTAGCTGCTGCTGCAGCAGCAACAGTAGTATGTTCATTACTATGGATTTTGGTTCAAGCCGGTACTGTAACTTCCGACCTGTTTTTGACCCAGTTATGTTATGAATTTCGAAAAATAGTATTTCTAGAAAGTTGTAGATAATTTAATTATCTGTCTAACGGTATAAAGAGAGTCCAAATAGGAGTTCTAAAGCTCCAGCTATGTTGATTTTACTGAAGGGAAGTTTAGAGTTACGAGATTTAGGGAGTTAGAAGTTAGGATTCTATTTGTTTTTATTATTTTAAAAATCAAGTTTTGAATCCTTAAATCTCTCTGAAAAATTTGACCAATTCCTAAGCCTTTGGCTGAAAATATTCAAATATTTTCAATTAAATTTATTATTTTTATTCAAAGCCAAAAAGAAGATTTTTATTCCTAGAACTCTATAAATAGGACCTAGCACCAAGCCTTTTCATTCATTCTTCAAGCATTGATCAGAGCCTTCCATGTGCTAGTGAGACTATAGAGTGATAAACACTTGGATTGGGGTTATAAGCTTAATCATTATAAGCTTAATAAACACTTGGGAAGTAAGGTTATAGTGTATTTCAGTTTCGAGGTGTAGTTCGGTCATAGAAGCATTCAAGGTATTCCTAATTCTAGTTCCTTTCTGTATTGATTCTTATAGTTCTTCTCTACTCGAATCCTAACTCAGTCTTTTCTATTCTTAGGCATCTAAGTTCTTCGAACTTAAGGTTTTCATTGGTAAGTATCGTTTCGATGGTGTAGTTTATTCTTTCCATCTCTTTTCTTTAGTATACTCACCTCTATATTATGGTTTTTAGGAGTGTTCCAAAATCCCGACTTTGTTCTCATCATCCTGGTATATTGGTAAGGAAAATAGGATAGGATTTATGTGTTATATGATTTTATATGTTATCTTATGAATTTGTGTTATGAAATATGCTATGTTAAGTATGCTTGTAGACTTGGGCATATGACCCGTACAACTAACAAGCCCCAAATAGATTATGGGCATATGACTTGCTTAGCTAGCAAGCCCCACTAATCTAATGGGCATATGACTTGTTTAGTTTATGGGACCCCAAGTAATAATGGTCATTATAGTATGCGTGACATATGTTTATGATATGTTTTATTATATGCTACGTTATGAATTTTATGTATATGAGTTATGTGTTAGGTTTTCCTTGCTGGGCATTAGGCTTATTCCTTTATTTTTTAGTGTGATGCAGGAAACTAGATACGAAGGCGGAAGGATTCTTGGAAGCTTGGCATGTGTGTTGAGGATGAACGGACTGAGTGGACTGAGTGTCGATCAAGGATGAAGTTATTTATATTTAGTCTTTTAGATCATGTTTTTCCGCATTTAGTTTTTTTAAACAATTGAATTAAAGTTTATGTTTTTCTTTTAAACAATGGGTACCCATGCCATATTTTCTATTATTATGTATTTGATACAATATTTTGAGATTTAATAAAGTTATATTATTTCTTATGTATCTTTCCCAAAATAGTAGTTATGCATAGTAGATCTAATGGTCCAAGGTCATAGAAATAGTTGGGTCATTACAGCTTGGCTGGTTAATTTTCAGTCGCTGACTTGGTTATATCTAGGAGTTTTGATTGCCTATTTGCGCATACCTGTTAGGATTCAAGCCTCGGACCTGGTTTAGCTCCAAGATTTTTGTACTTAGTTGAATTCTAGGATTTTTGTTTTTGCTTTGAATTTTCTTAACTTAGTTTGCATTTGAAATTTCTTTGAAAACTCGAGCTTTAAAAAGTCGTAGATTTTCCAAATTTTGAAATTCTAAGTTGCAAAAATCTACCTTAAGTTTGCCGAATATTCCAAAGACTATTGAGGGTTATATGCCCCCCAAGCGATCAAAATTTAAAAATATTCTAGATCGCTTTTACATTATCAACTCTTGCTAAATAACAAGAATAACTTGAAAAATCCCGGCTCAGTGTTTAAATTACACACAACCTTATACTATTCAAATTCAAACAACATAAAACATGGCTTTTTATACTCAAGCCTTACAAAAGATGAAATAAATAAAGTATAACAAAGATTTCTTATCACTGCTAATACATCATGAGATGCAAGGCGTTCCAAGTTTGTGGAACTATCTCTCCATCTAACTGAGCTAGTCTGAAGATTCATTTCCGTAAGATCTCCACGAACTGATAGGGACCTTCCCAGTTTGGTCTGGGTACACTGTCTTTAGGGTCTTTGTTAGCTAGGAATACCATTTGAAGCATTAAATCTCCTAGCTTGAGTCTCTGATCCTTGACCTTCGAGTTGAAATAATGTGTCACCCTTTGTTGGTATTGGGCAAGCTACAACTGAGATTCCTCTCATGGTTCTTCAACTAGATTCAGGAAAGCATTAAGCAGGTCGTAACTTCATTCCTGGTTAAAGGTTTTCTACCTATGTGACATCACCATAGCCTTGACTGGGAGCATAGCTTCGCTTCCAAAAGTTATAGATAAGGAAGTATGCCCAGTGGAGGTGCGATGTGAGGTCCTATAGACCCAGAGCACTTGTGGGTGCTGTTCAGGGCATAGCCCCTTAGCATCATCTAATTGTTTTTTTAAACTCGCCTTAAGAGTTTTATTTACTGCCTCAACCTGCTCATTAACCTGTGGGTATGCCATTGAAGAGAAACTCTTAATTATGTCATTTTTCTCACAAAAATTCAAGAACAGATCGCTATCAAACTGAGTTCTGTTGTCAGACATGATCTTCTTTGGGAGTCCAAAATGGCATATTATACTCTTCACTATGAAGTCTAGTACTCTCTTTGAAGTTATAGTCACCAGAGGTTCAGCCTCAAACCTCTTTGTAAAGTAGTCGATTGCAACGACCGCATAGCGAACTCCTCCTTTTCCAAAAGGCAACGAGCCAATTAGGTCGATCCCCCATATAGTAAATGGCCAAGGCAAGGAAATCATGGTTATTTCCTTGGGTGGATCTCGGGCAATGGAGGAAAAGCGTTGGTACTTGTCACACTTGAGGACATATGAGGTCGAGTCTGTTTTTAGTATAGGCCAAAAGTAACCTTGTCTTAGAACCTTCAAGGCCAAACTTTTCCCCCGAGCATGGTCTGCGCAAATTCCCTCGTGGATCTAATTGAGGATAGCATGCGCTTTTGCGGGAAGAACACATCTTAAAAGAGGCATGGAATGACCTCACCTATATAAAATCCCCTCGACTATAACATACCTTGAGACCTGGCACAACAATTTTCGTGCGAAATTGCGGTTTTCAGAAAGTTTTCCGGACATAAGGTATTCTACTATTGGGTTCATCCAATTTGGTCCTTCGCAAATCATTCCAACCTTTCTTGACTTCTCTTATATGCTTGACTTTTCTAAGAATTCTACATGGACCACACTCAATGTGTCCATTTCTTTGGTGGTGGTGAGTATGGCTAGAGCATCAACATTGGTCTTATGCTCGCGAGGGACTTGTTCGATGGAGTAGTACTCAAATTATGATAGCTCGCTTTTTGCCTTAGCTAGATAAGCTACCATTTTTATTCCTCAAGCTTGATATTCCCCTAACACTTGATTAACCATGAGCTAAGAGTCACTGAAGCATTGAATTGCTTTCGCTTTCAGCTCTTTCGCTACCTGAATTCCAGCCAACAAAGCCTCATATTCTGCTTCATTGTTGGACGCCTGAAAACTGAATGTGAGAGTCATATGGAAGCGATGTCATTTAGGTGTAATTAGGATTATTCCAACTTCAGATCCATTTTTGTTGGATGATTCATCATCGAAGAGCTTCCACAATTCTTATACATGTTCCTTCATAGGTTTGTCCTGGAACCTGGTACATTCAGTAACGAAATTGCCGAGCGCCTGGCCTTTTATTGTTGTTCGTGACTTGTACAATATCTTGAGCTGACTGAGCTCAATAGCCCACTTCAACAGACGTCTTGATGCTTTAGGCTTTTGCGAAACCTACCTTAAAAGTTGATCGGTTAAGACAAGTATAGTGTGGGATTGAAAATACGACCTAAGCTTCTCGAGGCCAAAATCAAGCAGAACGCAGGCTTCTCAATCAAAGGATATCAGGACTCAGCTCCCATAAGCCTCATACTTATGTAGTACACTGGCTCTGCACCTAATTTTCTTCTCGAACTAACACAACACTGACTATGTTCTCTGTTATTGCAAGGTATAGGTATAGGCATTCCCCAGTATCTGGTTTTGATAAGATAGGGGGTTCAGCCAGATGCTCCTTCAAATCTTGAAATGCCTATTCACATTCTTATGTCCATTCAAATCGTCTATTTCCCCTGATCAAATTATAGAAGGGAATACATTTGTCTGTGGACTTGGATATGAACCGATTTATGGTCACGACTTTTCCAATTAGGCTTTGGACTTCTTTTCGAGACCTGGGAAATGACATTTCTAACGAAGATCTGATTTTTTCAAGGTTTGCCTCAATCCCCCTTGAGTTAACTATGAATCCTAAAAATTTCCCCAACGAGACCCCAAAGGTACATTTCTGGGGGTTCAGCTTCATATCATACTTTCTCAACACACCAAAACAATATTCTAGATCGGGTACATGTTTATGGGCAGTTTTTGACTTGACAAGCATGTCATCAACATACACTTCCATGTTTTTCCAGATCTGGTCGATGAACATTTTGTTGACCAGCCTCTGAAACGTGACACCAACATTCTTTAGCCCAAACGACATGACTTTGTAGAAGTATATGTTGTGTTCAGTCGTGAAGTTGTTGTGCTCTTGGTTCGTAGGGTTCATCACAATTTGGTTATATCCAAAATACACACCCATGAAGGAGATGAGCTCGTGGTCAGCCTTTGCTTCAACTATCTGATCTATCCTTAGTAGTGGAAAATAGTCTTTTGGACAGGCTTTGTTGAGGTCGGAGAAGTCAATGCAGGTCCTCCATTTTTCATTTGGCTTTGGAACTAGAATGGGGTTGGCGATCCAAGTTGGATACTTTGCCTCCCTAATGAATCCGCATTTCAATAGGCGAGCAACTTCTTCCTCCAAATCTTCTCCTCACTCCTCACCAATAGCCTACGTTTATGTTTCTTCGTAGGCACATTTTTGTCTAAGTTTAGGGTGTGCATAATCACACTCAGACTGATTCCCACCATATCTTTGTGTGTCCAGGCAAAGACGTCGAGGTTTTTCCTCAAAAACTCAACCAGTTCCTTCTCTCTTTCAAATCCTTAGATTATTTCCAATCTTTTCCACTCTCAAAGGTGTCTCTGGATCGAGGATTATTTCTTCTAGCTCCTCTAAAGCCCGGAGCTCGGATCAGTCTTCACCTATCCTTGGGTTTATTTCTTCTGGTTGGGCAACCTTGTTTTTTGAACCTTGAGGTTCTTCTACCTCTTCATAAATTACCATTGCCCGAGGCTCCTCATTCTCTTCAATTATAACCATGGCTTACTGCCCGGATTGTGATTTTACCTTCATGGAAATGTTGTAGCATTCTCTGGCACCGAGCTGATTCCTTCTTATTGTGCATATCCCCAAGGATGATGGGAACTTTATGGACAGATTATAAATAGAAGATATGGCTTCAAATTACATTAGTGCTGGTCTTTCCAGAATTGCGTTGTAGGCAGCTGGACAATCAATTACCAAAAACTCGAACATCTTGGCAATAGCTCGTGCTTCTTCTCCCAGAGTTACTATGAGCTCGATCATTCCTATTGAAGCCATTCCTTCTTCCAAAAACCCATAAAGATTCATGGAGGTTGCCTTAATATCGGCTACAGATAATCCCATCTTTTCAAGAGTGGGCATGAATAGCACATTCACCGAGCTTACATTTCAATCAAGATTCTTCTTACTCTTTGGTTATTGAGTTGAATTGTTATCACCAACAGATCATTATGAGGGAATTGGACGTGGCTAGTGTCTTCTTCCATAAAAATGATTGGTTGTTAATCCAATCGTTGCTATTTAGATAACCTCTGCTCCGGATTAAAGAATGCACCCTTATGAGTTTTTAGCTTGTGAATATATCTTTTCTTAGCTCCATTGTTCATACCTACTGGATGAGGTCTGCCTGCAATGGTGACTATATCCCTTCCTTTGATAGGAGGAGGGATGATCTGGTTGTTTGGAGCTGGGAGAGTTGGTGGTGAATTGGGCCTGGTGTCCCCCAGCTGGTTGAGGGTTTTGCACTGCTTATTGATTAGGAGCTACCTGTTCCAAGCATATTGTAATAACAGTCCAGCTCAGATAAGTGTCTCGATCTCATCCTTTATTTGACGAAAATTGTCGGTGTTGTGGCCAACGCCATTATGAAAACAAAAAAATTTGGCAGAATCTCTCTTTGCCCGTTGGTGCTTCAGAGGCTCTGGCTTCTTCCATGAAAGTCGTGTAGAATTAGCCAGATAAATGTGTTCCTGCCTATGTGTTTGGTCAATACACGTGGTGAAGATAGAAGTGTACTTCTCCCTGGGCCTATTCTTCTTAGACCCAATCTGGTCGCCCTCACTATTCCCCTTTATTTTGTTATTCCTTGCCTGACTGTTATGGACCACGAGCTTAATAGGAGTCTGGTTGGTCCATGCGATTACAAACTCAGTGTGACAGTCAGAATCCCGTGATCCGCAGGGGGAAAGACTAGGTAAAAAGTTGTGCAATCCCACACCGCCTGGGGAAGGTCAAGTGTGATGATTATAAGACTGTGTAGATATGAGACTACATAGTTGATGATGGCTTAAATGGATTGATGGGTACTACCTATGCGAACAAGATTCATCTTCTTTTTGATAGCCCATTACTTGAGAACTCCAAAGTTAAGTGTGCTTGACTTGGAGCAGTCTCATGATGGGTGACCTCAAGGGAAGTTTTCCCAGGAAGCGTGCGAGTGAGAACAAAGCACACTGGAAAGGCTCGTGCTGGTTTGCAGGGCCAATCGTCATTCCAGGAAGTAGCCATAGTGACGTGGGGAGTTATAAATGGTATCAGAGCCTTGACCCATCCAGAAGTGTGGCCGACGGGGACGTCGGACCCCTAATGGGGGGTGATTGTGACAATCAGAATCCTGTGATTCGCAGGGGGAAAGACCGGGTAAAAAGTTATGCAATTCCACACCGCCTAGGAAGGTCAAGTGTGATGATTCTAAGACTTTGTAGGTATGGGACTACACAGTTGAAGATGGCTTAAATGGATTGATGGGTACTACCTATGCCAACAAGATGCATCTTCTTTTCGGTAGCCCATCACCTAAGAACTCCAAAGTTAAATGTGCTTGACCTGGAGTAGTCTCATGATGGGTAACCTTTTGGGAAGTTTTCTTAGGAACTGTGCGAGTGAGGACAAAGCACGCTGGAAATACTCTTGTTGGTTTGCTAGGCCAATCGTCATTTCAGGAAGCAGCCATAGTGACATGGGGCGTTACACTCTGCTTCCTCTAGGTTGTTCCATTCCTGAGCTTGAGCTAAGAACTCGTTTGTACTCTTCACTTCTTTCCTCTGGAGTTCCTTTCAGAATTCACCCCCGATAGTGATTCCTAACCGCATGGCCATGAGCTTAGCACTATCATCAACGTCCCTAGCTCAAGTTGCTATTTTTGTGAACAAGTGGATGCATGTCTTAAGGGATTCACCTGGTTGCTATTTTATATTGGCCAGGGAGTTGGCCTCTACTCGAACTTCTTTCGTAGCTTGAAAGTACTTTTAAACTCCACTAATAACTATTTTCAGGAAGTGATTGTGTGCTTTCTAAACTTATTGAACCATAATTTGGATGCTCCTGTCAACGTGTCTGGGAACAGAACACATCGCAGGTCAATGTCGACGTTGTGGGCTCTCATCAAAGTGTTAAAGGTCCTAATGTGGTTTGATGGGTCAAGGTTTCCATTGCACGTGGGCATATTGGGCATTTTGAAGCCCATGGGATAGGGAGCTGCTGCGATATGAGGAGCAAAAGGCTCGAGCTCCTCATGAGAATCACAACCCTTCATGTTCTTTCTTGATAGAAGTCTCTTCATTTATTCCTCCATCAAGGCCAGTCATTCAAGGGTTTAATCCTTTGCCTCTAGGTTATTTGGGAACTGGTTACCAGCTCCCATCCTGTCTTGTGCATTATATGAGTTATTCTCCCTCCAAGTCGGAGCTCGATTAGGCGAGATGTTACCATTATCATTCATGATTGACGGATCTCCCATCGTCTGAGTGTAACTTAGATCATTGTAACAGGCTGACTATCCTCCTTGTGCATTTAGATGGTCATGCGGATCAGACTAGGGATTGGAATGCAAGCTTTGGATCGAGCTCAACTGATTTCTCAGGTTGCTCTCATGTCTCTAGAAGTTCATGTTGCGTACACTCCTGATTCGGCACCCACGATGGCTCTCCGTCCAATAGCTACCATCCACGAAGCTTACTGTTCGCGGTTGAGGTCGCGAGGCTTGATTGTTCCTATGATATCGTGAAACGTATGTATCTTCTGCGGGTACAAAATTTCTCCTGTCATTCCCACGAACTGAAATATTTCTCTGTGGGCGAGGAGGTGTCAGATGATGTATAGGTGATGCAAGATGCCTTATTGGCGAGGAATTTCGCCTCCCATCAGGACTCACAAAATTAGCTCACCCATTGTCTTCTCCATTTTCCTTAGTTGGTGGCAAGACAGATTTGTTTCTTTGCACCTGAGCTGATAGTTGAAGTGTTGGTGAATTTACAGGGATCTCCTCCCTTCTCAATGTAGTCTCAACTCGCCTTGTCTAACTAGGTCAATTTCTAGGAGTGTGAGCTGCTTGTTCATTCTTGCGATTATTAGCAGGTGAGTTGTTTCAAGGATTTCATTCAGAAGGCACGTATCGAGATTGGTGGGACCTTTGCCTCCTTCTAACATTCTCGTCGGTTGTAGGGAGAGGTAATCGAGCCATTATCTCGTTTATTCTCCTATTAGCCTGGGCGTGGTGGCTCCTTAGCTGGGCATTCTCCATTTCAATGGCAGTCAAATATCTAGGATTTAGGTTCGGAGGGCGCGAAGTCAAACTTTCAGTATCGTCCTAGTTCACGTGCGATTTTCCAGGACGACGTTGCACAGAGGTGCCCTCTCCAGTAGGGTCAGCCACACGGTAATCTCCATGATCACCAGGTTTCTTTGATTCATTGTCGTGCATGGATCGAGTTACCACCATGTTGATTGTTGTGTTGAATATTCTCTGACAAATTTCAAGCTTAATCTACTCTCAATGAAAGCACCAATCTGTTGACGTGGTTTTTCACCAACAAGGGATTAAGAAATTTGACTAGAGAGATTCAGTGATTAAAATCCACCTAGTCCACGAGTCACTCTTATTCTTGTTTAGGAACTCTTGAAGAGATTTTTTATGACAATTTCAGCAGAATTTTGGCATACAAGATGTTAGTCCGTTTTTACTGCCAATTTCCCTTGTATTTAATAGAAATTGTGATAGACAATATTGGGTAACCGTACAATAAATGGTAACATACAGAATTGGTTAACTTTCCAAATAAATTGATATGTAAATACCCTAATTAAGTCTATTGCATTTACATTGATCAATAAATGTATATAACGATTATACACACTTATTGTGCATATTAGGCATCTGAGTCTATTGGGAATCTTCCATATGCGCGTCCTTGAACCACCTCGAGCTAGATGCCACTCTCGAATTGGATACAATTGGAGCAGGACGACTTGACTTAGATAATGATCAATCTTGATGAGGGAAATCTGGACACTGGACACCTTGATCTTTGTCATTGATATTTCAAATGATCTGGAGGATCCTGGGCTGTCCAAAACTCAGTGACACAGCTCGAGTTGTTTGGTCTGGAGTTAATGAGACATCTTCGAAGCCTTGTAACCTTTATTTATTACATGCCAACTTATCCTGAGCAAGATAATTGAGCTCGTAATTTTAGTGTACAATAGTTAGAAAATCTAATTAATATATATCATGCTTTTAATTTCAAAATAACAATCACAAAATATTTAGTCTAGTCTCAAAGAATAGTTTAACCAAATAAATCAGTGTATGCGAGTCTTACAATTTTTAATACTAGTAGATCTCAAGCATTTGTGTGTGATTGTGAAAGCAAGAGTCATTGCCCTGTGTGGAAATGTTTTCTATGTTTAGTCTTTTTCTAAAAAAAATAGTACCTACATTAGACACTTTCACACTACACTGAAGGTAGCCCTTTTCAATGGTAGCGTTCCTCTACATAATTTTAGTTATCTAGCTCCAACTTACTCAAAGACGACTTTCACACAACAGTGTAGGTAGCTTTATTCCAACATGGAGCTTGAAAAAATAATTTTTAAGAACATATGCTCACACACTAAAATTACAAATTGATTTGGAAAAATATTAATTGGAGAGCCTAGGTATTTTGATGTCATGAGCATGTCATATATTAATTATAAAATCTAACCAGTAGTAAAGATGCATTCTAAACTAATGTTTATAACTATCTCATTAGACAAGTAACACAAAATATAGTAAAACAATTTAGGGATATGGCAAGACACAAAAGAAAATTAATTAGTATACAACCCCAAGGATTTCCTTGGGGAATCAAACCTGACTGTTTCAAGGGTTTTTGTGAAAATGCCTGCAATTTGTTTGCCTGTCTCAATATATTCTAAGACCAAAGTTTTATTTTCAACCAGTTCCATGATAAAATGATGACGAATATCAATGTGTTTAGTACGAGAGTGTTGAACAAGATTTTTTGAGATATTAATTGCACTAGTATTATCATGAAGCACAATCAAGGTATTTAGATCAAACCCATAGTCTATCATCATATGTTTCATCCATAGTAATTGAGTACAGTAGCTTCCAAAAGCTATGTACACGACCTTAGTCGTAGACAAAGAGATTGAATTTTGCTTCTTGCTATGTCAGGAGACCAGATTGTTCCCTAGATAGAAACATCCACCACTTGTACTTTTCCTGTCATCTACATTGCCTGCCCAATCAACATCACTAAAACAAACAAGGTTAGAATTAGTTTCCTTATAATACCAAATTCCATACTCAAGAGTATCATGCACATAGTGAATGATTCTTTTCATGAATGTCACATGGGATTCTCTTGATATCGGGCACACACCCCAACACTGTAGCTAATGTCTGGTCGACTAGCTGTGAGATACAAAAGGTTTCCAATCATGCTTCTATATAGTGCTGGATCTACCTTTACACCATTTCATCCATGATCAGTTTGGCCGTGGTCCCCATGGGAGTTTTGGCATGTTTGGTATAATCCAGACCAAATTTTTGGCATACTTGCTTTGAGAGATTAAAGTCTCATCTTCTGATTGCTTGACCTTCAACCAAGAAAATGTTAGCATTAATTTAATAAAATCAGGGACACAGTGGAAGGGGGTGGTGATTTTAAAAATCAATAATATCGAGTCAGGATCAATACATATATTTATACATTAAATCTACACACAAATAAGAAAGACGAATACATCTTGTAGCATATCAAGAGTCCTTGAGTCTTTTTGTATAATCAAACAATCTTCATATCCCCACGAAGACTCACACCAAAGTCTTCCAAGCCATTGCTCAAATACACAAGGACATGTGTGGGCACATCAGATTCACTGGTTTGATTATTTAGGCTCTCTAGATGTTCTTAACACATGAGATCTAGAGAGTTTGGAGACGAGAGGCTTTAGAGAGTTCTAGAGAATTTTTCAAGCTTAGAAAAATATATCAACTGTTTCTCTGACTTAATCGTCTGATTAAAGATCATATATTTTTAAACTTATAAAAATAATAAAACAATCTTTTTAAATTTAATTTAATTCTATTGACGTGGTTTTTCACCAACAGTGTATTAAGAAATAATAATGGCAGATTAGTATTTAATGGTAAACCGTAATGAAAATATCAAGAATTCACTCAAGAACACAGAACTTTTACGGGGTTCAGTGGTTAAAATCCACCTAGTCCACGATTCACTATTATTACTGTTTTTCTCACTATTTGGCAGAGTTTCGGTATTACAGAATAATTCTCCCTTTCTTGTCCAACATTCCCAGTATTTATAGGGGAATTCCATGGACAGGTTTGGGTAACTGCGTGAGTCAATCATACATTTACATAATGTCTATATTCAATACAAATAATTCTCATTTATATGGGGATAAGATTTGATAACAGAATAAATATGTTCCTGCTATCTCGAATAATAAATATGACAGTTTGGTCATAAATAAACGTATAAACATATCCTGAGTCTCTGGGGATCCCAGAATATGCATTATAATTGAATTGTCACGAGCTGGATATCTTCTCCAAACACGTGCTTCGACAATTATCTGATTCCGAGCTCGTACTTAACAACCATTGTTTTCTTAGTTCGCGATAAACTCAAGACGCCTAACACCATGTCTGATATTTATGAATCACGAGCTGTCCACATGGATAATAACCAGATATTCTACTTGGTTATTTTTTTGTGTATTTATCTTCTAGCTGTACCCGAGCTGAATAAATGAACTCGTGCTAAAAATAGGATACAACATTTTCCCCCCAAGCTTCCACTCGTGTATGATGTCGTCATTTTCTGACCTACACAATACTTCTGCTACATAAAACCATGCTTGCCTACTACTCGAGTACTGGACACGTGGTCTATTGCCATTGGCGTCTGTTCGGGTTTTGAGGACTGCAATTATTGTCTTGTCAACTTTTTGCTGCCATCTAGTCTATTTAATCTTGGCCCTTGGATCTCAAGATACCCCAATTGGATGGCCCATATTAATTTCTGTAGTTTACGTGTAGCGTCCCAAATTTGCTAATAAGACTTAAAGCCTTGATTAGCGTGCCTGGAGGGAAATAATTGATTTAATTATGTTAATAAATGAATTTGATGATTATGTGATTAGAAATGCATGTTTGGTGAATTAAATATGCATGTGGGCCTTGTTTGGCTATGAGGCATGTTTGTAATTTTAGCCCGTTGAGGGCATAAATGCAATATTTGTGTATAGTGTGATTGATACCATGAGTGAGTGATGATATATTTGTGATGCACGATCCGAGACAGTCCTAAGGAGCAGATTAGCAAAAAGTCACAATGGGATCTAATACCCGGCTCGGGAGGAGCCTAGGGTATTTTGGGAATATAATGTGTTCAGAATTTATTGAGTAACGAGTCAAAGTTTAGTAATGATTTGGACATTTTAGGATTAAGCAGAGATTTATAGAAATATTCGAGGAATTAGCGAGATTTGGCAAATGACGAAATTGCCCTTAGTAGCACTTGAGGATTTAGATAGATTTAAGGGGCATTTTGGACTTTTGGAAATGGATGGGCTTTAACTTCTTTGTGCTGCTGAGGTGTTAGAAGGAAAACAAAAGGGGAGATAACATCAAACTCTCACTCTTTCTCTCTCAAAGTCGGTTCCCACTCTCACTTTTTGGTGTTTAAGAATTTTGAAGAAATTTGGGAGTCTTAGGCTGAAGAATTGAAGGATCTTGCTTGTTGTGCTTAAGGGAAACAATTCAGGGGAGAAGATACCATAGAGGTAAGGGTTAATCTAACTTATTTTATTGGTTTGGCTGTTGAATTCTCCTGGAAATATAAGCTTGCATGAGGATGGGTTTTAAAGTATGATCATGGATGTTTTCTGGGTATATGGGGTTGTTTATGGGCTTGTTGTGTTGTCTAGGGTATGTGAATAAGGAATCTAAGTTCAATTATGAGTTTAATTGATGTTTGAAATATGAGAATTGGGGTTTAGGCTCGAAGAAAATGCAGGAAAAATGGTGGTTTTCTGGGTTTGGAGGCTTGAGCCGTGGCCCTGTTCTTCAGGCATCGCATCCCGTGTGTTGAAGAGGCTGGAAGCCTCTGTTTTCCCAAGCACGCCGCGGCCCAAATTTTGGAGCGCCACGACCCGTGTCCCTCATCAGAGAGGCATTTTGCCTTTGAATTGAGCACACTGCGGCCCTTAAGGGGCTGGGTCGCGGCTCAAATTCAAAATATTGGCTTTTGAAGGTTTCTAGCTCGGGAACCCAAACGTTAAGGCTCGGGAAGGATTTTACCACCTGGTTTGGTAGAATCCAAGGTCCCAAAGGTTAGAATTATACCCCAAAGTTATTTATTGAATTAGAACTTGATGGATGGCTATTATTAATGCGTTGTGACTAGGTTTTCAGTGAGGCTCAGGATTTCGGTGCACAAGAAGCTTGGGACACAGGTAAGAAAACTCGGGTTAGAAGACTGTGCTCAGGATTTTGGTGCACAAGAAGCTTGGGACACAGGTAAGAAAACTGTTGTACCCGTAGAGCAAGGTGTGGCCTTTTTTTTTGTATTGCAGGGCATGGCCCTATGTGATTGAATTGAAGGGTGTAGCCCTATTGTTTATGTTTAGTGTATGTTTAACTATTTGTTGATATTATGATATGTAGTGCATATTTGTGAATGAACGGCGAAGTTCAGAAATGGCGAAGGCCGAGAACGGCAGGAAACTAAGTACGGAAAGGAGCTGGGAACGGCATTGAGCACGCAGAGTGAAAAGTCGAGTACAACAAGGGGCCGAGAACAACGTTGAGCATGTGGAGTGTGAGTCGTTAGGGCGAGACCCTCCTAGGATGCTGGAGTCATCCTCTCGGTGAAGACCGCGAACCCAGGGCCTGGTAAAGCACCTGGGACGGCATGGTCGCTATGTGTTTAGCCTGTTGGCTATTTTCTTATATGCTGATTGATAAATATGCATATGTTAATTGTTTGGTGTTGAGTTTTCTTGCTGGGCTTTGGCTCACGGGTGCTCTATGGTGCAGGTAAGGGCAAGGAAAAGGCCAACCAACCATGAGTATGGAGAGCGTGGAGCGACAGGTACATGTTCGGCCTACCTGGCTGCCACGACTAGGGGTATTTTTGGGAAATGTTATGTATTAACTTGAATTTGTCACCTGGTCGACCCTAAATGTATTTTGAGTTGTAAATATTTTCTAAACAGTATTTTTGGTTCCCAAATGTTTAGTGTTATCCCCAAAAATTGGAGATCGATGACATGGCAATAGAGGTGACAAGTGGCAGTAAAAGACACATTAATAGTCAATAAATACATTGACTCCTAAGAGTTATGATAAAGTGACCCGGTAGACTGATGAAGAGTTTTGACTGCTTGAGAGGTGTCATGTCCAAGCAAGTGCACAAGTGCACCCGAGGAGAGTACTTGGGCTAGGGTGTGCCCGGTCGGATTTTGGTCCGAAGAAAGCCTAAGCTATGATCGGACCTTGGTCTGAGGAGAGCCAAGGGGTATGGTCGGACCTTGGTCCGAGGAGACCCCAAGAATTTGGTCCGAGGAGACCCCAAGGGTGTGGTCTGAGGAGACCCTAAGGGTGTGGTCCAAGGAGAGCCCAAGAATTTGGTCCAAGGAGACCCCAAGAATTTGGTCTGAGGAGAGTCCAAAAGGTCTGGTCCTTATACATATGTCCAGCAAGTGTATGTCCTACCAACACTTGCATATGTCCAGCATGCATGTGTCCGACCAGCACTTGCATGAGTGGTCAGTAGGAGATATGGGTCGACCAGATAGAGGAGGACTAAGTCAATATTCCCAGAAACGGCTTCAACAAGAACCGGTCTTGGCACGCGCGGGAATCTCTCATTCTTCCCACAAATTGGAGGTTTTGTTACATTTTGAATGTTTTTTGTAATTTAAATGTAATAAATATAATAAAATATCCCGATTCTAGGGGATATCAGATGTATGATCCTAAGCCTATAAATATATGGCTTATGGGATCAGAAAGGGCTTCCTCTTCTTTTGAGAGACTTTTGGGAAATTTTGGGTCTGAGTTTTCTAGAGAGAGAAAGTGCCGGTATCATAACGAATTCTTGTATTCTTGTAATCTGTACTGAAGAAACTCAGTTGGCTCAGTTCATCTGATCTTGAGTACAGATCTATAAATCAAAACTCTAAGTGGATTAGGCTATTACCAATATATTGGGGCTGAACCACTATAAAAATTGCTGCGTTATTTACTTTCTGTTCAAAAACCGTCTGTGTCGTTTTATTTCTCTTGAAGGTTTGTCGTTTTTGACGTTCTCACGTCATTGGCCAAAAACACGGTCAACATTTAGCTTTTAGTATTTTTACTGAATGATCACATTTTTATATATCTAATGCCTTTAAATGACCTTCAACACAGTTTAGCTACACTTTTAACCTAAAACCTCGATTAGCGAGTGATTAGCATGTTTTAAACTCACTTAGTTATGACTCTAGGAAGTAGGGCGTTACAACTTGGTATCAGAGTGAGCCAAGGTTTATGGTTCCTAGAGATTGACCGAACATGTATGCTCGCTGCTAGTGACAAGCTCGACTCAGGGTTGGTTGGTAATTATTGAATTATATGCTTGATTGTGTGTTAAATGCCCTGTTTGCCTGAGTATTTTTAAATAGAGCATGATGAATGTGTTGACATATGCATGATGTTAGGGCATGGCCCCTTGATTGTTGTATGTTATCTGTGTTATGTGGGTTTTCTTATTGTGGCGGTTGATGTGAATTAGGAGGTGGTTTTGGATGATGTTATCATGCTTGATGAGCGGCGTCATTGATTGCAGGCATATTATTAAGATGCCTCAGCGATCAATCAGACTCTACGGCAATAGGGCCAAGGATGACAACCAGGGTCAGGACCCTCCACCTGCCCTACCAAATTGGCAACAATTGTTTGCCGAGATGGAAGCTAGACTTCACCGAATAGAAGAAGAGCTTCGACAGTTGATGGGAACCTTTGTATGAGAGGTTCCGGAAGCAGCATCCTCCCACCTTCGAGGGTTGACCAGACCCACTATGGGCAGAGCCGTGGATGAACATGATTTCTTCCATCCTGGATTTCATGAGGGTGGAAGGGAATGAGATAGTAGCATGTGCCAGCTACATGTTAAGAGAAGACGCCCGCATCTGGTGGGATGTGGTGTCTCAGAGAAGGAATGTTGCAGTTATGACCTGGGAAGAGTTCAGGAACATCTTTAATGAGAAGTATTACAGTGTCACAGTCTGAGCTGCGAAGGTTGATGAGTTTACCAACCTGACTCAGAACCATATGACAGTTACTGAGTATGCTTTGAAGTTTGACCGGTTAGCAAAGTTTACACTGAATCTGGTACCGACTGACATGGCACGAAGAGATCGATTTGCGCGGGGATTGAATGTAATGATTGCTTGTGATGTCAGGATAACGTTGGATCTGGGGACTACCACTTATGCACAGGTAGTGGACAAGGCCCGTACAGCTGAGGGGGTCGAGGATCAGATATGGGGAGAAGGCAATGCTAGGTGCGATGCTCGGAGGATGATGCCTCCTTTCACTGGATCTAGTCGGGGTAATGGCCCTAGTGAGCAGAAGAGAAAGGCCCCAGACTCTTTCGTTCCTCCTAGCTCGGATAGGAGGGCACGAGGTGCTTTCAGTGGCCGTCAAGGCAGGGGAGATAACAGGAGGAATTTCCTAGTGTGTCCTTGGTTCAGACGACGACATTAGGGAGAGTGCAGGATTAGGGCCTGCTTTATTTGTGGGAGTATCAACCATTTGAGGAAGGGTTGCCCGCAAGCCAAGAAGGAAGAGTCGAAGCAGAGCGACAGTCCCAAACTGAGGCAGAGGCTAGCCCCTCGATTGTGACAGGCCATATTTCTAGTGCTAGTTCTTGTTTTACTACATTGATTGATTCGGGGGCTACTCACTCATTTGTCTTTGCTAGAGTGATAGATCAACTGTGTAGAACTAGTGATTTGTATGCTAGGGGATTTCAGACTTTGTTGCAGACTGGGGAACTGGTAGTCTCTAGGAGAGGGGTTAGAGCATTGCGAGTAGAGATAGACAGTAGAGAGTTATCTGTTGATCTGATTGAGTTAGCGATGGATGACTTCGATATGATCCTGGGGATGGATTGGTTATTGAAGTATGAGGCGACGATTGACTGCAAGCGTAGGGTGGTGACTTTTGAATTGAACGGGGAGGTACCGTTTGCATTCGTGGGGACAGTGAGTGGACCGCAAGTACCTATGATTTCGACACTAAAGGCTAAAGACCTGATGCAGGAGGGTTGCATAGGATTCATAGCAAACGTTGTGGATACATCTAGAGATGTGGCGGTTGGGCCGAGTGAGACCAGACTGGTATGTGAATTTCCAAATTTGTTCCCCGCAGACTTGCCAGGGTTGCTGCCATAGCAAGAGATCGAGTTCGTTATAGAGTTGGTGCCAAGAGCGGAGCCAGTATCTAGGACACCTTATAGAATGGCTCTGGCAGAGTCGAAGGAACTGAAGATTCAGTTGCAAGAATAACTAGATTTGGGATTCATCAGATCGAGTTTTTCGCCATGGGGGTTTTCTGGGTTTGGAGGCTCGAACCGCGGCCCTGTTCTTTAGGCGCCGCGACCCGTGTGTGTCAAAGAGGCTGGAAGCCTCTGTCTGTCCAGGCATGCCACGGCCCGTGTCCCTCATCAGAGAGGCATTTTGCCTCTGACTTGAGTGCACCGCGGCCCTTAAAGGGCTGGGTCGCGGCTCAAAATCAAAATATTGGCTATTTTAAGGTTTCTAGCTTGAAAACCCAAATGTTAAGGCTCGGGAAGGATTTTACCACTGGGTTTGGTAGAATCCAAGGTCCCGGAGGTTAGAATTATATCCCGAAGTTATTTATTGAATTAGAACTTGATGGATGGCTATTATGAATGCGTTGTGACTAGGTTTTCAACGAGGCTCGGTTTAGAGGACTGTGCTCGGGATTTTGGTGCTCATGAAGCTTGGGATACAAGTAAGAAAACTGTTGTACCCATAGAGCAGGGCGTAGCCCTATTGTTTGTATTGTAGGGCATGGCCCTATGTGATTGAATTGCAGGGCATAGCCCTATTTTTTATGTTTAAATATTTGTTGATATTATGCTATGTAGTGCATATTTGTGAATGAACGACGAAGGCAGAAAATGGCAAAGGCCGAGAACGGTAGGAAGCTGAGTATGGCAAGGGGCCAAGAACGGCATTGAGCATGCAGAGTGCAAAGCCAAGTACGGCAAGGGGCCGAGAATGGCGTTGAGCACGCAGAGTATGAGTCGTTGGAACGAGACCCTCCTAGGATGTTGGAGTCATCCTCTCAGTGAAGACTGCGAACCCAGGGCCTGGTAAAGCACCTGGGACGGCATGACCACTGTGTGTTTAGCCTGATGGCTAGTTTGTTATATGCTGATTGATATATATGCATATGTTAATTGTTTTGTGTTGAGTTTTCTTGCTGGGCTTCGGCTCACAGGTGCTCTATGGTGCAGGTAAGGGAAAGGGAAAGGTCGAACAACCATGAGTACGGAGAGCGTGGAGCAATGGGTACATGTTCGGCCTACCTGGCTACCACGACCAAAGGTATTTTTGGGAAATGTTATGTATTAACTTGAATTTGTCGCCTAGTTGACCCTAAATGTATTTTGAGTTGTAAATATTTTCTAAATAGTATTTTGGGATCCCAAATGTTTAACTTTTAGTATTTTCAATGAATGATCACATTTTTATATATAATGCCTTTAAACAACCTTCAACACAGTTTAGCTACACTTTTAACCTAAAACCTCGATTAGCGAGTGATTAGCACATTTTAAACTCACTTAGTAACTACTCTAAGGAAGTAGGGCGTTACATTACGTATAAATAGGGTGATTAGATATCAAACCTCTCCACCTTTGCATTTGAAAATTTCCCATTTCTAAACTCTCAAGCTTCCCTTCCTCTTCCCTGGAATCCCCAAAACTGTTCATCGTGACCAGTCATTCAGAAGCTTTCCAGGATCTTTTTGTGATCCAAATCTACATTCTCCAATCATCGAACGCATTTCCTGTACGTATCTCATCCTTTGCTTTGAACAAATTTCTTTATTCTTCATGACCCAAAGAAACTTATTTTTCTTCTTTTCAGCAATGGTCATCATTCGGTATTGTTAGACTTTTTATGAATGCCAATAGGGAATAGGTTTTGGCTTTAGGCTCCATATGTGAAACCGAATATGTTTTTATAATAAAAATGTATTCATAAAACTGGGTAAATTTCTGGGTTAATTTGGGGGTAGTTCTAATGAAAAATAGGTTTAGAGAATACATGTTTGGGGCATAGAAATCGTAACGTCTCTAGGTTAAATACCAGGTAGCTTAAGGGTTACGATTCCTTAGGCGGTTTTGCACCAAAACGCTTTACAGAGGAAAGTAGTGACCCGACATTTCTGACACACGGATCCCAAAATATTGGGGGGCTGTTAAGAAACCGAGGCATGTAGCTTTTGATATTGCGTGGCACCATGTGATGGGCTTTGGTTAACTTTAGCTCGTATAACGATAATAACCCATTTCATCCTTTGTACCCTCACGACATAGCTATAGATCATCTTAGGTCACCTACTAACTAGGTCGTTTTGTCGTCAGGCGATCTGATGGTACCTCCCAAGAAGAAATCTACGAGCTCATCTACCCAACGCAAAGACAAAGGGAAGCAGGTCGCCCCTGACTCTCCTATTCCACACTTCGGTCTGGTTGTGGAGAAAGAAGTTTACATCGACCCCAACGCATTCTTTGAGGCCGAGCACATAGTCTCAAAAATCAAGACTCAAGGGAAGGTGAATAAAATCATGTTGAGTCACAACATTGAGATGGGAGCTGGCGGTCTCCTAGCCCGACCTGCGTTCGAAGGGGAACAGAGTTGTGCCCCTTTCCAAGATGACTACGTGGCTTGGAGCGATGAGCATCTAAAGGTTGGGGCCTTCCTTCCCATGGATCAGTATTTCGTAGAATTTTTAAACTATGTAAAACTGGCTCCTTTCCAGCCCCCCCCCCCCCCCCCACCCCAAATTCATATAGACTTTTGGCGGGGCTGAAATATCTGTTCTTGAGGCACGAGTGGGAGGTCCCCTCTCTAGCAGATATTTTGTTCTTTTTCTGTCTCAAAGCAAGCCCCGACCAGAGAGGAAGCGGTGATGGGTTTTACTACCTCATGCGATTTTCCAACTCCACCTCCGTCATCGATCTTCCCAGCCATCCAAACGACTATAAAGAATTATTCTTTATGTCGATTGGCTTCAAGAATTGCAAACATCGATACTTCAACCGACCTCATAAGACTTCTACCTTTGCAAATTCAGAGCGTGAATTTATATTTATATATTTTTTAAAACGTCCTGATTGAGTTTTTTTTCATGCAACCATATTTGCCAGGACGGAAAAATCTGTGACCCTCAGGGGCCAGTATGAGAAATTGTCCAGACTTCTCCCACAGGAAAAAGACTATCGCCAGGTCATGAATGATGCCATGATGTTGGCCTACAAGCTGATCAGCGAGGATCAGACATTGGCCCTGAGGACTCGAGCTCGCCTTCCGGTGATCCCCGAGCTTCCCTCCTCTCAAGAGACTTTGCCAACTACTGAGGATACTGGCGAGGAAGAGGCCGAGGTGCCTCTTGTCCATAAAAGACGGGCTCCCAAAGCCGATCAAAGACCTGATCCTGATCGGGCTGCTTCTGGGGCAGTAGTCGGCCCCTTCGGGCAAGGTAACCCATACCCTTTTAGGGAGTTAGGCCGGGCTGCAACTAGCTTTAGGTTAATTTGTTTCAACCCCAACCAGCTAGTTAGTTGCCATCCCACCGATCTGAACCTAAATATAACTCTCCTCCAATGCGTGGACCGTTTGATGGTACGCTATGACCATAGCTATCCCAAAAGCACCATTGTTGTCGACAATACAGTGTACATTAGATCATCTATCTTCAAAGAATATGGAACCAACCTTAGGGCTTGGCCCTCTCTGCTCCAAGGGGAATTTTCTCTTGGATGTACACAGTATGTAGACGAATCTAGCCCTAAGGAGGGACCTGAACTCCCTAGGATTTTAGAGATTGTACCCTTAGATTCCCCCTCCTCTCCATTACTCCCAGAGCCAGAGGTCATGCTTATCCCGGTTCATACACCCGAGCTGGTGATTATAGATTCCTCCCCCAGCCCAGAGGGTAGGATCTTTATATTCCCCATTTTCGTTTCCTTTTTATATCTTTGAGATGTTTCTTTTATGAATTAACTCTTTTGCTCTTTTCAGACGAAGAGATGGAATCGACAAGAGGCCCCGACCCGAGGACTACCTTTCAAGCTAAAAAGTTTGGTACAAGCCCCATCGTGAAGAGGCCCAGGGTGGCAAAGAAGGCCACCCCTACAACAAGGAATACTTCAAAATCCCCTGCTAAGGGTAAGGACACGAGCTCAACTCAGGAACCAGCTCTGATGACCTCTGTCACTGTTAGGCAGGTTCCCCCTCCCCCACCTCGAATCATGCCTCATCCTCAAGTAATACAAGTCGATGCCCCCACCGTCCAAATATCGGTTGATCCTCAGGACCTGGAAAAGATCCTTGAAGCCTTCCGGGGTATCGTATATGACACAGCGACTCATATGGTGGGCCACGCTTATAAAGCCAGTGTGAGGGACCTGAGAACCATAGAGGAGCACCGCCCGGAGAATGTCTTTGAGTCCTCCATGGGGATGAACCTCACCTTGAGTTCTTCTCCCATATTTGGTGATGAAATTTTTTTTTACTGTGTTCTTCATCTTATATTTTTTACTTGTTTTGTTATTTTGTAGTCCGTCCTGGCCCAATACCGAAGCATAACTCGTGCTAGGGCCAGAAATGAAGAGCTCTGGGCTGAGCTGGACGCTGCCAAAGTCGCCTTAAGTGCTGCTCAGGAAGGTGAGCAGGCCACCAAAGCTGCCTTGACAGCTGCTCAAAAGAATGAGCATGCTGCTAAGGCTCCTCTCATCTCTTCCCAAGAAAGTGAGCAGGCCATAAAGACCGCACTATCCGCCTCCCAAGCTCAGACCGCAGAAGCGAACCATCGTACTGAACAACTTCAGGTTAAGATTGGTGAGCTCAAAGAGAAACTACTCGAGGCTGAAGTTAAAGCCAAGGAGGAAAGGGCAGCGTCATCATCAGCCATGGAGGAGATGCTATACCATTATTGGGCTTTCAACCAGAACGAGAACTTCTCTTTTATGGAGCCCGGGTTGTGGGATCCGTACCTTGCTAAATTTAAGGCTTGGTTCTTACAAGAACCCTCGGAGACTAGTGAGGCGTCTGAAGTGGCAGAGGGAGATGGCGAGGATGTCACTTTTGCAGGGCAAGCTGACGAGGCCCAATGATTTTATTTATGATTTTCTTTGTAATTGTCTAACAGTCTTTTGGTATTAAACAATTTCCTTCGGGCTTTGCTCAAGGTTATTTCTCCTCGATGTAATATATTTGTTTGTTTTATTTCAATATATATCTAACTTTTGATCCATTTGTCTTTCCTTTATTATCTTCTCATGCTTATGAATCATTAGACTCTTGTACATCGAGATTTTAGGAATCGACTTTTAGATCGAGATAGATTTTATCGAACTTAGTTATATCCAAGTTTTTATTTGCTTATTTGTATCATACATGTTAAGAATCAGGCCTTGAACCTAGTTATATCCAGGGCTTTTAATGATTTAAACTTAGTTCGTGCTAGGTTTATTGATAACTCGAGCTTTAAAAAGCCCTTGAATAATCAATTTTCCCAAATTTCTAAGTTTTTGAGATAGTTATATCCATGGTTTTAGATGATTTAAACTTAGTTGGCACTGGGTTTATTGAAAACTCGAGCTTTAAAAATCCCTTGAATAATCAATTTTTCCAAGCTTCTAAGTTTTTAATCTTATCCGAGCAGGCTTAATTTTTCCAACCTCGGTTATGTGCCCCTCAAGTAACCAGAATGTAAAAACTTTCTTGGTTGCTTTTACAAATATGAGAACACGAGCTTGCAATAATAAGAATAAGAAATGGTTATATAACAATCCATCTATTATTTAATCGGAATGGCTTTTATAAATAAGCTTTACATTGATTGTGGCACTATTGATAATACTTTTGCAAGTGCAGAGCATTCCAGGTCCGTGGGACTATTTCTCCATTCAATCGAGCTATCTTGAAAGTTCCCTCGCGTAAGACCTCTACAATTTAGTGGTCCTTCCCAGTTTGGGCCTAACACACCATCCTTAGGGTATTTATTCGCCAAAAAGACCCTTTGGAGAACCAGGTCGCCTAATCCCAATCTACGACCCTTGACATTTGAATTGAAATAACGAGTGATCTTTTGTTGATAATAGGCGAGCTGTAATTGCGAATCCTCTCATTTTTCTTCGATGAGATCGAGAGATGTGTTAAGTAGTCCATTATTCTATTCTTGATCAAACGTCCTTTGCCTGTGAGTAGTTACCATTGCTTCAATTGGAAGCATGGCCTCGCTTTCAAAAGTTAGGGAAAAAGGAGTACGCCCCGTGGAGGTCCTGTGAGAAGTTCGGTAGGCCCAAAGTACTTGGGGGAGTTGTTCAGGCCATAGTCCTTTGGCTTCATCTAACCTCTTCTTCAGGCTTTCCTTAAGGGTTTTGTTTACAACCTCGACCTACCCTTTGGCTTGTGGGTATGCTACCGATGAGAAACTCATCGTGATGCCATATTTATCATAGAAGTCCGTGAAGAGATTACTATCGAATTATGTCCCATTGTCTGACATGATTTTCTTAGGAAGTCCAAATCGACATATAATACTCTTCACCACGAAGTCCTGGACTCTTTTTGATGTGATGGTTGCCAGAGGCTTGGCTTCTACCCACTTTGTGAAGTAATTGATCGCCACCACCACATATCGAACTCCTCCCTTTCCCATAGGTAGGGAACCTATTAGATCGATTCCCCACGTTGCAAATGGCCATGGGCATGAAATCATCGTTAGCTCGACTGGAGGAGCTCAGGCAACTATGGCAAAATACTGGCATTTGACGCACTTCTGAACATACGAGATCGAGTCTTTCGTTAAAGTGGGCCAAAAATAGCCCTGTCTCAGTATCTTTAGTGCCAAGTTTTTCCCCCCAGCATGATCTGCACAAAAGCCTTTGCGTATTTCTTATAAAATGGTTTTGGCTTCCTTGGGCAGAACGCATCGCATGAGAGGTAACGAATGACCACGCCGATATAAAGTTCCATCTACTATTATGTATCGCGGAGCTTGATAGAGTATTTTTCTCGTGTCTTTTCTATCATCAGGTAACGTTCCAGTTGCGAGGTATTCCATTATAGGGGTCATCCAGGTCGGTCTTATGTCGATCATTCCGACTTCTACCATTTCTCCTGTCACACTCAGGCTCTCCAAGAACTCCATTGGCACTACATTTAATATCTCACCCTCTTTTGTGGCAGCAAGTCATGCCAAAGCATCAGCGTTAGAGTTCTGCTTGTGGGGTATTTGTTCAACAGAGTTGTACTCAAATTCAAACAATTCTCCATTTACCTTAGCTAGGTAGGCTGCCATCTTGGTACCTCGAGCTTGGAACTCTCCCAATACTTGATTGACCACGAGTTGGGAATTGCTATAGCATTGGATGGATTTTGCCTTAAGCTCTCTCACCACCCTCAGCCCTGCCAGTAAGGCCTCATATCCTGCTTCGTTGTTTGACGCCTCAAATCTGAATCTCAGAGTTGTATGAAATCGATGACCTTCTAGTGAGATTAAGATGATCCCAGCTCCTGATCTGTTCTCGTTTGACGATCCATCAACAAAGATTTTCCATAATTCTTGCACCGGCTCCCTCAAGAGCTCTTCTTGAAAACTGGTGCATTAAGCCATAAGGTCGGCAAGGTCCTGACTCTTGATTGAGGTCCGTAGCATGTACAATATCTCGAACTGGCTAAGTTCGATGGCCCATTTTAAGAGACTTCCTGACGTTTTAGGTTTTTGCAAAACCTTCCTTAAAGGTTGGTCGGTCAAGATGTTGATTGAATGGAACTGGAAATATGGTCGGAGCTTTCTAGAAGTCAATATCAGACAGAATGCCAGCTTCTCTATCAGTAGATATCGTGACTTGGCCCCGAGAAGTCTATTGCTTACATAATATACTGGTTTCTGAGCATGGTCTTCTTCTCGAACTAACACGACATTGACTGCATTCTCTGTCACGAACAAATAAAGGAACAAAGATTCTCCAGATGTAGGTTTAGATAATACTGGGGGCTCGGCCAGGTGCATTTTTGGGTCATGGAATGCCTGTTCGCACTCCTCGGTCCACTCAAATTTCTTATTTCCAATGAGCAAGTTGTAGAATGGCAGACACTTGTCAGTGGATTTTGAAATGAATCGATTCAAAGCTGTCACCCTTCCAGTTAGGCTTTGAACTTCTTTATGCGACCTGGGTGAGGGCATTTCTAACAACGACTTGATATTCTCAAGATTCGCCTCTATTCCCCTTATGTTGACTATGAACCCCAGGAATTTTCCAGATGCCATTCTGAAAGTACATTTATGGGGATTCAGCTTCATGTCATACCTCCTTAATATTCCAAAACATTCTTCTAGATCAGACACATGGTTATTGGCAGTTTTTAATTTGACAAGCATGTCATCGACATACACCTCCATATTTCTCCCGATCTGGCTAGCGAACATTTTGTTGACCAAGCATTGATATGTAGCCCCGACATTCTTCAGTCTGAAGGGCATAAATTTATAATAGTATACGTTATGTTCAGTCATGAAGCTAGTATGTTCCTGGTCCGCAGGATTCATCGTGATCTAGTTATATCCAAAATATGCGTCCATGAAGGACATGAGCTCGTGACCTGTCGTGGCATCTACCAACTGGCCAATCCTTGGCAGTGGGAAACAATCCTTAGGACAAGCTTTATTTAAAACGAAGAAGTCGATATAGGTCCTTCACTTCCCATTTGGCTTTGAGACCAGCACGGGATTGGCGACCCAAATCGGGTATCTTGCCTCCTAGATAAACCCGTATTTTAATAACCGAGCTGCTTCTTCCTTAAGGGCTTCAGCTCGGACCGTTCCCAAACGTCTCCGTTTTTGGGATTTTACAGGCACATTCTTGTCCAAATTTAAGGTGTGCATGATTACACTCGGACTTATTCCCACCATATCTTCATGCGACCAAGCGAAGACGTCCAGGTTTTCCTGTAAGAAATCAACCAGCTCCTTTTTCCTTTTATCATCAAGATTCTTTCCAATCTTTTTGACTCTTGAAGCTTCTTTGGGGTTGATGTTTACTTCCTCGAGCTCTTCTATGGCTTCGAGCTCTGATTTTTCTTCGCCTACCTGTGGGTCAATGCCGTCGAGTTGGGCGACCTCACTATCCCTTTTTTGCTGAGGTTCTTTCGTCCCATGAGTAACTTCTACTTCCTGGGACTCCTCACCTCCATCATTTATGACCATCGCTTGTTGCCCAGGTTGTGATTTTACCTTCATAGAAATGCTATAGCATTCCCTGGCAGTGAGCTGATCACCTCTGACGGTGCATATTCCCACAGCTGAAGGGAATTTCATTGCTAGGTGGCAGATAGAGGTTATGGCTTCAAATGCCATCATCGCAGGTCGGCCCAAAATCGCATTGTCTGCAGCCAGACAATCGATTACCACGAACTCGAGCAACTTGGAAACAGTTTGCAAAAAATCCAATGTCACCACAAATCTGATCGTCCGGATGGTTGCCGACCCTTCACCAGAAAACCCGTACAGAGTCATCGAGGTCGCCTTCAAATCAGTTACGGATAACCCCATTTTTTCCAGGGAGGATCTGAAAAGTAGATTCACAGAACTTTCGTTATCCACTAGTGTTCTTCGGACCTTTCGGCTGGTGAGCTGAACGGTTACCACCAGGGGATCATTATTTGGGATTTGGACGTGGCTAGCATCCTCTTCTGTGAAAATGATTGGTTGCTTTTCCAATCATTGTTGTTTAAATAGTTGTTGTTCCGGGACAAACTTCAGTTCGTTAATGTACCTCTTTTGGGCCCCACTACTCGTGCCTGCCAAATGAGGTCCTCCCGAAATGGTGGTTATATCTCCCCTACTATCGGAGGAGTGTCGAACTAATTTGCTTGAGCTCTAGGTTGGCTAGTTGGAATTCCTGCCATAGGTTGCCCCCAACGAGGATTCCCGTCCTCATTGCAATGAGTTTGGAGTTGTCATCAACATCCCTAACTCATGCAGCAACATTGGCAAATCTACTCAAATATGCCTTCAACGTTTTGCTAGGTTGCTGCTTTACGTTGGCCAATGAATCAGCCTCAACTAGAGCTGCCTGTGAAGCTCGGAATGCTTTTTTGAACTCGGAGGAAAACTTCTTCCATGAGCTTATCAAATGTTTCTTGTATTGCTTAAGCCACTGCTTGGTTGGCCCGACCAGAGTTGCAGGGAAAAAATACACCTTAGGTCGAGCCCGATAATGTGGGCCATCATCATGGTGTTGAACATTTTGAGGTGATCTGACGAATCTCCATCTCCATCAAATTTTGACAGGTGTGCCATCCTGAAACCCACATGATATGTCGCCGCTGCAATATTTGGAGCAAAAGGCTCGAGCTTTTTGTCTGAGTCGCAATCTTCTTTTTCCTTTCCGGACAAGATTTTTTTCATTTGCTCTTCCATCAGAGCTAGTCTCTCGAGGGTTTGGTCCCTAGTCCCTAGGTTAGCTAGGGGCTGTTCAACAGCTCCCATCCTATCATGCGCATTTGACGGGTTATTGTCCCTCCAAGTTCGAGCTTGGTTTTGTGGGGCATTCCTGTTATCGTGTACTATGGACGGACCTCCCTCTTGTCGAGTATAGCTAATATCTCCATCCCGAACTGGATACCTTCCCTGGGAGTTCAGACGATCGTGCAAATTGGGTTGTGGATCATACCGAGGGCTCTATGTTGAACTCTAATGATTCCCTAGGTCTCTTTCGGACCTGCCGCTACAATGGTTTTCGGTTCAGTAACTCTCGTTTGCGAAGCTTACAGCTCGCGGCTAGGGCTGAGGACCTGGATTTTCGACATGTGTTTGTGGGACGTAAATATTGGCCGATGGGGGAAAGGATTTCTCCTACTGTCTCCATAAGCTGGAATATCCCGTTGAGGATGAGGTGGTGTTGGATGTCTTATAGGTGACAGGGGATGCCTTATTGGTGAGGCTATCCTCGTTCCATCAGGATGGACTAAATTAGCCCACCTCTGTTCTACTCCAATGTCTCTAGTTCTTTGTGCCTGGTGATCTAATCGCAGCGTAGGAGGATTTGTTGAAGTATTTTGTCTTCGTGAGCCTGTTCCAGCCCCTCCTCGTGGATTGTCATGGGCATTCCTGGGGACCTGTAAAGAAGGCACCGAACTTGGGGTTGCAGTCCTAACCAACCGACTGACTTGCTGATGAACCCTATGATGGTTGCTAGGTCGAGCATTCTGGTAATCTTGCCCCGCAGGTACAGAACTTGGAGTGGTGATTCTGACGGATCAACTTGGTTTGGATCGATTATTCCAGTGGGACTTATGAGACCCACTTTGCCTCTTTCTGATATTAACGTCGGTTGCAAGAGGGGGTAACCGAGCCAAAACCTCCTCAATCTGCTTGTTTTCCCTAACGAGATGGCTCCTCAATTGCATGCTCTCCATCTCAACAACAGTTAGGTAGTCTGGGTTTGGGTTTGGCGGTAATGACGCTGAACTCCCAGTGTCGCCTTGATCCGCCGGTTGTTTTCCCAGACGTTGCTGAATCTCAGGGCCACGTTCCTCCGGAATAGGGCTATGATGGGCCTCCTGCCCACCAGGCTGTTCTATCTCATTATCGTGCATTGAGCGAGTGAGCACCATGATGGAATCAACTGGGATTTTTGTGAAGCACTAATTTGCTCTCAATGAAAGCACCAAACTGTTGACGCGGTTTTTCACCAACAGTGTATTAAGAAATAATAAGGGCATATTAGTGCTTAATGGTAAACCGTAATGAAAATATCAAGAATTCACTAAAAAACACAGAACTTTTACGTAGTTTAGTGGTTAAAATTCACCTAGTCCACGAGTCACTATTATTACTATTTTTCTCACTATTTTGGCAGAGTTTCGGTATTACAGAATAATTCCCCCTTTCCTGTCCAACATTCACAGTATTTATAGGGGAATTCCATGGACAGGTTTGGGTAACCGCACGAGTCAATCACGCATTTACATAATGTCTATATTCAATACAAATAATTCACATTTATATGGGGATATGATTTGATAACAGAATAAATATGTTCCTGCTATCTCGGATAATAAATATGACAGCCTGGTCATAAATAAACGTATAAACATATCCCGAGTCTCTGGGGATCCCAGAATATGCATTATAATTGAATCGTCACGAGCTAGATATCTCCTCCAAACTCGTGCTTTAACAGTTATCTGATTCCGAGCTCATGCTTAATAGCCATCGTGTTCTTAGTTCGCGATAAACTTAGGACGCCTAACATCATGTCTGATATTTATGAATCACGAGCTGTCCACATAGATAATAAGCATATATTCTACTTGGTTATTTTTTTCGTGTATTTATCTGCCAGCTGTACCCGAGCTGAGTAAATGAACTCGTCCTAAAATAGGATACAAAAAATTCAAAACTAATCTGTTAGATTTTTATTTTTTAATTATTTATTTTAATCAAATTAAAACAATAATTAAATAAACAAATAATATTTGAATTTTAAATGATTCAAAATTTAAATCCCAGGGACACTTGTTAGTCAGTGTGGTGCTTCTTGTTGTGCATTCATAGTAAGTGGCGTGTACCACACCCATCTGCCCCTAATTTTTCTCATTTGTTTGTTTAATTAAAATTAAAACAATATATTTATTCAAAAAATAATATAAATATTATTTCAAAAATAAATATCAATCAATTAAAAATTAACCTTATCTTAATTTATCATTTTTGAATAATTATCTCATACTAAGATAATTTTGAACTCTCTATATATTAATCCAAACACTGATTAATATTAATTTCAAATAGGGGCATTATATTTGCACCCCAAGAATATATATATATATAGGCACCCTATTAATTAAAAATAAAATAAAATCATTTCTAACACCTTTTCTCATTATATTTTTTGACATTCTTTAATTAATTTTTTTTGTTAATTTCAATAATTTTATTTTATATTGTTTTCATTGTTTTTTTTTTAAATAATGTATAAATTTGTAGAAAAAAACTCTTATTTTAACAAGTTTTTATATATTTTTTTGTTTTAATTTTTTTATTTAAATATTTAAAATATATATTATTTGTATGTATTTTTTTAGAATATGAAAAAGAAGAAAAAAAAATAGAAAAATGTAAGCACAAGTTGAAAAACAAATATAATATATATTAATTTTTAATAAAAATTGGGTGTACTAATTAAATTTTGGGGTGCAAATATAATTAATTACACATAATTATCACTTAGCACTGGAAAATTAATTCCTCTGTAATTTAGTCATTTTCTCCATTAATCTTGTCTGTGACATCTTTACCTTTGATAGTGTAGTACAGAGACAACTCAAGGATCATGGACCTAAAATACTAAGTGTTGGGGGTTAGGCTATATATAAATCAAGTTTTGAATATTACAACTCAATAGAATAACAAGAATAATCTATACTCTAATGGGGGAGTAACACAAAGAACATAACACAAATAATCAAGAGATATAATTGACCTTTGGTGTTGAAAATCCTTGATACATAAATCACAAGTCTATGTCTTTTTGTGAAACAGAAAATGGAACCAAGGCTTAACATAAATGAATATTTGTTGTCCAAAAATCTATATTCCTAGCCTCCTCATTGAGATTGCTTAAAGCTACTACTTTGGAATGACATTGGGATTCACAAGCCTTGAATCTTCATACAAGTCAAGCTTTCTTGATGAAGAGCATGGGCAAAACTAGTAATCTTGAGAGCTAGAGAGAGGTTTGAGAGAGAGAGAGAGGTGAGTGATCAATTCACCAAAGACTTAAGTGACCCATTTAAATAGTATAGGAACCCTCATTAGGCTCAACCAATGAGATTCAAGAATTTGTTTTAAGTTTTGGAGAAAAAAACACATCAATGTAAGGACACGTACGGATGGCACAGGTGACGCGTCGCCTGCACCCAGGCGACGCATCGCCATTATGTAGGCGATGCATTGCCTATATAGGGTTTTATGGGACTGACGATGCATTGTCTTCCTGTGGCGATGCACTGCAAGTCCCTCTGATTTGGCACCCCAAAACTTGTTACAAAACATCTCCTAATGCCTCCAAACTTTTTGGGTACTGTTATAAACTCCAAAGAAACACTTTGGACCCAAAAATATGATTTATAAATGCCTATACCAAAAGTCAACTCTCGCATGTTGACTTTAGTGAAACTATTATGGTTTTTGCACCTCTTCGTGCCTAACCAATTTCAATTTGTATTTAACCAATCATAACATTCCCCCACTTGGTAAAATACATCCTCAATCCTCTAGCTCGAACGATATTGGTGCATAAAATAAAGTACATTTTGAGTTTAAACTTTATCTTAGTGAAAACACTACAAAGCTCCTATCGAAATCCTAAGGCATTCTTAAAAGATTGAACCTAACATTCCTAGTGATAAAAATCGATAATGTCTCATTGACCTTGTAACATCCCAAATTCCCTAATATGGCTTAGTTCCTGGATTAAGGGGGGCGGGAGGCAATAATTGCGTTAATTATGTGTTAATATAGTATGAGCATGTTATTATGTGAATTATATTATAATAATTATGCTTGCATGTTAGAAATGTTAAATATGTGTATGTGGGCCCGTTTTTCTAAGAAAGGCATTTTAGTAATTTGACCCGCTGAGGGTATAATTGTAAATTTGAGTCTGTGTGATTGAGACCACATTATTATGCGGATATATTTGGGTTACTCGACGTGAGGTGATCCCGGTGAGCAAGTCAGGAAAATAGTCACAACGGGGTGTAATACCCGGCTCGGGGTGAGCTTAGGAGTACTTTAGTAATTTAATACATTACCGGGGTTTATCGGGTAATGGGAGAGTAAATGATTATTATTTTTGAATAGTTGGGGATTTGGAGGAACACTCGGGGAATCACGGGAAGTGGCGATTGACGAAATTTCCCTTGGAGGGTTATGGAGAGTTTGGATTGGCCTAGGGGCATTTAGGTCATTTGTGCGTAAATTAGAGACTTAAGTTAAGTGTTTCTTCAACTGAGGGTAAGCTAGAAACTAAGTAAACAAATAGAATTTCTTCTCTCTCCCATAACTCTCTTTATCTCTCTCTTGGTGGTTTGAGAAACTTTGAGGAATTAAAGAACTAAGCTTGGAAAATTGGAGGATTAATCTTGGGGAAAGCTTGGGGATTAGTTCAAGGGTGTTTTCATCTTTGAGGTAAGAGTTTAATTCGATTTCTTCTTGATGTTTATGTGTCTTTGGTTGAAGGCTTAAGTGTTTGCATGTTTGTTGGTTTAGAGAAGGAATTTTGGGTGTGTTGATGAGTCTTAAGCTGGTAGTTAGCTAGGTTTTGTTGTTGGAAATAAGTTATATTGATTATGGGAGTTGAATTGAAGGTTTAAGATATATTTCGGGTGTTCATGATTGGGTCCGGATAAAGGTAAAAACCCATAATTATGGGTTCAAAGGGCAGGGTCGCAGCTCTGTTCTTGGTGTGTCGCGTCCCTCTAGAGCAAAAAGGAGCTAGGTTGGGCTTTGTGGCAAGGGTGGGCCGTGGCACCACAATGGCTGGGCCGCGGCACGTGTCTGATGGCTGGGGAGGCTGAGCCTCTGGTTAGAGGTGGGTCGTGACATAGGAGCATGGGGTCGTGGCTCTTAAGGGGATTTTTGGCTCCGAGAAGGTTTAGTGTGCGGGAACTCAACCTTTTGTGCTAGGGATCGATTCTACTTCCGTGTTGAGTGGAATTCGACATCCCAGAGGCTAGGACTCGGTCCGGAAGCCTTAATTCACTTGTTGTTGATGGAATTATTTATCATGGTTGTGACTAGGTTTACGCTAAGGGCTCAGATCAGGGATCGTACTCAAGGGTCGTCGTTAGTAGCCTGCACTTGGATCGAAGGTAAGAAAATTACACCCAATATGCGAATGTGTGATTAGAGCTTGACCCGATGGTTAAATATAGATATGATTAAGGCTTTGGCCCTGTTAATGAACATGATTATAATTATGTTTGTGAATGTCTGGTTAAGCACACTGGAATGCGCATGATTATGATTATGCCTATGTATGCTATTTGAATATATTATAATACATTGTATTTGTTTAAATGTATGATAAGTGGAATATGTGATTGTCTGCTGAGATTAGTAGGCTCGGTTTATACACCAGAGAATTGTTATGATATCTAGTTAGAGATCAACTTATTAGTCGAGGGCATACCTGATCCGAGGGACTCATCTTATAAGTGGAGGGGCTCCGAAGCTCGACTTATAAGTCGAGGGTCTTAAAGCTTCGACTTACAAATCGGAGGCGTGTAAGGCTTGACTTATAAGTCAAGGACTTGTAGGACTTGGCTTATGAGTTGATTGGCATTATGCACGTGGATTGCAAGCCACCATGGCTGGGCCACCTTGGGAGTGTGACATGCACTTGACTGGCTCAGATGCTAAATAGATGGAAAGGGAGTGCGACACGCACTTGACTGGCTCTGATGCCATAAAAATAAAAGGGAGTGTGATACACACTTGTGTAACCCTGTGGTTGTTGATCTATATATCTGATTGGGAAAGTTCAGGTTATAAGCTGAAGATTTGTCTGTGTTATCTGATAAAGGGCCTGGCTTAATACTCAAGGTTATAACATGTTCTACAGACTCGACTTATCAGTTGAAGGTTAAAGGATTTGACTTATCAGTCGAAGATTGAAGGACTTGACTTATCAGTCAAAGGATGAAAGGATTCGACTTATCAGTCGAAGGTTAAAGGACTCGACTTATCAGTCGAAGATTACGGATCTAACTCATCATTCGAAGGTTACAAATGCAACTTACCAGTCGAAAGACAAAGACTTGACTTATTAGTCAAAGGTAAAGCACTCGACTTATCAGTTGAAAGTTAAAGGACTCAGCTTGCCAGTTGAACTCTAAAGGATTTGACTTACTAGTCAAAGGCTGATGGACTCAACTTATTAGTCAAGAGTTTAAATGTTCGACTCAGTAGTCGAGGGCAGCAGTAACGTGCCAAACGTTGACCGATAGGGTTAAGCCAATCCAGAAGAGAGATGTACGTTTGAATGCTCTGGGGTCGCCCGAAATGTTAGCATCACACCCTCTTGGCCAGCTCTAGGGCCGGTTGTATGAAAGATTGAGATGGGCTCTAGTGTGGCTTTGTAGCCACTCAGCTAAGTTAATTGCATGCATTAGTAGGATTATTATTACTAGGCATGTTAGTTGTAAATCTATGATATGACAATGTACTGATTATAAGTATGATTATGTTTTATTGCTGAGCCTCAGCTCACGGGTGCTAGTTGGTGCAGGTAAAGAAAAGGAAAACTTGGACCAGCCATGAGTTGGAGAGCTTCAGGGGTGGAGTGTACATATGCGGCCTGCTCGTCCGCCACGGCCGAGGTTGTCAGTTGGAACTAGGGTTGGACCCTGATTTTGCCGCCTAGGTCGGCTATTGTATTCGTTTTTGGGTTTGTAACCATTTTTAATTACAATGGAATTCCATGAATGGAAGTTAAATGTTTTTAATAAAATTGTTGACTTTGATCGAAATTTTTAGTACCTAAACCTGTGGTTAGTTTAATTACACAGTTTAAACTCAAATGACTCGTTTAGCGAGTTAAGCATTATTTAAACTACACAGTGTAACGATCCTTATTAGGAGGGCGTTACAATTTGGTATCAGAGCAGTTTAGGTTTATTGGTTCCTGAAGATTGGCTGGGCATGTACACTCACCGCTGAAGACAAGCTCGACTCAGGGTTTGGTAAATATTTATGTTAATTCATGTTTACCTACCTAATTGACATATGAATGTCTTATTTGCATGCTTGATTAGGAAGCGTGAGTTATATTGATAGGGCCTGGCCCTTGACTGTTTTGTATGATAAGGGAGGTGTTTATTAACACTATTACTATTATGAATACTGAGAAGAATGTGCTTATTAGCACCCTGATTGAGCATGAATATAAACTGACTTGCTTATTAGCATAATTTTTGTATGTGAAAGTTATTGAAATGCTTATTAGCGCTATGATTGATTATAAATGTTAAAGAAATGCTTATTAGCTCTGTTAATTGCATGTAGGCCAAGAAATGCTTATTAGCACTGCTAATAATGGCATACATTAAAGAACATGCTTAATAGCATTGTTATAAATGTATAAATGCTTGAACATGCTTATTTGTATTGTTAGCGCTTATGAATGTCAGAAATTCTTATTAGCGTTACTATTTGGTGATGAATATCAGGAATTGCTTATTAGCACCGTGGTTGAATATATTGTGTAGGCGTGTTTATTAGCATTGCATCTGTTTGGTTGTTTGGTTTTGGACCATTGGGCGGCAAGAGCTATATTTATTACTTACCTGATGACCGACTTGATCATTGTAGAGTGGGTTAGATATCAGTATGTTTCCTCAAAGGTCTGGGAAGTTGACCGGCCAAGAGATGCAGGCCAGGGAAGAGGATGAGCATGGCCAGGGTCCACCGCCAGCCCCAGAGAACTGGCAACAATTGATTGCTATTAAGCAAGTTAGGATATGGAAGTAGGAGGATGAGATTCGTCTCTTGAGACAACAGCAGGTTCCAGCAAGGAACCCGTAGTCTGCAGTACCGGCAGTGTCACAGCCAAGGGGTACCAGTGGTAATACATCCCCAGGTAGGGGGAGATGGATGGGAACCCCTATATGGGAGGTTCAGGAAGCAACACCCTCTAGTTTTAGGGTAGTTCAGACCCACTAAAGGTTAAGCAGTGGATGGTTATGATAACCACCATTTTGGATTTCACGGGGTCAGCCAAGAAGTGGCATCCTAGACCAAGATAGTAAACATTATGGAACGGGAAGAATTTAGAGCTCTGTTCAACGAGAAATACGACAATGACGCAGTCAAAGCTGCGAAGGCTGAAGAGTTCAGCAAATTACTTCAAGGTAGCATGGCAGCAACCGAATGTGCTTTGAAGTTTGACAAATTGGTTAAGGTTGTCGGCGGTCCGGTGCCCATAGATGGGACTAGAAGGGGGAGGTTTCTCTAGGGGCTATAGTCTATGATAGTCCAGGATGTTTACATCACTACTATGTCAGGAGTAACTAATGATGCACAGGTTATTGAGAAGACGCTCACAGCTGAGAGCGTAGAAAAAAAAGATCTGGTGTTAGAGTACGTCCAGAAGGGATTTTAGGAGGCTGAGACTTCCATTGCGAGTTTTGTAGAGGTAGAGGCCATTGTGACCAAAAGAGAAGGACTCCGGATACATCTTTAGCTCCAGGGCCAAATAGGAGGCCACGAGACGTGCTAATAGGCCACCAAGGTGACGGTGAGACCTGGAGAGTATTTCTTATAGTGTACTCGATGTAGGAAGTGCCATATTTAGAATATTATGTAATGGGTTTGGAACCTTGTTGCCTACTGAGGAGTTAGTGGTTTTCGGGAGATGGGTCAAGACATTACCAGCGGCAGTGAATGGTAGAGAATTGTCAATTGACTTGATAAAGTTGGCTATGACTGACTTGATGTGACCTTGGGTATAGGTTGGTTAGCCACGTTTGGGCAACGGTAAGTTGCCAAAAAGAAGATGGTAACCTTTTAGCCTAAGGTGAGGACCCTTTTTGTATTTGTTGGCACTGTGCATGGACCATATACTTATGATATATGTACTTAGAGCTAGTGACCGGTTGCAAAGAGAATGCATAAGAGTCCTAGCTAGTATGGTGATTATCACTCAGGTCGTGCCAGTGGGACCATGGCAGACTAGATTAGTCGGTGGATTTTTGGATGTGTTTCTAGAGGATTTGTCAGAATTACCTCTACACAGGTAGATAGAGTTTGTTATTGAATTGATGTCAGGGATGAATCAGTGACTAGGGCACCGTATTGAAGGGCTCCAGTAGAGTTGAGGAAATTAAAGGTTTAGTTACTGGGTAAGATGGTGTTCTCCAAGGTGGATATTCGATCCAGTTAATGCCTGCTGAGGGTCAGTGGGGAAAAATTATTCAGATGGCGGCTTCTTATACTAGATATGGGTATTATGAGTTCTTAATTATGTCACTTGGATTGACTAATGCCCTGATAACACTTATGTATTTGATGAACAGAGTGTTCAAGGATTTTTTTTTAAATCGATTTGTGATCGTCTTTATCGATGATATTTTGGTACTCTCAGTCAGAGATTGGCCAAGGCCAAGGAACGCCTTGGAGATTGGAAGTTTCCTTTGATGGGCATAATATTACATGTGTTTGGGGGAAGTATTCTCAAGGATAGTTACTTCATTGATAAACTGACGTGCAAAAATTGGAAGTGTGCATGGTCAGAAAAGTGCGAGAACAGCTTCCAAGAACATAAAAGATGGTTGCCTATGCATCACGTTAGTTGAAGAGTATGACCAGAGCTGGAATAGAGTTACTGGTGGGCCAGTTAGTCAACATTATGCTACAGTTTACTCTTTTAGGTAGGATCAAAGGAAAAAAGGGTAAGTGACCCCAACTGGGGAAAATAGAGAGGATGCCCTAGCTAGAATAGCTAAGGACTATACGGTAGGAGGATATCACAATGGATTTCGTGGCGGAACTGCTGGGCCAACATGATTCAGTTTGGGGTCATTATGGACCGGTATATAAATTTAGCTCACTTTTATCAGTAAGGATGAACAACATAGTTGACCAGTATGCAGATCTCTATGTGAGAGAGATAGTATGCCTTCATGAGACTTTGAGGTTTATCCTATCAAATAGGGACTCTATCATTATTTCCAAGTTTTGGGGAAGATTATAGAAGGTGATGGATACACAACTGAAGTGTAGTATAGTTCATCATCCTCAGACTGATGGTAAATCAGAGAACATTACCTAGATATTGTGGGACCATTCGAAATCCTGGAGAGGATCGGTCAGGTGACCTATAGATTGGCCTTATCTACGGCAGTGTTGGCTGTATATAAAGTATGTTATATTTCCATGATGAGGGAACACAAATTAGATGAGACTCAGGTGTTGAGTTATGAGGAGCTGGGATTCCAGACAGATCTCTCCTATGAGGAACAGTCAGTCCAGATATTAGACAGAAAAGACAAGGTCCTAAGGAATAAAACCATACCTTTAGTTAAGGTATTGTTGAGGAACATCAAGGTCGAGGAAGCGACCTGGGAATTGGAATCAACAATGCGGGACCAATATCCCGAGTTGTGTATGTAAAATTTCGAGGACGAAATTTCTGTAAGGAGGGGATAGTTGTAACATCCCAAATTCCCTAATATGACTTAGTGACTGGATTAGGGGGGTCGGGAGGCAATAATTGCATTAATTATGTGTTAATATAGTATGAGCATGTTATTTTGTGAATTATATTATAATATATTTATGCTTGCATGTTAGAAATGTTAAATGTGTGTATATGGGCTCGTTTTTTTATAAGAATGGCATTTTAGTAATTTGACCCGCTGAGGGTATAATTGTAAATTTGAGTCTGTGTGATTGAGACCACATTATTATGCAGATATATTTGGGTTACTCGACGTGAGGCGATCCCGGTGAGCAAGTTAGCAGAAAAGTCACAACGGGGTAAAATACCTGGCTCGAGGTGAGCTTAGGAGTACTTTAATAATTTAGTACATTATCGGGGTTTATCGGGTAATGGGAGAGTAACTGATTATTATTTTTGAATAGTTGGGGATTTGGAGGAACACTCGGGGATTCATGGGAAGTGGCGATTGACGGAATTGCCATTGGAGGGTTATGGAGAGTTTAGATTGGCCTAGGGGCATTTGGGTCATTTGTGCGTAAATTAGAGACTTAAGTTAAGTGTTTCTTCAGTTGAGGGTAAGCTAGAAACTGAGTAAACAAACATAATTTATTCTCTCTCCTGTAACTCTCTTTATCTCTCTCTTGGTGGTTTGAGAAACTTTGAGGAATTGAAGAACTAAGCTTGGAAAATTGGAGGATTGAGCTTGGGGAAAACTTGGGCATTAGTTCAAGGGCGTTTTCATCTCTGAGATAAGAGTTTAATTCGATTTCTTCTTGATGTTTCTGTGGCTTTGGTTGAAGGCTTAAGTGTTTGCGTGTTTTTTGGTTTAGAGAATGAATTTTGGGTGTGTTGATGAGTCTTAAGCTAGTAGTTAGCTAGGTTTTGTTGCTGGAAAGAAGTTATAATGATTATGGGAGTTGAATTGAAGGTTTAAGCTATATTTTGGGTGTTTATGATTGGGTTCGGCTAAGGGGAAAAACCCATAATTCTGGGTTCGAAGGGCTGGGTCGTGGCTCTGTTCTTGGTGTGTCGTGGCCCTCTAGAGCAAAAAGGATCTAGGTTGGGCTCTGTGGCAAGGGCGGGCCGCGGCGCGACAATGGCTGGGTCGCAGCGCGTGTCTGATGGCTGGGGAGGCTAAGTCTCTGGTTAGAGGTGGGCTGCAGCATGGGAGTGGGGTCGCGGCTCTTAAGGGGATTTTTGGCCCCGAAAAGGTTTTGAGTGCAGGAACTCAACCTTTTGTGCTCGGGATCGATTCTACTTCTGCGTTGAGTGGAATTCGACGTCCCGGAGGCTAGGACTCGGTCCAGGAGCCTTAATTCACTTGTTGTCGTTGGAATTCTTTATCATGGTTGTGAGTAGGTTTACGCTAAGGGCTCGGATCAGGGATTTTACTTAAGGGTCGTCGTTAGTAGCCTGCACTTGGACCGAAGGTAAGAAAATTGCACCCAGTATGCGAATGTGTGATTAGAGCTTGACCCGATGGTTAGATATAGATATGATTAAGGCTTTGGCCCTGTTAATGAACATGATTATAATTATGTTTGTGAATGTCTGGTTAAGCACACTGGAATGCGCATGATTATGATTATGCTTATGTATGTTGTTTGAATATATTATAATACATTGTATCTATTTGAATGTATGATAAGTGGAATATGTGATTGTCTACTGAGATTAGTAGGGTTGGTTTATAAACCAGAGAATTGTTGTGATATCTAGTTAGAGATCGACTTATTAGTCGAGGGCATACCTGACCCGAGGGACTTGGCTTATAAGTCGAGGGGCTTCGAAGCTCGACTTATAAGTCGAGGGTCTTAAAGCTTCGACTTACAAATCGGATGCATGTAAGGCTTGACTTATAAGTCAAGGACTTTTAGGACTCGGCTTATGAGCTGAGATTGGCATTATGCACATGGATTGCAGGCCACCATGGCTGGGCCACCTTGGGAGTGTGACATGCACTTGACTGGCTCGGATGCCAAACAAATGGAAAGGGAGTGCGACACACACTTGACTGGCTCGGATGCCAAACAAATGGAAAGGGAGTGCGATACGCACTTGACTAGCTCAAATGCCATACAAATAAAAGGGAGTGTGATACGCACTTGTGTGACCCTGTGGTTGTTGATCTGAATATTTGATTGGGAAAGTTCAGCTTATAAGCTGAAGATTTGTCTGTGTTATCTAATAAAGGGATTGGCTTAATAGTCAAGGTTATAACATGTTCTACAGACTCGACTTATCAGTCGAAGGTTAAAGGATTCGACTTATCAGTCGAAGATTGAAAGACTTGATTTATCAGTCAAAGGATTTGACTTACTAGTCAAAGGTTGATGGACTCAGCTTATTAGTTGAGAGTTTAAAGGTTTGACTCAGGAGTCGAGGGCGGCAGTAACGCGCCAAACGTTGACCGATAGGGTTAAGCCAATCCAGAAGCGAGATATACGTTTGAATTCTTTTGGGGTCACCCAAAATCTTAGCATCACATCCTCTTGGCCAGCTCTAGGGTCGGTTGTATGAAAGATGGAGATGGGCTCTAGTGTGGCTCTGTAGCCACTCAGCTAAGTTAATTGCATGCATTAGTAGGATTATTATTACTAGGCGTGTTAGTTGTAAATCTATGATATGACAATGTACTGCTTATAAGTATGATTATGTTTTCTTGCTAAGCCTCAGCTCACGGGTGCTAGTTGGTGCAGGTAAAGAAAATGAAAAGTTGGACCAGCCATGAGTTGGAGAGCTTCAGGGGTGGAGTGTACATATGCGGCCTGCTCGTCCGCCACGGCCGAGGTTATCAGTTGGAACTAGGGTTGGACCCTGATTTTGCCGTCCAGGTCAGGTATTGTATTCGTTTTTGGGTTTGTAACCGTTTTTAATTACAATGGAATTCCATGCATGGAAGTTAATCATTTTTAATAAAATTGTTGACTTTGATAAAAAAAATTAGTACCTAAACTTGTGGTTAATTTAATTACACAAACTCAAATGACTTGTTTAGCGAGTTAAGCACTATTTAAACTACACAGTGTACCGGTCCTTATTAGGAGGGCGTTACAGACCTCTACCTGATTACTCATGTATTTCCCACTTTTCATGCTTAGCATTTTTTTGGCCTTGTGCTCATCCCTTCATGAATCCTTCAGAGATAAACTCCTACTTTCTTGAGAGGAAGTACCACCTCTTGATTCACATAGGTGAAATTCTTACAATATCTTTGCTATCTTTAAATATGTTTGTTGCTCTTCAACTAAATTTCATTAAAAGCCTATGGCTTAACCCTCATGCTTGGTAGCAACCAACATTAACTCATCCTAGATGGGACTCTTAAGTTTTAATAATGTAACTATTCTCTTATCAGTGACTTGTTCTTATTCATTGAACTCTACACTTGATGTATACAAGTTTTGAGTTGGGTTGCCATTATTACTCCACCATAAATATGTAATTGCAATATTAGTAATTATAAAATTATATTTACAAAGTAATCTCTTGTAGTCCATTGATATCATCAATATATGTACTTGTCATCCATTTATTGGTTGGTTAATTAGATCTGGAAAATGTTTACTGTCTTACCCTTCTAATTACCTCTTGTTACTTAAGTACCATTAATTTACAAGTGAATAATTAATTTGTGATCATAGTATAGATTTGAGTTCAATAACTATTTAGTCCCAGAATTAACCCTTAAGGGAACAAATATTCGATCCGTTAGGAAAGCATGAATTCCAATATAGTAAAATCATGTTCCTAGCCATTCAAGTTATTGGATCTCCAAAATAAAAGTCACTAGCCTCATTATATTACGAGGCCTTAACGAATGAATAAAAAAATCCAATAAAAATGAACATGAGTTCATGACTACTACGAATTTAGACTGATCTACAAATGATCAACTTTTAAGATATGAATTAAATCTTTATGGCAAACCGTAAGTTTATAAGGAAACTAATTTACATCGGTCCTGTCATATATAATCATAATTATATAAAGTACATTTACCAAGATGTCTATCCGCATCAATAATCTAAATCTAGATTACTTGCATCCAACAATATGCTTAGTAAACCGTACTAGCAACCATTGATTAAAGATTTCATACTTTAATATGTTGATGACTATTATATTCATTATATATGATCTTAATTCTCTCGTATGCATAAAAGATCATATTCTCATAAAATGAATATGGAGTTTCTCTTATATTTATATATATAAATTATTCAAGCAATAATTTCAATAATCAAATATAATAAAATTGTACTTTTATTTAAATCAATAAAAATGTCTTTTCACATGCTTTTAGGGCACAAACCCTAACAATCTCGCACTTGGACTTAAAGCAAGTGAGACATCTCTCTCAATCCCATATTTCGTACATGACTTGTAATGCCCTGGATAGCCAAGACTGTTACACTATGTATTTTAAATAGTGCTAGGCTCACTAATCGAGTCATTTGGCCATAAACGTGCAACTAAACGTGATTAATGGTTTAGGGTTAAAAATTTCAGTCAAAATGAATAGTTATTTCGTGAAAACATTAAGTTGTACATGAGATCCCATAATGAAAGTTTACAAAGTTGTCTACAGTTCAAAAGGGTAATTACAACTCAAAAGTTACAAGCAGCCGACCTAAGTAGCAAAAACAGGGTTTAACCCTAGTTCCTCTTAGAAACCCCGGTCGTGGTGGTCAAGCAACCGCATATGTACACGTCTCCACCGAAGCTCTCCAACTCATGGCTGGTCCAACTTCCCTTTTCCCTTACCTGCACCACATAGCACCTGTGAGTCAATACTTAGCAAGAAAACTTAAACATGCTCATAAGCAGTTATTAAGACGTTACCAAGTCATAATAAGCATGCGTAGCAGTAATAACCCTACTCATGCATGCATATCATTCATATAAATGACTACAACATCATATAGGGGCCAGTTGCCCTAATTAACTGCTAACAAGTCAGATCGGGGCCCAATGCCCTATGATATGGGACTAATAAGTCACCCCGGGGCCCATTGCCCTATCCTCTATATAGGCTTGAAGAAAACTTGCATGTTAATATGTTAATGTGCATGTTTTGTGAGTGAGACCCCGATGTTATGGGGATATATTCGAGATGTGTGATCCGAGACGATTCAGGGGATCAATTTAGCTAGAAAATCACAACGGGGTCGGATACCTGGCTCGGGAAAAGCCTAGGGGTATTTTGGGAACATAATATGAGTTTGGGATTTATGGAGTAACGGGGGTAATTTAGTAATGATTTGGATATGTTGGGATTAAATGGGGATTTGTAGGAATACTCGGGGACTTAACGGGATTTGGTAAATGTCTGAATTGCCCTTAGTGACACTTGAGGATTTAAGGTATGCTTAGGGGCAGATTGGTCTTTTTGGTAAAGGGATATACACTGGGCTGAGGAATGTACTGGAATAGAAAAGAAAGAAAGGAATAGAAGGATACTTAGTTTCTTTGGCTCTCATGCTCTCTGCCAATTTTCTCTCTTGGGGTGTTGGAGCTTTGGAGGAAATCTTGAAGAAGTTGACTGGTGAATTGGTGGACTGGGAAGCTTTAAGCTCACAGAATTAGTTCAGGAGCTGATTTAGGTGTAGAGGTAAGCTTTTTATTTGAATTAAGCTACTGAATTCTGCTAGTTTTCTTATGAACTCAAGTTTGCATGAGGTTTGATCTGGGTTATAGTGTTAGTAAGGATTAAGGAGCTGTTCTTAGGTGGATGTGATGCCTAGGTTGTGTAGATAAGTACTCCAAGCTTAATTATGGGTTTAATTGGTGTTAGGATATGAGAATTGAGGTATAGACTTGAAGAAAACTTGAGAAAAATGGAGTTTTCTGGGTTTGGATGCTTGAGTCGCGGCCCTAGGAAGGGTATGACGCGGCCCGTGTGTGTGTGAAGGCCTGGGGAGGCCTCTGTTCCTGAGGCACGTTGTAGCATAGGGTATAGCATTCTGCGGTCCATGTCCCTCAGCAAGGAGGCTTTATGCCTCTATTCTTGAGGCGCGCCGCGGCCCAAGCTCTCAATGTTGGCCATTTGAGGATTTTAGGGTTAGGAACTCAAACATTAAGACTTGGGATGGATTTTTACCACTCGGATTGGTAGGATCTAAGGTCCTGGAGATTAGAATTATATCCCAAAGTTATTTAATGGATTAGAACTTGATGGCTGGCTATTGTTGATGCATTGTGACTAGGTCTTACCACTTAGGCTCAGGATTAGGATCGTGCTCGGGATCGCTCGGGACACCAAGTAAGAGAACTGTTTGTACCCGTAGAGCTATGTGGTGTATTGTTTATGTCTGTTATGTCATATATGTGATTATGACAGTTCGGCAAGGGTCGGGATCGACAAGAGCCGGGAGTGGCAAAAGCCGGGAGAGGCAACGACCGGGATCAGTAAGATTCGGGAGCGACAAGAGCCAAGAGTGGAAAAAGCCGGGAGAGGCAAGGGTTGGGATTGGCAAGAGCCGAGAGCGGCAAGGGGCCGAGAATGGTGTTGAGCACGTGGAGTGCAAGTCGTTAGGGCGAGACCCACCTAGGATGCTGGAGTCATCCTCTCGGTGCAGACCGCGAACCCAGGGCTTGGTAAAGCACTTGGGACGGCATGGCCGCTATGTGTTTAGCCTGTTGGCCGCTTTATTATATGTTGTGGTAGGATTGAGCTGCTGTGTGAATATACTGTTGTATTATTATAGTGTCTGGTTATAGTGCTAACGTGTTATTGCACTGCTGTATTATTAGGCTGATATGCTATTTTGCTTTTGAGCTATAACGTCCCTAAGGTAGGGTACGTCCGCCACATACTCGTAATTCTAGGGTTTACGAGTATGTAAGGCACTTGACCAAATGAATTTAAAGAAAATGATACAACGAAATACAGAAAAATTTAAAACTTTTATATAAACTTATTACTATAAATTATTACACGTATGAATACTTTAAATTTAATGTAGCCATATGAAAACTCTAAACCACTATTGTATTGCTACTGAGTCCGCGCTCCACAAGTTGCTCAACAGCTAAAGCCACACCTGGAAAAATATTGGAAAATAACATAATGAGCTAACGCTCAGTAAGCAAATCTCATGCATACACATACACATGAATGTCGTGAGTTTGAAGTGCCCATATACTAATATGTTGACTTATATACTTATGCATTTCGTTTATTGCTCATGCACTTTCAAACTTTACTTTTATGATCTTTCTTTTAGTTTCACATTTTTTATGGGCCCAATATCACTTGTGCACACTGTTTGATTCGGCCAATGCCTGCAGGGCTTGTTACACATATCATATAGAATCCCATGGGTTCTCCTCCGGCTAGCCATCATCATAGCTAGGCTCATCATAACACTCATTTCATCGTTGCCATAGCTGTCATACTTATTACACATATGGAGGAGAAAGACGGGAACATGGCAAGCATGTCTGAATGGTCAACTCTGACCTAGCCCATACTAGTGGGCAGCCACTATTAGTCTTATAGACCTCCGTCTTCTTTGCTGAACTTACTTAATTGCTTCATCAAAACAGTGGCACCCTTTTTAAACATATTATTATCACTTTGCTTAAGTCTTGTGTCATTAAAATGTTTAATTTTACATAAGACTTTTCAAGGCATTTCATAACGTTTCTCATATTCATATGCATGGTCTTATATCACATAATAATGCATCACATAACTGTACATGCCATGCATATGCATATATGCTGATGCTGAAATGCCAATGTTCATGTTCATGATTCATGTTGATGGTATTCAATCAAGGCATTGTATCACATCTCATATAACTCAAAACATCTTTAGTCATAATACATGAAGCTTTGGGTTGGTGGCGTTGTTATACCTTAACGTAGAGCTATGGCTTAGGTCTAAGGTTTCCAGCCTAAAAACTTAAACGCTTCATATATCATAACATATAACAAAATCATGAACATAAAAGTAATCCACATATTCATCAACATAAGAACACATACTTGCACATAATTCATATCAATCTTAACCAAGTAAGACATCTTTCACATATCACGAAATTCATCAATTTCATATCACACAACACTATCATGATATTCATATAACCATTCTTCACATACTTATCATATGCATCATCATCATCCCATACTTAACTCATCAGATATACACAATCAATGTAGTCATGCATCTTACACTTAAGCACAAAAGGTGAGATTTACTTACCTTAGGTCCTTAGCTTATTTTAAAAGTGCTCACCAAGAGTCAATCAATCAAATCCATACAAATCCTATTCAAGGAACATCATTTATTAAATTCTATCAAAATCGTAAATATACACTATTGATAGTGTATATTAACAATACCAGAAACTATATAAATGATAATAATAATTATTATCAACGTAATGCAAATAACTCTTCATATAAAACCATGCTTTAAACCTTGCTCATAAGATAATGTACTCTTATGATAATAATAACAGGAATAATAATTATCGTCTATAAATATACTTACTTCAATATTAATAACAAAAATACTTCAATAACAATACATATATGAATGTATATATTCAAATAGTCATTTTATAAAAGAAATCATATTTTTAACATAAAGTTGTAATAATCGATATAATGATAATAATATAAATATAATTATTTATATTATTATTAATTATTCATAATATCAATTCCAGTGATATAATAAATATACTTTCTCCAAAATTCACTGGTCTTACAAATATCAATAACTGTAAGAAACTAATATTTTATATTATTTTAATATTCAAATATTAATAAAAATATTAATATACAATAATAATGGTTAAATAATAGGTTTACTATAAATCACACTTTTCATATATATATATATATATATGAATCTGTATTCTTGATTTACTTAACAAAACAATAACAATAATAATTAAAATTAATTAATCATAATAATTTCCATATTAATGGAAAATCAATTAAATATGTATTTATAATTTATTTAATATTTAATATTTTCTAGAAAATTGGACAACACAACGACTATAAAGTGGACAATTCCAAAATCAAAACATGTATCAAAAATACATATAATCCCAAATAGCCAGTATAATTACAGAAAAATATTCCATATATCAATAATATATAATTATATACTATAAATACACATAATAACAATTACTCTAATCAATCACAATTAAATCATAATATATAGGTCAAAGAAATTATACCACAATGATCGGGTTCCACAACAAGTCAAACGGTGATTTTCTGAAACTCAAAACGTACTTCGACACCTCGAACACTAAGTTTCGACCGTCGGTCTACGGTGGATCGTGGTAGCTCGTGGTGGGCCCACCACCCAACTATGGTAGATGTAGGAACCAATTATTGGGTTTTGAAGCCCACAACACGAGGAACACGATGGTGGTGACGGATCGGCAAACGGATGCCCGAGATGGCTGAATCGCAACTTTGAAGTCGCGGGGTGGCCGAACTTAAATCGACCAGTTGAGGTGTTTAATCGGCGAGTGAGCTCCAGATTCCCACGTGGTCGATAGTTCGGAGGCCTCTGAATCCAACGGTCCAGCGCGTGGCTATAAACGGTGATCGGCAGTGGACGTTTGGTGGTCGGGCAGACGCACGCACGCGAGAGAGAGAGAGAGAGAGAGATTTTCTGAGGAGAGAGAGAGAGGGGCTCGGGTAAAAAAAGAAAGGCTGAAGCCTTTTTTTTTTTAATTTATTTTTAAAATTACACTTGGACCCAAAATACTAAAATTCTTTTCAAATAAGCCCTTTAGCAAAACTTTCTTAATTTTATAAAAATCCCCAATTAAAATTATATGACATTTGGGTTCAATACTTGACTACTCAAGTTTCTCTCTCTTTAATCTCATTAAAAACATAAAATCATATTTTAAACACTATTTTTCCATTACTATTTCTTTAATTTGTAAACTTCTACATTTTATGTATTAAAACTCTGATTTATAATAAATAAATGTATTATGAAAATGTTGGATATTACATGAGCTAATCTAGATGATGTGTCTTTGAGCATGCTAGTAGGATCTGGTATTTGTTTGTTGCTCTGATTGAGTATGGTTTGTTGAGATATATTTTTATTGCATGATATGCTTGAAGTTCTCTTGTTGGGCCTTGGCTCACGAATGCTCTGTGGTGCAGGTAAGAGCAAAGAAGTTGGATCTTACAACCATGAGTTGGAGGGCATGGGGCGGTGTGTACATGTTTGGCCTATCTGGCCACCACGACTGGGGTATTTTAAGGAACACATGATAAATGTTTGGTTTTGTCGCTTAGGTCGACTATACTGCATCTTTGGTTTGTAACTGTATTTCAAAATAGTGTTTTGGGATCCCAATGTAATATTTTTACGAATTTCAATAAAAGACCAACTTCTTATACCTAATGTTTACTAAATGAGTCTTTATTTTCATCCGAACACACTTTCTAGTCTTAAACCTCGATTAGCGAGTTAAGGGCACATTTATAAATCACTTAGTAACGGCTCTAAGGAAGTAAGGCGTTACATACAAAGCATTCGACATGCTTAATAAAAAAATCTCAGGCATAATCATAATCATGCACATTTACAGGGGCCCATGCCCTAATCAAGACTATATTCAACAATCGGGCCAAGCCCTAAGCACGCACATCACGTATTGGGTGCAGTTTTCTTACCTCTGGTTCAAGTGTAATATAAAATAAGAACGACCCTCGAGCACGATCCTGGTTTTTGAGCCCCTAGCAGTGACCTAGTCACAACCAAATATAGAATCCTGCCAATAAAGCAAATAAATGCTTCTGGATTGAGTCCTAGCCTCTGGGACGTCGAATTCTACTAAACCAGGTAGTAGGATTGACCCCGAGCCCTTAGGTTTAAGTTCCCGCACTCAAAACCCTATCGAGGCTAAAAAACGAGGTATCTTAGGGGGCCCAATACGAGGTACTCCAGCCCACTGCTTTATTAGGCAACACGCTCCTGACAGTGTCAGGAGGGTAGCAGCACATTTTCCCATGTCAAGCGGCGTCGTGAAACATTCTACTTATCGCTTGTATGGGATCGACGCCACGATTTCTGTAACAGTAATTGTCAAATGGCTGCTTGTGGTCCAGGGTCACTGTGCTTGACACTTGGCAACCTTTCACCATGTCTTGAGGAGGCTTCTTGTAGACCTTGAGGAAATGAAAGGAGGAGACGACCTTGTAATAAGAATTGGAGCATTATCCTGGAACATGGTCCTCGGGAAGTAGCATTTTCATGAAGACATACTCCTCCGGTGGTGGTGAACTATGATTGAAGGTTGGGCTTACCTTCCGTTGAGCCTAAAGCAAGCTCCAAGGGACTTAATAAGCTTTCTTGGAATCCTAATTCCTCTTAATGTGTGTCACGTGTCACTTGGTGAAAACACGGACAATGAGCATGATCATCAGTATTTATTGCCTATAACGAATGTGATCATTTTACCTTATCCTAATAACGAAATCCATAAGAATGCTTAGCCAGAATAAGTTAAATATAATATCTCTATCTTTAAAAAATATTTTATCATATTAGATATGATAATAATGATTTTATAATAAGAATGACATATTAGCTCAAATTATGGTCATTAAACATTGACAACTATATCAGAATATTTGAGCAAGGATTTTCAAAAATGATAACCAAGTCTTCTAGATGCAAATCAAATATTTTAATCAAAAAATCAAAAATTGACTTTCATGAATTGTTAAATATTTTTGTCTAACTAAAGATTTAACAAAAGAGACATAATGTTTTTAGTTAATTGAATAAATATTTTATCTCTTTTTTTTTTTCTTTTTTTTCTTCCTAAAAACATAAGAAATGAAAAGAAAAAAGTAACTCGAGAAGTGTAAAGGAAAAAACAAATTTGGAAATGTAAATACACAGGGCATCGTTTAGACTTTAGATATCTACTTATTTGCATAACAAGTAGTTTTAACGATTGTCAAATTAAAAAATATTTTAAAAACTAACTCAGTACAAATTTATAAATTTAGATATCTAAATATTACACATAAATTAATTTGAAGAACTAAATAATGGGGTTGACATCCTTAGTGTTGCCGCACCTCTAAATAATACATTATCAAAGAATTTTGTTCATCTTGTGTGGTTTCACAATGTCTCAACCAAAATAAGAATAATAATTAATCTTTTTTTTCTCTCTTAAAAATAAAGAAATAAAAAAACAATGGATGTAACTCGAGAAGTGTTCAGAAAAAGACAAATTTGGAAATGTACTACATATGTGGTGAATCCAACGGTTGAGATTGAGTATGAAGTGGAAGCAAGTGAAAGTGATGAGAACTTGAGAAGAGAAAAGAAAACTAATAATTGTGGAAGAGGAAGAGGAAGGAGAAGGAGAAGGAGAAGGAGAGAAGGAAAACAAACAAGTCCCTTCAATTTTATTTGGCCATGTGTTACGGTCAGCAGCGATCGTTCTCCAGAGACGAAAACCTAAGCCCCTCCCGGACCCTCCGATCGCCCACCGATAACGCCGTCGTCGTCCAGAATCTTCGCGGTCGTCTTGCCGAGACCGAGGCCCGCCTGGCAAGGGCCAGGGCTCGGGAGGCCGAGCTGAGCCGCCGCCTCGACGAGATGAAGCGCTTCGTCTCCGTCATGGAGATCCTTGAGACCTACCTCAAGCGACGCTTCCGAGAGCAACAAGATGACGTCGTCCGCCTATTCTCTCCGATGCCGCATTCCTAAAAATACATTTCTCTCCTCGGTGATTTTCGTACAGAACTCTTGTTCACACCATAAATATATATTCCTTTTCTTGTGCCATTGTATGATGTTCTTTTTTTACCCTCTTAATTTAATTGGGTCGTTTCTGTTTCCGATAGAAGTTTTGATGGAAACTTGTGCTTGATTTGATTAGACTACTTTGGTGATTCAATTTGAACATAATTTTATTGGGTTTATTTCTAATTTAGAGTGCATTGGTCATTGAGTCATATATTCCTGACAAGTAGTATACAATTTTATGGGGATATTGGTTTCTAAAATGGTTTAAAATCTTATAAACCCGCTAGTAGTAAGTGAATATTTAGTGTAAAGCTGTGGATTGCTTAGTAGGGAGGGGGCATGTTGGAAGATTTATATTGGCACGAAACCAACAATGGTGTAGCTTGGTGGGTTTCTGATAATGGTGAGTAGAGTTCCTATAAAAGTAGGAAGGATTACAGTTGAAAGGATAAGATGTTGAAAACTTGCATTTGGGTAAGGATTACAGTTGGAAGGATAAAGATGTTGAAAACTTGCATTTGGGTTCTTATGTTTAATGTTCATGGACTGTAATTGTGTTACATTTACTAGATATGCATAGTATTTGAACCTGTTGGCTTTAGCAGCCAGAGTAATGGAAGGAGATGGGCACTGGATCGTGTTTCTCGAATAATTATTGGATTTCAATATATGTTTTCAGAAATAGGACGAGTCGTACGTAGTCTTGTAGCCATGGACACGGGGATACTTTTAAATGAATTTCTATTACGTTGCAGTAGGAGAGCTACAATTCAAATGTATTAGAGCATTAGAGCTAAATGATCTAAGTGGATGATGATGCAAAAATGATAAATACAGCAATGAAAGTCTCATATGTACACAATTATTCATTTGCTTGAGTGTCTTGCGCTAGTGTTCGTACATGAATGAATATTGGCCAACATCAGCATTACCAAATTCGTTAGGGGTTATGCTTTGAGATGATGAATGGCACACAAAAAGGGATCTATGTGCACTTGTAGGTGTAGATAAGGGAAATTTTTTAATGTGGGTCTTATAAAGACCTTCCTTCATATAAAAATTATAACATCTTTTATTTTTCTTTGGTTTAGAGTGCTTAATACTATTTTTATGTAAATCAGTGTTTTGTTGGTGTTGATTCTATCCAGAGTTCTTAAATTTAATCTCCAGAAACATCACATGAATAATATATTAATCTATGTGGACCGTAAAGTTGTTAAGATGCTGATGCTTGGTAACTTTATCAGTTATCACACATTCTGTTATTTCATAAACTAGGATCAATACGCAAGAAGAGTAGCTCAAACTGTTAAGGCTTATGGTTTGCTCCCACAAGGTCTTAGGTTTGGGTCACTCTTCAGTACCTGTATAGCAATTGCTATAGTTTTTTGGTTAGGCAAGTAGGCTAGTTTACAAAAACTACGATTAATGGGGTGTATTAGCCTAATGAATTATGACATGGGATTTGATAAAGTATTTTGCCATGACAGGACTTTGTTTTTGGTTCTGTTCAATATTAGTGTTTAATGTAATGCGAGTGGCCTTTCAATTTTGGCTTTGAGCAGGTATTGCTTAGTTTGTAAAACTTTGCTCATTGTTATCTTTGTCCCTGATAGCCAACTTATTTAGATTGCATATGAGAAAAAATGGATCCACTTGCTTTGACAAAACAGAATTTGGACAGTGTTTTTGATGCTGCATTATGAAATGTTGATTCAGAAATGTCAGACCTTGTAATGGAATCCATTAGTCTGAAACTGGGTCTTTTTGTGCTTGGCAGGAATGAATCATGACCGCAGGGCAAATTGAATGCAGTGAGTTCAGAGCAAACAATAAAAGAGAGCTTTCTGAAGTGTCACTGTAAAATGTTCTGAGGGGCTTCATATATATATATATATTATATTCCCCCTTTTTTCTTTTGTTATTCATCATCAGTCCTGAATATTAGATTTTATTTTCTTCAAAATATTGGATAACTCCAAATCATTCTAAAAGTTCATATATGTACATACATTTTGATGACTATCAAATTGAATATATGATAAAAGTACATACAACTCTTCTTTCCCTTCCTGGCTACTTCGCTTAAAAAAGTTTGGACTTTCTGATAGTTTTTGGAGGTTAAAAAATGTCTAGCACTCAATCACTACTTTTTTTGTGAATTAAAGAAGTTTAGGACATCACTTTTCACCATTATGCTGATTATTGGGTAAAGACTAGAAGTGTAATTACGAGTTCTTTGTAAACTCGTAACTCGTTACAACACAAAGGAATAAATAATTTATTCAACTAACTATGATGAACACTAAAGTTTGATCTCCTTTCTAGCTCTGTGGATTCTCTTTCAAGGATTGATGCTTTTCAATTGGGAATTTTTTTTACCGAAGATAAATTAATTTAAAACTATGTTAGTCAAAAGTGGGCCCCAAAAAAATATATACAATAAGAAGAAAAAGGTATCCACCGTAAAAAAAAATCGGTGAAATATTAACTTTTTCTAATACCAATAATACCCTTTTCCAAACAATTTTGTAGAACGATTTAAGTCATTACTAAACAATTGATTTAGTATAAGTCCTTAATCTTCTGTGAGGAGTTCTTTGGATTTTTTTTGTTCGAATTTATATTAAGGAGATGATGTGATATTCTAAATTTGTTCTATTTTCTAAATTTTTCACAATTTTTAATTCTTCTTTATTAAATTTATGATTATTAGTTAAAATTGTTCTATTTTCTAATTTTATCATATTTTTTAATTATTCTTTATCAAATTTATAATTATTAGTTAATAATTAAAAAAAAGTAGACCATTAAAGAAATGACGTGACACTATAAAATTATTCCAAAACAGATAAATTCAAAAATAAAATATCTACACTATATAAATATCTATAAATCTATTATGTAAATTCAAACTATCTAAATATCATCTTTTCTTTTTTACGTTTTCTTCTATTAACCATATTAATAAAATTTAAAAAAATAGGGTTACACTAATAAACTATTATACACATTATCATAATAATAACGTAATTTTTTAAATTTAAATAAGATATTTATAATATATTATTATTTAAATTAATAATATATATATAAATATAAGTATATGTTTGTAAATTTATATATATTCTAAACATTCTCTATTAATCTCATATTTTCGTCTGATCTAATTTCTCTATCTTTCTTTTTTTCTTTTTCTCTCTAAACTCTTTCAATTTCAATTTTCAATTAATTTTAATTCATATTAATAATATATATAAAAATATATGTTTGTAAATTTATATATATTCTAAACATTCTCTATTAATCTCATATTTTCCTCTAATCTAATTATTTCTTTTTTTCTCTTCTTCTCTCTAAACTCTTTCAATTTCAATTTTCAATCAATTCTAATTCATATCTTCAAATTTGATTGATTTGCGTGTTAATCATAACACACTCCTCTCAGGTATTTATTCAATTATTAATGTTTGTTAATCTTTAAAGTTTTTATTTTAAATTATTTGTATTTATATTCTAACATCATCATCTTATTTTTCTATCATGTTTTAGATGTTGTCGCTTTATATTTTAGCATTTTTATCTTATTTTTCTATCATGTTTTAATTGTTATTGGATGTTTATGAGGATTGTTGGAGGTGTTTGGAAAAAATAGACATCAGAATTTTAACAAATTAGTAAGTACAAGTTAATCGATAAAACTAATTACAAATATATATGTTTGTTATTGAAGTTATTTTTTTTAAATGTCATATTTTATTATGTTTTTCTATTTATTGCATTATTAACTTTTGTTAAATTTTATGTATAGTTCGATCACATCAAATATTACTTTGTGGGGAAAGTTGGGAGAGATATTCGATCCAAATTTACGTAAATCACTAATCTATTTTCAAATTTTTCTATATTTTTTATTCTATTTTTTTTAATTTATGATTACTAAATAATTAAAAAATCAAAATATCTAAAATCATCAATAAACGCAATGCCTCTTCTGCAATTTTTTTAAAATATTCATTAATAACTAATTTTCTAATAATTATCATAATAAATCAATCATATATAAATTCACATTTATCTTCAAAGTTTTCATTTCCTGATTATCTTTTTATTGTTTCATATTTCAAATTCAAAATTTATCTTAATTTATTTATAAATAACTAATTTTATAATAATTATAATAATAAATATCAACATATTTATATAAAGTAGAGAATTAAGGAGATGATATGGCACTCTAAAATTGCTCAAAAGCAGTCTTTCTATTTTAAAAAATTTCACATTTTTTAATTTTTCTTTTTCAAATTTATGACTATTAGTTAATAATTAAAAAAAACTAAACTATCTAAATATCTATAAATCTAACCGGTAAATTCAAAACTAAAATATCTAAACTATAAAAATATCTATAAATCTAAATGGTAAATTCAAACCATCTAAATATATCTCCTTTTTTTTTGACGTTTTCTCCTATCAACCATATTAATAATTTTTTATAAAAGAAATGTAGTTACACTAATAAACTACCATATGCGTTATCATAATAATAAATGTAATTTTTAAAAATTTAAATAAGATATTTATAATATATTATTATTTAAATTAATAATATATATAAATATAAGTATATGTTTGTAAATTTATATTGTACGCCCTGAATATCAGCACGTACTTGGTTGAGGCAGCTCGAGAAAAGCGAACTAGCAAAAATCCATAAGCAATACGCCACGTGTTCACCATTCATTCGGGGAAATCTGGTACGATCCCCTAGACGAATAGCTCGAACTGATGAGCTTATCACTTGGAACCATTGTATAAACACGGCACCAAAAGACACGAGCTAGATTTACATTAAGCTCGTGGTACCTCAGAGGCCTGACATACCCCAGGGTCTTTGTAAAGTTGACCACGCAATATAAACGTGCCAATAACAGACATCACGTGTCTGTTTAATTCCCGAATTCCCGGATACGCAATTTAAACGTGCGTGATCAGACATCACGCACCTGATTAAGACCATGCGGCCCATTACCTTTGTTATCTGATTGATTAGACCACACCTCAGTGTAAAATTTAGATATTAATCATCAATGTCACAGGAATGATGTGAAGGATCAAAAGATCATGGGATGACCCCAATACCAACCTAGAGATCATTCTCCTATAAATACCAGGATCCTAGGTAGTGCAAGGGGTTGGATTCTTTCTTTAATGCAAATACTCTGTAAAAATAGCAAGAGAGAGAAACAGTAATAATATTGACTCGTGGACTAGGGGGATTTTAACCTCTGAACCACGTAAAAAGGAGCGATCATTTTTCTCGTCATAGTTGACTTCCAGCATCCTTGAGTAATATCATTTTCTTATTACGGTTTATCATTAAGCACTAATTCATCCTAGTTATTCATATAATTCACTGTTGGCAAAAAACTGCGTCAACACTGGTCATGTCCAAGATATTTAATTTTAAAAACTTAGTTCGCGTTAGTTTTATCGACACATCGTGTTTTTTTTAGAAAAAACACTGAATAATCAATTTAACCAACTTCTAAGTTTTGAGACCTGGTCGTGTCCAGGATATTTAACTTTAAAAACTTAGTTTGCGTTAGTTTTATTGACACCTCGTGTTTTTTAGAAAAAACACTGAATAATCAATTTAACCAACTTCTAAGTTTTGGGACCTGGTCGTGTCCAGGATATTTAACTTTAAAATCTTAGCTCGCGTTAGTTTTATCGACACCTCGTATTTTTTAGAAAAAACACTGAATAATCAATTTAACCAACTTCTAAGTTTTGGGACCTAGTCGTGTCCAGGATATTTAACTTAAAAAAATTTAGTTTGCGTTAGTTTTATCGACACCTCGTGTTTTTTTAAAAAAACACTGAATAATCAATTTAACCAACTTCCAAGTTTTGGGACCTGGTCGTGTCCAGGATATTTAACTTTAAAAACTTAGTTTGCGTTAGTTTTATCGACACCCCGTGTTCTTTAGAAAAAAACACTGAATAATCAATTTAACCAACTTCTAAGTTTTTGGACCTGGTCGTGTGCAGGATATTTAACTTTAAAAACTTAGTTCGCGTTAGTTTTATCGACACCTCGTGTTTTTTTTTTAGAAAAAACACTAAATAATCAATTTAACCAAATTCCAAGTTTTGGGACCTGGTCGTGTCCAGGATATTTAACTTTAAAAACTTAGTTCGCATTAGTTTTATCGACGCCCCGTGTTCTTTAGAAAAAACACTGAATAATCAATTTCACCAACTTCTAAGTTTTGGAAACCTGGTCGCCGGGTGATCTACCCCCCAAGTAATTAGGAAGTAGACTTGCTGGGTTACTTTGAACTATCATACAAACGAAACCGTACACAGACATAAATGAAACCATACCCATCATCATTCATTTTTTTATATAATTAATTGGATTTTATATGCAAGCCTTACATAGACAAGATGTTTGACTACTGATAATACTTTCTCAAATGTATAGCATTCCAGGTCCGTGGTACCATTTCTCCATTAAGTCGGGCTAATTTGAATGTACCTTCCTGTACGATTTCGATGATCTGATAGGGCCCTTCCCAGCTCGGGCCTAAGGCACCATCTTTGGGGTCCTTGGCCGCTAGAAACACCCTTCGGAGTACCAGGTCTCCTAATTCAAAGACATGCTTCTTAACCTTTGAATTGAAGTAACGGGTGATTTTCTGTTGATAATGCATGAGCCGTAGCTGTGAATCTTCTTGCTTTTCATCAATCAAGTCGAGGGACGTGCTGAGCAATTTGTCATTCTTCTCCTGGCTGAAGGTCTGGATCTTGTGCGTCGCTATCTTTGTTTCGACAGGAAGGATGACCTCACTTCCAAAAGTCCGGGAAAAAGGGGTGTGCCCCGTCGAAGTTCGGTGTGAGGTCTGGTACGCCCATAGCACCTGCGGGAGCTGGTCAGGCCAAATTCCCTTGGCCTTGTCCAGCCTCTTCTTAAGGCTTGCCTTGAGTGTCTTGTTCACATCTTCGACTTGTCCATTAGCCTGGGGGTAGGCCACAGAAGAAAAACTTTTAATTATGCTGTGTCTTCCAAAAAATTTGGTGAAGAGGTCGCTATCGAACTGGGTTCCATTGTCTGACACAATCTTCCTTGGTAGTCCGAGCCGGCAGACGATATTTTTAATCACAAAATTGAGGACTCTTTTTGACGTTATCGTTGCCAAGGGCTCTGCTTCTGCCCACTTCGTGACATAGTCAATGGCCACTACTGCATAGCGAACTCCTTCTTTTCCCGTGGGTAGGGCTCCAATTAAGTCGATTCCCCAGACCGCGAATGGCCATGGGGACGAGATCATCTTTAGCTCGACTGGTGGAGCTCGGGCGATCGTGGCAAACCGTTGGCACTTGTCACATTTTCGAACGTAGGAAATTGAGTCCTTTGATAGAGTGGGCCAATAATATCCTTGCCTCAATATCTTCAAGGCCAGGTTTTGCCCCCTAGCGTGATCTCCACAAAAGCTTTCATGCACCTCCTGCAAAATAGTTTTAGCCTCCTCTGGCAGAACACATCGCAGAAGAGGCAGAGAAAGGTCACGCCGGTACAACGTTCCGTCTATGACTGTATACCTCGGAGCTTGATAGAGTATCTTCCTTGCGTTATTTCGCTCATCGGGTAACTTCCCTGTTGTAAGGTACTCGACTATGGGAGTCATCCAGGTTGGCCTGGCATTGATCATCTCGATCTCCCTTGTATCCTCTACCACGCTTGGTCTTTCCAAGAATTCCACCGGTATCAGGCTCAAGGTCTCGGCTTCCCTGGAGGTGGCGAGTTTTGCTAGAGCGTCAGCATTGACGTTCTGCTCACGTGGGATTTGCCCGATTAGGCTATATTCAAATTCGAACAGCTCCCTCTTCACCTTGGCCAGGTAGGCCGCCATCTTGGTTCCCCGCGCTTGGTATTCCCCTAATACTTGGTTTACCACAAGCTGGGAATTGCTGTAGCACTGGATGGCCCTGGCATTCAGCTCCTTGGCCACTCTAAGCCCAACCAATAGAGCTTCGTACTCGGCCTCATTGTTGGATGCCTCGAATCTGAATCATAACGCGGAGTGGAAACAATGTCCCTCCGGGGATATCAAAATGATTCTAACTCTGGACCCGTTCTCGTTAGAAGAACCATCCACAAAGACCCTCCACAACGCCTGCACCGGTTCTTCCCCAGGTTCCTCTTGGAATCCAGTGCATTCAGCCATGAAATCAGCTAGGGCTTGGCTTTTGATTTCAGTCCGTGGTATGTACAGTATTTCGAATTGACTGAGCTCGATGACCCATTTCAAAAAACGTCCTGATGCCTCAGGTTTTTGCAGTACCTGCCGTAAAGGTTGATCGGTCATGACGTGGATTGAATGGGACTGGAAATACAGCCTAAGCTTTCTGGAGGCCGTGATAAGGCAGAAAGCCATTTTTTCCATCAACGGATATCGAGATTCAGCTCTGAGAAGCCTTTTGCTAATGTAATAGACTAACTTTTGATCCCGGTCCTCTTCCCGGACCAACACGGCGCTAGCCGCATCTTCCGTAACAGCTAAGTAAAGAAAAAGAGGCTCTCCTGCCGTTGGCTTAGACAACACTGGTGGCTCGGCTAAATGTGTTTTTAGGTCGAGGAAGGCCCGCTCACATTCTTCGGTCCACTCAAACTTTTTATTCCCCCAGAGCAGGTTATAGAATGGAAAACACTTGTCGGTAGACTTGGAAATGAACTGATTAAGGGCTGCCACCCTTCCTGTCAGACTCTGGACGTCTTTTCGCGACCGGGGCGATGGCATTTCGAGTAGCGATATGATTTTGTCAGGGTTCACCTCTATCCCCCTAGTGCTGACTATGAAACCCATAAATTTTCCTAACGCCACCCCAAAGGTACATTTTTGGGGATTTAGCCTCATACCATACTTCCTCAAGATCTCAAAACATTCCCTCAGATCGGGACCATGGTCATCGGCAATTTTTGATTTGACCAACATGTTGCCAACATACACTTCCATGTGTTTTCCCGATCTGATTGACGAACATTCTGTTGACCAATCTCTGATACGTAGCTCCTGCGTTCTTAAGCCTGAAAGGCATGGCTTTGTAACAATAAACATTGGTTGGAGTCATGAAGCTGGTATGCTCCTGGTCTGCGGGATTCATAGCAATCTGGTTATAACCAGAGTATGCATCCATGAAGGACATGAGCTCGTGCCTTGCTGTGGCGTCCACCAACTGGTCAATTCTTGGTAAGGGGAAGCAATCCTTGGGACATGCTTTATTCAGGTTAGAGAAGTCGATGCAGGTCCACCATTTTCCATTAGGTTTTGGGACCAGAACAAGATTGGCGACCCAGATCGGGTATTTTTCCTCGCGGATAAAGCCGCATTCTAAAAGTCAAGCAACTTACTCTTCCAGGGCCGCAGCTCGGGTCGTGCCCAGACGCCTCTGTTTCTGCGACTTCGCAGGCATGCTTTTGTCCAAGTTAAGGGTATTCATGATGATGCTCGGGCTGATCCCTACCATGTCTTCATGAGACCAGGCGAAAATGTCTAGATTTCCTTGCAGGAATTTCAGCAGCTCCACCTTTCTCTCATCACCAAGGTTTTTCCCGAGCCTAACCACCCTCGAATGGTTTATAAGATCGATGTTTACCTCTTCGATAGCCTGGAGCTTGGACCTATCTTCGCCAATTCTAGGGTCGTTATCATCACTCAGGGTGGTACCTACACCGTCGGCTGACTGAGATTCCTTTATCCCGGGCCAGTTCTCACTTCTTGGGGTTCCTCGCTTCCACCTTGAATGGCCATCATTTGCTGCTCGGGTTGTGACTTTCCCGTCATGGAAATGCTATAGCATTCCCTGGCAGCGAGCTGATTGCCTCGGACCGTACATATTCCCGTAGAGGAGGGGAATTCGACTGCGAGGTGGCAGATAGAAGTTATGGCTTCAAATGCCATCAACATAGGCCGACCCAAAATTGCGTTGTATGCGGTGGGACAGTCGATGAACACAAACTCGAGGAGCTTGGAGACAGTTCGGGGTCCCTCTCCCAAGGTTATTACTAGCTCAATTGTTCCTATCGCTGCCGACCCTTCGCCAGAGAACCCATACAGCATGATGGAGGTGGCCTTCAGCTCAGTTACCGACAGCCCCATTTTTTCTAGCGTGGACCGAAACAACAGGTTCGCTGAACTCCCATTATCAACTAGTATCCTCCTAACTCTACGATTGGCGACCTGGACGATTATGACTAGAGGATCGTTATGTGGGAACTGGACATGACTAGCATCTTCTTCGGTGAAACTGATTGGCTGTCTCTCCAATCGTTGTTGTTTGGGTATGTGTTGCTCTGGGACAAATTCGACTCCGTAATGAGACTTCAATTCGTTGATGTATCTTTTCTGAGCACCTCTGCTCGAGCCTGCCAAATGAGGGCCTCTAGAAATAGTGGTTATCTCTCCTCTTATTATTGGAGGAGGGGTGTCCTGACCCACCTGGGCTCTGGTCGGATTTTCTAGGACTTCCGGAGCTGATTGAATGTTTTGCTTGGTGGGTTGATTAGGAGTGACCCGATTTCGGGCTTGCTGAGCCAGGGGTTCGGCCCAAATGAGTGTCTCGATCTCATCCTTCAGATGCCTGCAATCATCGGTGTTGTGACCGATGTCGTTGTGGAATCGACAGAATTTGGAAGGGTCTCTCTTAGCCTTCTGATTTTTCAAGGGCTCTGGCTTTTTCCAGGGAAGGCGGGCAGAATTCGCTAGGAAAATGTGCTCTCTAGTGTCTGTGAGGTCGGTATAAATTGCGTAGACCGGTTTGAACTTCTCCATGGGCTTGTTCTTCTTTGGACCGTGCTGGCCGCCCTCACCACTTCTCTTTCTCTTGCTTTCTCCCCCCTGGTAATTCTGGGGAATGATTTGAGTTGTTGTTACGACGTCTGTTTCCGCTCCAGCGGGCTGGTTAGAGACTTGGCTGGTTCCCGCAATCGATGCTCGCGCTTCTTCCAAGTTTATCCATCTCTGGGCCTTGTTCAGGAATTCATCCACGGTGCTGACACCTTTCCTCTTGATTTCTTTCCACAGCTAGCCCCCAACAAGGATTCCAGTTCTCATAGCCATGAGTTTGTAACTTTTGTTCGCGTCCCTAGCTCGGGCCGCAACGTTGGTGAACCTGCTCAGATAAGCTTTTAAGGGTTCTCCGGGCTGTTGCTTTACGTTCGCTAGGGAATTCGCTTTGATGCGAACTACTTGAGAGGCTCGGAATGTCCTCTTGAAATCGGCAGAGAAATTCTTCCATGAGCTGATAGACTGTTTCTTACATTGTTTGGACCATTGCCTAGCTAGCCTGATCAGAGTCGAAGGGAATATCATGCATCTAAGCTCGGGCCCGATATTATGGGCAATCATCAGGGTGTTGAACATCCCCAAGTGATTCGACGGATCTCCGTCCCCATCGAATTTGGATAGATGGGGCATCCTGAAACCCGGCTGGTATGCTGTTGCTGCGATGCTGGAGGAAAAAAGCTCGAGCTCGTCCCCTGAGTCGTATTCGTCTTTTCCCTTCTCTGATAGGAGCTTCTTCATTAGTTCCTCCATCTGAGCTAACCTTTCGAGGGTTTGTTCTTTGATCCCTGAGTTGTTCTGGGGCTGTTCAACAGCTCCCTTCCCATTGTACGCGTTAGGTGGGTTATTTTCCCTCCAAGCTTGAGCTTGGTTTGGTGGGACATTCTCGTTGTCATGTATTTCGAAAGGACCATCCTCTCGGCGAGCATGACTTTCGTTTCTGGTCGGCTCTCCCCTCTGTAGTTGAGGCGATCTCGAAGGTCGGTCCGCGGGGCGGCTCGAGGGCTTTGTGCCGAACTTAGATGATTTCTCAAGTCTCCACTATATTTTCCACTTCGGCGGCTTTCGGTCCAATAGCTCCCATTGGAAAAGCTCAGGGCCTGCTGCCGAGGGTGAGGATTTGGGACATTTTCGTGTGCTCGCGGGTGATGAGCAGGAACGGCGGGAGGTAGGTTCCTCCTGTTGTTCCAGTACGCTGGAATGTCTTGAGCAGGATGAGGAGGAGATGGATATCTTATCGGCGAAGGAGGATGCCTGATTGGTGATGCAATTCTAGTTCCGTCAGGTCGGACCAAACTAGCCCGCGGTCTCTCTGTTCCAGCACCTCTGATAACTCTACAAAATAGAGTTATTTTACTATTTTTATGTGCTAATTGTTGCTTAATCCTTGAGTTTTTAATTGATTTATTAAGTTTTTAAGTAATTTTGAATTTATTAGGTTTATTTTGATTTTATATATTTTTGTGTGTTTTTATAGTTATATTATTGAAAAATGTTATAGTTTAATTATTTAAAAATAATATTTTTAAGTTAGAAGTAAAAACATGCATTTTTGAGCTTAAATGTTATGTAAATTAAATTTTAATTAATATTTTCATGGAAGTTATATGGAATATTTTATTAGAGAAAATAATTAATTTTAATTTAGTTTATGATTATTTTGTAGGAAACAATGTGCATTTTGGTACTTTGAGAAGAAGGGAAAAGAAAAGAATAAAACTGAAAAAAAGAAAAGCAAAAAGTGGCATTTCCAAAACAGGCACCCAAGTTGCATTTGGCCCAGCCCGCCTCCTCAGCTCCCTGCCTCCACAAGCCAAGTGCTCCTAGCCTGCTGCCTCATCTCCAGCCTCTTGGGCCCGCCATCACTCCTTCGGCCCAAGCCAGGCCCACAGTTCCAACTCTCCTTCAGCAGCCATCACGCCTCAACCTTCTCATCTCCACACCATCGAAGCTTCTCCCAGCTGCCTTTTTACATCACACCAACTTCAGCAGCTCCCCAAGGCCCAAATGCCCAGCCGTGCCCCCCAACATGTCTAGCTGCCGCCAGCTGCCAACACCCACCAAAGCCACCAATTTTTTGAGCCAACAAAAACATATATGTTCCTTGTCCCCTTTGCCCAAAAATGCCAACTTTTTACCCCACTTTCTTACATTTTTCACCAAAACATCATCATTACACCCTATAATTTACCCCTATTTGCCATATTATAATTAATTAAATTAATTTAATCAATTTAAATTGATTATTTTAATACTCATTTTTTGGCTATAAATAAGAGATTTGGGTGTCAATTTTAGGAGGTTACCATACCACACACTTACCACATTTCAAAACCTCTCTATTCTTTTTTTCTTCTTCTTTTTTTTGGTCATTTTTCCTATGAGTTTTTAGAGGAAAAATTGGGGGTTCATCCTCCGAATTTTCCTATTTATGTTTGTAATTTTTAGTTTGTATTTGCTATTCTAGTTATGAATTTCTAATCTTTTTAAGATTATTAAGGTGATGATGAAACAATATGTAACTAGATAGTGTTTATTTTGTATGTTGATTTCCCATTTTGTGCAATAAAGTTTATGGATTTTCTTCTTCAAATATTTTCTTTCATCTTAAATATCATGTATTTTGGATTGTTAGCACATATTTACACTTTGTTCTTCATTAGTGCAAAAACATAATATTCTTTGTGTAAGATGTGTCATTAAATTGTACACATCCATGCTTAGAACAAAAATATTATGTTTTGCCTTATAAATAATGTTCATTGATTTATTTGTTATTTCATTAGATTGATTTACACTAAATGCTTTGAAATTATAACTTTTTGAAAAGTGAAGAAAAATCCTATCTTTTTAGAAGTAATTTGTGCTTAAAATTATAAATCTATTTTGAAAATGATAGTTTGATTTATTTTAACTATCACTAAAACTTGGGAATCAATGTACTTATAAATATTATTGAATTTATATTTTGTGGATTCCATTATCTTAATAATCTTTCTTTTACTATCTTGATTTCTACTTTTAATTTAGTTATGTATATTGTCTTTAATATCTTTTATTTTATTTTTATTTTTATTATACAAAAATCGCATCAATCTTTGGAGCTAGGTTAGAATTTATTAATTTTGATTTAAAATAGTTTTATTTTCGATTTTAGACAACTCCTTTGGGTTCGATCTCGTGCTTACACGAACACTATATTCCATATACGATTTGTGCGCATACGAGTATAAATTTTTAAAACATACCCGTTTTGGGTCCATCAACCTCCAGCCCTCTGCATCTGGCGATCCAATCGCTGAGCGGGGGGGCTAGCTAGAGCAGGTTGGCCACGCGAGCTTCCCCCAGATCTCCTCCTTGAACCATCGCGAGCTCTCTTGGGTGCATTCGATGGTGGAGCCGAACTTGGGGTTGAAGTTCTGACTGACCGGCTGACTCGTTGATGGGCCCTGGGAAAATCATCAAACATAGTTTCCTGGCGATGGTGCGACATGGGCGCAAAACTCGGGGTTGAGGTTCTAACCGATCGACTGGGCCTAGGCCGTCTGTCTCGGCGGGACTTGTGAGTCCTGCTTTGCCTCTTTCTGACGTTAATGTCAGTTGCAAGAGGGGGTAGTCGGGCCAAGACTTCCTCGATTTGCTTATTTGCTTTGGCTAGATGACTCCTCAACTGCATGTTTTCCATTTCCACCGCCATCAGGTAACCTGGGTTTGGATTCGGCGGTAGGGGCGCTGAACTCCCAGTGTCGTCATGGCCCATCGGCTGTTTCCTTGATCGTTGCTAGATTTTTGGGTCTTGTTCGTTGGATATGGCGGTATGGTGAGCCTCCTGCCCACCATGTTGATCCACCTCGTTACCATGTCTCAAACGAGTGACCACCATGATCAAGTTTTTGTGATAGCACTAATCTAAATCCTCTCAATGAAAGCACCAAACTGTTGACGCGATTTTTCGCCAACAGTGAATTATATGAATAACTAGGATGAATTAGTGCTTAATGATAAACTGTAATAAGAAAATGATAATACCCAAGGATGCTGGAAGTCAGCTACGACGAGAAAAATGATCGCTCTTTTTTACGTGGTTCAGAGGTTAAAATCCACCTAGTCCACGAGTCAATATTATTACTGTTTCTCTCTCTTGCTATTTTTACATAGTATTTGCATTACAGAAAGAATCCAACCCCTTACATAGTATTTTCATTACATAGTATTTGCACCAAACTGTTGACACGATTTTTCGCCAACAGTGAATTATATGAATAACTAGGATGAATTAATGCTTAATAATAAACTGTAATAAGAAAATGATAATACTCAAGGATGCTGGAAGTCAGCTATGACGAGAAAAATGATCGCTCCTTTGTACGTGGTTCAGAGGTTGAAATCCCCCTAGTCCACGAGTCAATATTATTACTGTTTCTCTCTCTTGCTATTTTTACATAGTATTTGCATTACAGAAAGAATCAAACCTCTTGCACTGCCCAGGATCCTGGTATTTATAGGAGAATGATCGCTAGGTAGGTATTGGGGTCATCCCGTGATCTCTTGATCCTTCACATCATTCCTGTGACATTGATGATTAATATCTAAATTTTACACTGAGGTGTGGTCTAATCGACCAGATAACAAAGGTAATGGGTCGGATGGCCTTAATCAGGTGCGTGATGTTTGATCACGCACGTTTAAATTGCGTATCTGGGAATTCGGGAATTAAACGAACACGTGATGTTTGTTATAGGCACGTTTATATTGTGTGGTCAACTTTACAAAGACCCTGGGGTATGTCAGGCCTCTGAGGTACCACGAGCTTAATGTAAATCTAGCTCGTGTCTTTTGGTGCCATGTTTATACAATGTTTCCAGGTGATAAGCTGATAAATGATCCATCAGTTCGAGCTATTCGTCTAGGGGATCCTACCAAATTTCCCCGGATGAATGGTGAACACATGCGTATTGCTTATGGATTTTTGTTAGTTCGCTTTTCCTGAGCTGCCTCAACCAAGTAGGTGATGATATTCAGGGCGTGCAACCAGGTTTCCAAAACTTAGAAGTTGGTTAAATTGATTTTCCAATGTTTTTTCTAAAGAACACGGGGTGTCGATAAAGCTAACGCGAACTAAGTTTTTGCCTAGCACATCATAAAGGACGAGAGATTGGAAAACAAGTCAAACTTGGATAGCTGAAGTTAATGAACAAATTGTCTCAAGGAGAATAACCTCGTGCTTAGCACTTACAAATAAAAACAAATAAAAATAAAATTACAAAAATTCTAAGCCCCCCCAGGCCGCTCTGAGGACGTCACCTCCTCAGTCTCCTGCTCGCCGACAGCAGAGGTCTCCCCGGTCTCAGTCGGTGCCTACAGCTCATGTTGTAGTCGAACCTTGAACTTCTCGAGGTAGTGCCCCCACATGTCGGCCATAAAGGTGAAGTTTCCATCCTGATTGAAGGCCTAGCAGTGGTAAATCATGCTCTCCATGGAGGATGTCGATGCCTTTTTCTCCTCCTTAAGGGCCGCCTCGACCTCCTGCTGTTTTGCTTTGGCCCCCTCGAACTCGGCCTGAAGGGCTACGAGACTACCTTCGCCGCCTGCTCACCTTCCTGAGCAGTGGTTAAGGCAGCCTTCGCCGCCTGTTCACTCGCTTGGGCCGCCACCAAGGCAGCTTTGGCATCCTGCTAGCTCTGTTGAGAAGCAGCGAGAGCAGCTTGGGCCATAGTCAGCTCGGCCTGAAGTTTGACATTCCTAGCCCTTGCCCAAGATATGCTACGATGTTGAGCCAGGACCGCCTGCAAAGAAGCAAAGAAACAGTTAGGCACATACCAGGAAGAATAATAAAAGTCAGGTTAGGAAAAGTGCTTACTGTGAGGTTCATTCCCAGGGCCGACTCCATGACGTTCTCCGGGCTCCTCTCCTCGATTGCCCTCAGGTCGGTGGGCTTGGCCTTGTAAAAATGATCCACCGTGTAGTTCACCGTCCCATAGACCGTCCCCCAAAAAGTGTCTGGGATTAGCTCCAAGTCCTGGGGGTTGACAGGAATGCGGACGAAGGCAGAAGAGATCGATGGAGTCGGGGACCAGGTGGTGCTACCTGGTCCCGAGCAGGAGCTAGGGGAAGATGAGGAAGGGGTACAGCTGGATCCCTCTTCTCCGCAGGGGCGACAGGCGCAGCTCCCAAGCTCGTGCCCGTCCCTTTGGGCGGGGATTTGGAAGTAGCCGTGGCCGGAGGAGTTTTCTTCGACGTGGGTCGAAGTTTCTTGACCAGAGGGCCACCACTAGATCTCCCATCCTGGAACATCAACCGGATGTCGGGTTCCCCTCGTTGTGCCATCTCCTCAATTGAAAAAGAAAGGAATTTTTTTTTTATATATATATATATGCATACTCATCAGTTTGCAAAGAAAGTACATACAAAGTATCAAAAAATCCTACCCTCCGAGCTAGAGGAGTCTATTTCCACGACCTCTGGTCTCGGAGCTGCTACGGGGGAAGGAGAGTCTAAGTCAAACACTTCTTGGATTAAGGGAGGCTCTGGGTCAGACTCTACCTTGGGGCTGGACTCCTCTACATATTTCCTAAGTCCTGGGGCTACAACACCTTGGAGAAGGGATGTCCACGACCTAAAGTTGGTTCCATACTCTTCAAAGAAGGCCGACCTAAATGACAAGATATTGTCAACCACTACGGTCCCCCTAGGATGGCCCATATTATACCGGAGAACCAAGTGGTTAACACACTGGAGCAGGGTGATATTGCGATCTGGGTCATCAGGGTTACGATGTACGAGCTGGTTGGAGTTGAACCTAACTAGCCTAAGGTCGGCCACATCCCTATCTAAATCCCTAAAAGGATATGGGTTACCTTGGACGGAGGGGCCGGCTGCTACCCCCGACGCAGCTCGCTCAACAATGGGATCCCCGGCGGCCTAAGGAGCTCGCCTTTTTCGCACGAGGGGTACCTCATCCTCCTCTGATGCCTCGTCGTCGGCCTCAGCATTCCTTTCGGGAATGGGAGGAAGCTCGCAAATTACGGGAGCAGCGGCTTGCGTCCTTCTCAAGGCCAAGGTCTGACCTTCGGAAATTAGTTTGCACGCCAGCATCATGTCATCAGACACAAGCTAGCGGTAGTGCTTCTCGTTGGACGGAAGCCCCGCCAAAGTCTCGTACTGACCCCCAAGGGTCACTGATCTGGCCGTCCTCGCAAAAATGGCTGTGCGAATACATTCCAATCAATATACGCACAAGGAAGACTAAGTATGAAAGGAATTTTATGCGATCTGAGAAAAGAAAACTTACGGGGGCGGTTGAAATATCGGTGTTCATAGTTGCGGAACCCGTTCGACATAAAGAATTGATCTTTGAAGTCGTTGGGGTGGCTGGGTAGCTCGATGACTGCAGGCAAGTTAGGGAATCGGGTCAAATAATAGAACCCGTCCCCTCGTCCCCTCTGGTCCGAGCTGGCTTTGAGGCAGAAGAAGTAGAGGATGTTTGCCAGAGTGGGGACCTCCCACTCATGCTTCAAGAACAGGAATTTCAACCCCGCCAGCAGTCGGTACGAGTTGGGGGGAGTTGGAATGGCGCCAACCTCACATAATTGAGGAAGTCCGCAAAATATTGGTCGAGGGGGAGAAAGGCCCCGGCCTTCAAATGCTTGTCACTCCAGGCCGCGAAGTCATCCTGGAGTGGTGAACAGCTCTGCTCCCCTTCGTAGGGAGGTCGAGCGATTAAGGTCCCTTTCCCAGCCTTAATGTTGTCGGACAGAAGGATTTTGTTGACCCTTCCTTGGGTCGTTATCTTGGAGATGATCTTCTCAGCCTCGAAGAAGGCGTCAGGAGCAACTGAGACCTCCGTCTCCACCACGGGACCAAACTCAGGAAGGGGGGAGTCAGGGATGACCTCCTTCCCCTTGCGGAGCTATTGAGACGATGAGCCACGTGTTCTTCTTAGATGTTCCTTTCTTTGGTGCCATCAGATCGCCTATCGAATAAAAATGACGAAAGTTTTTAGTGGGCGACGTAGAACTTTTGAACAGAAGAAAAAACAAAGGCGAGGTGTCCTAATACACGAGATGACGCCGATATCAGCCTGTGTGATGCCATGCGTTGCCTGTGCCACACACCTAGATTTCCCAACAGACCCCTGATATTCAGGGATCCGTGTGTCAGGCAAATCAGGCCACTACTTGCCTTGGGAAGAGGGTTTTAAAGAAAAACTGCCCAAGAAACGTGACTCTTAAGCTACATGATTTATAACCTAAAAACCTCTCGCCTTCCATACCCCGAGTGGGCATTTCCTAAATTTACCCATAAATTTACCCAGAAACCTCTCAATCCTATACATGTTTTAGGATCTACTCAATACGCCTAAACTCGAAACCTATGCACCAAAGTTATTCAGAAAAAACCTACTGTTTATGACTATGGAGTGTAAAGTTGCATGGCAAAGAAAAAGGAAATTGAAACACACGAAAAAACAGGAAACCTACAATATATTTTCCAAGTGAAGGTTGCAAGCAGCGTAGAGGTAGAAGTCCTGGAGAAATCCTCAAGACTGGGCTTCCGGAGGGCTTTTTATGACAAGAATATAGGGATTTCTGGGATTTTAAGCAGAAGAAGAAGAAGAGCTTTTGAGACTCGGAAGAGAGGAAATGAAGAAAAATTTCAAATAAAAGGTGATGAGTACTAAAAATGGCCAGCCCTATTTATACGTAAAAGACATTAGGAAACGAGGACCGTCCGATCAAACAAATACGAGATATGAGGGTCATGATGTGGAAGATGAGATGGCGGCAAAAAGGTGGCTAGGCCATTTAATGCCATCCTCGAAGCCCGAGCAAGCGCCAATCACGCCGTTCCACGTGTCCAGTACTCAAATGGTGGGCATGGGATGGATAATCGAAAAGGAAGTTTAAAAGCCCCCACCGTGAAAGTCAAAAGTGACGTCATAGATCACGAGCAGGGGCTTGGGGGGCAAATGTACGCCATGAATATTAGAATGTACTTGGTTGAGGCAGCTTGGGAAAAGCGAACTAACAAAAAGCCATAAGCAATACGCCACGTGTTCACCATTCATCTGGGGAAATCTGGTACGATCCCCTAGACGAATAACTCGAACTGATGGATCATTTATCAGCTTATCACCTGGAACCATTGTATAAACATGTTTACCCTAATTTTGGTCAACTGACACGGAGTCAAAAATGCTTGATGTGGACAGATATGTTGAAATGAGAATAATGACAAAAACAGTAAAGCACACAAGAATTTATAGTGGTTCGGCCCTAGAATTTGGTAATAACCAATGTCCACTTGAGCTGTTATTGATATAATATTTCGAAGGAGTGATCAAAGAACTAGGGTTCAATGAGTTTCACTAACCTCTGAAGAACAAAATAATATATCAAGTATGATAGCTCTAATACACTCGTAAGACTCTAATCTCAGATAATTAGAAAGCCAAAAGTCCTTTCCTTGAGCCATCTTTCTCTATTTATAGGCTCAAGGAAGATTACATTAATTTGTTACAGATATTCTTTCCTAAATAATCGGATACTCAGGAAATCATGGGAGATAATTTCAGATATGATTATAACTGCACAGGATTTTCTCCAAATATAGCGAGTATACGACCAAGCTGGTTGTATATAAAGATTGAGCGTTGCGCCATAGACATCTTTCTGGTCGATGGTCGAGCAAGACTTCTGCCAGATGTCAGCCACGTGTACTAAACGTCTTCCATGTCATCCATGCCTATTTTTTGGATAACATTTGCCCCCCAAGTTTATTTATTACGAGCAATAAATAAACTTTTAAGGAAATGACCCTTCGGTTACCCCACCAGGCCTGTCAGAATAATTCGTGCAATCTTGGGAAAAGTAACCTACCATTGTCTAATCATGGCTTTTCGGCTCCCAAGTAACTTTTCGACGGCTATCACCCTTCCCAATGCTTTGAAAAAGAGGAAATTGATGATTACTCCCTTTTGATGTCATGGACAAAAAAATATATAGTCTCCCCAAAGTCTTCTTTTTTCTTTTTACGCAAGCTATTACTCTTTCAAGAAACCCTAAAATCAGAGCTTCCATTTTCTTCTGGAGACCGTCTTTCAGCGTTTCAAGATTCAGTCCGTGAGTTCTCCGACCCTCGAAAACTCTCTCAAATCTCCACGATCTTTTTTCTGGTAAGTCTCAGAACTTTTATGCTCTATATTTTTGCCGTGCATGCTTCTGTGGATTGACTGTTGAATTCATTTGTTTTTGGGTTGAGATGCATGACAAAAGGGGGTTTTGTGGGTGATACTGTATAGGATGATATTTCTTCTGCCATTAAGGAGTCACGAGTTAGTTTGATAGTTGAGATCACTGCTTTAGGACGTAAAACCGAAGTAAAAATTCGATTTTTATGCCAGTTGAAAAACCAAGTTTTTCCCGCCCTAAAAGGAGTTGAAAAAGCTTTTTCAAAAAACTTTTTGCTTTCACTTTTTGATCTGTTTCTCAAACTGTTTGTGCGAAAAAATTAGTTTTTTGTTAGAATGTTGTTGTGTAAAAGCTTAACTTTTATACTCGACCAGCGTTATTCTAAAAAACTTTCAAAATTCTTCATCCTCACCTCCCCATTCTTTTGTTCGCAGATTTTAATGCCAGATTTGTGGGGAGGTGAGCGGCCCATCGATGACGATCTTCTTGCACAGCTGCTCGAAGGCGAAGAACAACCGATCGACTGAGTTCACAAGATTCCATTTTCCAAAGTTTCTTCTAGACCTCAACAATCACCACCTCAAATGGCCCGTTCTAAGTCTCCAGGCCAGAAAAAACCAAACCCTGAAAATAATCCAAATTCTCCTGCCCAGCCTGATTCGCAGGCTAGGGTTCCCTTGACCAGTGGTCGAGAAAATGCTGCCCCAGACCCTCGTATTCAAGTTAGGGCTCGCCCTCGGCATCAAAACCTTCCTGATGTCGAGTGGTATCTCTCTCCTACCAGCCAGGTGACTCCCCAGATGCTTGCCAATTATCGTAGGAAGTATCCTCTTACTGGGGTTAATCTCACAATCCCTGCTGCTAACCAAAGAGCTAACCTGCCTGGGGGCGTCTATAGCGCTTAGTCCAGATATCATATAGAGGCGGGGGCTATCCTCCCTCTACATCCATTCTACCTGGGGGTGGCCAACTACTTTGGTGTTGCCCCCTTTCAAATTACCCCAAACAGATATAGAATGTTGGCCGCACTCTATATCCTTTATAAACTCAAAAAATGGCCAGAGCCCACTCCTCACGAGGTCAACTTCCTCTTTGACCTTAAGTCCAACCCTCAACAATATGGGACGGGCTTTTTTCATCACTGTCACCAGGAAACAAGCCGAACGTTCCCGAGTGACACTACTCATATTTCCAACGTGGGGCAATACAATAGAGAGTACTTCCTTACGCCAGACATGACTACGAACAACCTGGCCTTCACTCGAGGAGGTAAATGCTACTTTCACTGGTCGATACTTTTCCTTAGCAAACTCTTCTGCACTTCTCTAAAGTATATTGTGCCTTTCAGGACCATGGTTACGTCCGAACCCAACACCAGACATGGTGGTGAGGTCTAACGCACTGGCCAGGATGGCAGACGCTGAAAAAGCGTTAAGTCCCTGGTCACTGATGAAAATCTGAGGTTATTTGGCATCCTGGCTCCTCGCCATGAAACAAGAGGACCTGTGGTGGCTGATGCCACGGCCGAGGGGGATCCCGAGCAGCAACCTCTGGCGTCTCCTCCTCGAAGGAGGCCAACGGGGGTTACGATCAGGAAACCCACTGGCATCCCTTCAGCATCTGCACCCCAAGGCAAGGGGAAACAAAAGACAACAGAGTCTGTCATAGACCTGGATGAATCCTCAGATGAAAACGGTATTGTTATCTTGCTTTTAAATAGCTTGCCAATTCCCTGTCACTTGTTTGATGGGGACGGCAATTTTACGTATACTCTAAATCTAGGGCCAGACTTCTTCGTGCTAGATAGTGAGTGTATGACTAATAAAGTCAGTAGTATAGCGACCAGTAGTTGTAGCTCGGGTATTAAACTTTGTGACCTCTTTTCTGATTTGCCATGATTTTTTATCCGCCTTTGTCTTACTGTCTGCATGTTTTTCTTTATCTGCAGAGATGGCTTCCCCCAACGTTTTCGATCTGTATCAGACCCAGGAGGAAGAGGAGGTCCCCCTAGTTCGACGGAAATCAGCTAGGAGGCATAATGGCGAATCAAGCCAAGCACCCCCGGCCAAGAAGGGTCAAACAGATGATCCTTCCAAGGACGGACCTACTGGCCAACCTTCTGCCCAGCCTTCTACTCCTGCTGAAAAGGAGACTGCCCCTACTGCCAACCCTCCGCCTGCAGCCCGAAGGGAACAGACCCCGCAAGCAGAACTTCCTGGGACCAAACTCTCGAACCGCTCCCTGCGATCAGCTAAAGATCGCCTTGCTCATATCTTGAAGCATGTCCGTTGCAGGGAGGCAATGGCTGAAGCTAAGAACATGGGGGTCGATCAGATCCTTAATAGGCTCTTAACGAAGTGGCCAGTGTAAGTATTCTTCCTCTTGGTCTTTACCTTTCCTTCTTGTAATATAGTCTAAGTTTTATTCCTTGACTGCAGGCCATGCTGATAATAACTGCCGCTCGTACTCGCGCTAGTGTTAGCATCGAGTAGGCTCGGGCAAAGGCCGTCGAGGAGTTTCAGGCGAAAGCCATCGAGGAGCTTCAGGCTGCAGAGGCTAGACATGCTGGGGAGTTGGAGGTGGTCACCCAGCAGAAGGATGCTTTGGTGGCAAAGCTGGCGGAGAATGAAGCTTCTCAGGCAGCTTTGAAGAAGCAGAAGGACGATTTCCAGGAGTCCAGTTGAATCCAATATCGTGAAGTCAAGAGACTTAAGGAGGAGCACCTTGCTAAGGACAAGACCATAGCTGTTCTTGAGAGCCAGGTGGAGCAGCTGAAGCTCACCAATGCTAAAGATTTGGAGAGGTACAAGAATGTGACACTTCGGTGTTTCTACGACTTTTGGAAACACAACCGGAGTGCCAACTTTAACTACCTTCCAGAGGATGCCAGGAACGCTGAGTTAGCCCGCTACACTGCTCGGCTGGCTGCAGAAGAAGAAAGAGCCAGAGTTCCTGCTTCCCCAAGTATCCAGCCAGCTGCTGGCACGGAGGAAGGAGGAGTTGTCAAGGATGCGACCAACCAGAATGCTGAGCAAGACCCTCCTGCTCCTAATGCTCCTTAAACTTTTTATTCTTTTTCTTTTCTTTAATTACACAACCCACGGGTCGTGATGTAAAGACTAAATTTTTATTTTTAAATTTGCTGCATGGGCAGCAAACTTTCATTTTACTTTAAACAATTACATCCAAGCAGTATGGCTCGCGGTGTAAAAGAATGCCTTTTGATATTATAATATTTCTATCTATTATAACATCTGTTTGCATGACCGAACTTAGCATAGTACTTTGGCTTGATTTAACAAAATATAAAATTTGAAAAATACTCTAAGTACCGTAGCATGCTTTCACTCATTTTGTTCATGTGTTTACATACCTCTTGGTATGCTTTGCTATCGATGTACCTTATATGCCCCCCAAGTGATCAAGGAGCTTTAGGTCCTTGGTCACTTGCCCTGACCACGACATGTGCAAACATTACTGCTCGGTAGGAAACGTAACACTCATAATACAGCAAAACAACACACGTAATGAACAAATACTTGTAAAAATAAATTTACAAAGGTTGGCAAGAATGACTGGCTGCGCACAGTCCCTTATAATTCTCGTATTAAAAATGGACTAAACATGTCTTTACGAGTGATCTTAAAAAGATCTTACACTTATAAGCGATTAGCCATACAACGTGGCTAACCCTTTTTCGAAACTTGTAAAAAGTAAAAATTAATACAAGCCAGTCCTTTAAAAAGGACTGTTTATTGGTAATACTTGCGCAGGTGTTCTCCGTTCCAATAGCGTGGAACGAGATCTCCATTTAAGCATGCAAGCTTGTAGGTGCCTGGATGAAGGACTTCTTCAATCTGGTAAGGTCCTTCCCAGTTCGGTTCGAGCACTCCAGCAGTTGGGTCACGGGTGTTTAAGAAAACTCGTCATAGTACTAGGTCTCCGACGTTGAACTTTCTTTCTTTCACCTTTGAATTAAAATACCGGGCGACTTTTTGCTGGTATGCAGTTACTCGGAGTTGGGCTCTTTCCCGTTTCTCTTCAAGTGAATCTAGGGACTCCATCATTAGTTGGCTATTCTGGTCTTGATCGTAAGTAATTCGTCGATGTGAGGGCGGATCTAACTCGATAGGCAACATAGCTTCATACCCGTATGCCAAGGAAAACGGGGTATGGCCTGTCGCTGTGCGATGAGACGTTCTATACGACCAGAGTACTTCAGGCAGCTGTTCTGGCCATGCTCCTTTAGCGTCTTCAAGTTTTTTCTTCAGGGTATCTTTAAGTGTTTTGTTCACTGCTTCGACTTGTCCATTTGCTTGTGGGTGCGCGATTGAAGAAAAGCTTTTGACGATTCCATGCCTTTCGCAGAAGTCTGTGAATAAGTCGCTGTCAAACTGGGTGCCGTTGTCTGAGACAATTTTTCGAGGCAAACCATATCGGCAAAAAATGTTCTTGATGACAAAGTCAAGAACTTTCTTGGTCGTTATGGTAGCGAGCGGCTCAACTTCGGCCATGTCATCCATGCCTGTTTTTTTGGATAACAAAACATGGCACCAAAAGACATGAGCAAGATTTACATTAAGCTCGTGGTACCTCAGAGGCCTGACATACCCCAGGGTCTTTGTAAAGTTGACCACGCAATATAAACGTGCCTATAACAGACATCACATGCTTGTTTAATTCCCGAATTCCCATATACGCAATTTAAACGTGCGTGATCAGACATCACGCACCTGATTAAGGCCATGCAGCCCATTACCTTTGTTATCTGATTGATTAGACCACACCTCAGTGTAAAACTTAGATATTAATCATCAATGTCACAGGAATGATGTGAAGGATCAAAAGATCATGGGATGACCCCAATACCTACCCAGAGATCATTCTCCTATAAATACCAGGATCATGGGTAGTGCAATGGGTTGGATTCTTTCTGTAATGCAAATACTCTGTAAAAATAGCAAGAGAGAGAAACAGTAATAATATTGACTCGTGGACTAGGGGGATTTTAACCTCCGAACCACGTAAAAAGAAGCGATCATTTTTCTCGTCATAGTTGACTTCCAACATCCTTGAGTATTATCATTTTCTTATTACGGTTTATCATTAAGCACTAATTCATCCTAGTTATTCATATAATTCACTGTTGGCGAAAAACCGCGTCAACATTGTGGATGCTCAATATTCCACGCCCGTAAAAGATCCAAGACGCGCGCTAAGGTCCCATAAAGGCCTAAATGCGTGTCTGAGCCACGGGACGATCGGGCCACCGTCCTCTGGCAATGGCCTCGCATCACCTCATGGCGCATGGCGTCTCGTGAGGCCTCAGTTGTGCACCACCTCTCAGTGCGCCCAGCGCCCCGTGTGGACCGCCTCGGGTGCGCACATCGCCACTACCTCACTCGGACACGCCTAGGCGCGAGGCCCCGTCTCGCTTCAGCACGCCCATACGAGGCCATGTTCGTATGTCACCATCTCGCGTCTCGTCTCGGCCACGCGAGGCCCTCGCCCATGCCCAGGCGCGAGGCACCGCCTCGCTCACAGCACGCCCACGTGAGGCCATGTCCGGACGTCACCATCTCGCATCTCGTCTCGGCCATGCGAGGCCCTTGCCCATGCCCAGGCGCGAGGCACTGCCTCGCTCACAGCATGCCCACGCGAGGCCGTGCCACCATCTCGGTATCTTGTGGGGAACCCGTATAACCTGCGAGGCGATGGCTCGGCCATGCCTAGGATGCGCGCACCATCTCGCGTGCAACGTCTTGGCGTGCCCAACAGCCTCGCGGGGGGCATCTCGTGAGGGCCTCGCACCCTTCAAGCCGTGCCTCACCAAGAGCACCTCGCGTGTGGCGTGCCTTCTAGACGCCTCGCCTCGTGAGAGGCATCTCATGAGAGCCTCGTCCAAAGGGCTACGCGTATATGGCGACCTCACGCCAATGGGTCTCGTCCAAAGGCCCCGCGTGCATGATGCCAGTGTTAGAGGGAGCCCACAAGAGACAAAAAGAATACGAACAAGGTACCTCTAAAGGCGTACGTACATGCCTGCAAGGATCATGGGACAGGCCTGACACCTGTACCCGAAAAATAGTGGCGGTTGGGAATAGTACAAGGAGTGGCTACACCACCACCATGTCTCTGACACCCGTACAAGGCGAGTGGTGGAGTCATGACCGGGTACAAAAGCTGAGGTGCTCCCATGAACTCTGACCGTGTACCAGAGCTGACACCACTACATCTGATACCACCCTCCTGATAGTGTACTTGTGCACAGATTGGTCCCATGGACCACAATGTATCAGGGGCCATTAGAGCCCACTATAAAATAAACTCCACTTCCATTTGGAGGGGGGTTGGAAAATTTACTGTAGCAAGTGCACCATAGTGAATGAAAAACTGATTTCACCATTGTTCTTCTGCAATTGTTCTTGGAGTTGATACTTAAATTTCTAAGGCTTTTCTATTAATAATCTTTATTTTGCAATTCTTTCCAACTTAACTTAGTTGACGAGTTCTCACCGTCAATAGTTTGGCGCTGTCTGTGGGAACGTAAGTACCAAGCTACTGTTCTACCATTACTTCCGACAAGAAGAAATGCCGAGACGTTCAAACCGACTCAGGGAGCCACGAGAGGTGGAGGTCCACCTTAACGAAGTCCAGCTAAAGGCCTCCATGAAGGATCCTCCTCCACCCAGAGATGTGGAGCCCCCAAAGGACCCTGAGGTTCACGAGGGTGATAGAGAGGCCTCGTCACCGGCCGTCCCGCCCGGAGGGAGTCCTCCAAGGGCACCACCGGTGAATGCCAACGAATTCCCGCTCCCTAAACCGCCACAAGTACCGAACTCTGGCCGGTAGGACTCGGGCCCCTCGTCGCGTAGACATGATAAGCATCCCCGGGTCCATTCCGTGAGCTTGAGTTCGAAATCTCGATTCTATGAAGAAGAAATACTTGAGCTCCACCGTAAGAACCAAAGGTTGGAGACCACCCTGGAGAACATGCAAGAGGTGCTGAATGGCCTATTTCAGGGTAAGTCAAGCGTGACCTTGCCCAAGAGAAAAGGGAAGGGTCGCGAGGGGGCAGAGACCACCGTTCCAGTAGACGATGGGAGGACTCGACACTCCACCAGTAACACCCCCCGAACGAAGCAACACAAACATCCTGAGCCACCGAAGCAGGACCAGAAACCAGAGCCGAAGACCAACGCGGCCCATCGCAACGATGACGAGGTCACCTCTAAGAGAGCACCCTCAGATTTACAAGAGGAGCTCAACAAAAAGAGGGCGGGTAAAAGGACCACGCCCCCTATGGCGCCTAGAGAGGGCAAGGGAAAGGCGGATCTTAACCCGTCCGCTTTAAGGGACTCCCTAAGCAAGAGGAGGCAGGACCTGGACACAGAAATGAGGAGCCTGCGAAGCAAGATCGTCACCGCCTCTGGAGGTCAAGCTGCTGAGGAAGAGTTCGACCATGAGTCACCCTTCGTTAGGGAGATCCAAGCCATCCAACTCCCTGCCAATCTTAAGGAGCCCCATATGACCCCCTACGAAGGAAGCACAGATCCAAAATACCATCTAGATACATTTAACGACCTGATGAAGCTGAGGGGAATTGGCAGCGGAGCCAAATGCCACTGCTTTGCTGTCACCTTGAGAGGACCTGTGTACAAATGGTTCAAAAGACTTAGACCGGGGTCCATCAGATCTTGGCAACAACTCTCTGATGAATTCCTCCAGCAGCACCACGCCGTGCGAGACTACACAATGCCAGGCACCAGCCTCGCGAATGTGAAGCAAGGAGAAAACGAGAGTCTGAAGAGCTATATTCATAGGTTCAATATGGAGGCAGCTAAAGTAGGGAGCTTGACCCGCCGAGAGCTGAAAATGGCCATCATAGCTGGAGTACGCCCAGGAAGCAAGTTATGGGATAACATGCTCAAGAGGGAGGTCACAGACTTGGATGATTTCTACGAGAGGGCGCAAAAGTACATTCGCATGGAGGATGGTCACGAGAACCTCAAGGCCGGAAAAGGTCCGTCGCCCTTGAAACCCTTAGCCCGGGAGAACCCAAACGGTGCAAAGAAGAAGGGGGTCTATGAGGGAACGAGAGATGATCGACCCCGGAAACATCAACGCTCTGAGGAGTGCCTACAGGGCCTCTACACCTTTTACACTGACCTCACTCATGCGAGAGAGCATATTTTCGTTACGAACGAAAACCGAGTCCCTTTCAAAAGGTCGCTGCCAATGAAGAAAGACCGGTCTAAAAGAGACCCCAGCAGGTATTGCCAGTATCACAAGTATGTCGGCCACACCATTGCAGAATGCAACCATTTGAAGGTGGAAATTGAGGAGCTCATTCGCAGGGGACATTTGGGTAGATATGTGCACAAGGAGAACCAGGGGCAAGAAGAAGGAGCGTCCCCGCTGCAGGCGCGAGAAGTGGCCCCAGAAGTACAAGGAGAGGTCAGGACCATATTTGGAGGACCTGGATTCGGAGGCGAATCAAGGAAGGGACGAGACAAATATGCAAAGGAGGCCAGACGAAGTCCACCACCGTGCGTCTTAAGTTTGGAGCAACGCCCCCCGAAGAGTTTCAAGGGCGAGAATGACTCAATAACTTTCACTGAAGGAGACGCGCAGGGGGTGCATTTCCCTCATAATGACCCCCTGGTGCTAACTGTCCAGCTTGCGAACATGAGAGTACATCGAGTCCTGGTGGATAATGGAAGCTCTGTGGACATCCTGCATCGCCCCGCTTTGGAGAAGATGGGACTGAGCATCCGGCACCTGAAACCCTGCAATTCCTCCCTTTATGGGTTCACAGGGGACTCGATACAGCCCCTAGGTGCGATTGAGTTAGCCCTCACCATGGGGGAACAACCCAAGCAAACCACTATAATGGCAAACTTTGTCATGGTGGATTGCGCCTCAGCCTTCAACGCGGTATTAGGGAGACCCTCTCTGAGAGAATTGAAGGCGATCACTTCTGTGTATCACCTAGCTATGAAATTCCCAACCCCTGGGGGAGTAGCATGCATGAAAGGGGAGCAGAAGGAAGTGAGGGAATGCTATAACATGTCCCTCCGCACAGCCACAAAACCATCGGTGCTGATGGCAATGGTTGTGTATGAAGGCGCGACCCACATGAGTTAGACCCACGAGTTACGGAACACCTTGAGAAATGCTACCAGTGGGGCTTCGACCCCTGGTGCAAAGAGGACCTATGTTTAGTTTGTTCCTTGTTATGTTAGCATAGTAAGTAAGAACCAAAGAGGCTACCTAGGTAACCTCCCAGTTAGAAGTAACCCTTCTTTAAATATGTCGTTGTAAATCGCATGCTATGAATGAAACTGTTTGCAACTTCACGTGTTATTTTTCTTCTCTATGCGAGCATCGGCCAAAGTGCCTGCCAAAATAAATTTCACCAAACACTTGGGGGGCAGGACAGGAGGTAAAGACATACAGCAAGCAAAAAAAAAAAAAAAAGGACCCTCTAACAGGAGGATCCTAAAAAAAGGACCCTCTATCAAGAGGAACCTAAAAAGGACTCCTAAAAAGGAGGATCCTAAAAAGGACCCTCTAACAGGAGGATCCTAAAAAGGACCCCTTGCAACAGAAGGATCCTAAAAAAGACCCCGTGCACCAGGATCCTAAAAAGGGCCCTCTATCAGAAGGATCCTAAAAAGGACCCCTTGCACCGGAGCCTTAAACAAAAATTTTTAAAAGAGGAATGCAATTCGCGGTGAACCCTTATAAACAGGGAGAGGACCTTACAAGGCATCTCTTGGGATCACAAGGATTAGCTACCCTTGGGAACATCAAGGAGGCCAAAAGGTCTTACAAAAAAAACAACAACACACTTCCAAATAAAGGCAGATGCTCCCGCAAGAGGAAAGACCTCAGAGAGAGCACTCACCAATAAGCCTAGAGCGGCCACCAAGCCGTCTAGCCAAAAAGGGTCCTAAAAGAGACCCTTGCAAAAATAGTACTATGAATAACGACGAGAAAGACGCTTCTTGCAAAAAATAATAAGCACGCGCAAGAATATATAAAAGGATAGCTAGGACCCAAGGGGTCAAAATATCCTTATAAAAGCAATCAAGAGGCACCAAAAGAGGTCCCATTGAACCCTTTCACATGGGCTCCCAAGGACCTCCAGCCTGGTAAATAAAAGAGGGGAACCTGCCAAACCCCATCATACAGGCTCAAAAGGGCCTTAAATGCAGTGGAATAAGAGATAAATAACCACATATGTATATATACATTAAAAAAGGGAGTCTTGAGGACATGACAATATTTACAAAAGAAAAATAGTAATGATAATGATATTACAAAGTCTCAAAAAAGAGCATACACCCATAGCGGGCTAGCTGACAAAAGTTATGAAATAACAACTTCAGAGCCTCCTACCATGGGCGCTCCACACGGCCGCCCGAGCAACGGCGTGCTCACCGAAATAAGAAAAATCAAAATTGGGATCCTGCCTCCACACGTTGTAAAGGGCGCGGTCTATGGACCGGTACTCAATGGCAGTCTTCTCCGCCTCTAAGGAAGTATTTCTCTCCTGCAATGAGGCGACATCGGCCCTAGCAGCCTGGAGTTCGCCCCTAGTAGCCTCGACTTCGGCCTCTAAATAAGTAACCCTCTCCTGCGACGCTGCCGCGATAGCCTTGGTCGCTTGGAGTTTGCTCTTCAGGCTGGTAACTTGGTCCTTCAGCTTTGTGGCCTTGGCAACCGCCTTCAGCTTCCTTCTCGACGAGGCAACAAGTTTGGTCCGAACCTTCTTTAGCTCAGTTTGGGTTTCCTCAAGCTCTTTCTCGAGCTCCTGGACCTGGGCTGTAAGGTGGTCCCTCTCAGTAGTAGACGCGGAGAGGTTGCTAGACGAGTCAGCAAATCGTAGAGCCACGGTATAGGCCTGCACAAGAAAGTTAACAACAACAACAATAAGTAACAAAAAAAAAATGCATGTACATCTATAAATAATAGGGCCGACGCGAGGTGCAGGAACTCACCCAAGCCATGGTGCGCCTTAGGGTTTCCCCAAGGTCCAACTGAGCAACGTTCCCGAGACCGTTCTAGTCAGATACGGGGAGGCCCGAGGCAAGTTGGATGTATCGCTGCCCATAAGACGTCGCCATCCGAGTCACCCAGGGCTCCCCATCCGCACCAGGGGCACCTGACTGGGTGAGGACAGATGACCCGCTCGCCGAAACGGGAGGGGGCACGGTGAAAGTGGAAAAGTGAGGCCCCGGAAGATCGGCGAAATAAGTCCCCGATGGTCCAGGGTCGAGAGGAGCCTGAGTGAAGGCGTCGTAGCCCTCAGGGTCAGGACAAACAAAACACCCCGGAACGCCCTGCTGGTCTTGAAAATGAGGGGCTATGTCCGGATCATAAGAGGCACATGGAGGGCATCCCCCAGGAGATGGAGGCAGCTGGTGAGGTCCCCCGCAGTCAAGGGGGGCTTCCTCCGGCTCTTCCCCAGCCTCATCGTCAGCTGGGCAAGGCTCGGCCAATACCCCCTTCATCTTCTTGGACCCAGAGATGGTCCACAACAAATTGGGGTCCGAGACAGGGGACAATTTATGGAGGTTCAAATTCTTCACGGTGAATAAGTACACTGCCTTTTTCATATCAGGGTCAGCGTGGAGGAACTTCCTCAGATCTCTCGCTTCCGACCCGACGGCTGTGGGTTCGGCAAGTTGCTCTGCACAATACACGCCATGGTCGATATGAACGTAAGTCATGAAACAATAAGTTGCAAGAAAGTAAAAGAGAGAAAGTGATGCTTAGGGTACTTACTGGGAGTGGCCTGGAAGTCCTCGCGAACAGAGAGGGGGCCTTCCACGAAGAAAAAGTCCTACTTCCAGGACCCCGGGTTGGACACCGAGCCCTCTATCAAAGAGGCCTCGTTGTTGGCTTTCTGCAAATAGTAAAATCCCTTTGACTTGGGAGTAGGCATGAGGTTGTAGAGGAAATGCACCTCTGACGCTGTAGGAGCGCGTTCAAACAGTTTCATAAACACAACGAAAAGGCAGCTCAAAGTCAGCCAGCCATTGGGTGCCAGCTGAAGCGGTGCCAGGTCGAAGTAGTTGAGGACCGAAACAAAGAACGGGTGTAGCGGGATGGTACCACCCGCTTTCAGGATGTGCTCGCTAAGGGCCACATAACCGGTCTTGGGGCAGTTGGCCTGACATGTCTCCAAAGGAGTGTATAGAGCGTACTCCGGGAGAACACGATATTGATGCACAATTTCCCTTAGTCAGTTCTCGGACACATGCGACACCAGTTCGGATGCCAGTAAAGGAACATCGTCTGGCTCATGGGAGGCTACCTGTTGTCGTGCCCTCGGCATATCTGCAAAACCAAAAGAAAAAGGTAAGAAAGAGACAGAACACTTGACCCTCCATTTTTTCTTCCTAGCAAGAGTCTTCCATCGGGGGAGCGAATGCAGAAGTGCTAGGCTAGGAAAAACCGAGACTAAGGGCTGAGGAGAAGCGGAAGCAGCCCCATGATAGTCATCAGGCGAGGATGGGCTGGAGGGCTCAGGCGGAAGGAGTCCCTCCATAAACTCCAACTCCCTCTGCAACTCTAAAAGGGTCACCCTAAGGCTCGCTACATGGTCACTAAGGTATGGGGGGAAAGGTGCTCCGTCTCCTCTCGACACCGAGTCAATTTCGCTCTCCACCACCCAAATTTTACGCCTAAGTTTAGCCATGTGCTCAAGATGGCGGATACGGGCCTGCCTTAAGGAGTCATAGTCTTGGTAAGGGTTTTCCTCAGGGGACTCTGAGTCTGAGGACAGGTCAATAAACTCAACCCCCGGAGGTGTGTCGAACGGACCATCACTAGCCATGAGGCCTCATCCCGAAAGCAAAAAGGGGTTCACGTGTAAATGAGGGGATGGCTACAAAACACAAAGGAATGGGCTTAGAACCTCTAGATGCAAACGCCCTAGATGATTTGCTACGGGGTACAAAAAAGAGGGGCATGGAAATGGGCAAACTCACTGCAAGCTCAAGCCAAGGTACCCCATCCCAAGTAATGCTAATTTGGACCCAATGAACGTGAGGGAAAAAGAAAATATACCTCAAGCAGGTGAAATGGAGCGATGTCGAGGTCAAAAGGAGGTCGAGGGCCAAAAGCACCAAATGGTCGAAAATACGCGTCTCCAAAAATAGACAAAAAAGATGTGTTAGCCTCCAAATAGACATACCAAAAAAAAATTAGCTCATATGTTAAAAAAAAATGATGGAATGAAAAAATAAAATGAAGGAAACTATGGCAAAAATGAGGATGTGGGGGATTGAACCCCTTACCTCTAGAAAGAGGAAAGATTCTCAAAACCACTAAGCCAATGAAGTAAGGTGAAAATAATAAGCCTTGCATGAGGGCCTATTTATAAGAATTAAGGAGAATAGTCTACAAGAGCACCTAAAGGTCCTCTCCTAGACTGGGGGGCAAGTGTGGATGCTCAATATTCCACGCCCGTAAAAGATCCAAGACACGCGCTAAGGTCCCATAAAGGCCTAAATGCGTGTCTGAGCCGCGGGACACTCGGGCCACCGTCCTCTGGCAACGGCCTCGCATCACCTCATGGCGCATAGCGTCTTGTGAGGCCCCAGCCGCGCACCACCTCTCGACGCGCCCAATGCCCCGCGTGGACCGCCTCCCGTGCGCACATCGCCACCGCCTCGCTCGGGCACTCCTAGGCGCGAGGCCCCGCCTCGATTGGCCATGCCCAGGCGCGAGGCCTCGCCTCGCTCTCAGCACGCCCACGCGAGGCCATGTCCGCACGTCACCATCTCGCGTCTCGTCTCGGCCACGCGAGGCCATGCGAGGTCCTCGCCCATGCCCAAGCGCGAGGCACCGCCTTGCTCACAGCACGCCCACGCGAGGCCATGTCCAGACGTCACCATCTCGCGTCTCGTCTCGGCCATGCGAGGCCCTCGCCCATGCCCAGGCGCGAGGCACCGCCTCGCTCACAGCACGCCCATGCGAGGCCATGTCCGCACGTTACCATCTCGCGTCTCGTCTCGGCCACGTGAGGCCATGCGAGACCCTCGTCCATGCCCAGGCGCGAGGCACCGCCTCGCTCATAGCATGCCCACGCGAGGCCGTGCCACCATCTCGGCATCTTGTGGGGAGCCCGTATAACCCGTGAGGCGATGGCTCGGCCATGCCTAGGCCACGCGCACCATCTCGTGTGCAACGTCTTGGCGCGCCCAGCAGCCTCACGGGGGGCATCTCGTGAGGGCCTCGCACCCTTCAAGCTGCGCCTCACCAAGAGCGCCTTGCGTGTGGCTTGCCTCCTAGATGCCTCGCCTCGCGAAAGGCATCTCGTGAGAGCCTCGTCCAAAGGGCTACGCGTATATGGCGACCTCGCCCCAATGGGTCTCGTCCAAAGGCCCCGCGTGCATGATGCCAGTGTTAGAGGTGGCCCACAAGAGACAAAAAGAATATGAACAAGGTACCTCTAAAGGCGTACATACATGCCTGCAAGGATCATGGGACAGGCCTGACACCTGTACCCGACAAATAGTGGCGGTTGGGAATAGTACGAGGAGTGGCTACACCACCACCACGTCTCTGACACCCGTACAAGGCGAGTGGTGGAGTCATGACCGGGTACAAAAGCTGAGGTGCTCCCATGAACTCTAACCGTGTACCAGAGCTGACACCACTACATCTGATACCACCCTCCTGATAGTGTACTGGTGCACAGATTGGTCCCATGGACCACAATGTATCATAGGCCATTAGAGCCCACTCTAAAATAAACTCCACTTCCATTTGGAGGGGGGTTGGAAAATTTACTGTAGCAAGTGCACCATAGTGAATGAAAAACTGATTTCACCATTGTTCTTCTGCAATTGTTCTTGGAGTTGATACTTAAATTTCTAAGGCTTTTCTATTGATAATCTTTATTTTGCAATTCTTTCCAACTTAACTTAGTTGACGAGTTCTCACCGTCAACAAATATATATATATATTCTAAACATTTTCTATTAATCTCATATTTTTGTTTAATCTAATTTCTTTATCTTTGTTTTTTCTCTTCTTCTCTCTAAACTCTTTCAATTTCAATTTTCAATGAATTCTAATTCATATTAATAATATATATAAATATATGTTTGTAAATTTATATATATTCTAAACATTCTCTATTAATCTCATATTTTCCTCTAATCTAATTTCTCTATTTTTTTTCTCTTCTTCTCTCTAAAGACTTTCAATTTCAATTTTCAATCAATCCTAGTTCATATCTTCAAATTTGATTGATTTGCATGTTAATCATAACACATTCATCTCGGGTATTTATTCAATTATTAATGTTTGTTAATCTTTAAAGTTTTTATTTTAAATTATTGATATTTAAATTCTAACATCTTCGTCTTATTTTTCTATCATGTTTTTGATGTTGTCGCTTTATATTCTAACATCTTCATCTTATTTTTCTATCATGTTTTAGATGTTATTGGATATTTATGAGGATTGTTGGAGGTGTTTGGAAAAAATAGACATCAAAATTTTAACAAACTAGTAAGTACAAGTTAATCGATAAATCTAATTATAAATATATATGTTTGTTATTGTAGTTAATTTTTTTTAATGTCATGTTTTATATTGTTTTTCTTGTTTATTGCATTATTAACTTTTGTTAAATTTTATGTATAGTTCGGTCACATCAAAGATTAATTTGTGGAGAAATTTGGGGGAGATGTTCCAAATTTACATAAATCTTTAATCTATTTTCTAATTTTTCTACATTTTTTATTCTATTTTCTTTAATTTATGATTACTAATAATTAAAAAGAAAACAAAATATTTAAAATCATCAATAAACGCAATGCCTCCTCCGCAACTTTTTTTTAAAATATTTATTAATAATTATTATAATAAATCACCATATATAAATTCACATTTATCTTCAAGGTTCTCATTTCATGATTATCTTTTTATTGTTTCATATTTCGAATTCAAAATTTATCTTAATTTATTTATAAATAACTAATTTTTTAATAATTATAATAATAAATATCTATATATCTATATAAAGTAGAGCATTAAAGATATGATGCGACACTCTAAAATTGTTCCAAAACAGTCTTTCTATTTTCTAAATTATTCACATTTTTTAATTCTTCTTTTTTAAATTTATGATTATTAGTTAATAATTAAAAAAGAAAAAACTAAAATATTTAAACTATCTAAATATCTATAAATCTAACTAGTAAATTCAAAACTAAAATATATAAATCTAACCGATAAATTCAAAACTAAAATATTTAAACTATATAAATATCTATAAATCTAACCGGTAAATTCAAACTATCTAAATATCATCTCTTTTTTTTTTGACGTTTTCTTCTATTAACCATATTAATAATTTTAAAAAAAAAATGTAGTTACACTAATAAACTACCATACTTGTTATGATAATAATAAATGTAATTTTTTAAATTTAAATAAGATATTTATGATATGTTATTATTATTTAAAATAATAATATATATAAATATAAGTATATGTTTGTAAATTTATATATATTCTAAACATTTTCTATTAATGACGTATTTTCGTCTCATCTAATTTCTCTATCTTTGCTTTTTATCTTCTTCTCTCTAAACTATTTCAGTTTCAATTTTCCATGAATTCTAATTCATATCAATAATATATATATATATATAAATATGTTTGTAAATTTATATATATTCTAAACATTCTAAATTAATTTAATATTTTCCTCTAATCTAATTTCTCTATATTTTTTTTCTCTTCTTCTCTCTAAACTCTTTTAATTTCAATTTTCAATCAATTCTAATTCATATCTTCAAAGTTGATTGATTTGCGTTAATCATAACACACTCCTCTCGGATATTTATTCAATTATTAATGTTTGTTAATCTTTAAAGTTTTTATTTTAAATCATTGATATTTATATTCTAACATCTTCATCTTATTTTTCTATCATGTTTTAGATGTTATCTAATGTTTATGAGGAATGTTGGAGGTGGTTGGAAAAAACAGACATCAAAATTTTAACAAATTAGTAAGTACAAGTTAATCGATAAAACTAATTACAAATATAAATGTTTGTTATTGTAGTTATATTTTATTTAAATGTCATATTTTATTTAATTTTTCTGTTTATTGCATTATTCACTTTTGTTAAATTTTATGTATAGTTTAGTTACATCAAAAATTACTTTGTGGGGAAAGTTGGGGGAGATATTGATCCAAATTTACGTAAATCTAAAATCATCAATAAACACAATGCCTCTTTCGCAACTTTTTTTTTTAAATACTTATTAATAACTAATTTTCTAATAATTATTATAATAAATCAACCATATATAAATTCACATTTATCTTCAAGGTTTTCATTTCATGATTATCTTTTTATTGTTTCATATTTCAAATCAAAATTTATCTTAATTTATTAATAAATAACTAATTGTTTAATAATTATAATAATAAATATCTATATCTATATATTTATATAAAGTAGAGCATTAATGAGATGATGTGATACTCTAAAATTGCTCCAAAGCAGTCTTTCTTTTTTCTAAATTTTTCACACTTTTGAATTATTCTTTTTCAAATTTATGACTATTAGTTAGTAAGTAAAAGAGAAAAAACTAACATATCTAAACTATCTAAATATCTATAAATCTAACCGATAAATTCAAAACTAAAATATCTAAACTTTATAAATATCTATAAATCTAACCAGTAAATTCAAACTATCTGAATATCATCTTTTTTTTTTTTTTACGTTTTCTCCTATTAACCATATTAATAATTTTTTTTAAAAATGTAGTTACACTAATAAACTACCATACACGTTATCATAATAATAAATGTAATTTTTTAAATTTAAATAAAATATTTATAATATATTATTATTTAAATTAAGAATATATATATAAATATAAGTATATGTTTGTAAATTTATATATATTCTAAACATTTTCTATTAATCTCATATTTTCGTGTGATCAAATTTCTGTATCTTTGTTTTTTCTCTTCTTCTCTCTAAACTCTTTCAATTTCAATTTTCAATGAATTCTAATTCATATTAATAATTTATATATATACATGTTTATAAATTCATATATATTCTAAACATTTTCTATTAATCTCATATTTTTATCTATTCTAATTTCTCTATTTTTTTCTCTTCTTCTCTCAATTCTAATTCATATATTCAAATTTGATTGATTTGCGTGTTAATCATAACACACTCTTCTCGGGTATTTATTCAATTATTAATGTTTGTTAATATTTAAAGTTTTTATTTTAAATTATTGATATTTATATTCCAACATCTTCATCTTATTTTTCTATCAAGTTTTTGATGTTGTCGCTTTATATTCTAACATCTTCATCTTATTTTTCTTTCATGCTTTGGATGTTATCGGATGTTTATGAGGACTGTTGGAGGTGGTTTGAAAAAATAGACATCAAAATTTTAACAAATTAGTAAGTACAAGTTAATCGATAAAATATATATGCTTGTTATTGTTGTTATTTTTTTAAATGTCGTGTTTTATTTTGTTTTTCTGTTTATTGCATTATTAACTTTTGTTAAATTTTATGTATAGTTCAGTCACATCAAAGATTACTTTGTGGAGAAAGTTGGGGGGAGATGTTCGATCCAAATTTACGTAAATCTCTAATCTATTTTTTACATTTTTTATTCTATTTTCTTTAATTTATGATTACTAAGGTTGTGTTTGGTAAAATTTTTGTTTTTGAATTTTTTAAACATAAAAATGGAAATATTATTTTTACTTTTATTTCTTTATTTTAAAAATAAAAATATGTTTGGTAACTATTTTTGTTCTTTTGTTTTAAAAAAAATAAATAAATTTGTTTGATAACTTTTATTTTTATTTTTTGTTTAACAATATAAAATGAGGTATTGATTTGAAGAAGAGAAGAAAAAAAGAAAAAAAAGTAAAAAATGGTTTAAAAAAATTTTGAAAGTGAAAATTTTTTATTTTCAAAATTTAATGAATTTTAATGAATTTTTTTTAAAACTAATAAATAAAAATAGAGTTATCAAACACTATTTTATGTTTAATTGTCAAATTTTTAATTAATTAAATAAAAAACTATTTTTTTAAGTGTTACCAAACAACACCTAAATAATTAAAAAAAATAAAATATCTAAAATCATCAATAAACACAATGCCTCTTCCGCAACTTTTTTTAAAAATATTTATTAATAACTAATTTTCTAATAATTATTATAATAAATCAACCACATATAAATTCACATTTATCGTCAATGTTTTCATTTCATGATTATCTTTTTATTGTTTCATATTTCAAATCTAAAATGTATCTTAATTTATTTATAAATAACTAATTTTGTAATAATTATAATAATAAGTATCTATATATTCATATAAAGTAAAGCATTAAGGAGATGATGTAACACTCTAAAATTGCTCCAAAGCAGTCTTTCGATTTTCTAAATTTTTCATATTTTTTAATTATTATTTTTCAAATTTATGACTATTAGTTAATAATTAAAAAAGAAAAAACTAAATTATATCAGCTCTTTTTTTGACGTTTTCTTTTATTAACCATATTAATAAAAAAAATTTAAAAATATAGTTACACTAATAAACTACCATACACGTTGTGATAATAATAAATGTAATTTTTTTTAAATTTAAATAAGATATTTATAATATATTATTATTTAAATTAATAATATATATATATATAAATATAAGTATATGTTAGTAAATTTATATATATTCTAAACATTTTCTATTAATCTCATATTTTCGTTTGATCTAATTTCTCTATCTTTGTTTTTTCTCTTCTTCTATCTAAACTCTTTCTATTTCAATTTTCAATGAATTCTATTTCATATTAATAATATATATATATATATATAAATATATGTTAGTAAATTTATTTATGTTCTACACATCCTCTTTAATCTCATATTTTCCTCTAATCTAAGTTCTCTTATTCTCTCTAAACTATTTCAATTTCAATTTTCAATCAATCTAATTCATATCTTCAAATTTGATTAATTTACGTGTTAATCATAACACACCCCTCTCGAGTATTTATTCAATTAATAATGTTTGTTATTCTTTAAAGTTTTTATTTTAAATTATTGATATTTATATTCTAACATCTTCATCTTATTTTTCTATTATGTTTTAGATGTTGTCGCTTTATATTCTAACATCTTCATCTTATTTTTCTATCATGTTTTATATGTTATCAGATGTTTATGAGGATTGTTGGAGATGGTTGGAAAAAATAGACATCAAAATTTTAACAAATTAGTAAGTACAAGTCAATCGATAAAACTAATTACCTATACATATGTGTTTGTTATTGTAGTTATTTTTTTTTTAAAATGTCATGTTTTATTTTGTTTTTATTTATTTATTGCATTATTAACTTTTGTTAAATTTTATGTATTGTTCATTCACATCAAAGATTACTTTGTAGGGAAAGTTGAGGGAGATGTTCGATCCATATTTATATAATTCTCTAATTTATTTTCTAATTTTTCTACATTTTTTATTCTATTTTCTTTAATTTATGATTACTAAACAATTAAAAGAACAGAATATCTAAAATCATCAATAAACATAATGCCTCTGCTGCAACTTTTTTTTTAAAAAAAATATATTTATTAATAACTAATTTTTTAATAATTATTATAATATATCAACCATATATAAATTCACATTTATCTTCAAGGTTTTCATTTCATGATTATCTTTTTATTGTTTCATATTTTAAATTCAAAATTTATCTTAATTTATTTATAAATAACTAATTTTTAATAATTATAATAATAAATAACTATATATAAATGACATTCATCTTCAAAATTTTCCATTTATATTTATCTTATTATTTTTATGCTATTTCAAATTTAAAATAAAAATATTTTTATTTATATTTAGGAATACTAATTTTTTTAATAATTATAATAAAAAATTAATCATAAATAAATTGACATTTATCTTCAAGATTTATTGTTTTGATATGTCAAATTCAAAACTAAAACATCTTAACAATTAAAAATATCAACCTATATACACGTGATATTAATCTGATTAAGAATATTATTAATTAAATTAATAAAAATATTTATTTAAAAAAAATGAATGATTGTGCAAAATATTCGCGAAGCGTAGTTATACTTTCTAGTACTTAATATTCTTAGTAGACATTGTTTTCGTTTCATATTAGAGGACTTGATTAATTAGCTATAATTAATAAAGATATTTCCATCAATAATAATGTTAATGGAATTTAAGACACTTTATAGTTCGCACTACCAGTTTGAAAAAGTGAAGTACTTTCACTTGTGAAAAAGAGAGGAGGGGTGTTTTGGATTTCAGAATAGAAAATAAAAAATACCATTTTTTTTGTAATATCCTATTAAGTATCAACGATAAAGATAGAGAAGGGAGATCTAGAGTTGGCACTAGTCCATACTTAGTGGGTATATTGTTTCTTGATAGTTGATACCCAATGAGGCACACATGGCATAAAGAGAATGATTTGCAAATATACTTGGAGATTTTGTTACTATTTCTTTTAACCTTTAGGACACACTCTTATCATCCTTCCACTTTACGAAATCTATTGGTATTGGACATGTATAAAATTAATCCGTTATATTTGATTTTATAATTATGAAGCCAAAGAATGAATATTTTGATAGTAGTTTTTCTTTCTAGTTATGCTCTTTCCCTGTACATGCAATTTTTCTTCTCATTGAAAAGCATCCAACTTTTACTTCTTTTGTTCTGATGACTAATACCTTTTTCTTTGGTAGTTGGTACCATATTGTTGTCATGCAAGCCAAACAACTTTAAAGATTATTGTTTGATAAAGTTCTTCTATTTTATTAGAGAAAAAACTATGAAATATTCAACAAAAAGAGAGAAGAGAAGAAAAGTAACTGTTATTTATTGCAAATTAGGGTTGATACAATGATAGAAAAATATACTATTTATACTAAAGTCATAACATGAAAAAGACTAAAATAACTCTTACAAAGAGAGACTAAACTAGCCTTATAAGCTATTAATCATTACTTTAACCCCCCCTCCCTCAAACTCACGATGCTGCAGCAAGAAGCATTCGAGAGTTTGCCAACTAGAAAGCGAAAGCGTGAAATAGGATGTGACTTGGTGAAGAAGTCTGCAATCTGCAAATTGGAAGGAACAAAAGGCAAAGAAATGGTGTCATGCTTTAGGTGGTGACGAGTAAAATGACAATCGATCTCAATATGTTTGGTGCGCTCATGAAAGACTGAGTTGTGAGCAATCTGGATAGTACTTCGGTTGTCACAATACATAGGAGTGGGATGAGAAAGAACAACACCCATATATGCAAGTAACCAACATAACCAAACAATCTCTTTGGTTGTTGATGACACAACACGATATTCTGCTTCAATAGAAGATTGAGAGACCACGGTTTGTTTCTTACTTTTCCAAGAAATAAGAGAATCACCCAAAAAGATACATAAAACAGTAACTGACTTACGATTTGTGGGATCACGACCATGATCAGCATCAAAATATGCCCGTAGAGGAAGAAGTAGATGAAAATAACAATTTTTGGAAGATAGTACCTCGAAGATACCTCAAAATACGAAGAATAGCTGTCCAATGAACAGTAGTAGGAGAAGACACAAACTGACTAACAATGTGAACAACATATGCAATGTTTGGACGAGTAATAGTGAGGTAGACCAAACTACCAACAATGATGCGATATAAAGTGGGATCTTCCAAAGGTGTACCATCAGAAGGAGAATACTGAACATTGAGCTCACAAGGAGTGTCAACAATTTTAGTATCAGTAAGACGAGCTCACTCAAGAATTTCAGTAGTGTATTTTGACTGAGAGAGAAGATAACATTTTGGAGAGAAAGAAACTTCAATACCCAAAAAGTATCGCAAAGAACCCAAATCTTTCATCTCAAACTGACGAGCTAATTCATAATTTAACATTGCAATTACATCAACATATAAAGAAAGCAAAATACGGGGCCTGCAGTGGTACACTTGACAAAGAGAGTAGTGTCATGATCACTTGGGAAAAATCCAAGAGAGATGATAACAATAGAAAGCTTCTCAAACCATGTTCGACGAGCCTGTTTGAGACCATGTAAAGCTCTTTAAAGATTGCAAATTTTTTCATGATTATGAGGAACACCAAGTGGAGGAACCATGTAAACTTCTTCATTCAAATCACCATTGAAGAAATCATTCTTAACATCCATCTGAGTCATATTCCATTGACGAACAAATGCAATTGCAATAAGAGTACGAACAGTAGTAATTTTTGCAACTGGAGCAAAAGTTTCCTCATAGTCCATACCATACTACTAAGAGAACCCTTTAGCCACCAATCTAGCTTTGTAGCATTCACCGAACCCATCAGACTTGGTCTTGAATATGAAGACCCAACGAGAACCAATTGTACGCTTACTGGAAGGTAAAGGTACCAAATCCCAAATATATGTGTAAAGAACGCCCTAGACTAATACTTACAAAACATTCGCATAACATAATTTATAAAAGAATACCATCCATTATTAAAGTCTCAGGGGGACTTATTTAAAATCATGCAAGTTGGCGCCATAAGTTTAAAATAAAACATAGGTTTTTATGCAAAGTTCAAAGAAAAACCAATTAAGTTAAATAACAGAGTCCCACTGATAATTTAGGAAAAAGTCCCTTAAAACAAAACATAATTTAAATGGCGTTCTACGTTGATCGTTTTATCGTCCATAGGATTGCCCCACGCCATACACCCCATGATGAAAGAACTCCTCACGTCACCACGCGTGCCATAGAGAAAACCTATTTGCTACCTGGAAGGAAAGTAAGGGGGTGAGCTAAAAGCCCAGTAAGGAAGTACAAGCAAATAAGCAAGTAAGAAAAACAACAAACAACCAAACACTAACGTTCATCTAAAAACATCATGGTATATCATAACATAATCGTAACATTTCATCATATCATAACATAAATGTGACATATCAACATATCATAACATAAATGTGACATATCAACATATCATAACAAAATGTGACATATCAACGTATCATAACATAAATGTGACATATCATCATATCATAACATAAATGTGACATATCAACATATCATAACATAAATGTGACATATCAACATATCATAACATAAATGTGACATATCATCATATCACAATCATACAGCATACATGATGAGCATGGAACGCTAGTTGTCCATGTCACCCTATGAGGTAAACAGGAGATCACTGGTCCTTGAATAACCTCGGCGCGTCCGCCTTAGGAGTCACGTCTCAATGTCCTTAGTAACTCGTTCGATGTATCTGACATCGAAATCTGTTTGATGTATCTAACATCGCATTCTGTTTGATGTATCTAACATCCATACACATATCACATTCAACAGATCATCACATTAAGGCATTCATAATTTCATAACAGTTCATTCATATAACAGCCTTACCATTCATAGTATAAAATCATAAAATCTATCTAACTTCCTTACCTCAGGTCCAAGCTAAGAATTTCACAATCTTTTCAACGAGCCTATATCATAATCAAAATAACGTTTCTTAGGTTCATAAAATTACTATTTTGCCCTTCCATACAACTCATGTGTGCATGGGCCATGCACTCATGATAATAGTTACACTAAAACATGCAATTATCACCAAAAAGAATAATGCTCGTTCTACCCATTTTACTAACATGATTGCTTTATAAAAATTACATAGTTGAATAATAATCATGATTTTGGACGTAAAAGTTGATTTGCATGTAACATGCATACGTGGGAATGTTGCGTAATAAAGACATTTTCAAAAACGATAATTCTACATTTCTTGCTTTTATTGTTTGAAAATCAATAGCCATATTACATGCTTTATTTTTCTTTAAAATTTCTAAGTTAAATTTCTCAAAAAATTATTTTATTTTAGCTCAAAATAAAATATGTGACATTTTCATTAAATAAATATTAATTTACCAAGAATTAACCAACAAGCTTGGATTTAATTAAAATACCTATTTTAACATGTTTCTTTAGAAAAATATATTTTATTATTGTGTTACAAAAATGATGTGAAAAATATATTTTAAGTGTGGAAAAATACATTTTGATTTAATTTATTTAAGACTTAGTTTTTAAGTAGTAAAAACCCATATGTGACAATTTAATAACAATTGTTAACCTTTTTAAAACAAACTTTCAGCCACTATTTATTTTATTCAAAAATCACAAATAAATAGAGTCTAAATATTTTTCTCAATCAAAATAAAGAAAAATCATTATTTATCAAAATATGCATTCATACCATTAAAATATCATTTTTCAATATTACCATAACTTAGGAAAAATAATTTATTCCAAAAATTAATCAAATTCATTTTTAGTGAAACTTACTTCATATTTTATTACAAAATTCCAGCAACCATTTTTTTATCATTAAAATCACCATATTCAATTTTATAAACTCATTTTTTCTCAAAATTCAATAAAAATTCTGTAGGAAATTAATTGGGTAAAATATCATAACATGAGACTTAAAATCCTCCTTTAATTTCATAAAAATTAACACATTCATCAAGAACATTATTTATGCATGCAACTCATCTTTTTATCAACTTTTACCCAATTATTTTGAAAAAAACAGCAAGCTTAATTCTTTGTAAAACTCAACTTTTGTCTTAAAAATTACATAAAATCATTCATGCCTAAAATCTCATTATGCTCTTATAATATGCATGATTCTAATATCACTAACATAATCACATGAATCCTTTTAAAAAACCATTTGTTGCAATTCCATGAAAACCAACAAAACATTATCAATAAAATATCATATAGTAAATTTATAAGCACCATATTCACATATGCCTTATATTAACCTAGCATAATTCTATCATTATTTTCATGCATCTCATAATTTAATCATTCAAAATATAACATGCATCTAACAAAATTTCATGATCAAAATATCAAGATTACCACTTATTTTCTTACCCACATATCATAGGTCCTAAAACATGGATCAAATATATTGTAAATCACACAACATATCAAGAACACCCTTGGGTGTACCTAGGCTGAAATCACCATACAAGTATTCATAGATTATTACAATTTTTTTATGCATAGCAAAATCAACATCACAACCCTTAAACACAAATCATACTCTCACAAAATCCAAATCCTATACATCAATCCTACCAAAATCAACCATTAGCACCATTAGCAAAACCTCATATACAACCCACCAAAAACAATATAAGGCTAAGGAAAAGACCATTACCTCTCTTGATTGTAAAAATCAAGAACACAAAAGATCAATACCCCAAACTCCACACCCTTGTTCAAGCCTAGGGTTTTTATGGGAAAGCCACCATGAGGAGGAGGAAGAACCCAAACACACACAAGAAAATAACACAAATCAAAATCATATTATCAAAAAAAAGATTATGCAAAGAGAAAAACAAGAAGACATACTCTAGGGGGTTCCTCTTCACTTTCTCCTTCCTTCTTCCTTTCTTTCTTTCTTCCTCTCTCTCTCTCTCTCTCTCTCTCTCTACACGCCACTCTCTCTCTCTCTCTCTAGGTCACGGCAGCCACACACACACACAAGAGCAATGGCTCTTCTCTCCTTTCATAGCCCCTTTATCACAAATCCCCCCATAAAGTCTCCCCAAAGACAATAAGGTAAGTTTCCATTTCTCTTTTATTTTTCTTAATTTCTCTTTATTTCAAAAAGATACAAAGGAATAAAATGTGATCATGCGTATCCCCAAATGATCATGGTCTTCAATTTTTTTATTTTTACCATCTTGAGGAAAGTATTCCTTTCCCACTAGGTCACACGCCCAACTCCTTGTTTCCCTCTCTTTTTTTTTTTTTTTAAAATAAATTACCCAAATAAATCTAAAATAAGGAAACATAAAATGTGTAGAAAATCTACACATGTGCACCATGCTACCATGCACTAGCACACACTAAATCACTAGGGTGCATTACTATCTATCATGCACCTTAGTGCATTCCACCATAGCTCACATAATTACCTCATTTGTCACACTTAAATAAAATGTAACACTAATAGTAAAATAACATGTTACACAATTATTCACTTATTAAATTAATTAACCAAAACATTTCTAACAATTAAATAAAATAACAAACAATAAAATAAAACATATAAACAATTAAATAAAATAACAACACTTAAATAAAACAATTCATCACACTTAACATTTAAATCAAATAAAGCACAAAATTTAAATAATCTAAAAAAATTTTTTTGGTGCACTACAATATGTCTTTTGCAAAGATGAAAGTTCTTCATTCATAGTACGCTGCCAAAGTGGGTCAATAGCTGCCTCTTTATAGGATAAAGACTCAATTAGACAATGAATAGAAGCTAAAAACGAAGTGAAGGAAGTAGAATAAGACGAATAAACAAAATTGGGTAGTTTAGTAGACTTACGAGTATGATGAGGATAACGAGGAGGATCCACAATTTCAGGAGCATCTTGAACAGCTGTAGGCGGAGGTGCATCGAAAATGTCAGGCTGCGAAGTACCAGTATCAATAGCTCGAGACCTGCGAGAGTAATGAAGATGAAAAGAGACTATAGGAGCAGTAGAAGATTCAGACTCTACAATTTAAGGAACTTGATGAGAATAGGTACTTGTATGCTCAGATTAAGGATCAATGTGAATAAGTTCTGATTTGGTCAAGTTATGAGTAGTGTTAAGAATAGAAAAGAAATGTATATGCTCAAGAAAAACAACATGATGAGATACATATAATTTTTGAGAAGTTGGATCAAAACAAAGATAGCCTTTTTGACCTTCACCATAACCAAGAAACACACAAAGTGAAAAATGTGACGATAGTTTTGTACGCTCTACACCAGGACGATGGACAAAGCATGTAGAACCAAAGACTTTCATGGAATAATAGTCAAGAATATGTACATATAGTTTTTCAAAAGGAGACAAACCTGAAGTGATAGAAGACATAATCTTATTAATTAGGTTGATTGCAGTAAGAACCGTCTCTCCCCAAAACTGACTAAGAACAGAAGATGACAACAAAAGAGAACTAGCAGTTTCAACAATGTGTCTATGATTTCTTTCAGCAACACCATTTTGTTCGGGGGTACCTGTACAAGAAGTTTGATACACAGTTCCATCTAAAGCAAGCAAATCACATAATTTATTTAAAGTATATTCACCACCCTGATCACATCTAAAACATTTAATAACAACAACATGTTGAGTTTTTACATAAGCTCGAAAACGATTGTAAATATCAAAGTAATCAGAACGATGGTTCATAAGAAAAACCCAACAAAAACGATAGTGTGATCATCAACAAATGAAACATAATATCAAGACTCTCCTTTTGTAGCAATAGGAGAGGGTCCCACACATCAGAATGAACCAACTCAAAAGGTGCAATAGAAGAATAAGTACTTTTATTGAATGGTAAAGCAGAAAATTTTGCAAGTTTACAACCACTACAATAAAAAATATCATGAACTTGGAAATTCCCTAAGGTTCCCATAGAAGCAAAGAATCTTAAACGGGAAGCTGAAACATGACCAAGGCTAGAGTGCCACAAGTAAAAATTAGATGACGAAGGAGACAAACGAAAAGAAGATAGATCAACACTAAGAGCTACAAATACTGATAATCTCAGCTCATCCAAAACATATAAACCTCCCCGCCTATGGACTGTCACAATCAGATCCTGCATATGACAAAAAGTAGAAGAAAAAGACACTGAATAGCCAAAATCACACAATTGACCAAAAAATACAAAGTGTAGTGAAAGCTTAGGAATATGATAAACATTAGGAAGTGATAAAGGAGGACTGACAACTTAACCAACACCTGATAATGGCATGGGAGTATCATCAGCAGTCATGATAGGAATAAATGATGTAGGACACAAAGAAACAAAAGATTTTGAATGCGGAGACATATGGTGCGGAGCTCCAGAATCTAAAATCCATGTAGAGGAGGTCATACCTGAAGTGCTAGTAGGGGCTGACCTATTGAAGAAGAGGCGGACATGGCATGTGGCTGCATGGTAAGAAACTTTTGAAACTGTTCTGAGAGGGCAACAGGTGTAGAGTTGGAGGATGAGGATCCAAAATCATATGAGTCAAATGGAGGTATAGTAGCAGCAACATTAAATTGTGGTGGACGATATGATCTAGATTGTGATTGGTTGCCAAAATGTGGTTGATTACCATAATGAGGTGGGTGATTACTGAATTGATGTTGGTTACCTTGATGAGGAGGTCTGAATTGATGTCTTTGTTGCTGAGGTGCACGGTTTACTAGCTTAGGACACCGAGTCTTCCAGTGACCCTTTTGTTTGCAAAAACTGCATTCATCAACCCCAACTTTTGTGTGAGGTTTATTCTCATGGTGAGTAAAAGATCTAGGAGGAACTGCCAAAACATAAGGACTGGGTGCTGGGAGGATGCATTTTCGTGCTGCAGACTTAAGACAAATTTCATCTGCTAACAACTCACTGACTACTGAATCAACTGAAGGAAGTTGAGTATGATGCAAAATAGAGTCACGAAGTCCCTCAAAGTCACCACGAAGTGCCATGAAAAATTGAACCAATTGTTGTTCCTCCCTATGAGCAATATAAGGTGCAAAAGCTCATAGCTCTGCAGATTCGGTAAGTGCCAACTGATCCCAAAGATCTGTCATAATTGAATAGAACTCTTGAATACTCATGTCTTTATGTTTAGGAGCTCTAATGTCTGATTCCAATTGATATTGCTTTGCAAAATTAGACTGAGTATACATTCTTGCAAGATGGTGTTAGGAATTGTTCCTAGTGTGCAGCGGAAATTGCGGCAATGGTAATATTGTATTCAACAAATTTTTTTCATATAAACAACTTTAAATGAGGATTCTTTACTATGAAATATGTTAATCAACAAAATATGTATATGTAAAAATAATATGAAATGATTTACCTGTAGCGCACCAATTTTTTTTATTAAATTTGTGCTTTATTTTATTTAATTGTTAAGTATTGTGAATTATTTTATTTATTTGTTTAAATTAATTGTTAGAATTATTTGGTAGAATTTTGTGAATTTAATTGTTAATTGTTATTTATTTATTCATTTTAAAATGTGAATAATTTGAGTTTTGGTTGAATGCACTAAGGTGCATGGTAGGTAGTGATGCACCCTAGTTATTGAGTGTGTGCATGTGTATGGTTGCATGGTGTACATGTGTAGAATTTTCTACACACTTTTAAGTTTCCTTTTATTAGATTTATTTAATTATTTAAATTGAAAAAAAATAAAAGAAAGGGAAAGAGACTTGGACGTGTGAGCATAGTGGGAAAAGGAGATTTTCATTCCTGTTTTATTTGGGTGAATTTTAGTTAAAAATGGAAGAAATGTTGTCATTTTTATTTCATACCAATTAATATAAAAATCAAATAAATTAGAATCAAGAAAAAATAGGCACCATTAGGAAACTTACCCTTAATGTTATTAGGTTATTTTTGGCTAAATTAAGATAAAAAGGGAAGAGAGAAAAAGAAGAGGCCATTTGGGACTTGGAGCCGTCGGCCTAGAGGGAAGGGGAGAGAGAGATTGGGCGAGCTAGAGAGAGAAAGGGAGAGAGGGGCTGCCATTTTCTAGAGAGAAGGAGGAAAGAAAGAAGGAGAAAGAGGAGAAGGAAAGGGTTTCGAAACTCTAGGTATGTATTCATCTATGGTGTTTTTAAATCCTTGGTTAAGAGTCTCCTTCTTCTTTAATCTAAGAATATTTGTGTTTTTCTTTCTTTGGTTCTATGGTGTTCGAAACCCATAGGATTTGAGCAAGGTGGTGATTCTAGTTTGGGTTCTTGATTCCTATCAAGAGAGGTATTGGATTTCCTCCCTCAATCTATGGCTGTCGTTGTTTTATTTTTGTTATTTTGGAGAGATCATGGCTAAATGTGGATTGGTGTTTGGGTAAGGATATTATGTTTGTGTTGCTTTGATATTGATGTGGATGTTTTAAAAAAAAATCATGTTTTGAAAGAAAGCTAATGTATTGATTATTTTGGCCTTGGTGAATGTGTTGCACTGTTGTTATGAGGACTTGATGAGAAACATGTTAGGTGGTTATATATTTTTGGATTCAAGAGTATGAATCTCATATAGGTCTCGCCCAAGGCATATGTAGATAATACATGTGGAGTTTTGCTTATGTTTTTTTTTTTTTATGATTCTATGATTTTGGTCATGTTATTTAGAAAATAGGAACATGCTAGGTTTCATGTGAATGCATGAATGGATATTGATATTTTAGGTTATTGATGCAGGTTTGTCATTTTTATTTTATTTGATGGCATATATATACTCATTAGAAACTTGATATAATGTTTCTACGATTTTAAATGGGTATATGTTAGTTGTGTTATCTTTTGGATCATTGGAATGATAGAAGCATGTTAGGGTTTGTGTTTAATTATGTTAAGTAAACATGCATGATTAATATGTGAATTTTGTAAAGCATGACGAAATTGATGATTTTATGATTTGAAGTCCTTGCTGATTTTGTGTATAAATAGTGTCAATATGATGAGAATAATGTTTTTGAATGCTTAAATAATTTTTGCAAGTGCTATACTGTTTTAAGAAAGTAAATGGAAAATTTTAAGATGCCTTGAAATGACATTTTTCTCAAATAATTACCTACATTTTTTTTTTATATTTTTGAGAAAATATGAGTTTTAAAAAAAATAAAAATGGTGATTTTGAGGATATATTGATTGCTGGAATTTTAGTAAAAATGTGAAGTTGTATTTTTAAATAAAATGAATTTGGTGTGTGTTGAAATAAATTAATACCCTAAACTATAAAAATATTAAAAATGATATTTTTAATATAACCATGAGTGTACATTTTAATAGGTATGATTTTTCTTTATTTTAATCAAGAAAAATGTTGAATTTAATTTACTTGTGATTTTTAAATAAATTAAATAGTGGCTGAAAATTTAGTTAAAATATTTCAAAAATAATTATTAGATTATCACTTATGAATTTATTTTACTTAAAAATTAAATCTTAAAATAATACAAGTAAAATGTATTTTTCCACACCTAAAAATTATATTTTTCTCACATCAAGTTCGTAATTTTGATAATTGGATTATAATGTTATTTTCTAAGGAGACATGTTAAATTATAAGTATTTTACATAATTTATAGCCTTTATTATTTTTATGTAATTTAAAAATAAATAATGGAATTATTATATTTTTAAATGGTTAAATAAATTATTTCATGAAATAAAAATAATGTTTTAGAGGTTGAATCAACTTAGTTATTTTTAAAGAGATAAATAATGGTAATAAAAGTATTTTACTAATTCATTATTTTTTTTAAAACGATAGAAATAAACGCGTATGAATTATCATTTTTAACGCCGCTTTTTAACAATGTTCCCACGTATGCATGTCGCATGCAATTTCACATTTACGTTAAAAAAATGTGTCTAATATTCAACCATATGATTTATATTTAAAAACCATGAATGTAGAATATGTATAATTTGCATTATTCTTTTGGTGATTTTATGTGTAATTATGCTTATTTGGAAATTTTGAGTAGTCTTCACCATGTGTGCATGGCCCATGCATACATGAGATATATGAGTTGGGCACAAGAAAGTTTTATGTGATGCTAAATGATGTTATTTGGTTATGATATAGGCTCGTTGTGAAGTTTGTCAGTTTTGCTTTGCTTGGACCTGAGGTAAGGAAGTTAGATAGAATGCTATTTGTTTATGCTATGAATGGTAAGATTGGCTTGTATGAATATAAATGTTATATATGATGACGTACCATGTATGAAATGCTATTCCAATATGATATGATGATTGTAGAAATTAATGTAGTTTTCATTGGCTTTGAGATGACTGGATTGCATGTATTTCTGTATGTTGTATGATATGTAATGGTTGTTAGCGTGATGAACACGACACAACAAAGGGGTCACTAAGGATATAAATACATAACCCGAGTTACTAAGGATATAAAGACATAACTCATAGGGCGGATGCGCCGATGTTATTCAAGGACCAGAGATCCTGTTTACCTCAAGATGTGACATGGACAAGATAACGGGCCATGTTCACAAAGATATGATGATGATGCTGATGATGATAATGTTTATGATGATAACGTTTATGATGATAATGTTTATGATAATGATGTTTATGATGATGACATATGATGATGAAGTTAAGTATGATGTGTAACGATGTATGAATGTGAATATGTTTTGTTGTGTTTACTTGTGTGTTGTTTGTACCTCCTTACTGGGCTTTTAGCTCACCCTCTTACTTTCCCTTCCATGTAGCAAATATGATTTCTCTTTGGCACGCGTGGTGATGTGGAGAGTTCCGACGTCAATGTGTGGATGGCGTGGGGTATCCTATGGGCGAACAAACGATCAGCTTAACGTCAATTTCTAAGGAACAATGTTATGTTTATTTTTAACTTTTCAGAACTTATCAGTGAGACTTGAACTTTATTTATTTTTAAAACGTTGCATGAAAACTATTATTTTTATTTTTAAACTATTAGGCCCAACTTGCATGTTTTAGCAAGGCCCCACTGTGATTTTTCATACAATAATTGGCTTTCTTCTATAAATTTATGCACATGTAATAGTTTTACAAAGCATTAGATTAGGGCGTTTTACATTACCTCTTGTAGCCTATCAAGGATCCTTGAATCTTTTCGTATATATATTTCGATCTTCCTATTGAGTACTCACACTAAGATTTTTCAAGACGTTCTCTACACCTCAAGATGTGGGTGGGCACATAGAGAACAAGAATCAAATTTGTGAATCAAAAGTATTCTCAACACATGAGACTCTTGATTATACGCTAGAGAGAAAAGTTTATCTTTTGTAAGAAAAAAGGTGATTAGTTTTACTGAATCTTCTTGTAAAACTGTTCTTCTCCTATTTTCTATCTTATAGAATATATAGGTATTATTATCATAATAATAATCAAATAAAATTGATTATCTTAATAATAATAATATAATAAATGATAATTAAAGACAAATTTTTACATTCCATTTTAAAACCATTTTCAAAATATTTAATTAATTAATTAAATAAAATAAAATAAAAAACTAATAACTGATCACTATCAGTAGTGGTACACGCATAGGGTAGTCCAGGAAGCCTTATGCGTGTAACACCTCCCTAAAATAAGGGGATTTGATTTTTCATGCATATTTATTTTAATTAATTATTAATTAGAAATTCAAATAAGGTATCATATTTTTAAGGAAAAGATAACAACTAGAATTTCAAAATTCAAAATTTGAATTTTCATTACCATCTTATTATTAATTAAATAAATATAATAATAAAAACCAATTTTGACTATCCATATTTATCATTTCTCACTTAAATAAAATAATTGATAAAATCAACTTCTTTTATTTCTATACAATTTCGAAAATTGCATTAATGCAATAATAAATTGTACAACTTCAATTATCACATAATTGTATATTTATCATGAAGAATAAATATTCTCTCAAATAACTCATTCACAGTTTGACCCTTGTATCAACTCTTACCTTGAATAGTGTTGATAGAGCCACCCCAAGGACCTATGGACCAATAATTCCAAGTTCCAATAAATAAAAGAATATTAACCAAAACTCTTTGATTCAATAATCATATTTATTAATCTCATGATTACTCTACTATAAATATGAGACTGCACTCTTGAGAATTAAAGACATACATTTACTGAGTACTTTATTGTAACCATAAAGTGTCCATTGATATAATCATTACATACAAATTAATCCTCTACTGATGATTCATAATTGAGTGAGAATAAAATTACCATTCTACCCTTTTAATTATATATTGATTCCTAGTGTACCATTGACTTTACTAGTGAAGGTAAATTCATAATCTAATTATGAATTTGACGTCAATAACCTTTTTAGTTCCAAAAGCCAATCCAATAGGGAACCATCATTCAATCTATAAGAAGATATAGATTCCATATCTGTTAAGCTATCTCCCCAGCCATATACATCATTGAGTCCCAAAAACAATAGTTCTTAGCCTGATCATTCTGAAAAACCGTAACACATGAATCAAATGATCAAATGACATACATAGGAGTTCATAGTAACTTTAGGATTAAGATCAGTTTGTAGATGATCATCAGTTGATGTGTTTTATAATACTACGAAATGGTATTTAAACAAGTATTATCAAATCACATCTGGTTCAGTTCCATATACTCTCAGTATGCAAAGTACCTCCACTAAAGTGTCCTACTACACTAGGAACCCAGATCTAGGTCACATGTATTCATAATACTAGTGGACCGTACTAGCAGTAATTAATCTAAAGATTCCACAACTTTATTTTACTACGAACTATTTAAGTCACTATCTCAATCTCGATCCTCTCATACAAATACGAGAATGAGACCACATAGATGAACTTGAGAATTTTCTGATATTTACTAAATATTATTAACAATAATATAGTACATAAGCTACATATACACAATAATTCAATTTATTTATTCATTTCATTAAAACCATTGTCAAGTACAATTGCTTTAATGGCACAATTCCCAATAGATAGTCTCAAACTTCCTTCGTTGTTTCATACTTGGCTAATTAGGTACCTATTGAATATTCAATAGAATTGTTTATCCAAGTGATCATTTTTTAATTATCAACTTCCCAATTTTCTAATAGAGTTGCATAATCATTCTTGTCACTTGTGGGTTTATTCACAACTCCAGAAACATAACCTCACATCTTTTTGCCTTTGAGAAAAAAATTCATCACATAAGTTCAATACGAATAGTTTCTCTCCCATCTAACCTCACACTAATAGATTGAAGGGAATCATCTCTATTACTATCCCTTGCAAAAAAAATAACAAGCAAATTTCCAAGTGCCAAATAAACCAAAAACCTCAACTTGGTGAAACCCTAAAATTGCAAAATCAAGCAAATTTCCAAATAACAAAGCAAACAAAGAACCCAAATTTCCAAGAAAACTTCCAAGTGCCAAAACAAACAAAAACCCAAAAGATTCAAAATTGATGAACCCTAGAATAGTAAAAAGAAGCAAGTTTAAAGAGAAAGTACCAGTTTGATGCAATAGATGAAACCAAGCTCTTGATACCATGTGAAATATTCAACAAAAAGAGAGAAGACAAATAGATGAAGAGAAGAAAAGTGACCGCTCTTTATTGCAAATTAGGGTTGATACAATTATAGAAAAATATACTATTTATATTAAAGTCATAACATGAAAAAGACTAAAATAACCCTTACAAAGAGAAAGACTAAACTAGCCTTATAAGCTATTAATAATTACTTTAACAAAAACATGGTTGAAGTTTGTAATAGAAAATGCCTAAAAAAAAAGAAGTTTAATAAGAAAATTACAAGTTATTTTCCAAATGATTTCATCTAGAAATAGACATCTTCTCTTTCAAATTGCATGTCTCTTCTACATCTTATCACTTGAAATTTATTTATTTATGTAACAAAATGTGAATTTGAATATATATATGTCATAAAAAAAAAATATATAGATAAGTTAAACTTGGGGCACTGGATCAAAAAATTAAGAAAAAATCTTTATTCTCATCTAGAATTCTAATCTTTCTATAGAGATTGAAAATGGTTGCTAATAAAATAAAAAAAATAATTAGAAAAAAAAGGGACAAGACATTGTACTAATCTTATCCTCTTTGATATGTTAGTCGACAAAGTTATAACTTGCAATTAAGACAATAAGACCTAAAATAAAATAAAAAAGTTACATTTTTCTTTTTCCTTTTTTCCATAATTGTTAATAAGCTAAAAATGAAAAAGGAAGGTCATTGAGAATGACAAAATGAGTGTTTATGCATTACTTTCAGAGCTACTTTTTGAATTTCTTCACCTTTTTTGTTTCTTCTAAATACAATTTAATATTTTGGACCCCATTTAATCTTTATAGCACATCACTAATCAGGAGTTAAGAACCCAACAAAGTAGCTTCATCTACCAATTTCACTCAGCGAGTTCCAACACCATATTCATATCCATGCCAACGAAAACTTAAATCCTAAGAAAGGTTCTGTTGGTTTATGTAAAAAGTAAAAACTTTATTTAGGAGTAGTGTTACTACACACAAAATTAATATCAAAATATTACATAAAGTAATCAATCATATTTATTTATTTGTGTCTAATATTTTGTGTCTAAATATAATTACTCTTTATTAGCCAAACTATTATAATAGTCCAATTTTCATTTTTTAAACTTTTAATTTGTTATTTTACTCTTAAAAATATTTCAACTTAATCCTTTAAAATTTCATTAATTTTTAAGGAAAAGTAATAATTTCTATAAGCTAAATTAAATACTTGCTATGTGTAGGATCTCATTTATATGCATGCTCCCTATTGCACAAAATAACATACAATAGAAAATATAAATATATGCATAGAACTGATTTTTATATAGAAATTCGTAAATACAACAATAAAACCATTAGAGTACTTACGAGATACGTAGCGGAACAATTACTACACCCTTTGGATTCCTTAACCTTTTGTCATTGTTGAATGCTAGGTATTGCAAGGAATCCAAACTGCTTTGAAACAAGACCACCGTCTTCCAAGTCTTTCTCTAAAATAACCTAGTGTTTGTGTGGGAAAATCTCAATATATGAGAAGAGAATTCCTAAAGAGAAAACTAAGAGAGAGTGGGCGGCTATGTATAGAATATTAGTAGTGAATTTTTACATTGTCAAATTCATTTGACCTAATACATTCTATAACACTAGTATATATAGGCAATTAGCTAGGACATAAAATAAGTTTTAGTTACCTATTTTATTTAGTTATTTAATAATTATAATTAATTAAATACTTGTCAAAATTTACCAATTATAATTTTGACCTTTATTTAATTCATTTTATTAATATTAATACCAATATATCAATATTAACAAAATTGTCCCAATTAGCTATAATACTCTCTTTATGAGACTTTGCAATAAAAACCTCAAAATTTATTCTATTTCTTTTCTCACAAAAATATTAATAAATAGTTTAACATTATTTATTTTCATTGACATAGTCCATATGATATTTTATAATTAATAATTAAATTAATTATTCAAGACTACTAGGTTCATTTTGATAAGAGATAACATGGGGACCATGGATCTATGAACTCAAGCTCCAATAAGTTACTGTGAGTTTATTTATAACAAATAATCTCACTACCTTATTAATTCCTCGTGACTCCACTATAGACTCAGAATTGCGCTCTTGAATTCATAGAACGTTTTACACCAAATGTAAATACGTTAACCATTGTTATAACCATAACCTTTATTCAATCCTCTATAGATGATCTACTAATGAGACGAGTACAAATTACTGTTTTACCCCTCATTGGTATTTTATCCTTAACTCCCACTAAGTTCATTGTAAATGATATTTTCGTAATTTAATTATAGCAATGAGTACTCTATCATTTAACACTTGAACCAAGCAATAAGGAAATCATCGTTTCACTTCTTAAACAAAAGCTATAGATTTCATATCTATGATAAATACTCTCACTCAATTATACTACCAAATCTCCAATATGTAAGTATGAGCTAGTCTGTAGGGTAAGCTGGGAACGAACAAATCAAAAGACTTGAATAATACAATTAGCAGAATATTAATCACTCAGAATTAAGATTGAATTGACCTATGGTCAACGTTGTGATATGATTAGATTAGATAATAATGATGCTTACTTATCTTGTCAATAATCAATATCGGTCTAGTCCAATGAAACAAAATAATCCAATCTTATCTACTTGGTCAATGTCCTAGATATGACATCACACCAGATGTGTAAGTAGATCTTATCGTAGAATACCCAATCAGTAAAAATCTAGTGTGCTGATTGAATCTTAGGACAAAATATTTTTGAACATATCATTACAATTATAATCCACTGTGATCGAGTCACTATAATTGTAACTATACATATGTTCGAGATTTTATAAACGTTTGTATTAATAATAATTAATCATATAATAAAACATGTAAACAACACAATTTGATTAAACAAAATGATTTCTACTACTTTACTGATAATGAATGAATTACATAAGAAATGTGGTTTTATAAGGGAATAAAACCCAACAAACTCCCACTTGCACTTTTAAAACAAATGCGACATTTCTCTCAAAGCCATTCCCTCTATGTGCTTTAGAAAAGTTGTCTCTCCCAGTGTCTTTGTGAAGGGATCCACAAGATTGTCCTCAGATGCAATCTTCATGACCTTGGCTTCTCCCCATGCCACATATTCTTTGATGATGTGGTAATTCCTCTCTATATGCTTCACTCTTTTGTGGCTCCGAGGTTCTTTAGAATTGGCTATCGCCCCATTGTTGTCACAATACAAAATGAGGGGTTTATCCATTTCAGGAATAACACCAAGATTTGTATAGATCTTCCTTAGCCAGACTATTTCCTTAGCTGCCTCAAAAGCAGCTACGTACTCAGCCTCCATGGTAGAATCTGAGATCACAGATTGCTTAACACTTCTCCATATCATAACTCTACCCCTAAGAGTAAACACTATTCCAGAAGTTGACTTCCTGTCATCGACATCAGGCTGAAAATCAGAATCGGTGTAGCCTAACAGGTTCATAACTCCACCTGAGTAGACTAGCATATAATCCCTAGTTCGTCAAAGATATTTCAGTATGTGCTTGACCACTATCCAATGTTCCCTTCCTGGGTTTGACTGGTATCTGCTCACAACTCCCATTGCATGGCAGTTGTTCGGTCTATTGCACAACATAGCATATATTAGACTTCCAACTGTAGATGTATAAGAAATCCTTCTCATATCGTCTTCCTCTTCAGGAGTCTGTGGAGACTGCTTTTTAGAAAGATAGATTCCATGTCGGGATGGTAAACGTCCTTTCTTTGAATCTTTCATAGAGAAACGCTCAAGCACCTTATCTATGTAAGCTACTTAAGATAGAGCCAAAGTTTTGTTCTTTTTATCCGTCAAAATCTAGATAGCTAAAACATAACTTGCTTCACCCAAGTTTTTCATCTGGAATTGAGTTCTCAACCAGTTCTTTATGTCTGATGATTTCTTAACATTGTTTCCAATAAGAAATATATCATCCACATAGAGAATTAAGAATACCACAATGTTGTTTTCCTTTAGTTGGTAAACGCAGGGCTTGTCAACATTCTGCTCAAAACCATAGATTTTAATGATTTCATTAAACCTTAGATTCTAGGAACGTGAAGCTTGCTTAAGTCCACAAATGGACCTATTCAACTTGCACACTTTCTTTTATTGTCCAGTTACATTAAATCCTTATGGTTGATCCATATAAATGGTTTCATCTAGGTTCCCATTAAGGAACGCTGTCTTGACGTCCATTTTTCAAATCTCATAATCAAGAGTTGTAGCTATGGATAAGAGTATGCGAATAGATTTTAGCATGGCAACCAGAGAAAAAGTTTCCTCATAGTCAACTCATTTTCTTTGGGTATAACCCTTTGCCACGAGTCGAGCCTTGTAAGTATTGACCTTTCCATCAGCTCCTCTATTCTTCTTATAGATCCACTTGCACCCAATGACCCTAAAGTCACTAGGTACTTCTACAAGATCCCAAATGGAGTTAGAGTACATGGACTCCATTTCCTATTTCATGGATTCAAGCCAAAGATCCTTATCAGCACTACCCATTGCCTGTTTGAAAGACAACGGATCATCGTCACGTGTGTCCCCAATGACCATGTAGGTCTCACCATCCATACGATAGCGAATCGAGGTACGAGAAACCTTCCCACTATGACGAGGCATCATAACTGTCTAAACCAGAACTGTGGTTTCTCATTCTTCCTCGTTAATCTCGACTTGCGTCGAAAATTTTCATTTTCATCAACTTGCGTTGATGGAATCAAAATAGTAAGAATAACTAAGTTAGATTGCAATTCAGCCAAGACTACTTTGCTACGAGGTTTGAAATTATACATGTAGTCCTCTTCAAGAAAAGTAGTGTTTATAGAAACAAACAAATTCTTATCTTGTGGACTATAGAACAGACCACCTCGAGTACCTTAAGGATAGCCAACAAACAAGCAAATTTCAGTTCGTGGTTCTAGCTTTCCTTCTTTTTTCCTCAAGACGTGAGCGGGACACTCCCAGATTCTATAATGACAAAAACTAGGTTCACGACTGTTGACCCTCGATTTGGCCAACGACACGGAGTCAAATATATGACAGAAGATGAGATGACAATTAAGATTTTAACCTAATGGTAAAGAAGAAAACACCAACGATTTGTAGTGGTTCGGCCCCAAAGAATGGTAATGACCTACGTCCACTTAGTGCTATTATTAATATTGAATCTCAAAGCCATGGTCAAAGAACTAGGGTTCTTCAGTTTCACAAACCTTGGGATAATTACAATAAAACGATGGATAATCACACTATAGCTTTCTCACTCAATACTCAGGAAAAATATTCAGAGATCAAAAGTCATTTCCTTGAGCTATTTCATGCATATTTATAGGCTCAAGGAGGGTTACATGGGCCAATGGGCCTTAACTTTCCCTAATAACCGCGTATCAAGGTAATAAAGAGGAAATATTCAATGCAATTATTATAGGATTACAATCTTAGAAGTAAATGAATCAAATTATACAACCAGCCTGATCGTATCTAATAGTTAAGCTTGATGAAGTGATGTGCCTCTGGTCGATAGTCGAATAGTACTTCTGCCATGTGCAGACCACGTGTGAAAAATCCTTGCCACGTCATCAGCAGCCGTTTTTTGGGTAAAATTTGCCCCCCAAGTTTATTTATTGCGACCAGCAATAAGTAAACTTAGGAAACTGACCCTTCGCTTACTCCACCAAACCTGTCAGAGCCGCCCATGCCCTATTGGAAAAAGCAATCAATCATGTCTAATCAAGCCTTTTGGTTTCCCAAAAACTTGTCTGACGGCTATTACACTTCCCCATACTCAGAAAAAAGTAATTCATGATTACCTCTTTTATCGTGTCGCAGTCACTATATACAATACCCCAAATCCATATTTTTACTTTTTACTTTTCACTCGCCATTTTCTTGTCAAGAACTCCTAAGAACCTCGACTTTCAGGGCCCAAAAAATTTGAGGAGCTTCCATCGCTGTTCTAAGGATCCTCCATTCGGACGCTCAAGGCTTGTGTTTCAGACCCCTCTTTTCATCCAAGTAAGTTTTTTGAACCCCTTGGACGTTTGAGATGCCATGCAAAACTATTTTTTATGTATTCAAATCTGTATTCTTGACTGTTCTTGACCGAAACTATTTTGGGGTAATGGGCATGTTGATCGATGCTTGATAGGGAAGTGAAATAGTGTTGTATAGGAGTTAGGAGCCAGTTTGATAGTTAAGACCGTAGATTTATGGCATAAAATCGAAGCAAAAATTTGATTTTTAAGCTAGTTGAAAAACTGGGTTTTTCCCACCCTCTCGGAGTTGAAAAAGTTTTCTCTGAAAAACTTTTTACTTCTGCTTTTCAATCTGTTTCTCAAACTGCTCGTATAAAACTTAGTGTTTTTACTAGAATGCTGCTGGTCGTATAAAAGCTTAACTTTTATACGCGAGCAACATTATTCTAACTCTCAACATAGATTTTTAGGCATTACATTCTCATCTCCCCCTTTCTCTATTCGAAGCTTTTCATGCAAGATCCGTGGGGAGGTGAGAGACCCATCGACGATGACTTGCTAGCTCAATTGCTCGAGGACGAGGAGCAACCGTCGCTGGTGATACCAGAAATTCCTTTTTCTCGAGCTACCCCAAACATTTCATGGTCCCCGCACCGAAACATGGGTCGTGTTAAGTCTAAAGCTCAGAAAAAGAAACCTTCCAACCCTTCAAATCAGCCTGGTCCTTAGGCTGAAATTCCCTCGACCAGTGGTCGAGAAAGAAATATCCCCGACCCCAGCATTCAAACTCGCGCTCAACTTTGAAACGCCATTCAACCAGATGTTGAATGGTACGCCGCCCCTCCTAGCTGAGTTACGATTAGGATGATTGCCAATTACATTAAAAAATATGAACTTCCTGGGGTGACCCTAGTCCAACCCACCAGAGACCAAAGGGTGAATCTGCCTGGAGGTGCATACAGTGCCTGGTCGAGGTACCATATCGAGGCAGGAGCGATCCTGCCTCTTCATCCTTTTTTCTAGGGAGTGGCCAATTATTTCAGAGTCGCTCTTTTTCAAATAACCCCCAACAGATATAGAATGCCTTCTGCACTCTATATCCTCTATAGCCATAACAAATGGCTTGTCCCCATGCCACATGAGGTCAACTACCTGTTCGACCTAAAATCCAACCCTAACCAGGAAAACACGGGGTTTTTCCACTTCTGTCACCAGGAAACAGGTTGCACTTTCCTGACTGACACTACTTATCTCGAACGTGGGGAAGTACCATCTAGAGTACTTTCTGACTACTGACATGGTCACGAACAACCTAGCCTTCACACAAGGAGGTAAAGTCTTTGCACCTCTGGTCATTTATTATTCTTAAATTTTTACTATATTTCCCTTAGATTTTTAGCGCCTTTCAAGCCCATGGTTGTGACTAGACCCTACTCCAGACATGGAGGTCCTATCAGCCCTCTTGGCCAGCCTGACTGACGTGGAAAAGAGCGTCAAGCATCTGGTTACAGAGGCCAACCTTAGGCTAGTCGGGCTTTTGGCCCCTCACCAGGATGTGAGGGAGTCAACAGCGGGAAGTGCCACTGGCGAGGAGATTCCCGAGCAGCACCCAGACGTGTCATAACCTCAAAGGAGGAGGATAACTGGAGTGACAATCAAGGAACCCTCCAGCACCCAGCGAGCTGCTGCTCCCCCCGCCCCACTGGGAAAGGGATAAAGGAAAGCTACGGAACCTCTCGAGCCTCTCGACCAATCTTCGGATGAGAACGGTATTGATCTCTCGCTCTTAGATAGTTTGCCAATTCCCTGTCACTTGTTTGACGAGGACGAAAATTTTAAGTACGCTCCCAATTTAGATTCAGACTTCTTCATGCCAGCGAGTGAGTGTAACACTAGTAAAGTATATAATGTAGCGACCAGTAATGATAGCTCGAGTATTTTACTTACGATTTTCTTTATTTCTTTTCCTGACATAACATACTAAGTCTTTTGTACTATCTCACTGTTCATGCATTTGCTTTCTTTCAGACATGGAATCTGAAAACGTGTTCGATATGTACTGGGCTCCCGAGGCTCCTGAAGCTCCTCCGAGCAAGAAGAAAGCGAGTGTAATGACCCAACTACTCTAGACTTTGGACCATTAATGAAAACTACACATAGACCCTAATCCTTAATAGAGCTTACAAGTGAAAAGATCATAACTTTATTAAAAAAATTTAAAAATAAAGGTTAAACTTACATAAAATTTAAGTTAGGATATAGGATCCCATTGTTTTAAAATCAAAACATAACATAATTGTAATTAAAATAGATTACATAAATAAGTGCGGAAAAAATACACATAAAAACATAAGTAAAGACTTCATCCTTGAATCGAAACTCTCGGCTCTTTGAATCCATTCTGCCTCAATACACATGCCCAAAACTACCAAGAACCTTTCCCACCACTAAAGCTATTTTCCTGCACATATAAACAAAAAGGAGTGAGCCTAATGCCCAGCAAGGAAAATCTAACACATAAACCATATACATAAATTTCATAAAGAAACATGAAACATATCATAACACTTATGTCACATACATACTATAATGGCCATTATTACTTGGGGTCCCATAAACTAAACAAGTCATATGCCCATTAGATTAGTGGGGCTTGCTAGCTAAGCAAGTCATATGCCCATAATCTATTTGGGGCTTGTTAGTTGTATAGGTCATATGCCCAAGTCTACAAACATACTTAGCATAGCATATTACATAACATAAAATCATAAGATAACATATAAAATCATATAACACATAAATCCTATCCTATTTTCCTTACCAAAATACCGGGATATGAGAACAGATTTTGGGACTTTGGAACACTCCTAAAAACCACAAATGGGAGAGTGACTATAATAAAGAGAATGAGATGAAAAGAATGGAAGAACTATACCATTGAGAATATACTTACCAAAAACTTATGTTCAAGACCTTAGGTTTCCTAACCAAGAATAAGGTTAGAATGCTGAGTAGAAGACTATAAGAACTTGAAGAAAATAATACCAAATGAACTAGAGTGTGAAATACCTTGAATGCTTCTATAGCCAATCTAAACCTTGAACCGAAATGCTATAAACCTTACTTCCCAAGTGTTTGGTAAGCTTATAATGATCAAGCTTATAATTCCCAACCCAAGTGTTTACACTCTCAATATAATAACCTAGCAACTTGCAGCCTCTGAACTTAGAGTAATAGATCAATAAATGGTTGGGTACTAGGTCCTATTTATAGAGTTTAGGAATGAAAAGATCTTCATTTAACTTGAATAAAAATAATGTCTTTTTAAGTGAAAAATATTTGAATTATCGTTCAGCAGAGGCTGAAGACTCGTTCAGAAAGATGCTGGACTTATCAAGAGGTTGAAGATTTGAATGGAGAACATTTTCAAAATGTTTCAAAATGCCCTGAAGGAGGCGATATATCGCCCCCTTTAGGCGATATATCGCCTGGGCCAGTATGCCCGAGGCAATCGTGCGACGTTTTTTTTCTTTCCGTGCTGCAATAAATCACCCCCTATAGCTGCGATATATCGGCATACGCTGGATATTTAAACACGAAATTACACATTTAGCTTAATTTGAATTAAGTAAACAGCCTTGACTAAGTCCTCTAACGTTTTCAAAGCTGCTGACTGACCCTAGGATATTCAAATTTTAACCTTAATAAATTTATTCCTCAAAATACTTAATCATTATTAAACATACACATGACATGTGCTATAATCTTATTGGGTCTTATCTAAACCTTATAATATAATAAATATTACCCTCAATATCAGTCATATTAATCAAACCTTAGGTTAAAATTAATATTCTTAAACTATAGGTTAAACTTAGAAAATCTACAAGTATTACTATGAGTGTCCAAATAAATCTCGGTCTGAGCAGTCATAAAGATAATACTATTATTACTATTATACTACTATCTAACTTAGCTAAGTAAAGTTCTTGGACTCTACAATTCTCCCCTACTAAAAAGAATTTCGTCCTCGAAATTTACTTAACAAATAACTCCGGATACCGGCCTTGCATGTCCTCCTCCAACTCCCTCGTTGCCTCTCGTTCATAACTATTACTCCATAGGACTTTGACTATAGGAAAGCTCTTGGACCGTAACTGCTTCACCTCCTATCCAGGATGCTAATCGGTCGTTCCTCGTAACTTAAGTCTTTCTGGAGTGCTATCGTATCGTACTTGAGGACGTGAGATGAGTCTGGCACATATTTGCGTAGCATCGAGATGTGGAACACGTTGTGACTATCGGCTAGTGCCGACGGTAGGGCTAGTCTATACGCAACTGCTCCCACTTTGTCCAATATCTCAAAAGGACCTATGAATCGGGGACTAAGCTTGCCTTTCTTCCCAAACCGCTTTACACCTTTCATAGGAGATATCTTCAGGAAGACTTGATCTCCAACTTGGAATTCCACATCGCGTCGCTTGGCATCCGCATAGCTTTTCTGACGGCTTTCAGCAGCAAGCATACACTGTCTAATAAGTGCTACTGTTTCTTGAGCTTTTCTAACAGCTTCGGGGCCTAGAAGTTTCCTTTCTCCTACCTCGTCCCAGTGCAACGGTGATTGGCACCTTCTTCCATATAGCAACTCATAAGGTGCCATCCCGATCGTTGACTGGTAGCTGTTGTTGTAGGAGAACTCTATCAATGGCAAGTACTTATTCCATGATCCTCCAAAATCAAGTACACACGCGCGTAGCATATCCTCTAAAATCTGAATCGTACGCTTGGACTGCCCATCTGTCTGAGGATGAAAAGCTGTACTAAGACTTAACTTAGTACCCATAGCTTGCTGTAAACTTCCCCAAAATCTCGATGTAAACACCGATCCTCTATCTGACACTATCGTCTTAGGGATTCCATGCAACCATACTATCTCTTGGATATAGATGTCTGCATATTGGTCTGCCGTGTATGAAGTCTTAACAGGCAGGAAATGAGCCGACTTGGTTAGTCTATCTATTACTATCCAAGCAGAATCATGCTGCTTATTCATCCTTGGCAAACCCGTCACGAAGTCCATGGCTATATCGTCCCACTTCCATTATGGTACGTTAAGCGGTTGCAATAAACCTGCAGGTCGTTGATGCTCTGCTTTCACTTGCTGGCATACAAGACATTTAGACACAAACTCTACTATGTCCTTCTTCATCCCTGGCCACCAATAGATTGCCTTGATATCATGAGTCATCTTGGTAGACCCTGGGTGAACTGAGTACGGGGTGCTGTGCGCTTCTTCCAGAATCGTCCTCTTAATCTTCTGATCATTTGGCACGCATACCCAATCCTTATATCTCAATAAACGTTGGCTAGATATTGAGAAATCAATAGCCTTGCCTTCTTTTACTGCATCCATATGTGCTGCTAGTGTGTCGTCATGTCCCTGACCAATCCGTATATCCTCTAGCAGATTCGATTGGATAGCAAGTTAGCCAGCTTGCCTACAACGACTTCTATTCCGGCACTGATCAGCTCCTGCTGTAGCGGCTTTTCTATTCTGGCTAAAGCTGCTAAATTTCCATAACTTTTCCTACTAAGCGCATCGGCAACTACGTTTGTGTAGAGTCCAAGAACTTTACTTACCTAATTGTTTAGTAGTATTATAGTATGTTTAGTGTTATCATTGTTACTTTGGATTTTTGGTTCAGACCGGGAGTTATTTGGACACTCATAGTAGTACTTATAGATTTTCTAAGTTTAACCTATAGTTTAAGAATATTAAGTATAACCTAAGGTTTGATTAATGTGTCTGATATTAAGGATTATATTATTATATTATAAGGTTTAGACATCAACCAATAGGATTTTAAGCACATGTTTTGAATGGTAATTAAGGATTAAGTATTTTTGAGGATTAAATTAAATAAGGGTAAAAGTTTGAATGTATAGGGTCAGTCAGCAGCTTTGAGCACGTTGAGGGCTTAGTCAAGGCTGTTTACTCCATTCAAACTCAGCTAAAAATGTGTAAATTCGTGTTTAAATATTCAGCGTATGCCGATATATCGCAGCTATAGGGGGCGATATGTCGCAGCACGTAGATACGGAAAACACGAATCGATGCACGGTCGCCTCGGGAACAAAGGTCCAGGCGATATATCGCCTATAGGGGGCGATATATCGCCTCCACCAGCATGAATTCAAATACTTTTGAATTCTTTTCCCTTCAGCCATTCAAACTCCTTCAACAGTCCAGCATCTTCTGAACGAGTCTTCAGCCTCTGCTGAACGATTATTCAAATGATTTTCACTTAAAAAGCCATTATTTTTATTCAAGTAAAATCAAGATATTTTCATTCCCAAACTCTATAAATAGGACCTAGTACCCAGCCATTATTCACCATTTGCTCTAAGTTCAGAGGCTGCTAGTGTTAAGTGAGTGCACTACAACAAATTCTACTTTCAATGACTCCCTACAATGTCTTACACCATTGGTGTAAGACATTAAAAATTAGAAGGGATTTTAAATGGCTAATGGTGTAAGACATTGAAAGTGCATATTAATGGTTACAATTGGAAGACATTAAAAATAGTGGAAGACGTTGGAAATAGGCTGGTAGTGATTTATGGGTACATCCAACGTCTCCCACTGGGAGACGTGCCACGTGTCCCACGTCTCCCAGTGGGAGACGTTGGATGTCTCCTCTTATAAATCACTACCAAATCAGCCTTCTTCTTCCTCACACGAACCCGAGAGCACAAACCAGAGAAGAATTGGGCGATTTGGGGCTGCGTTTTTAGGGTTTTAAGGTAAGTTTTTTTTTATTTTCTTGATTTTTAGTTAATTATTTTGCAAATAAATCATAGGTTTTGCATTAGGATGAGTAATATACATGATTTTGTGTTAGTTTTACATTTTTATGCATTTTTTTATATACATTGTATGTTTTTGTGGTTTTTCAATGGAAGTTTTTAGGGATTTATGATTTTATAGTTTTTTTTTTAATTTAACCTATCACATTGTATATATTTCATTAGAGTATATATGTTCATGATTTTTTTAAATTTTTATCAATTTTTATTTCGAAATTTAGATATATTTTTGTATATTTGAATTTTTTTTTAAATTGTAACTATTTTGTTATATATATAGTTATGTTAAAATAAATTTTTTAAATAATTTATAAAATAGAAATATATTAAAATTTTTATGTTTTTGTTTATTATTAAGTTTTTAGGTTATGAAATTTTATATTGATTTTTTGTTGAGGTTATAATTAGCGGCACATTGAGATTTTTTTTATTTGTTTACCAATATCATTTACTATTATTAGATATTTAGTGATATTTGTTTAGTAATGTTTAACATATTAATTAATTTAATTTCATAGGTTATGATTTTTGTGGTGAGATTTTAGAGAGTATTTTGCATCAAAATTCCAATATCAATCACACATTTGAGGTAATTAAGTTTCTAAAATTACAATAATACGTTATATATTGCTAGATATTTAGTGATGTTTTATTTATTATTTATTAATTTAATTTTATTGGTTTGTGGATTTAATAGCGAATTTGATTACTAAGTGAAGTAACTTTGCTAGCTTTTGGATTAAAGATTGCAAGAGGTACATATATATTCTCTTACTTCTACTTTTAATATTATTAAACAAATGTTAGAGGAGTTTGAATATCTTAAATATTCATCCATAGTGAAGTAGGTTCTGAGATTAAAATTGTGTGCTGCGGTGATAACGGAAGGTTGAGAACTTGTGTGTATTAGTGAAGTAGGTTCTGATAAATTTTACTGTGTGCTGCGGAGCTATAAGGAATAAACTTATTGTGTGTTGTTTGAATTGTTTGTTTTGCTATTCACATGCAGATGGTTAGGTCACTATTATAGGGGAAATGCTGCCCGATTTTATCTAGGATAATAAACAATTAGTTTTATATAGACATTCTATAAGGAAGAAACTTATTGTATGTTGTTTGAATTGTTTGTTTTGATATTCACATGCAGATGGTTAGGTCACTATTATAGGGGAAATGCTGCTCGATTTTATCTAGGATAATAAAAAATTAGTTTTATATAGACATACAACTTTATCACGTGCTTATTTAGTGTTGTTTCTTTTCTTTTCCATAGACATAGGAGAATATATGGATAAACAATGGATGTCAGCGAATAGGTTATCTGCGGAATTTAGGAACGGGGTCGATTTGTTCTTAAGGTTTTGTTCAGAAAATGTGAAAGACCCAAATTTTACTTATTGTCCATGTCTTAAGTGTGGAAATGTTAAAAAGATGGATCTTAAAAAGATTAAAGAACACTTATATTTCAATGGGATCGACAAGAGTTACACAATTTGGTATTACCATGGGGAGATAGCTCCGATTGCTCAAACTCTGCCAAGTAGACCAAAAGGAGTGAGGAGGAATATATTGGAGGAGAACTGGGATCCATTAGATGAAATGATTGACGACGCACATTATGGATCAGGAGTAGACCCAAATAAGTTTGAGACACTCCTTAATGATGCTGAGAAACCAATTTACCCTGGTTGTACAAGATTTACAAAATTATCTGCGCTGCTTAGGTTGTACAATCTAAAAGCTAAACATGGCTGGAGTGATAAAAGCATTACTGAGTTATTTGGTTTCTTGAAGGAGTTATTGCCTGAAGTTAATGAAATTCCAATTTCATTTTATGAGGCAAAGAAGACATTATGCTCATTAGGAATGCAGTACGAAAAAATTCATGCATGTCCTAATGATTGCATATTGTATCGAAATAGTTTTGCAGACGCAAAATCGTGTCCTACTTGTGGTGAGTCACGATGGCAAATGAAAAGAAATGGTGACGATGTCAAGGAAGGAGTACCTGCCAAAGTTTTGTGGTACCTTCCGCCAATTCCTCGTTTCATCCGATTGTTTAGAAATGCCGAACATGCTAAAAGTTTGTCGTGGCATGCTAATGAAAGAATAAAGGATGGTAAATTAAGACATCCAGCTGACACCCTTGCTTGGAAGAGAGTTGATTTGAAGTGGCCTTCTTTTGGAAATGAATCTCGTAATATTCGTCTAGGTCTTTCGACTGATGGGTTTAATCCACACGCATCCCTTAGCAGTAAGTATAGTTGTTGGCCTGTTATGCTTGTTATTTACAATCTACCCCCATGGTTGTGTATGAAGAGAAAGTTTACAATTTTGACCTTGTTGATATCAGGACCTAAACAACCTGGTAATGATATTGACGTCTATCTAGCTCCTCTTATAGATGACTTGAAAACTTTGTGGGATGAAGGGGTTAAGGTTTATGATGCATATAGGCAGGAAGAATTTAATCTTAGAGCGGTCTTATTGTGGACAATTAATGACTTTCCTGCTTATGGAAATTTATCTGGGTTTAGTGTGAAAGGATATAAAGCTTGCCCCGTTTGTCAAGAAAAAACATGTTCTGAATACTTGAAACACTCTCGGAAAATATGTTATATGGGACATAGGAAGTTCTTGCCTAATACGCATAAACTTCAGACTTGGAAGAAGGCATTCAATGGTAAACAAGAGTTTGAAGAGGCTCCTGAGCCATTGAATGGGATCCAAGTACTTGAGAAGATGTCTAAAATTGTGTTCAAGTTAGGGAAGCCCAAAGTTCGTACACCTACAAAGATGAAACGTAGTCGCAAGGCCAAGGTTGTGGAAGAGCCAAAAGGGTGTTATAAAAAGAAATCTGTTTTCTTTGAACTTGAATATTGGCCTTTCTTACTTATACGTCATAATTTAGATGTTATGCACATAGAGAAAAATGTATGTGATAGTTTGATTGGCACTTTGTTGAATATTCCTGGGAAAACTAAGGATGGAATTAAGGCTAGACAAGACTTGGTTGCAATGGGTATAAGGGATGAATTGACTCCAAAACCAGATAAGAGACGAACATATTTACCTCCTGCAGCTTACACTCTTACTAAAGAGGAAAGAATGGAAATTTGCAGATGTTTGTTTAATATAAAAGTTCCAGACGGATATTCCTCAAATATAAGGTCATTGGTAGACATGAAAAGTTGTATTCTGACTGGCATGAAATCTCACGATTGTCATATTCTAATGCAACATTTGCTACCAGTGGCCATTCGATCTGTGTTGCCTAGGAGAGTTCGAGATGTAATCACAAGGTTATGCTTGTTTTTCAAGTCACTGTGTTGTAAGGTGATTGATCCGCTAAAGTTACCTAAGTTAAGAGATGAAATTGTTGAGGTATTGTGTGAGTTGGAGAAATATTTCCCGCCGGCATTTTTTGATATAATGATCCATTTGACAGTTCACTTGGTTAGAGAACTAAGATATTGTGGCCCAGTTTATTTAAGATGGATGTATCCATTTGAGCGATATATGAAGATTCTTAAGGGGTATGTTAGGAATAGAAGTCGGCCGGAAGGATGTATCGTCGAATGTTATATTGCAGAAGAGGCAGTTGAATTTTGTTCTGAATACATGACTGGTGTACAGAAAATTGGGTTAAATGATGTTGAAAATGTTGAGATTCAGAGTCGTCGTGGTAGCTTTGTATGCACAGTAAGTCGAGATCTTCTAGATGAAGCGCATCGTCTTGTGTTGCAGAATATAAGTGAAATTCAACCTTATATCGAGTGAGTTATACTCATAATATACATTAAGTTTAAGTTGTGTAATTTCGTATATTCAATTGTTTAACAACATATTTATAATTGAAGGGAACATTTTAATTGGATAAAGACCAAATTTCCATCCAAGCCAAGGAACTCAAAATGGTTACAAGACGAACATTATCGAACTTTTAGTAGTTGGATAGAACAAAAGGTAAATTGTGTTGATTATTGAAAGTTGTCATTAATTAGTACTTAATTACAAGGTGACATTTTTTGTTGTTTTTGGTATGTTGATTTGATAGGTTGTGTCAGAATTACAAAACACATCAAATAAGGTTTCAGACATTGTTAAGTGGATTTCTCGAGGACCTTCAGTTAATGTCATCAAGTTTCCATCATACATGATTAATGGTACTATATTTAACACTAGGGAGCGCGATAACAACAGAAACACACAAAACAGTGGTGTTAGCCTTGTTGCTAAAACTGTGCAAGTCTCTAGTGCAAAAGATAAAAATCCAGTTGAATGTGATATGACTTTTTATGGAGTAGTTAATGAAATTTGGGAGTTAGATTATATCACAACTCGAGTACCTGTTTTCTTTTGTGATTGGGTGAAAAGTGACAGCGGCATAATATATGAAGATTTTGGTTTCATATTAGTTAATCTAAATCGAATTGGGCACAAATCTGATCGATTTATATTAGCTTCACAAGCGAAACAAGTATTTTATGTGAATGATCCTTCAGACAACCAATGGTCAATTGTTCTTCCAACGCAAACAAGAGAATGGAACATTAAAGATGGTGATTTACATGATATACCTCTCGGAGAAGAACTTGTCACATTCACCGCAATAGAAGATAATGACGAAGTTGATGATGATTGTATTTGTTTCCGTGAAAATGGTGAAGGATTGTGGGTTGATGATAATGGGTCTTGAGGTACCATTTAATAGGTTTCATATGTTTATGATATGTGAAATTCTTAGTTGTTATCACAATGTGTTTCATCTTTTGATTATGAGTGTCCAAAATTGTTATGATAATGATATTTATGTTTCACAGATGGAGGCTGATCCTTTTGGTGGTAGTTCTGATGAGGGAGAGCAACGCCCTAATTCTCAGTCAGTGGAGCAAGAAAATAAATCTGTGAGAGGACGTACATGGATGTCTAGAAACACCAAAAAAAGGAGTGAAGGACATCTTACTCCTGTTGAATACAATGAGTATGGTCAACTAGTGGGTGGATCTAGAAGTAATGTTTCATCACAGCTTGGATCAGTTGTTCGAGCAACTGTGTCCATCAACATTAACAGTTGGAAAGATGTTAGTGTGGTGGATAAAAATAAAATATGGGACACAATGAAGGTATATTTTTATTAATTATATTTCATTTAATGTTTTTAAAATATATATTATTTTGATAATATGCTTCTTATTACTTTCAAACTTGCAGAAAACTTATGATTTGGACCCCAAACAAAAGCAACAGATGTTGAAGGATGCGGGAAAGTACTTCCGAAATTGGAAGACTAATCTTACTAGGGTACACGTTTACGACGCTTTGAAAAAATACCCAAATGAGTTCCCGCCAGCTTTGCCATTTGGATTTGAGAATGTCATAACTCCGGATGAATGGTTAGCGTTTGTGAACTCAAGATTAACTCCCGAGTGGCAAAGAAAGAGAGAGGAGATGCAAAATTATCGAGCACTGAATAAATACAATCACAACCTCTCTAGAGGAGGCTATGTGCGTATTGAAGAGATGTTAATGGAACAAAGTGGGAAAAGTCTGACTGAACTTGATAGGGCAGATTTATGGAGCATGGGTTGTCGGAATGCAAAAGGAGAGCTAATTGGAGAGGCCTCTGAGATTCAAAAAAATATTGTAAGTGCTCATATTTAATAATGTTGATATGTCAAATTATTAGCTTATATATATAACTTTATGTGAATATTGTTTCACAGGATCATTACCGGCAACTCCAAGCTGAGGGTAAATGGGCACCTGATGGCCCTGATGATGTGCTGACGAGGGCGTTGGGCACTCCTGAGCCTCGAGGACGTGTTAGGGCTGGAGGACACGGTGTGTCCCGCTCAGTATATTGGAATACTCCAACACCTACCTCAACGAAAAATAAATCAAAAGCCTCTTCTTCGAATGACGACATTAGAAAGGAATTTGAAGAAAGATTTCGAAAACAAGAAGAAGAGCATCGTCAACAAGCACAACGCCTAGAAGAGCGCCTTCAACAACAAGATGAGCTCTTGAGAAAATTATTGGCCCAACAGAGCGGGTCAGGATCTAACGTTGGAGTCCCACCAGCGCCATCATCATACTATGTGCCCGACCCACCAGTGCCACCAGCGCAGGCGTCCTACTATACTCCGGACCCAGTAGTGCCTCAAGCAGAACACCACATTGTTGCACTACAACCGCTTTTGCAAGAGGTAATTAAACTTTCTTGAATATTCTGAAACCAAATAAATTTCTTTACTGCTTCAACATGATTATTTGTATATAATATGTTTCTTATGCAGGGCCGAGCATGCCAATTAGCAATTGGTTCGGTTTCAAACATTGTTGCATCAGGTACACTCATTGAAAGAGAGGCAGGCAACAACTTCCAAGTTATGATTACGAGTGTTCTTAAGCCAACCTGTCCTCTCCCTTTTGCATATCCTGATTTGGACATGTACATAGTTGCTCAGGCCATTGGGACGCCAATAGCGTGGCCTAAGGATTTTGTCATTATATCTGAAGATGTAACTCATGAGGTGATGCCATGTTTTTACATAATTATCTTTACAATTCTATATTTGTTTGTAATTTTTTTAATTGTTGATATAATTGTATACAGACTCCCTCTACAAGTAGGACCAGATCACAACGACCAAGAGCTCCATCAACACAACAACCTCGAGAAAGAAGACGACAACAAACTCCTCCAACACAATTGGCCCAAACTCCATTGGAACGATTACAGAATATCGTATCTCATTGGGATGATGGCGAGTGTGTCAATCTAGGCATAGAGTCTGAAGTTTTTGATCAGGATATGTCTCACTGTTATATATTTAAGGATGACATACTTCAGTTTGCTCGAAAGGAGAAGATTGGACAAGCAGTACTCGTCAGCTACATGAGGTATATATCTGACAAATAAGTTTGTTCATTTAATTTTCTAATTTGATTTATTCATTCATATAACAATTTTTCATATTTTTGTATTAGGTTCATTTACAGATATGTGGTACAACAAGGTCGCCAAAATAAGTTTTTATTTGTCAATCCTAATATCGTCGCCACTCAAGGGAGTTCATTCGACGATCGTGTTCAGAATCTGTTCAGACGTTGCAATGACGTAAAATCAAAAGAACAAGTTATGCTTGTCCCTTGGAACCATGGGTAAGTTTAAAAACTTGTCATTTTTCCGACCCATATCAATAATTTCTTTGTTTAACATTTAAGCTATAATTTTTTTGTTTTTCTTATACAGTGAACATTGGATGTTGCTTATTTTGGCACCATATGCATATCATGTTTATTGTTGTGATCCGGTGAATTCAGAGCTAAATAACCGTGAGGAGATTGTATCAGTGATCGTGAGCGCTTTCAATCTTTTTTTCTCTATGAATCTTCCTGATGTCGAGATCCCTGATACTCTACGCATTAAGCAACCTCAGGTAAGTAACTTTAGCAGAAATTTTTGAACATTTATAATAATTAAGTAGAATAATATGTATGCATTTTTTAAAAAGTTTCAATTTAATAATAAATTACTCATATTTTTAAATAATTAGTGTCCACACCAACCGGACAATGTGGCATGTGGATACTACTTAATGAGGATGTTGAAGGATTTGATTGAGCATGCGAGTCCTGGGCATTACTTGAGAACGGTATTATTAATTAAAATTTACAAATTATTTTTGAAACTATAAATGTAATCAAATAATTAATTAATATATTTTACTTTATATTTCTTGCAGCTAACAAGCACATCATATACAGAGGCACAAATTGATGAGTTGCGACAAGAATGGGCGACATATATGTTGCCGATAATCCAAAGTTACCGACCTCGTTGATAGGTTTTTTTTTTTAATTTTTTAACTCTTTCTTCATACACAATGCAATATTTGTTCATTTTGAATATTTCTAACAAATATTGTATTTCTTGTATATATCTAACAAATATATTTTTTTCTTCCAATTTAATTGATTATTAAATTAATTTAAATTTAGATTAAAATAATTTAAATTTAAATTAAAATAATTTAAATTTAAATTAATATTATTTAAATTTAATTAATTATTAAATTAATTTAATAATATTAAATTAATTAATATTAATTATTCAATTTAAATTAATAATATTAATTATAAATTTATTTAATTTATTTTTTTTAAATGTGGGAGACTTTCAATGTCTCCCATTAGGAGAGGTGGGAGACTTTCAATGTCTCCCAATGGGAGAGGTGGGAGACTTCCCACGTCTCCCAATGGGAGAGGTGGAAAGTCAAACGTTGACTTTCCACCTCTCCCATTGGGAGACGTGGGAAGTCACTCACCTCTCCCAATGGGAGACGTGGGATGTCTCCTAGGGACTTCCCACGTCTCCCATTGGGAGAGGTGAGTGACTTCCCACGTCTCCCAATGGGAGAGGTGGAAAGTCAACGTTTGACTTTCCACCTCTCCCATTGGGAGACGTGGGAAGTGAGGCACGTCTCCCAACGGGAGACGTGGGATATATACCTACAATGACCCTAGCAACAACGTCTCACTAAGTGGGAGACATTGTAGACTTCCAATGTCTCCCAATTAAAGTCATAAAACATCTATTTTGTTGTAGTGGTGTGAGAGTGTAAACACTTGGTTTGGGGAAAAACTATAAGCTTAAACATCATAAGCTTATCAAACACTTTGGGAAGTGAGTTCTATAGTATTTCGGTGAAGGTTAGATTGATCTTGCAATCTTTGAGGTAAACCCAAGACTCTAGTTCTTTTCTGTATTTTTATGTTATTTCCTTTCTCAAAACCTTCTACTCAGTCCCCTAACCTTATTCTTATTTTGGTTAGGGAATCCAAGCTTTTAAGCATATAAGTCGGTAAGTATGTTTTCTATGGTTTAGTCTTTCCATCTCTTTCATTTCATCTCCTTTCTTTAGACTTACTCTTTCTTATGGTTTTAGGAGTGTTCCAACAATCCCAACTCAGTCCATAATCTCGGTAACTTTGGTAAGGAAATAGGCTAGAATCAACATGTTATGTGATTATGTTATCTATATGTTTTATGTTATTAAAAGTGTTATGATATATGTGTATGTTTGTAGGCTTGGGCATATGACCCATATGACTAACAAGACCCCAAACGGGTTATGGGCATATGACCTACTTAGCTAGTAGGACCCCATTAACCCCATGGGCATATGCTTGTTTAGCCTATGGGACCCCAAGTAATAATGGCCATTATAATAAGTGTATGTTATATGTGTTATGTTAAGTCTTTATGTTTTCTTATGAAATTATGTATGTGACTTTGTGTTAGATTTTCCTTACTGGGCATTAGGCTCACTCCTTTCTGTTTATGTGCAGGAAAATAAGTTTAGAGGTGGAAAGATTCGTGACGCTTGGAGAATGTGTATCGATGATGAATGGAGTCAAGGGGCCGAGCGTTATTCGATTCGAGGATATAGTCTCCTTTTATGTTTTTATGGTTTTTATGTGTATTTTCCGCATTATTATGTAATGTCTTTTATTTTAAATCTTGTTTTGTTTTAAAGACAATGGGATCCCAAAATCCTTCTTAGTATTCTGTTTATTTGTAAATAACTCTTATTTTCAAGTTACTCAATAAATTATGGTATTTTCGTAAAAATGTAAGTTTTATGTATAGTTTCGATAATGGTCCAATTAGTCTAGATTAGTGGGTCATTACAGTTGGTATCAGAGCAAACGGTTCCTTCGCATGAAGTTCTCCTCGATACACATGCTCAAAGCTCCGAATCGGACCGCCAAGTAAGTGTTTAAGTTACAAGTTACTTTGTCTATGTGTATAGCTAACAACTTTAGTGTTTATGTTTCAGTTAAAAATGAATGGAGCTTTAACCTACCAAGATATCCGAGCCATTAAGGCCTTAAAAAGAATAAGGGAGCCAAGAAACACCGTAGGAGCCCTAGAAAGGATTACTCGAAGGTTGCTTTTGTTTCACCAAGCAATAGGTGGCCTTCAAGAGGCTAAACAAATAATGCTAAGATCAACGGAACAATATGTATTAGTGATTAGGTTGTTTACAGATTTCCATCCTGTAATAGCAGCGTTAGAAGAAATATGGGAAGAAATGAATGATGAGGATGAATCACCATTAGCAATGAGATACTACTTCCTCTTAGTTAGGTTCACCGCAAAATTTGAATTTCAATTCACCAAGGAGCAAAAGAATAGGATTCTCACAAACCTTCCTAGAGGGCATTTTGATGCTCATGATAATGATGACTATGAGGCTATAGATGATGATATGTTAGATGACGGATCGGATGTAGAAGATCCCGATTTTTAGATTAGTAGTTTTTATTTGTTTTATTTACTTTTATGTTATGATTGTAATAAGTGAAATTGTTTTCCAAATGAATAAATATGCTATTTGAATATCATGTGTGAGTTTGAATTTTTTTTTTCAATCATAATAAATACTAAATAAAATGAATAATGACTGAGTTCGGTGAGGGTGGATACAAATCAATGAACCTGGTTTCCTTGTTGAGAGTTAGGGGGCCTTAGTAGTGGGAACGATTTTACTGATCCCAGCCCTCCCTCAATATGGTTAACTTTGGAACAAAGATAAGTTTCGAGCCTGAGAATTAAGTCATATAGGATTATTAGAAACACACTTAGAAAATAAAGTTGACTTGTTTTTCTAAGTATAGAAACCCACTCTAATAATAAATAAAGACCTATATAATTTTTCATAAAAAGTCATAATAAATAGGTCCGAGATATGTTTGTTTTAGAATAAGTTTTTGCCTTAGAGCCTATTAGGAAAAAGTTCTAACATGTTTCTTTTTACTGTTAGAACTCTGCTACGATGTCTCTCCGAAGATCTGCTCGCACCAACGGGAACGCTTCCAACGATGTTCCAGCGACCAATGCGGTCCCTACCATTCGCCGAAGGAGAGTGCGTGTTACTGCTCGCCGCAATGCGCCGGCACAGCCAGCTGACAACACTGCAGAGATTGCCAGACTGCGACAGCAAGTCGAGGAACTTCTGCAGCAACAACGCCAACAGGCTCAATCTCAGCCTCAGCCTCCGCCATAGCCGCAGCCACAGCCAATGGCCCCAGCACCCCAACGAGTTGGTCCGTATGGGGGATGGCCTATGACGAACTACGCTCCTTATCCTGTTCAGCACATGGAGCCAGTGTACGAAAGGTTCCGCAAGCAGCACGCTCCGAACTTCGAAGGGACTACGGACCCCTTTGAAGCAGAAGAATGGTTAAGGAATGTGGAGCCGATCCTAGCCCACATGAACCTTAATAATGCTGAACGCATATCCTGCGTCTCATCTTTACTCAAGAAAGATGCCAGGATATGGTGGGATTTGGTCCAGCAATCCCACGATGCTGCTACTATGACGTGGACCCGATTTGTGGAGCTCTTCCACAAGAAGTACTACAATTCAGCAGTGCTTGCTACGAGAGTTGAGGAGTTCACCAATCTGAAGCAAGGGAACTTAACAGTGGCGGAATATGCTCGTCAACGCGATCGCTTAGCGAAGTTCGCAGCAGAGTTGGTTCCGACCGATTATCTGAGGGTGAACAAATTCGTGAGAGGACTCCGACCAAAGATTGAGATGGGGGTGAAACTAGTAAACCCGGGAAACACTTCATATGCCGACGTTCTTGAGACGACAATTGAAGTAGAAAGGTTGCAAGCCAACGTGAGCAAAGAAGAAGCCAGCAAGCCGGAACCTAGGCAGCAGAGCCAACCTCAGGCTAGTCGGAACAACAATCAGTCCAGCAACAATCAGTCCAACAACAACGGTAACGGACAGAAGAGAAGGCATCCTGACAACAAGCAAGCCGACAACAATAAAAGGGCACGACCAAGTAATGGGGGAAATAGGTCGGGCTACGTGGAATACCCGCCATGTGCCAAATGTCAGAAGAAGCACCCCGGAGAATGCCGTGCCAACACCAAGGAGTGTTTCAACTGTGGTCAAGAAGGGCATCGTAAAAGAGACTGTCCTCAGCAAAAGCCGGAAGGAAAGAAGGACGAAAAGATGGTTCCTGCTCGGGTTTTTGCTTTAACCCAAGGAGAGGCGGATGCTAGCAACAAGGTGGTCACAGGTCAGGTTTCCATCCTCAATAAATTACGTCATGTATTATTTGATTCGGGAGCCACCCATTCGTATATTTCGTTAGGAATGATAGATAAACTAGACAAACCTAGTGAAAGATTTAGAACTAGGTTTGCAACCGAGTTGCCTTCGGGCAAAGTAGTTCTATCATCACGAATTGTACGAGGCGTACCAATCAAGATTGAGGACAAGGAACTAGAAGGAGACCTGATAGAGCTGGTGATCAAAGACTTCGACGTCATACTAGGCATGGATTGGCTAGCACGGCATGGCGCAACGATCGACTGCAGACGCAAGAAGGTGACATTCGATACTCCTGACGGCCAGAAACTATGCTTCATGGGACAAGCTTCAGGACTACGCACACCGTTAGTGTCATCTCTCAAAGCTCAGAGAATGATGGAGAAAGGATGCCAAGCATTCTTAGCCAACATCACGAATGTGGAGAAGGAGACATCACTCAAAGTTGGAGATGTTCGAGTTATACAAGAATTTCCAGAAGTATTTCCCGATGACTTGCCAGGATTGCCGCCAACTAGAGAAATAGACTTCACGATAGAATTAGTACCCGGCACCGAGCCTATCTCTAAGGCACCATACCAGATGGCACCTACGGAACTCAAGGAGTTAAAGACACAGCTACAAGAACTCCTAGACTTGGGTTTCATTAGGCCAAGCCATTCACCATGGGGAGCTCCGGTACTATTCGTGAAAAAGAAGGGCGGAAGTATGCGCATGTGCATAGACTACCGTGAGCTGAATAAAGTAACGATTAAGAACAAATACCCGCTACCTCGGATTGATGATTTGTTTGATCAACTCCGAGGCGCGACTATATTCTCTAAGATCGATTTACGGTCCGGGTATCATCAGCTCAAGGTAAAGGGGGAAGATATTCCTAAGACAGCCTTTAGGACTCGTTATGGACATTACGAGTTCTTGGTTATGTCTTTTGGTCTTACTAACGCGCCAGCCGCGTTTATGGACTTAATGAATAGGGTCTTCAAGGACTACTTGGATAAATTCGTCGTTGTGTTCATCGACGACATTTTAATTTACTCCAAGGATGAAGTGGTGCACGAGGAACACTTGAGGATGATTTTGACGCGATTGAAGGAGCACCAACTCTACGCGAAGTTCAAGAAATGCGAGTTTTGGCTCTCACAAGTGGCGTTCCTCGGGCACATCATATCGAAAGACGGAGTTGCAGTAGATCCATCGAAGGTAGAGGCCGTGAAGGATTGGCCTAGACCAAAGAACGCGTCGGAAGTAAGAAGCTTCTTAGGGCTAGCAGGTTACTATAGAAAGTTTGTAGAGGGCTTTTCTAAAATAGCCACTCCACTCACCAACCTGACCCAGAAGCAACAAAAGTTTAACTGGAATGATAAGTGTGAGGAAAGCTTCCAGTTGCTTAAGGATAAGCTTTGCTCAACACCAGTACTTAGTGTCCCAACACCCAACGACAAGTTCGTTGTCTACTGTGATGCATCAAAGTTAGGATTGGGATGCGTACTGATGCAAAATGACAAGGTGATAGCCTACGCGTCACGTCAGTTAAAGGAGTATGAACAACGCTATCCAACTCACGATATGGAGTTGGCAGCGGTGGTCTTTGCGTTAAAAATCTGGCGCCATTATCTTTACGGAGAACTGTGCGAGATTTATACGGACCACAAAAGTTTAAAATACTTCTTTACTCAGAAGGAGCTTAACATGAGGCAGCGCCGGTGGTTGGAATTAGTAAAGGATTACGACTGCGAAATCCTATACCACCCGGGGAAGGCAAACGTAGTTGCCGATGCACTTAGCCGAAAAAGTTATGGGAACTTAGCAGCCTTATCCGGAATAGAAAAGCCACTGCAACAGGAGCTTATCAGTGCCGGAATAGAAGTGGTTGTAGGCAAGTTGGCTAACTTGTCTATCCAATCGAATCTGCTAGAAGACATACGGAATGGTCAGAGACATGATGATTCACTAGCAACGCACATGGATGCAGTCAGAGAAGGCAAGACTACAGATTTCTCAATATCCAGTCAAGGTTTATTGAGATATAAGGATCGGGTATGCGTGCCAGACGATCAAAGTATTAAGAAGACGATCCTAGAAGAAGCGCACAACACCCCATACTCGGTTCATCCAGGGTCTACCAAGATGACTCATGACCTCAAGGCAGTCTATTGGTGGCCAGGGATGAAGAAGGACATAGCGGAGTATGTATCTAAGTGTCTGGTATGCCAGCAAGTGAAGGCGGAGCATCAGCGGCCTGCAGGATTATTGCAACCGCTTAGCATACCGGAGTGGAAGTGGGACGATATAGCCATGGACTTCGTGACGGGTCTGCCAAAGACAAATAAGCAGCATGATTCTGCTTGGATAGTCATAGATAGACTAACCAAGTCGGCTCATTTTCTGCCTGTTAAGACTTCTTATACGGCAGACCAATATGCAGACATCTACATCCAAGAGATTGTACGATTGCATGGAATCCCCAAGACGATAGTATCAGATAGAGGATCAGTGTTTACGTCAAGATTTTGGAGAAGCTTACAGCAAGCCATGGGTACTAAGTTAAGTCTTAGTACAGCTTTCCATCCTCAGACAGATGGGCAGTCAGAGCGTACGATTCAGATTTTAGAGGATATGCTACGCGCATGTGTACTTGACTTCGGAGGATTGTGGAACAAGTACTTACCGCTGATCGAGTTCTCGTACAACAATAGCTACCAGTCGACGATCGAGATGGCACCTTATGAGTTGCTATATGGAAGAAGGTGCCGATCACCGTTGCACTGGGACGAGGTAGGAGAAAGGCAGCTTCTAGGGCCCGAAGCTGTTAGGCAAGCTCAAGAAGCAGTAACGCTTATTAGACAGCGTATGCTTGCTGCTCAAAGCCGACAGAAAAGCTATGCAGATACCAAGAGACGCGATGTGGAGTTCCAAGTTGGAGATCAAGTCTTCCTGAAGATATCTCCTATGAAGGGTGTCAAGCGGTTCGGGAAGAAAAGCAAGCTCAGTCCCCGATTCTTAGGTCCTTTTGAGATATTGGACAAAGTGGGACCAGTTGCGTATAGACTAGCCCTACCGCCAGCACTAGCCGATAGTCACAACGTCTTCCACATCTCGATGTTACGCAAGTATGTGTCAGACCCATCTCACGTCCTCAAGTACGACACCATAGCACTCCAGAAGGACTTAAGTTACGAGGAACGACCGGTTAGCATCCTAGATAGGGGGATGAAGCAGTTACGGTCCAAGAGCTTTCCTATAGTTAAAGTCCTATGGAGCAATAGTTCTGAACGCGAGGCAACGTGGGAGTTGGAAGAGGACATGCAGAGCCGGTATCCGGAATTATTTGGTAAGTAAATTTCGAGGACGAAATTCTTTTTAGTAGGGGAGAATTGTAGAGTCCAAGAACTTTACTTACCTAATTGTTTAGTAGTATTATAGTATGTTTAGTGTTATCATTGTTACTTTGGATTTTTGGTTCAGACCGGGAGTTATTTGGACACTCATAGTAGTACTTATAGATTTTCTAAGTTTAACCTATAGTTTAAGAATATTAAGTATAACCTAAGGTTTGATTAATGTGTCTGATATTAAGGATTATATTATTATATTATAAGGTTTAGACATCAACCAATAGGATTTTAAGCACATGTTTTGAATGGTAATTAAGGATTAAGTATTTTTGAGGATTAAATTAAATAAGGGTAAAAGTTTGAATGTATAGGGTCAGTCAGCAGCTTTGAGCACGTTGAGGGCTTAGTCAAGGCTGTTTACTCCATTCAAACTCAGCTAAAAATGTGTAAATTCGTGTTTAAATATTCAGCGTATGCCGATATATCGCAGCTATAGGGGGCGATATGTCGCAGCACGTAGATACGGAAAACACGAATCGATGCACGGTTGCCTCGGGAACAAAGGTCCAGGCGATATATCGCCTATAGGGGGCGATATATCGCCTCCACCAGCATGAATTCAAATACTTTTGAATTCTTTTCCCTTCAGCCATTCAAACTCCTTCAACAGTCCAGCATCTTCTGAACGAGTCTTCAGCCTCTGCTGAACGATTATTCAAATGATTTTCACTTAAAAAGCCATTATTTTTATTCAAGTAAAATCAAGATATTTTCATTCCCAAACTCTATAAATAGGACCTAGTACCCAGCCATTATTCACCATTTGCTCTAAGTTCAGAGGCTGCTAGTGTTAAGTGAGTGTGAGAGTGTAAACACTTGGTTTGGGGAAAAACTATAAGCTTAAACATCATAAGCTTATCAAACACTTTGGGAAGTGAGTTCTATAGTATTTCGGTGAAGGTTAGATTGATCTTGCAATCTTTGAGGTAAACCCAAGACTCTAGTTCTTTTCTGTATTTTTATGTTATTTCCTTTCTCAAAACCTTCTACTCAGTCCCCTAACCTTATTCTTATTTTGGTTAGGGAATCCAAGCTTTTAAGCATATAAGTCGGTAAGTATGTTTTCTATGGTTTAGTCTTTCCATCTCTTTCATTTCATCTCCTTTCTTTAGACTTACTCTTTCTTATGGTTTTAGGAGTGTTCCAACAATCCCAACTCAGTCCATAATCTCGGTAACTTTGGTAAGGAAATAGGCTAGAATCAACATGTTATGTGATTATGTTATCTATATGTTTTATGTTATTAAAAGTGTTATGATATATGTGTATGTTTGTAGGCTTGGGCATATGACCCATATGACTAACAAGACCCCAAACGGGTTATGGGCATATGACCTACTTAGCTAGTAGGACCCCATTAACCCCATGGGCATATGCTTGTTTAGCCTATGGGACCCCAAGTAATAATGGCCATTATAATAAGTGTATGTTATATGTGTTATGTTAAGTCTTTATGTTTTCTTATGAAATTATGTATGTGACTTTGTGTTAGATTTTCCTTACTGGGCATTAGGCTCACTCCTTTCTGTTTATGTGCAGGAAAATAAGTTTAGAGGTGGAAAGATTCGTGACGCTTGGACAATGTGTATCGATGATGAATGGAGTCAAGGGGCCGAGCGTTATTCGATTCGAGGATATAGTCTCCTTTTATGTTTTTATGGTTTTTATGTGTATTTTCCGCATTATTATGTAATGTCTTTTATTTTAAATCTTGTTTTGTTTTAAAGACAATGGGATCCCAAAATCCTTCTTAGTATTCTGTTTATTTGTAAATAACTCTTATTTTCAAGTTACTCAATAAATTATGGTATTTTCGTAAAAATGTAAGTTTTATGTATAGTTTCGATAATGGTCCAATTAGTCTAGATTAGTGGGTCATTACAGTTTGCCTTCCCCGGGTGGTATAGGATTTCACAGTCGTGATCCTTTACTAACTCCAACCACCTGCGCTACCTCATGTTGAGCTCCTTTTGAGTAAAGAAGTACTTTAAACTCTTGTGGTCCGTATAAATCTCATACCGTTCTCTGTAAAGATAATGGCGCTAGATTTTTATTGCAAAGACCACCGCTGCCAACTCCATATCGTGAGTTGGATAGCGCTGCTCGTACTCCTTCAATTGTCGTGAGGCGTAGGCTATCACCTTGTCATTTTGCATAAGCACGCAACCCAATCCTTGCTTGGATGCATCGCAGTAGACTACGAACTTATCGTTGGGTGTTGGTACACAGAGTACTGGTGCTGCGCAAAGCTTATCCTTAAGTAACTGGAAACTTTCTTCACACTTATCATTCCAGTTAAATCTTTGTTGTTTCCAGGTCAGGTTGGTGAGTGGAGTGGCTATCTTTGAAAAGCCCTCTACAAACTTCCTATAATAACCTGCTAACCCTAGAAAGCTTCTTACTTCAGATGCGTTCTTTGGTCTGGGCCATTCCTTCACGGCCTCTACCTTTGATGGGTCTACTACAACTCCGTCTTTCGATATAATGTGCCCGAGGAACGCCACTTGAGAAAGCCAAAATTCACATTTCTTAAACTTGGCGTAGAGTTGATGCTCCTTCAATCGGGTCAAGATCAACCTCAAATGTTCCTCGTGCTCTACTTCATCCTTGGAGTATACTAAAATGTCGTCGATGAAAACAACGACGAATTTATCTAAGTAGTCTTTGAAGACCCTATTCATCAAGTCCATAAACGCGGCTGGTGCGTTGGTAAGACCAAAGGACATAACCAAGAACTCGTAATGTCCATAACGAGTCCTAAAGGTTGTCTTAGGAATATCTTCTCCCTTTACTTTGAGCTGATGATACCCGGACCGTAAATCGATCTTTGAAAATACAGTTGCGCCTCGAAGTTGATCAAACAAATCGTCGATCCGAGGTAGCGGGTACTTGTTCTTAATTGTTACCTTGTTTAGCTCGCGATAGTCTATACACATCCGCATACTTCCGTCCTTCTTCTTCATGAATAGTACCGGAGCTCCCCATGGCGAATGGCTTGGCCTAATAAAACCCAAGTCTAGGAGTTCTTGTAGCTGCGTCTTTAACTCCTTGAGTTCCGTAGGTGCCATCCGGTATGGTGCCTTAGAGATAGGCTCGGTGCCTGGTACTAATTCTATCGTGAAGTCTATTTCCCGAGTTGGCGGCAATCCTGGCAAGTCATCGGGAAATACCTCTGGAAATTCTCGTATAACACGGACATCCCAACCTTAAGTTGTGTCTCATTTTCCACATTTGTGATGCTGGCTAAGAACGCTTGACATCCTTTCTCCATCATTCTCTGAGCTTTGAGAGATGATACTAACGGGGTGCGTAATCCTGAAGCTTGTCCCATGAAGCATAGTTTCTGACCGTCAGGAGTCTCGAACATCACCTTCTTGCGTTTACAGTCGATGGTTGCACCATGCCGTGCTAGCCAGTCGATGCCTAGTATTACGTCGAAGTCCTTGATTACTAGTTCTATCAGGTCTCCTTCTAGTTCTATGTCCTCAATCTTGATCGGTACGCCTCGTACTATCCGTGATGATAGAACTACTTTGCCCGAAGGCAACTCGGTTACAAACCTAGTTCTAAATCTTTCACAAGGTTTGTCTAGTTTTTCTATCATTCCTAACGAGATATACGAATGAGTGGCTCCCGAATCAAATAATACAGAGCATAAGTTATTGAGGATAGAAACCTGACCTGTGACCACCTTATTGCTGGCATCAACCTCTCCTTGGGTTAAGGCAAAAACCCTAGCAGGAACCATCTTGTCGTCCTTCTTCCCTTCTGGCTTACGCTGGGGACAATCTCTTTTCCGGTGTCCTTCCTGACCACAGTTAAAACATTCCTTGGTGTTTGCGCGACATTCTCCAGGATGTTTCTTCTGACACTTAGCACATGGCGGGTATTCCACGTAACCCAGCCTATTTCCCCCATTACTCGTCTGTGCCCTCTTATCGCTGTCGAATTGCTTGTTATCCGGATGCCGTCTTTTCTGGCTGTTACCGTTGTTGCCGAACTGATTGTTGCCATTATGGTTGTTGTTCCGACTGATCTGAGGTTGATTTTGCTGTCTAGGTTCAGGCTTACTGGCTTCCTCTTTACTTACATTGGCCTGCAACCTTTCTACTTCTATTGTCGTTTCAAGAACGTCGGCATACGTAGTATTTCTTGGGTTTGCTAACTTAACCCCCATCTCGATCTTTGGTCGAAGTCCTCTAACAAATTTGTTCACCCTCAGAAAATCGGTTGGAACCATCTCAGATGCGAACTTAGCTAAGCGATCGAACTGGCGAGCATACTCTGCCACCGATAAATTTCCTTGCTTCAAGTTGGCAAACTCCTCAACTCTTGAAGCGAGTACAACCAAATTGTAGTACTTCTTGTGGAACAGCTCCACAAATCGAGTCCATGTCATGGTGGCAACATCATGCGATTGCTGGACCAAGTCCCACCATATCTTGGCATCCTTCTTGAGTAATGACGAGACGCAGGATATGCAGTCCGCATTACTGGGATTCATGTGCGTCAGAATTGGCTCCACATTCCTTAGCCACTCTTCTGCCTCAAAGGGGTCTGTAGTCCCTTCGAAGTTTGGAGCGTGCTATTTGCGGAACCTCTCATACACTGGCTCCATGTGCTGTACTGGATACGTAATTCGCCACTGGCCATCCCCCATATGGACCAACTTTTTGGGGTGCTGAGGCCATTTGCTGTGGCTGCGGCTGCGGTGGAGGCTGAGGCTGTGTCTGAGTCTGAGCCTGTTGGCGTTGTTGCTGCAAAAGTTCCTCGACTTGTTGTCGCAGTCTGGCGATCTCCGCAGTGTTTTTAGCTGGCGGTACTGGCGCGTTGCGGCTAGCAATAGCACGCACTCCCCTTCTGCGAACTAGAGGGGCGTCATTGTTTGCTGGAACAGTGTTGGAGGTGTTTCCGTTGGTGCGTGTAGATCTTCGGAGCGACATCGTAGCAGAGTTCTAACAGTTGAAAGAAGCATGTTAGAACTTTACCTAATAGGCTCTAAGGCAAAAACTTATTCTAAAACAAACATATCTCGGACCTATTTATTATAAATTCTTATGAAATTTTTTATAAGTCTTCTTTATTATTTAGAGCGGGTTTCTATACTTAGAAAAACAAGCCATATTTATTATTTCTAAGTCTGTTTCTAATTATCCTATATGACTTAATTCTCAGGCTCGAAACGCATCTTTGTTCCAAAGTTAACCATATTGAGGGAGGGCTGGGATCAGTAAAATCGTTCCCACTACTATGGCCCCCTAACTCTCAATATAGAAACTTGGTTCATTGATTTGTATCCACCCTCACCGAACTTAGTCATTATTTATTTTACTTATTATTTATTATGATTGCAAAAATAGAAGAAAAAAAAAATCAAACTCATACATGATAATAAAATAACATGATATTCATTTGGAAAAAAAAATTTCACTTATTACAACCATAAAACAAAGAAATAAATAAAACAAACAATGAAAAACTATTATTCTAAAAATCAAGATCTTTTACATCCGACCCTTCATCTAACATATCATCATCCAGCTCTTCATAATCCTCATTGTCATGTGCATCAAAATGTCCTCTAGGAAGGTTTGTGAAAATCCTATGTTTTTGCTCATTGGTAAACTGAAATTCGGATTTTGAAGTGAACCTAATTAGAAGAAAGTAATATCGCATTGCTGCTAGTAGTTCATCCTCATCATCCATTGTTTCCCATTATTCCTCTAAGGCTTCAATTACGGGATGGAAATCTCTAAATAGTCTAATTATTAAAACATACTGCTCCGTTGCTCTCATCATGATTTGCTTAGACTCTTGGAGGTGACCTATCTCTCGGTGGAACAAAAGCAATCTCCGAGTGATTCTTTCTAGTGTTCCTATGGTGTTTCTTGGTTCTCTTATTCTCTTTAAAGCCTTAATGGCTCGGATATCCTCATAAGTTAATGCTCCATTCATACTTAACTGAAAACATAAATACTAAAAATCGTTAGCTATACACATAAGCAAAGTAACTATAACTTAAATACTTGCTTGGCGGTCAGATTCAGAGCTTTTGAGTGTGTGTATCGAGGAGAACTTCAGGCGAAGGAACTGTTGCTCTGATACCAACTATAATGACCCAACTACTCTAGACTTTGGACCATTAATGAAAACTACACATAGACCCTAATCCTTAATAGAACTTACAAGTGAAAAGATCATAACTTTATTAAAAACTTTTAAAAATAAAGGTTAAACTTACATAAAATTTAAGTTAGGATATGGGATCCCATTGTTTTAAAATCAAAACATAACATAATTGTAATTAAAAGAGATTACATAAATAAGTGCGGAAAAAATACACATAAAAACATAAGTAAAGACTTCATCCTCGAATCGAAACTCTCGGCTCTTTGAATCCATTCCGCCTCAATACACATGCCCAAAACTACCAAGAACCTTTCCCACCACTAAAGCTATTTTCCTGCACATATAAACAAAAAGGAGTGAGCCTAATGCCCAGCAAGGAAAATCTAACACATAAACCATATACATAAATTTCATAAAGAAACATAAAACATATCATAACACTTATGTCACATACATACTATAATGGCCATTATTACTTGGGGTCCCATAAACTAAACAAGTCATATGCCCATTAGATTAGTGGGGCTTGCTAGCTAAGCAAGTCATATGCCCATAATCTATTTGGGGCTTGTTAGTTGTATAGGTCATATGCCCAAGTCTACAAACATACTTAGCATAGCATATTACATAACATAAAATCATAAGATAACATATAAAATCATATAACACATAAATCCTATCCTATTTTCCTTACCAAAATACCGGGATATGAGAACAGATTTTGGGACTTTGGAACACTCCTAAAAACCACAAATGGGAGAGTGACTATACTAAAGAGAATGAGATGAATAGAATGGAAGAACTATACCATTGAGAATATACTTACCAAAAACATATGTTCAAGACCTTAGGTTTCCTAACCAAGAATAAAGAATAAGGTTAGAATGTTGAGTAGAAGACTATAAGAACTTAAAGAAAATAATACCAAATGAACTAGAGTGTTAAATACCTTGAATGCTTCTATAGCCAATCTAAACCTTGAACCGAAATGCTATAAACCTTACTTCCCAAGTGTTTGGTAAGCTTATAATGATCAAGCTTATAATTCCCAACCCAAGTGTTTACACTCTCAATATAATAACCTAGCAACTTGCAGCCTCTGAACATAGAGTAATAGATCAATAAATGGCTGGGTACTAGGTCCTATTTATAGAGTTTAGGAATGAAAAGATCTTCATTTAACTTGAATAAAAATAATGTCTTTTTAAGTGAAAAATATTTGAATTATCGTTCAGCAGAGGCTGAAGACTCGTTCAGAAAGATGTTGGACTTATCAAGAGGTTGAAGATTTGAATGGAGAACATTTTCAACATGTTTCAAAATGCCCTGAAGGAGGTGATATATCGCCCCCTTTAGGCGATATATCGCCTGGGCCAGTATGACCGAGGCAATCGTGCGGCGTTTTTTTTTTTCCGTGCTGCGATATATCACCCCCTATAGCTGCGATATATCGGCATACGCTGAATATTTAAACACGAAATTACACATTTTTAGCTTAATTTAAATTGAGTAAACAACCTTGACTAAGCCCTCTAACGTTTTCAAAGCTGCTGACTGACCCTAGGATATTCAAATTTTAACCTTAATAAATTTATTCCTCAAAATACTTAATCATTATTAAACATACACATGACATGTGCTATAATCTTATTGGGTCTTATCTAAACCTTATAATATAATAAATATTACCCTCAATATTAGTCATATTAATCAAACCTTAGGTTAAAATTAATATTCTTAAACTATAGGTTGAACTTAGAAAATCTACAAGTATTACTATGAGTGTCCAAATAAATCCCGGTCTGAACCAAAAATCCACAGTCATAAAGATAATACTATTATTACTATTATACTACTATCTAACTTAGCTAAGTAAAGTTCTTGGACTCTACAGCGAGCAGGCGACATCAAGGGGAAAGCAGCAAAGCGCCTCCGGCCAAGAAAACCCATACTGCAGACCCTCCAATAGACGTACCCTCAACAAATGCAACACCACCTCCTTCTCCCCTCGAGCGGCAAACTCCGCTTGCTCCAATCGAGTCGACACCTTCCCCACCAGCTCTAGCTAATCAGACTCAGCAGACTGCCCCTGCTTCAATAGGGGGTGACATATCGAGCCGTGCCCTAAGATCAGCCAAGGACAGGATGGCAAAATTTTTGAAGCACGAACGTTGCCGAGAAGCGATGTCTGGGATAGAGACGATGGACGTCGACCAGATCTTAACCCGCACTCTAAACGAGCTCGCAAGTGTAAGTTTTCTTTTTCTGTGAAGACTAAATCCTTTAATTTATTATAGTAAATTTAACTTTCATGCTAATCGCAAGAAATGCTAACCGTGACTGCCGGCCGTCTCCGCTCGAGAGCCATCACCGAACAGTCCAAGACTTCCGAGCAACGACACGCTGAAGAACTCAAAGCTGTAGAAGCAAAAAATGTTGAACAACTTGAGGTGGTTCAGAAGACAAATGCAACACTGCTCGAGGAGAAGAACAAGTTGGCAGAGGAGTTAAGGGAGAAGTAGACTGCTCTGGACAAGGCCGTTGAGCAAAGAGACCAGTTCAAGGAGTCTACTCGCATCAACTACCGTGAGGCTAAAAAACTCGAGGAGGACCTGATTGCGAGCAGACAAGAGACTACAAAGCTGGAAAGCCGGATCGAGGAACTTGAAAAAGTCAACGCTAGCAATTTGGAGAGGTACAAGAATGCCACGGTTAAGTGTTCCTATGACTTCTGGAAACACAACCAGGAGGCCAACTTCAGCTATCTTCCCGAGCCCATGAGGCATGCTGAGATAGCCCGTTACGCTGCTCGCCTGGTGGAAGAAGAGAAAGCAAGGATACCTGCTTTGCCTGAAATCTCTTTGGCCACTGGCGTGGAAGGGGCGGACAATGAAGCTACAACTGTCATCGACCAAGAAACCCCTCAAGATCCTCCTGCCTCGTAGTCTGATATTTTTATTTTATTCTTTTAAATACTCAACCTACGGGTCGTGATGTAGAGACAATATATTTTTTGATTACTGCGCGGGCAGCTACTTTTTCCTTTTATCAAACAATTACATCCGAGCAGTAACTGCTCGCGGTGTAAAAGGTTTCCTTAAGATATTATCATATTTGCATTTTATTATAACATCTGTTTGCATGACCGAACTTAGCATAGTACTATGGTTTGATTTAACAAAATACAAAATTTTGAAAAATACTCTAAGTACCCTAGCATGCATTCACTTATTTTGCTCATGTGTTTACATACCTTTCGATATGCCTTGCTTACTAGATGCCTTATATGCCCCCCAAGTGATTGAGGAGCTTTAGGTCCTTAGTCACTTGCCTTGACCAAAACCTGTTCGAACATTACTGCTCAGAGCAAATAATTAAAACGATAATGAGCAAATACTTGTAATAAATACAATAATTGGCAAGAATGAATGGTTGCGCACAGTCCCTTATATTTCTCATAATAAATGGACAAAACGTGTCTGTACGAGTGATCAATAAGATCTTACACTTATAAGCGATTAGTCACATAAAATGACCAACCCTTTTTCATAACTTGTAAAAAGTAAAATTAATACAAGCCAACTCTTTAATAAGAATTGTTTATTGATAGTACTTGCGCAGGTGTTCTCCATTCCAATAGCGAGGAATGAGATCTCCATTTAAGTGAGCAAGTTTGTAGGTGCCTGGATGGAGGACTTCTTCAATCTGGTATGGTCCTTCCCAATTAGGTCCGAGTACTCCAGCAGCCTGGTCGCGGGTATTTAGGAAAACTCTTCAAAGTACTAAATCTCCGACGTTGAACTTTCTTTCACGTACTTTAGAGTTGAAATATCGGGTGACTTTTAACTAGTACACAGCTACTCGGAGTTGGGCTTGTTCACGTTTCTCATCGATCAAGTCCAGTGATTCCATCAATAGTTGGCTGTTAGAGCCTTGATTGTACGTTATCCTGCGATGTGAGGGTGGATCTAACTCAACAGGTAACATAGCCTCATACCTATAAGCTAAAGAGAATGGAGTATGGCCTGTTGCTGTTCGGTGGGAAGTTCTGTACGACCAAAGGACTTCAGGCAATTGCTCTGGCCATGCACCCTTAGCCTCTTCCAGTCTTTTCTTCAAGGTATCCTTTAGCGTTTTATTAATTGCTTCGACTTGTCCGTTTTCTTGGGGATGAGCAACTGAGGAAAAGCTTTTGATAATCCCATGCCGTTCGCAAAATTCCGTGAATAAGTCACTATCAAATTGTGTGTTGTTATTTGAGATGATTTTCCTTGGCAATCCATAGCGACAAACGATGTTTTTTACCACAAAATCCAGCACCTTCTTGGTCATTATGGTTGTGAATGGCTCAGCTTCGGACCATTTAGTGAAGTAATCAATGGAAACCACAGCATATTTGACGCCGCCCTTTCCTGTGGGTAAAGATCTGATTAAGTCTATCCCCCACACTGCAAACGGCCACAGACTTTGCATCTGTTTCAATTCATTAGGGGCTGCTCGCGGGATTTTTGAGAATCTCTGGCACTTGTCACACCTCCGTACGAATTCCACCGAGTCTTCATTCATTGTTGGCCAGAAATACCCTTGCCTCAGGATCTTCTTTGACAAACTTTGTCCCTCAGCGTGGTCCTCGCAAAAGCCTTCATGTACTTCTTTCATCAATTCTTTGGCTTTCTCTTTCGAAACACATCTAAGGAGTGGCATTGAGTATCCCCTACGGTACAAGATTCCATCAACTAGGATGTACCTAATAGCCTATCGCTGAAGGGTCCTAGCTTTGTTTCTGTCCATTGGTAACACGCCTTGCGTTAGATACTCTACGTATGGTGCCATCCATGTATCCGCCACCTGGATCACCAGAGTGGACTCCTCTTCTTGGATGCTTGGTACAGATAGTCGTTCAACTGGCACTATGTTTAGAGTATCAGCATCTTTTGAACTTGCTAGCTTGGCCAAAGGATCAGCGTTTGAATTCTGGTCGCGAGGTACTTGCTGAAGGGTGTATCTGTCAAACTGTGCTAATAGATCCTTTGTTTTGTTTAAGTAGGCAACCATCTTTAAACCTCGGGCTTGGTACTCTCCCATGACTTGATTTACCACCAGCTGAGAGTCATTGTAGATGTCAAGTATCTTTATATTCATGTCCTTGGCTAATCGTAACCCAGCGAGCAACGCTTCATACTCAGCCTCGTTGTTGGAAGCGGTGAAGTTGAACCTAATTGCATAGTGAAATTGATACCTTTCAGGCGTAATCAGGATCACCCCCTACGCCTGCATGATGCTCATTAGAAGAGCCGTCTGTAAACAACTTCCATGAAGGAGGTTGGTTTTGAGATTCAGGCTCATCAGGCTTTTCGGTCTGCTCGTTATCTATAAGTTCAGTGAACTCTGTAATGAAGTCAGCCAGGGATTGTCCTTTTATTGTTGCTCATGGTAAATAAGAGATATCGAATTGCCCAAGTTCAACTGCCCATTTCAACAATCTTCCCGCAGCCTCTGGCTTTTGCAGCACTTGCCGTAGAGGCTGGTCGGTCAAAACTGTGATTGGGTGGGCTTGAAAGTAAGGCCGCAACTTCCTTAAGGATAAAATTAAGCAATAGGCCTAACTTTTCAATTGGTGGATATCGCAGCTCTTCTCTAATTATCCTTTTGCTTACATAATAAACGACCTTTTGCACGCCTTCTTCTTCTCTTACTAAGACAACACTAGCGGCATATTCCATAATCGCCAAGTAGACAAACAAGGTTTCCTCATCGTCCGGCTTTGATAGGATGGGTGGTTGCGCCATGTGAGTCTTCAATGCTTGGAATGCCTGCTCGCACTCCTCCGTCCACTCAAATTTCTTGTTGCCTCTAAGTAGATTAAAAAATGGAATGCACTTGTCCGTTGATTTTGAAATAAATCTACTGAGAGCGGCAATTCTTCCGGTCAAACTTTGAACATCCTTAATCTTTACTGGTGATTTCATATCGATCAGGGCTTTGATTTTCTCGGGATTGGCTTCAATTCCTCTCGAGTTAACTATAAATCCCAAGAACTTCCCTGATCCTACTCCGAAGGAGCATTTAAGGGGATTAAACTTCATCTGATATTTGTTCAAGACGTTGAAGCACTTCTGCAATTCCTCTATATGCCCTTCTACCTTCTTTGACTTTACCAGCATATCGTCGACATAGACCTCCATGTGTGTCCCGATTAGCTCCTTGAACATGTGGTTGACTAGTCACTGGTAAGTTGCACCAACGTTTTTCAAACCGAAGGGCATTACTTTGTAACAGTAAAGCCTGGTATTGGTCCGAAAGCTAGTGTGATCCTCATCAGGGGGGTGCATACTAATCTGATTATATCTAGAGTATGCATCCATAAAAGAGAGAATCGTATGCCCTGCAGTGGCATCGACCAGTTGGTCGATCCTAGGGAGTGGGAAACAATCCTTGGGGTAGGCTTTATTGAGGTCTGTGAAGTCCACGCATGTTCGCCATTTTCCATTCGTCTTGGGAACTAGCATGGGATGAGAGACCCACGATGGATAAAATGCCACCCTGATGAACCCATTCTCCTTCAACTTTTCAACTTCTTCTTTTAAGGCCTTTGATCTATCTTTGTCGAGCAGCCTTCTTTTCTGTTGCACCGGTGGAAAACTCTTGTCGATGTTCAGGACATGGCTGATGACTGCAGGGTCTATTCTTACCATGTCGTTGTACAACCAGGCGAAGACTTCTTGGTTCCTCCTTAAAAACTCCACCAGTGCTTGTTTTGTTGTTGTCTCTAATTTTTTACCAACTTTTACAACCCTGGTCGAATTTTATTCATCGAGTTGGACCTCTTCAAGGTCCTCGATGGGCCCTATTTCTTCCTCAAAATCCCCAAACCGAGGATCCAAGTATCTATACTCACTTTAGGCAACGCCCTATTTGGTGACATTATCACCTGACTGGGCTTGAGCATCAATTTCCATTTGGAACTCTTTTCCGGGAACATCTCTCGACACACCTTTCTTTGCCTTGGTTATCGAGGCGTTGTAGCACTCCCTTGCCTCCCGCTGATTTCCCAATATGCATCCTACCCCTACGTCCTTTGGGAATTTCATGGCATGGTGTCATATTGAAGTGACGGCTCGCAGGTCGACCAGAATTGGCCTCCCAATTACAGCATTGTAAGCCAAAGGACAATCAACTACTATGAAAGTAGTGAGTAATGTCTTGTTAGCAGGTGCAGTACCTGCTGTAACTGGAAGCCTAATCGACCCAGTTGGGGCGAGCCTTTCGCTGGAAAAACCATAGATGGTTTGGTTGCATGGCTCCAGGTCCTTGACGGACAACTTCATTCTCTCTAGTGAAGACTTGTATAGGATGTTGACCAAGCTTCCTATGTCAACCAACACCCTCTTCACCATCATGTTGGAAATTTGCACGTCCATGATTAGCGGATCGGAGTGCGGGAATCGTATGTGCTGGGCATCGTCTTCAGAGAAGGTTATTAATTCCTCCTCTGTTCGAGCCTTCTTTGGTGCTCAATCCTCCACACTCATCATCTCGATGTCCTGGTCGTGGTGTAGGGTTCGAGCGTATCGTTCCCTTGCCTTCCCACTGTCCCCTGCAAGGTGTGGGTCTCCACAAATGGTGAGTAAAGTGCTTGCCATAGGAGCTGGTTGTAGGGGTGGTGAGCGTTGGAGTGTAGGCGCCTGCTCGTTGCCACTTTGAGCCTCTCGCTGGGATCCTCCTGCAGCTTGCACATATCTCCTTAGATGTCCCTGCCTAATTAGGAACTCAATCTCGTCTTTCAACTGGTTACATTCATTGGTGTCGTGCCCGTAGTCGTTGTGAAAATGACAGAACTTTTCCGTGCCCGTAGTCGTTGTGAAAACGACAGAACTTCGTCGTATCTCTCTTGGAGATATCTTTCCTTATAGGTGCAGGTCATTTGTAAGGCACGTTGGAGCTGGTTGTCTGGTAGACTTCCGCTCGGCTTTCGACAAGGGTCGTGTAGTTGGTGAATCTCGGCTCGTATCGACTGCCTTTGGGGCATTTATTATCAGAATCTGAGGGTTCATTGTTCGCCTGTTTTTCACCGTTCCTACCATTGCCATTCTCGTTGCCCTTGCTGTTGCCATTGGGTTTTTCCAACCCTTTGGCGGCTTTGGCAGGTTCTTCCTTCGGCCCCTTGTCTTTTGTTGGCGATTTCCCTTCATTGGCAATCACGTCCTCGAGCTTGATATATCGATCAGCCCGTTCCAAAAACTCCTGGGTACTTCTTACCCCATTATTTCTGAGGCTACTGCAGATGGGTGAATGGCGCCTAAACCCAGCAGTTAGAGCCATCATCTTACCTTCATCGCCCACTGTTTTGGCTCCAGCTGCTACTCGCATGAAGCATTGGACATATTCTTTTAAGGGCTCTCCCTCCTTCTGGCATATCTCGCCAGCTGGTTGGCCTCTGTGGGGGTGTACACGACCCGTGTAGAATTTTCCATAAAATTCCTTTACGAACATCTCCCAAGATACTATACTAGCAGGAGGGAACTTAAAGAACCACTCCTGGGTGGTGTTAGACAGTGTCGTTGGGAAGATCCAGCAGCGGGCATCTTACGACACTTTCTATATGTCCATTTGTATCTCAAACTTATTAACGTGAGATACTTGGTCTCTGTACCCGTCAAAGTTCAACAATGTTGGCATCTTGAACTTACTGGGGGTTTCATCCGCAACAATCCTCTGTACAAAGGGAGTGCCCCTCCTCCTATCGTACTCAATATGGGACGTTCATCCCCCGACCAGCTGTTGTACCGCCTGGTTCAGAGCATCAATCTAAGCCTGAAAGGCTTCTGGGACTGCTGGGGCAACCGGTGCCAGGGGAGCGTACTCGTCGTGCCTCTCATGGTGGTCGTTAAGTACGTCCCTTAAATCATCGTCCCTGCGTCTCTGCTCGCTAACTCCTAGCCGATTAAAGATGTTCTGCTGCCTGTGTTGCCCCTCAACGTTATGGCTAGCTGGCCTATTTTCTCTAGGTGGTGGGCTTCTGCCTCCACCTCTTTCCTCATTTCTCCGACCAGCATTTCCTCTACCAGAATCGGCTTCATTATAGTCATGCCCATCTCTAAATTATGGCTAACTACGGCATGACCGGTTGTTCACACTATTTCCTCCTCGGGCTGGCATCTCCCGAGTGTCACGGGGAGGCCTGCGCTGGTCGTTGGGTCCCCGTGCATTGCTATGCCGTGGGGGGCATCTGACCGCAGAGCCTGATTCGATGTTCCTTCTGTTGGCAGAAGGACGCTGTCCCCTGATTGGTAGATTCGACTCTTCATCCCCTGGGCGTCTAGGGCTACGGGGCAGTTTCCCGGCCCTATTCTGCCTCGGGTGCTGGGGATTGCCTCGACCAGCCTAAGATGGAGGCTGCTGCTCAGGATCACTAGGTGGGACATCATCCTGAGCCACAGACGGCTACTCCGGCCTTTGAGGGCTTGCTGGCTGGAGCGGAGGGCTAGGATTGGGACCTCTTTGAGGTGGCACATTCGGGGGCTGATATGGCTGGGAGGTTGGCGCAGCCTGACTCCGAGCCAATTGGATGGTTGCTTCAAGAGCGGCCATGGAATCCTTCTGTCGATGATCCATGTCTGCCTGCCGCTCACTCAGCTCCTGGCGCTGGCGTTCTATTTCTCTTTGCTGCAGCGCCATTGTCTCCGCAACATTCTCCTGATTGGCCCTCAGATTAGCCAACTCATCCTGCAACACCCCCAGCGTTGCCCTGTTTCAGAATCTAACTCCTCCTCTTCAAACTCCAAATGTGGTTCATTCTCAGCCACATTTGGGGGAGGAGGTTGGGATGGTGTATCGCCATCGACCTGTCCAGTCTTCTTGGATGTTTTCGCCATTAGATTTTCTTACAATTTTTTTATCAACTCTCAATGAAAGCACCAGAATGTTGACCCTCGATTCGGCCAACGACACAGAGTCAAATATACGATAGAAGATGAGATGACAATTAAGATTTTAACCTAATGGTAAAGAAGAAAACACCAATGATTTGTAGTGGTTCAGCCCCAAAGAATGGTAGTGACCTACGTCCACTTAGTGTTATTATTAATATTGAATCTCAAAGCCGTGGTCAAAGAACTAGGGTTCTTCAGTTTCACAAACCTTGGGATAATTACAATAAAACGATGGATAATTCACACTATGGCTTTCTCACTCAATACTTAGGAAAAAGATTCAGAGATCAAAAGTCCTTTCCTTGAGCTATTTCATGCATATTTATAGGCTCAAGGAGGGTTACATGGGCCAATGGGCCTTAACTTTCCTTAATAACCGCGTATCAAGGTAATAAAGAGGAAATATTCAATGCAATTATTATAGGATTACAATCTTAGAAGTAAATAAATCAAATTATACGACCAGCCTGATCGTATCTAATAGTTAAGTTTGATGAAGTGATGTGCCTCTGGTCGATAGTCAAACAACACTTTCGCCATGTGCAGACCACGTGTGAAAAATCCTTGCCATGTCATCAGCAGCCGTTTTTTGGGTAAACAACGACCATTCCATAGTTCTATGGGTGTTTTGGAGATAGCTTTAGACGACACGGCATTTAAAATGTCACACACGGTCTGTATGGCATGTCCCCAAAAAGAGATCGGAAGAGTTGAATAACAAATCATGGACCGAACCATTTCCATTAACGTGCGATTCTGATGCCCCGCAACACCATTTTGTTGTGGAGTACTTGGGGTAGTACGTTGCTATAATATCCCAAGTTCAGCTAAATGATATTGGAACTGCATATCCATGTATTCTCCACCCCTATTAGATCGCAAGTTCTTTAACGTCTTACCTAATTAGTTTTGAACCATTGCAAGGAATTCTTTAAACTTCTCAAATGTTTCAGATTTCCTATGCATTAGGTAAAACCATGAGTATCTCGAGTAATTGTCAATGAAAGTGACGAAATACTCATAACCACCCATCGCTTGAACATTCAGAGGTCCACAGACATCTGAATGAACTAGTTCTAGTGGTTCTATGACCCTTTCTCCTTTTGCAGAGAATGGACGCTTGATCATTTTACCCTTGAGACAAGATTCACAGACAGGTAGGTCATCCATTGTGAGTTCCCTCAAAGGTCCATCCTTTGTTAGTCTTTTGATCCTATCATAGTTAATATGACCAAGTCGGAGATGCCAAAGATACGTCATGTTATCGTTATCGAACTTTTGTCGTTTGGCGGTCCTAGATCTAGCTACCTTAAATAACTCGTTATTAAAAGCGAAGGGTTCGATAGGTCATAAAAGGTATAGTCCGTTTTCCATACATCAAACACACAATTCACATCCATTCAATAAAATTGATATATTAAAACTTGTGAAAGTTACAACAAAATGTTGTTGATGTAATAAAGAAACTGAAATTAAATTCTAACTAAAGTTTGGAATAAAATAAACATTATTTAAAACTAAATATTTATTTCCAAAATTTAGACGAGCTTGTCCTCTTGCTTCAATGTTCACGAACGCTCCATTTCCAACTCTAAGCTTCAGCTCGCCTTCCTTTACTGGTGTCCAATTGCTAAGTAGTTGCAAAGAAGTGCATACATGGTTAGTGGATCCAGAATCTATAATCCATACAGAATTATCATCTTCCAAAACACATGCATCCAAGACAAAAGATTGACAATTACCTTGGGTTCCTCTAGCCTTGAGAGTTGGGCAATCCTTTTTCCAATGCCTAGTCTCCTTGCAGTGGAAACATGCTCTTTGGCTTTCTTAGCAGTGGATTTTGCCCCAACAGGTTTTGCAACACCTCCAGCTAGTTTTGCAGTAGCTGTGGCCTTGCCCTTCTTGTTCTTTCTGTCATTCCTCTTGTTGCTCTTTCAAGATGAAGCCAAGCTAGCTTCTCCAGGAGTGACCTCAGCAGCAGCATGCTTCTTTTCATGTCCTTACTTGGTCCACCATTGATACCTTCAAAAATTTGAAGCTCGTTCATGAGTTGAGTCATTCTGTACTTCAGTTTGTTTAATAAGTAGTTGGTGGTTAATGGAAGAAAACTGGGAGCAAGACTATTCAGAATAAGCCCCACTTGAGTTTCCTTGTCTATGGTGGTTCCGTGCAATTCTGCCTCTTGAAAGTAGTTCGTCATCTTGATGAAGTGATCACGAACATGCGTTCCAGGCACCATCCTAGCATTAGCATACTTCTTCGTTGCCTCAAAACGAGCTTGTCCAGATTTTTGTCTGAACATTTCCTGAAGCTGCTCTATAATTTCATAGGCAGTTTTGACATCCTCTAGCTTCGTCCTGAGCGTGTCCGACATGCTAGCTAGCATGTACGCCTTGGCTTTGTTGTTGGCAGCGAGTCAACGCTCGTACTTTTCTCTTGATTCTTTTGAAGGTAAATCACCAGGGACATCAGGACAAACTTCAGTCATAACAAACTTGGAGTTGTCACTGATCAACACAATATTACTGTTTGACTTCCATTTGGGAAAATTCTCTCCAATGAGAAGTTCCTTGGAGAGAATCTAGATAATGAGATTCGACATAGAGCTACAATTATCAATAAGTAGAAATCAATGCATTGTTTAACAAACATTTAATCACATAAATATTCAGAAATAGCTCAAACATATAAAATATGCATAGATATGTAAAATACTAAAAAACACATATCTACTATTTCTAAGGTATTTTATCTAGCCATGAATACATGTGTCCCGGTAGGCGAGAATCACAAATTCACTTAATTAAATAGAGTAAACATCTCAATTAATAATAGTCTAAAACAATTATTAATAACTTTCTTATTCGATCAAAGTCAGGAAATCCAATTATTTCAAACTTTATGAGTTAGACCCACGGTTTCGATTATTATAGACTTATTTCTAATAGTCGCCGTATGGATGAGTCTATAAGGGTTTGATATATAACTATCTATCCTAAGAAATTTAACCTTGTTAAAAGTCCAGTGAACACCATTCGTAGGGAGATGTAATCAAAGTGCCATTAATCCCTACTAAACTCTAACCTTGTTAAAATAACGGTGGAGATCGAATTTCAAAAATTAAAGCTCATTATTTTAATTTAGTATTTTCCATGTGAAATTTATAAAACTAGGCTTTTAATATTATTTAAAATAATTAATAAATCTTAGTATAAATTTCTTTTAATTCTAAAATACCCATTTAAATCAACTTTAAATATTTAGAATTATTGTGTTGCTAATCAATTAATTTAGGTTCAAATAGAATTTACCTAATACAATCAAGTCCAACTTAGGTAAATGAGCCTTAACAATTTGAGCTTGCATGGACGAGGGCTGGGTCCAGTATGTCGTTCCCACTACAAGGCCCCCTAACTTCCATACATAACACAAAAGATATGAATTTAAACCTTCATTTTATTGATCGTTATTCAATTGATTAGGTTTAATCTAGTAATGCAAAGCAAATTTGCATTCACAAGTGGAACCACCCATAAGAGAGGAATTTATAGTTTACATATTCAATTGGGCCCAAATAAAATCTATCAAGATTATGACCTGTTTTATTTGATCTTTTTCCCATTATCTAAAATAATGAACCATCACTATAAGCCCATCATCAAAGCAGAAATTTGCAAAAATGACAATTATAATGATGCATGACATGTTAATTAATTGAATGGGTCTAACATACAATTTATATGACATGTTACTAATTTATGTATGTACACATTTATTACCAAAATAAATAAATAAATAACTAAAAAAATAATTAATCAATTTCATGAAATCAATAAATTCATTAATCACAATTAATTATAATTCAATAAATCTTCAAAATATTAATCAAATAAAAATTAATTGAATTGTTCCCATTTGAAAAAAAAAATCTTCTCTTTTTAGAAATTTTTTTACCAAAAAGATATTTACTTGCACAAAAATATATTATTTATTAAAGAATTAAAGATACAAATCCAAAATAAATAATTTTTTTTAATTGTCTCACGTATATAAATATATATTGTTCCCAAAAGAAATACTGCTGCCACTTTATTAATCTCATCTTAAAATATATAGATAATTTTATACACATATATTTATATAATATATAATGATTCCTAAAAAAACATTTACCACAAAAAAAATTGCGCATATATATATATAAATATATATAACTTAAGAAAAATAATCCCCCAAAAAAATTATTTTTGTACAATTTTCAAATTTTTTTTCTTGTAAAGAGTTTATGAGTTTTATACAATTAAATAAAACACACATAAATGATCATAAACATACAAAAATCATGAACTATATTCTTTTAGCATCACACATACATAAAACTTAAACATGCAAACAATTATGCTACCATCCAATTAATCTATCTAACATGTCAAAAAATCACATACATGTATATAAACATATAAACTAGCAACTATTGGCTCTGAAGTCAGTTGTAGGATCTCATTTATATAAATATATATGCATGTTCCCTATTGCACAAGATAACATACAATAGAAAACATAAATACATGCATAGAACTGATTTTCATATAGAAATTCGTAAATAGAACAATAAAATCATTAGAGTACTTATAAGATGTGTAGTGGAACAATGACTACACCATTTGGATTCCCTAGCCTTTTGTCATTGTTGAATGCTATGTATTGCAAAGAATCCAAACTGCTTTGAAACAATACTACAATCTTCCAAATCTTTATCTAAAACAACTTAATGTTTGTGTGGGCAAGTCTCAACACATGAGAAGAGAATTCCTAGATAGAAAACTAAGAGAGAGTGGGCGACTAGGTATAGAATATTAGTAGTGAATTTTTACCTTGTCAAATTCATCTGACCTAATACATTCTATAACACTAGTATATATATACAATTAGCTAGGACATAAAATAGGGTTTAGTTACCCATTTTATTTAGTTATTTAATAATTATAATTAATTAAATACTAATCAAAATTAACCAATTATAGTTTTGACATTTATTTAATTGATTTTATTAATATTAATATCAATTTTTCAATATTAACAAAATTATCCCAATTGGCTATAATACTCTCTTTTTGAGACTTTGCAATAAATACCACAAAGTTTCTTCTATTTCTTTTCTCACAAAATATCAATAAATAATTTAACATTATTTATTTTTATTGACCTAGTCAATATGATTTTTTATAATTAATAATTAAATTAATTATTCAAAACTACTAGGTTCATTTTGATAAGAGATGAGATAGGGATCATGGATCCATGAACTCAAGCTCCAATAAGTTACCGTGAGTTTATTAATAACAAATAATCTCACTACCTTATTAATTCTTCGTGACTCCACTATAGACTTAGAATTGCACTCTTGAATTCATAGAACGTTTTACACCAAATGTAAATATGTTATCAATTGTTATAACCATAACCATCATTCAATCCTCTATAGACGATCTACTAATGAAACTGGTACAAATTACTGTTTTACCCCCATTGGTATTTTATCATTAACTTCCACTAAGTTCCTTATAAATGATATTTCCGTAAATTTAATTAAAGAAATGAATACTCTATCATTTAACACTTGAACCAAGCTATAAGGAAATCATTATTTCACTTCTTAAACAGAAGCTATAGATTTCATATCTATGATAAATACTCTCACTCAATTATACTACTGAATCTCCAATATGTAAGTATGAGCTAGTCCGTAGGGTAAGCTGGTAACGAACAATTCAAAAGACTTGAATAATACAATTAGTAGAATATTAATCACTCGTAATTAAGATTGAATTGACCTATGGTCAACGTTGTGATATGATTAGATTAGATAATAACGATGCTTACTTATCTTGTCAATAATCATTATCGGTCTAGTCCAATGTAACAAAACACATTTGATCTTATCTACTTGGTCAATGTCCTAGATATGACATTACACCAGATGTGTAAGTAGATCTTATTGTAGATTACCCAATCAATAAAAATCTAGTATACTTATTTAATCTTAGGACAAAATAGTTTTGAACATATAATTACAATTATAATCCACTGTGACCGAGTCACTATAATTATAACTATACATATGTTCGAGATTTTGTAAATGTTTGTATTAATAATAATTAATCATGTAATAAAATATGTAAACAACACAATTTGATCGAACAAAATGATTTCTACTACTTTACTAATAATGAATGAATTACATAAAAAATGTGGTTTTATAAAGGCATAAAATCCAACACTATGTACTTTGAATCAATTTTATTTTCCTACTTAAGCTTTATTTTTGTTTCTAGCTACTTGTGGATATCAATATAAACTCTCTTTATTGAGTATGTGTGGGGTTCTTCTCTTTTTGATTTATTTTGGCATTATAATTTGTTTTATTATTTTAATTGAGAAAACATCTTTCATTAACTAAATTAATGTCCATGCATTGAAAAAGTTGTAGTTTAAAGTAGACCATTTTTCTGTTAATTCTACTAGAACATTACAATTCCTAAACACATAAAATAACCAAATATAGGTGAAACTAGGAATCAAGTCAAAGCATTTGTAAAAGACTATTGCTCTCCCAATATCCATGTTAATTCCATCTGAAAGCAAGAAACAGCTTAATACAATATTTAAACACCATACCATTATCCAGGTCTTTTTTTCTTTAACCAATGCCATCTCTAATACAGAGTCCGACATGCGAGTTTTTCTCCTTTAGCTCATTGCAAAGAAAATGATTATAAAATAATATACATATTTAATCAATAATATATTGAAGAATTTAGATATCTTTATTAAATAGATTAACTTTATCTCAACATTGACCACATAGTTAGCAAAACAGATTTTAGTGGCAATGCCCAATACTTTCGCTGAAATATTTTTAAGCACAACAACAAGCCTCATGCCACTATCAATCCATGTTGCACTAATAAACATTATATCATTACACCTAGTGTCACCTTCCAAATCCATAATGTGCAACCTTGATTTTCCTGAGTTCACACTTCCATAAAATCTTAGTGGTAATATCTCATGGAATTCTCTTCGGCTCCTGCCATCACTCGACTCCCAATGATTTTCGAAGAACATTCCCCTAACTTTTTGCGACAACCCATATTTTTTCCAAAACACAAGCCTTAAAGCATATATTCTCATCACATTGACGAGGGTTAAACTTACCTAATAATCATTCCCACAAACTCTTGAATAGTAGGCCAGCACGTGATGGCCATTTAAAATAAAACTAAATGATTTCTAGCCAAATTATAATCTTGAGAAGGGGTAATACTGTCTCAGAACCAGAAATTCCTTGAAGTCGGAATGGAATTTCTAGCCACATGCTATTAGAGTTCAGTTTATGGTTAATTAGTTAGGCTTGGTTTGTTAGCTTTCTTGGTTTTTACCAATTCTGATTCCTTTTAGTTAGTATTGTTATCATTGACTTGGACCTTACTCAGCCTTTATTTAAGCTGATTTGGTCCCCTGTTTTCCTAACTTTTGCATACTTTTTGACTCAATAATAAGTCTTCTTACTCTAATACGGTATCAGTGACCATCTGATTTTTTTTCCCTTGTTTCCATGGCATGAATAAGAGCTACAGGTCGTCGAAGTACAAGCCCCGTTCCTCCTCTTCCGGAGCCTTCAACGGCTGCTACTGATTCTTCTCTTCCGAATCCTGATGCTCCTCCTCAAGAACCCCCAATTTCTAGGGTTCCGAGTTCTCCCATCCATGCCTCGAACCGTTTCTCCTCTTTCCCTGTTCTTGATCGACCTACCCATGAAGATGGTAGTAGTCCCTACTTCTTGAGCACAGGAGATCACCCGGAACTTGTTCTTGCCTCTCCTCCCCTCACCGACAAGAATTTTCAACAATGGAGAAGGGATTTCAAGATTTCCATTCGGGCTAACAACAAGCTCCCTTTCCTCAACGGATCTCTCCCTCAACCAGCTGAAGATGATCCTCTTCTCAATCAATGGCTTCGCTGCAACCACATGGTAATGTCTTGGATACTTCACTCTGTTTCCCCTGACATCAAAAGTAGTATTCTATTCTTGGACAGTGCTGCGGCTATGTGGAATGAACTAAACAGCAGGTTTGATCAAGGCAATGGACCTAAGATCTTTGATCTTCGAACCTCTCTCATCAGCCTTCATCAAGGTGATGACTCTGTAAGTTCCTACTTCACCAAACTCAAAGCTATATGGGATGGGATTACTGATTTACGTCCTAGACTTCCATGTACTTGTGCTGCTTCTGCTAATACTCTTGATTTTCTTAACCAAGAACATGTTCTTCAATTTCTCACTGGTTTGAATGAATCTTTTCATGCTGGAAGAGCCCAAATATTATTGATATATCCATTCCCCTCTCTTTCAAAAGTGTTTTCCATGATCATTCAAGAAGAAAATCAAAGAAGACTTCGGCCATCTCACAACACCACATTCATTGCTGCTGTCCCTCCATCTGTTCCACCTTCTACCTCTCGCACCAAGAAAATGCGTCCCACCTGTTCTCATTGTCTCAAACCATGGCACCTCAAGGAGAAATGTTTTTTCCTTCATGGATTTCCCCCGGGTTATGGTGATAGACGTAAATCTGATTCTGTGAAGACTAATCAAGTTTCTGTCTCCACTTCTTCACCAAGTGCACCCATCATTCCACCATCTCAATTGGAACTCAGCCAGCAACTTATTGCTCTGTTAAGTAAACAACTGCATCATACCTCTTCCCCAAGTGATACTCTTCCTCAAGTATCCAATATCACTGGTAAAATTGTATCTTTTCCTTCTTTTTTTTGGATAGTAGATAGTGGTGCCACACATCATGTTTGCCACTCTATCAATTTTTTTATCTCTTTTACCAATAACATTCTTGATAAATATGTTACTTTACCTAATGGCCATAAGATTTTTATACATAAATCTGGTACTGTTCGTGTAAACAAAGACATATTATTAACTGATGTTCTTTACATCCCTGAATTTCGGTTCAATCTTTTTTCTATATCTGCCTATCTTCACAACAGTCCTAACACTATTCTCTTTGATCATAATGACCGTTTTCTTCAAGGTCCTCAGCTGACTTCAAAGATTGGGATTGCTAAGAAAATAGGCAACCTATTCTTCATTCAGCAAGATCAGTCCTTATTACATTCGGGTTCTACCAATTCTTCTCTTTCACATATACCTACTGATGTACTTAATAATACTTTTAACACCACATGTAATAATTTGAACCAATGGCACTTTCGCCTTGGTCATCCTTCTGTACAAGTTTCAAAAGCTATCAATAAAAATTTACAATTTTCAGATGCTTCTCCAGATACTGTGTGTTCAATTTGTCATCTTGCTAAACAAAAAAGATTACCTTTCAATCCTCAAAATAATATGGCTGCCTCTCCTTTTGATTTAATTCACTTAGAAATTTGGGGTGCATTCCATATCATGAGTTTAGAAGGGTACAAATATTTTATGACTATTGTTGATGACCACACAAGATATACTTGGGTTTACATGCTTAAGACTAAATCTGAAGTTCAAACCATTATACCTCAATTTTTTAACCTTGTTGCCACTCAATTTTTGGCTTCTATTAAAGGTATTCGGACTGATAATGCAAAAGAGTTTAATCTTTCTACATTTTATGCATCTAAAGGCATTGTTCATTATCACTCATGTGTCGAAAGACCTCAACAAAACTCTGTTGTTGAAAGAAAACATCAACACATTTTAAATGTTGCACGTGCTCTTTTATTTCAATCTCAGTTATCTCTTACTTATTAGTCATATATTATCAATACAGCAGTTTATCTCATCAATAGAACCCCTTCTATGCTTCTCAAAAAGAAAACATCATTTGAATTACTTCATAATAAACTTCCTTGTTATGATCATCTTCGTGTGTTTGGCTGCCTTGCCTTTGCCTCTACTTTAGATAGTAAACGACATAAATTTTCTTCAAGTTCCAAACCTTGCATCTTCATTGGTTACCCTCCCGGAACGAAAGCATATACTCTTCTTGACATAGAAAGCCATCAGATTTTTCATTCTCGGGATGTAATTTTTCATGAGCATATTTTTCCATTTAAAAATAATCTATCTCATCATAACATTGATTCTTTGTTCTCTCAATCCATGTTGCCCAATGCAGGGACTAACTCTTCTTTACAGTCTATTTCTTCTCAATCTGAAGCTTCACATCAGCAGCAAGATTCTCATATTTCATCACCTATTCCTCATTCGTCTACTTCTGGACGTGTTCTATCACGCCCAAAATATCTTGATGATTATGTTTGTAATCTAACTACCTCTACTGCACATCCCTTACATGATTTTTTGTCTTATGATAGGCTTAATGAATCTTTTTGGGCTGCCATTCTTGCTGCCAATACTATTATGGAGCCCACTAGCTACAAACTTGCCTCTGTCATACCTGAATGGCAGCAAGCGATGGCTGCAGAACTCAAGGCTTTAGAAGATAACAACACATGGACAATAGTTTCTCTTCCTCCTGGATGTCACACCATAGGCAGCAAGTGGATATACAAAGTAAAATATCAAGCCAATGGCTCCATTGACAAGTATAAAGCTAGATTAGTGGCCAAAGGCTACACCCAAAAACAAGGTATTGATTACATTGACACATTTTCCCCTGTTGCAAAATTTAATACCCTCAAATTATTACATGCTCTTGCTGCAATAAAAAAATGGTCATTATCTCAGTTAGACATTAACAATGCCTTCCTTCATGGAGACTTAAATGAAAATGTCTACATGAAACTACCAAAGGGTTATCAACCCAAAATACCTCTACCAAACAATGTTGTTTGTAAATTAACCAAGAGTCTATATGGCTTAAAACAAGCCTCAAGACAATGGTACACAAAACTCAGCACATACCTTATTTCAAATGGTTTTAAACAATCATATTCTGACAACTCTTTGTTCATCAAGAGTACTTATAACACCTTCATTGCTATATTAATTTATGTTGATGATATAGTTATTGCTTCTAACAATGACTCTGCTGTTTCCTTGTTTAAACAACAACTAAACTCAGTTTTTCAGTTAAAGGACCTTGGTCCTTTACGTTTCTTTTTGGGACTAGAAATTGGGCGCTCAAATAGTGGTATTTCTGTATCTCAGCGCCCTTTTACTTTGCAACTCTTAAATGACACAGGTTATATGGGCACCAAAGTCTCCTCCTCTCCTATGGAGCCAAATATTAAACTCAGTAAGGATGAAGGTCCTCTCTTATCTGATCCTACAGCTTTTAGATGTCTTATTAGTAAATTAATTTACTTAACCATAACTCGTCCTGACCTCTCCTTTGCTGTGAATCATTTAAGTCAATTTTTATCTTCTCCTAGAATGCCTCACATGCAAGCTGCCCATCGTATCCTTCAATACTTAAAGGGTACCTCGGGCCAAGGACTTTTTTTCACTCTTCTTCTACACCCCACTTAAGTGCTCATGCTCAATCTAATTATACTTCAAATTTCAGTCTTAAAATTTTTTCAGATTCCGATTGGGGATCTTGTCTTGATACTCGTCGCTCAGTTTCAGGCTACTGCATATTCCTTGGCCAATCTCTCATTTCATGGAAGTCCAAAAAGCAAACCACTGTGTCCCGCTCTTCTGCTGAAGCTGAGTACCGTGCTACGGCCAATGCTACTTGTGAAGTAACGTGGTTGATTGCCTTACTCAAAGACTTCCAAGTCATTCACAACAATCCAGCTATCTTATATTGTGACAGTACCGCTGCAATCCATATATCAGAAAATCCTGTTTTTCATGAGAGAACAAAGCACATCGACATAGACTGTCACATTGTCCGCGACAAAATTCAAGAAGGCTGCATCAAACTCATTCATGTCCCTACAAAGAACAATTTAGCTGACTTGCTCACTAAACCTTTATTTCCGGCTCATTTTAAGGACTTAATATCCAAGATGAAAGTTAAAAACTTGTACATTTCATCTTGAGGGGGTCTATTAGAGTTCAGTTTATGGTTAATTAGTTAGGCTTGGTTTGTTAGCTTTCTTGGTTTTTGCCAATTCTGATTCCTTTTAGTTAGTCTTGTTATCATTGACTTGGACCTTACTCAGCCTTTATTTAAGCTGATTTGGTCCCCTGTTTTCCTAACTTTTGCATACTTTTTGACTCAATAATAAGTCTTACATGCCAACAAATAAGCTTGCGGTTTTGTGAACAACCGCTTTCTTAATTGGTTTTGGAGAATTGAATCTATGTCTTTGATTCTTCCAATAATCGTTATTCATAGAAAACTCACTATTTACATAATTAATCCTTCAACACTAGTCTATATACTTACGGGGATGGCAAAGACTTAATTCGAAGAATTGCATCATCTATATAAGGTGGAAACTCATGACGAGTAAGTACTTCATTTCAGGGTACCTACAAAAATCAAATAGCTAACAAAAACAAGTTAGTTAATCACCAATTGAGGATTGATGGCAACTTTTAAGGTAATCTTTTAAGGATATTGGCGGCAAAAGTACACATTATTTTAAAAAATTTATGATTAAGCACCCAATCTTTTTTTTGTTGGGAAAAATATCCAATATCTATGTAACGCCCTAATTTCTCATAAATTATCAAGAACACAGCGTTTGATCATAATCATAAACATTGCTCTTTAATTTTACAAAAAGAAAATGTTTTTAACATATTAAAATGAGCAACATTAAATAAAGCTTTAAAAGAAAATACTATTTAATAAAATAAATAGGACTGCTTGATCTTCCTCGACTATTGGTCCCCACGAGTACATCACGAAGCTTCTAGGTCCCACTTTCCATCGACATTTCTATCTTTAATTGCCTGAAACAACAACATCATAAGGGGTGAGCTTCTAAGCCCAGTAAGAAAAATACAAACAAGAGTCAGTCATATAATCATATAATCAAACATATCATAAATTTCACAAGAGTCATTACAAAACTTATTTATACTCATCATACCACATCATAAAACCCTAGGTCATATGATAGCCTAAGTCATAATCATAAATCATAATCTAAATCATAGTTCATAGTCATAAGTCATAAGTCATAATCGTAATTATGGGTCATAGGTCAAATAACAAGTCAGATATAATAAAAAGATAAGTGCTTATACAGGGGTGGCAATTAAGCCTCGGACATAAGTCTATCATACACCGGACATCAACTTAGAATCGTCATAAAATTTTGGCAACCGAGCCTATCGGACATAAGTCTGTCATACATCATTGGGCACCTTAGGTCCAGACACACTTACCCCTTTATTGTACCTGAAATGTTAGGTCATACCAAACAGAAATTAGGTCATAAACTAAACTACCTAATTTTCCTTACCAAATCCGGGATATTGAAGACAAGTGCGCGATCGGAAACTCCTAAAACCAAACATAAAGAAACCATAAGTCTTCTAGAGAAAAGAAGATGAAGAGAATATCTAACAATCGGAATAAAGACTTACCAAGAAAACCTTAAGTTTCAAAGAAATCGAACACCTACCCAAAAGTCATTATAACGAGTTAGGTTTTGAAATAAAAAAAAGAATAAGAAGAATGGAAATGGACTAAACCTGAAGATTAAGAATACCTTAGATAGCTTAAAGCTTCGATCTATACCTCAAACATGGAAATCACACAAAAGCTTACTTCCCAAGTGTTTAGAAAAGCTTTATATTTGAAAGCTTTAACCCAAAAACCCTAGTGTTTCTCTCTAGAACGAAAATAGTAGCTTGAAGGGTCTTTAAAATGTTTGAAATATGATGAAAATGGCTGAGTGAAGGGTTCTATTTATAGAGTTCAAGGAGTGAAACTAACTCCCATTTCAATGAATAAATAAATGATTAAAAATAATTTTTCGCTCAACAGATACCCAAAACTCTGTCAAAAACGTTCAGGAACAAGTCCAAGTTGTTGAGGGCTGTTTCTAGCTTTGGATTTCACGAAATTTCAAAAATGGCCACTGGAGCCAATATATCGCCTGCACCATAATCCCGAGGGTCTGTGGTTTCATTCATGCAAAGTCAACGTGTTTTTCCATAAAAGCATAGACGATATATCAGCTCCTATAGCTGCGATATATTGGCTTACGCTGATATACTAAACCATGTTTTTGCACATTTTAAGCACACTTAAAATTGTTTAAACTACTTTGACTGAGTAGTACGAGATCCTAGCATCTGAGGGAAGGTTCTAGACTTCCTAGACATATCCATGATTATTTTTATTCATCCAAAACCTTAAATCTTTAATAAACATACATGTGACAAATGTCACATTCTTAATTATTCTATCTAAACCTTAGGTTATAATAAATAATATTCCTAGGATTATCTTCATTGATCAAACTTTATGATAAAATTAATATTTCTAAACTATAGGCTAAACTTATAAAATACATAACTAGCTCTACGAGTTTCTAATTAAATCCCAGTTTTGAACCAATATCTACGAAAACTAAAATACTACAGCATAAGATAATACTATCTAACTAAGCAAAAATCTGAGGCGCTACAATTCTCCCCTACTTAAAATAATTTCGTCCTCAAAATTTACTTACCAAATATCTCGGGATATCACTCCCTCATATATTCCTCCAATTCCCATGTTGCCTCTATTTCTGTGCTATTGCTCCACAAGATTTTAACCATAGGGACACTTTTGGACCTTAACTCTTAAGTTCCTCGCTCTAGAATGCGTACTGGCCGTTCTTCATAACTGAAATCTTGTTTAACTCCAGAGCCTTGTAATCGAGCACATGGGATGGATCTGATATGTATTTTCTCAACATCGATACATGAAAAATGTTATGCATTTAAGCTAATGATGGCGGTAAAACCAACCGATATGCTACATGCCCTACTTTGTCCAATATCTCAGAAGGACCAATAAACCTCGGGCTTAACTTTCATTTCTTTCTGAAACGCATAATCCCCTTCATCGGAGAAACTTTGAGAAAGAATTGATCACCTACTGAAAACTCAACAGTTTGCCTCTTAGCGTTGGCATAGCTTTTCTGGTGACTTTGAGCGACAACCATTCGTTGTCTTATCTTTTCTATCGCCTCAGTTGCTTTTCTTACAACCTTGGGTCCTGCATATCTTCTTTCACCAACTTCGTTCCAATGAAGTGGTGATCGGCACTTCCGTCCATATAACATCTCATAAGGCGCCATGCCTATCGTCGCTTGATAATTGTTGTTGTAAGAGAATTCTATTAATGGAAGATACTTGCTCCATGATCCTGAGAAGTCTAAAGCACATGCCCTCAACATATCTTCTAATATTTGTATGGTGCATTCTGACTGACCATCAATTTGAGGGTGAAATACCATACTTAGTTTTAACTTAGTACCCATTTCTCGCTGTAGACCTTCCCAGAACTTTGATGTGAAAATCGATCCTCTGTTAGAGACTATCATCTTTGGAACTCCATGTAGTCTCACTATCTCCGCCACGTAAAGCTCTGCGTACTGCTCATCATTATAAATTGTTCTTACTGGCAAGAAGTGAGCAGACTTTGTGAGTCTTTCTACTATCACCCAAACAGCATCATGCTGCTTGGTGGTCCTTGGTAATCCCGTCACGAAGTCCATCGCTATATCTTCCCATTTCTATTCAGGAATTTCTAACAGTTTGCAATGTTCCAATGGGTCTCTCATGTTCGGCCTTAACTTGTTGACATGTAAGGCATTTTGCTACAAATTCTGCTATGTCTTTCTTCATTCCTGGCCACCAGTACATTGTCTTGACATCGTGGTACATCTTGTTCGATCCCAGGTGAAGTGAATATGGAGTAGTGTGCACTTCCTTCATAATACTTTCTCTTAATTCACCACTTTCTGGCACACATACGCGATTCCTATATCGTAGCATGCCTTCTTTTGTCAAGGAGAAATCAGCATTCTCTGAGCTTTGTAGTGCTGCCTTCATCTTAAGAAGAAACTCATCCTCTTGTTGTTTCTCCTTTATTTCCTCCATTAGTGTTTACTTGATCGTGAGGTCAGCTAGTTGTCCAGTTATTAACTCAATTCCGGACTTCTTAATATCATCCTGTAAGTGTTGAGCTATCCCCTTAAGTGTAGATATGCTCCCATAACTTCGCCTACTAAGTGCGTCTGCCACGACATTAGCCTTTCCCGGATGATACAAGATCTCACAATCATAGTCCTTTACTAACTCCAGCCACCTCTATTGCCTCATATTGAGCTCCTTCTGCGTAAGGAAGTGCTTTAGACTTTTGTGGTCTGTATAGATTTCACACTTTTCTCCATACAGATGATGTCTCCAAATCTTTAGAGCGAAAACCACCACTGCTAATTCTAGTTCATGGGTCGTGTACCACTGCTCATAATCCTTTAGCTGTCTCGAGGCATATGCGACCACTTTTTCGTCTTGCATCAAAACGCATCCAAGTCCCTGCTTCGACGCGTCGCAATATACTACAAACTTGCCCTTATCGTTTGGGACGCATAGAACTGGGGCAGATATGAGCTTTTCCTTTAATGTTTGGAAGCTTTCTTCGCACTTCTCCGTCCATAAAAATTTATGTTGCTTTCGTGTTAAATTTGTTAAGGGTGTAGTTATTTTGGAGAACCCTTCAACAAATCGTCTATAGTATCCTGCCAACCCCATAAAACTTCTCACCTACATGGCACTCTTGGGTTTGGGCCAGTCCTTCACTACTTCGATCTTGGCTGGGTCTACTTCTATGCCATTTTTAGACACAATGTGTCCTAGAAATGCCACCTTCTCTAGTCAGAATTCACATTTCTTAAACTTAGCGTATAATTGATGACTTTTGAGTCATCCCAACTTCAGTCGCAAGTCCTATTCATGCTCGAATTTCTTCCTTGAGTAGATCAATATGTCATCTATAAACACCACAATGAACTTATCCAGGTAGTCCTTAAATACTCGATTTATAAGATCCATGAACGCGGCTAGTGCATTCATTAAGCTAAAAGACATTACCAGGAACTTGTTCGGTCTATATCTGGTTCGAAAAGCCATCTTTGGGATATCTTCTTCTCGTACTCTTAGCCGATGATACCTTGACCATAAATCTATCTTTGAGAATATTGTAGATCCTTGTAGTTGTTCAAAAAGATCGTCTATTCGAGGCAAAGGGTATTTGTTCTTGATCATCACTTTATTTAGTTCTCGATAGTCGATGCACATCCTCATGCTCCCGTCCTTCTTTTTGATAAAAAACACTGGTGCTCCCTAAGGTGAATTGCTCAGTCGGATGAAACCCTTGTCTCATAGCTCCTACAGTTGTATCTTTAACTCCTTTAACTCGGTAGGCACTATTCTATAGGGAATTTTTGAGATTGGTGTTGTCTCTGGTTCCAATTCTATTTCAAACTCAATTTCCCTACTCGGAGGTGATCCCAGCAGATCTTCTAGAAACACCTCAGGAAATTCGCATACAATATGTATATCTTTTGGTTTGAGCTGCGTCTCTCGTGACTTATCCACCACACTTTCTAGAAATGCTTGGCAACCACTATTGATTAACTGTTGAGCTTTGAGAGTTGAGACTATCGATATGCAAGTTCGGGAAACTTCTCCTTTGAAGGTGAACTGTTCTTCGTCTTCTGTTTGAAAGTTGACTGTCTTACCTTTACAGTCTATCGTTGCCCCATGTTTTGCTAACCAGTTCATGCCTAATATTACATCATAACTTTAAGGTCTAACTCGATCAAATCTACTGATAATTCTCTTCCTTTGATTCTAACTACAACGCTACGCACCCCTATACTAGATAACATTCTTACCCCCGAGGGTAACTCCGTGACAAACTTATCTCTAAAAAGTTCACATGGTTTATCTAAGTTATCCGTCATATTCATAGAGAAAAAAGAATGCGTAGCTCCCGAATCGAATAAAACATTGCATAGTTTACCAGAGATAGTGACCTGGCCTATTACCACGGTATTACTAGTTTCTGCTTCACCTTTAGTAAGAGCGAAAACTCTGGTTGGCACAAGCTTGCTGTCTTTCTTTTGGTCCTTCAACTTTGGGCAATCCTTTTTAATACGCCCTTCTTTTCCACAATTGAAACAACCTTTCGTCTTATATCAGCATTCTTCTGGATGCTTTCTCTTAAAAATAGGGCATTGGGGATATTCCACGTAGGGCTTTTTATTCCCGTTACTTTATGATGCAGTCTTATTCTTCTTGTCGAATTTTTTATTTTGACCACTGTCATGTTTTCGTTTGTGGTCGTTCTATTCATTGTTATTCTTTTTGGCGTCCCTTCTGGCCGCACTTTCCTTCCAGATCTTTTCTTCCGCCTGCTCAGCTTCCAAGGCTACCTCTAATGTTTCTACATAAGTGGTTATTCCTTGAATCAACTTTACATCACGGACTATCATAGGTTTCAGTCCCTTCACGAATATTTGAATTCTAGCGTCTCGGTGGGTACCATGTCCGTCGCGAACTTAGCCAGCCTATCAAACTTCCTGGCATACTCTGTCACATTCGAATTCCCTTGAGTAAGCACGATGAATTCCTCCACCCTTCTAGCTAGAATCATATGTCTGTAATACTTCTTATTGAACACGTGGATAGTCCAATGTCATAATGTTCACATCTCGAGTTTGCCTCACTATATCCCACTAGATGCGGGCGTCTTTCTTTAGCAAGCTTGAAGTGATGAGACTCGATCTTTGTTTCCCAACCGCATGTGTTCTAAAATGGACTCAATTGATTGAATTAATTCTTCTGCTTCTATTGGATATGATCCACCATCAAAGTTCGACGATTGTTGCTTCCTGAAGTGTTCATACACTGCCTCATAGCAAGGTTCTGCCAACTCTAGTAATTGTGCTAAATGAATGAGTTGTTGCGCCACTTGTTGTTGTTGTCCTTGGTTTATTTGGAACTCTTCTTCTCTTCTTCTTAGCTCTGCCCTAAGACTGGAATTTTCTCTCTCCAAATTTTCTCGAGAAGCAGCAGCTGCTGGTTCTTCTGCTACATTGGGTGCTTCTGGCACTCCTGGGGCTGCTAGAAATTCTTCATATATGGGGGTGGCGGCTACTCCTCTTCCTCGCCCCCTTCCCCTTCCTCGACCTCTGCCTCGGCCTCTTCCATGGCCATTTAGTCTTTCAGATCTTCTTGGTTCTTGCTCCATGTGTCTTTTCTGTTTCCCCAAAAGAGAGATTTTTTTTGTAAAAGCTAAGACAAACAAAGCAAGTAAAGGTTATAACTTGGCCTATCGTATAACTGTCTATTAGGTCCATCTATCTATTAAAAACTACCCTATTACAATTAAGTCAAACTCGGGTAAATGAGCCTTAATAATTGAATCTTCCATGGAGGAGGGCTGGGTCCAGTATATCGTACCCACTACTAAGGCTCCCTAACTTCCACTTGAACCCAAAATATAGGAATTTTAACCCTTGGTTTATTAATGTTATTCGTTTAAACTAGACCAATCTAATAATGCAAAGTAAATGAGCCTTCACAAATGGACTAACCCATAAGAGAGGAATTTAAACTTTACATTTTAAATTGAATCCAAAATTCTTAACACTTACTAAACAATGAAACAAAAAATAAATAAATAAAAGCAAATAACATGTTTTATAAAAAAAATAATTAAAAACAAATGAAAATTTTCTAAAACATAACATAAAATAAAACTTAACGATGTGTTTCTATATCGTCTAATCCTCCACATCAGATCCTTCTTCTAGCATATCTTGAGTTGGTTCTAAGAAATACTCTCTCTAACTCATTCTCATACTCAGGGTCTGGTATTCATCTTATATCTTTAACTTTTCTCACCATACTTAAGTCCATTGAGCTAATTTATGAAAATAACACAAGAAAGACATTACAAACATATTTCGAAAACAATGTGTATACTTACTTGGTAGCGAGTTTATCCTTTGTAGTTGTCGTGTGTATTTTGTGGGAACATTTAAGACCAATATAGTCGTGGCTCTGATACCACATGTAACGCCCTAATTTCTCATAAATTATCAAGAACGCATCATTGGACCATAATCATAAACATTGCTCTTTTATTGAATGAAAACTTAAAAATAAGTATATGGATCCATGGTTTTACAAAAAAAAAACAACTAATTGTCTTTAGCATATTAAAATGAGCAACATTAAAGAAAACTTTAAAATAAAACATTCTTTAATAAAAATAAATAGGCCCCCTTGATCTTCCTCGACTATATGGTCCCCACAAGTACATCACGAAGCTCCTAGATCCCACTCGCCACCGGCCTTTCTATCTTTAATTGCCTGAAACAAAAACATCATAAATGGGTGAGCTTCTAAGTCCAGTAAGGAAAATACAAACAAGAGTTAGTCATATAATCAAACATATCATAAATTTCACAAGAGTCATTACAAAACTTATTTATACTAATCATACCACATCATAAAACCCTAGGTCATATGATAGCCTAAGTCATAATCATAAATCATAATCTAAATCATATTTCATAGTCATAAGATAGGTCATAAGCCATAATCGTAACTATGGGTCATAGGTCATAATAACAAGTCAAATATAATAAAAAGATAAGTGCTTATACAGGGGTGGAAATTAAGCCTCGGACATAAGTCTGTCATACACCGGACATCAACTTAGGTCCGTCATAAATTTTGGCAACTGAGCCTACCGAACATAAGCCTATCATACATCATTGGACACCTTAGGTCCAGACACACTTACCCCTTTATTGTACCTGAAATGTTAGGTCATACAAAACATAAACTAGGTCATAAACTAAACTACCTAATTTTCCTTACCAAATCTGGGATATTGAAGACAAGTGCGAGATCAGAAACTCCTAAACCAAACAAAAAGAAACCATAAGTCTTCTAGAGAAAAGAAGATGAAGAGAAGATCTAACCATCAGAATAAAGAATTACTAAGAAAACCTTACGTTTCAAAGAAATCGAACACCTAACCAAAAGTCATTATAACGAGTTAGGTTTTGAAATAAAAAGAAAGAATAAGAAGAATGGAAATGGACTAAACCTGAAGATTAAGAGTACCTTAGATAGCTTAGAGCTTTGATCTATACCTCAAACACTGAAATCACACAAAAGCTTACTTCCTGTAACGCCCTGGTTACTTCAAGATCGTTACTATGAACTTTAAACCATGCTTAACTCGCTAAACGAGTCATTTGGATATAAACGTGCTTCTAGATGTTATTAATAGGCTAAGGTGAAAAATTCAATCAAAAGGAAAGAATATATTTATTTAAAACATAAAACTGTACATGGGCCCATAAAAGCGTTTATAAGTTATTTACAATTCAAAATGGTCATTACAGTGTAAAAATTACAACCTGCCGACCTAAGCGGCAAAATGTAGGGTTAACCCCTAGTTCCCCTGAGAAACACCTTGGTCGTGGTGGTCAAGCGCACTACAAGAAAAAATGCTTTTAATAACACCGAAAATGCGTTATCAAAACATACGATAACACTTTTTGATGTGTTAAGACCGACTATGTTATCGTAGGTCAGGGTACTTTACATAACATTTTATCATTGTTAGACATATGTGTTATTATACTGTCAACGATAACACACTTTCTGTGTTATTTTAATAAATAGATAAGTGTTTAATTATATTATTTATAGTCGATTATATAACACATTTTTTGTGTTATACTACACTTTAGTATAACACATTATTTGTGTTATATAATGAAGTTTGCATAACAAAATTCTTTACTTATAAAACGTGTTATTGTAATAGATATTATAACACATTTTTCGTATTATTTTAATATTTAGATAAGTTTAAATTCTCATTATATATTCATTTATATAACACTAATTTATTCTATTATATTTTAATTTTTTTATATAATTAAAATTAGCTTTCTAATATATACTAGCATCATCAAATGAACTTGATTTTCAAATAACAAACAGTAAAAACATTCAACATTATATTAACAATCCACAAATTAGTTTAAAGCATTCAACACTGTCATCAACAACAAAATGTTCTTAAAGTTTTCCACATTCAGGGAAACCAACAACTTCTCTATACATGAAAATAATACTTGGAAATAGCCCTGTTATAACAAACCAAAATATACCAACTTAGTAGTTATTCTTCTTCTGCTTCTTAACATTAATGAAAAGAAAACTAAAATACTAAGAAGAAGAAAAAAACTCAAAGTTTCATTTGTTCCTACTTTCCCTTGGTGTTCTCTAGTTTTCGCCACAATGGGAAGCTCGGCTACCTCACGACCAAATATCCTAAGAAAACCAGCTGATACAACAATAGACCCGTGTGGATGGATGCATTTGCAGAAGAAAGGTATTATACTCGTATCAATAACCAATTAAAGAAAGAACATTAACATAACATATTGCCCAATATAATATTAGAAAAGGCGTAGTACCTCACAGTTAAAACTACACAGTACATTCCTCCAAACTCTTGACCAGAAATGTTTCTTCTGCAAATTTCCAAAGCAAAAGACATCATAAATTAAGATTCTTTGCTTGCCAATATATTATCACATAAATCACAAACTAATAGGCTAACTTTGCTTACCCATACACCATAACTGGAATCAAATCACGACCAGATCTTGCTATAATAGGATCAAAACACTCCTGTGCATTACAAATCAGAAAATTAGATGCTATTTGTGAGAGCCTATGGAAATTACAGAAACTCATGACACATACACCATATTTTTCTCCCCCAAAAATTAATCCCCGCTGTCTAAATGGGTAATGTCGTAAATATGTAAAAAGGATAAGTTAAACAAAAAAAATACACATCTAATCAACACTTAAATTGATAACTCCAACAAACATTCAGGAAAAAAAGAAGAAGAAAGCAGAAATTGCTGCCAAATTCAATTAAAAAATAGTATCTTATTTTTTAATAAACTATTTTCAATCAATATATGTATATATTTAAATATATGTGTGTGTGTGTGTAAGCTTGAAATATAATTATATATGTGGTGGAGAGCTCTCAAGAGCCATAAAAACCACATAAGATGACCACAAGCAACTATTGCAGCTTTTATATGTTGAAAGGTTAAAATATAGACAGAATAATGATGTTATACCACTCAGATTGGAAGACCAACAAAGTTAAACTCTAGAACTAGTGCTAATGGTGCTGCAGAAGTCTTTCCTCTAGTGTGGTTATATTTACACACTTTTCCAAATTTACATCCCCCTGACCTCAAATAATACTGCAAGAAGCTCAAGATTTTATAGCACCATAAATCTATTATTAGTCCAAAAAACACATTGCAGTCAAATATGTGGTATTAAAAGAGAGTAAAAAAATCTCCTGAAATCTTATAATATATAACTTTTAGTAGAGTACATCACGAGTAGAAGAATGGACTTAGTCTGAGAGCATGAGGGAAATAGTAAAAAAAAAGAATCAGAATTTTCTAGAAAAATCTCTATTTCTCTTCTGAACTATAAGTGCTATAATAATGACTCAAAATCTCTATTTCCTAAACTACTATCTAGCTCTAGAAGACAAACAAGCTTAAACAAAAACCCCATGTGGCAGCAAGGTCTAGAGACTAGCTTAAACTAAAACTCTCCAGGCCATTTCTTTTTTTTTTTCTTCAGAATTTTCACTTAAATGTAGTCAAAGCTCAAGGGCCTCCAAACATAAGGAATATCACCACAAATAGAATATAGATTAATATGAGGAAAGCATCGAAGGATTTAAACAAAAATTGGGTCACGGCTTGATTATCACAATTTCCAAGTCCGAGAGCTAAAACTAAGAAACAAGCAAAACAAAAGCCCAAAGCTGGAGGTCAGCCAAAGCCACATTCAAGATGCTAAGATATATTAGAGCTTTGTTTTGTTTGAAGAAAAACAAGCACTTTCAACTTACAAGCATCTTAAATCTAGGCTTCCTTGGCAATATTTTTATCATATAAAGTATATTTCAGCCACTAGTTAAACCTCTATTTCGAAAATGCTAAATGTGATTGAGGCTAAATGTGTTACAGTTGAGAACAACAACAAAAGGCTAGCTACTATAAATTGGAAATGAAAACGCTACCAGCAAGAACCAGCCCACTGTGGCATTGTGATTATTTCACGTTGAGCAGGTTTTCCAGATAAAGGATCTGTGGTTTTAACCTGAAAATAAGTGATAGAAGTCAAGGGATTTGAATTCTGAAGGCACTCAGAAAAACTAATAGCCTAAACATAGAAATACAATCGGTCTACTCAAATTCACAATGCACAAATCTAAGCCTAAAGAAAACCAGTCCTCATTCTTTTAATTTAAGTTAATTTTGGTTAGAACTTAGATGACAAAGGATCAAATCTATTGAGCAAAAAGAGAGCAATATTTAAAAATAAAAAATAAAAAATTGCTATGTCAAAAGCCATTGTCTCTACCATTAAACAAAGTACTTTGAAAGACTATCATTGATATCCTAAAAGATTTACATAATCAAGGTGGCAGCTTCACACTAACACATATATGAAAAAAAATATAATATATTCGGTTGGTCTCTAAGTAGCGTCCACTTCAATGACAAAGACAAAGACAAATCACAAGATAATATATAGACACAAATGAGAATCAATTTCTAAGATATTTGATTATTGATCCATATAGATAATCAATACCAATTAGTTTTATGAGGATTGACCTTAAATTAAACCACATAAAAGAGTTTCAAAGAAATAGAAGGATCAACACTAATGTTTAAACATAAAACAAGAGAAACATATCCCGTTTTCATCTGCATAGGGAAAATAAACAGAAGTTAAATTAAGCAGGCATCCAGAAAACGTGTGTGTTGAATAAATGTAAAGTAAGTATAGACTTGGAAATGTTTATCACATTAAATAGAAATAAAAAAGAGGAAAAATGAATAAAATGTGTGTTGCATATCTAAAACCAGAAAACAAAATTGAATTGAACTTACTTTCAAGCTCTCTAAAATAAAACAACAGAAGAAAGAATACTGATTTCTCTTTTTTTTCTTTCTCCCTATCTCTCTGTCACTCTAATTTATATGAGTTTATAAGTTTTAGATATTAAATAAAAGCAAGCAAGAAAAAGTTGAGTATATATATATTCATATATATTATAATACTTTTCCATTAGTCTTATGTTCATCTGTTGTTAAAAGTGGCTTTTGTTACAAGAAGAAGACTGAAAGGAACAAAGAATAAATTTAGACAAAAGAAGGAGGTTATATAATATTGAACAACAAATCCAAGAAAAAAGTTTTAACCAGTAGACACTTGAAACATATTTATTAAGTGCAGTACATATATAATTGATAAATTACTACCCGTTCATGTGAGATTTTGGTCCCAATGAGCCCAAGTGTGACAATTATTATGCCAATGATTGAACCAACTTCATTTCTCAGTGTCTCACAAAAATGCTGCCTTGCTTGCCTAAGTACATATAACAGAGAATACTATAATTTACACACGAAAAATAAGGCATTCTACAGTCCCAAACATTAAGCAAACTCTCATATAGATTAAAGACCAAACATATTGGTAAGAGTATCACATGCACCCAAACATTTTTCATGGACAGCTTCTCTGTTCTTATATCAGATAAAGAATAATAAAATGGTTTAAATTGAGGAAAATGGATTGACAATATATCAAGAACAAACTGAACAAAGTCTTCAAATGGCATCATAAAGATTACTAAAGGCTCACTGCTAGTTATGAAATGGAATAAAGTAAATGGATTGTATGTGTTAGATGGGTAAACTGTATCTATTGCTGAAGCTGATGCTATTAAAGTTCAAGAAAATGAGATGCAACTATGGCACCAAAGGATGGGTCATATAAGTGAACAAGGCTTGAGGGAACTACACAACCAGAGAATTATAGACAAGATAAAAACATGTGCATTACCATTTTGTCAGGCTTGTGTCTACGACAAACAACATAAAATCAAGTTTTCAATGGCAAAGCATAACACCAAGCAAATCTTGGAATATGTACATCAATATGCAAAATCAAAAACACATATGCAAAATCGAAAATTAATTTTGAAAACCACAAATTTTATAGATTCTATGAGATTCAAGCTGATAAATCTAACATCTTAAACTAATTACTTACCTGGCTTGCATTCAGATACATATAATTTCATGTAATATAAAGGTCATTCAAGGTAGCATCATAAGCCTATTAATGACCATGGTTCATCACTACAACCACTACTCACCTCAGACCATAATCCAAAAAATGTGAGAAATTTTAAAGTGCCAAGTTAACAAGCTGCCATGCTCTCAACTTGACATAAAAATAAGCTCACAAAAAATCACAATAAAATCCAAACTGCAAGCATTGCACACAACAAGCATAAGCATGATTCAAGTTAGATCTGAAAGAATAGAATCATTTTTTGATCAATAGATAATTGAGATAATTATATGCAACTAAATACTTGGTAACATTTATAGAGGGTTTAAGGTGATAAAAATAATTTCAAAGCAATTAATGATCCGGATTTAAGACATCTCTCACATTTAATAGCAGTGAGAATAGAAATTATTTAGTCAAAACTATGAAGAGAAGATAGCGTAAAAGTGAATTACAAGTCCAGGAGACTAGATGATTTCTTAAGAGAACACACAATGAGCACGTCCATTCCTATGAGGTGTTTATCAAAATTAATAGCTACTGAAATAAAATGCAATTTAAACGTTCTTCCACATACTTTATAACATAGTTTGCCTTGACCATATTAAAGTAGAGTAGAATCATTTTAGCCACTTTAGACAAAAAAAAAATCACCACATTCAACAACATACTATTAACACAACAAGAAATCAAGCAAGCATGGCACAAAAACTTGACTTAAGTCATATCATTATACATTATGAAGCAAACATCTAACCAGGTTGTAAGCAAAGACATGTCAACCAAATATTATGCTCAATGCAGTCTTACAAACATAAGAAAACTTTTTTGCATCATCTGAGTAGTGCCATTTTAATTTATAAATTATAATGACTATTCATGAGCATAGCAACAGAATATTAAACTCGCCCAAACTAAAAGGGATTAAAAAAGTGACATAAAGGAAACAGAATCCAAACTATAGACTACTTCTAATTCGAAAGCAACAACTAAACATAAATATATAAATGTAACATAGAAACTAAGTTGAATAAAAGTAAATAATTTTCCACTATGAAAACACACACCAACTCTTGCAAGATTTTCAACTGTACCTTGACCTATTAAAACAAAAAATATTGAAGGCCAAAACTGATCAAACATTGACCAATGCACAAAAGTGGTTTGAGTTTTTTATTCATCCATAAAAATCATAAAGTTATCCATCTATATCTATTGGCATCAAAACACTTTGTAATACTAGTTTTTGTCATCTTGTAGTTGTAACCATATACACCTAATATCAGACCTATCAAGAAAGAAAAAAAAGACCATAGATTCCTCACCTCTTGAACTAATCCTTGAGCTTTCATCAAATTTCCAAGACTAATGTGTGCATCAACCTGTAACATTAAGAAGAAATGTTATGTTCTATTCAAAGATTTTGTTAAATCATTGAATATCCAAGTGTCAAGAGTCAGAAAGAAATTCTACCAAACGTGGATTCAGTGCAAGAGCCTGGCGACAACATTGAGCTGCCTCGTTAAACTACCCTTTACGCATATATGCACTTGCTAAATTTGACCATGCATCAGCAAAATTTGGTCGGAGCTGCAAAATAAAACAATCAGTATAATATGGAAAAAATAATTCAATGAAAGAATATATATTTTTGCTCTTGAATACTTACCTTATCTCCAATAAATAAAGACAGTAAATAAAGAGAACAGACTAATGCAATATATAGGCAATAGAATACTTACCTTATCTCTAGTGCAAGCATTGGATCAATTGGATAGGCTATTGCATGGAAAGGTTGCACACTAGGAATAAGAGACATCTAATAGCAAAGATTGAGTGATTAAAAGTGGGATTAAGAGTGGAACCTGACTAGTAAAGTGGTAATTAGCATCAAATTAAACAACACTTTACCTTTATCTGTCTTCTCAGAATTCCTTCAACTTCAATAAACTTATTTTCACGATCATCCCAGTCGCAAACACACTGGATGTAGTGCACCAAAATTTTTTTTTTTAGATTATTTAAATTTTTGTGATTTATTTGATTTAAATGTTAAGTGTGATGAATTGTTTTTATTTAAGTGTTGTTATTTTATTTGGTTGATTATTTGTTTTATTTGATTGTGTGTTATTTTATTTAATTGTTAGAAATGTTTTGGTTAATTAATTTAATAAGTGAATAATTGTGTAACATGTTATTTTACTATTAGTGTTACATTTTAATTAAGTGTGACAATTGAGGTAATTATGTGAGCTATGGTGGAATGCACTAAGGTGCATGATAGATAGTAATGCACCCTAGTGATTTAGTGTGTGCTAGTGCATGGTAGCATGGTGCACATGTGTAGATTTTCTACACATTTTATGTTTCCTTATTTTAGATTTTATTTGGGTTAATTTATTTTTAAAAAAAAAAGAAAAAAAAAAGAAAAGGGAAATAGGGAGTTGGGCGTGTGACCTAGTGGGAAAGGAATAATTTCCTTAAGATGGTAAAAATCAAAAATTGAAGACCATAATCATTTGGGGATAGGCATGATCATATTTTTACTCCTTTATATCTTTTTAAAATAAAGAGAAATTAAGAAAAATAAAAGGGAAATGGAAACTTACCTTATTGTGTTAGGGGAGACTTTATGGGAGGATTTGTGATAAAGGGGCTATGAAAGGAGAGAAGAGCCATTGCTCTTGTGTGTGTGGCTACCGTGACCTAGAGAGAGAGAGAGAGAGTGGCGTGTAGAGAGAGAGAGAGAGAGAGAGGAAGAAAGAAAGAAAGGAAGAAGGAAGGAGAAGGTGAGGAGGAACCCCTCCTAGAGTATGTCTTCTTGTTTTCTCTTTTGCATAATCTCTTTATTTGATAATATGATATTGATTTGTGTTATTTTCTTGTGTGTGTTTGGGTTCTTCCTTCTCCTCATGGTGGCTTTCCCATAAAAATCCTAGGCTTGAAACAAGGGTGTGGAGTTTGGGTATTGATCTTTTGTGTTCTTGATTTTACAATCAAGAGAGGTAATGGCCTTTTCTTAGCCCTTATATTGTTTTTGGTGGGTTGTATATGAGGTTTTGTTAATGGTGCTAATGGTTGATTTTGGTAGGATTGATGTATAGGATTTGGATTTTGTGAGAGTATGATTTGTGTTTAAGGGTTGTGATGTTGATTTTGCTATGCATAAAAAAATTGTAATAATCTATGAATACTTGTATGGTGATTTCGGCCTAGGTACACCCAAGGGGTGTTCTTGATATGTTGTGTGATTTACAATATATTAGATCCATGTTTTAGGACCTATGTTATATGGGTAAGAGAATAAGTGGCAATCTTGATATCTTGATCATGAAATTTTGTTAGATGCATGTTATATTTTGAATGATTAAATTATAAGATGCATGAAATAATGATAGAAACATGTTAGGTTAATATAAGGCATATGTGAATATGGTGCTTATAAATTACTATATGTTATTTTATTGATAGTGTTTTGTTGGTTTTCATGGAATTGCAACAAATGGTTTTTAAAAGGATTCATGTGAATATGTTAGTGATATTAGAATCATGCATATTATAAGAGTATAATGAGATTTTAAGCATGTATGATTTTATGTAATTTTTGAGACAAAAGTTGAGTTTTATAAAGAAATAAGCTTGCTGTTTTTTTGTAAATAATTGGGTAAAAGTTGATAAAAAGATGAGTTGCATGCATAGATAATGTTCTTGATGAATATGTTAATTTTTTATGAAATTAAAAGAGGATTTTAAGTCTCATGTTATGATATTTTACTCAATTAATTTCCTACAGAATTTTTATTGAATTTTGAGAAAATATGGGTTTATAAAATTGAATATGGGGATTTTTAATGATAATAATAGTTGCTGGAATTTTGTAATAAAATATGAAGTAAGTTTCACTAAAAATGAATTTGAGTAATTTTTGGAATAAATTATTTTTCCTAAGTTATGGTAATATTGAAAAATGATATTTTAATGGTATAAATGCATATTTTGTTAAATAATGATTTTCTTTATTTTGATTGAGAAAAATATTTAGACTCTATTTATTTGTGATTTTTGAATAAAATAAACAGTGGCTGAAAGTTTGTTTTAAAAAGGTTAACAATTATTATTAAATTGTCACATATGGATTTTTGCTACTTAAAAAAAACTAAGTCTTAAATAAATTAAATCAAAATGTATTTCTCCACACTTAAAATATATTTTTCACATCATTTATGTAACACAATGACAAAATATATTTTTTCTAAAGAAACATATTAAAATAGGTATTTTAATTAAATCCAAGCTTGTTGGGTAATTCTTGATAAATTAATATTTATATTAATGAAAATGTCACATATTTTATTTTGAGATAAAATAAAATAAATTTATAAAATAAAATAAAGTTTTTGAGAAATTTAATCAACTTAGAAATTTTAAGAAAATAAAGCATGTAATATGTCTATTGATTTTAAAATAATAAAAGAAATGTAGAATTATCATTTTTTGAAAAACGTCTTTATTACGCAATGTTCCCACGTATGCATGTTACATGCAAATCAACTTTTACGTCCAAAATCATGATTATTATTCAACTATGTGATTTTTATAAAACAATCATGTTAGTAAAATGGGTAGAACGAGCATTATTCTTTTTGGCGATAATTGCATGTTTAGTGTAACTGTTATCATGAGTGCATGGCCCATGCACACATGAGTTGTATGGAATGGCAAAATAGTAATTTTATGAACCTAAGAAACGTTATTTTGATTATGATATAGGCTCGTTGAAAGATTGTGAAATTCTTAGCTTGGACCTGAGGTAAGGAAGTTAGATAGATTTTATGATTTTATGCTATGAATGGTAAGGCTGTTATATGAATGAACTGTTATGAAATTATGAATGCCTTAACGTGATGATCTATTGAATGTGATATGTGTATGGATGTTAGATACATCAAACAGAATGCGATGTTAGATACATCAAACAGATTTCGATGTCAGATACATCGAACGAGTTACTAAGGACATTGAGACGTGACTCCTAGGGCGGACGCGCCGAGGTTATTCAAGGACCAGTGATCTCCTGTTTACCTCATAGGGTGACATGGACAACTAGCGTTCCATGCTCATCATGTATGTTGTATGTTTGTGATATGATGATATGTCACATTTATGTTATGATATGATGATATGTCACATTTATGTTATGGTATGAGGATATGTCACATTTATGATATGATATGATGAAATGTTACATTTATGTTATGATATGATGTTATGTCATATTTATGTTATGATATGATGAAATGTTACGATTATGTTATGATATACCATGATGTTTTAGATGAACGTTAGTGTTTGGTTGTTTGTTGTTTTCTTACTTGCTTATTTGCTTGTACTTCCTTACTGGGCTTTTAGCTCACCCCCCTTACTTTCCTTCCAGGTAGCAAATAGGTTTTCTCTATGGCACGCGTGGTGACGTGAGGAGTTCTTTCATCATGGGGTGTATGGCGTGGGGCAATCCTATGGACGATAAAACGATCAACGTAGAACGCCATTTAGATTATGTTTTGTTTTAAGGGACTTTTTCCTAAATTATCAGTGGGACTCTGTTATTTAACTTAATTGGTTTTTCTTTGAACTTTGCATAAAAACCTATGTTTTATTTTAAACTTATGGCGCCAACATGCATGATTTTAAATAAGTCCCCCTGAGACTTTAATAATGGATGGTATTCTTTTATAAATTATGTTATGCGAATGTTTTGTAAGTATTAGTCTAGGGCGTTCTTTACACTGGAGAGTGGCACAAATTCAAATATCAGATTAGATAAACCAACGGCGAATAGTTATAAAATCCAGACAAAGTTTCACATAGCAACATAAGAGTACAGCATGGAACCTATAAGCTAAGTCAATAATGTGTAAAAATGTACACTATTGAATTAAAAGTGCATTTTCCAAACAGCAAAAAGGAAAGGCCGTTTCACCACACATGAGGCCTTTAATTTTGCAAAAAATATAATGATTAGATCATACTCTGCACACTAATACTGTATATGAGGCTAAACTAGAAGATCTCGAAAAACAATAATCTACAAGGCCCCTACCCATGTGCCATATACATTCTATATGAAACAGAAGATGCAATGAAACTTCAGTTGCATTCCCGACTTTTAGAGCACTAATAACTTATTATGCTAGGTAACATAAAAGACTTATATAACAGTCAGTAGTGAGAAAAAATCAAACCGAATTAAAACATAGTTTAATATGCAAAGTAAAGTTACTTCTCACAATACCTGTAATGTATGTAAAAGGTTACAAGTTGCTTTTGGAAAATCAGGACGTAGAAAAAGTGCTTGCTTATAGTTTTTTATAGCAGCTTCAACATGTCCACTGTACATACAAAATCCAGAAATACACTATGTTAAAATACGGAAGAACAAACAGTATGCAATCAGATAAAAAGCTTGCAACCCCTTATAATTATTATTAAACACCTGTCCTTGTAAGCAGAAGCTAGATTAGCATGAGCTTCTGCCATTAAAGGTCGGATATTGATGGCTCGAATATAATCTTGAATGGCTTCATTAACTCTCCCAATCTCTTTATATGTGTTCCCTCTATTTACAAGTGCATCAGCCGCCAAAGAATCAATTCAGAGAACTTCATTATAGCAAGATACAACATTTGTGTAATTGCCCTGTAGTATTTTTTTTATATTATTATATAAGAAACAAACTTTAGTTAATAGAAAAAACTGAATTGTGAGGAGAAGAAGAAATATATTCTTTTAAACAAAAGGAAATATAATAATACAAAATGAAACCGGAAAGAAAAACAGCTAAACACCAACCATATAACCAAAACGTTCGCTGTAACCATATAACTTAAAATTACCAATGCCATCTTCTCTTAGTTGGAAAAGGAAGAGCAAGAAACAAAACAAATCAAGGTGACCATTCTATAGATGATAACCTTTCTCCATTTGGAAAGAAAAAAAATATTGTATAATTAAGTATATTCCCAAAACAAATATAAGCAAGCATTATAGGCATGATAAAAATATATGATTACCTGCTGTTTATATATAATTGCTAAATTGTTAAAAGGAGCAGAAAGTCCTGTTGTCACAGACAATGTTCCCTTCTCCTGTAGCAGAAACATAATAACTGTCTATTAGATGCTTGCAGGCTAAATACTTGACAGTGGAACCATAAAAGATACTAAAGATTACCTTCCAAGAATTTGCCATGTTTCCATAACACTCAACAAAGCGAGGATCAATTTGAATAGCTTCTTCATTTTTTGCAATGCACGTATCAAAATCATGTAGCTAAAACAGAATAAAATAAAATTTAAGAATCAGGTGCAAGTAAATTCACTTACAAGCCAGAAAACACTGAAGAGCGTACATATATTGAGAAAATACATGAATGCTAATAAGCTTCATTGAGAACCTAATAATGGAATGAACCCAAGAGAAGGAGATTATCTGTGCGCCGAGGATTTCTTTCATAAATGGCATTACTATGCTCTAATGCTTGCTTATAGTTTCCAGCTTTGTACTTCTGGTGAGCCAGAGACATGAGCATGTCTTCATTGACTACAAGGACTCAAAATTAGGCAAAGGAGAAATTGAAATAACTAGAAAAGGATCAAATCATTGAACTAAAATATATATATATATTGGCCCCTTTAAGTTCGCACCTCACTGCTAATTTGGAAAAAATATAAATGAAGTTAAACACTAAACAACTACAAAAACAACATTGCACCAAAATCCTAATAACAAAGGATCGATCACTCAAAGACCAAAAACCTAACTCAATTACAACTGAGGAAAATAGGAAAAGACAGTAACCTTCGCGAGAATCCAAGGGCTGAGACTACTTAATGGCATTAACAGAAGACGAAGCAGAGGCAGCAACTAAATACTTACCTGGCTTGCCAAGACTGAAGAGAAGAACAAATTTGAGAAGCCCAACGACTGGAAATCGAAGGTTGACAGAGAGATAGAGAAAGACGAGAGAGTGAGGAGTTCGGAGACCGTACGACCAAGCCGAAGAAATGGGTCTCTTCTTTGTGTCGATATGTTGAAGGAAATGGGTCTCAGAAAGGTTGAAGGAAAGCTCAAAAATGGGTGTCTCGGGTCTCAGAAATGTGGAAGAGAAAGGAGATGGGTGTCTCGGGATTCTCAGGGCTCAAAAATGAAAAAAAAATTATAAGTGGCGGGATGGTGAAATATATTACCGCCTTTTTACATAAAGTTGCCCAATATAATACTCTACCATAATACTTTTCTATTAGTATTATATTCATGTGTTGTGGAAATGGGTATTTGGTGTAGTGGCGGCAGCATATGTACACATTGCCACCTATGCTCTCCACTCAAGGCTGGGTGAGCTTTTCTTTCCCTTTACCTGTACCACATAGCACTCGTGAGCCAAGGCTCAGCAAGAAAACTTATTACTCCATGTATACAATATTAATTGATGATTATGATAATTATACTGGGCTTATAGCCCTAAACAGATAAGTGAATATCACTTCAAGATTCTAGTAACCATGTTGGGGCTTGTAGCCCTAATCAAGTAATATCGAGATTCTAATAATCATGTTGGGGCTTGTAGCCCTAATCAGATGGTGATTGATGAGTAAGTCACGAACTTAAACCAGATGAGTGACTATGGAGTCACAAACTTGAATCAGATAAGTGACTAATATGTAAGTCACGAACTTGGGCTCCGCACCCATAGCCATGTGACGATGCAGTCACCTGGGCCTTCTGGCCCTGGCTCTAAGTAACTAGCCTTTAGACTAGACAAGCGCTTTTATTTTCATCGAACTTAAGGTCGGTCAAGCATTTCATGCTTATGACGATTAGATCTAATCTTTTCAGCTCGTGTTAATCACGCTAATACCGTTCTTGGCTCATAAGCCAATACCATATGACCAGTGCTCAGTATTACTGCCGAACTTGACTAATAAGTCACAGCTTCACAGTTAATATTGACACCATTGCCGATTCCTAACTCATAGGTCAGTGGCATTCACAGATAAGCAAGATCGCTAAGCATTTAATATGCAACCAATGTCCACATATAGAGCACTCAACATGCTTTATTAATAACTATGCATGTCACATATGGGGTGCAGTTTTCTTACCTCTGGTTCAAGTGATAAATAATAAAAGAACGACCCTTGAGAACGATCGATCCTTTGATTCCTTAGCGGTCACCTAGTCATAACCAAATATAACTTCCATCAATGAAAATGAGAAATAAAAGGTTCTTGACCTAAACCTCACTCCCGGGACCTTAAATCGTACTCAAATGGTTAGTAGATTCGATCCTGAGCCTTAGGAATTGAAACCCCGAGCCAAAAAACCCTCAAAAGTGCCCAAAATATAAACCTGGAAAAACAGGGCAGCGCTGTAGCGCTACCCCCCTAGCGCTTAGGTGCTACAAGCAGGGAAGCTTTGCCCTAGCTAGCATTGTAGCACCCCCCCTTGGGTGCTGTAGCGCTAGGACCAGGCTGATTTGCCTTGGTTTTTCCCTCCTTCGATATCTCCACTTTCAACCTTCAAGAATTGATCCCAAACCTCAATCAAACTCACAAAAGAACCCAAAAACCAAACATACAAGTCCTAGGCATCATAACCCAATCAATCTTTGCCAAAAACTCCCATCAATTCTCAACTATCCAGTATAAATTTCAAGCTGAAAATCAAATAGAAAACAGAGCAAGAACTAGAGTTCCTATGGTGAAAATCTTACCTCAAGCTCAATATGGAACCCTCTTCAATGGTGGAACACAACCCTAGACCCTCAAGGCTTGGTTCCCTAGCTTGATTCCTCAAATGGAGTTCAAAAATTCAAAAGAAATGAAGAAGAAATTTGGTCGGGAGAAGAAGAAAAAGAAGCTCTATTTTTGAAAGTTTCTATAGCTTTCTATGGCTGATATAATCCTTAGGTCAAAAGACAAAAATACCCTTAGGCTTAAGTAAAACCCTTAACAGCCACCAAGGGCAACATCGTCCTTTCTTGCCTATCTCGTTAATTATAATTAACGCTCTCCAATTCCCGTTATTTCCAATATTCTCAAATTCTAATAAATCATACCCCATTACCCTTTAATTCCCGGTAATGTTCTAATCACCAAATTACCCCGAGACTCACCCCGAGCCCCGAAATTAGCCCCGTTATGACTAAACCGCTAACTAGTATTCAAATATTGTCTCATGCCGAATAGCTCGAACAAATCCACATTATAATGTGGCCTCATCAATAATTCACCAACATGCATGAAAATATACAATTATACCCTCAATGGGCCAAATTATCAAAATGCCCTTATAATGAAATGTGGACCCACATGCATGCATTTATCATCATATAATAATATAATTCACATAAACATGCATATAATCATTTAATGGCATAATAAATCAATTATGGCCCTCCCGGCCTACTAATCCGACCATTAAACCTCATTAGGGATTTTGGGACATTACACTTCCCAAGATTTTAGAAAAGCTTTAGATTTAAAAGCTTTAACCCCAAAACCCTAGTGTTTCTCTCTAGAACGAAAATAGCAGCTTGAAGGCTCTAAAAAGTGTTTGAAAGATGATGAAAATGGCTGAGTGAAGGGTCTTATTTATAGAGTTCAAGGAGTGAAACTAACTCCCATTTCAATGAATAAATAAATGATTAAAAATAACATTTTTCACTCAACAAATGCCCAGAACTCGGTCAAAAATGTTCAGGAACAAGTCCAAGTTGTTAAGGGCTGTTTCTAGCTTTGGATTCCACAAAATTTCAAAAATGGCCACTGGATCCGATATATCGCCCTTATAGGCGATATATTGTTTGCACCGTAATCCCGAGGGTCCGTGGTTTTGTTCAAGCAAAGTCGACGTGTTTTTCCGTAAAAGCATAGTGTTGACGGTGAGAACTCATCAACCAAGTTAAGTAAGAAAAATTGAAATATAGAACTTATCAATGAAAAACTTCATATATCTAATCAGAAACTCAAAGAATAGTTCCAGAAAGAAAATGGTGAAATGAACTTGTATTCTTTGTGGTGTAGTGCTACAGTATTTTTTTCAATCCCTTCCATGTAGAAGTGGGATTCCCTTTATAGTGGGCTCTAATGACCTTTGATACATTGTGGTCCAGGGGACCAGATTGTACACAAGTACATTGTCAGGAGAGTGGCCTCAGGGGTAGTGGTGTTGGCTCCAGTACATGGTCATGTTCTGTGGGAATGTCCCCACTACTTATTCAGTACAAGTGTCAGAGGAGTGCCTCCAGGTGTAGTGGTGCTGGTGGTGGTGTCGACTCTGACATCTGGTTAGAAGCATACAGGCCATGTCCCCTCTCCTAGTACTCCCACTACTTGTCTGGCATGAGCTTAGTGTCCGTACTTCCTCTGACTTGGTGTGAATTGCTATGGGGCCCTTCCAATTCGCCCTTATTGGTGTGTTAGAGGGGTCCATGATTTTACCTCTTGTTGGACTTATGGTAAGAGTGGTGCCCAGTGGTTGGAGCCAATCTTAAGGGGTGAGATAAGACCCCTCTAGTGAGGCCAATTTTGGGGAGGTGACCCCTTGTGGTGCGGATGAGGTCTGGTAGGGCCGAGTGCACCAAGAGGAGGCATGATGCAAGGCGTCGCGAGACGCCTCCATCGAGGCGTGGCTGCTGGGTGCGAGGCCCTCGCGAGACGCCCCTCGCGAGGTGGTGCACCTGGGGCAGGCTGGGTGATGGCGTGGGCGCTGCCTTCGCGAGACACCTCCAGCGAGGCACGTCTGCTGGGCGCGAGGCCCTCACGAGACGCCCCCAGCGAGGCGCAACTACTGAGCGCGAGGGGAGCATCTGGGCACGCCAATTTTTGGCACGCAGCCTCCAGCAACCTTGCGAGGCCTATATTTAGGCGTTTAGGGGACTTGAGCAGGTATTTTGGGTCTTTTACAAGCATGAAATTTTGAGCATCCACACATAGGCGATATATCGACCCCTATAGCTTCGATATATCGACTTACGCTAATATACTAAACCACGTTTTTGCACTTTTTAAGCACACTTAAAGTTGTTTAAACTACTTTGACTGAATTGTACGAGATCCTAGTATCTGAGGGAAGGTTCTAAACTTCCTAGACTTATCCATGATTATTTTTATTCATCCAAAACCTTAAATCTTTAATAAACATACATGTGACAAATGTCACATTCTTAATTATTCTATCTAAACCTTAGGTTATAATAAATAATATTCCTAGGATTATCTTCATTAATCAAACCTTATGATAAAATTAATATTTCTAAACTATAGGCTAAACTTATAAAATTCATAACTAGCTCTACGAGTTTCTAACTAAATCTCAGTTTTGAACCAGTATCCACGAAAACTAAAATACTACAGTGTAAGATAATACTATCTAACTAAGCAAAAAATCTAAGGCGCTACAGTCCACTTTCATTTGTCTCTGTTGGTACCCAATCTATTTCCGTCAAACAATGTACTCATGTAATGCATACATTTATTCAGTTTTATAATCCTTTTTTTTTTAAAACTGAAATATAATTTAATAAATAAAACTAAATTAGAAACAAAAAAAAACTTTAAAATTTAAAACCATTTCAAAACAAAACTAACAAAAGAATAAAAATTAGGAGAAGTCGAGGAAGACGAAGAGCATTGTCTGAAATATGGAGGGTGAAATTCAATTTTTCTACTGGATCAAATGCTAGGGTTGGAGGATCTAGGGGTGGGAATCACAATCAAGTTCCAGTCTGTGATTGTGGCTTTGATAGTGTATTGAGAACCTCTTGGACCGAAGCTAATCCGGGTAGGAGATTCCAAATTTTCGCATACTGAAAGTAAGTGTGTTTAAATTTAGTTTTGTTTTAGTTTGGTTAATATGAGATGTGGGTTATTCTTCATCTGAGTTTTGTTGTTGCTTTATGTCAGTCAGAAGGTGGTTGTGATTTTTTCCGATGGGTGGATACTTATATGGTTGAAAGACATAGGGCTGTGATGACACATTGGAGAAGAAGAAATGAGAGGGAAAATTGGAATGCTAATGTGTTCGAGACTGAATTTGAAAGCCCAAGTTCTGTCAACATGGCAATGGTGGGGAGGGTCAAGTTTGCAGAGTTTGTGGACATCTCCCTAAAAAAAATTGGATGAATATAAGTTGGGGAAAATTGGTTTTTACTAGCATTGTTGTTGTTGTTGTTGAGTTGAGGAAGATGTTGTTGTTGTACTATTGCATCCTTTCTTCCTCGCCTCCTATGTGTGTGTTGTTGTGGAGATGCAGTGGCTTGTTGAGATGGTGGCTGCTGAGCTGATGTAGTGGCTTGTTGAGATGGTGGTTGCTGTTGCGCATTCTTTCTTGCTCTCCTCTTCTGTCTTTTCACAGTTTTAGGAGTTGGATTCTTCAAATGTGGTATGCCCATGTTCTTCGCAACTGCAGGTTGTAAATGAAAAGTTAGGGCACATGTCAAATAGTTGAATCATAAGTACCAAGAAAACCTTCATGGGCTAAATCAAAAGCAATACCTGTGTGATTGTTGCATTTTTGCAAGTTACTCTTGAATGACCAGTTTGCTTACAATTGCTGCAATGGTTTTATTGTCCAAACCTCCTCTTTTTGGTTGTATTTGGTGCATCTTCATCAGGGTCCTTTCTCCTTGCTTTCTTTAGTCTCCTAGGTAAGTTTGTTTCAGTGGGGGGGGGGGGGGGGGGGGGGGGGGGGTAAATTGGATTCAAGCTAGGTTCTAGCCAATTGTCAGGACTGGGCATTGGGCCAATAACCCCTGCATATTGAGTTGTAAATGCTTCTTTTTTGTAGGCATCATCAATAAAATCATACACATTCATGTTTGAACTCCATATACATGTCAATGCATGTGCACATGGTACCCCAGTGAGTTCAAAAGATTTACAAGTGCATGATTTGCTACTTAGATTGCATGAAAAACTCTCAGTACCAAGATAAGTGACCTAAAACATGTGTGTATCTACTCTCATACATGAATAATGTCTTGCCACTTGCTATCTCTTCTCTATTATATCAACAATACATTTTCTCACAGGTTGCAGCCACTTAGAAACACTTTCCATTTTCTTTCATAGTCTAGACATCAGCCAGAATCGAATTTTTTCTAACAAAGTTATAATGGGCTTCTCCCTTGCGTCCAATATAGCATCGCTGAAGCTCTCACAAAGTTTGTTCAAAATCATGTCACATTTCACAAACACTCTAAAGTGTGACTTGCTCCATTTAGTTGGAGCCTTCTTCATTAACCAATCGTAGGCTTTCTCATTCACTTCTTTCAACTAAGCGTTCTTTCTCGTAAATTCCTCTGGTATTGTGGCTTTTGCAAAAGCCCATAACTTCTATTTTAGAAGCAGACCTGGGAATTCTTTCTTAAAGTTGGCATGTAAATGCCTAACACAAAATATAATTTCTACACCATCAAATAATGTAGCTAAAACATTTTTTAATACTTTCTGTCTAACACTAAGCATAGTAACTTTCCTTGGGTCAATAATCTCCAAATCCTCTTTTAAAAAATTTAAAAACGCATTCCATGTGCTGGTATTCTCCTTCTCACACACAACATAAGCAATTGGAAACATGGAATTATTTGCATCAATATTGATAGCAGCAAATTACCCTTTTTGGAAGCACTCATCCAATCCTATGAGTGGTATGCAGGCCTTGAACCCATCCTTGCAAGCTTTGAGGCACATGTAGACTCTCTCAAACAACCTCTTTTCATCTATAATTCATGTTTTGATAATGGTTGTACTCCCTGGGTTGTGGTGCAAGATTTGCTTCCAATAATCCTCAAGCACTCTGTACTGCTCCTTCACTTTGCCCTCTAGCATAGCTTTGACATTCTTCTTAGTGTTGTAGAATGCCCACTCACTGTGTTAGAGAACTTTGTTTTTGCAGTTAGATTGTTGAAGTTGTTATATGTCATGTTTGGGTTCATTCTGAAGTCATCTATGAAGTGCTTGGCCAACCAGGTAGTAGTGACTTTTTTTATTATAAAAAACAATCCCACATTTGTGCACATCCACAAGTGTATTGATTCTAAGTGGAGTTGTCATTTTTCTGCACCCTAGCATACAAACACCATCCACATCCCGGTGCTTTACAAACTGCCCTTATTTTGACACTATTGTTTGTGACATATGTGAACTCCCTGACAATGTGTATGAAGTGTTCTGTCAGAGCCTCTCTCAGCTGCTTCTTGCTTGCAAACTCCAAACCGAGTGTGAATTTGAAATCCTTGTAGTTAGACCTTTTAGTGAACTCTTTCTTTCATTTTTAAGCCCTCCTACTTCATCATCACTATTTAAGCTCAACAAGTCATCATTTTATACATAATCACTGTTAGACCCCTCTTCATTGCATGTCTCAGTGACTGTACTCTAAGGTGTGCCCACTTTTCCCCAAATTGTCTTTCCTCCTCCTCATCTAGGCATATTCCTCTTCAACAAACTCTAGATTCTGGGCCTGTGTGCTAGCTTGTGTTTGGGACTCATTTGAGCATTCAACTTGGGAAAATTATGTTTATGTTTGGGTCTCCACATGGCCTTCAACTTGTCTATTTGATGTCTGTGTTTATGACTAAACATGCCCCCCTTCTTCGGAAATTTTTGTTTGTTGTTGTGACATAACATGCCCATTTGTTTGGCCTAATGCAGTTTGGTATACACTAGTTGTGGCTCACATGTCCTGGCAGTTTGGGCATCACTTGTCCCAACATCTTGGGCCTCATCTATCCCAGCATCTTGGGCCTTGTCAGATTGGACTCGGGCTATATCTGAGCCTTCTTGGGCATTGTCAACTGTCACATTTAAGTTGTTCAATTCCTCCAAACCATCAAATGTTGGTTACTGGTTTACCATGTGCAGAGCGGAAAACACGGGGTGTTGGACCCAGAGATTTAAAAAATATATATTCAAACAAACTTTAAATAATCGGATCCATTAACATGCAATACATTAATCATAGAGAAATAAAATATGAGGATTACCAGTTGAAGAACTATCAAGAATCCTCGATATCTTTTTGTATCTCCAACGAACATCCAATCTAAAGCAATTCTTCAAAATACTCAGACCAAGATCTTCCAAGATGTATCTCTATACCTCAAGACATGTGTGGACACGTAGAGTAATGATATGGAAATTTTTCTGATTCGTAAGATATTCTCAACAAATGAGATCCTGGAATATTAGGTTTGAGACAATTTTTAGGGATAGCGAAAATAATACAATCTATATTTTTTTCAAAAGTCTTTTTAAAACTATTTCCATTTGATAGATTTATAAAAGAATTAATTAAATTTTTGAAATTCAAAAATTCAAAATTCAAATTATAAATCAATTATTAAACAATTAAATAAATAAAGAAATATCCAAGACTCATTCTTGGACCTTGTTACACGCCAACTATAGTTCATTGTAGTTGGCGTGTAACACATCTCTGATTTTAGGGATATGTTCCGACTATTTTCTTGTAATTATTATTTATTCAAAAATATTTAAACGTGATAACTTATTTATCAGATTAATTAAAGAATAAATATCATTTCAAATTCAAATTCAATTTGATTATCATAAATATCTTTTTCATATTATTTAAATAAATAAAGCTAATTAATTCAAAATTAATTATCTTAATTATCTAAATGTTATTTTTGAAAATACCAAAATAATTTTTGAAAAATATAATTAATTAATTTATTAATTTCAAATTTTAATTTATTAATTAATTAATTAATTTGTCTCTTGAAGAAAAAATTTCTTCCAAATATGTCATTTTCCTGATTTTTCTCAATTTCAACTCTTACCTTGAATAGTGTTGATATAGTCATCTCAAGAACCTATGAACCTATATAATTTCAAGCTCCAATAAATTTAGGTTATTAATTAAAAAATTTTAATATAATAACCTCAATTTATTAATCTCAATATTATTATACTAAAAAAATGAGATTGCACTCTTGTAATTATAGACTTTTATTTATTGAGTACTTTTAAAACATAAAAGTGTCCATCGATTTAATCACTACATACAATTCAATTCTCTATTAATGGTTCATAATTAAAGTAGGAATTAATCACCGTTTAACCTCTTTAATTGTATCTTGTTTCCTTAAGTACCATTAACTTTACTAGTGAAGGTTAATTCATAAACTGATTTATGAATTTGAGCTCAATAACCTTTCAGTTCCAAAAGCCAACCCTTAAGAGAACCATTATTCAATTCCTCTCGGAAAGGTATAGATTCGATATCTGTATATTATGTCTTCAACCATTTATATTAATGAGTTCCCAAAACAAAAGTTTTCAGCCTGATCATTCTGACAAATCATAACGAGTGAATCAAAGAACTCATATTACATAAACATGAGTTCATAATAACTTCAAGATTAGCATCAATTTCTATATGATCATCTTATTGATATTTTTAATTAATACTTATAAAGTAAACAACATTATTAAGTATTAATAACATATCAGGTCTTGTTCATGTATAACCACTTTATACAAAGTACCTCCACTAAGATATCCTACTACATCAGTAATCCGGATCTAGATTACGTGTATTCATAATACTGGTGAACCGTACTTACAGTACTTAATCCAAAGATTTATTTTACTACAAACTATTTAAATTCGTTCCCTACAATCTTAATCCTCTCGTACCAATACAAGATTGTAGTCACAATAACGAATTTGATAATTTTCTAACATTCATATAATAATAATAAATAAATAAACAATATATGCAAAAATTCATTTCATAAAGCATTGTTAAAAACATATGCTTTAAAGGGCACTAATCCTAACATCAAACATTTCATCATCCTCAGCATCATCCTTACTATCCAAATCTATAACATCTACACTATCATCCACACTTGGCTCTTCACTGCAAGAGCTCTCACCCTCACAATCACCATTCCAATCATCTGGCATATGCATCACAAAATATTCAGAGTCTTCTTCATCATCATCAACCACTTCATAGACATTTGTCTCTAATTCCTTAAGCTTTTTTTTGCTCATAACATAATCAAAATCTTTAGCCCAGACCCTCTCATCTATCTGCACTTCCATATCATCAGGAATCTCTTCAATATGGCATCTTCTAAGTGGATGTCGACCTTCATCACTCCTACACTGGTTATCAACACTGCCACCAAGCTTAATTTGAGCCTTTGAGTTAGACATGATTAGGTCAATATCAACAAACTTGTATTTTTTTCTTCTTTTTATCATCAAACATAAATCCAACATCTCCATATGTGTTTATGCTCCTCCCATCCTCAAGTGGCTTATCCTGTTGGTATTAAATGATCAAATCAAAGGTGCGCAACGAAATATATGGACCCATTTTAATAAATATTAATACCAGTCAGGATCATATACATATATAAAAATTAAATAACATACAAAAAAGATCAAGGATTACCTCTTGTAGCCTATCAAATGTCCTTGAATCTTTTTGTATAAAATCAAAGATCTTCCTATCTAGTAATCTGAAAGCTGACACCTTGATCTTCTAGACCAATCCTCAAACACACAAGGACGTGTGTGGGCATGTAGGATTCAAAATGTTGATTTATGTGACTCTCTAGATGTACTCAACACATGAGAACTAGAGAGGTTTGACTGAGAGAAGAGGTTTAGAATAGTTTTCAAGTTAAGAGAGAATTATTGCTTTAGAGAGAGTCTATATTTTTAATCACATAAAAATAATTAAAAAGCTTATTCTGAAAGTCACATACTATCTGACTTATATAAAAATCAATTAATCTAATTAAATAATATTTATTTTATTAAAAATAAAATTCAAATTAAAATTGATATGATATTTATATTTAATTATTTATTTAAATCATATTTAAAAAGAATAATTAAATAACTGATTAAACAAATTTATTTGAAATTTAAAATTCAAATCCCAAGGATAAAAATCTCTGAGTTAGCCATCACACACTGTGCTGTACAGTGTGTGTCGCCTAACCCTATTAGGGTTTCCCTAATTTTCTCATATGTTTATTTAATCAACTTTTAAGACAATATATATATATATATATATCAGTTAATTCAAAATTAACTTTATCTTAAAATATCAGTTTTAAATTAAATAAATAAATAAATATCATATTCTAAATAAAATATATATTATTCTTCCTCTTTATATTAATCCAAACAAGATTAATATTAATTTTAACCTATAGTTTTTCAAAATAAAAAAAAACTATATAGTTAAATAATTAATTAATTCACAATTAATCAATTACTCATAATTATCACATAATTATTTCCTTGTCCTGAAAAATTAATTCATTTGCAATTTAGTCATTCTCTCTACAATTCTTTCTTTTGACATCCTTACCCTTGATAGTGTAGGACACAGGTGATCTGGAGACCAAGGACCTATAATACGCAACTCCAATAAACTAGATTATTAATCAAACTCTTTAATCTAATAATCTTATTTATTAATTCCATGATTACTCCACTATAAATATGGAATTGCACTCTAAGTATTTATAGAATTATATTTACAGAGTTTTCTCTTGTAGTCTATTGATATAATCAATATATGTAGTTCTATCCTCCATTATTGGTTCGTTAATTAAAGCTGGTCAAAATTACCGTTTTACTCTTCTAATTACCTCTTGATCCTTAAGTACCATTAATTCACTAAAGAATAATTAATGTATAATCTAATTATAGATTTGAGCTCAATAACTATTCAATTCCAGAATTAACCCTTAAGGGAACCAATATTCGATCCATTAGGAAAACATGAATTCCAATATTGTAATTCATGTTCCCAGCCATCCATGATATTGAATCTCCAAAACAAAAATCATTAGCCTCATTATTCTAAGAGACCTTAATAAGTGAATCAAAAGATCCAATAAACACAAACAAGAGTTCATGAATACTCAGGATTTAGATTGATCTACAAATGATCATCTATTATGATAAGAATTAAATCTTTATGTCAAACGACAAGTTTATAAAGATAATTAATTCTCATCGGTCCTGTCATATATAGTCTCGATTATATACAACACATTTACTAAGATGTCTATCCACATCAGTAATTCGAATCTAGATTACTTGCATCTCATATGCTTAGAAAACCGTGCTAGTAACCATTCATTAAAGATTCATTTCTTTAATATGTTACTAACTATTTTATTTATTATGTATGATATTAATTCTCTCATACTAATACAATATCATATTCTCATGAATGAATATGGAATTTTCTTGATATTATCATATAATTAATTCAAACAATAATTATAACATTCAAATATGATAAAATTGTATTTTTATTTAAAACTAATAAAATGTCTTTTCATGCTTTTAGGGCATTAATCCTAACATATCCAAGGGCTTGAACAAGTAACCAATAGACAAATCATAACCAAGCTCTTTCACAAACCCGTCCAAATAAAATTTACAAAATTCATTCATGTCACAAGCATCCACATATGCCACCTCTCCTCTATCATAACTCTGCTTACCAAAAGAAGTGCCCCATTTCCCTTTGTGATGCAAATTAATAGTAAAAACACTACCATGCATGTAACGCCCTACTACCCAGGGACCGTTATGGTGTGCATTTTAAACAGTGCTAAACTCGTTAATCGAGTCATTTGGCCATAATCGTGTAACTAAGTATGATTAGCAGTTTAGGGTTAAGATACAACGTTCACTAAAACGTTTACTGTATACATTGGGATCCCAAAAATATAATTTAAAGGTTAATTGCAACAAAAGATTTACAACCAGCCGACCTAAGTGGCAAAATAGGGTTTAACTCTAATTCCTTTTTCAACCCTCGGTCATGGCGGTCGAGTAGCCACATATGTACACATCGCCACCTAAGCTCTCCAACTAAAGGATGGTCCAGCTTTCTTTTGCCTTTACTTGCACCACATAGCACCCGTGAGCCGAATCTCAGCAAGAAAACTTAATATGCTCATGAACAAGTAAGAACATGTTACTAAGTCATAACAGGCATGCCTAGCAGTAATAACCCTACTCATGCATGCAAGCAGGTACAAATAAATGTTTGTGGAGATGACTAATAAGTCTCTCGCTCTGAGGTAGATGACTAATAAGTCTCTCTGAATAGTTGAGTAATAAGTCACTCTGAATAGTTGACTAATAAGTCACTCTCTAAATAGATTACTAATAAGTCTACCTCTGTATAGATGTCTAATAAGTCTATCTCGGTTAGATGAATGATAAGTCTATCTCGGTCAGATAACTGATAAGTCTATCTCTTAGGTGGATGACTAATAAGTCTCTCTGTATAGATGACTAATAAGTCTATCCCTATGTAGATGACTGATAAGTCTATCTCTGTGTAGATGACTGATAAGTCTATCTCGGTTAGATGACTAATAAGTCTATCTCTGAGGCCCCATACCCTCCTAGCCATGTGACGTGTAGGTCACCTTAGCCTTTTGGCTCTGGCTCTAAATAACTAGCCTTTAGACTAGACAAGCGATTTTGGTTTTCATCAAACTTAAGGTCGGTCAAGCATTTCATGCTTTTGATGATAATGCTTATGTAGATTAGATCTAATATTTCCGGCTTGCGTTAAACACGCTAATACCGTTCTTGACTCATAAGCCAATACCATACGACTAGTGCTCAATATTACTGTCGAACTTGACTAATGAGTCACAACTTCATTCATTCACAGATAAGTCAGTACCATTCACAGATAGCAAATTGCCAAGCATTTGATATGCATTCCAGATATACAAATAGAGCATTCAACACGCTACATCAAAAACTATGCATGTCATATATGGGGTGCAGTTTTCTTACCTCTGGTTCGAGCGAGAAACAACAAAAGAACGACCCTTGAGAACGATCGATCCTTTGGTCCCTTAGCGGTCACCTAGTCATAACCAAATATGGAATCCAATTAATGAAATCAACAATAAAAGGTTCTTGACCTAAACCTCACTCCGGGAACCTCGAATCATACTCAAACAGTTAGTAGATTCAATCTCGAGCCTTAGGAATTGAAACCCCGAGCCAAAAACCCTCAAAAGTGCCCAAAATATGAATCAGGAAAATCAGGGTAGCGCTACCCCCTAGCGCCCCAGCGCTACAACCAGAATTGGTTTGCCCTGGCTAGCGCAGTAGCGCCCTCCCTTGGGCGCTATAGCACTAGAACCAGGCTGAACCAGCCCTGGTTCTTCCTCCTTCGAGTTTTCCAATTTCAACCTTCACAAATTGATCCCAAACCTCATCCAAACCCCCAAATGAACCCAAATATCTACTCTATATGTCCTAGGTATCATAACCCAAGAAACCATTGCCAAAAACTCCCATCAATTCTCATTATCCCAATCAAAATCCCAACTGAACATCAAAAGGAAAAACAGAGCAAAAACAGAGTTCTAATGGCTAGAAACTTACCTCAAGCTCAGAATCACACCCTCTTCAATGGTAGAACATAACCCTAGACCATCAATGTAATGCCCCAAATTTCCTAATAAGGTTTATGACCTTGATTAGGAGGCCGGGAGGGCCATAATTGATTTATTATGTTATTAAATGATTATATGCATGTGTTATGTGAATTATATTATTATATGATGATAAATGCATGCATATGAGTCCACATTTTATTATAAGGGCATTTTGGTAATTTGGCCCGTTGAGGGCATTTAGGTCTTTTCACCCTAAAGGATTTATATCAGCCATTAAGGCTGTAGAAGCTTATAAAAAACATAGCATCACTTCCTCTTTCTCTCCCGATAGTTTTTCTCTTCCATTTCTCTTTGAATTTTCAAGCTCTTTTTGAGGAATCAAACCAGGGAACCAAGTCTTGATGATCTAGGGTTATGCTCTACCATTGAAGAGGGTGTGATTCTGAGATTGAGGTGAGTTTCTAGCCATAAAAACATTAGTTCTTGCTCTGTATTTCCATTTGAGTTTCAGCTGGTTTTTGGGTTGAATAATGAGAATTCAATGAGGTTTTTGGCTAGGGTTTCTTAGGTTGTGATGCCTAGGACATGTGGGGATGGTTTTTGGGTTCATTTGGGATTTACTTTGATGTTTGGAAGCATTGGAATCAAGTTGGGAATGGAGGAGTCGAAGGAGAAAGATTCAGGGGCACTTCAGGCTAGGTGTAGCACTATAGCCCATAAGGGGGCGCTACAACACTACCCAGGGATGCTTGGGGCGGTTTTGGTTATGTGAGGAGCGCTGGGGTGCTAGTGGGTAGCGCTGGGGCGCTACCCTGTTTCACCAGAATCCTGTTTTGTGTGTTTTTAAGGGTTTTTGGCTCGAGGTTTCAATCCTTAGGGCCCGGGATCGAATCTACTCACCATGTTGATACATTTCGGGGTCCCGAGAGTGGGGTTTAGGTCAAGACCCTATTATTGTTGATTTTCATTGATGGAGGTTATATTTGGTTATGACTAGGTGACTGCTAAAAGATTAAAAGGTCGATGTTCTCAAGGGTCGTTTTTGTTCTAATTCTCGCTCGAACCAAAGGTAAGAAAACTTCACCCTGTGTATATGACATGCATGGCTATTCTTGATGCATGTTGTATGTTTAAATGTGATGCATGTGATGCATGAGAAATATGTGATTAGGGCATGCCATGAATATTGAATATTGAATATGAGATTGATCAGAGCTTAAGTCTCTGTGTTTATGCATGATCCTAGTTATGCTAGCAATTGTTAAGTAAGCATGTTGAATGCCCCGTATTCGGGTATTTGACATGTGATATATGCTTGGTAGCATTGCTTACTTGTGTATGGCACTGACTATTCAGAATCGGCACTGGTCGCGTTTTACTGACCTGAGAGTCAGAAACGGCATGAGCGTCATGAATGCATAGCCGATAAAAGATTAGATCTAATTGATATCAACGTTGAATGACTCTAGGAGCATTAATGCTGAACCAACCCGAAGGTCGATGAAAATTATAAGCGCTTGACTAGTCTAGGACTAGTTACTCAGGGCCAGGGCCAAAGGCCTAGGTGACTGTTTTGTCACATGGCTAAGGGAGCGGAATCCCATGTTAGTGACCCTGTGGTCACTCAGCAATTTATGTTGGTGACTGTTTCACCGGATACCTATCTTGTTTAAGCTAGTGAAATGATCACTTATTTATAAAGGAAACGGAACCCACCTTAGTGACTTTTACAACGGTCACTCTTCTGTTTAGGGCTATAAGCTCAGCATGGTTACCGGAACCACCAGTGTTGAATCACTTATCTGATTAGGATTGACTTGATAGTCATCCACTCAGGAGGGCAGGATTTCTTATCCTGGATACCAATCATTACATGAACTTATTTGCCTGCATGAATAGGGCTATATTTGCTAGGCATGCTGTAGCGACCCAAAATTACTAATAAGGCTTAAGGGCCTTGATTAGTGTGTTGGGAGGGCATAAACGTGATTATCTGTGATAAATTGTTGAGACCACATTATTATGTGGATATATATATATGTGTTTGCATATGTGTGCTGCAGTTTTCGGCACGAGGCGATCCTAGGGAGCAAGTAGCGGGAAAGTCACAATGGGACCCGATACTCGACTCGGGGTGAGTCAAGGGGTATTTGGGATATTAGGTGGTTATCTGGGTTATCGAGTTATTAAAATAAATAATTGGAGATATATTTGAGGTTAGGAAGCTTAGGTGGAAATACTGGGGAATTTTACCATTTTTCCCTCGGGGACGTTTCGGTACCTCGAGCCTTGGGATTGACTTAACTAATTAGTGATAGACTAAGTAAAATATATTACTCGGTGGAACAAAAGTTAGAACCGACCTTCTTCCTTCTCTCTCTCTTTCTCTCTCAAAGGAACCACAGAAGCAAGAGGAGATTGGCTGGGAAATTAAGAGAAATTGAGTTGAGGCTTTGGGGATTAGCTCAGGGTTAGCTAAAGGATCTAATCAAGAGTTAAGGTAAGTTCTGAGATTTATTTTTGGTGGTTAAATTCTGTGTATATAGCTGAGTTTGAAGTGTTTGTGGGTTTTGGTATTAAAGGTTGAATTTGAACCTTGGAAGTTAGGCCAGAAAACTCTTGGAGGATTGGTTCTGCAGCTGAGGTAAGCTCTAATTTAAGGTTTAAAGGTTGAGTTATAGTGTTTCCATGGCTGGGTTTTTGAGTTCTTGAGTTAGAAAGTTTCAGTGATTGAAGTGGGTTTTTGATGGGTTTCTAGCCTAGGTTTCAGCTGGGTTATGTTGCTGGAATCTTGTGGGAAGTATTTTGGATATTTGAGTTTTGGAATTGGGGTAGATTTGAGTGAGTTTGCATGAGGTTTGAGAGTTAAAAATGGAGGTTTTTATGGGTTCGAAGGGGTCGAGCCGCGGCATAGTTCTTGGTGAGCCGCGGCCCTTCGAAGCTGATTGGTGCTGAGGAAGGAGGGCGGGCCGCGACCCTTACCTATTTTTGTGCATTGGGAGGCCTCTGGTTGGGGCCATGCCGCAGCATGGGTGGCTAATGCCGCGGCCCTTAAGGAATTTTGGGATTTTGAGATTCTAGGCTTGGGAATTTAATCTAGGGTGCTCGGGATTGAATCTTTTACCATGTTTGGTGAAGTTCAATGTTCCGGAGACTAGAACTTTGTCTAGAAGCTCATTTAAGATTTTTGATGGAATCCTTTATTATGGTTGTGACTAGGTTTGCGCTTAAGCTCGGGGCAGGATCGTGCTCGGGGGTCATCTTTACTAGTTAAAGCGCTTGGAGATTAAAGGTAAGAAAACTGCACCTGTGTAGGTGGATAGGATGGGACTAAGTGTTCCCTATATTTGTATGTGTTGTTATGTGATTGTGATAAACCATGTGAATATGTTGGGACTAAGAGTTCCCTATAATTGTATGAATGTCATGAGGTGGTATTATGCCACTGGGACATGCGATAAACGGCCTAAGGGTGCCGAAATCAATACTTGCATGTTATATTATTTTATAATATAATGTAATATTATATTATATTATTTTATAATATAATGTTTTAGATTAAATAAATGTGACATAGAGTGTCACATATTGTAACATATAATAGAGAGTTACATTATTTGGATATATGTGAAATATCCAAACATGTAACATATTTGGTGTTACAAATTCATCACAAATTTGTAACTCCTAAAATATCACCCATTATTGTGTAGATTTGTTGTTACACAATATTGAGATGAATTTCTTAAAGCCATATGAGAAATGGTTGATAGAGATATGATTTTAACTCCCATATTGTGTATGGAAGTTACAAAATCAAGTGGGAATAAATTGGAACGTTTTAGAAAAAACTAAAAAATTTGTTGCTGAAATTGACTGAGGGCCGCGGCGCCTGGAACATGCGCCGCAGCCCTAGTGGCTGACAGCTTCATACAATTTCAGTTTTTATCCAATTTTGAACGATTCCAACAGCCAAGTAACTCCCAAATCTCTATTTTAATTCCATAAAACATCCAATTAATCATTGGTAACAGCCATGGGGGTTGGTGGAATTTAAAATTCAAAGGGTGTCTCTAAACTCTATAAATAGGAGCCTAATGCTCACTTGTAAGACACACCATTTCTATCCACTAGAGCACTTGGCTAGAAACACCTTAAGGCTTGATTATTCCAGAAAGCATTTCCAAAATCTGTGAGAGATCCCTTAGTGCTTGAGTTAGGGGGAAATAAGCTTTTGGACAAAGGTTTCAAACCTTGTTCAAGTTGGTGATCCCCAACACTCTTCACTTTGGTTGTGTGAGTGAGAGTTTATTGTTTTGGTTCTTGTGCTTATTTTCTTGTTCTTATTTTCTTCTATTGCTCTTTCTTCTTTTCTTCTTATTCTATTTACTTGTACTTTTGTTTAAAAGTTGTAATCCTTTTATTTCCTTTGTTCAAACACTTCTAGTTTACTTGTATCCTTTTGTAATAGAGTTGTACTTTCTATTTCTATCATCTTACATCTCATTCTCCTTTTATTTGTATTTTCAGTTATAGAGTTGTAACACTTTATTTAATCAATCCTTGTCTATTGTAATATTTTGCATAGAGTTGTAATATTTTCTTACCATTTCCATTGAGGCAATACATATTTTCCTAACATTGCACACATGGCGCGGCTCGAACACTGGTATACGAGGATAGCTTATTAGTCACTGAGCTCGGTTAAGCCAGCCGGAGTCAGTGGGTATGTCACTGGGCTTGGCCTAAGCGAGCCAAAGACAGTGAATTAAATAGAGGGTGTGGCCTGCGGGCATTAACCCTAGTTATTGCATGACATATGTTCTATTTTTGATTATTGTGTATGACTTGATGAGTATCTAGAGCTGAATTATTGGTTATTGACTAGTGTGCTGCCTTGAACATATTTTATGGATTGCTGATAACTGATTAATGTCTTGTAATTATTGGATTATGCTCGACGAACTGTTTAGCTGCTAATACTGTTATGTTATGATATTATGTTTTCTTGCTGGGCCTCGGCTCACGGGTGCTACATGGTGCAGGTAAGGCAAGTTGAGCATGGGTTGGAGAGCTCTAGGGGCGAGGAGTACATTGCCAGCTGCTCGGCCACCAGGGTCGAGGAATTGTACAGGGACGGGAACCTAAAATGTATATTTTTCCATTAGAGTGGCTTGGTTATTTATTTGTTATTGAGAATGTTGTATTTATGTTATTTAAACCTTGTTTTGGGATCCCATGTATCAAACATGTATTTTAATAAAAATTTAATCGTTTATAACCAAAATTCTTTTTAACCTAATCTGTTTGTGTCATTAGATACACATTTTGACTTAAATGACTTGATTAACAAGTCTTGCACTATTTCAAACACACAGTGTAACGGTTTTGGTTATCCAGGGCGTTACAACTTGATATCAGAGTGTCCTAGGTTTAAGGGTTCCTGGAGATAGGCTGGACATGTACACTCGCCGCTAAAGACACGCTCGACTCAGGGTTCTATAATTGAATATATGAGATGGCATGCTTAAGCTTTTGATCGAAGTATGAATGTATTATGTTGTATGGCCATAGGGAGCATGAGAACTGATAGGGCCTGGCCCTTGACTATTATTGCATGATGAGATGGAGGCGTGCTGATCAGCATTGTTGTTGCATGTGAATGAATATTTGAACAATGGTTTGCATATTGATTGCTTGTGGGTGATTGCCCAAGCTGAATTTATATGTTATGCTTGTCTATTGATTTGTAGGAAGCATGAGAAGGTGTGAATAAACAGGGCAACAATAAATTTGGTAGCTAAGTGCGTAGAAATGTGAATTAATGTCTATTATGTTCTATGTGTGTATGAATATTGTGATTACTTGGACCTGGATATGGTTTGGTTCGGAGTGTGAACCTCAGGGTTGAGAAGTTTAGTCAGCAGTGGCGAATGAACTCAGGTTGTTTGCATCCAGGATGGTTAAGTAGACCTGGCATCGTAATATATGAGGGTTGCAGATGATAATTAGGGTTGGAAACCTCCATCTACCTTGAAAGTCGCAGAAATGTTCGGTAGCATATGAGTAAATGGTGTTGGTTTAGTATAAGGATACAGACAGATAAAGGAAATTGAATGGAAGGCCTAAAAGGCGTTATTCTCTGGTTTGAAGAGGAAAGTTTGGGTTTGCCTAAGAACTGTTTAGTGGATGGGCAAAGCTAATTCCATTCTTGGTTATATAAAGGTGAGAGGTCATAACTAAGGGATTGTGCTAAATACTTGTGGCAGGAGGATGCCAGGAAATAGTATTCAGACCGAGATATTGGCATGATGGGTTGGAAAGAACTCAGAGGGTGATTTGATAAAAGAGGTTATAAAGGCATAGTCTGACCTGCGGAGACTATTAGGCTTCTAAGCTTAATCTAGAATGATAAGGTGACGACAGTGTATGTCAGTGAATTTTGTGAGTTGGGTAATTAGGTTTGGAAATTTATATAGGTGGGTGTAACTAGAAAGGATGACCCATATAAGGACTAAACTCTGGAATGGCCCAGGGTGTAGGGCCGCTCCAATGTATTAGATCTTTGGTTGTATTTGAGCAGCAGAGAGGGCCATGTTATTTGAGATCTATGGAATGAGGTGTCGAGCATGAATGCTGCAGGGCAAGGGATGCAAAAGATAGTACTTCTATTGGTAGAATTCAGAAAGGATAGATTCTCGATTATCGAGGTAGAAGGACCCCAGACAGTGCTAGGGCCCCTAGTTTGTGATAAGAAAGGGGTCTGATTGAAAGGTAGTTGTCAGGATGGTGACGGGAACCAGTGAAGTTATTTGGTATGCACCTGAGGTAGAGGATGCCACCCGAGAGGATGTCAAGTGAGGGCACGACTTCTACATGAAATAATTCGATATGTTAGGATGGATTTCCCATGGTGAGGGAACGGGAGACTAGAATGCCTCGTTACGTTCGAAGGTCGAGGCTGATTCCTCGAAGATGAGTATTTAACGGGATAGTCGATGTTTTAGCCATGTAACGAGCTGGAAGAGTTCAATGTTGAGAGTGTTCCAAAAGAGATTCAGACATAGAGAATATGTCTCAAGGGTATTGTGCAAGAGGTGGAAGATATTAGTATTTCCTGGGGAGGAATTGGAAACTTTAGGTAGAGGAATTGGGATATAAGTAATCGAGAGGTTCGTGGTGAGAGCAATAGAGCTCGTCATATGGAAGCCTCGATATGAGTCAGAGTGAGAGTGAATCCGTTAAGAGACAACCATGGATTGTAGGGGATATCATTTGGAGTATTACAATTGAACTGAATGGAAATTAAGTTGACCAGTAGAGAATTCAAATGGGTATACAAGGAAATATTGGATGTGCTTCAAGGTCGGGCTACAGGTAGGTTCGGCATTAGGAGCATTTTTTAAGATAGTATTGGTTTGATATAAAGAATAGCTGGACCAGCTGAAGGAGTTTGACCTCGGATCAGACAGAGCATCATATTGTGGGAAATTGTCTGTATCGTCTATTAAGGATGAAGAGTTTTACATGCTCGGTACAAGATGGGACAATGTTTCCAGGAATTGATCTACGATCTGGTTATTACCAGCTGGAGATCAAGGAAAGAGACATTTAAGGAATTATTACTTGTACCAAGTAGGGTGTGATGAATTGGTAACAAAGGTTCTTAACTGGTTCAAGCGTCAGCAACACAGGTAAGTTCTTCAGGTAGGAAGTATGAGAACGGTATTGACAGGTCTCCTCTAGGTTTACGGGCGGTATGTTGGACTACGCTTCAGTCAGAAGTGGAAAGCGAACGAATACTATGTTGACAATGTTAGTACTGAGGAAGCAGGGTTGCAGGTAAGACTCCATGAAGTGCCAGTTTGATCTCGCCAGGGGTATTCAAAATAGTGCTAACAGAAGAAGAGGGGTCAGGTATGAAGAAATTTGATTTGAAGCCACATAGAAGCTACTGAAGAGCGTCTGAAGAATAGGAAGCACAGCAAGACTGGCATGCGCGTCATCTACCACATGAGTATCTTCGCAAACAACTACACCAGAGATTAGAGGAACAATAAAACTTGAAGTTAGATTGAATGGATAGTGTCAGATCAGAAATTCAGAAGACATGGTAAGGATTGATTAGCACTCAGTGATGCAAGGATATGCGCGTTATGGTTGGATATAGAAGGGTAGCATAAAGGACCTAACTTCTGGTAAAGATATGAAACTGTGAGGGTGCATCACAGGTTAGGGCACGCCCAGACTCAGGCTGATATGAGGATGGATCAAGTCTCATGGAAGGTAAAATGGGGACATGATCAATATATTAGAAATGATAGGTAGGCAGTGTATGTGTAGTGTAAGGTAACGAGCATTTGGTCATCCGTAAGAAGGATAACCTTGAGACCAAGATTTGGTGAAATGTAAAGGACGGATAATTGGTATTAGAAATCCTCGACCGTACAAGGAGAAGATTCAAGTGGAGATGGATCTCTTACTTGAGAGATGTGAGTCAGTTAAAAAGAGCACCACATATTACAATAGCACCACATATTACAATAGAATGTACAAGGTAATGATTGGGATAGGTATGGCATTAGTGTGTGGTGATGAACAGGTACGTATTTCTTTGGGCAATGGAATCTAAAGTGATGGTTAGGTGGAAACAGGGAAGAACCCTGTCAAGGTATTACCAGTTAGGGTACCAAGATCGGATGAACGATCCGATGAAAATTTGGCATGGAAATGGGCATTTTAAATGGATATTGTTCCACCTCCTAGGGTATGTTGTATCAGGAAGTTTGAATAGGTGACAGAATCTAGTAAGCTCGAATGTTGAAAGGTAAAGTGATATGATGATGGATCATAGGAATGGACCACATTAGATTGGAAGAAAGGTGATTGGATAAAGAAAGTTAAAACTCAGTTGAATGAGTTAGCGTAGTTTGGTTCATAGGAACTAGTAATGGGGCGGAGCATTGATAACGCTAAATTGAGACCCTGTAGTTTTCCCCAAGTCTTGGAAAGGAACCAGAGAACAGAGTGGGAATATGGAAATTACATATTGGTGACAGATAGGATAGCAATCTAAGGGCTTAACAGTTATGTTAAGGGATTAAGCGTTGAATGTGTAAACATTTAGAATATTAAGAAAAGTGTACTCTTTGATGAGACAGTCGTGGTGATGGATGCTAGAGTACAGCTAAGGTGACACGACATATGATATGGTAAGATAAAAAAAAAACAAGGAGTACTAAGCAAGGTGAAGAAGTGAAATATAGTGGATACTACGGTTTGGTATTGGTTCAGGGAAAGACCAAAGAAGCTGTTGGAATTCTTAAGGCAGGAGTGTCTGCCTATCTGAAAGGACATAAGAACTTGTAAATTGTTAACTATGGAAAACAAGTTCCAGGATGAGAGATTTGTATCTCTCCAAGTGAGTGCAAATAAGGGAAAATATGTTATGCTAGGAAAGAAAGGGGAGTTTTGACTCCCGATTCAACTGAAATTCTGAGGTTGTACCAAGGGTTAGGTCGAGGGCCTATAGCTGATTTCACCCTGGTAAGGGTGATGACTCATAAGTATTTCTGGTATCGAGAATAAATTAATGAAGTGATCGTTGTGAATTAAGCAGACTCTGAAGTTTCTACGGGTTTGATGTGCAAGTAAAAGTTAAAGGAAGTATAGCTATCGGACAAGCTCTTGTGGAACAATATTGTTACTCGCGTTTGAGTGTTATCAAAGATTAAGGGAAAAGGCAGTGGACCTTGGGAATTATAGTCAGAGGTATGAGGTTTACTGTCTGATGTGTTCAAGTAAATTTCGAGGACGAAATTATTATAAGGATGGGATAGTTGTAACGACCCAAAATTACTAATAAGGCTTAAGGGCCTTGATTAGTGTGTCGAGAGGGCATAAACGTGATTATCTGTGATAAATTGTTGAGACCACATTATTATGTGGATATATATATGTTTGTGCATATGTGTATTGCAGTTTTCGGCATGAGGCGATCCTAGGGAGCAGGTTGCGGGAAAGTCACAACGGGACCCGATACTCGACTCGTGGTGAGTCAAGGGGTATTTGGGATATTAGGTGGTTATCTAGGTTATCGGGTTATGAAAATAAATAATTGGAGATATATTTGAGGTTAGGAAGCTTAGGTGGAAATACTGGAGAATTTTACCATTTTGCCCTCGGGGACGTTTCGGTACCCCGAGCCTTGGGATTGACTTAACTAATTAGTGATAGACTAAGTAAAATATATTACTCGGTGGAACAAAAGTTAGAACCGACCTTCTTCCTTCTCTCTCTCTTTCTCTCTCAAAGGAACCACAGAAGCAAGAGGAGATTGGTTGGGAAATTAAGAGAAATTGAGCTGAGGCTTTGGGGATTAGCTCAGGGTTAGCTAAAGGATCTAATCAAGAGTTAAGGTAAGTTCTGAGTTTTATTTTTGGTGGTTAAATTCTGTGTATATAGCTGAGTTTTAAGTGTTTGTGGGTTTTGGCATTAAAGGTTGAATTTGAGGCTGGAACCTTGGAAGTGAGGCCAGAAAACTCTTGGAGGATTGGTTCTGTAGCTGAGGTAAGCTCTAATTTAAGGTTTAAAGGTTGAGTTATAGTGTTTCCATGGCTGGGTTTTTGAGTTCTTGAGTTAGAAAGTTTCAGTGATTGAAGTGGGTTTTTGATGGGTTTCTAGTCTAGGTTTCAGCTAGGTTATGTTGTTGGAATCTTGTGGGAAGTTTTTTTGGATATTTGAGTTGTGGAATTGGGGTAGATTTGAGTGAGTTTGCATGAGGTTTGAGAGTTAAAAATGGAGGTTTTTCTGGGTTCGAAGGGGTCGAGCCGCGGCATAGTTCTTGGTGAGCCGCGGCCCTTCGAAGCTGATGGGTGCTGAGGAAGGAGGGCGGGCCGCGGCATGGTCTGAGTAGGGCCGCGACCCTTACCTATTTTTGTGCATTGGGAGGCCTCTGGTTGGGGCCATGCCGCAGCATGGGTGGCTAATGCCGCGGCCCTTAAGGAATTTTGGGATTTTGAGATTCTAGGCTTGGGAATTTAATCTAGGGTGCTCGGGATTGAATCTTTTACCATGTTTGGTGAAGTTCAATGTTCCGGAGACTAGAACTTTGTCTAGAAGCTCATTTAAGATTGTTGATGGAATCCTTTATTATGGTTGTGACTAGGTTTGCGCTTAAGCTCGGGGCAGGATCGTGCTCGGGGGTCGTCTTTACTAGTTAAAGCGCTTGGAGATTAAAGGTAAGAAAACTGCACCTGTGTAGGTGGATAGGATGGGACTAAGTGTTCCCTATATTTGTATGTGTTGTTATGTGATTGTGATAAACCATATGAATATGTTGGGACTAAGAGTTCCCTATAATTGTATGAATGTCATGAGGTGGTATTATGCCACTGGGACATGCGATAAACGGCCTAAGGGTGCCGAAATCAATACTTGCGCACATGGCACGGCTCGGACACTGGTATCCGAGGATAGCTTATTAGTCACTGAGCTCAGTTAAGCTGGCTAGAGTCAGTGGGTATGTCACTGGGCTTGGCCTAAGCGAGCCAAAGACAGTGAATTAAATAGAGGGTGTGGCATGTGGGCATTAACCCTAGTTATTGCTTGACATATGTTCTATTGTTGATTATTGTGTATGACTTGATGAGTATCTAGAGTTGAATTATTGGCTATTGACTAGTGTGCTGCCTTGAATGTATTTTATGGCTTGCTGGTAACTGATTAATGTCTTGTAATTATTGGATTATGCTCGACGAACTGTTTAGCTGCTAATACTGTTATGTTATGATATTATGTTTTCTTGCTGGGCCTCGGTTCATGGGTGCTACATGGTGCAGGTAAGGCAAGTTGACCATGGGTTGGAGAGCTCTGGGGGCGAGGTGTACATTGTCAGCTACTCGGCCACCACGGTCGAGGAATTGTACAGGGATGGGAACCTAAAACGTATATTTTTCCATTAGAGTGGCTTGGTTATTTATTTGTTATTGAGAATGTTGTATTTATGTTATTTAAACCTTGTTTTGGGATCCCATGTATCAAACATGTATTTTAATAAAAATTTAATCGTTTATAACCAAAATTCTTTTTAACCTAATCTGTTTGTGTCATTAGATACACATTTTGACTTAAATGACTTGATTAGCAAGTCTTGCACTATTTCAAACACACAGTGTAACGGTCTTGGTTATCCAGGGCGTTACACATGCGCCTAATGATTTGATAACATGTTATTACTGATCATGAGCATATTAAGTTTTCTTGCTGGGCTTCGGCTCACGGGTGCTATGTGGTGCAGGTAAAGGCAAAAGAAAGCTGGACCATCCTTGAGTTGGAGAGCTTAGGTGGCGATGTGTACATATGCAGCTGCTCAACCACCACGGTTGAGGTTTGAAAGAGGAACTAGGGTTAAACCCTGTTTTGCCGCTTAGATCGGCTAGTTGTAAATATTTTCTTGTAATAGACCTTTAAATTATATTTTTGGGATCCCAATGTATACAGTAAACGTTCTAATGAAACGTTATATCTTAACCGAAATTTTTTCTCCCTAAACCACTAATCATACTTAGTTACACGATTTTGGCCAAATGACTCTATTAGCGAGTTTAGCACTGTTTATTAGGCACACCGTAGCGGTCCCTGAAGTTTAGGGCGTTACAATGAAGGCTCAACTCTCTAGCTTGATTCCTCAAATGGAGCTAAAAAATTCAAAGGAAAAAGAAGAGAAAAAGATGAACAGATGAAGAAGAAGTTGATGCTCTGTTTTGGTTAAGCTTCTACAGCTTTCTATGGTTCATATATATCTTAAGGTCAAAAGACCAAAATGCCCCCAGGTCATTTAATTCCCTCTTAAGGCTACCAAGGGTAAAACCATCCTTTCTCCTCTAATCCCGTTAATCATAATTAACGTCATCAAATTCCCGTTATTCTCAAATGATAATACATCATATTCCATTACCCTTTAATTCCTAGTAATGTACTAATCCTCAAATTACCTCGAGACACACCCCGAGCCCCGAAATTAACTCCGTTATGACCAAACCGATAACTTGCATTCAAAGATCGTCTCATGCCAAATGGCTCGAACAAATCCACATTATGATGTGGCCTTATTCAAAATTCACCAACATGCATGAAAATATACAAATGTGCCCTCAACGGGCCAAATTACCAAAATGCCCTTATAATGAAAAATGGACTCATATGCATGCATTTATCATCATATAATAATATAATTCACATAAACATGCATATAATCATTTAATGTTATAATAAATCAATTATGACCCTCCCGGCCTCCTAATCAAGGTCCAAAACCTTATTAAGAAATTTGGGTCATTACAATGCAATCCTGACCATTAAAAAAGTAAAAGAATCAATTAAAAACCCCTTTTGAATATGTGTCATACGAAAACAAAACATACCCCAACCCGATGCAAGTATTCCCCAACTGACTCAGTCAAAACCCAACACTTTACAGTACAAGTAAATCAATTTTGGCAAAAAAAAAAAAACATTTTTAAAGTTTTAAAGTTTTAAAGTACAAGGCAATATAGAATTATACACATTAAACAATTCAACTAAACTCATTAACCATTCCACCTAACCAACAAGCAGTGCCCATTTATCCTATTTTATTCATTCAAAAACCTACTTTTAAAGTGAAGAAAACACTTACGGTAAGCTGGAGCCTCCTCCTCTCGCTTTTGAATCGACATTGGTTATATCATAACCAACCTTACTCATCTTCTTTGTCTTCGAAACTGCCACAACCATGGTGTCATTCGTCTTCGTCAATGCCACTGCTAACCAGAGTGCCTCCTTCCACTTCTTTAAATTCCATTTTTCTTCGTTTAAGCTATGGCTTCAAACCAGACTATCCTCCTTCTTCTTTTAAAATTTTGATTTTCTATTTGTTTTGTTTCTAATTTAGTTAATTTTAGTTTTATTTATTAAATTATATTTCAGTTTTTTTAAAAAAAGTTTTATAAAACTAAATAAACGTATGCGTTGCACGTGTACATTATTTGACAAAAATAGACTGGGTATCAACAGAAACAAATGAAAGTGGACATTGGGTATTTTTCCCACAAAAAAAAAAAAGATTGGGTAATTAATAACAAGTTTTTAAAAACAATGTGTACTTTTGCCTCCAATATCCCAATCTTTTATATTAGAAGTAAAAAGTCTCACACCATAATATTGTGGTTGTGAGACTTTTTACTTCTGATACGCCCCCTCACATTTGGGCTGGAAAGTGGTGTTCATTGATCGGTTTGGTCGGGTTATAACATATTTTAATCAACCCAATGTAAAAATTGGGTTGCAAAAATCCAACTCTAACTCGTTCAATTAAGAAAAAAAAATTTAACTCATCTAATGTTTAAAACAGTTTGATCAGGTTAACCAGGCCAAACCATTCTTAAGTTTTTTTTAAATGTTCAAATAATTAGATTCAACAATCTAAAATTATAGTATACATCTCTAAACTTAGACATATTATTCTAAATTGAAACTTTAAAAAATTATTCTAAATTCATTGTTAAAAATTAAACAATATTTAATATTACATATAATATATGTATGTATAAATGGAAAAAAAAAAATTAATCAGGTTATTAGGGTTATAGTGGGTGGGTTGGTATAATTTCCAAACCGCCCAATATAATAATTGGGCAGTTTGAATTTTTGTCGGGTTATTCAGATTGTATTTTTGTCGGTTTGGTTTGGGTGGTTTGCAAAAAAATTTGTACACCCCTACTGGATATTATGAAAGACCTTAGATACAATTGGACTGAATGTGAATATTTGATAGAATTCCACAAGGCCAACTCAGAATTTTTTTGGGAATATAGAGCGTCACAAGGCTGATCAGAAAATTTGTGGGTATACACGACGTTCGAAACAGGTCATATAATCCAACACAACAATTCCACATACATTGGCCTAAAGGTCTCAAAAATATCAAGAGTGGATGTCTCTTGATACCATATTAGAATATGAGGGGAAAGCCACTAGGATTAGGGTTGGGGTTCCATCTTAAAACCAATTGATTTGAAGTGGAGTAGCTATTTCCTTCATAAATGTATTGTGGTTGTGAGACTTTTTACTTCTAATATTTTCCAACCACAGAACCCACAGGGAGTTCCAAATACCAATCTTAATCTGTCTCCACCAGAAAATAAGAGCCAGTATGGATCACATTTTTGATGTCCAAAATTGCATTCCACACCATAAAGCCTAAATTTTGACCTCCACATTCCGAAAGTTGTCTATCTTGCAATATTTATCTAATAAGCCCTTCATCGAAGGGTGTTGATATCTCGCTCCTACACATTGATCTAATTTCAAAAGGATGGCCCTATTAATATCCTCAAACTTCCTTAACCCTATCTTTATATGTATTTTCAACCCACCTACTTCCTAATAAGGGCATCGAGTTAGCTACATAAAGTTGTAGATACTTTAAAAGTGGACATTGTATAACAATGGGAACTTTGAGAAGCCATCTTGATCAAAGTATTTTGACCTACTCAAGAAAAGAGTTTTGTCTGCCATCCCTCAAGCCTTTTCATAATATTATATTTAAGAAAAAGAAAATTCAATTTTTTACTCCACCAAAGAACATGAGGTTTCCAAATTATTTCCCCGTCCTGCTTAAAGTTTCCATGCCTAAACTACCAAATATCAACCTTCTCAAATGACTATTAATATTGCTATACATCAATAAATCTGATTTTATTTTTCTAACCCATTGCCAATACCAAAATTTAAACTTATATATGCATCCATTTAAAACCTAAACCTATTCCACATTTGCACTATAAAATATCATGGTGTCATCTGTAAACATTAGATGTTTAACTGCTTCTGCTTCAACCCCTCTAGCAATCCTAGTCTTGTGCAAAAAACCATTTCCTCTCCTTTGACCATCAATTTAGAAAGAACTTCACCACACAACAAGAACAAGAAATAAAAAAGTAGATTGCCTTGGCGAAGGCCGTTCTCTGAGGATTTTTTTTTTTGCAGGGAAACTCCATTAAGAAGCACTATCTAATAAAGGAGACACATTGAAACACCAATTTGTAAAAAATAAAAAATAAAACTCAAAGAATCCATTTGCTTTCAACACCTTCATAAGAAAGTCACATTCGATATGGTCGTAAGCCTTATTTATTCATTCATTCCCATGAAATCCCTATAACATTGTTTTTATTGATGGTGTATTGCGTAAAAACAGAATATTTCACAATCCACCTATTAAGGACAAATGTGTATTAGTGAAAGAAAATAATTTAGCTTGAACCTAATACTTCTCAACCGTTTAACCAAAAGGTTTGCAACTATCTTGTAAGAGAAATTGTATAGGCTAATTGGATGAAAATGATCAAACTTCATAGTCTTCTTCTCATTTAGGAATAAAATATATAAAACTATGGTTGATGCTCTTGATGAATTTTCTCCCTCATAAACGCTTCTAGTACAAAATAAAGCACATGAGATCCAACCGTATCTCAATAGCTACGGTAGAAAGCACCTAACATCCCATTAGGTCTTGGTGATATCCTTAAATTCATCTTCCATATAGTTTCTCAAATTTTATCCTTGAGGCAATTTACACAATGTCATATTCTCCTCTTGAGATATCTTATTGACAAACAAATCATTTAATTCATTGGGATAGTTAGGATATTGAACTTCAATAGGTTAAAATTCTTTTTCGTAAAGTAGTTCCCAATATGATCTCTTTCCTTAAACCATTTCATTACTTCCTTTGATTGCTCAAATGTGATTATATATTTGACTGATAATAGTTGATGCGTGAAAAGATTTAGTGTATCCGTCCCCAATTTTTAACCCCAATTTTTTAGATTTTTGTCTCCACATGCTTTTTGTCCTCGCTTACACTTCCATAATCTCTAATTGAATCGACCCTTCCTCTTCTAGAGCTGTTTTTAGTGATATTAGAATTGACATTCTAAGACCATCTCCAATGGATGATGAAAGTTTTGTGCCAAATTTGGCAAAAAAACGAGCCAAGACTATATTTGACCCAAATTTTGCAATTGTGTTCCAATGCATTTGATGCAAATCAACTTAAAAAGTCATCAAATCATTTAACTTTTATTGAAAGTACATAACAAATTATTAAATAAATAAGTAACAATTAAAAAAATTAAATTAATATAAACAACATTAATTAGTTAGTGACAAAAGAGTAAATAAAAAATGTAATATTTATTGTTGGCCAAATTTGACGCAATTTTTAATATGTGTCAAATTTGGCACACATTTTGTATCATCATTTTCATTGAAGTCTCACTTTGTCAAGATATGTTAGAAAATAGTATTACACCACTTTCATAATTCTCCATTGGAGATGCCCTAATAACTTGAGTTCTTCTTCATCATTGCCCAAATGCTTCCGATTCCAATTCCTTGAATTTGTAGCTTTAATTTTTGTCACTAGGTTAGAGCTCTCTAAACATGCTGTTTTCCCATTCCACACCTCCTTCACCACTTCAATACTCGAGCTATTTGAAGCCCAAGCCTCAAAATATCTTAAAGGGATCTTAAGCTTCTCCCTACCAAGCATGTTATTGAGAATGATAGGTGCATAATCTGAGGGTAACATCCTACGCCTCAGGAAATTTCACACACGAATGCGAAGACTGTCCAATTTTTCTTTCTTTGATATGCTTTTCCACTTCATGCTTGTTTGGCCAAGTGAACAACCCTCTTGTGCTTCCTAAATCAACTCCTCCCGAATTTTAAAAAAGATTAAACAGTATATTAAAAGCACTTGTATCATAGTTCCTTCCTTCCTTTTTCTCAAAGCCATTGAGAATGAGGTTTAAATTGTTCATAATCACCCAGACAGAATCACAACTCAAAACACGTTACATATTTCTCCAAAATCCCTTCTTTAACTTCAACAATATCTTTTGTTTGTATACATCATATTATATAACTAGGGATGTTTTACCATTGGTTCATTTTTTTTTATTCAAGAAATTCAAAATTTGTTTTTTAGTTTTTGAAATGGCAATCTAAAAATCAATCAAACTAGAATTTGATTTCAACAAAACTGACCAAATTAAATATTTATTTGTACTTTTTTTTTCTTCAAAATTTTAATTTTTATTAAATTGACATTTTAATTATTATGAAAAAGTTTAGAGTAATATATTAATTTCAATTACTTAAGTATAGAGATTTATAACCTTCATTAACTCTTTAAGTTATGAAAGATAGAGTTCAATTTTTTAAAAACAAGTTCAACTGGTTTTAGTTGACTACTCTCAATTATTATTATTATTTTTAAAATGTTTAACAAGTTATTTTTCCACTTTTTCTTTTAATTTTAAATTTCTCAAATAACTAGATTTTTTTTAATTTGGCTGTTATAATTTCTGGAATATTAAAATGTGCTAAACTTTCATATTTCACTATTATTATTAAAGAACAAAAAATTGGGGTTTATAACATTTTATTTTTCTAAGTTTTCGCTAAATATTATATATAACCTTGTATTTTTTAAAATGTCACAACAAATTTTGTGATTGTTTAAACAAATTACTTGTACTTAATTCTAGGCAAACTTTCTTATAAGATTTATTTTTTGTAATCATGGGGTTATTTATGGTATATTTTAGTAATCATGGGTCTGTTCTGGAATTTTAAAAAATATAGGGTATTTAGCAAAAATAAACCCAAAAAAACTATTATTATATTATTAGTTTTAATAAATATCTTACTTCCTTTTAAAAAAAAAATTATTTTTTCAAACAACGGATGATTACGAGGGACATTTCAGTAATTTCACGTCCGATGGCGACTAACGAGCGGTAAATGGAAATAATTTTCGATAAAGAAAAGACAGTCTTCAAAGCTCACTCTCTCTCTCTCACCATCTTGCACCAGCCACCATTGCGAGACGTTACAAATCAATATAATGGCTCCCACCTCTTCACAACTTTACTAAACCAGTCATACCCAGCTCATTATTTCTTGCTTTGCTTCTAATCCCTCCATTTTTTATCTTATGTTTTTCTTTGATGAATTAGAGCTTTTGAGCTTTTTGTTCTTACTTTTCTGCGAGGAAGAGAAGTGAGAATCTTTGTGTTTGTTCTGCTTGTAGTTTTTAAGAGCTTATTCAAATGGATAAAAGGTCATCCTTGGATTTTGAAGATAAGGCCGAGAGAGGGAAGAAGGGTGGCCGTGGTTCTAAACAGGACTTCATGCTTCCTACTAGCGTCGACCCTTTTGTGCCAAGAGCAGACCACTATAATCCTAGAGAGCTGAGATCTTGGGCGAAGCGAACTGGGTTTGTCTCGAATTACTCAACTGAGACCAGTGCCAGTGAGAGGAACGACAGCTCCGCTGGGTTTGATTTGGAGAAGGGTCATGGCCATAGAGCAGATGAGTCGTCTCCCAAAATCGAGATCGACCCCATTTTGGGCCGTACTAGGCATAATATAGGAGCTGAGATTGAGCCTGCTTCCGGGAATGTGAATGGAGTGAGGAGGAACGAGAATGATGGGGTTCGGGGATTAAGAGATGAGAATCAGAGGAGAAGGATTAGGGACGAACCCGTTGGTAGAGAAGATGGGAGGAGAGTTGATTTTAATGGGAACGGCAATGAGAAAGGGAATGAGATTGCAGATAGGGATGTGAATAGAGTTGGCAATGGAAATGGGAATAGGAATGGAGTTGGAATTGCAGCAGTTAATCAAGCAGAGGAGCCAAAAAGAGATGAAGGTAAAGATGAAATGGATGTGGAAATGAATTCAATTCCAGATGGTGAAGAGCTTGCTCATGGAGGGTGGCGTGGGCCAACCGGAATCAAATGTGGCCCTAGGGACAATCCGGGGTTTGGTTAGACTATACCTATGTCAACTTATATATGCTCTTTGTGGTGTCTAAAATAATTATTTTTTCATGTGGTTATACGTTGAGAATTAATCAACTTTGGAAGAATTAGGAACTAATATTACAGTTGCAAAACCGAGTAAAAGGAGGGAAACATGTTACTGGTTCTACTTAGTGGGAAAAAAAGTGTAAGCTACCAAATAGAACTGGTAACAAGTTAGCAAAAATGTTGTGACCTTAAATACTGAAGGTCCATCAATTAAATTTGATCCATATCCCACTTAGGTGTAACGAAGTTAAGCTAGCAGGCAGTAATCTTAGTTGTCTTTACAAAAATTAAAGGCTTACAAGAAAAAGTAACACGCTCAACCTTGTAAACTTTAGCGTGTTATTAATTATTTCACTTTTTTATTTGCATGCCTGTGTCTGGGTGTGCCTTATCTGTTTAGAATCAATTTTGGATAAAAATAAAATAGAGTGCATCAAGCTTACCATATCTTTTCATGTCGAGACCCTTTTGTGAAAATGATTCTTAAGCATTATTTCTGTTCTTTTAAATTCTTCTTTGTAAATGCTAATTTGATGACATTTGAGAAGAACAAAATTTTAGAGCGTCACTCCATTTCTTCAAGATATTGAATTCATGGACGTATTTAGTTACTAACATGTAAGTAAATTATAACAAATGAGTGGTTCATTCAATGGTGGAGCTAGGGGGACTGGGATGGCCATGGCCCCTTAACTTTTTATTCTATATTGTTTTACCATGTAATTTTGAAAAAAAATTATTATAAATATTTGTATAAATTTATATTGGCCCTTGTATATATATATAGGAGAATTCTCCTATAAGGGCTTCACTTTAAGCCCTACCGGTGGGGCTTTCAGTATTCTCGACCCGTCAATAGTTTTCGGTACGGATTTTTTTATGACCGTGTATATTGTAGTTATTTAGAGCAACCTGTAAATTTTCAGAAAATTCCGAATAGTTTATAGTACTAAAAACGAAGTTCAAACATGTTGTTACACGTGTGACTAATTTTTTTTATGCGCGTGGAAAACAACATGTTTGAAACTAGTTTTCGATACTGTAAACTATTCGGAATTTTCTAAAAATTTGCAGGATGCTCTAACTAGCTATAATATACACGATCATAAAAAAAAAATTACGCCGAAAATTGTTCACGAGTCGAGAAATATTGAAAGCCCTACCAGTAGGGCTTAAAGTGAAGTCTCTACAGAAGAATTGTCTTATATATATATTATTATAATCTTTATTAAAAAATTTTTTGGCCCCTCTATATTTTAGTCTTGGCTCTGTCAGTGGCTTCATTCTTACATCATCTGGACTGGTTGTTTTTAATTGCAGTACCACTAATGTGTTACGGCCTACAGCACTATTTATCATTGGCTGGCTCTCTTATATTCATTCCCTTGATTATTGTTCCAGCTATGGGTGGAACAGATGTAAGTATCTTGCCCATGGTATTTGGTGTCTGATGCAATGTTTTAAGGAAGTTTATGCCTTTTGTTGTTGAAATTTTAACTCGTATCAGTTCGTAATGATGACAGAAAGATACTGCCACAATGATTTCAACAATGATTCTGGTTTCTGGAGTTACAACAATATTGCACTCGTACTTCGGAACTAGACTCCCACTAGTTCAGGGAAGCTCATTTGTATATTTGGCACCGGCATTGGTTATTATAAATGCTCAGGAATATAGAAATCTTACAGACCATGTAAGTTTATTTCAATTATTAATGTTTGTTCAGTTAATGTAAAAGATCGTTTAGTTGCCTACTATTTTCTGGAGTCCTGTCGAAATTTTAGGAATTTGATAACCTTTTCTGCAGGATTGTAATGCGTATTCCTAATACGAGATATTTTTTGGTTGAATAAAATCTTAGAATCATTACTATTTCTCTTGATAGTATTCTATTGTATCTCATGTATAGTTTCCTGCATAAGGTCTGAGGAATATTGAAATATGCAGGAATTCCTAAATTTTCTTGTGGTTTGCTCCCTCAAGATTTGAGGTTCGAGTTTCTCCTAACTGCCTTCATAGAAAATGCTATAGTTTCCTGTTCCTTAGTCCAATTTCAAAAAATATATTGTATCCCATGTATATTCTCAATGCAGGGTTTTTTTAATCTTTTGCATGTTAAACTATGAGAATAACCTGTAGTTCATGAATCTCTTTTTTAAATATATTCAAGTTTTACTATTGCACAACATTTATCAGCGGTAATTCGACTGCAGAAATTTCGACATATCATGAGAGAACTCCAAGGGGCTATAATCATTGGATCAATATTTCAAAGCCTCCTGGGATTTACTGGTTTAATGTCTCTTTTGTTGAGGTAGTTGAAAGTAATACTTCTATTAGAATCTTCCATTAACATATATAATTTAATAATAAGAATAATATTAAAAATTAATTAGTTTTTGAATTGGTTGCTCTCAAAGTTTTCTTGTATGTTTAGATATGGCTAATAATATATTGGTTTTTCTGTCATATGATTTCTTGCAGATTGATAAACCCTATAGTGGTTGCACCAACTGTTGCTGCAGTAGGTTTAGCGTTTTTCAGTTATGGCTTTCCGCAAGCTGGTAGTTGTGTGGAAATTAGTGTTCCACTGATACTGTTGGTTCTTATATTTACCCTGGTGAGTGATTTAAGAAAACTACGTGAGTTGAATTGTAATTTTACAGATTATGCCGATATATTTATTTCTTTGATTCTTTAGTACACATCTACTTTTTCAAGATTTGCAGGCCATAGAGTTTTTTGTTTTTGTTTTAAATAATATTAAAATATCTTATTGATGAAGCACTAACTTTCATCTTTGTAAAATTTTGCTTTGAAGTACCTTCGTGGAGTATCCATCTTTGGGAGTCGTGTATTTAGAATTTATGCGGTATGGAATTTCCTTTCATTATTTTGACTCTTTTTAACTCTAAACATTTCTTTTTGGGTGATAGTTCTGTAGCTGATAATGACAATGGTGCTAGGAATGTGTTTTTAGTTTGCCGTACATGTCTTATGTCAGATCCTGATTGATCATGTTGCCTTTTCAGGTTCCCCTAAGTGTAATTATTATATGGATATATGCATTTTTTTTGACGGCTGGTGGTGCATATGATTACAAAGGCTGCAGCTCCAACATACCAAGTTCAAACATACTAAATGATGGATGTAGAAAACATGCATATACCATGCAGCATTGTAGGACAGATGTTTCCAATGCATGGAGAACGGCTGCATGGGTTAGGATTCCCTATCCTCTTCAGTGGGGCATGCCCATCTTCCATTTGCGGACCTCAATTATTATGGTCATAACATCACTTGTTGCATCAGTGGATTCGGTCAGTAATATAACTCAAATGTAACCGTAAACAAGTTATTTGAAAATTTCTGGCTAAAAATTGTTTTATATCACTTGACTGTGACCTTTGTCTCTTTTTCAAAAGATGACTATATGTGGATGGCATTATTATATGACACTGCAAGTGGTTGAAAAACTTACCTCAGGTTGGTACATACCACACAACATCTATTCTACTCAATTTGAAGCCTCCAACACCAGGAATTGTGAGCAGAGGGATTGCATTGGAGGGTTTCTGCAGTATTTTAGCCGGACTTTGGGGCTCTGGAACTGGGTCCACAACCTTAACGGAAAATGTGCATACTGTTGAAGTCACAAAGGTGGCTAATAGAAGGGCCGTGGAATTTGGAGCACTTTTTCTTATCATTTTCTCATTTATAGGTAAACTACTAAACATATTATCAGAGAAAACATAGTAATACCAAGTTATTGTATATAGCATGAGTATTAGTCCTATAAGCTGAAAATGTGTGTGTGTATATATAATATATATATATATGTATATATTTGAAGCATTTAGATTGGATGGTCTATTATATTGACAATTTAGCTTCTTTTTATTGCTTCATAGGAAAAGTTGGTGCCATTCTTGCTTCTATACCGCTGGCCTTAGCTGCTGCTACACTCTGCTTCATGTGGGGGCTTACTGTGGCTTTGGGTCTCTCAACTTTGCAATATAGTCAAACAGCAAGTTTTAGAAACATAACAATAGTTGGTGTTTCCTTATTCCTTGGTTTGTCTATCCCTGCTTATTTTCAACAATATCAATCCGAATCCAGCTTAATTCTGCCCAGTTATTTCATTCCTTACTCTGCAGCATCGAATGGGCCAGTTCATTCTGGTAGTAAACAAGTAAGTCAACTTTTCATACCAAGTTATCTAATGATTAACTCTTCTATTATGCCTTGCTTATAATTTGTATACGAGAGACTTGCTGATCCTTTCTTTGTTCTGTGTTACCCAGATTGATTTTGCTATAAATGCACTTTTGTCATTGAATATGGTGGTGACACTCTTGGTTGCTTTCGTGCTGGACAACACTGTCCCAGGTAGTCGGCAAGAACGAGGGGTGTATATATGGTCACACGCAGAAGATATCAGAAGTGATCCATCTTTACTTGAAGATTATTCTTTGCCAGGGAAAAATGGCCGATGTTTATGTTTGCCAAAATGCTTTGGGGGGTGACAGTTTTGAATCTTTCCTCATCTAGTGAAGAGGCTCTACGAAAACCCTCGGCTGAAGATATGGACACCGGAGCTTCAAGATATAGGAGATAGTTGCTGTTGATATACATATATAGCTTCTTACACGATAGTGAAAATTTCTGGCTACTACCAGGTTAGTGAAATTTGTTCCATTCACGGACCAATCATTATTATTCCGGGTTGTACAATAGTTAAAATTTAATACATTCTTTCAAAAGGTTACTTACTTCTCTGTCTATTTGGTACTATCTTTGTCTCTTTTTTGCATTAATGTACAAGTCTACCATTTATTTCCTTGAAAAGAAGTTAAACTTTACATCGAATAGCTCACAGCATTCTTCATATTCAAACCATGTGGAGCTAGTTTCTTTGCTATCTTTTTCTTAACATCATGATAATAAGCAAATTGATCTAAAGCAAGATGCTTGGTGTATTGCTCACCTTCTAGAACACCTAAACATCAATGTTAACTAAGTTGACATCACATTCTCCACCTAAATTCTCTCTCATACAGGAAAATCCAAAAGCAATATACACTCACTCAAGTAGAAAGAATGTTAGGGAGGTGGAATGGATCTTTTATTATGCCAGTCTTGTATAAGTGTACGGAGGGTGTGGTTAGGGGTAAGAAAAGTGTGTTTGAGCCTTAAATTTGTCATGGGCGATGTATCATTCCCCATTCTAAGCCATTCCTCTATGGCTTCTAGCTCGTATGAAAATCCATCCACAGCCACATGTGGGTTTTTCATTACTTCCTGCATTCAAATAACCCCAAAACTTATCACTTGCTTTTCCTTAGATTAAGAATGTAAATAAATGATAAAAAAGAAAAACATACCTGAAATATTGGACATAGGAAAAAACTCGGTACTTCCATGAGGTCTTCTCCATCTACCGCTCTATTGATTGACACATCAGATCCATTACGACTAGCCACCTTAAATTTTCCACTTGCCACAACATCACTAGCTCTTTCCCTCAAGTCGTTGAGCTCTTCCATAACAGTAGCCAATTTCAAATCCATATTAGGCCCACGGTTACTGGACAAACACTTCAACGTAAGGCCCGCTAGTCTCTCGGCTAGGTCCAATGGCCACTTCCCGGCCATTTCATCCAAATCCCGGATCAAACCTGCTCTATCCATAGTCATGGCCTCAACAAGCCCAGCCCAATTCCTCCCAGTCAAAAGGTGCATCAGCATAAGTCCAAAGGCCCGAATGTCTGATCTAATCCATTGCTCGTCACCACTTTTAGAAAGCCCAAACCCACTTATCTTGGCACTGAGATTGCGGTCGAGGAGAATGTTGGCCAACCTGAGTTGACCATGAACAATGGGCCTGGGCTTGGCCATGTGGAGGAAGCCCAGGCCCGAACAAATCTCGGCAGCAATTCGTATCCGGTCGTGCCAACGGAGAGTCCGGATCCGTCTCTTGGCGGAGCTTTTGCGAGAGTAGAGTATCTCTCTTAAGAAAATATCCCTTAAGCTACCATTGTGCATGTATTCAAATACTATGCATTTTAGCTCAGTGCAATAACCAATCATGGGCACCAAATTCGGGTGCCTGATTTGGCTCAACAGTAACACCTGTCAATCATAAATTCCCAATATTAAAATTAAAATCTAACAACATGAATTGTTAGGTTATGAGTAATTTAAGTATTTGAGGTATGACATACTATGTATAATTATGTGCAACTTTAATGCACAAATTTATGTGCACATATCATTATTATTTTCTTAATATGGAGTTCTATATAGTTCAAATAATTATAAATAATATATTTTGTTTTTTTCTTCTAAAAACGGTTATGACAGTTAGAGAAAAACTGTTATGATAGTTAAAAAAATAGGCGATGTACCTTAGATTGAAAATCTTCTTGAGACATTCCATTACCAGAGTCAAGTCTTTTGATGGCAACCATGTAATGATTAATGCGGCCGCGATACACCTCAGTCCAATCGCCTCCAGGCTTCAACCTCATTCTCTCGGAGAAGCCATTAGTGGCCATTCTGATATGTTCCGCCGTGAACTCCTTGCAACCGCTACTCGGTTCAACGAACCTGGTCACCATTCCGATGGCGTCTTTCTCTTTACAAAACTCAATCCGACGGTGAAGAACATCTCTCTGTTGCCTCAGCTCCTCAATTTCCCTAACCATCTCCGATCGTAAGTTGACCGCGTTGTTTAGCTGTGCCTCAGATTGAGATTTGGCAAATTTGGATATGTGAAGTTTGTTGGAGAGCTCGTTCTTGAGCTGTGTCAGTGATTTTAGCCTCTTCTTCGTTTCTTCTACCTCGGTCATGGTTTCATGGAGGTGATCCTCTTCATCTTCTAACTCTTTTTTTAACTCTGTTTGCTTATTTACCTCTTCTTTGATCTTTGATTGGAGTTCACCACTCTGATATATATATACATATATATATAATCAATATATATAGCTGAAATAGGCTTATATTTTATAGTTTAGGCATTAAATATATAAATGTGTATATATATACCCGACGATTGCATAAAAAAATAGCTCTTTCTGCTTTTGAACGCCTTTCTGCATTGGCCATCGCTTCTATTCTCTTGGATTTGACTATTTTTTGAGCTTCTCTCAGTTTTGCTTTCAAAGACTCAATTTTTTCTGTACCACTCTGATCAAAGTAGTATCAACACACATTATTATATAAATATATATAGAATTTTTTTTTTTAGGTAGGGGCATCACTTTTACCCTAGAGATTTTTTTTATTTTCGACACTTGGAGAAATTATAACCTGACGTGCATTATAGTTATAACAAACTTCTCGCCAATTTTTGGACTATTCTGAATAATTTACAGTACCGAAATCAGAGTTCAAACAGTTATTTACACACGTGCCTAATTTTTTTTTATACGAGTGGAAAACAGACTATTTGAACTCTGATTTCGACACTATAAATTATTCAGGTATATATTGTAGTTGTTTAGAGCATCCTGTAAATTTTCAGGAAATTCCGAATAGTTTACTGTACCGAAAACTAAGTTCAAACATGTTGTTGTATGCGTGACTAATTTTTTTTATGCACGTGAAAAGCAACATATTTGAACCTAGTTTTTATTACTGTAAACTATTCGGAATTTTCTGAAAATTTGCAAGATGCTCTAAACAACTACAATATATACGGTTATAAAAAAAATCGCGCCGAAAACTGTTCACGGGTCAAGAACACTGAAGAGCCCCATCGGTAGGACTTAAATTGAAGCCCCTGTATGAAAATTGTCCTATATATATCTTAAAATTGCTATTAGTCTGTTAAACTAAAACAAATACAATAAAGGACATATATGAAATATTTAACATATATTAAAGAGTAAATTAACTTTTGTTTTATGTTTGGTAGATGTGCATTATTTTACTTTATTTAAAAAAAACATCTACTTTATACTGAGAAAAGATTTCAAAAAATCTACTTATATATGTTTTTTAAAAAAATCATTAAAACATTAACAATTGAAAGAAAAAAAATGATTTAAATAAGTTCATATGTTAGTATTATGCATACATGCATCTAACCAAAACAAAAAGCTCAAATACAGCAAAATCCAAACATAACAAGACATTAATTTGAAGCAAATGCATACATATTAAAATATTTGGAAATTATAATTTTTTTTTCCTTTTACTTGATTTCTATTAATAATTTCCATTTTCTTCCTTTACTACTTCAATGATTGTCTATAAGTTAAATATGAGTATTTTGCATGTTTATTGCAAATCATTAACTTGTACCGAGTTTTAGTTTTCTTTTCATGTTCTCGTGTTGAAACCAACTATTTACATAAACAATACACAATATAGATATCCAAGAAAAACACACACAGAGTAAAAAAAAAAACACATGCCTCTGTCTATAGTCTTAAAGATAAAATTGACTATTGGGACTATGAACACTCATCAATTCTTGTATAAAATAGCCTAAGTGGTATACACTACACTATTTAGTACTTAGTAGGATCTAATAACCAAACAAATCCCCCTCAAAGCTTTTATATACATCACTATCAAAGATTCAAAATAATCTCCCAAAGTCAAAAAGGAGGATAAGCTAGAAGCAATTTAAAACCAAACAAAAGTAAAATCATTTTCTCTAAAAACATATCTTAATCAATAAAATAAATGAACTATATATTAAATAAAATAATTTACAACTCACGACAAACATTAGATATATCTTTAATAATTTAATACTTACCAAATCAATTGCCGCACGTCCCGCCGTGCCCAACTCCATCACTAGACTTTGTAGATCAAAATTTTCATTCACTTGGTCAACATCTTCTTTTTCTTCTTCTTCTTGATCCAAATTTAAGGACAACAAGTGTTGAAAATATTCTTCAATTTCTTCAACACAATTTTCCCATTGGGTTTGTGAACTTGGGGAGTCTAGATTAATTGATAAAGAAGATAACAAACGACGAGGGCTTTTCTCTAGAGGATTTGGTTGGGTTGGAATGAAAATCTTTCCTAGCCAATCTTTAAAACTACCCTTTTCTCTAAGTTTTGCTACCATGACACCTTGATCATCTTCCATTATTCCTCTCTTATTCTCTCCCTTAATGGAAAGTAATTTTCCTCCACATATTATGAAAAGCTCACAAAAATCTGGCTTGTTCTTGTGAACGTAAAACGACCCATTTATTGCATTCTTGATTTTCCTAATAAATAGACAGAAAAGAAAGGGAACAAAAAAATTAATACGGAAAGAACATGTTAAATCAGCCATGTAATTTTTTGAAATTAGAACTACATATTGGTAAATTACCATGGTGAGGACTTTAAGAATGAAAAACCCATGACCAATTTGGTAATTTTGAGTCTTGATATCAAGTCTATAATGATCTTGTGAATTGACTCATCACATTTCTCCACTTTAAGTAGTTCAGTCTTCACCTGCAGAAAGATAGATAGATAGAGATACTTAGTACTCATTAGAACTAAAAATTTATGAATATATACGTTTTGCAAGAAAAACAATCTAACCTGGCCACAGAAAGATGTGTATTTAGGGAGTAACTTGTCAATCTTTTCTTTCTCATATTGTTTAAGAACATCCAGTTTCTTATCACTAACTGCACTTGCAGGGAGCTTCCCAACTGGAATGAATAAATAGATAAATACCCATTTAAATGATTTGATCAAAGAAGAAAAATTGGGTGTTTTGATTATGAGAAAGCATGAAATAAACTTACATGGGGTGTAAACATAGTCCTTGGAGATACTGAAAGTAAGATGGAGAATGATAATGGAGATTGGCTGAGAGTTCCACTTCTTGAGAGTCCACTCCAAGGTCTTAAAACCATCTTCTAAATCATTCCCAAGGGCTACATGCACTTTCTCTGCTTGACTATTATCCATTGAGCTTATAATGTCTAGTCCAAACTGGGTTTGGGTTTTGCCAGGAAATAACCAAGAAAGTTACATAAATATAGAGGTATTTGAGAGGAATAAACTATTGTTATTATAATTATTATTTTATAAATAAAACTATGTATTAAATAAATAGACAATAAGGCAATAGATTTTTATTAGTTTATAAGAAAGAAAGAAAAAGAATTAAAATGAGAAAGTTGTTTAGAAAGGTTTATTGGGGTTTTCAAAGGTCTCTGTTGAAGCTTTAGCATTTACCCCTTTGTTTGTGAAACAAGGCCAGCCCATTGTTGGACTTTTTTGTGTGTCTAATGGGGAAAAAATCAAGGTGGGACAGAACGGAACTATGGGACTGAGATTTTCAATTAATTTGGTTTTATTAAATATAAATATAAACATAATAATATATATATATAATTATGTATACTCACTCCTTGAAAGCCATATAAGCTTAATATTGTTAATTTAGATTGGCTTGCTCTATATGTGTTGGACACATATTGAGGTAACATATAAACCGACTAATGTTTGTTGTGACAATTTGAATATAAGATAATCATCATTTGATTGAATGACACATTACCAACTCACCTAGCTAGTCGAGGGGGAGAGAGAGATTTAATAATTTTAAGATATATTTGGATTGAATTATGGGGCATATATATATATATACATATATTACTGGGGGCTTTTAGTAAAATTGTAGGATTTTTATTCTCCTTAAAATTTGCAAATACCAAAGTCATCTAATTAGTAAAATAATTGATTTATATGCCTTTTTTTTTACATCCTCAATGTTCAAAGGAAAAATAACATTTTCCCCCTCGAATTATGATCTTTGTAAAATTTTACCCCCCAAACTTTTTTGCGTAGAAAAAATGCCTCTCGAAATATGGAAACTATTAAAAACGTGCCCCTTCTGCTGCATTCTGTTTATTTTTTTTTGAATGATTTGTTGATGTGATTACATGTCACATGCATAGTTGCAGTATGTGAGTCTATTTAACTAATTGAAGCTAGCTGAAATCGAGTTTATTAGTGCTAAACATACAAACATTAGCTTTAAAAATGGATACACATACTCCTATAATTTATCGATAGACCACTATTTATGGATGTAATTTTCACCTAGACTCTTGAATCACGCCACATTAGCACCACATAGTGCTACATCAACAAACTATTTTAAAAAATGATCGCGGAATGCAACAAGAGTGGCACATTTTTAATGTTTTCTATAGTTCGTGAGGGATTTTTGCCACACAAAAAAATTCGGGGGCAAAACTCTACAAAAGTCATTTGATAAGATCTTTTAGGCTAGGTGTATGCAGATGATTGAGACTGCGCCCTAGCCTGAGATTGACTGCTAAAGGCTTTTTTCCCCTTCAATTTGCGGCTCATTCCTCGTTCATGGTCAGGACGTCCACCCGATACTTTTTTCTTAATCATCCATTCATCAACTGTGCTTCTTGCATCATAAGAGGAAGGTGGGGCATGCTGGCTACGGGCTTTGAATTCTCAACGCATCATTTCCTGTTTTACAGAAAAATATCAACAATACAACCAAAACATAGTGATTTGAATGTCAAATAATCGAATAAATATTAAGGCTAAGCAATGGTCGGTTTAGTCAGATTTTAACAGTTACATATTCCAGATTTTTGGTTTTCAGTGTGTTGTTTCGCAAATCAAAAACTGACAGACCAATTTAGACTTGAAAAAAAACCGATCGTTCAACTAAATGGTTTGGTCGGTTTAACCGCCTAAAACCAAACTATAAGGTTTTTTTTTTATAAAAAATTATATTAAAAAAACATGTATTAAGTTAATATTGTAATTTTGTAAAAGTAGAAAAGAAAATCATTAGAATTTATCAATGTATTTTAAGGATCATAGGAATCCATTACTGTGATCAATTTTTTAATTTCAAATAAAATACTATTTATTTAATTACTCAAATCCAAAACAAAATTAAGGAAATTATATTCTAAAATTCATATAATATACAAAATAAAGACTAATAACTTATCTTCTAAAAAAGGACTAATTGGTTTAACCAAAAAAAAAAAAAAAAACCAAGTCACTTGAGAAAATCCAAATTGCAAATATACGAAACTCAAGACTACAATAAAGTTCATATTACAAATTATGAAATCAAAGCCCAAATTACAAATTTCAAATTACAATAATGTCCATCCAAAGTTCCAAATTAGTTATGAAAATCAAAAGATAAACTATAGAATTACAAAGTCCATCTAAATCTAAATTACATTTTGTGTCATTGGAGATAAGAGACGACCCATCACCTAAAATAAAAACAGAATAAATAATTAAATAATAACACATTTTATGTTTGATAAAATATTAAATAGAAAACAAAACTATGAAAAATAGCAAAACTTGTTCATTTTTCCTGAATAAATGAATCATTAGAGCTGATTATGATATATTAAAGTATATCATTGGCATGTATGGTTTAGATAAATTATAATAACAGTATCAACATATATTCATATAAAGAGGTCAGATATAAATTATGTAGTATACATCTCTAAAATATAAACACTATATATACATCTCTAAAATATAAATATATGAACAAAGATATTACAGTTTTATATGTATTGATATATATATATATATACATATTATATATATAAACAAAATGAAAACTGATTGTTTTCAAGTATGAGTAATGTATTGAAACCCAGGTATATCCAATATGTGTTCCAGTAAAAAAAAATCCACTAGCAAACAAAAGTATAAAAGAAAAAGTTACATTCTAAAGTCATGAGCCGATGGTAATATGTATAAAAAAGGAAGCTATTTCTAAATCATTTTATAATATACACTTGAATAACACTATAATATATATATATATATACTGTTAGGATTATTAAAATACACTTAAGCAATACACATAAATATTAGTATTCAACATAATTTCCCAGATCTTAATTATGTTACTAAAAGTGCATAAATGCTAAACCCTAAAACATGTTTCTATAAACTCTTTGCTAAATTAAAGAAGAATATGAACACAAAAACAGAAGTACTAACCTGAAGCCATTGATGGAGATTGCAAGAAGAATGATGGAGATTGAATCAAGGCAATTGATCTTCCAAGAAAATCAGTTTCTCTCTGTGTGTATTTCTCTGTGATGGGGAAGAAGAGAATACGAAAGAATACGTTTCTTGGGGACCACTACCTATTTAAATAATAAACTGATTATTAAATCAATTTTGGATATTTATAATTTGGCCCCTCATCAAATTATAAATACAACTTATGGTATCTACACATTATTTCCATGACATTTTAATACCTATGATACTTATAACATAATTGGTCCCTTTATTTTTGTATCAAACTTTATAATAGCATCATACATTAATACATATGTGCTCATAATAGGATTTTTAATCCAACAATCTCCCACTTGGGCAACATATGTTTCCTTATAAATGTATAACTTTATGAGCTCAAAATTTGCTATCATATAAAGATATTCTTTAACAATCTTGTCCGTCAGCCATATCCATATAGGATCAAAGCGATCTTTGTCATATTAATCATGACTAAACCCATCAATGGTCACATATACAAATACAGTCAAATGACATAGATCAATCATGGATGTGTAGCATGGAAATTACATGCCATGTGAACCAAACATGTCTATTTCCAACTGGTCCTACTTAAACTTTAGTGAGGTCAGAATCAAACATGACAAAACAGAGTGAATAAACTGAATACTTCATTCTGATAAGAAAATAACTAAATACATAAATGTCTGAAGCAAATATAAAGCAAATAAAATACAAACTCCCACTAAATCATGATATCCTCAAACAATACAACACCCATATGAGCAGTATGCTCGTGAAAGACCTTGGGTGGCAATCCCTTTGTGAGCGGATCCGCTATCATGGAGTTTGTCCCAATGTGCTCTATGGATATCTGTCCACTCTGTACTCTCTCTTTCACAACTAGGAACTTTATGTCAATATGTAACACCCTCACTTATTTTCAGATAAAACCATATTTGAGGTGTTACGTTTTAAAACTATATCCTAATTTATTACTGCGGAAGTCTGGACATTTTTTTTTTAAAACTTGAAAACTTATTTCACATTATTTACATTAAACATAAAGTGTGTCTCAAACATATTATACATAAGTATTAAATAACCCAATTTGTTTTCAAAACATAACTTCACACTTTATTACAAACATCACACTGATAACTGAAATAACCCACAAAAAGGTCGATATGTTCATATGTACAAATCAGGGTCAGGACCATGCTTCAGTTCTCCTTATGTCATTCACTCATTTCTTTCTCTACCTGCAACACAAGACAAATGTGAGCCTAAAGCTCAGTAATGCATGCAATGTTAATGATTACTCAATGTCAAAGGACATACACAACTTCTTTTTAAATTTTGGGCCTCTTAAAATTGTGCACACTGTTTGATTAAGCCAATGCCTGTAGGGCTTGTTACACATATCATATAAAATCTCATGGGTTCTCCTCCTGCTAGCCATCACCACAGTAGGGCACATTAAAAACCTTATTCCATTGTTGCCCTGTCGGGTTCAAGAGTTAAGGCGGCCACACACTGTGGTGTCAATACATATAACAATAACTCATATGGAGGAGAAATAAAAACGGAAACATGGTAAACAATATAATTGGTTCACTAAAACCTAGCCCAAATTATTGGGCAGCCACTATAAGCCTACTATAGGCCTCCGTTTACACTTATTAACACTTTCATTTGCCTTTTCAAAATAGTGGCACTGAACTTAAACTTCTTATTACAACTTTCTTTTATGTTGCACAAAACTTGCAAAGGCATCATATAATTAATCATCATAATATCATGCATGGTCTTATATCATATAATAATTTACCATATCACTATTATGCCATGCATACAAATTTATGATGAAGTGTCAATGTATGTTAATACCACTTACTCACAAAATATTCATATAATGCATACTTTCACATAACATGTAATTCTTGTGTTGCAGTTGAGTACTTTACTTACCTTCTGTCCAAAATATAATCCACCGTGTAACAAGTGGTGTCTTAGGTGTTGATGTGCTTATCCTGACAATGGCATGAATTTCTCATCATAATGATGGCAGTAATACATTGAACTCTCATTTAAAAATACCCATAAAACATCATATCAAATTTCTTATCCAATTCATGCCTAAAATGCCTTAAACCACCTAGATCAAGCGTTAAATTTATCTTAGACATTTGGAGAAATTTTGACAGAGTTTCCCCTTAATTTTAGCTATCCTCAAATATCAAAATCAACCAATAATCAACATCAAATAACCTGCCATAACCATATATCCCAAATACCAACATGATTCATCATAAAGTTATCATATACCGATTTTGATAAAATTCTTATCTCCTAGATCATCACCCAAATTAAATGAGTCTCCACATCTATTCAAACATTTATAAACATATATACTCTCTTATAAACTAAATAAAATAACCAAAAATCAGTTTGTACTCCAAGAACCCAAAAAACCTCATAAAACACAAATTTTCACTTACCGAGCAACTTTTCGGTGAAAACAATCTCTTCTAGCCTTTCTAAACCTCAAACCACTTGGAAACCACCAAGAAATATCTTAACAAGAGATAAAACACCATAGATAAGCTCTCGGAAAAATTCAAAAATATAGTTTAACTTCCAAGTACAAGAACTTACCATAAAAAGGCTAGAATTAAGCTTAATCCACTTCTTTGGCTTTGATTTCACTTGGATCTCCTTAGAATTTCTTCAAACCAGCCAAGAAATGGCATTTGGTTTTCTTTTCTCTCTGTTTTTCAGAGTAATGGTCGTGCAAAGTGATAAGGTTGATGAAAATTCTTTATTTTCAATGATTTGGCCTTATTGTATCAAAATTTGACACCTTGCACCTCATCATTTCACCTTTTGACTTATGAAAACCTTATCACTTCAATAATTTCGACTTAATCATCTGCTGGGCCTATTATCCTTATGTGTAAAACACTCACACCAAACCTTAGGTCCATATGAGTTCATACCCAATAGTTATGCTTACCCGATCGAGCATAGCGCACTTATGCTAAGCTCGTTTTGACTTTGTATCAATACCACTGATTATGTATACCTCCCATCAAGAATTGATCTAATGGTTCTAAAACCATTTTTACTTCATCAATGAGACCTTAATCATTCCTCAATTATATTTGGTAAATCCACTAATACTCAATTTTACCCCGAAATACTAGTAATCGACATTGTACTATTTTTCACCACTTAACATCTTTTGCCTTCTATATCTCACTTTTCTCACTTAATTCCATGCCTTGTCCATATTTTTCATACTTTCTTATTTCTTGAGCACATCAAACACCCATAAAAGACAACTCAAATGCCACAAGGTTAATAATATTGAGCATACATATAGACATCACATACACAACTTTTATACTTATACATGAAAACACTTATAAGAATATGCATATGCTCAAATTATACATATTGTATGATATGTAATGAAATGCAATGCAATCATGTGATTATTGGCTATATTATATCAAAATAATGTGGGTGCTACAATCCTCTACACCTTATAAAAATTTCGTCGTCGAAATTCTCTTACCCAAATAGCTCTGGGTATTTAGATCTCATTTCATCTTCCCGTTCCCATGTCATTTCCTCAATGTTTGAACTTCTCCACAAGACCTTAACCAGTGAAATCTTCTTATTTCTCAACTCTTTCTCTTTTCTGTCAAGAATTTTGTAATGCCCCGAATTCTCCGATGAGTTTAACGGCATGAATAGTAGGCCGGGAGGGCCATATTTGTTTAATTATGTGATTAATTGATAAATGCATGTATATGTTGATTATATTATGATATGATGTGAAATGCATGCATGTGAGTCCATATCTCCTATTACAGGGGTGTGATGGTAATTTGGCCCGTTGAGGGTAATTTGTGTATTTGGGTGCATAACTTGATTTGTGAATGAGATTCCATTATTATGGAGATATATTTGAGCTATTGAACATGAGACGGTTATTTTTAGTGGATTAGCGGTTTTACCATAATGGGGTCAATTTTGGGGTAATAGAAATGTTCATTTGATGATAAATTGGGAATATTTGATATCAGGGTGAAATTTTGGAGGTTTTGACTATAATGTCCCCGGGGGTGTTTTCGGGACCCCGAGCATTAGGTTTTATTTTAGGCTACTTAAGTTTGAAGTAGCTTATCAGATAGAACATACGATAAGAAAATCTTCCGTTCTCCCTTTTCAAAGTCTGTTTTACCTTTTAAGCCTTTTTGACGAAATCTTGAGTTCTAGGAGTCGGAATCGAGTGAGGATTGAGGAATAGCGATCCTAGGGAAGATTAGAAGCTTCTTAACCGAAGGATTCGACGGAAAACAACCCAATTGAAGGTAATCGAAGTTTAAGTTTTGAGTTTTTCCGAGTTTCTAAGCTTTGAATTGATTTTGTGAATTGTTGAGTTTTCGGTTCGTTCGAGCCATGGGTTTTGAGGGTTTTGATGCATGGGGAAGCTTGGGAAATTTGTTTTGATGATTGGGGTATGTTTAGGTGTGTTTTTGGAGGCTTTGGAGTGTTAGAAACGCGTTTGGGAATGGCCCAGGGTTGGGGGCCGCGGCCCTAGTTCGATGAAGCAGGTGTCAGGAATTTGTGCTTGCTGGGCGCTGCGGCCCTTGATGGAGGGCGCCGCAGCCCTTGCCTCAGAGAACACTGGGGGCCGCGGCCCAAGGTGCTAGGGCCGCAGCCCTTGCCCTGTTTTCGCCCCGTTTGCTCGTTTTGACCCCGGGAACCTAGTTTTAGGCCTCGGGAGTGTCCTTGCTATTTGGATTAGTTTGGATTGATCTCTTGGAGGCTAGATATTGGTTTGGAACCCTTGATTATCATGATTATTGATGGTATCCCATATGTGTTGTGTTTAGGTGACCGCTAAAGGACTAAAAGCTAAACCGTTCTCAAGGGTCGTTCTTTTGTTCATTCTAGCTCGAATCAAAGGTAAGAGAACTGCACCCCAAGTGTGACATGCATGGATGTTCATGAGGCATGTTGATTGTGAGAATGTGGACATGGATTGAATATAGAATGCTTAACATATGTTGCTCACTTGTGCACGGTACTGACTCATTAGTCAGGTTTGGCAAAGGTGCTAGTATCAACTGTGAAGCTGTGACTTATTAGTCAGGTTCGGCAGTGGTACTGGGCACTGATCATGTTGAGCTGACTCATTAGTCAGGATGGCCTTAGCATGTATTACGCAAGCCAATAAGATTTGATCTAATCGATTATCAGCATTGAATGACTCAAAGAGCATCAATGCCAGACCGACCCCGAGGGTCGATGAATGAGATAAGCGCTTGGAGGCTAGTGGCTTACTTAGCAGCCACTCTCCCATTTGAAAACAGTGACGTGCTTGTCAGTCACTCAGTATGGTTTACCAGAACCTATTGAAGGCTAGTGGCTTACCTAACAGCCACTCTTCCATTTGAATTAGTGACTTGCCTGTCAGTCACCCAGTGTGGTTTATCAGGACCTCATGTGATATTCACTCATTTGTTTAAAGCTTTATGCTCAGTATGGTTATAATGATAATCGTTTGATAATGTTTATGAAAGTGTTATGTTTTCTTGCTGGGCTTTGGCTCATGGGTGCTATGTGGTGCAGGTAAAGGGAAAGAAAAGCTCACCTAGCCTTGAGTGGAGAGCTGATGTGGTGTTGTGTACATATGCGGCCGCTTGACCACCACGGCCAAGGAATTCTCAGAGGAACTAGGGGGTTTACCCTATTTTTGCCGCTTAGGTCGGCGGGATTGTATCTTTACAACTATAGTGACCTTTTTGTACTGAGAACCACTTGTAAATGTTTTGTTTAGCTCTGCAGAGCAGTTTGTAATAAAATCTTCATTTCCTTTTTATTGATTTTATACCTTAGCCTGTTAATCACACCTAGAGCACGTTTTAGACCAAAGGACTCAGGCAATGAATCAAATTTCCGGTCCACCGTTCACCGTAACTGTTCTGGGGTAGCCAGGGCGTTACAAATTTTCACTGGTTTTTCTTCATATGTTAGGTCTTGTTCAACTTCTATTGGTTCGTAGTTTAGCACATGTGAAGGATCTGACACGTATTTTCTCAATAACGAGACATGAAAAACATCGTGGACATTTGACAATGATGGCGGTAATGCCAGTCTATAGGCTACCTTTCCCACCTTTTCCAATACTTCAAAAGGTCCAATAAATCTTGGGCTTAACTTCCCTTTCTTTCCAAACCTCATTGCTCCTTTCATAGAGGCAATTTTCAGAAATACCTTGTCCCCAATGTTGAACTCCACATCTCTTCACTTTCGATCAGCATAACTCTTTTGTCTACTCTGAGCAGTTAACATTCTTTTTCTTATTTTCTCTACTGCTTCAGTTGTCCTTCTGACCAGATCTGGACCAAGATACTTTCTTTCCCCCATTTCATCCCAATGAATTGGTGATCTGCATTTTCTTCCATATAACATTTCATACGGTGCTACACCAATCGTTGCATGAAAGCTATTGTTATAGGAAAACTCTATCAGACACAAATACTTCTCCCATGATCCTTGAAAATCTAGGACACAAGCTCGAAGCATATCTTCAAGAGTTTGAATGGTCCTTTCAGATTGTCCATCAGAATGGGGCTGATATGCCGTAGTAAACTTCAATTTTGTGCCCAATGCTCTCTGCAAACTTTCCCAAAACAATGAAGTAAATCGAGCATCCCGGTCTGAAATTATAGATACTGGCACTCCATGAAGTCTAACAATCTCCTGAACATATAATTCAGCCCACTGATCCATAGTATAAGTCATGCGTACCAGAAGAAAGTGTGCTGATTTGGTATATCGGTCTACTATAACCCAGATAGCATCATGTTGTTTAGAAGTTTTTGGCAATCCAACTACAAAATCCATAGTAATCTCTTCCCATTTCCACTCTGGTATCTTTATTGGTTGTAGTAAACCAGCAGGTTTCTGATGTTCAGCTTTCACTTGCTGACAGGTTAAACACTTGGCTACAAACTCGACCACATCCTTTCTCATGTTGGGCCACCAGTAGTGTCTTTTCAAGTCATTAAACATCTTGGTCGTCCCCGGATGTACTGAATACAAAGTATTGTGAGCTTCGGTAAGGATTTCTCTCTTCAACTCCTCATTATTAGGGACACAAACTCTTTCCTTGAACTTTAGCATCCCATTACATGACACACTAAACTCATTGACCTTCCCACTTTCCAATTCACCTTTCTGTTCCACCATGTAAGGATCCTCACATTGACCTTGTTTGATTCTTTCTAACAAGGTAGACTGAATAGTCATTACTAATAATCTTCCTGTGATTATCTCAATCTCCGCTCTGCACATGTCCTCCTGAAGTGGTCTTGTCAATTTCCTCAAAAATGACACATTACCATGAGATTTTCTACTCAGTGCGTCTGCAACTACATTTGCTTTTTCAAGGATGATAAAGTATTTGACAATCATAATCTTTCACTAGCTCCAACCATCTCCTTTGTCTCATATTTAATTCCTTCTGAGTGAAGAAATACTTGAGACTTTTATGATCGGTATATATTTCGCACTTCTCACCATATAGATAATGTCTCCAAATATTTAGTGCAAAAACAACTGCTGCCAACTCCAGATCATGTGTTGGATACTTCTGTTCATAGTCCTTCAATTGTCTAGAAGCATAAGCTATGACTTTGCCATTCTGCATCAACACACACCCTAAACCTTGCTTTGAAGCGTCACTATAAATCACAAGTCCTCCTGATCCAGATGGAATAGTAAGTATTGGAGCAGAAACCAATCTTTGCTTCAACTCTTGAAAACTTTTCTCACAAGGTTCAGTCCATTCAAACTTATGATTCTTCCTCGTCAGTTGTGTCAATGGCATTGCTATCTTGGAAAATCCTTCAACAAATCTTCGGTAATAGCCTGCTAATCCTAGAAAACTCCTTACTTCTGAAACATTTGTTGGTCTATTCCATTTATTAACAGCTTCAATCTTTGATGGATCCATTGAAATACCATCTTTTGAGACTATATGGCCCAAAAATGCCACCTTCTCTAGCCAAAATTCACATTTCTTAAATTTGGCATAGAGTTGTTTTTCTTTTAATTTCTCCAACGTCAACCTCAAATGTTCCTCATGTTCTTCTTTGGATCGAGAATACACCACCACGATCGGATCTGGCGTTTTTAATACTTTTGTTGAGTTGATTCTCAACTTCAGCTTTATAAGCTTTGAACACAACCAGAGACTGTGACTTTTCATGAATGAGATATAGGTACCCATAACGTGAGTAATCGTCTATGAATGATATGAAATATTGTTGACCATTCCATGATGCTGTAGGGAATGGCCCACAAATATCTGTATGAATCAATTCTAAGACATCTGTAAATCTGTTGGCACCTAATCTCTTAGTTTTGGTCTGTTTTCCCTTGATACAATTGATACAAACATCAAAGTTTGTGAAGTCAAGAGACTCTAAAATTCCATCAGCCACAAGACGCTCAACTCTACCTTTTGAGATATGACCTAAGCGCTTATGCCATAATGACGCTGAATTTTCCTTATTTAATTTGCATTTAGTACCACATGATTCCACATGCAAGGTTTCATTATAGGATGCAATTGTTTTTAGCAAATAAAGGTTGTCATAAGCATTCAAGTAACGAGTTCCAACAACATTTGAATTTAAAGACAAACTAAATTGATTGTTTCCAAAAGAACAACAATATCCAAATTTGTCCAATAATGAAACAGAAACTAAATTCCGTCTAAAAGACGGTACAACAAAAGTGTCTTTTAAATCCAAATAAAAACCAGTTCCTAATAACAACCTAAAATGCCCAATAGCTTCAACTTCTACCGATTGTCCATCGCCCACAAAGATGTTCCTTTCACCATCACTTGGCTTTCGGTAGCTCAGGCAACCCTGCATAGAAACACTTATGTGAGTAGTAGCACCAGAATCTATCCACTAAGTGTTTCTAGGTACTAAAGATAAATTAACCTCAGCACAGACCAAAGTAAGAAACATACATTTCTTTGCACGCCATGCGTGATATTTTGTACATTCCTTCTTCACATGTCCAGTCTTGCCACCAAAGAAACAACCTGTTGGCTCCTTATGTTGTTTCTTTTGCACTAGACCCTTAGCAGCTTCATTCTCATGCTTTCTTTTCTTGCCCTTATCCTTAGAGGCACTGGCCAAGTGAGCACTTTTAGTTTTATCTTGCTTCAACCTTTCTTCCTCTTGCACACAATGAGAAATGAGCCCGTTTAGAGTCCATTTCTCCCTTTGACAGTTATAACTGACTTTGAACTGATTAAAATGTGCAGGAAGAGATACCAAAACCATAAGAACAAGCAAATGCTCAGAAAGCTCGATCTTAAGTGCCTTAAGTTTTGAAGCAATTTGGTACATTTCCATAATGTACTCCCTAACATTTCCTCGACCCTTATACTTCATGGACATCAAGGAAGCCAGAAGTGAAGTCATTTCAGCCTTATCATTTCTAGTGAAACGTTTTTCAATTGCATCGAGGAAATCCTTGGCCTTAGTGATCTCTTCAGATTCAGTGCCCCCAAAAGCTTCTAGAATACATTGTTGCATGATCATTAGACTCATGCGATTAGAACGGCCCCACCTCTCAAAATCCAATTTTTCGTCAGGAGTGCTTTCTGTAGTGAGAGGTGAAGGTTGTTCTTGCCTTAATGCATAATCTAATTCCATGCAACCAAGATTTACAAGTAATTTCCCTTTCCAATCCTTGAAATTTGTTCCATTAAGCATGGGAATAGAGTTAATGTTGGCAGTTATTGTGGCAGGGTTAGATAAACTAGCTGAACATAATATACAAAATAACAAAACAAGCCCACATAAGAATCCATATAAAACAAACAAATTCAAATAATGGTTAATGGTTAATCCCATCTCAAGATACCAAACACAACATTAATATCAAGTCTTTAGACAGTAATATTAATTGTAAGCGGTACTCTTGTTGTAGCAATCAAATATTAACAATAAATCATGTTAAACAATATGTCAATCTTTGGATAAACATAATATTTACATAAAAAAACCTTATAATTGTTACATATTTATCACTACAAATATGCATGAAACTCTGCCAAATATTAACTTACATTTGGGTCAACTAATAAATGCATGAATTACATACACATAACTATTGAGATATTTTAATTAAATTAATCTACACAAAAGAGATCACTTTGGTGATATTTTGTTTCAATTAATTATTTTTAAAATATTAGATATTCTTGATAAAATTCCTAAACCAAAATTTGAATTTAACTGTTACTGTATTATTATTATTATTATTATTATTATTATTATTATTATTATTATTATTATTATTATTATTATTTTAACTAAAACTACTATATATTTAATAAAAATAATAACCATAATAAAACAAAACTAAATTTAAAGTGAATCAATAACTGAAGCCATAATGGTAAAGCAAAAAATAAATAAATAAAATTGAATACAATAGATATATATCCATACATAAAGTTACAAACCTGATTGTATATATATTAATATCTTAAACAGAATCATCTATATATTCAACCTTATCTATATACTACATATCCTGATGAAAACCATTTATATAAGTATATATAAATATACAAATAAAAGCAATCATTTATATAAATATATATAAATATACAAACTGAAGAAACCGAAAACAAATCGGCTGGGTTTGATTTCCTAACCACAAGTATATATATATATATCCTTAAATATATATGCTACATCACTGAACCCAAGCAAAATAAAACAACAACCAGAAAATTATTGATCCACTCCCAAAATAATAAATTTGATAATACATATATATATATATGAATAATTCCAATCAAAATATATGTATATGTTAAATAAATGAATCACAGCGGAAAATTTTAATATTTTTGAAATCCCAAATTTTCTTGAACAAAATCATCAAATCTTCAATAAATTTAGCAAAGATGGCTCTGGTACCACTTGTTAGGATTATTAAAATACACTTAAGCAACACACATAAACATTAGTATTCAACATAATTTCCCAGATCTTAATCATGTTACTAAAAGTGCATAAATGATAAACCCTAAAACATGTTTCTATAAAATATTTGCTAAATTAAAGAAGAATATGAACACAAGAGCGGAAGCACTAACCTGAAGCCATTGATGGAGATTGCAAGAAGAATGATGGAAATTGAATCAAGGCAATTGATCTTCCAAGAAAATCAGTTTCTCTGTGTGTGTATTTCTCTGTGATGGGGAAGAAGAGAATACGAAAGAATACGTTTCTTGGGGACCACTACCTATTTAAATAATAAATTGATTATTAAATCAGTTTTGGATATTTATAATTTGGCCCCTCATCAAATTATAAATACAACTTATGGTATCTACACATTATTTCCATGACATTTTAATACCTATGATACTTATAACATAATTGGTCACTTTATTTTTGTATCAAACTTTATAATAGCATCATACATTAATACATATGTGCCCATAATAGGATTTTTAATCCAACATATACTTCAACCTTACAACGAAAATGGAGAAAAACAAAACTAATGAAAATACACAAAGTTGAAAAACAGTGAGCTGGAAATAGTTATAAAGTTAGAACCTGAAGACAAAGATATCAACTAAGGTGACCATGAATGCGAGGCTGAGGAAGACAAGTGAGCTCGACCATGATCGTGTGAATGGAAGGAGGCGGTGAGGCGCAGCAGCAAGGGAAGGGAGTCACCAACAAATGAAGGGTGGAGAGGTGAAAGAAATAGAAGAAAAGGAAGAGCAGCTCCTCTTGGATTAAAATCCTATTATGGGCACATATGTATTAATGTATTATGCTATTATAAAGTTTGATACAAAAATAAAGGGACCAATTATGTTATAAGTATCATAGGTATTAAAATGTCATGGAAATAATGTGTAGATACCATAAGTTGTATTTATAATTTGATGAGGGGCCAAATTATAAATATCCAAAATTGATTTAATAATCAGTTTATTATTTAAATAGGTAGTGGTCCCCAAGAAACGTATTCTTTCGTATTCTCTTCTTCCCCATCACAGAGAAATACACACAGAGAGAAACTGATTTTCTTGGAAGATCAATTGCCTTGATTCAATCTCCATCATTCTTCTTGCAATCTCCATCAATGGCTTCAGGTTAGTACTTCTGTTTTTGTGTTCATATTCTTCTTTAATTTAGCAAAGATTTTATAGAAACATGTTTTAGGGTTTAGCATTTATGCACTTTTAGTAACATAATTAAGATCTGGGAAATTATGTTGAATACTAATATTTATGTGTATTGCTTAAGTGTATTTTAATAATCCTAACAGTATATATATATATTATAGTGTTACGTACATTGTTGGGATGTTAGGCAGATATTTAAGCAACCCTGGTATGGACCATTGGATAGCAGCCAAGAGGGTTATGATGTATCTTCGTAGAACAAAAGATTACATGCTCACATATAGGAAATCAGATCATTTGGAGGTCATAGGGTATTCAGATTCTGATTTTGATGGATGCCAAGATAGCATAAAGTCTACATCAGGCTATATTTACCTGTTAGCTGGAGGAGCTATATCCTGGAAAAGTGTCAAACAGACACTTATAGCTTCGTCCACCATGGCAACAGAATTTGTAGCATGCTATGAGGCATCAAATCATGGAATATGGCTGCAAAACTTTGTCACTGGGCTGCGCATTTTGGAGAATGTAGAAAGATCACTCAAGTTATTTTGTGACAATAATTCAGCAGTGTTGTATTCCAACAACAATAGGAGCTCATCCAAGTCAAAGCATATTGACATAAAGTTCCTAGTTGTGAAAGAGAGAGTGCAAAGTGGATAGATATCCATAGAGCATATTGGGACAAACTCCATGATAGCGGATCCGCTCACAAAGGGATTGCCACCCAAGGTCTTTCATGAGCACACTGCTCATATGGGTGTTGTATTGTTTGAGGATATCATGATTTAGTGGGAGTTTGTATTTTATTTGCTTTATATTTGTTTTCAGACATTTATGTATTTAGTTATTTTCTGATCAGAATGAAGTATTCAGTTTATTCACTCTGTTTTGTCATATTTGATTTTGACCTTACTAAAGTTTAAGTAGTACCAGTTGGAAATAGGCATGTTTGGTTCACATTGCATGTAATTTCCATGCTACGCATCCATGATTGATCTATGTCATTTGACTGTATTTGTATATGTGACCATTGATGGGTTTAGTCATGATTAATATGACAAAGACCGCTTTGATCCTATATGGATATGGTTGATGGACACGATTGTTAAAGAATACCTTTATATGATAGCAAATTTTGAGCTCATAAGGTTATACATTTATAAGGAAACATATGTTGCCCAAGTGGGAGATTGTTGGATTAAAATCCTATTATGGGCACACATGTATTAATGTATTATGCTATTATAAAGTTTGATACAAAATAAAGTGACCAATCATGTTATAAGTATCATAGGGTATTCAAATGTCATGGAAATAATGTATAGATACCATAAGTTGTATTTATAATTTGATGAGGGGCCAAATTATAAATACCCAAAATTAATTTAATAATCAGTTTTTTTAATAAATAGGTAGTGGTCCCCAAGAAACGTATTCTTTCGTATTCTCTTCTTCCCCATCACAGAGAAATACACAGAGAGAAACTGATTTCTTGGAAGATCAATAACCTTCTGTGCAATCTCCATCAATGACTTTAGGTTAGTGTTTCCGCTCTTGTGTTCATCTTCTTCTTTAATTTAGCAAAGATTTTATAGAAACATGTTTTAGGGTTTATCATTTATGCACTTTTAGTAACGTGATTAAGATCTAGGAAATTATGTTGAATACTAATGTTTATGTGTGTTGCTTAAGTGTATTTTTATAATCCTAACAGCTCCTTCCTCTAGTCACCATTGTGAGAGAGAATAAAAGAGAAAGTGATATGTTAGGGTTTAGAATTAGGTCATTAGCTTATGTATGTCTCTTAAATGCATTCTATATCATACAATTTCTTAAAATAAGTATAGAAACTTTGGTTGGTTTCAGTTCTAATGGTCAGTGTGCTGCTGAACTCAATACCGACTGATTATGTTCGGTTTATGCTCTTAATGGTTTTTTCGGTGTTCGATGTATTCGGTGTCGGTTATTTCGGTCTATGAGCGGTCAGTGTATTTGATTTTAGCGATTTTCTGGATTTTTTTTTCTCATCCCTATTAAATATATTCTTACACATTCTGTTGTTGCCTGGTCATTGACAAAGTCATTTTTCTCCTTGTTTGTATAAAACTCCTTCTAGCTTTCAATGAAATCCTGTACTATCCAGTTTCCATGTTCGATTGAAACATAAAAAAAATGTTAGATAAGTAATGAATTAATAAAGAAAAATTATATCTATTTTCTTAATTACCCTATCGTAATGGGCAGCCACGAACGAGTTCGGTCCTTGAGTAGAAGGATACTTCATCAATCACCTATTGCCTGATTATTTTCGGCCCGTGCAACACTTTTCTCATCCGTCCATAAGTCAATACACTTTTTTCCAATCGTCCATGTTAATACCACTATAAGGGTTAATGAGGGTCCGCTCCAAGTCCTTATCTTCTCCATAAAATATTTTGAAGTGCACTTTCCAACGACTTTTCTTATCACGGTATCTTATGTTAGCATTAGTATAGACAATTTCAATAATTTGATCATAGTCTAGCTGCCCTGATTTGTCAAAATAATACTTTTCTTGGGAACCAAAATAAAAACAAAATATATTAGTAAAATTAATTATAATATATATTTATTATAAATATATTTTAATTATTTACCTTTAGCTGGATAAAGCACTTGCTTATATTAATCCAACAAATATTTCCAATCCTCATAATATGGTGGTAATTTGTGAGTCACCGTATTCCTAATACAACTTGTGAACTACGTTCACGATTCCCCACTGTCTTAAAACTGTCTAGGTCAACTTGTATTATTAGATGTCTTATATATGACATCTTATGATTTCTTTAGTTTTATGATATTCGTTGTCTCTTATATATTCTAAAATGTTTAGGTTTAATATTATTAAATATAACTAAGTAATTATTTTATTTCTTATTTTTTAAGGTATAATGTTATTATTATAAGTTGAGTAATTGATGAAAATTGCCAACTTTTGAAGTTATTTTGTACTCTAGCTTAGTTTTAATAATTTTTTACAAAATGGTCTCTGTCTAAAATGTCAACCAGCTGAATAAAAATTTCGACCAGTCGTCTGAATTTTTTGACTAGCTATTTGAAATTTTTCGACCAACTGTCCAGAGTGTCGGAGACCATTTTGCAAAAAATTATCAAAGCTAGGTCAGAGTGCAAAATAACTTCAAAAAATATGTCATTTTGCTAAGGGGTCCTTATAAATTTAAGTAATTAATTATATAATTAAGTAATTTTTTTTCTTATAGTCTAATTTTATTACGTATGATACAATTTGATTATTTGTTTTATTTGTTAAATTTTAATTATATATTGAATATAAATTAAATTAGATGCTTTAGTAATTGGTTTTTTTAAACAATGTTAATAATTGATGTTTAATTGTATTATGTTTAACAATAGTTTTCTTAATAAAAATATTTAGTGATAAATTATTTTTGTAATGTATAATTTTATTAGTTATAAATTTAAGTAATCAATTATATTTTCCGATGTATAATTTGATTGGTTATATAATTAAGTAGTTATTTTTTTTTCTAGTCTAATTTTATTAACTATAGTTTTATTTTATTGGTAAAAGTTTGATTAATTATAAATTTAAGTAATTATTTGATTTAATATATGATTTTTCTTAAAAATACTAATGCCACAAAATTTTCTCACAATCAAATTACATTACAACTAATAATATTTATCTTAATTAATATTAAAAATTAACAAAAAAATACACAAATAATTATAAAAAAAAACCTATGTCCAACTGGTGGTGATGGGGTCGATTATACTAGGACAAAGAGAGTGAGTTAGAGAGAGAAACATGGAAAAATAATTTAAAATTAAAAAAAAAATACCTACAATCGTTGGTGGTGCTTGTTCTCCTCCTTATGGTCGCCGGAGTAGGGTTGGGTGGTGGGGGTCAGGGTGGAGCAGTCAATAAACCGAAAAAAAATAGAAAGAGTCAGAGAGATGAGAGATATGGAGAGAGAGAGAGAGTGGGGCAGGGGGGTCAGCTGGTGGTGGTGCGGGTCGGGGTAGGATTGGCATCTAGGGAAAAAATGAAGAGAGAGAAAGAGGGAGAAAGAGTGTGTAGAGAGAGAGAGGTAGAGAGAGAGAGAGAGAGAGAGAGAGAGAGAGAATTGCAGAGAAAACGAGGAAGAAGAAGGGGAAGGGTCTATTTATGCAACTGAGTTTTTTGCAGCGACTGGATTCGACACCATCTCAATTAGCCATTAAAAATTCCTAAAAGTATTTGCAGAGAAATTAGGCGTCGCAAATAATTGGTGAAAATATCCCTACAAAAATTTCCCTCCAATATTATTTACCAATTTTGTACTTTTTTATGTCGAAATGTTCACCGCAAATACTTCATCGATTGTTGCAAATAATCCCAACAAAACCCGTGTGTAAACAGTAAACGCGGGAGAAACACACACCAAATTGCTAATGCTTTTGCGGCAAATAATCCACTGCAAATAGTCCCAATTCGCTGCAAATAAGTATCACAATTCTTGTTAAGAATCACACATCATTATTTGTGGCGAGAGTCATAATTCGCTGCAAATAACATTTTTTTTTGTAGTGAATATCCCTTTATATATACTTTTATTTTAAAAAATTAATATTAAATATTATAAAGTAGAGTTATATTTATTGCTCAAAATATTTAAATTGAATATTTACAATCTTTTAAAATTGCAATTCATTGTTATAACAATAAAAAAACAAAAAAATCATATAAAAAATATATAATATTAAACATTTCATTTTAAACATACTTTTACATCATATAATTTTTTCAATATTTTATTTTGTTATAAAAATGAATCCAATATTAAAATATTATAAATATTCAATTTAATAGGAAAAATAGAATTTGAATTCAATTAGAATTGGGAGGTACTCGCTAATATTAAAGTTTAATTAGTATTTATTTTAAAAAATTAATTAATATAATTAAAAGGGTATATTTTAGTCATTTAAATTAAGATTAAATATGTACTAAAAAAATATTTTATAGAAATGGGGTGACTTTATAATATTTTGAAGTTTAAATATAACTCTCTTTTATAATATTCATGTAACGCCCTACTACCCGGGGATCGTTACGATGTGCATTTTAAACAGTGCTAAACTCGCTAATCGAGTCATTTGGCCATAATCGTATAACTAAATGTGATTAACGGGTTAGGGTTAAAAAATTTAGTCAAAGATACAACGTTTCACTAAAAAGTTTACTCTATACATTGGAATCCCAAAATATATTTTAAAGGTTAATTACAATAAAAGATTCACAACCAGCCGACCTAAGCGGAAAAAAATGGTTAAACCCTAGTTCTTCTTTAAACCCTCGGCCGTGGTGGTCGAGCAACCACATATGTACACATCGTTACCTAAGCTCTCCAACTCAAGGATGGTCCAGCTTTCTTTTGCCTTTACCTGCACCACATAGCACCCGTGAGCCGAGGCTCAGCAAGAAAACTTAACCATGCTCATAAACAGCTAATAACATGTTACTAAATCACAATAAGCATGCCTAGTAGTAATAATCTTATTCATGCATGTAGGCAGGTACAAATCAATAATTGTAAAGTCATGCGCTTGGAGTAGATGACTAATAAGTCTCTCTCTCTGAGGTAGATGACTGATAAGTCTCTCTGAGGTAGACGACTAATAAGTCACTCTCTAAATAGATGAATGATAAGTCTATCTTTATATAGATGAATGAGAAGTCTATCTTTGTATAGATGACTGATAAATCTATCTCTGTATTGATGACTGATAAGTCTATCTCTGGGGATCCACTCCCTAAGCCATGTGACGTTTCAGTCACCTGAGCCTTTTGGCCTTGGCTCTATGTAACTAGCCTTTAGACTAGACAAGTGCTTTAGTTTTCTTTGACCTTGGGGTCGGTCAAGCATGTAATGCTTATCTTGATTAGATCTAATCATTTCGACGTGTGTTAAATACGCTAATACCGTTCTTGACTCATAAGCCAATACCATACGACTAGTGCTCAGTACTATTGTCGATCTTGACTGATAAATCACAGCTTTACAATCAATACTGACACCATTGTTGTTCCCTAACTAATATGTCATTGGTTCCTCAATGAGGTAATGCACACAGCCATGTATCGTATGTCAAATATTCAGATATAAGGCATTTATCATGCTTAATCAATAATCAAGAGCATAATTATAATCATGCACAATAAGAGAGACTCAAGCTCTGGCAAATTCCATATTTCACCTTCATGCCATGCCATAATCACATGTATCGCATGCATCACATACTGGCTGCAGTTTTCTTACCTTTGGTCCAAGAACAGGTTACCAATAAATGACCCTCAAGCACGATCTTGTTTCCAAGCCCCTAGTGATAACCTAGTCACAACCATAATATAAAACATCATCAAAATGAGTAAATAAATACTTCCAGAGCCAAACCTAGCCTCCAGGACCTCAAATCCTACTCAACTGGGTAGTAGGATTGATCCCAAGCACTTAGAATTAAGTTCCCACGGCTCAAAACCAAATCTAGGCAAAAATTCACAAGCTAGACGCGACCTGGCCCTTAGGATCGCGACTTGCCCCAAGTCAGAGAGAATTTTCCTAGGCTTCAGGGTGCGGGCTGTGACTTGGCCCTTCTTGGGTCACAGCGCGCCCCCTAGGCAGAGCCCTCCTGGCTTCATCCAAGTTGCGACTTGCTAGAACAAGGTCGCGACTTGACCACGAAATCAACCATTTCCTACGTTTTTCCCACTTAAATCCTCCAAAAACCTATCCAAACATATCCAAATCCCAAAATCAAAGCTCCCAAACATCGTAATCTCCCAAAACCAATAAAACCCAAGTCTCAAACTGTAACGTACTCCTAATCCAAGACCGTTATACTGTGTACTTGAAATTGTGTCAAACCTGCTAATCAGGTCATTTGGTTTAAATCGTGTAACTAAGGTTGGTGACAAGGGTTAGGGTTAAAAAATTTTGTCAAAGAATTTTATTCCAAAAGTCTTATATAACATGGGATCCCAAAATATTACAACTCAATTGTTAAAAAGGATAAATACATATCAAAAGTTACATCAGCCAGCCTAAACGGCAAAACAGGGTTATAACCCTAGTTATCCTGAGATAACCCCGACCATGATGGTCGAGCAGCCGCACATGTACACGCTGCCACCGAAGATCTCCAACTCATGGCTGGTCAAGCTTTCCCTTTCCCTTACCTGCACCACAAAGCACCCGTGAGCCAAGGCTCAGCAAGAAAACAGAACGTGCAACAACAAAAAATATAACTTTAAAATAACCATTCAATAAAAATCAGTAACATTAATTCATATCCAATATCATTTAAGTTCAATCACATGATCATTGGATCAACCTGGGGCCGCTACCTTATTTAGTTGGCTTTTAAGCCACTCCCCGGGTCTATGCCCTAGCTACGTGACCATAGAGTCACCTGGGGCCTTGTCCTTAGCTCTATCTCACTAGCCATAGAGCTAGCCTAACCCACGTGGTTCACCATCGACCTTAGAGTTGATCAACGTAATAGTACGTTGCTGGTATAGGCCAATGCCTCTCGACTAGCGCACATCGCGCTATTGTCATCCTTGACACATAAGTTAAGCCTTGATCCAGGATTACATATCTTACTTATAAGAAATAGATGTGGATATGCACATCCCGAAAATTAAGCACATATTCATGCTAATCATATAATCCCATAGAATAACCATTTTCATAATACTAACATATTCATATAACGGGGCTACATGCCCTAATCATAGAATTCATATAACGAATATAAGCACTTAAGCATTTATCGACAAGCATTTAGAACAATAGCCTAACATATCAAATCATGGGCCCCAAGCCTTAATCATATTAATATATAACATATAGGCCAAGCTCTAATCACATACAACATGTTATGGGTGCAGTTTTCTTACCTCAGGTCCAAGCAAGCGTAAATAAGAATGACCCTTGAGCACGATCCCGGTTTTGAGCCCCTAGCGATACCCTAGGTCACAACCATAAAATAGGATTCTATTAATATCGAGCGATCAAAGGCTTTCGGACCAAGTCCTAGCATCCGGGGCCTCGGGTTCCACCAAACGGGGTGGTGGAAGCAAACCCGAGCCCTAAGGAAAAAGTTCCATTTTAAAAAAAACTCCCCAAGGCAAAACTGCCCAGGCGAGCTGCGACTTGCCCCCCTATGGGTGGCAGCGTGCCCCCCCTGACCAACCTCTTCCTCCTCTCTGTCCAGAGGCACGGGCTGTGACTTAGCCTATTAAGTCACAGCGCGCCCCCTAGGCAGAGGCCTCCCAAGGCACCTGGTTCAAGCTAAGTCGCGACTTGTCAAGAGCAAGGTCGTGACTTGGCCCCTCGAACCTAGAAATTTCTCCATTTTCAGCAGCCGAATCCCATCCAGTGTAACCCAAAATCATCCCAATAAACATAATCAAGTCAATGCAACAACTCTAATATGTTCCCAGCAGCAAAACCCAACAAAACTTAACCCTAAAACCTCATCAAAACTCCAATTCAATCTTTAAACTTCAAAGGCTCAAGAACACTAAAACCTAGCCAAGAAACACAAAATTTAAATACTAGAAATCATAATTTAAAGCTTACCTCTGATAAAGATTAAATCCCCCAAGTTGCTATTGAGTTAATTCCCAAATCCTTAGCTTCAATTCAAGTAATCCTAGCCCAAAATCCCATTGGTTTTCAATGAAGAAATCAAAGAAAGCTTGAGGAAGGAGAGATAGAAAGGGAGGGTTTCGGTTTAGGTAGCTTCCCAGTGTTTCTATATTTTGTCTTTTGTTTTCTAACTTAAGTCACTTAAGTTAATCCCAAGGCTCGGGGTACCAAAAACGTCCCCGAGGGCAAACTGGTCAATTTCCCCAATATTCCATCCTAAACACTCTAACTCCAAATATTTCTTCAATTATTTATTTCCATAACCCGATAACCCAATTAAATATCTATTACCCAAAATACCCCTTGACTCGACCCGAGTCGAGTATTGAGTTCCGTTGTGACTTTCCCACTAGTTCGCTCCCTAGGTTCGCCTTGTGCCAAGTAACCCAAATAAACCCACATAATAATGTGGTCTCTCACATATATCACATGTATGCACATAGATATACAATTATGCCCGCAACGGGCCAAATTACCAAAGTCGCCCTTTTAATAAGAAGCGGGCCCACATGCATATTTAATACCCATAAATATGCACATCTAGTCATATTATCACGTAATTCACATCATTAAAATTCACATAGCAATTAAACACATATTTTCACATATTGCCATCCCGCCCCCCTAATCAAGGCCCTAAGCCTTATTAGGTAATTTTGGGACGTTACACAAACCATCCAAAAACTCATCAAAACATTAAAATGCAATAAAAGCTTAAAAACTTAGAACTTAAAACTAGGATTACCTCCTATTAAGTCATTTCCCAACTAAATCCTCCGGCTAATAAGCTTATAATCTTCCCTAGAATCGCTATGCCTCAATCCTTGCTTGAATCCGAGTCCTAAAACTCGAGTTTCCTTCGAAAATGTGATCAGATGTCGAAAAGGGAACGGGAGGGAGAGAGAATGTTCTTTTTATAATTCTAATAGGTTACTTCGACCTTACGTAACCTCAAGAAAATCCTAATGCTTGGGGTCCCAAAAACGCCCCCTGAGGTAAAATAGTCAAAATTCCCAGAATTTCCCCCTAATCTCACTAAATCCCAATTTATCACCAAATATTTATTCCCATTACCCAATATCTCGATAATGTGCTAAATACCCATTGACTCACTCCAAGTCAAGTATGAATCCCGTTGTGACTTTCCCACTAGCTTGCCTCCTAGGATCGTCTCGTGTTGAGTAACCCAAGCATAACCAAATAATAATGAAGTACCACACTCATACCACATATGTAATGACCCAAATTTACTAATAAGGCTTAAGGGCCTTGATTAGTGTGCCAGGAGGACATAATTGGATTATATGTAATTTAATGATTTAAAAGCATGTTATATGACTATTTGAATATTTGTTATGCATGACTATGTGTATTAGTATGCATGTAGGCCCTAGAATGGCATAATCGTAATTTTGGCCCGTTGAGGGCATAACTGTATATATTTGCGATAAATTGTCAGGACCACATTATTATGTGGATATATCTGTGATTCGAGGCGATCCCAATGAGCGGTTTATCGAAAAAGTCAAGGCGGGGATTTATACTCGGCTCGGGGCGAGCCTGGGGGTATTTATGTGAATTTAGAGAATATATTGGGGTCAATTTTGACATTGAGGAATATAATTGGTGATTAGTTAGGTGTCGGGAAGTAAGCAGTAGATATTTGAGACACTCGAGGAATTAGCGGGAATTGGGTGAAATGACCAAAATGCCCCTAGGTGGATTAAAAGGCTTAGGAGTTATGGGAGGGTATGGTGGTCATTTGGCTTATAAGGGATAAATGTTATTAGGCTTTATACTTAGTGGATTGTGTAGAAAGGGCTGGAACTCTAAAGGAAAGAAAAGAAAGAAGAGAAGGAAAAAGGGAAATTGGCACTGCTATGCATGTTAATGAATATATGGATTATCCGCACTGCTATGCATGTTAATGAATATATGGATAAATATTTGGATGAATTGTTATAACTTGATTGCTTGTGAATGAATGGATTTCCAGTGATGGATCATGAAAGGATTATTACCCTGTCATCATAGTCTGATTGCCGAGTCGTTGATTGCAGATTGACTTGGATAATTATGCGTCCAACAAAATCTACATGACTAGCCGACAGGTCTAGGACTAGAGATGATGACCAAGGCCAGACCCCTCCGCCAGTCCCTGAGAACTGGCAGCAGCTTATGGCAGACATGCAGGCTCGGCTGCAGAGCCAAGATGAACAGATCCGAATTCTGCGGCAGCAGGCTCCATCAGGGATTGTTGCCCCCATTGTGTCACCTGCAGTGGTACCTGTTGTACAACCAGTTGAGGTTGGGAATAGATGGGAGCCGTTGTATGAGCGGTTTAGGAAGCAACAGCCCCCGAACTTTGAGGGAGGACCTGATCCACTGAAGGCTGAATAGTCGATGACCATGATTACTACCATTCTGGACTTTATGAGGGTAGAGGGACATGACAGAGTGGCCTGTGCCACATATATGCTGAGAGAGGATGCACGAATCTGGTGGGAGGTGGCATCACAGACCAGGGATGTTACTGCTTTGACTTGGGAAGGATTTAAGGACCTATTCAGTCAGAAGTATTATAATGTTGCCATCAAGGCAGCGAAAGTAAATGAGTTCGTGGGGCTGGTTCAGGGCAGCATGACCATTACAGAATATGACCTAAAGTTTGACAGACTTGCAAAATTCGCACCAGATCTTGTGCCTACTGATGCAGCTAGCCAGGACAGACTCATTAGAGGGCTTAATGCTATGATAGCCCAAGATGTGAGAATTACAACACTACCTGGAGGGACAACTTATGCCCAGGCTGTGGAGAAGGCTCTCACCGCTGAGGAAGCGGAAAATAAGATATGGAGAGAGAGTGCAGTGAGGCGGGAGGGCCGCAGGGCGTTGCCTCCATATTCTGGTTCTGGTAAGGGCGGAGGCCCCAGTGATTTGAAGAGGAAGACCCCTAATGCTTCGACCGTTCCTAGCCCTGATAGGAGGGGTCGGGGTACTCAGGGTGGCCGTCAGGGAGGTGGTGATACATGGAGGACTTATCCTGAGTGCACGAGGTGCAGAAGATTCCATCCGGGCGAATGTCGGGCTAAGGCTTGTTATGTATGCGGGGTGGTGGGACACCTCAATAAAGATTGCCCGACAGTGAAAAAGGGAGATACGGGGAAGGTGGACAGCTTGACTCTAGCTCTAGTGTTCACCCTGACGCAGGCAGAGGCCGAGGCTAGCCCCTTGATAGTGATAGGTCAGCTTTCTAACGCTAGCACTCCTTTTACTTTATTGATTGAATCTGGTGCTACACATTCATTTGTTTCTAGTAGGGTGATTGATAGACTGTGTAGACCTAGTGAGTATTGTACTTCAGGGTTTGGGACTATTTTGCCTACAGGGGAACTGGTAGTATCTAGGAGATGGATTAGATCACTGCCAGTGATAGTTGATGGTAGAGAGTTGTCAGTAGATTTGATTGAGCTGAGTATGGAGGACTTTGATATGATTTTGGGTATGGATTGGTTGGTTAGATGTGGAGCTACCATTGACTGCAGAAAGAAGATGGTGACTTTTGAGCCAGAGGGTGAGGATCCCTTTGTTTTTATGGGAGCGGTGCATGGACCCCGCGTACCCAGGATATCAGCGCTGAGAGCCAGAGATCTGTTACAAGGAGGGTGTATAGGTTTTCTGGCTAGTGTGGTGGATACCACCAGGGTTTCGCCAGTAGGACCGGAAGAGACCAGATTGGTTTGTGAGTTCTTGGATGTGTTCCCCGAGGACTTGCCGGGGTTGCCGCCGCGTAGAGAGATTCAGTTTGTTATTGAGTTGGCGCCAGGGACAGAGCCAGTGTCGAGGGCACCATATAGGATGGCACCGGCGGAACTGAAAGAATAGAAGATACAGTTGCAGGAGCTTCTAGATTTGGGGTTCATCAAGCCTAGCTACTCGCCATGGGGTGCTCCAGTTTTGTTTGTGAAAAAGAAGGACGAGACTTTGAGAATGTGTATAGACTATAGGGAATTGAACAAGTTGACTATCAAGAATAAGTACCCCTACCAAGGATAAACGACTTGTTCGATCAGCTGCAGGGTAAGACGGTGTTCTCGAAGATTGATCTCCGATCTGGTTATCACCAGCTGAGGATCAAGGACGAGGACATACCGAAGACGGCCTTCCTAATGAGGTACGGGCACTATGAGTTTCTGGTCATGTCGTTTGGTTTGACAAATGCCCCAACAGCTTTCATGAACCTAATGAACAGGGTGTTCAAGGACTTTCTGGATCAGTTCGTTATTGTCTTCATTGACGACATCTTAGTGTACTCTAGTTCAGAGGCAGAGCACAAGATTCATCTTCGACAAGTTCTTTGGAGGTTGAGGGAGCATCAGTTGTACGCCAAGTTTAAGAAATGTGAATTTTGGCTACTAGAAGTGACATTCCTTGGACATGTCGTGGGTGCAGATGGGATTAAGGTGGATCCATCTAAGGTAGAGGCAGTTAGGGATTGGCGGAGGCCAAGGAACGCCTCGGAGGTGCGGAGTTTTCTTGGTCTAGCGGGTTATTACAGACGGTTTGTGGAGGGCTTCTCGAAGATTGTGGCACCGATGACAGAATTGACATGGAAGAATTTGAAGTTTATCTGGTCAGAAAAATGTGAGGACAGTTTCCAAGAGCTGAAGCGACGACTTATTTATGCGCCTGTGTTGAGTCTTCCTTTGAGGGAAGGGAAGTTTGTGATCTATTGTGATGCATTGAGGTTGGGTTTAGGCTGTGTGTTGATGCAGAATGAGAAGGTCATAGCTTATGCATCACGACAGCTGATGGAGTATGAGCAGCAATATCCTACCCATGATTTGGAGTTAGTGGCGGTGGTATTCACATTGAAGATTTGGCGACATTATCTGTATGGGGAGAAGTGCGAGGTATATACTGACCCTAAGAGTCTAAAGTATTTCTATACACAGAAGGACCTGAACATGAGATAGAGGCGTTGGCTAGAACTGGTGAAAGATTATGATTGTGATATTCTTTACCATCCGAGGAAAGCCAACGTAGTGGTGGATGCATTGAGCCGGAGGGGCCCAGGTAAGTTATATAGTTCCACCCGGATCTCGAGAGAGTTAGCTGATGAGATGGTCAGAGCGGGAATAGAGTTGGTAGTGGGCCGGTTGGCCAATATTACTCTGCAGTCAACCCTAATAGAGCAGATTAAAGAGGGACAGTTGATAGACACTCAGTTACAGGAGGTTAGATAGAATGTATTAGCGGGAGTAGCTAAGGACTATTGTATTTCTGAGGCTGGTTTATTTCAGTATCAGGAACGTATTTGTATTCTAGTTGATGAGGGGATCAGATGAGAGATACTGGATGAGTCTCATACGACACCGTACTCACTTCATCCGGGTACCACAAAGATGTACCAGGTTCTACGGATGTTATATTGGTGGCCCGGGATGAAGAAGGATGTGGTGGAGTACGTAGCCAGATGCTTAACTTGTCAGCAGGTGAAAGCTGAGCATCAATGACCAGCAGGGTTGCTTCAGCCTTTGGGTATTCCCGAGTGGAAATGGGAGGACATTACGATGGACTTTGTGGGAAGTTTACCCAAAACAGTAGGACTTCATGACTCGGTGTGGGTGATAGTGGACAGATACACCAAGACAGCCCATTTTCTTCCAGTGAAGTCAACATATACTATGGATCAGTATGCTGAGTTGTACGTGAGAGAGATCGTACGTCTCCATGGGGTTCCTAAGTCTATAGTGTCAGACCGGGATCCCAACTTTACTTCCAAGTTTGGTGGTTTACAGAAGGCTATGGGAACTTAGTTGAAGTTCAGCACAGCCTTTCATCCTCAAACTGATGGATAGTCTGAGAGGACAATTAAGGTATTGGAGGATATGCTCAGAGCGTGTGTGATTGACTTCGAGGGATCATGGAGTAAGTATCTCCCGTTGATTGAATTTTCATATAATAATAGTTACCAATCAACGATTGGAGTGGCTCCCTACGAGATGTTATATGGGAGGAAGTGTATATCACCCATTCATTGGGATGAGATGGGTGAGAGAAAGTATTTGGGGCCAGAAATGGTTCAGAGGACAAGTGAAGCTATAGAGAAGATCCGAGCTAGAATGCTCACCTCTCAGAGTAGACAGAAAAGCTACGCTGATCCCAGGCATAGGGACGTGGAGTTCCAAGTTGGGAACCACGTGTTTCTCCGAGTTTCACCATTGCGAAGGGTGATGATGTTTGGTAAGAAGGGCAACTAAGCCCTAGATTCATTGGACCTTTTGAGATCCTGGAAAGGATTGGTCAGGTGGCTTACAGGTTAGCCTTGCCACCATCGTTGTCAGGAGTTCATGACGTATTCCATGTTTCCATGCTCCGAAAGTATGTCTCAGATGCGACTCATGTGTTAAGGTATGAAGACTTGAAATTGCAGTCAGACCTAGCTTATGAAGAGCAACCGGTTCAGATCTTAGATCGGAAAGATAAAGTACTACGGAATAAGACGATTCCTCTTGTTAAGGTATTGTGGAGGAATAGTAGGGTCGAGGAAGCGACCTGGGAGCTTGAGACAGCGATGCGAGATCAGTATCCTGAGTTATTCAGGTAAATTTCGAGGACGAAATTCTCATTAGGAGGGGATAATTGTAACGACCCAAATTTACTAATAAGGCTTAAGGGCCTTGATTAGTGTGCCGGGAGGGCATAATTGGTCTATATGAGATTTAATGATTTAAAAGCATGTTATATGACTATTTGAATATTTGTTATGCATGACTATGTGTATTAGTATGCATGTAGGCCCTGATTAGGTTAGAAGGGCATAAACGTAATTTTGGCATGTTGAGGACATAACTGTATATATTTGCGATAAATTGTCGGGACCACATTATTATGTGGATATATCTGTTATCTATGATTCGAGGCGATCCCAGTGAGCGGTTTAGCGAAAAAGTCACAGCGGGGATTTATACCCAGCTCGGGGCGAGCCTGGGGGTATTTATGGGAATTTAGAGAATATATTGGGGTCAATTTTGACATTGAGGAATATAATTGGTGATTAGTTAGGTGTCGGGAAGTAAGCAGTAGATATTTGAGACACTCGAGGAATTAGCGGGAATTGGGTGAAATGACCAAAATCCCCTAGGTGGATTAAAAGGCTTAGGAGTTATGGGAGGGTATGGTGGTCATTTGGCTTATAAGGGATAAATGTTATTAGGCTTTATACTTAGTGGATTGTGTAGAAAGGGCTGGAATTCTGAAGGAAAGAAAAGAAAGAAGAGAAGGAAAAAGGGAAATTGGGAGTTTTTTTCTCTCTCATTCAGTTGGAGGTCTCTTCTCCATTTCTTGAGGTTTCTTGGAGCAAAACTCAAAGGGAGTCCAGGCAGGAGCTTGAGGCTAAGGTCTTTGGTCTGGTTTGAGGAATTGGCAGGGGATACTCATCATTTGAGGTAAGGTTCAAGGTAGTTTTCAGTTTCTAGTTCTTGGTGTTGTTGTGGATTTTGAGCTGAGTTTTGGTGGGGAATTCTAGGGCAATTGAAGCTGAGCTTTGAGGAGGTGAAGGCCAAGATAGTGTGGAGTATTACCTAGGCTAAGCTCATCCAACAAAGGTAAGGAATTCTAGTTCAAGTTCTGTGGTTTCAGCTGTTTTTTTGTTAAGTTTCTGAGCTTTAGGTTCAACTATGGTGAATTCTTTGTTTAGGGATGCATGTGATTTATTTATGTGTGGTTGGGATGTTTGGGATGAGTGGAGGATGTTGGTAGGCTTGTTTTTATGTTTGGTTGAAGTTTGGAAGAGTTTTGGTAAGGTTTGGCTCGGGGAAAATCGAAGGAGGAAAAGGTAGGAATTGTTGTGCTGTGACTAGCGCTAGCCATTGGGCGCTGTAGCGCTAGGCTGAGTGGTCTGGGGCGCCTTAGGCTCTGCTTGTAGCGCTGTAGCGCTACCTTGTTTCCAGAAAAAGGTTTTTGGGTTATTTTCAAGGGTTTTTGCCCGGGGGTTCGGGGTTTGATTCCACCACCCCTTTTGGTGGAATCAGGGCTTCCCGAGGGCTCGGGATTGGTCCCGAGGCTAGGTTTTGGACTTGAAGTTTGGTGATGATTTTGATTTATGGTTGTGACTAGGTGTGGGCTAGGGCTCGAGAGGGATCGTGCTTGAGGATCAAATTGAGCAAAGCTAGCAAATCTAAAGGTAAGAAAACTGCACCCGGTTTTGTGTTTGTGATGGGACTAAGTGCTCCCGATATCTGTATAATATCATAGATGGTATTACGCCATGGGACATGTGATAAACGGCCTAAGGGTGCAATAAATTATACTTGCGCACAGAGCGCGACTCGGCCACTAGTAGCTGAGGACAGCTTAATATTCACTGAGCTCGGTTTAAGCGGGTCGGAGTTAGTGGGATAAATAGAGGGTGCGGCCTAAGGGCATTAACCCTAGTTATCATATGTGGATTGCTTATTGATATGAAATGATATACTTGGTATGATGAATACTTGATTATCATGAATGCTTAAACTGTTGAGTACATGCTTATGTGATATGAGTTATATGATTGTCAATTGAATGATTGTGCTCTGTTATTGTGTTTTCTTGATGGGCCTTGGCTCACGGGTGCTTCGTGGTGTAGGTAAAGGCAAAGGCAAGTTGGACCAATCCTGAGATGGAGGGCTGCGGGGCTGAATGTACATAGTCAGTTGTTCGGCCGCCACGGCCGAAAAGTGGAACAGGACGAGATATGCTTAACTGTCTGTTTTGCCTTAGTATGGTTAATCACTGTATTTAAATCTTGAATCTTTTGTAGACAGTCTTAAACTTATTACTTTTGGGATCCCATGTAAAAAGAAAATGATTATTTATAAGAAATGCAGCTTTTGAGACCAAAGTCTTTTAACCCAGTTCAACTATAGTTTCAGTAACACGTTTTGAATTAAATGACTTGATTAGCAAGTCTTGCACCTTCATAAACACAGTGTAACGGTCTTGGCTATCTAGGGTGTTACAACATATATGCCAAATATACCCATAACAAGCCAAATTATGAAAAATTACCTCATTAAATAGAAATAGGCCCACATGCATATTCAAGTTATATTATAATATAACTCACATAATCACATAATGATACACATAAATATCATATAATCACATAATTCCAAAATTTACCATCCTGGCCTCCTAATCAAGGCCCTAAACCTTATTAGGAAATTTGGGTCGTTACAGTTCAATGTCTACTCTTGTAAAAATAAAATGTATATATAAGCAATATTGGTGACGAAACTACCCAAGCTTTTATAAGTGGGGCAGATAAATACTCAATTTTTTCCGTTTTGATGGGGAACTTAACGTCGTTAGGCAGTGGGTAGTAACAGAGCACTTATTTAGTAAGCTTAAATAGTTTTGCCGCAAAAAAAAAAAAAAAAAAAAAACTTGTTATCTGCCACACTTACAAAAGCTTGGGTAGTTTCGTCAGCAATATCCTTTCTTAGGTTAAATTAACATTGAGGCTTGAAAAGGTTGAACAAGGGCCATTGGATGGCCCATAATTTTTACTATATATACTCTTTCTAGTGGTAAAATAATGAATTATGCTACCCAATTTATCATCCTTTACTTTTAGGTCAAGTTTAGCAAGGGAAAGGAAGAGTGAAATATTGTGGAATGAAAGAAAATAATACAATGAATGAACATTACAACAATTTATACTTTTAATGACTCCCTATAATGTCTCACTATGGTTGGATGACATTGAAATTTTTTGTTTATGACTACAATTGTAAGTCATTAAAACTATAAGTAGATGTTGCAAGTAGGCTAGGAAGGCTCCACGACTCGTTTTGGGCTTAGATGTAACGTCTCCTCACAGGAGACATGCCAGGTGTGTAACGTCTTTGAAATTCTGATTTTTAAGATTACCAACTGAATTTAACAAAAAATTTCATTTAATGCAAAATAGTTAAACAATTGTTTGATTAGACAGATATTTTGATGTATCAAGATAGATTGCTGATGAATCAGAATATACGAACTGAAAGTAAATAAACTAAAAGTAACGTGCCACAAGAAGTTTTTACGTGGTTCAGAAAACCTAGTCCATGAGGCCACACCCAGAGATAAAATAAATTAGTAAAGTCTCAAGAATACAAAAAGCAATTGACTTATACAAGTTTAGACTCCCTCTAAATCCTTGTCGTAACCTTGAAGTACTCCATTTTAATAATCTAATTTCGATAAACACCAAGAACACAAAATCCCTTCTGAATTTGATGAGTGCTTACTTCCTTCCGAAGTAAATCTTGTGAAGAACTTCTCTCAAAGACTTGTATGTCATGTTCAAAAGCTTTATGACCTGTTTAAGAATAAACAACACAAGACACAAACAAACAAAGAGATAGTAGAACAAGAACTACTCTTTATAAATAAAATAATTCTTCAAAAGTATAAAACATTAGAATAGTGAAGAGGTGAGAATGCCTGCTGCTTAGGTCATGTATTTATAGATCTTAGAAACCCCTAAGCCAGCCAATCTCGTTAATGGCCTAAATGGCCTAAATAGTCGATAAGTTACTCAAAATAACTTCTCATTTCATTTACTGTAGGAATTTCCAGATGTGACAGACAACCATTCTTTAGCATCAGGAAATGGACGAACCTGGTCTTAAAACCCAACCAGGTTCATTTCGAAATTTCCTTCCTTTAGGCACAAGCACCATTTAGTTTCCTTATTTTAGGCAGATAAAATCAAGGAAAAATATACAGAAAATAATTCTTTAACATACATACTCATTATAGACAGGATTACCATAAATAATTAAGGAAACTTGACTATATATAAAATGTACTTAATAAAGAATTGATTGTTACCAAAATGAGACACAATCACACTTAATTACCTGTTGTACCCTAATTTCAGCTCGAGTTTATTCACCCAGCTCGGTACACCTGGAAAATAAATATACAGAGACGTAGCATGGGAGTGATATCTGATTGTTATGCACGTGGACAGCTCGGGTTTCGTGTGGTCACTCGTGGTGTTAGGCGCCCTAGGTCTACCTCGAGCAAGGGATACGAAGGTCATGAAGTGCGAGCTCAAGATATTAAAATAGCTATCTAAGCACGAGCTTGGAGGAGACAATCAGCTCATGGTAATTCTAATATATTGCACACCTGTGGATCCCTTGAGACTCGGGTCCTTTTATGTGTTTATTTATGACCAGACTGTCATATTTAATGTCCCAAATATTAGGAGAACATTTACATTGTGATCAAATCATATCCCATTATAAATATGTAGTATATGTATTAATTGTAATAATTATGTAAATGTGTGATTGACTCACGCAGTTACCCAAACCTATCTATGGAATTTCCTTATAAATACTGAGAATATTGGATAGGGAGGGGGACCATTATTCAGTAATACCAAAACTCTGCCAAAATAGAGAGAGAAATAGAAATAATATAGACTCATGGACTAGGTGGATTTTAACCGTTGAACCACGTAAAAGTTATGTATAGACTCATTTATTTTTCATTAAATTTTATTAAGCACTAATATACCTTATTATTTCTTAATACACTGTTGGCGAAAAACCGCGTCAACAGTTTGGTGCTTTCATTGAGAGGAAAATAAGTGATTTATCAAAATCCTAGTCAAATATCATCATGGTGCTCACTCGCTCAATGCATGACAATGAGACAGAACAACCTGGTGGGCAGGAGGCCCATCATACCACTGTTTCGAACGAGCATGGCCCTGAAGTCCACCAACTTCCAGGAAAACAACCGGTAGGTCACGGCGACACTGTGAGTTCGGCGTCATTACCACCGAATCCAAACCCAGGCTAGTTAACTGCCATTGAGATGAAAAATATGCAGTTAAGAAGCCATCTCGCTAAGGCAAATAGGAAAATTGAGGAGGTTTTGGCTCGGTTACCCCCTCTTGCGCACGTTAATGTCGGAAAGAGGGAAAGTGGGTCTCATAAATCCCACAGGAATAAACGATCCAAACCAAGTCGGTCAGTCAGAACTGCCACCCCAAGTTTTGTGCCTACAGGGCGAGACCGCCAGAATGCTCATCCCAGTGGCCCTCATAGGGGTCATCAGGATATCAGTCGATCGGTTAGAACCGCAACCCCACGACAATCCACGACGAGGGGTTGGGACAGGCTCACAGAGACAAAATGTTCCAGCAAACCCTCCTACGTCACAATCGGATCGTCTTGCACAGAGAGCTAGAAATAATGGGGCAGAGCAGAGGCGGGCTAATCTAGTTCGCCCTGATGGGACAAGGATTGCCTCACCAATAAGGCATCCCCTGTCACCTATTAGACATCCAACACCACCTCGTCCTATGCGGGACATTCCAACTTATGGAGACAGTAGGAGAAATCTTCCTCCGTCTGCCCATACCTACGTCCCACAGACACGTGTTGAAAATCTAGATCGTCGGCCTCAACCGCGAGATGTGAGCTTCGCAAATGGAAGTTATTGGACTGAAAGTCGTCGAAGTGGTAGGTCTGAGGGCGATCTGAGAAATCAACTGAGTTCAGCACAAAGCCCTCGGTATGATTCACACCCTGATTTGCGTGTTCATCTAAATTCACAGAGAAGGAATCTAGCTCGGAATGAAGATGTTAGTTTTACTCGACAAAAGGGAGATCCTTCCATAGTACGTGATAATGGGAATGCCTCACCAAACCAAGCTTGAGTTTGGAGGGACAATAACCAATCAAACATGTACGATAGAATGGGAGCTGTTGATCAGCCCCTAGATAACCTTGGGACCAGAGACAAAGCCCTCGAGAGGCTAGCTCTAATGGAAGAGCAAATGAAGAGGATTTTATCTGGAAAAGATAAAGACGATTGCGACTCAGAGGATGACCTCGAGCCTTTCGCTCCAAATATTGCGGCGACCACATATCCGATAGGCTTCAAGATCCCACACTTGTCAAAGTTTGATGGAGATGGAGATCCGTCAGACCACCTCGGGATGTTTAATACCATGATAATGGCCCACAATGTCGAACTCAATCTAAGGTGCATTTTATTCCCTTTAACTTTGATCGGGCAAGCCAGGCAGTGTTTTAAGCAATACAAGAGGCATTCTATAAGTTCAAGGAAGAAGTTTTCTTCTGACTTCAAAAAAGCATTCCGGGCTTCCCAGACAACTCAGTTTAAGGCTAATTCATTAGCCAATGTAAAGCAGTAACCTGGCAAAACGTTGAAAGCATATCTAAGTAGGTTTGCCAATGTCGTTGTACGAGCTAGGGATGTCGATGACAACTCAAAGCTCATGGCAATGAGGATGAGAATCCTTGTTAGGGGTGACCTGTGGCAAGAATTATAGAGAAAATGAGTTAATAGTGTGGATGAGTTCTTGGAACGAGCTCAAAGATGGATTAATCTGGAAGAGGTGTGAGCTTCCGTCTAGGAACCAACCAGATACCTGTCCTGCCCATTGGAGCAGTAATGGACGTTGTAGCTACGGATCAAACGGTTACCCAGAATAACCAAGGGGGGAGTAACAAAAGGAAGGGAAATGGTGAGGGCGACCAGAGCAGAACAAAGAAAAATAAGTCTGGGGAGAAATTCAAGCCTGTTTATGCCACTTATTCCGACCTCACGGATACTAGGGAGCTCATCTTCTTGGAAAATTCTACTCGCCTTCCATGGAAGAAGCCAGAACTGTTGAAAAACCAAAGAGCGAAGAGAGATCCTTCGAAGTTCTACCGATTTCATAATGATATCAGTCATAACACTGATGATTGTCGACAGCTAAAGGATGAGATCAAAACTCTCATTAGAGCGGGACCTTTGGCCCAGTATGCCCAAAATTGGGTGGTCCCTAATCATCCTGCTGGACCAAACCCTCTGTCAGCCCCTGAAGCTCCAGTAAGTCAAACCGGAGCTAAAGCAAATCAGGACGATCCTCCTCCGATAATTTGGGAGATATAGCCACCATTTCGAGAGGACCTCATCTGGCAGGCACGAGCAGAGGGGCCCAGAAGAAGTACATTAACGAACTGAAATCTCATGACAGAGTGGAGTTCGTCCCGAAACAGCAGTTATCGAAACAACAGCGATTGGAAAAACAACCAATCATTTTTACAAAAGAGGATGCTAGCCACGCCCAATTCCCACATAACGATCCCTTGGTCATAACCATTTAGCTCGCCAACCGGAGGGTCCGGAGGACACTAATAGATAACAGGAGTTCTGTGAATCTACTTTTTAGGTCCACCTTGGAAAAAATGGGGTTGTCTGTAGCAGAATTGAAGGCGACCTCAATGACTCTGTACAGGTTTTCTGGTGAAGGGTCAGCAACCATTGGGACGATAGAATTAGTGGTAAAATTGGGAGAAGGTTCACGAACTGTCTCCAAGCTACTTGAGTTCGTGGTAATCGACTGTTCAACTGCATACAATGCAATTTTGGGCCGACCTACGTTGATGGCATTTGAAGCCAAAACCTCTATCTTCCACCTAGCAATAAAATTCCCCTCATCTACGGGAATATGCACCATCATAGGTGATCAGCTCACCATCATACTAGCTTCATGTCCCCAAATAACGTATATTGTTATAAAGTCATGCCATTCGGGCTAAAGAATGTCGGTGCCACATATCAACGCTTAGTCAACAGAATGTTCGCTAATCAAATCGGGAGAAGTATGGAAGTGTAGGTCGATGATATGCTTGTCAAGTCAAAGACTGCCGATAACCGTGTATCCGATCTAGAAGAATGTTTTGGAATCTTAAGGAGGTATGACATGAAGCTGAATCCTCAGAAGTGCACATTTGGAGTGGCAACTGGAAAATTTATGGGTTTCATAATCAACACTGTAACACCCTAAGTTGCTAATAAGGTTTAGGACCTTGATTAGCGTGCCTGGAGGGAAATAAGTGAATTAATATGATAATATATGAATTTAAGTGAATACGTGATTAGAATGCATGTTTAGGTGGTATAAATATGCATGTGGGCCCCGTTTGCGTGATAGGGGTGAACTGGTAATTTTAGCCCGTTAAGGGCATAAATGTGATAATTGTATTATGTGATTTACACCATGTGAGTGTGGTGCTATCAATGTGATGCACGTGCCGAGGCGGTCTTAGAGAGCTAGATAACTCAAAAGTCACAACGAGATTTTATACTCGGCTCGGGAGGAGCCTAGGGGTACTTTGGGGAATTTTGTGAGTTGAGTTGAGAATTTGTGGTTAATGGTTATTGGTGATTGAGTAACCTGGGTAACCATTAGTAACTGCTGAGAGTAACAAGTTTAGGTGGACTAAATGGTAGAATTGTAATATAGGTGAAAGGACAAGAATGCCCTTGAGGTTTAGTTAGGAGGGGATAACTATGAGAGGATAAGATGGTAATTTGGCAGGGATTTAGATCACTTCAGCTGAAGGAAAAGGATCATGCACGTTATTTCATTTGGGACATGTTTTGTTTATGCTGAAATTGGGAGAAACCTAGAGGAAAAGAGAAGAAAAGTGAGGAAGCTAAGTTTGGAACCTAGAGGAGGAATCAAGGTGGGTTGAAGTAATTGAGGCCAAACAAGAGTCAAGATTTGTTCAAAGGTAAGAACTTCTCCTGTTTTACTGAGTTTTAAGCTTGATTTTAGAAAGTAAGAGTGGGAACTTAAGGATAGCTATGGTTGATTTTGTGAGAATTCAGCTTGTGGAATTAGAAGGCTTAGCTTGGAGCTGGAAGCAAGGGAGCTTAGGGTTGGATTCTTCATTCAAGGTAAGGATTCTGTGCAATTATAAAGTTTATTTATGTTATGAGTTATGGAATTTGAAGTGTGGTTTAGGTTTGGGTTTAAGCTTTTAACTTTCTGGTTTGAATTATTAAGGCATGAAACTAAAGTGTGATTTATGGGAGTGATTGTGTAATTGAGCTGGGTTATGATGTTTATGGGTTGTTGAATGGTCTATTTGGGGTTTTGAATTGGTCTTGGGGCTTAGGTATGAGTTTGGGATGAATTGGGAGTGTTTTGGCTCGGGGAAATGCAGGGGAAAAACCCAGATTTCTGGGTTCGCGAAGGAGCGCCGCAGCCCTGTTCTTGGGCACCGCGGCGCGAGGCTGCTTCAGGACAGGGGAAGGCTTTTTGACTTGCTGGGCGCCGCAACCCTCTAGGGCAGCGCCGCTGCGCTAGGCCAGTTTCAGAGCATGGAATTTCGCAATTTTGAGCTTTTGCTCCGGTGGTTTGGAGGATGTTTCCAATGAATTGTTTTAGGAATTTGGGGATTCCGAGAGTATGGGACTGGTCCCGGGAAGTGGTTTTGGATTGATTAGTATTAAAGGATGTTTCATATGTGTTGTGACTAGGTCTTTGGAGAGGCTTGGGTTAGAGGACCGTGCTCGCGGCCTTGGTGTATCGGAAAGCTCGGGATACAGGTAAGAAAACTGTAGCACCCGTAGAGCAGGGCTTGGGCCCATAGTATTGTTGCAGGGCACGGCCCTAAATTTTGTCATTGTTAGGGTATAGCTTAAAATGAATGATTATATATTTGATTGTTATTTGAGAATGCTAAATGTGGTAATAGCATAATGAACGGCGAAGGGTTGGGAACGGAAAAGGGCCGAGAACGGCAAAGGGGCCAGGAATACCACTTAGCACAAGGAGTGCTCGTGGCTAGGGTGAGACCCCAGTGGATACATGGGATATCCTTACGGTATAGACCGAGATCCCAGGCTAGGGTGAGATCCCAGGATATCCTAGGGTGAGACCGATATACCATTACAGCCTTTGGGTATTTCATAGTGGGATTAAGAGGGCATCGCGATGAGTTTCGCGGTGGGATTCCCAGGTGGATAGATCAGTATGATTTGGCATTAAGTCATTGTGGACCGGTGGTCCAAGTGAGTTCATGTTGTCACTAAGGATAAGTGAATAGTACGGCTGATTAGTATTCGAGTCTCTTTTGTGAGAAGGATAGAGTACCTTCATGAAACTCAAGGTCTATCTTATCAGATGAAGACTTTATTGCGACTTCCAGGTTTTGGAAGGGTTAGGAAGGCAATGACTATATGGATGGAATTCAATACAGTTTATTACTCTCAGACTGATGGAAAATCAGAGAGAGAGGGTTATCCAATTATTATTGGAGGAACATCTTATAAGATGAATGCGATAGTGTATATCTGGATCCTGAGGTGATTCAGGGAATTAATGAGATTACCAAGGAGTGTAGCTTGGATGCTCACTTCTCAGAATAAATGGAAAAGTGTTATTGAACTGAAAAGTAAGAATGTGGAGTTCCAGGTAAGAGAATATATTTTCTTCAATGTATCACCATAGAAAGGCGTGAGGAAATTAAGACAAGTTAAGCCCTAGTTTGTTTCAGCAGTTGAGTCCTGAATAGGTCTGAACAGATTGACTCTAATTCAGCTTTACTTTTGGCACTGGCAGTTGTATACAGTGAGTTATGTGTTTCCATGCAGTGGACATGGGTTGAAGGAATTTATGAATTGAATTATGAGAACCTGAAGGTTAAGGTTAAGTATTCCGATAATGAATAGCCAATTCAGATCGTGACATAAGTAATGAGGTTCTATCGAATAGAATGTACCTTGGGTTAAGGTAAGGCTATAGAAGTAGTGAGGTCAAGGAATGACTTAAGGAATTTATGTCATATGAGTGGAATCCTTGTTCCGAGCTGTTGAGTAAATTTCGAGGACGAAATTTCTGTAAGGAGGGGATATGTAATGCCCCAAATTTCCTAATAAGGTTTAGGACCTTGAGTAGGAGGCCGGGAGGGCCATAATTGATGTATTATGTTATTTAATGTTCATATGCATGTTCATGTGAATTATATTATTATATGATGGTAAATGCATGCATATGGGAGTATTTATAATTATAAGGGTATTTTGGTAATTTGGTCGATGTGGGCGTAAATGTGTATTTTGGGTGCATGGTTGTGATTAATTAATATAGCCACATTATAAGGTGGATTGGTTCGAGCTATTCGGCATGAGACGATCATGAGATGTAAGTGTTCGGTCTAGTCATAACGGGCTTAAGTTCGGGGCTCGGGGTGAGTCTTGAGGTCACTTTGATGATTAGAACATTACCAGGAATTAAAGGGTAATGGGATATGATTTATTGGTATTTGAGAATATTGAGAATAGCGGGAATTGGAGAGTGTTAATTATAATTAACGAGATAGGCGGGAAAGGACTGTTTTACCCTCGAAAGCCTTTAGAGGGATTTATTTGGCTTAGGGGCATTATGGTCTTTTGACCTTAAGGATTTATATCAGCCTTTGAGTTTTAGAAGGCTGTGGAAAACAGAACAAAACAGAGCCCCATCCTCATCCCTTCCTTTCTCTCCCGTACAAGCTTTTCCCTTCATTCTTTTTTTGAATTTTGAGAGCCCAAATTGAGGAGTTAAGCTAGGAGATCAAAGGTGGAAGCTAGGGAACTTGTTTCAGCCATTAAAGGGGATTCAAAATCGAGTTTGAGGTAAGTTCCAGCCATGAACTTTATGGTTATACTCTGTTTTTTACTTAAGTTTCAGCTTGTGAATTCTTGGGAGTTAGTTGGAATTAATGGAAGTTTGATTGATGTTTACTTTGGGTTTTGATGTGGGTGAGTTGTAGATGATGTTTAGTGGTTGAATTGGGTGTTAGATTGAGGTTTGGGACAGGTTTGAAGGGCTGGTTTCAAGGGAAAACGCAGGGGAAGTCGAGTTGGTGCGTGCTGAGTTTTTGGCTGAACTGGGTAATGAGCCGCGGCATGGCTGTGGTGCGCCGCGGCTCATGGCGTCTGGCAGAGAGGGTTGTCTCTGTCTGGGGGGCGCAACACGGCACAGCTAGGGCGGGCCGCAGACCTTAGTGACCTTTTTGGCCAAAATGGTGTTTTTAGCTTGGGGATTCAAGCCTTAGGCCTCGGGGTTGAACCTAGTACCCGGTTAAGTGGGGATTGAGATCCCAGAGGCTAGATATTGGTTTGGGAATTTATGTTGATCATTTTTATTGATGGTATCCTATATTTGGTTATGACTAGGTGACCGCTAAAGGACTAAAAGTTGATCGTTCTCAAGGGTCGTTCTTTAAATCATTCTAGCTCGAATCTGAGGTAAGAAAACTGCACCCTGTGTATATGTGACATGCATGGTTATTCTTGATGCATGTTGGTTGATTATTAAATGTGACATGCATGGCTGCTATTGATGCATGTTGGATTGTTAAGTATGATGCATGTGATGCACGAGAAACATGTGATTAGGACATGCTTTGTATACTGGGTATGATATCGTTTAGAGCTTGAGCCTCTGTGTTGTGCACAGTCCTGATTGTACTAGTACCTGTTTAGTAAGCATGATGAATACCTTGTTTATGGATATTGAACATGTGATATATGTTTGGTGGCATGGCTTACCTGTGTATGGCACTGACTAGTCAGGGACCGACCCTAAAGTCGATGAACATGCATTGAATGGCTCTATGGCATTAATGTTGGACCGACCCTAAATTCGATGAACATGCATTGAATGGCTCTATGGCATTAATTCTGGATCGACCCTAAAGTCGAAGAATTTATAAGCGCTTGCCTGGTCTAAGACCAGATGTTTATAGCCAGGGCATATGGCCCCGGTGACTGTTTGTCACATGGCTAGGGGACGCTGTCCTTAGTTACGACTCTAGAGTCGGGAGATTAGATCTAATCGATATCAGCAAGAATGACTCATATGGGGTATTAACGCTGGACCGACCAGAAGGTCGACGAAACTTATAAGCGCTTGTCTAGTCTGAGTCTAGTTATTCAGAGCCAGGGCATATGGCCCCGGTGACTATCTGTCACATGGCTGGGGAACGTTGTTCCATAGTTACGACTCTAGAGTCGGGAGGAAGGTTATGTTGGTGACTAATCACCATGCACCTATCCTGTTGAAGCTAGTGAGATGTTCACTTATTTATTAAGCCCTGGTGACCCTATCGTCACATGGCAAGAAGGAGTTGTACTCATTTTTGTGACTTTGGCTACTGTCACCTACTTGTTATGGACTGATAGTCCTGAATGATTATTATGATCATTGTTGACATTATATCATGCTCTATTGTTTTTCTTGCTGGGCTTCGGCTCGCGGGTGCTATGTGGTGCAGGTAAAGGTAAAAGAAAGTTGGGCCATCCTTGAGTTGGAGAGCTTAGGTGATGATGTGTACATATGCAGCTGCTCGTCCGCCATGGCCGAGGTTTAAAGTGGAACTAGGGTTAAACCCTGTTTTGCCGCATAGAACGGCCTGTTGTAAATATCTTTCTGTAACAGACTCTGAAATTATATTTTTGGGATCCCAATGTATATGTTAAACGTTCTAGTGAAATGTTACATCTTAACCAAAAATTGTAAATCCCTAAACCATTAATCATACTTAGTTACACGATTTTGGCCAAATGACTCGATTAGCGAGTTTAGCACTGTTTACAAGGCACACCGTAACGGTCCCTGGAGTTAGGGCGTTACACCATGGTAGCCACTCATAGGCAAAGGACATTCAACCAAGATCAGAATGAAGGACTACTTAACACATCCCTCGATCTGATTGAAGAAAAACTAGAAGAGTCGCAGTTATAGCTCGCCCATTATAAACAAAAAATCACTCGCTATTTTAATTCTAAAGTTAAGACGCGTAGATTTGGATTGGGCAACATGGTTCTCTGAAGGGTATTTGTAGCAAATAAAGATCCCAAGGATGGTGGTTTAGGCCCAAATTGGGAGGGACCGTATTAGGTCGTTGAGGTTTTGCGAGAAGGAACTTTCAAGATAGGTCGGCTGAATGGGGAAGTAGTCCCACGGACCTGGAACGTCCTACATTTGAAAAAATATTATCAGTAGCACCACCATCAATGTAAGGCCTATTTATAAAAGCCATTTTATTAAATAATAGGTGGATTATTAAATAATCTTTAAGATAGTCTGAGTTCGTGTCTAGTTTTGTAAAAGCAACCAAGAAAGTTCCTACATTCTGGTTACTTGGGGGGCATATAACTCAAGATTGGTCAAATTAAGTTTGCTTGATAAGTTTAAATCATTAAAATCCCTGGATACAACCAGGTCCAACACTTAGAGGCTTGGATAAATTGATTATTCGACAGCTTTTTAAGAGCTCGAGTTTTCAATAAACCTAGCGCGAACTAAGTTGAAATCATTTAAAATCCTGGATGTAACCAAGTCTGAAACTTAGAGGCTTGGAAAATTGATTATTCGTGTAATGCCCTAAATTTCCTAATAAGGTTTAGGACCTTGATTAGGAGGCCGGGAGGGCCATAATTGATTTATTATGGTATTTAATGATTATATGCATGTTTATGTGAATTATATTTTTGGGATCCCAATGTATATATTAAACGTTCTAGTGAAATGTTATACCTTAACCAAAGTTTTTAACCCCTAAACTGCTAATCATGCTTAATTACACGTTTATGGCCAAACGACTTGATTAGCGAGTTTAGCACTGTTTGCAATGTGCACTGTAGCGGTCCCTGGAGTTGGGGCGTTACAATTTCGGTATCAGAGCATGCCATGGTTTATGTGTTCCTGAAGACAAGCTGGGCATGTACACTCATCACTGAAGATAGCTTCACTCAAGGAATGGTAACTATTTCTGTAGTTATGTGCTTAGCTGCTTAAATAGATTGTGAATGCTTTACCTGCACATTGTAATAGGGAGCATGAGATTCTGATAGAGCTTGGCTCTTGACTGTTTGATTATATGCTCCGTGAATATATTTATGAATATGATCATTTGATTACCTGCTCCATGATTACATAATTGTGATATTTGCATGCTGGAGTTGAGGCATGTTGTGAATGTTGGAAGAGCAGGGATTTTGATTGAGGTATGAATACCATGGGAATGTTTATAGCACTGCAGTGATTTGTGAATGTGATGTGGTAAGATTGATCCCGTGGGGAAAGCTCATGATATGCGCATTGTGTCTAATGGGTCAAGTTATTGACTGCAGAGTAGGTTTATAGCCAAGGCAGATAATGAGGCCTGTTGGTGGTTATTCAGAGGCTGGGAATTTCAGCCAGGGGTTGAGTTCTTCATCTGCCCCTCAGAGTTTTCAACAGATAGTCACAGATTTGCAATCAAGATTGCAGAGGCATGAGGAAGAGATCAGGTGTTTGAGGCAATAGCAGAATCTGTTGGGGAGCACCTCTTCCTATGTTGTGCCAGGAGTGGCACCAGGGTTGGCTCAGCCTAGGGTTGAGAGCAGATGGGAATTTCTCTTTGGAAGATTCTAGGAATATGACCCACCAGTTTTTGAGGGAGGCCTAGATCCATTCAAAGCTGAGCAATGGATGGGCATGATCAGTTCCATTCTTGACAGTATGGGGCTGGTAGGTCATGATAGGGTGATATGTGCTATATTTTTATTGCGGGATGATGCCCAGACATGGTGGGAAGTGATATCCCAGACACGAGACACAGCTATGATGGATTGGAAAGAATTTAGGCAGCTGTTTAATGAAAAGTATTACTGTGATGTGGCCAAGACTGCTAAGATGAATGAGTTTCTGAATCTCGTTCAGGGAAAGGCATCAATAACCGAGTATGTTAATAAATTTAATGGGTTGACCAAGTTTGCTTTAGACATGGTACCCACAGATGTAGCTCGGAAGGAAAAGTTTGTTCAAGGATTGAATCCTGGAATAGCTCAGGGCATCAGAGTTGCCCCAGTGCATGAAGTCTCTACCTATGCTCAGGTGGTAGAGAAGGCTCTTGCTGTTGAGAGCATCAGAGGTGAGGAAAAGAGTGCCACGAGGCATGGAGCCCAGATAGTGGTACCTCCACTTGTTGGAGCAAGCAAGAAGAAAAGCTGGAAGCCTTACCTAAAGTGCGCTCGGTGCAAGAGGCATCATCTGGGAGAATGCCGAGCAAGGTCATGTTTTGCTTGTGGCATGGTTGGACATCTCAAGAAGGACTGCCCAAGGCTAAGGGAGCTTGAGCAAAGGAGGATAGACAGCTCGACTCCAGCTCGAGTGTTTATTCTAGAGCAGACAGAGTCTGGGACTGAGACTAACTCCTCAGTAGTGGCAGGTCAGTTTTCTAGTTGTTATTTCTGAGTTGTGCTGATTGGTTTTGGTACCATGCTGTTCCTTTGTTTATTTCATATATAGAGGCATAAAGTGGACATGCTGATGACATCTGTATGGAGAGCTAGAGTTTTATGGCAGAGAAATGCATAGAACTCTTAGCTAGTGTGGTGGATACCACTTAGATTGTGTCAGTGGGATCAGGACAGGCTGCACTAGTCTGTGAGTTCTTGGATGTGTTTTCAAGGGATTAGTCGGGATTTCTGTAATACGAAGAGATAAAATGGTGGTTTGATTAGTGCCAAGGATAGATTTGAATTGAGGGCATTGTATTGAATGGCTTAGTAGAGTTGTAAGAACTCGAGGCTTATATACTGAGTGAGATGGAATTCTCAAGAGTTGATCTTCGATCTGGTTAGTACCAGTTAGGGATCAGGGGAAAATGATATGCAAAAGGCTGTTTTTTTAATAGATAAAGAGCACTAGGAAGTGCTGGATTGTATTTTGAGGATTTGTTTAACGATAAGTGTTTATGGATCAGATGAACATAGCATTAAAGGGATTATTTGAATGGGAATTTGTGATCGTCTAGGACGATGGTATCGTGATGTATTCTCTGTGGATTTCGCTAAGGTCAAGGGATACCTTAGAAGGAGGGAGTGTCCTTGGATAGGCATGGTATTATATGTGATTTGTGGAAAGAATTCTGAGTTTCTGTTCACAGACCAGAATCAATTGGCAGGTTGTTATGACACCTTAGTGATACAGAGAAAAGATTACTTATGTAACACGTTGGTGAAAGAACTTGACCAGAACTAGAGTAAAGTTTCTGGTGGGACAATGGCCAGTTCTGTGCTTGAGATTATTATCTCAGAGGAGCTAAAAGGAAAGATGACTAAGTGAATCTCATATAGGAAAAATTAAATGGAAGTCCTAGCTGGACTAGCTAAGGGTGATACAATGTCAGGTATGAATCTGTTGTGATGTAAGGGTCATAAAGATCAGACTTGGGGTCTGATGGGCACTGAGATTAAATGGGAGATTCTGGATGAATCTCATGTTACTTTCTTTTCTCTTCATTCAGGCATCATGTCAATGTACTAGTGTATGAGAGCTTTATGGTGATGGCCTGAGATGGAGAGGGGCATAATGGAATGCGTGATAAAGTTCCTAATCTGTTAGCAGGTCAAAACAGGGTGTCAAGAATTAGTAAGGTTATTGCAGCCTTTGAGTATTTTGCAATGGAAATAAGAAAGCATCGTGATGGGTTTCGCGGTGGGGCTACCCAGGAAAGTGGGTCAGCATTATTGATTTGGGCTATTGTGGACCAGTATTTAGATCTCTATGTGAAAGAGATAATGTGCCTTCTTGAGAATTAATGGTCTATCTTATTAGATGAAGACTTTATTGTTACTTCTAGGTTATGGAAGGGTGAGGGGAAGGCGATGAATATATAGATGGAATTAGTACAGTTAATTGTTCTCAGGCTGATGGTAATCAGAGGGAGAATTATCCAGAGTTGAAAAGGTACCTTATGAGATAAGGTATGGTAGAACATGTTCGTCACCCGTTCATTGGAAGTAAGATGGGTGAGATGTTATATCTGGATCATGCGATGGTTCAGGGGACCGTTGAGATTAGCAGAGGTTGGAGCTTGGATGCTCACTTCCCAGAGTAAATGGGAAAAGTGTTACTGAATTGAAAAGTAGAAACATGGAGTTCAAGGTAGGAAGTTGTGTCTACCTAAAAGAATCACCATGGTAAGGGGTGATGAGTAAAGGCAAGTTGAGCCTAGATTGGTATGGCAGCTTGAGTCCTGGATAGGACTAGTCAGATTATCTTTTGTTGGACCATAGTTTTGGTTCTGATGGTTGTACATTGTGTTATGTATTTCCATGCAGTGGACATGGGTTGAAAGAACTCATGAGTTGAGTTATGAGATTCTGAGGAACAAAGTATACCTTGATTTAGGGTATGTTGCAGAAACAGTGAGGTCGAGAGAACGACCTGGGAAATTGGAATCAGTTGTGCGGAATTCATATTCCAGGCTATTCAGATAAATTTCGAGGACAAAATTTCTGTAAGGAAGGGATAGTTGTAATGCCCCAAATTTCCTAATAAGGTTTAGGACCTTGATTAGGAGGTCGGGAGGGCCATAATTGATTTATTATGGTATTTAATGATTATATGCATGTTTATGTGAATTATATTATTATATGATGGTGAATGCATGCATATGGGCTCATATTTTAATTGTAAGGGCATTTTGGTAATTTGGCCGTTGGGGGCGTGATTCTGTAATTTCATGCATGTGGGTGAATTATAATTTTACCACGTTATATGTGGATTGGTTCGAGCCATTCGACATGAGACGATCATGGGAATGCAAGTTTTCGGTCTGGTCATAACGGGATTAAGTTCGAGGCTCGGGGTGAGTCTCGGGGTCATTTTGATGATTAGAACATTACCGGGAATTAAAGGGTAATGGGATATGATTTATTGGTATTTGATGATTTTGAGAATAACGGGAAATGGAGGGTGTTAATTATAATTAACGAGATAGGCGGGAAAGGACGGTTTTACCCTTGGGAGTGTTTAGAAGCCTTTATTTGACCTAGGGGCAAAATGGTCTTTTCACCCCTAAGATATATATCAGCCCATTTAGTTTAGAAGGCTGTGGAAAAGTGTAAAACAGAGCATCCTCATCTTCAGTCCTTCTCTCCTTCCCGTACACCATTTCTCCTCTTCCATCCTTTGGAATTTTTGAAGCCAACTTGAAGAACCAAGCTAGGAGATCAAAGGTGGGAGCTTAGGAACTTAGTTCAAACATTGAAGAGGACTCAAATCCAACTTGAGGTAAGGTTTCATCCAAGAACTTAAGTTTTACTCTGTTTTTCAAGTTAGTTTTCAGTTGGGAATTTGAGGTGTTAGTTATGAGAATTAATGGAAGTTCTTGAGTGTGGTTACTTGGGTTTTGTTGAGGGTGTGGTGTAGATGAGGTTTGGGGGTTGAGTTTGATGTTTTGATGATGTTTGGGATTGATTTTGAGGTTTGTTTTTCAAGGGAAATCGCAGGGGAGAAGACCAAAAAAGTTTCTGGTCTGCTGATGGCGCCCCAGCGCCATTCCTGGCGCCCCAGCACTAGGCAGAGCTGTTTCTGGAGCTCTCTGACTTTGGGGCAGCACCCCAGCGCCATTAGGCAGCGCCTCAGCGCTAGTGCACTTTCCAGCAAGCATATTTTAGGGCTCGGGAGTACTTTTAAGGCTCGGGGGTTGGTTCCTTTACCCCGTTTGGGTAGATTGAGAGTCCCGAGAGTGTGGGATGGATCCCGGGAGTGAGGTTTTAGATTATAAACCTTTCTATGATTTATTTTATTGATGGGATTCCATATTTGGTTATGACTAGGTGACCGCTAAAGGACCAAAGGATTGATCGTTCTCAAGGGTCGTTCTTTTACTAATTCTTGCTCGAACCCGAGGTAAGAAAACTGCACCCCATGTGTGACATGCATGGCTATGATTGATGCATGTTGGATGTTTAAATGTAAACATTGATAGCATAATGAATGCTTGGAAATCTTGCCCATTTGTATATGATTATTACTGAGGCATGCTGGATGATTAAGTGTGATGCATGTGATGCATGAGAAACATGTGGTTAAGGCATGCCATGAATGATGAATATGGGATTGGTCAGAGCTTGAGTCTCTGTGTTTGTGCACAATCATGGTTATGTTGGAAACTGTTAGGTAAGCATGCTGAATGCCCTACTTTGGATAATTGGCATATGATACACATTGATAGCATTACTTACTTGTGCATGGTACTGACTAATTAGTCAGATTTGGCAAAGGTGTTAATATCAACTGTGAAGCTGTGACTCACTAGTCAAGTTCGGCAGTGGTACTGGGCACTGGTCATATTGTGCTAACTCACTAGTCATGACAACCCTAGTATGTTTAGTGCAAGCTATGTTGATTAGACCTAATCGACCCTCTGCATTGAATGACTCAAAGAGCATTAATGCAGGACCGATCTCAAGTTCGATGAATGTAAACAAGCGTTTATCTAGCCAAAGGCTAGTCATTTAGAGCCAGGGCCAGCGAGCCCCGTGACTGTTAGGTCACATGGCTATGGGTACCGTCCCCTTAGTGACATGCTTGTCAGTCACTCATTTGATAAGAGCCATAGCCGGAAAGCCTAGGTAACGGTGTTGTTACACGGCTATGGGCACTAGGCCCCTAGTGACTTGGTTGTCAGTCACTCAGTATGGTTTACCAGGACCTCAAAGTGATATTCACTCATCTGATCAGAGCTATGAGCTCTGTATGATCATCTTGATCATCATATGCATGGCTTTGGGCATTGAGGCCCCAGTGACTTGCTTGTTGGTCACTCAGCATGGTTTACCAGAACCTGTTGAAGGATAGAGGCTTACCCAACAGCCAGCCTTCCATTTGAATTAGTGACTTGCTTGTCAGTCACTCAGCATGGTTTACCAGATGCTGTTGAAGGTTAGAGGCTTACCCAACAGCCACCCTTCCACTTGAATTAGTGACTCGCTTGTCGGTCACTCAGCATGCTCTATCGGAACCTCAAGTGTTGCGACACTCATCTGATTAGGATTGACTTGATAGTCCTCCAGTCAGAAGGCCAGGATTTCTTATCCTGGATACCTCATCATTTGTTGGAATTCATTTGCATGCTGAATAGAGCTATGATTGCTAGGCATGCCAGATATGATTTGATATCATGATATGACTGTTTATGAGCATATGAGTTTTCTTGCTGGGCTTCGGCTCACGGGTGCTTTGTGGTGCAGGTAAAGGCAAAAGAAAGCTGGACCATCCTTGAGTTGGAGAGCTTAGGTGATGACGTGTACATATGCAGCTGCTCGACCAATACTTGGGCGAGGTTTGAAAGTGGAACTAGGGCTGAACCCTGTTTTGCCGCTTAGAACGGCTTGTTGTAAACATTTTCTTGTAATAAACTCTGAAATTATATTTTTGGGATCCCAATGTATATATTAAACGTTCTAGTGAAACATTATACCTTAACCAAAGTTTTTAACCCCTAAACTGCTAATCATGCTTAGTTACACGTTTATGGCCAAACGACTCGATTAGCGAGTTTAGCACTGTTTGCAATGTGCACTGTAGCGGTCCCTGGAGTTAGGGCGTTACAATTCGATGGCTTTTTAAGAGCTCGAGTTTTCAATAAACCTAGCACGAACTAAGTTGAAATAATTTAAAATCCTGGATGTAGCCATGTCTTAAACTCAGAGGCTTGGAAAATTGATTATTCGACGGCTTTTTAAGAGCTCGAGTTTTCAATAAACCTAGCGCGAACTAAGTTGAAATCATTTAAAATCCTGGACGCAACCAAGTTCGAAACTTAGAAAGTTAGGAATATTGTTTAATATCAAGGGCTTGTTAAAGCTCGAGTTATCAATAAACCTAACATGAACTAAGTTTAAATTATTAAAAACCTAGAATATAACCGGGTTCAAGGCCTGATTCTTAACAGGTATGCTACAAATCAACACACAAAACTTGGATATAACCAAGCTTGGTAAATTCTATCTCGATCTAAAAATCAATTCCTAAAATCTCGAATGTACAAGTCTAAGGATTCGAAAAACATGAGAGATAGTAAAGGAAAGATAAATGGATCAAAAAGTTAGATGTATATTGAAATAAAGCAGGCAAATTATCCCAATGAGAAAAAACTTCGAACTGAGCCCGAAGGCAATTGTTTAATAAAAAAATGGTTAAATATTTACAGACAAATACAAAAGAGCTATCATTGAGCTCCACTAGTTTTCCCTGCCGAGGTGACCTCCTCGCCATCTCCGTCAGCTGCTTTGGAAGCCTCACCAGTCTCTGACGGTTCTTGCAAGAGCCGAGCCTTGAATCTTGCAAGGTATGGATCCCACAACTCGGCCCCTATCAAAGAGAAGTTGCCATCCGGGTTGAAGGCTTAGCGCTGGTATAACATCTCTTCCATGGACGACGATGAGGCCACCATTTCTTCTTTGACTGCGGCCTCGGTCTCGAGCAGTTTTGCTTCGGCTTCATCAACCTCAGCCTGAAGTTGTGCAGTTTGAGCCTGGAGGGCAAACAATGCAGTCTTTGCAGCTTGCTCACTTTCCTGGGATGAGGCGAGATTAACCTTGGCGTCATGCTCACTCTTTTGAGCAGCCGCCAAGGCAGCTTTGGTGGCGTGCTCGCCTTCTTGAGCGAAAGTCAGGGCAGTGTTGGCAGTGTTAAATCGGCCCGGACCTCATCGTTTCTAGCCCTAGCATGGGCTATGCTACGATACTAGGCTAGGACAGACTACGAAATAACAAAACAAGTAAGAGATATACCCTTGATCACAATAAGAAGAAATTTTTCACCAAGGTTAAACAACTTATAGTGAGGTTCATCCCCATAGCTGATTCCATGACATTCTTCGGGCTGCGCTCCTCGATGGTCCTCAGATCCCTCGAGCTGGTCTTATAGGCGTGCCCCACCATATGGCTCGCAGTATAAATGATGCCCCAAAAGGCTTCAGGGATCTTTTCCAGGTCCTAAGGATCTACTGGTATTCGGACAGTAGGGGCTAGGGGCTCAGCTTATATCACTTGAACTTGGGGAGGTACAAATCGAGGTGGAGGAGGAAGGGGAACCTTAGCGGTAACAGAACTCACTGGAACTGATTCCCGAGTTGAGCTCGTATCTTTCCCCTTGGTAGGGGATCTTGAGGTGTTTCCCGCTGCAGAAGGGGTTTTCTTCATGATCCTGAGCCTCTTTACGATGAGGCCCAAGCCGACTTTCTTAGTCTGGAAAGCAGTTCGGAGGTCAGGAGCTCCGGGTTGTTCCATGTCTTCGCCTGAAAAGAAAAAAAAGGAATTAGTTCACAAATAAGGTTGTCAAAAATATATATAAAGAAAGAAAATAAACAAAGATCCTACCCTCCGGGCTGGGGGAGGATTCTATTATCACGACCTCCGGCCATGGAACTAATGGAGGAGAGGGGGATTCTACAACAAATATTTATGGGATCCTAAGGGGTTTAGGTTCAAGTCCTTCCTCAGGACTAGATTCCTCTACATACTGTCTAAATCCAGGGGCAAATGCACCCTGGAGCAGAGAAGGCCAGGTCCTACAGTTAGTCCCAAACTCTTCAAAAATGGCGGATATAAAGTTTTAAGTGTTATCTACTATGACTGTGCCCTTGGGATAACTGTTGTCATGATGTACCACTAGGTGGTCTACGTACTGGAGCAGGGTTATATTTCGATCCGGGTTATAAGGATGGCGGTGGACGAGCTGATTTGGGTAAAATCGAACTAACCTAAAATCAGAAACAACCCTATCTAATTCCCTATAAGAGTATGGGTTACCTTGGCCGGAGGGGCCGGCTGCTGCCCCTAACACAACTCGTTCTAAATCAGGTTCCCAAACAGCCTTGGGAACCTGCCTTTTTCGCACAAGAGGCACATCGTCCTCTTCCTCTTCTGGCCTTCAGTGGCTGGCAAGGCCTCCTCTTGAGAGGATGGGAGCTTGTGGATCACCAGAAGGGTAGCCCGGTTCCTTAAGGCCAACGTTTGACCTTCACCGATCAACTTGCACCCCAGCATTGTGATCTCATTCACGACCTGACGGTAATCCTTCTCTCTAGGTGGAAGCCCAGACAACTTCTCGTACTGACCCCCGAGGGTCACAGGCTTCTCCGTCCTCGCAAATATGGCTACATGAGAAACAAATTTAGGTAGGACATGTACGAAAGAAATATCATGAAAAGAATAAAATTTCACGAGCTGAAGTCACAAAGTAAGGAACTTACGAGGTCGGTATCGATGTTCGCAATTTCGGAATCCATTCGACATAAAGAACAAGTCTTTGTAGTCGTTGGGATGACTGGGAAGCTCGATGACGAGGGCAGAATTGGGAAACCGTGTGAGATAATAGAACCCGTCACCTCGCCCTCTCTGCTCTGGGCTAGCTTTGAGGCAGAAAACGTATAGTACATCTACCGGGGTGGGGACCTCCCACTCATGCTTCAAAAACAAATATTCCAGCCCCGCCAAAAGTCTATAAGAATATGGGGGGAGCTAAAATGGAGCCAACTTCACGTAATTTAAAAATTCCGCGAAGCATTGGTCCAGGGGAAGAAAGGCCCCAGCCTTCAGATGCTCATCACTCCAAGCCGTGAAGTCATCTTGGAAAGGGGAACAACTCTGTTCCCCTTCAAATGCAGGTCGGGCAAGGAGAGTTCCGGTTCTGACCTCTATGTTGTGGCTCAGCATGATTTTATTCACCCTCCCCTAGGTCGTGATCTTTGATACGATACGTTTAGCCTCGAAGTAGGCTTTGGGTTCAATCACCAGCTCCATCTCCACCACCAAACCTAAGTGCGGGATGGGAGACTCTGGGGCGATATGCTTCCCCTTGTTCTTCTGCTGAGCGGACGAGCTTGAGCTTAATGTATTCTTCTTGGGGCGGTTTTCTTTGGAGGAGCCATCAGATCACCTAACGAACAAAACGACCTAGTTAGTAGGAAGACTATGACGCGGAAGTAGGAAGGGGGGAATGGTTTACTTTTGTTATACGAGCTGAGGTTAGCCTTAGCCCCATCATGTGATGCCACGCGATACCCTAAGTTACGCGCCTCGGTTTCCTAACAGACCCCTGATATTTAGGGATTCGTGTGTCAAACTACCAGACCACTACTTTCCTTGGGAGGCAGTTTAGTGCAAAACCACCCAAGAAACGTAACCTCTAAGTTATCTGGTTCTAAACCTAAAAACCCTTCATTTCATTTATCCCAAAATTGGTATTCTTTAAATTAATGCACCATTAGGATTACCCAGATTTACCCAAACAATTCCCAGTTTTATGAACGTCTTATTTCTGAAAACATTTTTGGATTCACCCGTCAAACCTAAGTCAAGACCTATTCTCTAAAAACGTTCAGAAGTAGCCTAACAATAACTACAGTGAATGTTACGGATGAACGTAGTAAAGAACAAAAATTCCATTTAAAAAAAGGAAGGGAAAAACTCTTCAAACCAAAAAATGAGATACTTACAGTGTGTTTTTCGACGGTAAGTTGTAGAATCAGCGAGAGGAAGCTCCTGGAAAGATTCTGAGTGACTGGGTACGGTGAACGGTTTTTGGGGATTTCTGGGAAAGAAGAAAGGCTTGGAAAAGCATAATAGGAAATTTTTTAAATGAAAGGTAGTGAAGTTTGAGCTATGGCCATCCTTTTTATACGTAAATTGTGTAGATTAATCTGGGTCATCCAATTGGGTTAGTTCAAGATCCAAGGGTCAAGGTTAAATAGACCAAATGGTGACAAAAAGGTGAGAAGACAATTATTGCAATCCTTGAAACCCGAATAGACGCCAATCGCGGTACGCCACGTGTCCAGTACTTGAGTAGTGGACAGGTGTGGTTTTGTGTAATGGAAGTCTAAAAGCCCCTATTGTGTATGTCAGAAAGTTACGACGTCATACACGAGCAGGAGCTTGGGGGGCAAATGTTGTACCCTAATTTTAGCCCGAGTTTATTCACCCAACTCAGGTATAGCTGGCAAATAAATATACGGAGACGTAGCATGGGAGTGATATCTAATTGTTATGCATGTAGACAGCTCAGGTTTCGTGTGGTCACCCGTGGTGTTAGTCGCCCTGGGTCTAACCCGAGCAAGGGATACGAAGGTCATGAAGCGCGAGCTCAGGATACTAATATAGCTGTCTAAGCACAAGCTTGGAGGAGACAACCAGCTCGTGGTAATTCTAATATATTGCACACCTGCGAATCCCCAGAGACTCAGGTCCTTTTATGCGTTTATCTATGACCAGGCTGTCATATTTAATGTCCCAGATATTAGGAGAACATTTACTTTGTGATAAAATCATATCCCATTATAAATGGGAAGCATATGTATTAAATGTAATAATTATGTAAATGCGTGATTGACTCACGCGGTTACCCAAACCTGTCTATGGAATTCCCTTATAAATACTGAGAATATTGGACAGGGAAGGGGACCATTATTCTCTAATACCAAAACTCTGCCCAAATAAAGAGAGAAACAATAATAATATAGACTCGTGGATTAGATGGATTTTAACCACTGAACCACGTAAAAGTTATGTGTTCTTGAGTGAAATCATTAATTTTTCATTACGGTTTATTAAGCACTAATATACCTTATTATTTCTTAATACATTGTTGGCGAAAAACCGCGTCAACATTACCCAGTATACAATTTCAAAAAATTCCCTTTAAAGAATAAAATATATTTATTAAAAAGGTTAGCCAAACTAGGATTTTACAATCTCCCCATTTGCAACTTTTTAGACAAAATATATTTTCAGTAATATGAGCTCAAAACTTGCAACAAACACTTTGTTAGAAAGAATAAAAGTTCCTAAGAATCCTGTGACGCCCCACGTCACTATGGCTGCTTTCTGGAATGATGACTGGCCCTACAAACCAACACGAGTCTTTTCAGCATGCTTTGTCCTCACTCACATGCTTCCTAGGAAAACTTCCCAGGAGGTCACCCATCCGTAGATTACCCCAGGTCAAGCACGCTTAACTTTGCAGTTCTCAAGTGATGGGCTACCGAAAAGAAGATGCATCTTGTTGATATAGGTAGTACCCATCAATCCATTTAAGCCCTCTTCAACTGTGTAGTCCCATACCTACACAGTCTTAGAATCATCACACTTGACCTTCCCCAGGCGGTGTGGGATTGCACAGCTTACCCGGTCTTTCCCCTTACGGATCATGGGATTTTGACTGTCACAAATCCCCTCTACAAACAAGCATACTAACAAAGAAAAGATTTGTCAACTTTTGTGAAAAAGTTTAACAAGTCATACCACACAACTCCCCCTAAAAATAGGGTCCAGAGTTGTACACAAAAAACATAGAAATAAAAAAACCATGTAGCAATCCAACTATTCCCCCTTTTTGTCTATAAAGGAGCCAAAGTAACAAAAATTAAAAACATAAAACAATAAACATGTTCTTTGGACAAACTAAAACAAGATAAAAATAGAAAAACATGAAAAATAGAAACTAAACACCCTTGGCTAAGGCCGTCAACTGAGCAAGGATTGCTTATTGAGTGACCTCCAATGTTCCAAGTCGATTTTGTACCATTGTAAGATCAGTCTTTACAACGGGCATTTCTGATGTCTCGGGACCAACACCAAATGGAATAGCAGCAATGGCAATGGAAACAAAGGGAATCACCACGGACTAGGACTTCTTCGATACTTGATCTTTTCCTTCAAATAGCTTGAATGTGGGACAAGCAGGAGGAACCTCAACTGACTCATTTGGCATCAGAACATCTTTATGAGATGACAGAATCTTAAAGATGAGTTGTGGAAACAACAGATTGAACCCCCTCTTTTTCGCCTTCCTTAGAGAAACAAATAATTAAGGAAGGAAGATCTATCTGTGCACCAAAACCAATCTTGAACAGAAAGAATGCAAATTCTTGAGAAACAATAACTGGATTAGAAGAGGGCATCAAGCTGGACAGAGCAAACCGCATAAGCACAACATAGGTATGTGTAAGATCAATGACGGAGAGTGATATGCTTGGATTCCATGATACGTTTTGTCCTACAAGCTCTGAAAGGACTAGGTCCTTATCAAATTCAAGGGTATCTAGAATGACACCAATGGGAAAATTTAGGGCAGTAGCAATATCTTTAACTATAAAAGAAAACCAAAAACCCCAAACATACACTTTTCCATACACAAAAGAATTATGATTAAGAAAATCATCAGTAATGTTAGCATAAAATTCCTTGACAACCTGATCAACATACTCGGAATAGCCCTATAAAGAATCTAACCACTCTCTTTCTTGAAATTACCAATCACCCCAAACACCCTATGAGCAACAAGATTAAAATTCTTTTCACAAATAACCTTACGATTAGCATAATAAATCATATCCCTTTCATGATCATTCTAGCAAAAATGATGAGAATGAAGAACAAAAGATGAACCTGAATCAATGTTTTTGGTTAGAACCTTGCGAGAAATTTGACTAGGAAAATTCATGGGCTTCTTTCCCTTGGATTCGGAAGGTAGAGGTTCGAAGACATGGTCAGAGGGCTCAGACGGAGTGTCGGATGCATCAAAACCATCCTCTGATTCAACAACTCGTTCTTCAGAGGCAATCAGATCTTCAAGTTCTGGGGTAGATTCTAACCTTTTGGTGCTTTCAGAATTTGACTGGTCAGAAAGATTAGATGCTTCACCAGATGGGTCTTCAGACGGATCAACCTCAGAGGAAGAACATGCAGGTGGAGTGATTTTGAGTTTCTTCGCTGGAGGAGATTTCTTTGGAGGAGAAGTCTTGCCTCGTTTTCTTCCTTTCTTCACGATTGTCGTTGAACTAGAGGTAGTTGCTTTGGAGCGAGTCCGGGAAGCGGGCGACATACCAAAAATAGGTTGTACAGCAGCAGGAGATCCTTTTGATTTGGCTGCCCCGACTTTTGAGGGTTTAGGATTTGGAGCAGGTGGCTCGATTATTGAAGGAAGGGTCTCGGTAGGCACTAAAGGAGAGGTTGTGGACATAGGGAACGTCTTTTTGCAAGCCCTAGTCTTGATAGAGGACTTCAGAGAAGATTCTGAAGCCGTCGGAGGCAAAGCTGATGGAGAAAAACCACTCGCAGTAGTAGAAGGTCTGGGAGCTCCGGTTGTAACGCCCTGGATAGCCAAGACCGTTACACTGTGTGTTTATAAAGTGCCAGACTTGCTAATCAAGTCATTAAAGTAAAAGCGTGTTACTGAAACAGTAGAGGAACTAGGGTTAAAAGTGTTTTGGTCTCAAAAGTTACGTTTCCATTACTAAACATTGTTTATTTACATGGGATCCCAAAAATGACAGTTTAAAAGCCATTTACAAAAGTTACAAAGTTTAAATACATTGACTGGCCATATTAAGGCAAAAACGAGCAGTTAGGTAATTCCCTGTCCTGACACACTCCTCGACCATGGTGATCGAACAGCTGGCTATGTACATTTCACCGCTGAGCTCTCCACCTCAGGCCTGGTCCAGCTTGCTCTTGCCCTTACCTGCACCACGAAGCACCCGTGAGCCAAGGCCCAGCAAGAAAACACAGCAACAACAGAGCATGAACAACTAGCAAACAAGTCAATTACACATATAGCATCTCATAAACTCAAGTATATCATCAGTCAAGTATTTCATATACTAAGCATCTCAGCTCATAATACATAATGCACAGACGATAACCAGGGCTAGCGCTCACAGGCTGCTCCCTCTGTTATCCTATTGTTTCTGGCTCCCAGTGGCCAATTCGCACCCCGTGCGCTAAAATCATGTACGATACTCTTAGACCGCTTTTACGTGTCCCTTGGCATAATACCAACATTGACACAATACAACTCTCGGGAGCACTTAGTCCCATTACGATCATACATTCGGGTGCAGTTTTCTTACCTTTCAATTCACTGGTTTTCGATGCCACGTAGCCGCAAGCACGGTCCTCTACCCCGAGCCTCTCCAAAGTCCTAATCACAACACAAATAAAACATTCTTTGTCACTAACCAATCCAAAACTACCTTCCCGGAACCTAACCCACATTCTCGGAACCCCCAAAACCTTAAAACTATACCCCGGAGACATCCCCCAAATCCCTGGAGTGAAAGGCCAAAATTGCCAAAATTGATGTCCTGAAATTGGCCTTGTGTCGCGGCACAGCTTTATTGTGCCGCGGCACCCAGCAAGTCAGGGGCCCCGTGCCGCGGCACGCTAAAACTGTACCGCGGCGCGCCTTCGCAGGCCCAGAATTCTGGGTTTCCCTTCGCGTTTTTCCCGAGCCTAACTCATTCCAAATCACCCCAAACTCCATCCTAAGTCCCAAAACCAACTCTAGATCCTTAATAAACCCCACAGCAACCTAGAGACATCATACTCAAGCCCATTCACACAACTATTCCCAAGATTCACTCTTGAATTTCATGCTTTGTAACTCAAACCAGAGAATTAAAAACAACTTAAACCCAAACACGAACCACACTCCAAACTCCCTAAACCTTAACAGAAATAAGCCTAATAATTACACAGAAGCCTTACCTTGAGTGGTGAGTCCAACCTCTAGCTTTAGACCTCCTTCCCCTTTGATTACCCAATTCTGAGTTCATACAAAACCAGCCACCAATTTGTTTCAATTCACTCTTATCAACCAAAAATCAGACTTGAAACTTAGATATACCATAACCAAAATCTTACCTCTGAATATTCTTGGCTTAAGCTTGATTTTGACTACTTCAACCCTCTTGATTTTCCTTCCAAGACTCAAATTCAGCTTCCTTCTTCTTCTTTTCTTTTTCTCTATTTCTAGGTCTCCATATTCAGCATAAATCAATCATGCCCCAAATGAAATAACGTTTATGATCTTTTCCCTTCAGCTAATGGTCATTTATCCTACCAAATGACTATTCTACCCTTCCACTAATACCCCTTCCTAACTAACCCCCAAGGGCATACTCGTCCTTTTACCAGCTTTGCAATTCTACCACTTTCCCAATAAAACCTGTTACTCTCTATGGTTACTAACAGTTACGCAGGTTACCAAATTACCAGTTACCACTATCTAGCTTCCTAGGACCGTCTCGGCACGTGCATCACATTGGTATCACAGCACCCACGTGGTACAATTCACACATCATAATTATCACATAACATAATTCACATAGTCATATAACATGCTTAAAATCATAATCATGCGTCTTAATCATAAAAATCACACATAATTCCCATCATGCCCTCCCGGCACACTAATCAAGGCCTTTAAGCCTTATTAGTGAATTTGGGTCGTTACACCGGTGGTCTTAGTTCGAGCCATGGGTTCCTGCACACTTAGACAAACGAGAGTGCAAACAAGCAAAAAACAAGAAAAAAAAATAAAGTGTGAGATTGGAAGAGTGATCGTGGGAGTGGAGGCCAAACTTGGGATATAGGCATAACAAAATGGGTAGTTACCCGTTTTTGACTATGAGAGAAAAAGAAAACTTTTGTGTTAATTGTGACTAAACCAAAAAATGCAACAAATATATTTTTTTTAAGGAAATTTCTCAAATTGTCCTTTTTCTTCACATATTACACAATTAATAATTAGACAACTTTAACTTTAGAGAGAAAGATGACAAAAGTAACACAAAATCATTTTGGACAAAAAAACAATATGCACTGATATTCAATATACCCCACGAGATTCAATTGGTGTATTATTATTATTATTATTTATTTTGGTATTCCTTTTATATATATTATTATGTTTTTATATAAATAACCAAAATATTTCCTTATGATGTTATCAAAAAATGTGAAACATGAAAAACAATAATCAACCAATACAAAAATTAAATGAAAAATGATAATGTTAGAAAATTATTTGATCTATATAAAATGCTTGAGAGTGTTGGAATGAAAATAAATTTTTCTGGACCACAAAGTATTTTTTAGGAAAAACATTAACATAGAGGATGAGACTTACATTTTTTTCTTTTTCTTCATATAGAACAGGTATTTGTGTGTGAAGTGTAAATTATAGGGTCATTACCCATGTTGGCAATTTCGGCCTTTTTATGTAGTACCCAAAGGAGACGTTGTTACACTACACTAGTGGTAGCCCTTTTCAATGGTAGTGTGTCCTCTACATAGGTCTAATTACATAGTCTCAACTTACTCATAGTTGGCTTTCACACACTGGCATAGGTAGCTCTATTCTCGCAGAGGAACTTGAAACTGAAGAAGATTTGTTAATTTAGCTCAATGCCCTCTTAGTAGATGTTTTTCCCAAAAATAAATTGTGAAGAAATTTTTATTTTGAAACCAATAAACTTAACATGTCATATATTCAAAAATAATTAATCTAACAGAAAGTAATCACAAAAATTTTACAATTGTTTGAGAATCGTTTAACAGGAACAAAACACATAAGAGATGAACAGCTGGAATGGTCATGAGACAATAAATAATTACATGCTACAAACCCTCTAGGATTTCCTAAGGGAATCAAACCGAATTGAATCATGGGACTTAGTGAAAATATCAGCAATTTTGCTTGTCTGTTTCAATGTATTCCAAGATTAGTGTCTTATTTTTAACAAGCTCTTTAATGAAATGGTGTCTAATATCAATGAGTTTTGTGCATGAATGTTGGACAGGATTTTTAGAAATATTTATTGCACTGGTATGGTCACAAAAATGGTTAAAGTGTCTAATTCAAACCCATAGTCAAACATCATTTGTTTCATCCATAGAAGTTGAGGACAACAACTGCCAGCTGCAATGTACTTGGCCTCAGCTATAGAAAGAGATATGAAATTCTGCTTTTTTGCTATGCCATGACATCAAGTTGTTCCCTAGATAGAAACACCCTCCATTTGTGCTTTTCGTGTCATCTACATTACATGCCCAATCGGCATCACTAAAACACACAAGATTAGAATTTGTTTCTTTAGAGTACCAAATCCCATATTCTAAAGTACTGTGAACAAATCTAACAATTCTTTTTACAACAGTCACATGTGACTCCATGGGATTTCCTTGGTACCTAACGCATATCCCAACACTATAACATATATCAGGACAACTAGCAGTGAGATACAAAAAACTACCAATCATACTGTGGTATAAAGTGGGATCTGCCTTAACTTCATTCTCATCTTTTGTTAAGAACAGTTGTTCCTATGGGAGTTTTGGTATGTTTCGCAGTATCAAGCCCAAACTTTTTGACCAAGTTTTTGGCATACTTACTTTGAGATATGAACGTACCATCTTTTGATTGCTTAACCTGCAAAACTAAAAAATATGTTACTTCACCCACCATACTCATCCCAAATTCGTCCTTCATTTGATGAACAAATTCCTGCACTTCAGAGTTAGATGTAGAACCAAACACAATATCATCAACATATATTTGTGCAATAATTATGTCTTTCTTGATTATTTTAATGAAAATTGTTTTATCTACTGCACCTCTATGATAACCATAAGACACCAAAAATTGTGTCAATCTTTCATACCATGCCCATGGGTCTTGTTTCAAACCATACAAAGCATTTTTTAATTTAAAAACATGATTTGAAAAATGTGGATCTTCAAACCCCTTAGGTTGTTTAACAAAAGCTTCTTCATTCAAACTACCATTCAAAAAAGTGGATTTAACATCCATTTGATGAAATTTGAAACCCATGAAGCATGCAATAGCTAATAACAATCGAATCGATTCAAGACTAGCAACAGGTGCAAATGTTTCATCAAAGTCCACACCTTCCACTTGAGTGTACCCTTGTGCTACCAATCTATGTTTGTTTCTTACTATTGTGCCAAATTCATCAATTTTATTTTTAAAAATCCATTTTGTTCCAATGACATTAGTGTGAGTTGGTCTGGGCACAAGGGTCCACACATCATTTCCTGTAAACTGTTCCAATTCTTTTTGCATAGCTTTAATCCAAGTTTCATTAGTTAAAGCTTCTTTTAAGTTTTTTGGTTCAAGTGAAGGAGTGAAACACACATGTTGAAAGAGATTCACATACCTTTTCCTTATGACCGTGCTCTCCTCCAAATCACCCAGAATGAGATCGGCAGGATGATTCTTTTTCACCATGGTTGAGGGTTCTCTACTTACGGAATCAGTGATGATTTTTTGGCATTTGTGCCTCCGCCTGTTCAGACGGTGATATATCAGACACCAAGGGTGATGGTTCAGTTGATGTTTTTGACACAGGAGGCAAAATTTCTAATACATCATTTTGTGCATATGAGGAAACAGACGCGTTTTTAATGAATTTGTCTATCTCCACTTTTGTTGAAAATTCTGAAAAATATTTTGTATCATCAACAACAATGTAAGCAGATTCCATAACAGTTTGGGTTCTCATGTTGTACACATGGTATGCCCTACTATTTATGGAATAACCAAGAAAGACACCAACATCACTTTTAGCATCAAATTTTCCAATATTTTCGCGATCCCTCAATATGTAACAGACAAAACCAAAAATGTGGAAGTAACTTACATTCAGACGTTTACCTTTCCAGATCTCATAAGGCGTTTTGGCTGTACTTGGACGTAAGAACACTCTGTTTATTGTGTAGCAAGCAGTATTAATAGCTTCAGCCCACAATTGTTTGGACAATTTATTGCTATTCAACATTACTCTTGCCATTCCTTGAAGAGTATGATTCTTTCTCTCAACAATTCCATTTTGTTCAAGAGTTTTGGGTGCTGAAAATTCATGAGAGATACCACAAGACTTACAGAATTTATCATACACAACGTTTTCAAATTCTTTACCATGATCACTACGAATTCTTACAATTTTTCCAATATGACAATCTTTTTCAACTCTCAATTTAAAACACAGATTTTTGAAAGCATCAAATGTGTCAAATTTTTCTCTTAAAAAATCAACCCAAGTAAAACGAGAGAAATCATCTACACATTAAAAAATATATCTTTTTCCTTTTAAAATCTCAACCTGGATCGGACCCATGAGATCCATGTGAAGCAATTCTAAAACTTTTGAGGTATTTACATCCACAATACCTTTGTGAGTGATTTTTAATTTCTTGCCAAGTTGGCATGGCTCACACTTACCAATAGACTCTTTACCCATTTTGGGTAATCCTCGAACAATACCTTCATTTGACAACTTTTTCAAGATTTTGAAATCAATGTGACCAAGTTTTTCACGCCACAAAACAGTTGAATTATTTATGACTGAGTGACATGACACATTTTGAGAAAGAGTATAACAATTGTCAACTGATCTGAAACATTTTAAAACACAATTTCCATCTTTATCAATCACACTACAATCATCACAATAAATCCTTGATCACAAATCTGACTTATGCTAATTAGATTAGCTTTCAATCCATCAACCAATAAGACATTTTTCAGTTTAGGTACCTTCCAAATTTAGGGTTCCCTTTCCAAGTACTTTACCTGTCACACCATCACCAAAAGTAACTGCACCGCAATTTTTAGCTTTAAAATTAATAAGAATATTTTTGTCACATGTCATATGTCTAGAACATCCACTATCAAAGTATTAAGAATTATATGTATGAGTTATATGACATGTAAATGTAGCAAGACAAGTATTCACATCCTTTTTGACCCATTTTTGTTTAGGTGCATGATGTTTCTTTTGTACCTTTTTGAATTTTTCATGATGAAAATAATTTGTATTAAAAACATTCATCATAGTAAAACACTTTGGTCGAATGTGACCTTTGACACCACAAAAATGACAAGTGGGAATGAATTTCTTAGTCCTTTCATTAGAAGTCAGATTCTTACCAATCTGTCTCTTTGCTGATGAGACAATCTGTGATGTTGATGGATTAGAAACCTGCAGTGTTAGATCAGAAGATATAACAGGTAATGCGCGAGCTTGAACAAATGCATTTTTTCCCTTTGATTGAAACCCTTTAGATCCCAATCCAGCATTGTTTCTTTGACCTGCATTCTGGACCTCTTCAAAAATTGTAGATCCTCAATTAAGCATTTGAACATTTCATTTTATAAGATCAAGCTCTTTTTTCAGACGATTAATGTAACGACCCAAATTTACTAATGAGGCTTAAGGGGCTTGATTAGTGTGTCGGGAGGGCATAATTGGAATATATGTGATTTAATGATTTAAAGCATGTTATATGACTATTTGAATACTTGAGATGCATGACTATGTGTATTAGTATGCATGTAGGCCCTGAATAGGTTAGAAGGGCATAATCGTAATTTTGACCATTAAGGGCATAACTGTATATAAATGTGATAACTGTTGAGACCACATTATTATGTGGATATATCTGTGATCTGTGACTCGAGACGATCCTAGTGAGCAGATTAGCGAAAAAAAGTCACGGCGGGGATTTATACCTGGCTCGAGGCGAGCCTGAGGGTATAAATGGGAATTTAGAGAATATATTGAGGTTAATTTTGGTATTGAGGAATATAATTGGGGATTAGTTAGGTATCGGGAATTAAACGGTAAATATAAGAGACACTCGAGGAAATTAGCGAGAATTGGGTAAAATGACCAAAATGCCCCTAAGTGGATTAAAAGACTTGGGATTAAAGGGGAGGGCATTATGGTCATATGGCTTTTAAGAGATAGGTATTGCTGAGGCTTTATGTTAGTGGAAGTGGTAGAATAATATAGAATTCTGGGGAAAGAAAGAAAAGAAGGAAAAGAAGGAAAAGAAGGAAAAAGAAAGGGAAGAAAACAAAGCTGTTTTTCTAAGGGTCGGTTGGCGATCTCCTTCACCATTTTCTTGAGGTATTTTGGAGCAGAAACCCAAAGGAAACCAGGGTAAGCTTGAGGCAAGAGTTCTTGGTCTGACTTGAAGATTTGGCAAGGGTTTAGCAGGGATAAGCCATTTGGTTGAGGTAAGACTTTGAAGTGTCTTCAGTTCTGGTTTTGATTTTTAACTAAGGTATCTAAGCTGAATTGATGGGGAATTCTAGGGAAGTTGGAGCCAAGGATTGAGGAAGATCAAGCTAAGGAGGTCTAGAGGCAACTTAAGGTCGAATTTCCATCAAAGGTATAAAATTCTAAGCTTTAAAATTTGAAGGTTTGATTGTCTTTGCTGAGTTTCTGAAGTCTATGAGCAACTATGGTGAGTTTTGAGATTAGGGATGCATGTGATTGGGTTTTGAGTATTTGGGATGCTTAGGATGAGTGGAGTGTGTTAATAAGCTTGTTTTTAAGTTTGGTGAAGGTTTGGAGAAGTTTTGGTTAAGTTTGGCACGGGGAAATCGCAGGAAGGGAAAATGTGGTGTTGGTTGTTTGTGACTAGCGCTACAGCGCTAGCCTTTGGGCGTTGTAGCGCTAGGCCATGCTTTCTGGGGGATTTTGGTTCTGCTTGTAGCGCTGTAGCGCCCTCCTTAGAGCGATGTAGCGCTGCCCTATTTCCATAAAGGGATTTTAGGGTTATTTACAAGGGTTTTTGACCAAGGGTTCGGGGTTCGATTCCACCACCCTGTTTAGTGGAATTAGGACTTCCCGGGGATCGGGATTGGTCCCGAGGCTAGGTTTTGGACTTGAGGTTTGGTGATGACTTTGACCTATGGTTGTGATTAGGTGAGCGCTAGGGCTCGAGAGGGATCGTGCTCAAGGAGTCAAGTGATCAAAGCTAGCGAACCTAAAGGTAAGAAAACTGCACCCGGTTATATGTTTATGATGGGACTAAGAGCTCCCAATATTTGTATAATGTCAATGATGGTATTATGCCATGGGACACGTGATAGCGGCCTAAGGGTGCCGTATTCAATATTTGCGCACAGGGCGCGGCTTGGCCACTGGTAGCCAAGGATAGCTTATTATTCACTGAGCTCGGTTTAAGCGAGCCGGAGTTAGTGGGATAACGGAGGGTGCGGCCTGAGGGCACTAACCCTAGTTATCATTTGTAAATTGATATATGATATGAGTTGATAGGTTTAGTATGCTGAATACTTGGTTATTCTGAATGTTTATGTGGTTGTGAACATGTTTATGCAATATGAGATATTGAATTGGCTATTGATTGCTTATGCTCTGCTGTTGTGTTTTCTTGCTGGGCCTTGGCTCACGGGTGCTACGTGGTGCAGGTAAAGGCAAAGGCAAGTTGGACCAATCCTGAGATGGAGAGCTGCGGGGTTGAATGTGCATAGCCAGCTGTTCGGTCGCCATGGCCGAGGAGTGGATCAGGACAGAGATTGCCTAATTGTCTGTTTTTCCTTAATATGGCCACTACTGTATTTAATTCCTGAATCATTTGTAAATGGTTTAATCTTAATATTTTTGGGATCCCGTGTAAACAGGAAATGTTTCTTTATAAGAAATGTGACTTTTAAGACCAAAATCTTTTAACCCTACTTCCATTATAGTTTCTATAACACGTTCTTAATTAAATGACTTGATTAGCAAGTCTAGCACTTTTATAAACACACGGTGTAACAGTCTTGGCTATCTAGGGCGTTACAATTAATTTCAGCATTTTTTTATCAAAAATCTTAGTTTCAAGAATTTTAACATTCGTTTCAAGTTCATCATTTCTGTAAGAAAGAGATTTAATGATTTTTGCATTTGATCTATTCACAGCACACAACTTAATCCATTCATCATACATTTTTTTGTAAGATTCTTCTAGTGAATCTTCATTGACTTCTGATTCATCAGAATCAGTGTCAACAACATCAGTAGTACCTGTCGTATTATCAATAACCTTATATACTGAAACAATATTGTTTAGGCAAACAAATTTTCTATTTTTCTACAAAAGACACGGAAACTTCGAGAGTACAGTAAAGCAACATTTTCTCTATCTTCATTACTACTTTCAGAGTCATTGTCACTCCAAGTAGCATTCATACCTTTTTTTTATTTCTTTCCAAGGTATTTGCACATTCTGATTGAATGTGACCAAATCCTTCACATTCCTTGCATTGAATTATCTTTTTATTATTAAGAAAAGAGGGTTTTAGAGATGTATTACCTTTAGAAAGAAAAAAATTGTTGCCCAATGTTTTCATATATTTTGTAAAATTTCTTGTCAATAAGGCCAACTCATTATCATCTTCATCCTCAGAACTTACCTTCTCAGAACTTTTGAAGGCAATAGATTTTTCTTTTTCTTTTACATTGGTTGGTTTTTCTTTTTGTCTGATTTTTTGATTCAGTTCAAAGGTTCGAAGAGAACCCATTAATTCATCTACCTTCATGGTATTTAGATCTTTGGCCTCCTCCATAGCCGTTAGCTTGGTGCTAAACCTGCCAGGTAAGACACGAATAATTTTTCGAACAAAAACAGATTCTTCTAATTTTTCTCCTAAGGCAAAAAATTCGTTAGCAATATCAGACAATCTTTCATAAAATTCAGTAAGAGTTTCAATCTCAGATATTCTACGATCCTCAAATTTTGTTTGCAACATAATGGACCTAGAACGCTTGACATCAACAATTCCATCAATTTGAGTTTGAAGGATTTGCCAAGTTTCTTTGGCTGAATCACAAGAGGATATGAGTTTAATGTATCTGTCGTCAACACCATTGAATAAGGCATGTAATGCTTTGTTATTGTATCTAGATAGTAAATCATCAACAGTTGATCAATTTAACTCAGATTTTATCATTGTTTCTCCAGTTTTTTCGTCAACTTATATTGGTCTTGACCAGCCTATCAAAACAATTCTCCATGCCTTCTCATACTGAGATTTGATGAAGGCTATCATTGTAATGCCCCGAATTCTCCGATGTGGTTTAATGGCGGGAATAGTAGGTCGGGAGGGCCATACTTGCTTAATTATGCCATTAAATGATATTATGCATGTATATGTGAACTATATTATAATATAATGTTAAATGTATGCATGTGGGTCCACATTTTAATTACAGGGGTGTGATGGTAATTTGGCCCGTTGAGGGTATAATTGTATATTTGTATGCATGTCGGTGATATATTGTTGAGACCACATTATAATGTGGGTTTGTTCGAGCCATTCAGCATGAGACGATCTTGGATTATTGATTAGCGCTTTAGTCACAACAGGTTTAAGTTCGGGGCTCGGGTTGAGTCCCGGGGTCATTTTAATGATTAGAGCGTTACCGGGAACTAAAGGGTAATGGGATATGAATTATTGGTGTTTGAGACTATTGAGAATAGCAGGAATTGGAGAGCGTTAATTATGATTAACAAGATAGGAGGAAAATACCAATTCTTCCCTTGGGAGCCTTTAGAAACTTTAAATTGACCTAGGGGTATTTTGGTCTTTTTACCCCTAGGATAGATTTAAACCATTGTTGGATGAAAGAAGAGAGCAAAACAGAGCAAGTTTCTAAGTTTCTCCCGTACCTTCTTTTCTTCATCCTTCTTTGTGATTTTTGAACCATTCTTGAGGATTCAAGCTTGGGAAGCAAGCCTTGGGAGTTTGGGAGTGTGTTCCCCCATCGAAGAGCATCATAAGCTGAGCTTTGGGTAAGTTTCTAACCATAGAATTCCCTGGTTTGCCCTGTTTTAGTTCTGTTTTGCAGTTGTGATTTCTAGGTTGAGCTCTTGGTTTTGTTGGGATTTTTGGCTAGGCTTCCTATGGTTGGGATGTTTGGGATATGTTGAGATGGTTTTTGGGTTCATTTGGCATCAAAAATAGGTTTTGAAAGCTTTGGAATCAGGTTGGAATCGAAGGAGATGAAGAAGGTCGGTTCAGGGGAGTCCTGGTCTGGAGGTAGCGCTATAGCACCCACCTTAGGGCGCTATAGCGCTACTCAGGAGTCAAATGGGCGTGTTGGGGGTTCTGAGAATAGCGCTGGGGCACTAGGGGTCAGCGCTGTAGCGCTAACCTATTCCTTCAAAGCCCCGTTTTGAGTGTTTTTAAGGGTGTTTGACTTGGGGTTTCAATCCTTAAGGCCCGGGATCGAATCTACTCACCGTGTGGGCATGATTCGAGGTCCCGAGAGTGATGCTTAGGTTAAGACCCTATCCATGTTGATTCTCATTAATGGAGGTTATAATTGGTTGTGATTAGGTAACCGCTAAGGAACCAAAAGATCTATCGTTCTCAAGAGTTGTCCTTATCATATCTCTCGCTTGAACCTGAGGTAAGAAAACTGCACCCTGTGTATATATGACATGCATATTTTCTATTGAGGCATGTTGATTGATGAATGTTGACATGGATTGCATATTAAATGCTAGTGTATGTTGATTACTTGTATATGGCACTGACTAGTTAGGGACACTGACCTAGGTGTCAGAAACGGCATAAGCGTCCTGAACGCAGGGCCGAATGAAGATTAGATCTAATCAATATCAGTGTTGAATGGCTCTAAGGCATTAACACTGGACCGACCCCAAGGTCGATGAACTTATAAGCGCTTGGCTAGTCTAAGACTAATTACTGGGAGCCAAGGCATAAGGCCCAGGTGACTGTTTGTCACATGGCTAGGGAACGATGTTCCAGGGTTATGACTCTATGGTCATGAGGAAGGTTATGTTGGTGACCAGTCACCATGTGTAATGCCCCGAATTTCCTAATAAGGGTTAGGACCTTGATCAGGAGGCCGGGAGGGCCATAATTGAATTATGATGTTATTTAATAATCATATGCACGTTTATGTGAATTATATTATTATAGGATGATAAATGTATGCATATGGGAGTATTTACAATTATAAGGGCATTTTGGTAATTTGGCCGTTGTGGGCGTAATTGCGTATTTTGGGTGCATGTTTGTGATTAATTAATATAGCCACATTATAAGGTGGATTGGTTTGAGCTATTCGGCATGAGACGATCATGAAATGCAAGTGTTCGGTCTAGTCATAATGGGCTTAAGTTCGAGGCTCGGGGTAAGTCTCGAGGTGAATTTAGTGATTAGAACGTTGCTGGAAATTAGAGGGTAACGGGATATGAATTATTGGCATTTGAGAATATTGAGAATAGCGGGAATCTGAGGGTGTTAATTATAATTAACGAGATAGGCAGGAAAGGACGATTTTACCCTCGGGAGTCTTTAGAAGCCTTTATTTGACCTAGGGGCAAAATAGTCTTTTCACCCCTAAGATTTATATAAACTCAAGGTTGTAGAAGAACAGAACAAAAACAGAGCCTCATCATCCTTATCTTTCTCCCTCACCCGTGCACCATTTTCCCTCTTTCACTCTTTGGAATTTTGAAGCCAAATTGAAGGGACAAGCTAGGAGATCAAAGGTGGGAGCTTAGAAACTTAGTTCAACCATTGAAGAGGGTTTAATCTCGAGTTTGAGGTAAGTCTCAGCCATGGAATCTCTGGTTTTACTCTGTTTTTGGTTTAAGTTTTTCAGTTTGTGATTTCTTGGTGGATAGTTGGAATTAATGGAAGCTAGGTTGGTGTTTAACTTGGGTTTTGATGAGGGTGAGTTGTAGATGAAGTTTAGTGGTTGAATTGGGTGTTAGGTTGATGTTTGGGACTGGTTTGAAGGGTTGGTTTCAAGGAAAAACGCAGGGGAAGAAAACTGGTTCTTGCTGTTTTGTGTAAAGGGTCGCGGCACGGCTATGGTGAGCCACAGCCTGCGTTGCTTTCTGGGGGAGATGAGCCTCTATCTGAGGGGTGAGCCGCGGCGTAGCTGGGGAGGGTCGCAGCCCATAGAGTCATTTTTGGCCAGAAATGGGTTTTTGACTTGGGGATGCTTGCCTTAGGCCTTGGGGTCGATCCTACTACTCGATTTAGTTTGGATTGATGTCCCGGAGGCTAGATATTGGTTTGGGAACCTATGTTAATCATTTTTTATTAATGGTGTCCTGTATTTGGTTATGACTAGGTGACTGCTAAAGGACTAAAAGTTGATCGTTCTCAAGGGTCGTTCTTTTAATCATTCTAGCTCGAATCTGAGGTAAGAAAACTGCACCCTGTGTATATGTGACATGCATGGCTATTCTTGATGCATGTTGGTTGATTATTAAATATGACATGCATGGCTATTATCAGTGCATGTTGGATTGTTAAATATAATTCATATGATGCACGAGAAACATGTGATTAGGACATGCTTTGTATATTGGGTATGTTATTGTTCAGAGCTTGAGCCTCTGTGTTTATGCATGATCCTAATTGTAATAGTACTTGTTAAGTAAGCATGTCGAATACCTTGTTTATGGATATTGGACGTAAGATATATGTTTGGTGGCAAGGCTTACCTGTGTATAGTACTGACTTATTAGTCAGAATTGGCAACGGTGTTAGATCCATCTGTGAAGCTGTGATTTATTAGTCAAGTTCACAATGAGTTAAACACTGGTCATGTTTTACTGACCTAAGAGTCAGAAATGGCATAGCGTCATGAACGTCGAGCCAAATGAAGATTAGATCTAATCGAAATCAGCATTGAATGACTCATATGGGGTATTAATGCTGGACCGACCAGAAGGTCGATAAAAATTATAAGTGCTTGGCTAGTCTAAGACTAGTTATTCAGAGCCAGGGCATACGGCCCTGGTGACTGATTGTCACATGGCTAGGGAACGCTGTTCCATAGTTATGACTCTAGGGTCATGAGGAAGGTTATGTTGGTGACTAATCACCATGCACCTATCCTGTTAAAGCTAGTGAGATGCTTACTTATCTGTTAAGCCTTGGTGATCCTAACGTCACATGGCTAAAGGGTGTTGTCCCCATATTAGTGACTTTTGTGACTGTCACCTATTTGTTTGGGACTGAAGGTCTTGAATAACTGTTATGATCATTGTTGATATTATATCATGTTATATTGTGTTTTCTTGCTGGGCTTCGGCTCACGGGTGCTATGTGGTGCAGGTAAAGGCAAAAGAAAGTTGGACCATCCTTGAGAGCTTAGGTGATGACGTGTACATATGAAGCTGCTCGTCCATCATGGCCGAGGTTTGAAGGGGAACTATGGTTAAACCCTGTTTTGCCGCATAGAACGACCTGTTGTAAATATTTTCTTGTAGTAGACTCTGAAATTATAACTTTGGGATCCCAACTTATATATTAAACGTTCTAATGAAACGTTACATCTTAACCAAAAATTTTAATCCCTAAACTGCTAATCATAATTTGTACACGATTTTGGCCAAGTGTCTCGATTAGCGAGTTTAGCACTGTTTACAAGGCACACTGTAACGGTCCCTGGAGTTTAGGGCGTTACACCATGCACCTATTCTGTTTAAACTAATGAAAGGTTTAATTACCTGTTAAGCCCCAGTGACCCTATCGTCACAAGGCTAAAGGGAATTGTCCCCATCTTAGTGACTTTTGCGATTGTCACCTATCTGTTTTGGACCGAGTGTCCTGAATGATTATTATGATCATTGTTGACATTATATCATGCTATATTGTATTTTCTTGCTGGGCCTTGGCTCATGGGTGCTATGTGGTGCAGGTAAAGGGAAAGAAAAGCTCACCCAGCCTTGAGTGGAAAGCTTAGGTGGTGATGTGTACATTTGCGTCCGCTTGACCACCACAGCCAAGGAGTTCTCAAAGGAACTAGGGGGTTTTTCCCTATTTTTGCCGCTTAGGTCAGCGGGGTTGTAAATTTGAAACAGTAGTGGCCATTTTGAGTTGTAAAAAACTTATAAATGTTTTGAATAGCTCATGAGCAATTTATATACTTAATAAAATATATTATTTCCTCTTTATTGTTTTTCACCTTAACCTGTTAATAACACTTAGAACACGTTTTTAACCAAAGGACTCGGGTAGGGGGTCAAATTTCCGGTTCACTGATCCCCGTAACTGTTCTGGGGTAACCAGGGCGTTACAATCATCCTAACTTTCCAGTAAGGATAATTTGAATCATTAAGCAATGGTGGTCGAGTTATAGAACTTCCTTTGGCAAAAACTGACATGTTGCAACCAAAAAACACAACACAAAATACAAACAAACGGAAGGAAACCCACAAGATCTCACTAAGAGTTTAGTGAACTGCTCTTATACCAATTGAAATTCCATTTTTTAAGATTACCAACTGAATTTAACAAATAATTTTGATTAATGTGAAATAGTTAAACAATTGTTTGATCAGACAGATATTCTGATGTATCAGGACAGATTGCTAATGAATCAAAATATACGAACAGAAAGTAAATAAACTAAAAGTAACATGACCCAAGATGTTTTTTACGTGATTCAGAAACCTAGTCTACGGGGTCACGCCCAGAGATAAAATCAATTAGTAAAGTCTCAAGAGTTCAAAAAGCAATTGACTTATACAAGTTTAGACTCCCTCTAAATCCTTGTCGCAACCTTGAAGTACTCCACTTTAATAATTTGATTTTGATAAACACCAAGAACACGAAATCCCTTCTGAACTTGATGAGTGCTTACTTCCTTTCGAAGTAAGCCTTGTGAAGATCTTCTTTCGAAGACTTGTCTGTCATGTTCACAAACTTTATGACCTGTTTAAAAATAAACAACACAAAGCACAAACAAGCAAAGAGATAGTAGAACAAGAACTACTTTTTACAAATAAAATTTCTCTTCAAAAGCATAAAACCTTAGAATACTAAAGAGGTGAGAATGGCTGCTGCTTAGGTCTGTATTTATAGAGTTTAGAAACCCCTAAGCCAGCCAATCTCGTTAATGGCCTAAATCAGACCAAAACGAGAAGTTACTCAAAATAACTTCTCATTTCATTTACTGCAGGAATTTCCAAATGTGACAGACAATCATTCTATAGCATCAGGAAATGGACGAACCTGATCTTAAAACTCAACCAGGTTCATTTCAAAATTTCCTTCCTTTGGGCACAAGCATTATTTGGTTTCCTTATTTTAGATAGATAAAATCAAGGAAAAATATACAGAGAATAATTCTTTAATACACATACTCATTTTAGACAATGTTATCATAAATAATTAAGGAAACTTGACTATATATAAAATGCACTTAATAAAGAATTGATTGTTACCAAAATGAGACACAATCACACTTAATTACCCAATATACAATTTCAAAAAATTCCCTTTAAATAATAAAATATATTTATTAAAAAGGTTAGCCAAACAAGGATTTATATAGTCTTCATGTGGGAGACGTTGGAATAAGACATTAAAAGTTATAAGGGGATTTTAATGTCTTATGTTGGGAGACATTGAAAGTTTTTTTTTGTATGACTACAACGGTAAGTCATTAAAACTTTATGGAGACGTTGCAAGTAGGATGCGCAGGCCCCACGACTCGTTTTGGGCTTAGAGGAGACGTTACATCTAAGCCTAAAATTTATGATCTCTTTTTCTATATATTATTATTATTAAACTTAAAATAAAAAATAAAGGTTGACTGTGTGACCTTCTCTCTTCCCCTTCACTCTTTTTCATTTTGTCTTTCTTTTCCCTCTCTCATGACCTAACTGCCACCCTCTCTTCCCTCTTCCAATCTCTCATTTTCTCTCAAACTCATCTCCCCCCTCTCAAAAGAATCCTACCCCCATTTTCCTATATATCATTCTCTTCCTCTTTCTCTCAAGAACCATAGTTGCCCATTCCCCTTCCAATCTCTCTCTCTCTCTCTCTCTCTCTCTCTCTCTCTAGCTATCTTTGTTCTTGCAAGTTGGCTGCGATGGAGGCTTGCACTAGTAATGGTGTGGAGATCTCTCACTCTCTAAAATGCATCCCCTTTCTCTCTAACTCTCTTTGTTTCTGCAGGTCGGTGGCGTGGTGGAGGGCGAGTGTGGCTCGCGATGATGGAGGGGCGGAGGCGGTAGATGCAATGGAGGCTATCTTTCTTCTCCATTGTATTTGTTTGTTTTTTTATGAATCTGTAAAAATTCTGAATTTTTTCTTTTTTTTTATTTGTTTCTTTTTTAATTCTGTAAGAATTTGTGTGAAATTGATTTTCCATATTATTAATGAGTTTTTCATATTTTTTTAATGAAATATATATTACATATTAATTAATAAAAAAGGTGAAATCAATTTCATTTTATTAATCAATACATTAAATCAAATAATTAATATTCAGATTTAAAAAAAAATTAAAAAAAACCCTACGTCTCCCTGGGAGAGACGTGGCACACTTCCAACGTCTCCCCTTGGGAGACGTCGTACGGTGTCATAATGGTGCCTACAACGTCTACTAAGGGGAGACGTTGGAAGTGTGCCATGTCTCCCATTCAGAGACGTCGTATGGCTACCTACGATAGCTCCCACATTAATGTCTTCTTTTATGAGAGACATTGTAGACCTACAATGTCTCCCATATGGAGTCATAAAGCCCCTATTTTTTTTTTTTGTAGTGGAAGCTGGAAGATTTAGTTATTTTATAGAGGAAAAAAGATGAGGGAGGGATTGATAAATTGCATCACAACAAACAAACCAAAAAAAAAAAACATTTATTGACAATTTGAATGGCAACATAAATTTTTAATTTTAATCACAACTTTTTATATATAATAATAGAGAAATTGGTGAAAATGACCTCTTTTTTTAAGTGATTTTGCACTCTGGCCTACTTTTGATAATTTTTTGCAAAATGACATCTGTCTAAAATTCGACCAGTTATCTAAATCTTTCGATCAGCTATCTAAAATTTTCGACCGGTTGTTTGAATTTTTTACCACCTGTCTAAATTTTCGACTAGCTGTCTAAATTATGAGAGACCATTTTGCAAAGAATTATTCAAACTAAGCTTGAGTACAAAATGACTTTAAAAAATAAGCCATTTTTCCAAATGACCCATAATAATATTTATTATGATTAAAAGTACATTTAATTATGATAAATTATTTTTTTGGTGATTAACACTTTTAATAGTATATTTTTTAGTATTGAATGATAATATCTTCTTAGTCATAAGTTTTTTCAAATTAGCCAGAAAAATTGTTGTGATTAAAATAAGAATTTTTGTTGTGATTGTAAGTTGTAAGGGTGCTCAACATCCGATCTAAACCAACCTAACGGATCCAATTCAATATAAATTTGTCCAAGAAGCCTAGGTAATGTAATGCAAATATAATTTACTATTGAGAAGAGTTGACTAACCAAAGAATAATAATGCTTCATTGGGTGAGAAAGTAATGCCAACACATACAATTTGTACACATGAAAATAATAGGAGAGGAGGTGGTAGTGATGCATGACAAGAATGCTTAGGAGGAATGCTTGTTGACCTTAATAAGCATAAAATGAGCATGTACCGTGTCATTGACATTCATTGCTTATTCTATTTAATCAATTGCGGCTATGTTATAACGTAAGGGAACCTCTAAAAGCTGACATTTATGTAGAAAATCGATGTGTCTCAATATTATACATTAACCATGTCAAAAAAAAAAATATATATATATATATATATTATACATTAAATATAATATCTAATTAAGGTCACGGTTAGCCTCACTGACTCGGATGTAGAGGAATTAAGAATATGCTTCTAATAGATTCTTGAGGAGACCCTTTTAAAATTTGAATCAAAATTATATCATTTATTAATATATTGTACATTATTGAATAATAATTTTTTTTAATCATACATAATGCCTATCGATATGGCGGTTTAGAACGATTTGTTGTCCTTTTCTAAATGAGTTTATTTATTTTTTAATTAAGATTAGGATGATAATTCTTTAAAAGATATACAAATGGGAAACAAACAAGTGTTAAGATAACTTGAAAGATATAACTTAGTTAAGTGTTAAACTAGAATTATGTAATAGCTTTTTTTTCACTCAAATACAAGCTAGTACATGGTAAATTATCTCTTTGTCAATACAATACAATATATAATTTTTTGATTAAATCGTTGAATATTATTACTAAATTAAGGTGGTAGAATGGATCTTTTAATATGCCAATCTGTAATGAGAGAGCGGAGAGAGTTATTAGGGATGAGGAAGTTGTGTTTGAGTTTTAAGTTTGTCATGGGTGAAGTATCCTTTCCCATTCTCATCCATGCTTCCATAGCTTCCATTTCATATGAAAACCCATCTGCCGCTACATGTGGATTTATCATCACATCCTGCACTCATAAAAAGTTGGGTTAATCCTTGTTCCCAAACCAAAATAAAATAATTCTAATCAATATTTGCTTAAATACATCAAAATCTAACTTAGTCTATTGCTTAGCTTTTACTTTGGAAGTTGTTTAAGATTCAAAAATATGTGTACGTGTGTGAGTAGTAAAAAAATAGGCATGTGCGCATTTTTTGCTTATGGGGCAAGGGTATTCAAGTTAGTCAACATTAAGTGACATACGGTAATTAATGCAATTTACTATCAGTTATTATATATATATTTTATTTTATATTAAAATATGTGAGATTCAATATTTAAATATATCAATCAACATATGTCATATTAAATGGTGTTGGACACGATATGGTACCTCGTAAAAAAATTTAGTAATAAATTTGAATAATGATTAATGGGTAAGTCATTTGAGTTAAAAAGTACTTCATATAATTATTGCTGCTAAGAGTATAAGGATGAGATTTATGTATGTTAGAAAAACAAAAACTCAACCATCTTACCTTGTATATGGGGCAAAGGAACACATAGGGTACTTCAGAAGACTCATGTCCTCCATCACTCATGATCTCACCTCCTCTTCTATCAACTAATTCATCACCCTTTTTCCTTAACTCTTCAAGCTCTTCCATCAACACTTCCACCTTCAAATTTGTGGGCCCCACGCTTGAGCCCAAACATCTGAATGCCAACAAGGCAAGTCTCTCCACAAGATCCAATGGCCACGCTCCACTTGTCTCATCCAAGACTTGGACAAGGGCAGCCTTGTCAACAAACATAGCTTCGTCTACAAGCCCAGCCCAATTCCTCCCAGTCAAGAGCTGAAGAAGCAAAAGCCCAAAGGCATGTATATCTGATCCAATATGGGTTTCATCGTGGGCTTGGGCAAGCCCAAACCCACCAATCTTGGCAATGAGGTTGCGGTCGAGGAGAATGTTGGAGGCTGTGAGGTGGGCATGGATTATGGGTTTGGGTTGGGCCATGTGGAGATAGCACAGGCCAGAACAAACCTGTGCTGCAACATGGACTCGAGTGTGCCACGAGAGGGCCCGATTTGCAGCTCCACAAGAAGACGATGAGAATATAATGTCCTTGAGAGAACTACTGTGCATGTATTCGAAAACAATGCATTGCGGCTCTAAGCAAAATCCGATTGTAGCAATCAAATGAGGGTGCCTAATGTTTCCGAGAAACTTCACCTACATATGAAGCATCAAATAATATAAATTATTATTTAAAAAGTTTTTGAAACATAACACACTTTCACTTGAATCATTAATTAGGCAATTATTAGTTAGTTATGACAGTTGTATCAGTTATGCTTAGTACTAACAGAGTATGACTTGACCAATGTAGCAACTTATTCATTGGATACAGATATGAGATAATCTATTGGTTGTTTGTTTCTCAAGAAAATGGTGAGAAAATGAAAAATAGCATGTCTGTAATACGTTTCTCGACCCAAACCAACCAAAGACGTGTTATTATATTTAAAAAAAAAAAAGATTGAGTACATTATGATTGTGTTGTGTTTATAAGTACCTTTAGTTGAAAATCTTGATGAGTGAGTTGTGCATTGTTAGGTGATGAGGTCATCATTTTAATGGCGACAGTTTGAAGATTGATGCGGCATTTGTAAACACTGCTAAAATCTCCACCCGACATGATTCTCAAACGATCTGAAAAATCTTCAGTGGCCAATCTGATCTCCTCACCAGAAAACTCCCTCAAGTTGCACCTTTCTACCATTCTGTTATTCTCTCCTTCCGCCTCTCTATAGAACTGAATCCTCCGCTGGAAAACCTCTTTTTGCCGCCGTAGCACATCGATTTCCTCCACCATCGCCTCCCGTTCCACAACCAACATTTGTAACTCTGCCTCGCCTTTTGATTTAGCCATTTCCAATCTCCGGAGCTTGTCGGAGAGATCGTACCGAAGCTTAAGAAATGAGTTTAGACTCCTCTTACTTTCTTCCACTTCGACTATGGCTTCGTTGAGTAATTCTGTCGTGTTATCTAGTTCCTCCTTCAATTTCGATTTATTCGTTCCCCCTTTTTCTATTAGATTTTCGAGTCCTTGCACCTGTTAAACAATTAAAGCAAAGTAAAAAGTTGTCGATCTTTAGTACTTTTGAAGCTAATCAAAATAAATTTGGATTACCTCTTTTATGTTCAAAAATTAAGATAAAGGTTAAATTTTGTAATTAGTGTAGAAAAACAAATTGGCAATGAAAAAAATAAAGAATACACAGATATCATGTCGAAAAAAAGAAAAATTCATCATCTCGAAATGAAAAGTACAATGTAAGAATTACAACACATTTATATGTGCGGCCGTAGTACATAAACAATAAATAAAAACTTAATAAGATAATAAATCTAACTAGGCCAATTAGAATTCAAGTTACAAACACAAAGAATTAGAATATTTATAAGATAGATTTACTTTTGTAAAAAATATATATATTTTTACATCTTGTTTTTCATACTATCAAATCTTACCAGCGACGAAACAAGGCCCCTTTGTCGAGTTCCAGAATTTACTTAGCTAGTTAGATAGTAGTTGTTGTAGTAGTAGTAGCTAATAGTAGTTATAGTATGTTTATTACTGTGGATTTTGGTTCAAGCCAGGACTTAGTTGAACACTCGTAGCAACATTTATAGATTTTATAAGTTTAACCTATAGTTTAAGAATATTAATTATAGCATAAGGTTTGATTTATATAGCTGATTATAAAGATGTCATTTATTATACTATAAGGTTTAGATAGGATTAATAAGAGCATGACATTTGTCGTGTGCAGGTTTATTTAAGGATTTTACTATAGTTTAAATAAAAGAAAGTTCTAGAAAACTATAGAACCTTCCAAGACCATTAAGAGCATGACATTTGTCACAATCTTATTTATTTAAGGAATTAAGCATTTTTAGGTGGATAATTCAAAAATAGAAGTTTCTAGAAGCTCTAAACCCTTCCATAACTTGCTGGAATCTTGTATTACTCAGTCGAACCTGATTAATCAATTTAATTATGCTGGAAATGTGCAATTACATGTTTAATATATTCACGTATGCCGATATATCGCAGCCTAGGAGCCGATGTATCGCCACACGGGGAATACGAAAAACATGTGAACTTCGCACAAACGAATCGACGAGCACTCGAGGCATAAGCCCAGGCGATATATCGCCTATAATGGGCGATATATCGGCCCTAGGATTATGTTTTCAAACGATTTTGAAATCGAGCTCAATTCATTCCTTAACCTCTTGGTTAGCCTCTAAACATTTTGATCAAGTCTTCAGCCTCTGTTGAACGAATATTCAAATATTTTTCAATTAATATTCATTATTTTTATTCAAGCTAAAAGGAGGTAGTTCACTCCTGGAACTTTATAATTAGGACCTAGTACCCAGCCATTTCTCTCATTCTTCAAGCTGTGTTCAGAGCCTTCAAGCTGCTAGGGTTACTATAGAGTGATAAACACTTGGGTTGGGGTATAAGCTTTATCATCTTAAGCTTTATAAACACTTGGGAAGTAAGACAAATAGTGTGTTTCCAATATCAAGATGTAGTTCGGTTCTAGTACATTCAAAGGTATTCCTAATCTTAAGTTCATTTTAGTTTAATTCTTTAGTTTTCTTTAGTTTTCATTCAGATCTTAACTCATTGTTTTCAATTCTTGGTTAGGTATCTAAGTTCTTTGAACCTAAGGTTTCTATTCGGTAAGTTTCATCTTGGTGGTTTAGTTGATTTCTTGATCATCTCTTTCTTTAGAAATACTTACATTCTTATTGTTGGTTTTAGGAGTGTTCCAAATCTTGTCCTTGTTCTCATATCCCGGTTTTGGTAAGGAAAATAAGATAGAATTATATATGTTTATATGAGATGTTATGTTTATGTTATGTTTACCTTGGGCATATGACTTGTATAGCTAACAAGCCCCAGTAAATTATGGGCATATGACTTGCTTGGCTAGCAAGCCCCATCAATCTATTGGACATATGACTTGTTTAGTTAACAAGCCCCAAGTAGTATAATGGCCATTGTAGTATATGACATATGTTTATAGTATATGTTTATGATATAGTTTATGTATATGTTTTATGTTATTAGCAGATTTTCCTTGTTGGGCATTAGGCTTATTCCTTTATTTTATGTACTCGGGAAAATAGATATGGCGGCAGAAGGATTCGTGGTAGCTTGGCATGTGTATTGAGGAAGAATGGATTCGATGGACTGCGTAAACAATTTGAGGACGACGTTATTTTCAGTCATTTTATTATGTTTTCTTTATGTATTTTCCACATTTAGCTTTGTAAACAATTTTATTTAAGTTTAAAGTTATGTTTTATTTTTAAACAATGGAATCCCATACCCCGAATTTATGTATTTCAACATTTACTTTAGTGTTTTTAATAAAGTTTGTGAATGTTTCTTATGTATGTTTTCTAAAAAATAGTGTCTATGTATAGTAGTTTTAATGGTCCAAAGTCTTAGAATTAGTTGGGTCATTACAGTTGGTATCAGAGCAACGGTTCATTCGCATGAAGTTCTCCTTGATACACACGCTCAAGCTCCGAATCTAACCGCCAATGTAAGTTTTTATGTTATAGTTATTATGTTTATATGTATAGCTAACGTTTTAGCCTTTATGTTTTCAATTAAGAATGAATGGAGCATTAACTTATGAGGATATCTGAGCTATTAAGGCCTTAAAAAGAATTAGAGAACCAAGAAACACCGTAGGAGTGCTAGAAAGAATCACTCGGAGACTACTCTTATTCCACAGGGAGATAGGTCACCTCCAAGAAACTAAGCAAATCATTGATGAGAGCTACGGAGCAATATGTTTTAGTGATTAGACTTTTTAAAGATTATCCTACTGTAATTGCAGCCTTAGAAGACATATGGGAGACGATAGGTGATGAAGATGAATTACTGGTAGCTATGAGATATTACTTTCTCATACTTAGGTTCACCTCTAAGATGGAGTTCTAATTCACAAATGAGCAAAAACATAGAATTTTTACAAATCTTCCTCGGGGGCATTTTGAGGCTCAAGATAATGATGACTATGAAGAAATAGACAATGATATGTTAGATGAAGGATCAGATGTAGGAGATCCCGATTTTTAGAATAGATTAGTTTCTTTATTTATTTTATTTATTATTTGTTTTCTTTTATGATTGTACATAGTGAAAAACTTTTTCCAAATAAATATCAATGTTATTTTGATGACATGTATGAGTTTGATTTTCTTTTGCAATCATAATAAATAATAAATTTAATAAATAATGACTAAGTTCGATGAGGGTGGATACAAATCAATGGATCGGGTTCCATATTGAGAGTTAGGGGGCCATAATAGTGGGAACGATTTTACTGATCCCAGCCCTCCCTCAACATGGTTAACTTTGGAACAACGATAAGTTTCGAGCCTGAGAATTAAGTCATATAGGATGATTAGAAACAGACTTAGAAAATAATAAAGATGGCTTATTTTTAAGTATAGAAACCCACTCTAATTATAAAGAAGGCTCATATAATTTTCATAAGAAATCATAATTAATAGGTCCGAGTTATGTTTGTTTAGATTAAGTTTTTGCCTTAGAGCCTATTAGGGTAAGTTCTAACATGTTTTTCTTAATTGTTAGAACCCTACTAAGATATCGCTCAGAAGGTCTGCTCGCACCAATGCTAATGCCTCCAACGCCACTCCTGAGAGCAATGAAGCCCCTCCGAGAAAAAACATCGGGATCAATAGAGGCTGAAGACAGATCAAAGGGACAGAGAAAAAACATGCTTCTATCACTCCAAAAATGTATTTTCCTTCCTCTCGATTTTCTTGAGCAAAAAAAGGGTGTACGTGAACGACCTCCTTTTTTGCAAAGGGATACTGATGGAGAAGATTGGGTTGTTTTTTTTTCTGGGGACGTCATGGTTAATAGACTGTCTTGCACATACTGGGCAGAGCCGTGAAATGTCTTAAAGAAAGCGACAGTGTTCGCGACTCAACCCAGAGAATTCATACGGTAATATCATTCTAACTTAATTTCTGCAGCAACAATTTTAAGATGATCCTAGTTTCTGCCATGACTGCTACTGATGACTTTTCTGGCTCAGCTACATTTGATATTAATAAGCCTCTTCATTTTGAGGGTTTACATTTTAAACTATGGAAACAAAAAATGTTATTTTTCCTTACTATGAAAAAGTCAACTAAGTTATGACTAGTGGGAAACCAGTTGTGTCTGATACTGCTGATGAAAAAGAAAAATATAAACAAACTAAGGATTTAGAGTCTGGGTCGAGAATGATTTCCATTGTAAGAATTTTATTTTGAATGGATTGTGTGATGATTTGTATGACTATTATAATTCCGAAAAATCTACAAAGGAAACCAGGCCATATGGCACGGAAGTGTAGGAACATGCTAAGCTTTTCCCTACATGCTAACCTGGCTGAAGAGCCTTACACGGCTATGATTTTTGAGATCAACCTTGTTGATGGATCAGATGGGTAGTGGGTAGACACCGGTGCTTCTCGCCATGTCTGCTATGATCATGCTATGTTCAAAACATACATTGTTGTTGAGGATAATAAAGTTTTGCTGGAAGACTCTCACACCACTACTGTTGCTGGAATTATAAATGTGGAACTAAAGTTTACCTCTGTAAATACTTTGTTACTAAAAGATGCAATGCATACTCCAGATATGAGAAAGAATATGGTTTCTAGTTTCTGGTTTTTTTCTTAATAAGGTTGGGTTTACTCAAACTATCGGGGCAGATTTGTACACCATCACTAAGAATTGTATTTTTGTTGGAAAGGGTTATGCTACTGATGGCATGTTTATGTTGAACGTTGAATTTAATAAAGTATATTCTTCTGCTTACATGTTGTGTGATTTTAATGTTTGACATGCTATACGTTGTCATGTTAATAAGGGCGTTATTAAGAACATGAATAGCTTAGGTATAATTCCTAAAATGTCAATAAATAATTTTGAAAAATGTGATTTTTGTAGCCAAGCAAAAATAACTAAGACCCCACATAAATTTGTTGTTAAAGAATCTGAGCATTTAGATTTAATTCATTCTGATTTATGTGAACTTGATGGGTGTTGACCAGAAATGGCAAACGCAAATTTATTACATTTATTGATGAATATTCTGATTTTACTTTTGTCTATCTTATGAAAAACAAAAGTGATGCGCTTGAAATGTTTAAATTATTTGTGACTAAAATGAGAATCAATTAAATAAGAAAACTAAGAGATTTTGTAGTGATAGAGGAATTGAATATGACTCAAGTATGTTCATTGAGTTTTATAATTTACATGGCATTGTACACGAAAAAATGCACCATATTCACCTGAAATGAACGGTAAGGCTGATAGAAAAAATATAACATTTACTAAATGTGTTGTGGCTATTTTATTGAACTCTGGTATTGCATCTCATAGGTGGGGTTAAATTTTGTTAACTATTTGTTATGTGCTAAATAGAGTTCCTAAGTCTAGGAGCAAAGTTTCACCATATGTGATCTTGAAAAATAGGCAACCTAACGTGTCTTATTTTAGAACCTGGGGTTGTGTTGGCTTATGTTTGTATTCCTAATCCTAAAACACTTAATCTAGCAAGTAGAGTCTATGAATGTGTAATTATCGGTTATGCAATTAATAGGAAAGAACATATGTTCTATGAAATAAATGCGCAAGTTATTGTGGAATCAAATGATGCTGATTTTTATGAAAATAGATTCCTGTTTAAATTTAGAAATAGTGGGGGCGCATATTCTAGCAACATTCTTATGATTAGGATTAATGAGGATATTGATGATAGAGAGTTAGAACCTAGGAGAATTAAGAGAGCTAGAGTTGCTAAAGATTATGGTTCTGATTTTTGTGCTTATACCTTAGAGAAGGATTCGACTAACCTCCAAGAAGCTTCGTCTTCTCTAGATGTTGACATTTGGCAAGAAGTCATCAATGATGAAATTGACTCTCTTGAGTCTAATAAAACCTAACATTTAGTTGATTTACCTCCTGGTTGCAAACCTATAGGTTTTAAGTGGATTCTGAAAAAGAAATTGAAACCTGATGGTACGTTGACAATTACAAGGCTCGTCTGGTAACCAAGGGTTTTAGGAAAAGAGAGAATGTATACTTATTTACACTTACTCACCACTTACTAGAATAACATCCATCAGAGTCTTGATTTCTCTAGCATCAGCTCATAATTTAGTTGTGCACCAAATGGATGTTAAGACTGCTTTTTTAATGGTGAATTAGAATAGGAGATTTACATGAATCAACCTGAAGGGTTTGTGATCCCTAGTCAGGAACATAAGGATTGCAAATTAGATAAGTCTCTGTATGGTCCTAAGCATGCACCTAAGAAATGGCATGAGAAATTTGACAAGTTAATCATCTCACATGGTTTTAAGGTGAATGAAAGTTACAAATGCTTCTACTATAAATCTGATAATGACATTTGCACTATTATATGTCTATATGTGGATGACTTGCTTATATTTAGTTCAAATATTCATGTTGTGACTACCGTGAAATCACTGTTGTGTTCAAACTATGATATGAAAGATCTCGAAGAAGTGAATGTAATCCTTGGTATAAATATTACTAGGTATGAAAAAGGAATTTCTCTAGATCAATCTCATTACATTAAGAAGATCTTGAAGAAATACAATTACTTTGACTGTAAACTTGCTTGCACACCATGTGATCCAAGTGTAAAATTATTTAAGAACACCGGTGATGGCGTAAGACAATCTGAGTATGCAAGCTTTATTGGCAGCCTTTGGTATGCCACAAATTGTACTAGACCCAACATTGCCTATGTCGTGGGATTAGTGTGCAGTTTTACTAGTAGATCTAGTATTGAAAGGGTAATGAGATACCTGAAGAGAACTATGAAACTTGGATTACATTATCAGAAGTTTCCAGCTATCCTTGAAGGATATAGTGATGCAGACTGGAACACTCTGTCAGATGACTCCAACGCAATAAGTGGCTATATTTTTAGTATAGCTGGTGTAGCTGTTTCATGGAAATCAAAGAAACATACTATTTTGGCTCAATCCACCATGGAGTATGAAATGATAGCACTAGCTACAGCTAGTGAAGAAGCAGGTTGGCTGAGAAGCCTGGTAGCTAAGATCCCTTTTTATGGGAAAGAACGATACAAGCTGTGTTGATCCACTGTGATAGTACCGCAGCTATTGCGAAAATTCATAACCGTTATTACAACGATAAGAGACAACAGATACGTCGTAAGCATAGTATTGTTAGAGAGTTTCTCTCAACATGGTTATTAGAGTGGATCTTGTACGCACTGATGATAATTTAGCAGATCATTTGACGAAAGGATTAGCTAGAGAGAAAGTCCATAAAACATCGAAAGGAATGGGACTATTACCCTTAGAATGATGAATCACTCATGATGGTAACCCAACTTAAAGACTGGAGATCCCAGGAACTAGGTTCAATGAGTAATAACAAGTTGTGAAGTGATATGAATTGGATCATGCTATTTACTTAAAGTATATAGAAGCATGAATTCCTGAAGAGATGAGAGGATGAGTTAATAGAAGAGTACTCTTGAAGACTCACCTATGTGAATGTGGAATTGGAGCCGCTTCCTATGGAATTTCGGGAAAAATTTCTAAGCGTTCACTATACTGGGATCGACGTTCACGAACATTAACACATGGGATTTTGACTACACCCTTGAAAGGTTGGAGTGTGGTACAATGTTAGAGATAGAGTTTAAGACTACGTGTCACTCTAGTATAATCTAAATCGTATTCACTAAGAAAGTGTTCAAGTCGAAAGATACATTTGTTTATGCGCAATCTTATAGATTCTGATATTGCTCGAGAAATTTTTTTTAAAATCCAAGTGGGGGATTGTTGGCACTTTTGCAAAAAGTAAAAATGATTTATTAAAAAATAGAAAAATGTCTTTTGTGTGTGATATGGGAAATAGTCTCACATGAATTTGGAACACTCTTCCAAGAGTGTATATAAGATGCAAGTGATATCCATTGGGGTGTGCCCCAAAGGGTACACAATTTTGTGTGAATGGGTAAGGACTTACACACTTGACCACCACACGCATGCTCGCACGCTGCCATCGTTGTCTGTCCAACTGATCTAAGTCAGGTGGGTGGTGTGGTGTCACACTTTATTTTTTGGAAAATTATTTAATAAATATAAATTTTTATTTTATTTTATTCATTAAATTATATTTGAAACATGTTCAGAGCAATCAAATTCGGAGACTAAATCATTTATTATTTCTCCTTAATTTTCTGCACAAGACCAGCTCTCCCCCACATTCAGAACGTTTTCTTCATCCCGTTACTTCTCCAAACTAGATTTTTAATTTGATAATCAGATAGATCAAAAGGGCAGAGAAAAAACATGCTTTTATCACTCCAAAATATTATTTTCCTTCCTCTCGACTTTCTTGAGCAATAAAATAGTGTACGTGAATGGTCTCCTTATGTGAAAAGGGATACCGATGCAAAGAAATGGGTTGTTTTATCCTGGGAAGACCATGGTTGATAGACTGTCTTGCACATACTGGGCATAGCCGCAAAACATCTTAAAGAAAGCGACAATGTCCGCGACTCAACCCAAAGAATTCATACGATAATATCGTTCTAACTTAATTTCTACAACAACAACAATTTTAGACTAAAGAAGTGAACTTTTGACAGTATCGTTCAAGCTTTTAGTTGTGATCATTTACAATATATTTATATAGGAAATGCTATAGTAAGAATGTCTATGTCTTTTTTATTTTTTGTACTTTGAGAAATTATAACTTTAATTTTTTTTATATGACAATATATATTGTAGTTATAACAGATATACCACCAATTTTTGATAAATTTCAAATAATTTATGATGTCGAAGCCAGGGTTCAAATAGTCTGTTTTATACACGTATAAAAAAATATGCACTCGTGTAACAAACTGTTTGAACTCTAATTTTGGCACTGTAAACTATTCAGAATTTTTCGAAAACTGGTGGGATGACTACCATAACTATAGTGCACACCGCCATATAAAAATTTGGATTATAATTTATCCACGTACAAAAAACTGAGAAAATCCTACCAATAGGGGTTAAAACGACACCTTATTCTAGAATTTCTCATATTTAAATATATATCTCTATATATAAAAAGTGTGTAGATAATAAAAATTCTTGATTTTAATGGTTTCTTTTGTTAACTTTAATAAAATATTCTAAATATTTAACGAAATATACTTTTAAAATAAATTAAAAAATATATTTATTCATTATATTAATATAAATTCAAATATTATAAGATATCATCGTATAACTATATATTTATTAATTATATTAATATAAATTCAAATGTTATAAAAGATTATTATTATAATAATATTTAATACTAGACTAGATATTTCTTAATTATATTAATATAAATTCAAATTTTATAAAATATTATTATTATTATAATAATAATATATAATACAATACTAGATATTTAATAATTAACAAATTAAAAATATATTTATTAATTATATTAATATAAATTCAAATGTTAAAAAATATCATTATTATAATAATATATAATACAAAAATAGATATTTAATAATTATATTAATATAAATTTAAATGTTATAAATATTATTATTATAATAGATAATCCTAATTTTTATAAAATTTTGCTAGAATAAATATTTAGTAATTATATTAATATAAATTTAAATATTATAAAATATCATTATTATAATAATATTTAATACAAAACTAGATATTTAATAATTATATTAATATAAATTCACATGTTATAAAATATTAGTATTACAATAATATATAATTGTTGTCCGTGTTTTCACTAACTAACACATGCGCAGTCATTAGAGAGTAATTAAGCTTCGCGAAAGCTAAGGGCATGATTGGTTTGCGATTGGAAAACTCCATTTTCAAAAGTGTGTTTCTGAAATAAAAATCTGAAATTTATAGTCTGAAAACATGTTTTGAAAATGTGATTGGTTCAGTATCCAAAAACTGTTTTTGAGTTTTAAAAAACTGAATATGTGATTTGTAGGTAATCTGAAAATATAAAAAACTAATAGAATTGTAGGATTTTAAGATATAATGATTTGGAATCAGAGAAAACGTGATTTTCTTTTTTTTTTATTTTAAAACACAAAATTAGAATACTGATTTGAATTTTATTTTTAAAACCATCTTACCAATTAATTATTCTTGTAGGTCCCACTGTTTTCAAGTTTTTAAAATGATAAAATAGTATTCGAATACTATACCAATCAGAACCTAAGAAATCCCTGGTGAGCTCACCCAAAGTTCCTCAGAAGTTAAGTTGTTTCCCATCTTCGTGCACCACCCCCGGAGAAGGTTGTCATCAGGCGAGATACGCCCCGAGGACCACCGTTATAATATCCTTCGTCTTCTCCATCCAAATCTTCTAGGTTTGTGAGAATCATTCTTCGGGCTTGAAGCATAGTGCCAAGTGTCAAGCACAGTGACCCTGGACCACAAGCAGCCGTCTGATATGTTATGTTCCCTCAGGTGTCGAGTCTGTACAGGGGATAAACAGCAAGTCCCAATGCGCCGCCTGACATGGGAAATCGTGTAGCTACCTCCTGACACTGTCAAGGACGTGCTATCCCAAAAAGTTGTGGGCTGTAACCTTGTATATGGGCCCCGTGTGATACGCACTAACCCGCCACCTCTTTAATTACGAGAATGTGTATTAATTATCATCTATACTCCAATTACTTGGGAATGTTTGTAGTAATTCCTCATTAAGGGAATTAATTGTCATCATCCTCTATAAATAGGGCTAGGGCACCCATTGTAAAGGATCCAGACTTTTGTATTTCAGAGCATTGCCAAGAGCTACCTGAACTCCATAGAAGCTTGAAACCTTCAAGTTTCCTCACATCCTAATACAATAGACTCGTGGAGTAGGGTTAATTAATAACCTGAATCACGTAAAATATGTGTCATCTTATTGCATTTTCTTTAATTCCTGTTAATAAGTTGATAGCGAAAAATGAAGTAAAAAATAATAGAATATAAATACACTGTATATATGTGTGTTTACCGAGTTTTTCGGAAACTAGAATTATAAAAGATAAGAGAGCTTAAGAAGAAAGGATTAGAGATAATCACACAAGGGATTTTACGTGATTGGGGCGTTAAAGAGCCTTTGTTTACCAATTAATTGTATTAGAGCTTAAGGAGCTTTAGTAATTGAGTTTTCTCTAAATTTGAGCAGAGTGTATGCTTACAAGAGAAAAATCGGATCATTTCCACAGTGCACAACTGTTCATATTTATAGGCAGTTGAATGCTCTGGGTTTGGGCTGGACTAATCCAGGCCCAATAAGGGTATAAACACTATTTGCTCACTGATGGAGGCTTAATACAAAGGATTTTAATAAATAAAATGCACTAATCAGGGCCCATTGGGCCAGCCTGAATGTAACCACGCTATAAGACTGACAACAATACGCTGCTTCAGTCTGATTTGCGTGGGTTTCTAAGGAGATTCGGGGGACAAGATCTGTCAGAGTGGTGGTTGTACGGTTCTGAAATAACGGCGTACATTCTATATGTAGCCTCTTCTGCAGATTAGTTATGGGGACAAAACTCTGTGTTTCTCGGGGCGATGTCAGCATCGGGGACAACTTATCAAGCCTAACTTGGTCGTCCGGTTCGGGTTCGTTTACTAACATCCCTCTTCATTTTCCAAGGCCTTGGTTCGTTTATCAAAGCTCGGGTTCATCTGCTACCGTCCCAGTCCATTTTTAGATTTGGAGGAAACAATATCCTTATCGCACCCCGGACAACACCATATGAGGGGTCCGGGAAGATGAATCATGCCAACTTCATGGTCCCGGCTTTTATTCTGGGATAACGTTTAGGCTTTACTGATATTTGGGTCGTCGGGACTCACTCCTTCCTCGTCTATTGGGCTTGATCTGGGCCTTAAGTCCCTTCAGGGTGGCCCATGGACTCAATGTGCAGAGCCGCGAATGGAGGGAGGAAATGAGGATAACAATGTGTCATATGTGTACAAATAATATGATTATGTCACTAAATAAGAAATTATAATAATATTTATCATCTATTAAGAATAAACAAGTTTATTCTCCTATCATTGAGGGGTGTGATTTGAATAATATCATGAATATTTTATACCTTAAATATGAGTTTGTAATCTAAAAGGTTATCGTATTATTTTTTTTAAAAAACCATAAATAATGTTTGGTTTAAATTTTCTTTTAATATGTTTATATCATTCTTTTATATATAATATTGTTTATTTATTTAATAAAAACTTAATAAAATTAATTAGTAAATTTTCTAAATAAAACTAAACAAATTTGTATTGTAACTTATTTGCACAAGTATATATAAATATTCTTAATTAAGACGATAATTCATATAAATAATACGGACAATTAGTAAATCTATATATACGTTTATACCCTTTCATTGCATAAACAAATGACCCTTTCTGCTTTTGCATGCCTTTGAGCATTGGCCTTAACTTCATCTCTTTTTGATTGGATTTTCTCCTTTCTTTCTTGAATTTTTGTTCTCAGACATTGAGATTTCTCTGCAACACTCTGTTAAAAACGAATAGTTTTATTCGTTAATTAATAAAAAACATATATATTCTAGAGAAGTGAATTAATACATAAAAATGGTAAAGACTTTACCAAATTGGAGGTTTGTAGATTCTCCATCTCTGCGTCTATTGGACTACTATCATTATTCTCTGGCTCACAATTATCTATGAATTCTTCATCCAAATTCAGAGACAATAAATGTTGAAAATAGTTGTCAATTTCTTGAGTATAACATTCCCACTGATTTTGCGAATTGGGAGAATCTGTATTTGGAGCTAATGGAATTGAGTCACCAAAATTTTCTTCTCTCATTAGTATCTGTTTTCCACCACTTACAATGAACAGCTCACAAAATTCAGGCTTCTGTTGATAAATGTAAAAACAACCACTAATGGAGGTTTTTGTTTTCCTACATATATATAGCGTACGCAATTCAAAACAGGAAGAAAAAAAAATTAGAACAATCTGAAGTCAATTACATAAAATCACAAACAGTACTAGCTAGTTATAACTTGTTCAATTTATTGGATATATAATATTACCGAGATGAAGATTTCATGGAAGTGAGTCCCATAACGAAGTTGGTTATATGGAGTCCTGAAATCAAATCTATGATGAGTTCACGGATAGGCTTATCATATTTCTCAACCTTGAAAATTTCAGCTTTCACCTATCAAAATTGTTGTCACCAAATAAAAAACTATCAAAACAGTGTGAAGAAAAAGAATAATTAAATTTTATAGGAAAGAAAGAAAAATAAATAGTAGTAAAAATTAACCTTCAACTATATATTAACCAATTACGTACCTTCCCACAAAAAGCTATGTACTGGGAAAGTAGCCTATCGATATTTTCTTGTTCTTTCTTTCTGATAAGTTCTAATAACTCCTCACTTATATAATTTGCATGCATCTTTCCAACTGCATCAAAAATACATGGAAATTTAATAATAGATTATTTTTGTTATTTTTCAAATTTAACAAAGGAAAGAAAGACTAAACTTACAAAAGGTGTTAACAATGTCTTTGGTAATGTTTATGTGGAGAATGATAATGGAAAGTGGATGAAATCTCCATTTTTGCAGTGTCCATCTCAAGGTCTTGAAACCCTCTTCTCGTTCGTTTCCAAGAGCTACATAAACCACCGTATTTCCTTGAGGAGGATCCATTTTACTGCTATGCTAATTGGATTATTGCCTTTTTTTTTTTATAGAAGTCGCTTGTTAAAATTACGAAAAGGGGCGAAAATCTAACTTGAAAAGTAAAAAGAATTGAGAGATTTGTTGACGCAAATAAATAAAAGAAAACGCGTTGATTTATCTCTAGAGTATGAATTTCACAAATAAACAACAAAAATGGTACTTACGTATAGCTGATTATTATAGATACAAAAAAAAATATTTTTCAAAATTATCTAGTAATGTTGAGGTTGGGGGTCTCTGTTTGGCATTATATTGGTTTAGTTATTTGATAATTAATATAAGGCGGCCTAGTTTTGATTATTAATTAGGTACTTTCCTAATTCACTGAACAGTTTTAGTTTTAGCTGGCGTGGCAACGTTTGCTTCTCATTTTATTTGGAATTGTACTGTTTGGGGATTGAATATTCCAGTGAATATCTTCTTGGTTTTACAAGTATGAGTAAGACGTACTATGACCAAAGTATTCTTGGGTTGGTTAGCAATCTTGTTCCAGGGGTTTTTTCTTGAAAAGGATCGACATGAATTTTTGGATCATTATATATTATTACTGGTTAATTATATATTAGGTACAAGTAATATCTAATACACATTTGTTTAGTTTTATTTATAGAATTTATTAATTATTTGTATTAAATTTGTATCATCATTGTTAACTGTCTTTTTGGTTCCCAACTTAATCTGAGAAATTAAATGATAAACAAATAAAGACACAAGATTTTACGTAGTTCAGGTTATAAAAGAACATTAGTTTACGAGTCTCTATTATTTAGTGAGCTTGAAGCTTATGATAGCAAGTTTCAATGGTAATTCTCAGGCAGCGTATATATTGCACTGAGTATAGAGTTTCTCTCTCTAAAAAATCGAACTCTTTACAAGTAGATGCCTCAGACCTATTTATAGAGGTTGAGATCATTAATGCTAATCATTTTTCATTAATATTAGGGTATTAATGTTAAATTAACACACAGGGCTTTGCTACAATAAAGACTATGGCCCACGCGGATTCTACGGGGTCTAGTGCTGAAAGTCGCACACCAACTTTATGGGGAACATATCTGTGACTGTCAGGATGCGGCGCACATTTGCCCGTGTTAGATGGTGTTGTCGGAAATGTCGATTGTCTAGTGTACGAACTCGACACCAATAATTGAGGATCACCAAAAGTTGTCAGACGATCCTCTTGAGGCCCACACCTACCGTGATCAACACATGGCATTACTCTTGGGCCCGATAACCGAAATCCTGGAGTTAGAGAATGGCCAAGTTAGAAGGGCCCTTCGGAGTGTAACATCACCTGGAGACATCTTCTCCCCGAGGAAATACCTCGAGTCATGACCTTACGTGGTTATTAATACTTTGGAGACCGGCTTGGACTGTGGTCTCAATGGAAGACACCCTCACCCGAGAGAAGGCCACGAGGCATAACCACCTGGAGGCATTCTCGACTCGGCTGAACTGGAATACATCAATGAACTCACATCTTGAGGACTCCATGGCCTATCGCTAATTACTCTCAATTGCCACATGTCGGATGGTCAAACACAGACAACAATTATTATATAAACTAGAAAACATAACAGCACTTCGCGCAGTTTTTTGTATTGATTAAAATATATATATAAATATTTTTTGAGATATTGTGTGTAAGGGATTCTTTTTCACCCTGTCCGTACAACATGCTTCTTATATGGATACGTAAGAGCGTTTTGACTATATGTTTTTTCATGATAGTGTTCATTATATAGCGAGCCTCATGCACGTTTTCGAGAAATTCTGAATAATTAAAATATCGAAAATAAAAGTCAAATTGCTTGTTGTACATGTGTTTTTATTTAATAATATTATTATTATTTGCACTATGGAGAAAAATGATTACAAATGAGAGTTTTCTCAAAATGAATTAAAATTTAAGTCTTCTTTACCAATGAACTTCATCTCTATTAATTATAGTGAAGCATAAGGGTAAACTTAGTAATTTGTGAGATAAAATATTATAAATATCTTCACATTTATTATAATATAATAATCATTTAAATTTGATTAGAAACTTATTTGAATTTAAGTTACATTTATAATATTTAGTTGTTTTCAATTTAATTTTTAGATTAATTATAATGATTAATTTATTAATTATTATAGACATTTTAATTTTTTTTCTTAAATTCAAATCCATGTTCTTTAAGTTTTTAAATATATTAGATATATAGTTATATTATTGATTTACTTTTTTGGTTATAGTAGATTTTAAAACTATTTGTTATATATATAATACTTGTTATTTTTATTATTAATTGATTATTTAATTATTTTTGTGATTAGATAACTATTAGAAAATTAATTAAATAGCTATAAATTAGAAAATTTTAAATTTTTTTAAATATTAGATAGATATTTATATTATTGATTTACCTTTTCAGTTATAGTAGATTTTAAAGCTATTAATTATATATATATATATGATATTTATCATCTTTATTTTTATTGTACCCCATTGCTTGTAAAATGTATTAATCCTATATAATCACTCATTTACAAATGATGCATGAATGTTCCCAAAATCAATAAAAAAGTAGTCAAGAATGTGTAAGATGGCCACTTGAAAAAAAGAAAAAAAGGTAGTAATTTTATATTTGACAAAGCATAAAATAAAATGGCTAGAATTGACATTCCTACTATACAAAGTACCTCCATGTCATGAAAACAGCTCAAGCATGAATTTTGTAAAAGGAACAAACATTTCAATCTTAAGTTGTGTATGTAAGCTCTTGATCGATATCTTCAATTCAACCTTGCAAGATAATATCAACAAAGATTTTAATTAGATAAATTGAAACTACAACAACTTAGTGAACAAATAAAGAAAGAGAATTATAATGATCTTGGTCATATTAATTCAAATTATATATGAAGATTGTAAATATATATATAGAATTTAAATATTTCTCATTTAAAATAATTAATTAATTTTTTATTATTATAAAAAATAAAAATAAATTATCGTAACTATATATAGATATTTCGAATGTAAATATCTCTCATTTAATTAATGAATAATTTAATTCAAATTATATATGAATTAAATATATATTTTTTTATTTTTTTAATAAAAAATGAGAAAATAAAAAATATATATTTTTGAGTAATTTTAGAGTGTCACATCATCTCATTTGTGCTCTCCTTTATATAAATATATAGATATCAACAATGATGTTGTTAGATAAATTGAAACTACAAAATAAAGAAAGAGAATAATAATGATCTTGGTCATATTGAAATTCAAATTATATAGGAAGATTGTAAATATATATATAGAATTTAAATATCTCTCATTTAAAATAAATAATTAATTAATTATTATTATAAAAAATAAAAATAAATTATCATAACTATATATAGATATTTTGAATTTAAATATCTCTCATTTAATTAATGAATTAATTTAATTCAAATTATATATGAATTATATATATTTATTTATTTTAATTAAAAATGTAAAAAAATGAGAAAATAGAAAGAAAAAAATGCTTTGGAGTAATTTTAGAGTGTCACATCATCTCTTTGGTGCTCTCATTTATATAAATATGTAGATTTAAAATAAATAAACAATATTATATATAAAAGAATGACATAACCATATTAAATAAAAAATTAAACCAAAACATTATTTATGAATTTTAAAAATATATATATATAATATGATAACTTTTTTAAACATAAATAATAATTTTTTTAATAAAAATTAAAATTATGTATTATATATTATAATTATAACGATATTTTATAATATTTAAATTTGAATTAATATAAGTATTAAATATTATTATAATAATAATATTTTCTAGTATTTGAACTCATATTAATATAAATAGTAAAAAATTAGGATTATATATTATCATCATAATAATATTTTATAACACTTAAATTTATATTAATATAATTAATTATTAAATATCTAGTATTGTATTATATATTATTATGATAATGATATTTTATAACATTTGAATTTAAATTTATATTAATATAATTAATAAATATCTGTTTTTAATTAGTTTTAAAAGTATATTCCGTTAAATATTTATATATTCCGTTAAAGTTAACAAAACAAACTGTTAAAATCAAGAATTTTTCGTTATCTACACATTTTTTATATAGAAGATATATAGTTTAACAATATATATCTCTTCTATATAAAAAGTGTGTAGATAACGGAAATTCTTCATTATAACAGTTTTTATTTTTTTTCCATTAACTTTAACGAAATACTCTTATATTTAACGATGGATTGTAAACATGACTTAAACTCAAATAAAATTAATTAAATAAATTAAAATGGGATATTTGTTTAGATATTTTACAATAATAATTATTTAAAAATAATAAATCATACATTTTATAACTTAAATAAAATTTAATTAAACGTCACATATTAAAATAATATCATATTAAACATATAATATAATCTACTATCAACTAACAACAAACTTCTTTAAAAAAAAACTAGCAGCAAATTTAAATTCAATTAAAATCCATGTATAATATATATACTATTAATACCATATTAATACAATTAATATACATAATGAAATCCAAATAATAGCAAACTTAACAACAACGCTAAATATATTAATTATTATATATAATTTTAGTGTTGTATATATATACATGTTTTAATATTAATATTAATGTAAGTTATATAACTTAAATAAAATTTAATTAAGCTTTAACTTCCCTATTAGAATAATATCTTATTAAACATATAATATAATATAATCTACTATCAACTAGCAACAAACTTCTTTTCAAAAATAAAATAAAATAAAAAATAGCAACAAACATAAAGTTAAAATTCACGTATAATATTAATATTATATTAAACATAAAATATATAATCTCTTGTTGTCACTATCAAATTCAAAAATTAGAACAAACATAAACTTAACAAAAATAAAATAACTAAAATAAAACATTTTTAAGATATTTTATGATAATTTAAATAATTAAATCATAAGTATTTAAAAATAATAAACCATTCATATTTTTTTTTTATCTTATAAATTTGTGTGATAGTTTATTTTTTATCAAGTGATTGGAGTTCTTTTTATTCATCATCAAATTCACCAAAGGACATTGCGAGATACATTAGAAACTAAAAATAGTTGATATATGTATATTACTCTACAATATGACTTTTTCTATTCTTATTTTATTCTATTATTAATTTTTTTTAAATATTATTGTAATTTATATATATGTCATATAACCATGTAAATATATATATGTTAATATTGTGTTTATATGTTATATATGTACATATTATTCATATAAATATTTATATGTACGATAGAATTATATCTCATTCTACTATATATATATATATATATTAAAAAAAGTAAACTAGCAGTTTTTATTAAAATTATAGACAATGTTTTATAATAATATTTTTAATGCATTTATGTCATACATTATATTAAACATTTTTTATTTATTTTTATTATATTTTTTATTTATTTAAAATTTATATGATAATTAAAAATATATATAATAAAAATAAATACATATTTAAATAAATATATTTATAAAACTAAGCAAACCTCTATTCTATTGATTCTACTCCAAGAAAAAGAGGGAATCACATCGATTATTTTATCATAAATATTCCTGGTTAATTATTATATATCTATAGAGCTTAGCGACAGCAAGGATATATTACATATAATTTTATTTTTGTCTTATTATTATAAGGAAATTGCACCAACTAGTTTAACAAATAATTTTATTTTTGTCAGCTTCTAAAATTAATGATCCATGTATACAGATGGTCGTGGTGACTTTCTTATTTAACCGAATTATGAACAATCTTTTCTTTTTTTCTCTATCATCTCCTAAAAAAAATACATATAAGTAATATATTATAACTTTTTAGAAAAAATAAATTAATATTATCTTTTTTTTTTTTAAATTGAGAGAAAATGCTACCATATATTAATTTAAGAGTCAAAATACATAAGAGATATTAGTGGAGTAGAATAGTCTCCAACCAAGTGCATATCCACCGTGAACTTTTGGAAGAAATGAACTTTAGGCAACATGAAAATTTGGGGCCTTTTTTTTTTTCAAAACGATTACAGTATTTTTCAATATACTATAAAAGTGGTATTTTTGTAAATTAATTTTAAAATATGAGACATTTTTAGAATAGAGGCCCTAGGCATGGGCCTAGCCCACCTATGCCTAAGGTCGGCTCTGACCGTGAGAATAAATTTAGTAAATGTCTAAAAAGTTATACACAGAGAGACTATTGCTTCAGTAAAATTGGATACAAAAGAATTGATATTAGACAAAAGGGAATGAAACTCTGAATAATTAGGATGCTCGTGCTTCAAACCCTGCAATACCATACGGGAATCAGTCTCAGCGAAATGGACAGGCAAATGCAATTCTAAAAGCCATTGTAGTGCATAGATAAGTGCTTATATGTATTCGATCGGTTACTATATGTTTTGTTAAATGACATGATACCTTAAATTTAATGGTCAAAATATTTTTAATATGACCAAAATATTCTTATATTTTTTTATTAATGAATTAAATTATATAAAATAAATCGTTAATAAATAAAAAAATTAAAAATAATAGAAAATCATATTTAAATTAATTAAAACTTTAAAATAATTATAACAAAGAAAATTAAAATTAAATCTAAACATAAATTAAAATACAAAAATTAAATTAAATTACATAAATATATTTTTCTTTCTCCTATTTCTCTCTCATTCCACTCTTTCTTCTCTCCTGCATCTAGTCGGCCCTAGCAGCTCCTCCATTGCAGGTCATGCCCTTTCGTCTCTTCCACCATGCATTTCCTCCACGACAATAGATCAACGATGATGTGATAGTGCTTTCTCTGCTCTCCGACCTTTGGATGTGATGGTTGTGGCGATTAGCGATGGTAGGTTATGGGCAGGTTGAACGATGATGGGTTATGGGCTATGGGCGATTACAACGACTAATAAAGGTCGAAGGATGAAGGGTATAGGGCTTCAATCTGAGCTATTGTTTTTTAAATGATCTCAGACCCGAATATCTTACTGGTACTGTCAAATTGGAGCCGGTTAGGCAATGTTTGGACGGCCAAAGATGAAGCATTAACATCCCTCTTCTGGGAATGTCATTCTTGTTTTGCTTTGATTTTGGTTTCAGATAATAGAGGCAAAACAAGGGCTAAGCTGTACTGTGGCCATGAATTCCATTTTGATTTGTGAAAAATATTTCCTGGTTTAGTTTTTTATTTTAATGAGTTTTTGCATCTGATGTTGTTGGAATCCTAATTTGAATATGCATTGAAACTTAATTTTTATGCAGGTATATAGTGGAAGGGGACACTTGTGATATGGATGATTTGTTGATGAATTGGTGGAAAGTAGAAACCCTAACTCTAGGTCTGATCTGGAAAAATGGGGAGCAATAATGTCTCTGATACGCAAATGAAACAATGACTAAAGGTCGAAGGACGATGGGTAGTGGGCTTCGATCTAGGCTATTGTGGAAGTCTATGGAGAATGTGAGCAAGAATAGAAGCAACCGGTTTGGGGAAATCTGGGTTTGGGCTTTGGTTTGATAGGTGATGAAGAAGAAGAAATCTGAGTTTGTTTTTTAAATTTTGATTTAAGATAGACTTAATTTTGTTTAACTTTTGTTTTGTTTTGTTTTTTTATCAAGTTTAGGATTAATTATGGTTAGATGCAATCCAGATTTTAAGTTTTAGATTCAATTTTGTATTTTTTTTATTGTTTAATAAAGTTTTAATTTATTTAATTTTGGTCTTCTTTATTTTAAAAAATTTTAATTTAATAATGATTTATTATATATACTTTAATTTATTAATGAAAAAACTTGAGGGTAGTTTGGTCATATTGAAAAATATTTTGACCAAAATCAGGTTCAGGGTACTATTTTGATCCATTTTGCAAAACAGATGGTATGATTTGTCAATTAACAAAACACAGGTGCCGATCGAGTATTCGGGCAAAACATAGGGGTCAAACTGGTATTTTTCCTAATATTTATATTGTAACGCCCAAATTTCTTTAATATGGCTTAGTGCTTGGATTAGGGAGTCGGGAGGCAATAATTGAATTAATTATATGCTGAGGTATTATGAGCATGTTATTATGTGAATTGTATTATGATATGATTATGCTTGCATGTTTAAGTGTATTAAGTATGCATGTGGGCCCGTTTCTTATTAGAAGAGCATTTTTGTAATTTTGACTCGTTCCGGGTATAATTGTAATTATGTGTGATATATGATCGCGACCACATTATTATGTGGATACATTTGAGTTACTCGGCACGAGGCGATCCGAGGGAGCTAGTTAGCGAAAAAGTCACAACTGGGTAAAATACCCGACTTGGGGAGAGCTTAGGCATATTTTGGCAATTTGGCAAATTACGAGGAATTATAGAGTAAAGGGACTTAATTGATGAACATTGGTTTGATAGATTATTTGGGATTGTATGAAATAATATGAGGTTGGCAGGAATTATGCCAAATGACTAAATTGCTCTTGAGGGTAACTTTTAAGGTAAAAAGGGGCAAAGGGCAAGGGGCATAGTGGTCATTTGACCACATGAGTCACTTGACTAAGCCAGCAGCTGAGCTTAGCTCATTCATGTTCAAGCTTTTCTAGGGAATTTTGAAAATGTCTCATTGAAGAACACAAGGCACTCCAAGGATTAATCAAGCTAGAATTTTAGAGATTTGGAGCCATTTCTTGAGGAATTGCAACTGTGGTTTTGGGCTACAACTTCTAAGGTCATCACCACTTCAAAAATTCAAAATTCTAAGGTGAGATTCCTCTGTTTTGAGATTAAAGTGGTGTTCTTGAGTTTCTATGGTTTTGATTTCCTAGTTGAGTTGTATGTGGTGTTTGTGATGGTTTGATTGGTAGGTTTTGTTGCCTAGGCTTAATATATAGTTTCTGCGGCTGGAATTATGTTAGAAACACTTGGATGGGTCAAATTTGAGATTTGGAATTGGCTGGAAATCGCAGAGTTGCGATTTGGGGATAGAACACTTTTGTTCTGGGCAGATTTTTGAGGTCTGGTGACCCAGCATGACTGTGCTGGTGTACCAGAAAGGGGGAAATTGGGTTCCAATCTTGGGGCTCGAGTTGAGGGGCGCGACCGCACCAAGGGTAGAAGAGACCGCACAAATGGCCAGAAGTCCCAATATTTCTATGGGCGCGATTGCGACAAGGGTAGGCGCGACCACGCTGGATGGGGAAATTGGGTTCAAATCTGGGGGCTCGATTTGAGGGGCGCGACCACACCAAGGGTAGACGCGACAGCACCAATGGCCCAGAAGTCCCAATATTTCTGTGGGCGCGACCGCGCCCGGGGCCCCGAAATGATAAAATGCTATTAAGGGCTCGGGGGACATTTCTAGCGCCCCATTAGTTGAGAACCATGGTTTTAAGAGTTAGAGTTTGGTTTGGAACTTGGGGTCTGGGGTTCAATCCTAATGAACATATATATATATATGTGTGTGTGTTGTAACTAAGGTTTCCGCCAGGCTCGGGTCAGAATTTGCGCTAGGGGTCATTTCATTATTTACACGAGGATCGAGGTAAGAAAATTGCACCCAATGCGTGAGATATGTGATTAGGGCTTGGCCCCGTTGTTGAATATATTATGATTAGAGCTTGGTCCAACTATCAAATGTATCGGCCCATCTATTAAATGTATTATGATTAGGGCTCAGCCCAACTGTCGAATGTATTATGATTAGGGCTTGGCCCAACTGTTAAATGTAATATGATTGGGGCTTGGCCCAACTGTTAAATGTAATATAATTGGGGCTTGGCCGAACTATTAAATGTAAACATGATTAGGGCCCGGGTCCAACTAATGAGCATGATTATAATTATGCAAATCATGCATGTGTATACCTGTGTAAGTACATTGTAATGTGTTGTATCTGTGTATGATAATGGTATTATATGTATGTATGTTCCCGACTGGGAGGCTCGGCTTATAAGTCAGGAGTCTGTTTATTGCACCTAACCAAAAGCTCGGCCTGCTAGTCAAGGGTATATTTGATTCAAAAATGGCTCGACTTATAAGTCAAGGGGTTTACAAGGCTCGACTTATGAGTCACGGGGTTCATGAGGCACGACTTATAAGTCGAGGAATTACAAGGCCCCGTTTATAAGTCGAGGAATTACAAGGCCCGGCTTATAAGTCGAGGATTTACAAGCTTGGTTTATAAGTCAAGGAATTAAAAGGCTTGACTTATAAGTCGAGGATTTACAAGCCTGGCTCATGAGTCGAGGAATTACAAGACCCGGTTTATAAGTTGAGAATTTACAAGCTCGGCTTATAAGTCGAGGATTTACAAGGTCAGCTTATAAGTCAAGGATTTACAAGGTCGGCTTATAAGTCGAGCATTTACCAGGTCGACTTATAAGTTGAGGGATTACAATGCCCGTCTTATAAGTCGAGGGTTTACAAGGCTTGACTTATAAGTAGAGGGTTCACAAGGGTAGACTTATGAGTCGAGGGTTTGCAAGACTCGGCTTATCAGTTGTGATCGGCATTATGCGCGCTGAGCGCAGAATGGGAGTGCGACATGCACTTGTGTGACCCTATTGTCAGTTACTGGTACAGTGTGTGTGTGCTTGGTTTCAGTTATTACTGTCAAGCATGCTGTTATATTATGTTGACTATCTGAATCTGTTAGTATGTTTTCTTGCCGAGTCATTTGGCTCACGGGTGCTTCGTGGTGCAGGTAAAGGTAAGGAGAAGCTTGACCAGCAATGAGTTAGAGAGAGTTAGGGGTGATGTGTACATATGCAATCTTCTCGATCGCCACGGCCGAGGTATCGCAGGGAAACTAGGGTTGGACCTTGTTTTTCCGCTTAGGTCGGCTTATTTTGTAATCCCTGAACTGTAAACAAATTTTTAAACTTGTGTTTTGGGATCCCATGTAAAGACTAAAGTTTTTTTTTTCTTTTAATGGAAATGTCTATTCGTTGACCAAGACTTTTAATACATGAACCCTTAGTGGCTTAATCAAATGTTTTAGTCCAAATGACTTGTTTAGCGAGTCCCGCACTAATTTAATTACACATGGTAATGGATCCTAATTAGTGGGGCGTTACATATATGGTACTTGAAATGACACAATCAGTATAATGGTAACCTGTACTAAAATTTTGTATAAAAAAAATTCAATGTGACCAAATTATCCTAGTAAGGCGATATTAAATCATTTATATATTATATTAAAATTGTATTTTATTTTTTTTGACAAATTGATAAGTGTCGAATTTGCTTATTATTAATTTATTATTCTTCTATGATTATGCACTTGATTATTTTATTTATGTTTAATTAGTTTATTTTGTGTTTTTAGGAGTTCCAAGACATCATGAGTGAAAAAAATAATGAATTTAAAATGTTCTACATACGATGGTTAAACTCGGCATTACAAGTCTGAAACTCCACGCTCAATTTTTACATTGTTTCAGCCATATTTTGGGAATTTTTCAAAAAAAGTTATGGATCTTTTTCTTATATTTCCATAGCATTTCTAATCTTCTAAGTCCGAGTTATATTGAGAAAGTTATAGTTAAAATACCGTCAGTGGTCTAGGAAATTGAAGAGAATAAGGCAACAACTCCAGGTCGCGGCCTAGACATTCCAGGCCCCAACTCAGCCTAGATAAAAAAATTGGTGCGTGTTGTATGTTGTACCAAATTTAACTATATTTTATTACTTAATTTTTCTAACTAATTTAGTATAGCAGTAAATAAAGATTGAACCTACAAGGACTACTATTCAATTAAGAAAATTTAAAATAACATAAAATTATGAAAGAGGCAATTGCACTGATAATAACAATTTTAAGAAACAGTTTAAGAATTATTCTTCACCTTCAATAATCATTCAAGATTAACAATGATTACTATTATTCTCTATTCTAAATTAAATTATTAACCCCGCAGATAACACATAACCATTCATTATCACAAGTCTCCCTAATGTACCTTACTAAAGCGAAGAGTTCTTAACAAATTCTTTTTAATAAACAGCCTAATGAGGAAGCAAATACATTAGTTTGTTGGAGATGAGTTATTCTAAGCAACAAACCCAACAAGTTTGTGATTCATTTAACCTAAGTTAGATACTTCATGACAATTAAAGACAAATTTGACATTTCCCTTAATTGTAAATTATCACACAAATCTAGAGTTCTAAACTATTAGGTGAATAAAAACCTTAAGATGGTAATAGACTATAGCAAAACCATATTCATTGGCCATCTACATAAGATTAAAACATTAATCATAAAATTAAGCATAGAAGAATATAAGCAATTTAATATTAAGGAATAAGAAGAAAAATAATCATCATTAAAATCAATAATTCATGTCTAGGGTTTTAAAATAACCCTTGACCTAGAAAGAAACTTCTCCATAATCTAAAACATAATTCAAAATAATAGAGTTTAAGAAGAAGAAGAAGAAAAACTAGAATGTTGATATAGAAGATCATCAAATCTTCTCTCTCGAGTTCTATCTGATTTAAGTCTCTAAAAAATACAATAAAAAGTTATTTTGGAATTTCCCCTAAATTCATTTTTATAGCCCCCTATAACTGCATTAAAAAATACAATTCAAAATCAAAAATCGTCCTTGGGCTACGGCTTGAGCATTCTAGGCAAGGACCTATGTTGTCCGTGTTTTCTTCATGCAACAACGTGGTCTCAGTGGGTGGTATCGCTTACTCCTCCACAGGTCCTAGAACTCGATATGTTGAAGTATCGTTTCATCACGACCAGAAAACATGCTCGAAGGTTCGTCAACAGAACCATCTCCCGAAGACCCCAGACAAGAAGTAACCTCACAAGTGTCAACATTGATCTAGTAAAGCTCATAGAGATGTGATCAGCCCAGCAAGCCTGCAACGTCCTAATAATCTAGGGTCGTTACACCGTGTGTTAAAATAGTGTTGAACTCATTAAGCGGGCCATTTTGACGTAAGAGTGTAAGTCAGCTTAAACATTAGTTTTGGTATTAAAATTTTGGTCAATAAAGTTAAACTTTTCATTAAAAAGGTTTAAATATCTACAAGGGATCCCAAAAGTTTTAAATCAAAATACATGTACAAAAAAATTACAGAATTAGCCAGCCTAAGCAACAAAATCGAGCTAATAAACCATGTCCTTGATACGTGTCGTATGTCGTACCAAATTTAGATATTTATTTGATCAATCACTTATACCAGCTACTTAAGCATAGCGGTTAATAAGGGTTGAACCCACGACCCACGAGGACTACGATCAAATTATTATTCAAACTAAGAACTAAACAAAAATTAGATAGGAGGTTTAGTTTTAAAAACAGAAAACATAAAATAAAATGATGACTAATGATTAAATAACTAGGGATAAAATAATATTAAAGAAATAGTCAAGAATTACTCTCCACCTTCGACAATCAATCTACCAATAATGACAAATAATATTCCATATTCTCAATTAAACTATTAACCCCGCAGATAACACTTAAGCAACCAATTATCTCAGTTTTCCTATTATAATTAATTAAAGCTAAGCACTCTTAATCAATCATTTTTACCAAGCAATAAACCTATTAAACATCCAATCTATTTAACCTAGTAAAAGCATTACACTCTATGGAAATAGGTTAATCTAGGCAACAAATTCATTAAGCATGCAATTCATTTGACCTAGGTTCTATTTTTCATCACAATCAAGATTCTTGTCACAATATCCTAATTGTAATTTATCACTCTACTTAGAATCCTAAACTATTAGGCGAATATCAATCCTAAGATGATAGTAGAATAATGTAAAACCCTAAATAGTTGGCCACCTAACAAGATCTCACAATATTCATAGCATTCAAATAGAAAAATATAAACAACTTAATACAAAGGAATAGAATAAATAAAATTTACGATAACATTCAAGATCTTATGTCTAGGGTTTTGAAATAACCCTCTCCTACAAAGAAAACTACTCCATAATCCAATTCTTATTCACAAACATCAATATTCAATGACAATAAATGAGTTTTGAGAAGAAAGAAAAACTATAGATTAAAGAATATAGATGATGATGTATTTTTCTCCTTCTTCTGTTGCTCTAGCCTCTAAAATTCGCAATCCAAAGTTATTATAAAAGTTAGCCCTAACCCCTTTAATAGCTCTTTAAAAAATACATTTAAAATTCAAAAATTAAGGAAAAAATTGTTTGACGGCCGCAGCCAGTGTTTCTTAGCAGCCGCGGCCACTAGAACATGTATTTTGTAGAAAATCGGGTTTCAGCCGTGGCCTAGAACATTTCTGGCCACGTCCGTAGCAATTTTTTTGGTTTTTTTTTGTTTTCTTCAACTGCAGCCGCTGACAGTATTTTAACCATAACTTCCTCGATATACCTTAGAATTGGACGATTCAAAAATATATGGAAAGCTAAGAAAAAGATATAAAACTTGTATTTCTAGAAATATTTCAAAAATAGTATTAAAAAAATTATTAAAACCAAGTGTGAAGTTTCAGACTTGTAATTTTGAGCTTAACCATTGCTTGTAAAACCATCCCAAATTATTTATTTTTCACCCAAATTTTTTGGAAGTCCTAAAAACACCAAATAAAATTATTAAACAAATATGAACAAATAATCAACTGCATAATCATATAAGAATAATAAATTAAAAATATAAAAATTCGATACTTATCAAATTCCCCCACACTTGACATTTGCTTGCCCTCGAGCAAACAAAATAAAAACTAAACACATAAAAAATGGTTTTTTCGAACGCGCTAGTTGTCTCAAAAATTGATCAAAAAAGTAAGTCATAGGAAAAATTTGAATTCCACATTCCTCATAATTTCAACTCAATGTCAGTTATCACTTAAACTTGATCTCTTATGATTATACACAATCAAACTTACCAAACACACAAACATTCGAATCATAGTCTTGACCACTCAAGAAACTAGGATATGTTGTTTATTACTTGTACATAGTCTTGACCACTCTAGAAACCAATGATTAATTGTTTGAGGCAGAATCCTAAGTAAACATTATTAGGAAAATGATTAAGGCGTGTTCTTTGGATCATTTGAGCCTTTCAAGCTTACCTATGAAAATGAATATCCTAGTTTCCAATTTTTGAGTCATAATGACTAACCTTTTTCTTTTATAAGCCAATATCTAAACTTTTTGCAACTTAAAATTTTTATAATTTTTGTGACCCATTACACCATAGCTTTATATGATTGTTTGATTTTGTAGGGTGGGTTATGGATTGTAAGAAGGGGAAGTTGTATTAGTTTGTTGGATTATCATGTGAAAGTATATGTTCTACTATCTCTCCCGATGAGTTGAATTGAAAAGAAAAAAATAGAGAGAGAAAAAATTCATAGAGAAATATTGAAAAATAGAAAGAAAAAAAAAGTTTTTCAAAAGTAGACGTGTAGGGGAAATAGTGAGATCAATGTGAAAAGAAGGAAAGGGAGAGATTATGTATTCTTGAAGTGTACGGGAAGATCTAGAGAATAGAAAATATATATAGGCTATGGTGTGATTTAAGCTTAAATATTCTTTTTTCATCTACCTTCAATCTTAGCCGTACATTACAAGTTTTTAAGGACCTTTTAATTCTTGATTATGTGTGTTTACATTACTGGAGAACAATTGGTTAATGTCTATGGAGTAGATGTTTTTCATGAAAATATTATTATATATGAGACTTTAAAACATATTGTGGCATGTATAAATTGATTCGAATGTTTGTCGTTTGGTAGGTTTAATTTTGCATAATCATAAATAGATCGAGTTTAAGTGGTGACAAGTCATTGATTTGAAATTCTGAGGAATGTGGAATTCAAATTTTTCCTATGATGTATTTGCTTGTTTAAGACAACTAACACTTTCGACAAAACCATTACTTAAGTTTTTATTTGTTTATTCTTTTTTGTTTTTATTTGTTGTTTTGCTAAGGGACTAGCGAAGTCTAAGTGTGGGGAATTTGATAAGGACATTTTGGATATTATATTTGTTATCCTTTCACATTTAGATAATGTTAATTTTAAGTGTTTTTAGGTATTCTTAGCTTTGTTTTACAAGTCTTTGATTTTTAAGCCATAAATTTTTTTATAAGGTATTATTGATGAATTTGATGTATTCTTGTGGTTAGGAATGGATGTGCAATGATAGGACTCGAGAAAATGAAGTTTGGGACGAGTTTGAAGTGTTTTAGAAGTCCCTAAACCCGAGGTTCGCGTTTAAAGTTGAAGATTACAAAGAAAATGAACGCGAGCTGATTTTGGGCTGTGGTCGCGACCACCAAGATTCATTGGCCGCAGCCTGGGAGTCAGAGAGTAGTGGCCACCATAATCTCCTGGCCGCGGCTGCTGGGCGTAGTTGGCCCAAAACGTCCTGTAGCCACGGCCACCAGGAATCAGTGGTTGCGGCCTGTGATAGTATTTTTCTTAAATTTTTAAATGTAATTTTGAATTGGCTATAAAAGGGATTGGGGTTAATTTGAATACAACTTTGGATTGCAAATTTTAAAGGCTAGAGAAGCACATGAGGAGAAAAGATATCATCATATACATTCTCCAATCTAGTTTTTCTTTCTTCTCAAAAACTCTTTTATTTTCATTGAATATTTATGTTTGTGAATATGAATGTGATTATGGAGTAGTTTTCTTTATAGTTGAGGGTTATTTCAAAACCCTAGACAAGAGATCTTGAATGCATTGATGAATTATTTTCCTTTTAGTCCCTTTATATTAAATTGCTTCTATTTTTCTACTTGAATGTCATGGATCTTGTAAAATCTTGTTTAGACGACCGCTAATTATAGTTTTGCATTGTTCAACTATCATCTTAGGATTGTTATTCACCGAATAGTTTAGGATTCTAAGTAGAGTGATAAATTGCAATTAGGGTATTGTGACGGGTATCTTCATTGTGATGAAAAATAGAACCTAGGTTAAATGAATTGCATGCTTAATGAATTTGTTGCCTTGATTAACTTGTTTTTATAAAGTGTAATGATTTTACTAGATTAAATAGATCGAATGCTTAATGGGTTTATTGTTGGGTAAAAAGGAATAAATAAGGGTGCTTAGCTTTAATTAATTAAATAGGAAAACTGGAATAATTGATTGATTAAGTGTTATCTGCGGGGTTAATAGTTTAATGGGGAATAGGGATTATTAATTGTCATTGTTGATAGATTGATTGTCAAAGGTGGTGAGTAATTCTTGACTATTTCTTTAATATCTTTTTATCTGTATTTATATAATCTCTAATCATTATTTTATTTTATATTTCCAGTTTTTAAAATTAAATCCCCTATCTAATTTTTGTTTAGTTATTATTTTGAATAATAGTTTGATCATAGTCCTCGTGGGTTTGACCCTTATTCACCACTATACTGAAGTAGCTGTTATAAGTGATTGATAAAATATATTTAAATTTTATATGGCATACGACACCCGTCAAATTTTTAGCGTCGTTGTGGGCTGTGAAAAAGTGTAACATGGAGATAATGTAGGCCAACAAAGATTGTTGCATTTACAAGAGCTGGAGGAAATTCGTAATGAAACTTATGAGAGCTCTAAGATTTAAAAAGAAAGGACCAAGGCCTTTCATAATCGAAATAGAATAATACGAAAAACATTTTATGCGGGACAGGAAGTATAATTGTATCATTTTCGTCTTAAACTCTTTTCAGGTTAGGGTAAACCCCGATGGGATGAACCATTCATAGTGGTACACCATTATTCTCATGGAGCAGTATAAATTACAAGTCCATCAATGGGAAAAATACTCAAGGTTAATGGTCAGCGATTGAAGCCTTATTATGAGTCTTTCGAAGAGGAACAAGCTATCATGATTTACCTCTTCGATCCGGAATATGTTGAAGAAGTATGAAAAGTTTTATGTCGAGCTAGCGACGTTAAACTTAGCCAAAGTATATGTACTTTATTTTTATTTTTAAGACATTTCTGTTTATTTTTTTTCCATGTAATTTTTTCTTTTTGAACCTAGTTTTAATGTTTTTATTTATTTTAGAACCGTGAAAATCATGAAAAAAAATTATTGGCAAAAAGGCCTATGGCTGCAGCCTGGAAATAAAGAGTAGTGGACGCGGCCACCAATAACCCCGAGCCACAACCACTGAGCGATTTCGGCCAATTTTTTTTAAAATAACCCCAAGTCTTTTTTTTTCCCATTTCCCACAAAAACAAAACCTCCCAAACAAAAAATACTCTCCCATTTTCAACAAATTTCATCACTTCAAACCTATTTTCACTCAATTTTTTCCCCAAAACCATCACAATTCCAACTCTCAATCTTCATTTTCTATCATTTTTCACCTATTCACACCAAAATCCCAATATTCTACAACATTTCCTCTTTCAAAACTTAAAACCCCATAATTTCAAATTTGACAATTAAGGTTCTCCAAGTAGTTTCAAGGTGACAATCAAGTAGTTTCTCTTCATTGTTTCATTTGTGGGTTTTGAACATTGAAGAACGAGAATGGGGGCATTTTGGATTTTATGATTTTTGGTGGATGAATTGGTTACCCATTGTGATCATTGGCTGGGATTGAGTGTTTATATTGTTGTATTAGTGATAATCTAAATTTTTGGGAGATTGGATTACTAAACCCATATTTTTAACTCTTGGATTAGATCATGCCTACTAAGTGTTTGATAAAAGTTCTAAGAGAAGTGTGATAGAGTTTTAAGGGGAATTGATTGAATATTTTTTAAGAGGAAGCATTTAATTGCTTAGTTGATATTTGGTTGGTGTAGTTAGAGGAGCTTGAATTGATATTTTTGGAATATCTTGAATTGTTCTCTTAGTGCTTGATTATGGTTGTTAAAGGAAGTTTGTTACTGAGTTTTGAAGTGAAGAATGACACCAAAGAGATTTAAAAATAATACAAAAGGTGCTTCCTCATCCGAGGTTCAATTTGATGCCAATAAATTTATTTTCGATGAGACATTTAAACGCTATCAAAATGCAGTAGTGAAGTAGAAAACAATGATTGAAGAAAAGGGGTTTGATATGGATGTTTGTAACGCCCTGGTTACCCCAGAATAGTTATGGTGATCGGTGAACCGGAAATTTGACCTGCTACCCGAGTCCTTTGGTTAAAAACGTGCTCTAAATGCGATTAACAGGTTAAGGTGGAAAATCAATAAAAGGGAAGGATAGTTTATATTATAAATTGCTCTACAGAGCTAATCAAAACATTTACAAGTTGTTCTTAGTACAAAATGGTCATTACTGTTTCAAATTTACAATCCCGCCGACCTAAGCGGCAAAAATAGGGTAAACCCTCTAGTTCCTCTGAGAACTACTTGGTCGTGGTGGTCAAGCGGCCGCATATGTACACATCACCACCTAAGCTCTCCACTCAAGGTTGGGTGAGCTTTTCTTTCCCTTTACCTGCACCACATAGCACCCATGAGCCAAGGCCAAGCAAGAAAACATAATACAACATGATATAATATCAACAATGATTGTAATAATCATCCACGACTATCAGTCCAAAACAGATAGGTGACAGTCGCAAAAGTCACAAAAGTGGGTACAGCCCCCTCTAGCCATGTGAGGATAGAGTCACTTGGGCTTAACTGATAAGTGAACCTTTCATAAGTTTGAACAGGATAGGTGTATGGCGAATAGTCACCAACATAACCTTCCTCGTGACCTTAGAGTCATAACCCTGGAACAACGTTCCCTAGCCATGTGACAAACAGTCACCAGGGCCATATGCCCTGGCTCTGAATAACTAGTCCTAGACTAGCCAAGCGCTTATAAGTTCATCGACCTTAGGGTTGGTCCAGTGTTAATGCCTTAGAGCCATTCAACGCTGATATCGATTAGATCCAATCTTCATTCGGCCCTGCGTTCAGGACGCTCATGCCGTTTCTGACTCTTAGGTCAGTGTCCTTGACTACCATATACAAGTAATCAACATTCACTAGCATTTAATATGCAATCCATGTCCACATTTTCAATCAACATGCCTCTATAGCAAATACACATGTCATATATACACAGGGTGCAGTTTTCTTACCTCAGGTTCGAGCGAGAAGTATAATAAGGACGACCCCTGAGAACGATCGATCTTTTAGTTCCTTAGTGGTTACCTAATCACAACCAATTAGAACCTCCATTAATGAGAATCCACAATAATAGGGCCTTAACCTAAGCACCACTTTCGGGACCTCGAAACATGCCCACACGGTGAGTAGATTCGATCCCGGTCCTTAAGGATTGAAACCCCAAGTCAAAAACCCTTAAAAACACTCAAAACAGGACTATGAAGGAACAGGGCAGCGCTACAGCACTGAACCCCTAGTACCCCAGCGCTATACTCAGAACCCCCAACTTGCCCATCTGCCTCCTGAGGAGCGCTGTAGCGCCCTAGGGTGGGCGCTATAGCGCTACCTCCAGCCAAAACTCCCTTGAACCAACCTTCTTCATCTTCTTCGATTCCAACCTGATTTCCAAGCTTCCAAATCCCATTCTTAATGCCAAATGAACCCAAAAACCATTCTAACACATCCCAAACATCACAAGTATAGGAACCCTAGCCAAAACTCCCAACAAAACCAAGTATTCACCCTAGAAATCTCAGCTGCAAAACAGAACCAAAACAGGGCAAACCAGAGAATTCTATGGTTCGAAACTTACCCAAAGCTCAGCTTATGATGCTCTTCAATGGATGAACACACTCCTAAACTCCCAAGGCTTGCTTCCCAAGCTTGAATCCTCAAGAATGGTTCAAAAATTACAAAGAAAACTAAAGGAGAAGATGGTACGGGAGAAACTCTTAAACGTGCTCTGTTTTTGCTCTCTTCTTCAGCCACCAATGGTTATATCTATCCTAGGGGTGAAATGTCCATTTTACCCCTAGGTCAATTTAAAGTTTCTAAAGGCTCCCAAGGGCAAAATTGGTATTTTCCTCCTATTTCGTTAATCATAATTAACGCTCTCCAATTCCCGTTATTCTCGATAATCTCAAACACCAATAATTCACATCCCGTTACCCATTAATTCCCAGTAACGCTCTAATCATTAACATCACCCCGGAACTCCACCCGAGCCTCGCACTTAACCTGTTGTCACTAGACCGCTAACCAATATTCCAAAATCGTCTCATGCCAAATAGCTCGAACAAACCCACATTATAATGTGGTCCCAACATATCACCGACATGCATACAAATATACAATTATACCCTCAACGGGCCAAATTACCTTCACACCCCTGTAATTAACATGTGGACCCACATGCATGCATTTAACATCATATCATAATATAATTCACATATACATGCAAAATATCATTTAATGGCTTAATTAAACAAGTATGGCCCTCCCGGCCTACTAATTCTGCCATTAAACCACATCGGAGAATTCGGGTCATGGCTAATGCTACAGTGAGAGGGGTCAATGTGAATTTTTCAAGTGTGGCAATAAATCAATTTTATGGGCTTCCTAGCATAGAAAATGATGAGTATAGCCAAATAGTGGATAATCCAGACTTTGATGAGATCATCCAAGTTATGTGCAAACTGAAAACCCAATGGATCTTAACAAAAATAGGTCATCATATTAAGTTTAAGCGAGAGGTGATGGGAGTTATTGAAAAAACATGGCATAAGTTTACCAATACGAAGTTGTTTCAAACTAAACATGTTAGTAATGTGAATGTGGATACTGCCATACTTCTATATGCCATCTTAAAGGGTAAAACAATTGATGTGCGACAAATAATCAAGTCATCCATTCAGAACAGTTTCAGACATGTCTCTAAGGGGTTTTATCATCCCCATCTCATTACCGCCATGTGTGCTCAAGCTGGTGTGAAATGGGATCCTTCTGAGCCTTTATTGCAACCTACGCATATACTGAATAGATCATCCATCACTCGCTTCATGGTCACTGACACTGTTGGGGCATGCTCATCATCTCAAACTTGGGCTAGGCCACCGCCATCTACCAAAAATATGACCTTGGCGGACCGTATGATACTTGTGGAGGAATCCATGTACAACACCTCTCAAGAGTTTCATGTTCACCGTATTGAATTCCAAGCACACTAGCAGTGCATGATTGAGTGAGCCAACTACCAAGATGTTTGTTTCAGGATGAATACCATGCACCTTGGTATGGAGATGCTAAACTATCCACCTGAACCACGGTGGTTTCAGCCGCATCCACCCCATATTCCCATGATGCAAGATGACGAGAATGAGGAGGAAGCTAAAGATGATCAGGCATATATGCCTAATGAATGAGCACTTACTTCGATTGAGGGAGTTTTTCTTTTTCTTTTTCTTTCTCTTTTCTTTTATTTTTCATTGAGGACAATGTAATGTTTAAGTGTCGGGGAAGGGAGCAATTGAAACTAAACTGCTTTGTTTTTATTTTTATTATGTTGCGTTTTTTTTATGTCATTTTTTTCATTTCTAGTTTGTTTTAGGTTGTCATAAGCATGGTTGTGTTGAAAGTTGTCTGTCAATGATAAAACTTCTGATTGAGATGAGACTACTCCTAGGAAATTGATGAATTTTGCATGAATTGTGTGCTTAACTCTTGTGTGGTTGTTACTTAAGCTTGATCTGCAATTTTTAAACATAATGTGTGTACAATTACATGTAATTTTTCACTAGTAGTTGGAGATATATATGCATGCTATTACTTATATAAAGTCTCGACCACTCTAGAAACCATTGATTAATTGTTTGAGGCGAAATCCTAAGTACACATGATTAGGAAGATGATTAAGGCATGTTCTTTGGATTGTTTGAGCCTTTCAATCTTACCTATGAAATTGAATATCCTAGTTTCCCATTTTTGAGCCATAATGACTAATCTTTTTCTTTTATGTAAACCTTTTGCAGCTTAAAATTTTAATCATTTTTGTGACCCATTACACCATAGTTTTATATGATTGTTTGATTTGGTGGGGTGGGTTATGGACTGTAAGAATGGGAAGTTGTATTGGTTTGTTGGATTACAATGTGAAAGTATGTGTTCTACATTTTCTCCCGATGAGTTATTGTATATCGATACACCAAATTAGCTCACTTTCTACCAGTGAGGACGACTTATACGATTGACCAGTATGCAGATCTCTACATGAGAGAGACAATACGTCTTCATGGGGCTCTGAGGACGATCGTGTCAGATTGGGACCCCACATTTACTTCCAAGTTTTGGGGAAGTTTGCAGAAGGCGATGGACACACAGCTAAAGTTTAGTACAACTTATCATCCTCAGACCGATGGTTAGTCTGAGCGGACTATCCAGATATTAGAGGACATCCTAACAGCATGTGTACTGGACTTTGAAGGGTCATGGATTAAGTATTTGCCCCTGATAGAGTTTTCCTACAACAACAGCTACCAGGCGACCATTGGAGTAGCTCCTTATGAGATGTTGTTGTTGGGGTTTTATGCCCTAATTAAAACCCAAATTCTTTGTAATCTCATTTTATTATCAATAAAAGAATAGAAATCATTTTTGACTTGGTCAATCACTTTGCTCACATGTTTTATTTTCATGATTATTTGTTTAATATAAACTTCTATTAAATCCCGAGCATATAGCTAATCTTATTTATAGTGACGTAATCATAGTGGAATATAAATATGATTATATGTTCAAAATAAGTTAGTCCTAAGATTAGTCAGTGCACTGGATTTACACTGACTTGCCAATCTACGATATGATCTACTTACACATTACAGTGTTATGTTCTTTCCAGAACATTAGCAAAATAGATAAGATCGGATGTATTTGTTACATCGGACAGGACCGATATTGACAGTTGATAAAATAAGTAAACATACCGTTATTATCTATTCTAGTCATATCATATAGTTGACCATAGGTCAATTCAATCTCAATTCTGAGTCGTTAGTATTCTAACTGATTGTATTATTTGAGTTCTTTGACTTGTTCGTTACCAGCTTACCCTACGGACTAGCCCATACTTACATCTTGGGAACTCGGTAGTATAATTGAGTGGGAGTGTTAATCATAGATATGAACATCTATAGCTTCTAATGAAGAAGTGAAACAATGGTTTCCTTTTAGTTTGGTTCAAGGTGTTAAATGATAGGGATCTCATTTCAGTAATTAAATTAGTTTACTGAAATATCATTTACAAGGAACTAAGTGTTTTAAGGATAAAATACAATGAAGGGTAAAACAGTATTTTAGTCCTATCTCATTGTAGACCGTCTATAGAGGATTGAGTAACAATTATGGTTGTAACAATGGATAATTAATAGCGTATCTATATTTGTTATAGAGCGTTCTATGAATTCAAGAGTGCAATTCCAAGTCTATAGTGGAGTCACGAGGAATTAATAAGTTAGTAAATTTATTTGTTAGATTTATGATAACTTATCGGAGCTTGATTTCATAGGCCCATGGTCCCCATTTTACCTTGGATAAAATCATCTAGATAGTCTCAATTAATTGATTTAATCATCAATTAGAATTATCAAAGTTGACCAGGTCAATTTTGGATAGTTTCACATAGTTGTGTAATTTTGAGAATTAAAGAGAAATTATGGAAGATTTATTAATTAAGATAAATTGCTATCTAAATTAATAAATAAATTTAAATCAAGGTTCAAATTATAAATAATTAATTTGATAAAGGATTTAAATAATCATTTAATTAATTAAATCAATAGAAAATAATACATGCATTGATTTTAAGTCCAATGGGCTTATAATCAAATGGGAAATTTCACGGGCCTATAGCCCATGATGATTTCGACCTAGGGCTTCAAAATGGATGTTATTTTATTTATTTTTTAATTAAATTAAATGGCCTAATTGAGTCTATAAAAGGAGTGCTTAGAGAGAAGTCAAAACAGAAGTTTGAGAAGTCACAAGTCAGATGTTCTCATAGTTTTAGATTCTCTCTAAACACAAGTCCTTTTCTAAGCCTCTTTGTTATTTTCTCTTCTTCTCTCTATATCTATCCCATGTGTTGAGAATTTCCCACACTAGTCTAGGTGGTTCTAAGGATACATTGGAAGATTGTGAAGAAAATAGAAGATCGGTTCAGTTTCTTAATAATACTCTGCGACAGAGAGGATACAAGAGTTAGAGAAACTGAAGGAAGGACTCTATTAATTCTGCTGCGTATACTGTAAGTATTATATTATTTGTTTCTCTTTGAATTCAATTTTAGAAACATGTTTTAGGCTATCTCGTATTAATTTGTTTAATATTAGATATACATGAAAATAAATAAAGATCCTGTATAAGTTTTTCCAACAGTTGTATGGTAGGAAATGAAGATCACCCATTCACTGGGATAAGATGGTTGAACAGAGATAGTTAGGTCTTGAAGCAATTCACAGGACTAATGAGGCTATCGAGAAGCTTAGAGCTCGGATGCTCGCATCACAGAGTAGACAGAAAAGTTGTGTGGATCTGAAGCGCATGAACATGGATCTCCAAGTGGGAGACTATGTCTTCCTTAAAGTTTCACCACTAAAAGAAGTGAGGAGATTTGGGAAGAAGGGCAAGTTGAGCCCTAGGTTTGTAGGTCCTTTTCAGATCCTGGAGAGAATTGGTCAGGTAGCCTATAGATTGGCCTTACCTCCGGCATTGTCGGCCGTGCATAATGTATTTCATATTTTGATGTTGCAGAAGTATGTATCTAATGAAGCTCATGTACTGAGTTATGAAGATCTGGAGCTACAGGCAGATTTATCGTATGAGGAGCAGCCAGTCCAGATCTTAGATAAGAAGGACAAGGTCTTGAGAAATAAAACCATACCTTTGGTTAAGGTATTATGGAAGAACAGCAAGGTCGAGGAAGCGACTTGGGAATTGGAGTAAAAAATGCGAGATCAATATCCTGAGGTGTTCATGTAAAATTTTGAGGACGAAATTTCTATAAGGAGGGGATAATTCTAATGCCCAAATTTCCTTAACATGGCTTAGTGCCAGGATTAGGGTGCCGGGAGGCAATAATTGAGTTAATTGTGTGCTTATGTGTTATGAGTTTGTTCTTATGTGAATTGTATTATGATATGATTATGCTTGCATGTTTAAGTGTATTAAATATGCATGTGGGCTCGTTTCTTATTAGAAGGGCATTTTCGTAATTTTAACCCGCTGAGGGTATAATTGTAAATATGTATGATTTATAATTGTGACCACCTTATTATGTGGATATATTTGAGTTACCCAGCACGAGGCAATCCTAGGGATCAAGTTAGCTGAAAAGTCACAACGAGGTAAAATACTCGTGGGGTGAGCTTAGGGGTATTTTGGTTATTTGGTAAATTACTGTGATTTATTGAGTAGCGGGAATTAATTGATGAATATTGGTTTGATAGATTATTTGGGATCATGTGGGTTAATTTGAGATTAGCAAGAATTATGCCAAATGATAATTTTTCCCTTAGGGGTGGGGTAACCCTTGAGGTTAAATGGGGCAAGGGGCATTGTTGTCATTTGACCACATCGGTTAACTAACTAGGCCAGCAGCAGGGCACTTAGGCTCACATGTTCAAGACATTTCTAGTGACTTTGGGAGCATTTTCTTTGAAGAACACACAAGGCACTCCAAGGCTAGACTAAGCTTAGATTTTTTACGAGATTGAAGGCATTCCCTGTGGAGTGGCAGCTGTGGATTGGGATTAGAGATTGCTAGGCCATATTCAACCTCAGGGAATTCAAAATTCAGAGGTAAGACCCCCTGTTTTGGCATTCTAAGGGTGTTTTGAATTTCTTTTGATTTTTGATTCCTAGTTTAAGGTTCTATGGGTGTTTGTGATGAGTTGAACATTGGGTTTTGTTGCCTAGGTTTAGTATTAGGTTTTTGTGGTTGGAATCCTGTTAGAAACTCTGGTATTGGTCAAATTCAGGGATTGAAATTGTAAGAAATCGCAGAGTTTGCGAATTGGGGAAGAATACCATAATTTGGGTAGATTTTTGGTTTCTAGCGACCTAGCACGACCGCTCTAGTGTCCCAGAAAGGGTGAGATTGAACTTGATTTGGGGGCTCGAGTTGTGGGGCGCAACCACGCCAGGGGTTGCCGCGACCGTGCCAATGCCCTGGAAACCCCAAACTTTCTGGGGGCGCGACCGCGCAAGGGGCCCTGAAAATGTCAGTTTGCTTAATTTTAAGGGCTAGGCCCGAGGGAACGAGAATTCGATTTAGGACCCCGCTTTGGGGCTCGGAGGACATTTCTAGCGCCCCGTTAATTGGAAACAATGGTTTTAAGAGTTAGAGTTCAGTTTGGAAATCGAGTTCTGGGATTAATTCCTGATGAACATATACTTGTGTTGTGACTAGGGTTTCCGCCAAGATTGGGTCAGGGATAGCGCTTGGGGTCGTTTCATTATTTGCACGAGGATCGAGGTAAGAAAACTGCACCCGACGCATGAGATATGTGACTAGGGCTTGGCCCAGTTTTTAAATGTAAATAGAATTAGGGCTTGGCCTAATAGTTAAATGTAGATAGGATTGGGGCTTGGTCCGGCTATCAAATGTAAATATGATTTAAGGGCTTGGCTCGATTGTTAAATGTGAAGATGATTAGGGCTCGACCCCTGTTAACAAGCATGAATATAATTACACATGTGGATATTTGATTAAGCATTTTGCAATGAGATGCATTTGTTTATATGTTGATTGCACTATGTATACATTATTATTCTGGATTGGAAGCTCGACTTATAAGCCGTGGTCGGCACTATGCACGTAGAGCACAGTCCGTTATTGCTAGGCCACCCTAGGAGTGAATTATGCACTTGACTGGCTCGGATGTCACTTGAATAAATATAAGTGTGATACGTACTTGTGTGACCCGGTGGTCACTTACCTGTACAATGTGTCTGCATGGCTTCAATTATTACTATTGAGCATGATGTTATATTCTTTGATTATCTGAATCTGTTTAAATATGTTTTCTTGCTGAGCCTTGTCTCACGGGTGCAATGTGGTGCAGGTAAGGGTAAGGAGAAGCTTCACCAGCCATGAGTTGGATAGAGTTAGAGGCAGTGTGTATATATGCAGTCTGCTCGACTGCAACGACCGAGATATCGCAGGGGAACTAAGGTTGGACCCTGTATTACAGCTTAGGTCGGCCTATTTTGTAATCTTTGTGTTGTAAACAATTTTCAAACTTGTATTTTGGGATCCCATGTAAATACTAAAATTTTCTTTTAATGGAAATGTCTATTCCTTGACCAAAATTTTTAATACCTAAACCATTAGTCACTTAAACACATATTTTAGTCCAAATGACTCGTTTAGCGAGCCCAGCACTAATTTAAACACGCATCGTAATGGTCCCTGATTAGTAGGGCATTACAGCTCCTAATTAGGGTTTAGCATTGTTCTACTATCATCTTAGGATTTCTATTCACCTAATAGCTTAGGATTCTAAGTAGAGTGATAAATTGCAATTAGGGTATTGTGATGAGTATCTTGATTGTGATGAAAAATAGAACCTAGGTCAAATGAATTGCATACTTAATGGATTTGTATCCTAGATTAACTTGTTTCCATAAAGTGTAATGCTTTTACTAGGTTAAATAGATCGCATGCTTAATGGGTTTATTACTAGGTAAAAAGAATTAATTAAGAGCGATTAGATTTAATTAATTATAATAGGAAAACTGGGATAATTAACTGCTTAAGTGTTATATGCGAGGTTAATAGTTTAAGTGGGAATAACAAATATTGTTTGCCATTGTTGTAGATTGATTGTCGAAGGTGGAGATTAATTCTTGACTATTTCTTTAATATCGTTTTATCATTAGTTATATAATCTTTAATCATTATTTTATTTTATGTTTTAAATTTTTAAAATTAAAACCCCTATCTAATTTATGTTTAGTTATTATTTTGAATAATAGTTTGATCATAGCCCTCGTAGGTTCGACCCTTATTTACAGATATATTGAAGTAGCTGGTATAACTGATTGATAAAATATATTTAAATTTGATATGGCATACGACACCCGTCAGGAGTTTTGGGATGCAAAAACTATCCCATCCTAATAGAAATTTCGTCCTCAAAATTCACCCGAACAACTCATGATATTGATCTCGCATATCTGACTCTAGCTCTCAAGTCCCTTCCTCGACCTTGTTGTTCCTCCATAATACTTTGACCAACGGAATAGTCTTGTTTTGCAAAACTTTGTCTTTCTTATCCAGAACCTTAATCGATTTCTCCTCGCAAGACAAATCCGTCTGAAATTCAAGTCATCATGTATCTCAGTACGTGTGTAGTATCCAATACATATCTTTAAAGCATCAATACATGAAACACATTATGTACTCTTGACAAAGTTCGAGGCATCGCCAGTCTACAGGCTACCTGCCCAATCCTTTCTAGGATCTCAAAAGGTCCTACAAACCTAGGGTTTAAATTGTTTCACTCTTCTCAACGGTGAAACTCAGAGGAAGACGTGGTCCTCAACTTAAAACTCCACGTTTCTATGCTTGGGATCAGCGTAGCTTTTCTGTCTACTATGTGAGGAGAACATTCGAGCTTTAATCTTCTCAATGGCCTTACCGATCCTCTGCACTGCTTTAGGACCCAAATATTTCCTCTCACCCATTTCATCCCAATGACTGGGTGAACTACACTTCCTACCACATAACATCTCATATGGAGCCACTCCAATCGTTGACTGATAACTGTTGTTGTTGGAAAACTCAATAAAATGGGAGTTACTAACTCCAGAACCCCTCGAAATCTAATAAACATACCCTAAGCATGTCCTCCAACATCTGAATTGTCCTCCCAGATTGTCCATCTGTCTGAGGATGATAAGCTCTGCTGAACTTCAACTGAGTTGTAACGCCCTGGATAGTCAAGACCGTTACACTGTGTGTTTATAAAGGTGTTAGACTTGCTAATCAAGTCATTTAATTAAAAAAAAAACGTGTTACTAAAACTATAGTAGAACTAGGGTTAAAATATTTTGGTCTCAAAAGCCGCATTTCTTATAAATAAACCTTTTCTGTTTACACGGGATCCCAAAAATAACAAGATTAAACCATTTACAAAGATTCAAGATTTAAATACAATAATTAGCCACTCTAAGGCAAAACATACTATTAGGCATTCCTTGTCCTAATCCACACCTCGGCCATGGCGGCCGAACAGCTGACTATGTACATTCAGCCCCGCAGCTCTCCATCTCAGGATTGGTCCAACTTGCCTTTGCCTTTGCCTTTGCCTTTACCTGCACCACGTAGCACCCGTGAGCCAAGGCCCAGCAATAAAACACAATAGCAAAGCACAATCAATCAACAGACAATCAAATATCTCATACCGTATAAGCATGTACTCAATCAGTTTAAGCTTTCATGATAATCAAGTATTCATCATATCAACTATAGCAATCCATAACAATAATTATTCAACATATGATAACTAGGGTTAATGCCCTTAGGCCACACCCTCTATTTATCCCACTGACTCCGGCCCGCTTAAACCGAGCTCAGTGAATATCAAGTTGTCCTCGGCTACCAGTGGCCAAGCCACGCCTTGTGCGCAAATATAATTTACGGCACCCTTAGGCCGTTTATCACATGTCCCATGGCATAATACCATCTATGACATTATACAGACATCGGGAGCACTTAGTCCCATCACAAACACATAACTGGGTGCAGTTTTCTTACCTTTGAATTTGCTAGCTTTGTTCGATTTGATCCTCAAGCACAATCCCTCTTGAACCCTAGCGCACACCTAGTCACAACCATAGGTAAAAATCATCACCAACCTCAAGTCCAAAAACTAACCTCGGGTCCAATCCCGAGCCCTAAGGAAGCCCCAATTCCACCAAACGGGGTGGTGGAATCGAACCCCAAACCCCTGGGCAAAAACCCTTGAAAATAACTCAAAAACTCCTTTCAGGAAACAGGGTAGCGCTACAGCGCTCTAAGGAGGGCGCTACAATGCTACAAACAGAGCCCAAAATTGTTCCAGGGTATATGGCCTAGCGCTACAGCGCCCAAAGGCTAGCGCTAGTCGCAGAACAACAAATTATGTTTTTTCCCTCCTTCGATTTTCCCCGAGCCAATCCTTACCAAAACTTCTCCAAACTTAGAATCACGCTTACTGACATGTCTAACTCATCCCAACCATCCCAACCATACCAAAGTTAAACACATGCACCCCTAATCTCAAAATTCACCATGGTTGAACCTCAAACTCAGAAACTTCAGCAAAACAACCAAAACCTCAGAATTTAGAGCTAGAATTTCATACCTTCAATGGGGATTCGACCTGAAGTTAGCCTCTACACCTTCTTGACATACTCCTCCTCAAACCCTTAGCTTGATTTCCCTAGGATTCCCATCAAATTTAGCTTAGACATCTTAGTTCAACATGGAAACCAAAAACTGAAGAAAACCTCAAAGTCTTACCTCAACTGAATGGATTGCTCTTGCTAAATCCTTGCCAATTCTTCAAGCTAGACCAAGGACTCTAGCTTCAAGCTTTTACTCTAGCTTTCCCTGAGTTTCTACTCCAAAAGACCTCAAGAATTGATGGAGAAGAGCCTAAACCGATAGAGAGAAAAACAGGCTTCTAATTCCCTTTCTTTCCTTCTTTTTCTTTCTTTTTTTTCCTTTTCTTTCAGACTCTAGACTTTTCTCACTAAGGCATAAAGCAATTGTTATCCTTATCCCAGTTTTTAACTCAAATGACCAAGATACCCTCCCTTATATCCCTAAGCCTTTAAATCAACCTAGGGGCATTTTGGTCATTTCACCCAATTCCTCAAGTGACTCTAATATTTATCGCTTACTTCCCGACACCTAACTAATCACAACTTATATTTCTCAATGTCAAAATTGACCCCAATATACTCTCCAAATTCCCAGAAATACCCCCAGGCTCGCCCCGAGCCGGGTATAAATCATCGCCGTCACTTTTCCGCTAACTCGCTCACTAGGATCGTCTCGAATCACAGATTACAAATATATCGACATAATAATGTGGTCTCAACAATTTATCACATATATATACAGTTATGCCCTCAACGGGCCAAAATGACAATTATGCCATTTCTAACCTAATCAGGGCCTACAAGCATACTAATACACATAGTCATGTATCTTAGATATTCAAATAGTCATATAACATACTTTTAATCATTAAGTCACATATATTCCAATTATGCCCTCCCGGCACAATAATCAAGGCCCTTAAGCCTTATTAGTAAATTTGGGTCGTTACATAAGTACCCATAGCCTTCTACAGGCTCTCCCAAAACATGGAAGTAAAGATGGGATCTCGATCTAACACTATAGATTATGGAACCACGTGGAGACGTACAATCACCCTCAAATACAACTCAATATACTGATGCACAATGAAATTCATCTTTACTGGCAAAAAGTGAGCCAACTTGGTATATCATTCCATGATTACCCATATCGAGTCATGCTAACGCACCATCCTACACAATCCAACTACAAAGTCCATGGTGATGTCCTCCCACTTCCACTCAGGGATACCCAATGGTTGTAATAACTCTGCTGGCCTCTAGTGTTCAGCCTTCACATGTTGACAAGTTAGGCACTTAGCCACGTATTCCACCACATTTTTCTTCATTCTCGACCACCAATACAAAGACTTCAAATCCTAATACATCTTTGAAGTGCCTGGATATAACAAATACATGGTGGTATGAGATTCATCCAAAATCTCTCGTCTGATAGCAACATCCATCGGAAGGCAAATCTGATCCTTGTACCTTAACATACATATCTCAGAAACGATGAAGTTCTTCGCTCATCCATCTAGGACATCCTCTCTATGTCTCACTAACTGGGAAGCACCCAGTTGACCCTCTTTTATTCTCTTCAAGATTGTAGATGTAGGGAAAACTTATATAGGATCTTGTTTATTTTCATGTAGATCTTATACTAAACAAATTAATATAAGAAAACCTAAAACATGTTTCTCAAATTGAATTCATATGGAGATAATGATAAGAAAACTTACATTATATGCAGCAAAATGATAGAGTCCTTCCTTCAGTTTCTCGAACCCTTGTATCCTTTCTGTCGCAGAGTATCACCAAGAAACTGAACCGATCTTCAATTTTCTTCACAACCTTCCAAAGTATCCTTAGAATCACCTAGACTAGGGTGGGCAATTCTCAACACATGAGATGAATACAGAGAGAAGAAGAGAAAAGAATAATGAGGCTTAGAAAAAGACTTATGTTTGTAAAGAGAATCTAAAACCTACTAGATCTTATGATATTCTCAGAAACCAGTATCTGTCATCTGTTTTCAACTCTCACTATGCATTCCTTTTATAGACTCAATTAGGTCATTTATTTTAATTATAAAATCAATACAATAATAGCCAATTAACAGCCCTAGGTCAAAATTCTCATGGGCTTTAGGCCCGTGAAATTTCCCATTTAATTATAAGCCCGTTGGACTTAAAATCAAGGCATGTACTATTTTCGATTGATTAATTAATTAAATAATTATTCAAATCCTTTATTAAATTAATTATTTATAATTTGAACCTTGATTTAATCTTATTTATTAATTTAGATACCAATTTATCTTAATTAATAAATCTGCCCTAATTTATCTTTTCTTCTCAAAATTGTATAACTCTATGAACCTATCCAAAATTGACCTAGCCAACTTTGATAATTCTAATTGATAATTAAATCAATTAATTGAGACTATCTAGATGATTTTATCTAAGGTACAGTGGGGAACATAGGCCTATGAAATCAAGCTCCAATACGTTATCATAACTTCAACAAATAAATTTACTAACTTATTAATTTCTTGTGACTCCACTAAATACTCGGAATTGCACTCTTGATTTCAGAGAACATTTTATAAGAAATATAGATATGTTAATGTTGATGCTCAAAATCTCATCAAGGGAAAACACACGGTTTACAAGGTGTGGGTGCTAAGATGTCATGGCCTCGCACGGCCCCGCTCGGATGCTTAGGCACCAGGCGACATGGCCTCGCTTGGCCTCGCCAGCCCACGCCACCCAAGTGGCCTTGCGAGACGCCTAGGCCGCGCCACCCAAAGGGCCTCGCGAGATGCCTAGGCCACGCCACCCAAGTGGCCTCGCGAGACGCCTAGGCCGCACCTCCCAAGTGGCCTCGCGAGATGCCTAGGCCACGCCACCCAAGTGGCCTCGCGAGACGCCTAGGCCGCACCTCCCAAGTGGCCTCGCGAGATGCCTAGGCCACGCCACCCAAGTGGCCTCGCGAGATGCCTAGGCCGCGCCTCCCAAGTGGCCTCGCGAGATGCCTAGGCCACACCTCCCAAGTGGCCTCGCGAGATGCCTAGGCCACGCCACCCAAGTGGCCTCGTGAGACGCCTAGGCCGCGCCTCCCAAGTGGCCTCGCGAGATGCCTAGGCCACGCCACCCAAGCGGCCTCGCAAGATGCCTAGGCCGCGCCTCCCAAGTGGCCTCGCGAGATGCCTAGGCCACGCCACCCATGTGGCCTCGCGAGACGCCTAGGCCACAACTCCCAAGTGGCCTCGCGAGATGCCTAGGCCACGCCACCCAAGTGGCCTCGCGAGACGCCTAGGCCGCGCCTCCCGAGTGGCCTCGCGAGATGCCTAGGCCACGCCACCCAAAGGGCCTCGCGAGATGCCTAGGCCACAACTCCCCAGTGGCCTCGCGAGATGCCTAGGCCACGCCACCCAAGTGGCCTCGCGAGACGCCTAGGCCGCACCTCCCAAGTGGCCTCGCGAGATGCCTAGGCCACGCCACCCAAGTGGCCTCGCGAGATGCGTCCATGGTTTCGCCCATGGCTTCGCCCATGGCCTCGCCCATGGCTTCGCCCGTGGCCTCCGTGGCCTCGCCCATGGCCTCGCCCACGGCCTTGCCCACGGCCTCGTCCATGGCCTTGGAGGTGAGAATACTCACAAGGGGCAAGGTACATGCATGAATATGGAATGTGCCTACAAACCTAAAGAAGTCAGAGTACGGATATAGTACCCCTACCAGACAAGTAATGGGAATGCCAGGAGTGGGTATGCAAGGATAGGAGTTATGGTCCGTACGTCTACGGCCATAGGTCAGAGCCGACACCACTACCTCCTGCGCCACTACGCCTGCCACCACGCATTAGACATGGATACAGACAAGTAGTGGAGACATCCTCCTGACACCTGCTCCTGTACGGGGTGTACGACCACAGCCTCTGGAGCCACTCCCCTAACACAGTACGTATGTACCACTTGGTCCCCTGGACCACTATGTACCTAAGGCCATTAGAGCCTACTATAAAATGAACTCTAAAACCACCTGAAAGGGGGTTGGAAATTTGACTGTAGCAAAGGTTTGAGTGTGAATGAAAGACTGAATTCTCCATTACTGTTCTATCATTGTTCTTGAGTTATTGTTCAAGTTTTTTATAGTTTTCAGATCAGTGATATTGATTTGATAATTTTTCCAACTTAATTTCGTTGACGAGTTCTCACCGTCAACAGTTAATAATTATCCATTGTTACAACCATAATTGTCTCTCAATCCTCAATAGACGGTCTACAATGATATGGGACTAAAATACCATTTTACCCCTTGTTATCCCCAAAATTTTGTTTGATGACATGGCAATCGGATGGGACAAGTGGCAATGCATGGTCAGTAAATGACACATTAATAGTCAATAAATGTGTTGACTAAAGAAGTGCAAAGGTTGGATGTTGACCTATGGAGTTGTGATATTACTGGTCATGAAATAGATTTACCTGGTTAGGAAGTGATTTGCCCGACCAGGTAAGGTTTTTGACCGACCATGAGGCATTGTACCCGACAAGTAATGTGTCTTGGCTAACCAGTGAGGCATTCTACCCGACCAGTAATGTGTCTTGGCCGACCAGTGAGGCATTCTACCTGACTAGTAATGTGTTTTGGTGGACCAGTCACATCAGAGAATAGTGCAATCCGACCAGTAATGTGTCTTGGCCGGCTATTAATGTGTGGCCGACCAGTTACTTCAGGAGGTGTTTTGTCCAACCAACTACATCGGAGAATATTTTTGTCTGGTCAAGGAGAAGCCTCACCCGACTAGAAGCGCGGATTGGATGACCAGTCATCTCGGAGAAGGACTCACCCGACCGAACACGTAGTTCATCTGACCAGTCATCTCAAGAATGGGTTCATCTGACTAGCCATCTTAGAAATGAGTTTCATCCGACCAGCTATGTCAAATTGAAGGACTAGACCACCAGATGTGTCAGAAACTCAGAAGTTAACTGCCTAGTGACTTCTTTACAGAACCTCAGTAACAACTTCAACCTGAATCGCTTGCAACTACCGCGCGAATCTCTCAAATATCTCAAAGTAAGAGCTATATTGTTGTAATTTAAAATTTGTTTATTATTTATTAATTAAAGTTGGTTGAAACAACCAAGGACCTCATCAAAATGGGATATTTCTCATGTACGATATGTGAACCTATAAATAAATGACTCATGGCATCATTTGGGGGGATCTGATCTTTTTGAGACCTAGAGACTCTCTAATTTTGAGACTTTGGGACTGTTACTTGGGGAATTCTTGGGGCATTTTCTGAGAGAGCTTAGATTGAGAAAGCTTGTATTCTCTAGAGAGAGAAACTCTGTATTTTTCTACTTACACTTAAGAAACTCAGTTGGCTCAGGTTCATCTGATCTTAAGTGTAGGCTACATATGTCACAACTCCAAGTGGATTAGGCTATTACCAATAAATTGGGGCTGAACCACTATAAAATTACTTGTGTTATTTATTTTCTATTCAAGGTTTATTGTCGTTTTTGCATTTACTTGCAGTTGGCCAAAATCGTGGTCAACATTTTTGGTACTTTCATTGAGAGCCCGAATAGAAGAAACACACTACTATCCTACCAATATGGCACCCAGGAAGCCCAATACATCAACTGCAAAATAAACTGTTAGACCAGAAGGTCCTGCACTTGAGAAACCTGACACTGAGCCCAGGGTCTTTCTCAAGGAGACAACTCCAGAGGTCGTACAACTCCAGGAGGCCATGGGGGCTTTCCAGGAAGAGATGATGCAATTCAATGCTTGGCAGGAGTCTTTTGCTGAGGAAATGGCTAACCAGAAAGATGCATTCAAGCAGCAGAAACGGGAAATGAATGCTAGAAGCGAAGAGATCAGGCGACGGCAAGAGGAGGCCGACCGGCGACATCACGAGGCAACACTTGCTCTAGAAGCAGCTACTCAATTGGCCCAGACCAATGCCCAAACCGCAGCACGAGCAGCTGCCGAGGGAGCAAGGAATAATATTGTTGGTCAGAGGATCGCTGGCAGAGCTGATTCTCGGGGTCCAAACAGAAGTAGAAGTAATCACACTGGTCGGACAGATGATGGGGTCCGCTCTGGGACTCCATCAACTCAAAGGGAGAATTCTAGAACCCCTTCCACAAGCCACCAGTCAGAAACTTCTAGATCAGGAAGCCATCGGTCGAGTAGTAAGAAGACTCTGCCTGGGCATAACCAAAAAACTTCACAGTATAAAGACAGGTATGGTTAGGATGAGGCTGATAGTCATCAAACCGACCTGTCAAAAGAAAAAGAAGGCAACGACCAACAAGAATGAGGAAAGGATCACCTGGGCCGTGCCGAGAAGCCACCACTGCATCCTAGCCAGCGGCGTAGTGGGAGAGAGCAAGTCCTGCGTAGTAAGCCCTCTGAAAAATCAAAGAGTGCGGTGTTCGATCGGCTAGGAGAACATGCTTCCCGGAAGTATCTAAGGGACGTTATCACCAACAAGAGGAAGATCGTCCCAGTCGAAGGGTAAGATCTGACCCGCCCTACCGATCAAGTAGAAATACTTGGCGACACTACACCAGATGGAAATGCATGACTGAGAGGTCAAAATTTTGGAGGCTCGTCAATTGCATCAGCCATCCAAGCCCAGCTTGATGCACTAACGTCTGCAGTGCAAGGTTTATGAAAATGAACTTCTGGGATGGATGCGGTAGACCACAGGAGTGGAAGTCCATTTTGTGCTTGGATCAAAGCAGCCAAGTCACCGGCAAAATATAAAGCACTGGTGTTGCCGGTATATACAGAAAAGGTGGATCCTATCAAATATGTTGGGAAATTTGAGGACCAGATGGAACTAATCGGGGTAAGTGACAATTATCGGTGTAGAGTTTTCCCGACTACATTGTCAGATACTGCCCAAGAGTGGTATTGGAAGTTTAAGCTGAATTCCATTACCTCTTGGGAAACATTCAGGAAGGAGTGTTGTAGATAATTCAGCACTGCCCGGACTCCACCAATTTATGCCAACCACTTGGCAGATATCAAACAAGGAAAGGATGAGTCTCTAAAGAATTATATATAAACATTCATAAGAGAAGCCAATAGAGCAATTGATGTGGGAGACGAAGGGAAGATGGTTGCCATATCCTCTGGAATCACTTACTGGAGCCCTTTGTGGGATAGTATACATAGAAATCCAATTTCAACACTTCAACAATTTCTTGACCAAGCGGACAAGTATATGAAATTAGATGATTCAATCTAGAAAGAGGAGAATGACATAAACAATACGGACGGATCGGCTGACCCTCCTAATAATGGTGGAAATGGTCAAAATGGCGGAAATAAACGTGGGAATAACGGGTTTGGCCGCCATGAAGAAAAGAAGGCTAAGTCGAGTTCAAACAAAAAGACAACCAAGTATGAGCCTCAGTTCACTAATTACACCACTTTCTCGTCCAGTCAAACGAAAATATATCTTGATAGGCATGAAGGGGTTCCCTACAAGAAACCTCCACCCATCAAGAAAGAGATGAGTAAGAGAGACATGAATAAGTTTTGTCATTTCCATGGAGATTATGGTCACGACATGAATGAATGCAATCACCTCAAGGATGAGATAGAATTTCTTCTCCGGTCAGGCAAGTTGAAAAAGTACCGGGCAGAGACGCCCAAAGGAGAAGGTGGCAGCAACAATCTTGGGTTCAAATGACAGAGATCTCCACCCTTGCAACCTGAGCCTGTGGAATTTACCTTAGACAGTATATGTGGAGGTCCACACTTGGCAGGGGATAGTGACAAAGTAAGGGAAAGGTATGCCCAGACACTTCGACGTGATCTAGAGTGCTAGGATCAAATTGGGTGAACGGAGCTTGATCAGGAACATCTGGAATGGCGAGCGTCTATGGATATATTATCACTAAATACCGCTTTCAGAGTGGTAGCTTAATTTCAAGTTGTTTAACTTGTTATTTAAGTTTGGTTTATGAGTTGGTTATTTGCTAACCAATCATTTATTTTTGAACAATTTTTGTTATTTAAGACTCGTTATTAGACACGTTTTGTCCTTTTTTTAATTTATGAGTAATAAAAGATACTATGCGTAGCGTGGTCGATTCTTGCTACATATATGCATGTGTGTTAATTTTTTTAATAGTGTTCAACTGCTCAGTACATTAAAGTAGTGTTCAATTGTTGGAATATTTTCCATATATTCTATGTGTTTCACGTGTAATTTACTGCACGAACAGATTCGGTCAAGTAGCAAGTGACCAAGGATCTTTCAACCCTCGATCGATTGTGGGGTACATGGGGTATGCTGGTATATAATTTAACACAGGCAATAAGAGCATGAGTAAACATATTTGCTTTTAGGGTGACTTGTAAAATTTTGAAGTCAAAAAAGGCCATTAAGCTAACTTGTATGACAAAGCTTAAGTAACTTGAAAGTTTTCATAATTTCAAGTTAGAAGGAAATATTCGTGTGACAATAAACATTATGCTCATAAAATGTTAGAGTAATAAGAGTGTGAGAATGTATAGTTAATAGGGACTTATGAAATATAAGGCATACATCAGAGTGACTTTACTATTCACAAAAAACTTATAATGTTTAAGTATAAAAAGACTTAGAATGTTTCAAGTTAACAAAGAAAAGTAAAGTATAAATGTCAACAGCTCGGCCATACGAGAAAAATATCGAAGCTCCTAAGCAGCAATTGTCTTCACAAAAGTATAAGAAAAAAGAGTAAACTACTGGCCAGGTTCAAAGTTTAGCTGGTCAGGTGCAAAGTTTTCCTGGTCTGAGCATGTATCACTGGTCGAGTAGGATACTCTGTTGTTGGATAGGAAGCTCTCAGGTCGGCTAAGAGTGTCTATTGGTCGGGTAAACTAGTCCCTGGCTGGTCAACACCATCGTCAACATCCAGGACCTCCTCTGGTCGGAATGATAGAGCCGGAGTGGCAGGCACAGTGTCAGCTGAAAGAACTGCCTCCTCAGCGGCCTTGGCTTCGCATTTGGCGAGCTCTTCGGCCTTGGATTCTTCAGAGAGAAATTTGAGGTTGAGAGGCTTGTTTAAGTTCCTAATCTGATAAAAGCTGTTGAAGCCGATATCTTCATAATGAGCCAGATCAGTTTCCTTCTTATTGGCCTAGACTTCCTTGTTGTTCTCATCAACCAACTCCTTCAACGATCTATCTCAGTCGGCAATTGTTTCCTCAGCCTGCTCAGTCTTTTACCAATTGATCATTCAAGATCTTGACCAGCTCCTTATAGTCGACTGCTCGGCGTTGAGCATGACTAACAGTGATGAGTCCCAGGAGTAAACCAAACAGAAAATGAGTGCAAAGCAAAATTATTCACTACACAGTGAAAAAATTTCTTTGAGAAGAGAAATTAACTTACCCCAGATAAAGACATTTTTTGGGAAATAATAATAATTTTGAGAGATTCACAGAAAAGACAAGAAAATTATTTCGAATGTTGTGTGGTACCCGAACGGCTAGGAGCATGTCCGAGGAGCTTGGGGTGTGTCCGAGGAGCCGGGGCGTGTCCGAGGAGCTAGCGTGTCTGAGGTGCTGGGCGTGTTTGTAGAGTCCAAGAACTTTACTTAGCTAGTTAGATAGTAGTAGTAATAGTAATAGCTAGTAGTAGTTATATTGTGTTTATTACTGTGGATTTTGGTTCAAGTCGGGCTTAGTTGGACACTCGTAGCAACACTTGTAGATTTTATAAGTTTAACCTATAGTTTAAGAATATTAATTATAACCTAAGGTTTCATTAATATGACTGATTATAAAGATGATATTTATTATACTATAAGGTTTAGACAGACCCAATAAGCTAATGAAACTTGTCATATGTATGTTTAATAAGAAATTAAGTATTTTTGAGGAATAGTTTATTAAGAATAATATTTGAAAATCCTAGAGTCTGCCAGTAGCTTTGAAATCGTTAAAGGACTTAGGCAAGGTTGTTTACTCAATTCAAATTAGGCTAAAAAAAGTGTAATTACGTGTATAATATTTCAGCGTATGCCGATATATCGCAGCTCTAGAGGGCAATATATTGCAACACGGGGATACGAAAAACACATAACTTTGCACGACCACCTCGACGAGCTTCGGGAATATGAGCCCAAGCGATATATCGCCTATGGTAGGCGATATATCGGCTCTAGGGCTGCATTTTGAAATGATTTTGAAACCGAGCTCATTATAATCCTTAACCTCTTGATAAGCCAGAATCTTTTTAACCGAGTCTTCAACCTCTGCTGAACGATTATTCAAAAAAAATTCAATTAAAAAGCCATTATATTATTCAAGCTAAATGAAGATCTTTTCATTCTTGAACTCTATAAATAGGACCTAGTACCCAGCCATTTCTTCATTCTTCAAGCTGAGTTCAGAACCTACAAGCTGCTAGGATTACTTTAGAGTGTTAAACACTTGGGTTGACGTTATAAGCTTTATCATATAAGCTTATCAAATACTTGGAAAGTAAGGTTCATAGTGTGTTTATCATTATCGAGGTGTAGTTCGGGTATAGCAATTTCAAAGGTATTCCTAATTCTAGTTCCTTTCTGTATTGTTTCATTAGTTCTTATAGTTTTTCTCTACTCAAATCCTAACTCAGTATTCTTTATTCTTGGTTAGGCATCTAAGTTCTTTGAACTTGAGGTTCTTGTTGATAAGTATCTTCCCGATGGTTTAGTTCATTCTTTTCATCTCTTTTCTTTTAGAATACTTATCTCTCTAATAATGGTTTTTAGGAGTGTTACAAAATCCCGACCTTGTTCTCATCATCCCGGTATTTTTTTGGTAAGGAAAATAGGATACTTCTTATGTGATATGTGTTATGTTTATATAAAAGTGTTATAGTATGATTTTATGTGCATGTTTTGGGGCTTATAGTTGTTATATAACAAACCCTAACACTTTTATGTTTTGGGCCTATAGTTGTTATAAAGCAAACCCCAACATTTTTTTATGTTTTTGGGGCTTATAGTTGCTTAACTAGTAAACCTCATTGTAGTTTGAGGCTTATAGTTGCTTAGTTAGCAAACCCAAATAGTTACCATGTACATGGGTTATAATTATGATATATGTGTTATAGTATATGGTATATGTTCATAGTCTATGTGTATGATTATGTTTTCATGCTTGTAGTAGATTTTCCTTGCTGGGCATTAGGCTCATTCCTTTATGTTTTATATGTGCAGGAAAATAGTTATGGTGCCAGGAAGATTCTTGGCAGCTTGGGAATGTGTATTGAGGGAGAATGGAATCGGTGGACTGTGTGAACGATTCGAGGATGAAGTTGTTTCTAGTCATTTAAAATTATGCTTTACATGTATTTTCCGCACTTTGTTTTATAACAATTTTTAAGATTTAGTTATGATTATTTCAATATTTTCAAAACAAAGGGATCCCATATCCTAAATGAATTTTATGTATGTTTACCTTTGCTTTATAGTTTATAATAAAGTTATGGTTATTTCATATGTATGTTTTCTTAAGATTAGTGTCTGTGGATAGTAGTTTTTAATGGTCCAAGGTCTAGAATAAGTTGGGTCGTTACAGTGTTCGAGGAGCTTGGGGCGTGTTCGAGGTGCTGGGGCGTGTCCGAGGAGCTAGTGTGTCCCCAAAATTTTGTTCGATGACGTGGCAATCGAATGAGACAAGTGGCAATGCATGGTCAGTAAATGACACATTAATAGTCAATAAATGTGTTGGCTAAAGAAGTGAAAAGGTTGGATGTTGACCTGCGGAGTTGTGATATTACTGGTTAGGAAATAGATTTACCTGGTCAGGAAGTGATTTGCCCGACCAAGTAATGTTTTTGACCGACCAATGAGGCATTCTACCCAACCAGTAATGTGTCTTGGGCGATCAGTGAGGCATTCTACCCGACCAGTAATGTGTCTTGGCCGACCAGTGAAGAATTCTACCCGAGCAGTAATGTGTTTTGGTCGACCAGTCACATCAGAGAATAGTGCAATCCGACCAGTAATGTGTCTTTGCCGACTAGTAATGTGTCTTAGCCGACTAGTAATGTGTTTTGGCCGACCAGTTACTTCAGGAGGTGTTTTGTCAAACCAGTTACATCTGAGAATATTTTTGTCTGGTCATGGAGAAGTCTCTCCCGACCAGACGCACAGATTGGCCGACTGGTCATCTCGGAGAGGGACTCACCTGACTGGACACGTAGTTCATCCGACCAGTCATCTCAGGAATGGGTTCATCCGACTAGCCATCTTAGAAATGAGTTTCATCCGACCAACTATGTCAAATTGAAGGAGTAGCCGACCGGATTTGTCAGAATCTCAGGAGTTAACTGCCCAGAGACTTTTTTACAGAACCTCAGTAACAACTTCAACCTGAATCGCTTGGAACTACCACGCGAATCTCTCAGATATCCCGAAGTAATAGCTATATTGATGTAATTTAAATTTTTTTATTTTTTGTTAATTAAAGTTGGTTGAAACAACCAAGGACCCTGTCAAAACGGGATATTTCTCATGTACGATTCGTGAGCCTATAAATAAATGGTTCATGGCATCATTTGCGATGATCTGATCTTTTTGAGACTTTGGGACTGTTACTTAGGGCATTTTCTGGAGCATTTATTAATTAGCTGGATCAGCAGCAGTAGCAGCAGTTGTCTTCTTTTCTCCTCCCTTACTTGGTCCACCCATGATAGACTCAAAAATTTAAAGCTCGTTCATAAGCTGCGTCAGACCATAGTTGAGTTGATCACGAATGTGCGAACCCAGTGCCATCTGAGCATTGACGATGCCATCACGAACGTATGGAGATGGTGCTCGTTCTAAAGATTCCTCTGTCATGATGAACTCGGAGTTGTCACCAATCAACACTGTGTTGATGTTTTGCTTCCATTTAAGAAATTTTTTTCCAGTGAGTTTCTCCATAGAAAGTTTAGAAAGGTGGGAGTAGACACATCCATACTTAGAACAACCAATTATCAATAACATAGAAATTAATCACTTTTGCTCAATAAAACTTCTATTCACAAAAATTTCAAGAAATAGCACAACATATACTAAAAATGTGTAAGATATGAGAAAAAAATACCAAAAACAATCATATCTCTATTTCTTTAGGTTTTTAACTAATCTATGATATCCTTGTCCTGGTTGGCGAAAGTAAAAAATACCACTAGTTAAATAAAGTTGTAAACTTATTTAATAATGGACACCATTATTAACAACCTACTATTCGATCAAAATAAGAAAACAAATTCTCTTACTTTATAACTGTTATCCAATAAATTAGCATTGATGACGTGGCAAGTAATCCCTGGACACGTGGCTGACACCTGGAAGCGTCTGCTAGAGTATCGACCAGAGGACACAGTAGAAGCAGGGTAAGCCCGTCTTACCCGCGACCAGTCTGGTCGATGGTTCCGTGTACAAGGCAACATTTATGGGAAGATCTTTGTAATCCCGAATTTATCTCACTCAATCTCCTGAGTACCCGATTATTCAGGGGAGAATATCTGTAACAATCTTTTGTAACCCACCTTGAGCCTATAAATAGCAAGAGATAGCTCAAGGGAGGGACTTTGGGCTTTTGAATCATTCGAAACTATAGTAATTCTCCTAGTAAACTTGTATTGTTCTTCAGAGGTTAGTGAAACTCATTGAACCCTAGTTCTTTGATCACTCTTCTGATTCTCATATCAATATCAGTCTAAGTGGACGTAGGTCATTACCAGATCCTGGGGCCGAACCACTATAAAAATCATTGTGTGATTTACCGTTTTTGCCATACGTTCTTCTCTATACATTCATTCATATCAATCACATTTTGACTCCGTGTCAGTTGGCCAAATCTTGGGTCAACATTCTGGTGCTTTCATTGAGAGATTGATTTATTGCTGTTAAGAAAACTAATGGCGAAAGCAGGAAAGAAAACTGGGCAGGCAACCGCCACTGCACCGTCAAACCCGCCACCTCCTCCTCCTCCTGCAAGCATAGCGGAAGATGAGCCGCAACTGGATTTTGAAGAGGAGGAAATGGACGATGCGACGCTGAAGAGTACTCTGGGCGCGTTGCAGGAAGAGCTGGCTAATCTGAGGGCCAGTCAAGAGACTGCCGCTGAAGTTATGGCGTGGCAGCAGCAGGAGATTGAAAGGCAGCGCGCGGAATTGAGCGAAAGGCAGGCAGAGGTGGATCGTCGCCAGAACGAAGCCATGGCAGCCCTGGAGGCAGCCTTGCTGTTGGCTAGAAATCAGGCTGCACCTGCCTCGCAGCCTGACCAACCGGTGAATGGGCCACCCCAGAGGGGTCCTAATCCGAGCCCACCGATTCAGCCTTCGAGTCCGCAAAGGCCCGAACAGCCTCAGATGCCCCATGACTATGCCCCACAGGATCCTGAGGCGCAGCCACCATCCCAAGCTGCTCGGGGTAATCCCCCGCAACAGAGGCACAATAGGGTTGAGCATCAGCCTCGCAGCCCTAGACGCCATAGGGATGATGGGCCTAACCTACCGAACAGAGGTCAGTACCCTCCTGGCAACAGGAGAGACTCAGAGTTAGGCTCTGCGGTCCGGGGCCCCCCACGGCACGATGGTGCACAGGGACACCACGACCAGCGCAGACCACCCTCTAACGCTCAGGATGGTTCAACCAGGAATGGGCATTAAGGGAACAGTCGATCTCACCATAGCCAGTCAAGGTTCAGAGATGCCCACGGATACAATGAGGCTGACTCAGGCAAGGGAAATGCCGGTGGGAGGAATGGAGAAAGAGGTAAAAGCAGGAGCCAAGTACCTCAAGATGACCAACCAAATAGATAGGACGCTGGGGGGCAGCCCAGACAAAATAATGTCTTCAACCGCCTCGGTGGTAGCGAGCAGCGAAGAAGAGAAGAGGACCTGTGAGATGTACTCAATGATCGCCGCGAGAGACACGGCGAGAACGTCCCCCCAACAATAGAGGCCACCGCGATTCCTACCACAGTACAGGCCCAGATAAACGCACTCAACCAGGCTGTTCAGCAGCTGGTCAGAGGAAGGACTTCTTACATCGACCACGATAGGAGGAAAGGCACTCCTTTCGTCCAAAGGATAGCTAACGCCGAAACTCCCAGCAAATTCAAGATGCCTACGCTCCCAAACTTTGATGGATATAGGGACCCAGTCTCACATGTGAATAAGTTTGAGATTCAAATGGACATTCAGAAAGTGTCCGAAGACGCTCGGTACAGGATCTTCCCTGCAACACTTTCTGAAGCAGCGCAGGAGTGGTTCTTTAAGTTCCCGCCTGCAAGCATAGTTTCCTGGGAAATGTTCGTAAGGGAGTTTTACGGACAGTTCTATGCAGGTCGTGTGCACCCAACCGAAGCAAACCAGCTAGTCGAAATTCGCCAGCTGGACGGGGAGTCAGTGAAGGATTACATCCAGCGCTTTATGCGAGCGACAGCTGGAGCAAAAACAGTAGGAGACGAAGGCAAGATGATGGCCATTACCGCAGGGGTTAAACGTTGCTCTCCCCTCTGGAAAAGTCTCCGAAAGGAAGGAGTTAGAACCACCCAGGAGTTCTTGGACCGAGCTGATCGTTACATCAAGCTCGAAGAGGCCATTGCTGATGATGGAAAACCCTCGAACAAGGATAAGAAGGCCGCCGAACCCGCCAAAGCCGCCAATGGTTCCAAACCCAATGGCAACGGCAAAGGCAACGGAAATGGCAACGGTAATGGCAAGAATGGTGGAAAACGGCCGTATAACGAGCCTTCCACCTCCGACAACAAACGAGCCAAGGGTAATCGTTATGAACCTAGGTTCACTAACTACACTGCCCTCGTTGAGTCTCGGGGAGAGGTTTACCAGGCCACAAGCTCTAGTGTGCCTTACAAGAAACCTGGACCCATTCGAAAGGACATTTTGAAAAGAGACACTACCAAGTTCTGTCGTTATCATAACGACTACGGACATGACACTAACGAATGCAACCAGTTAAAAGATGAAATCGAGTTCCTTATTAGACAAGGACACTTGAGAAGGTACGTACGGGCCTCGGGAAATTCCCAACGAGAAGCTCCAGGTGGCAACGAGCAAGCGTCCACACGCCAACGCTCGCCACCATTACAGCCTGCCCCCGTGGCTGGAACACTCTTAACCATCTGTGGAGGCCCGCACCTCGCGGGAAATAGTGGAAAGGCCAGAGAGCGATATGCTCGGACTCTGCGCCACGACCAGGACATCGAGATGATGACTGTGGAGGACCGTGCACCAAAAAAGGCTCGATCAGAGGAGGGTGAGATAACCTTCTCTGATGGCGATGCCCAGCATGTCCGGTTCCCACATTCCGATCCGCTGGTCGTGGACATCCAAATGGCCAATATGATGGTGAAGAGGGTACTAGTCGATACAGGAAGTTCAGTGAACATCCTGTATAAGTCCACACTGGAACGCATGAAATTGTCCGTAAAGGACTTGGAGCCCTGCAATCAAACGATATACGGCTTCTCTGGAGAAGGACTCGCCCCAGCCGGAATGATCAAACTTCCAGTAACGACAGGTACAGCGCCTACAACAAGGACATTACTCGCCACTTTTGTAGTGGTCAATTGTCCTTCGGCTTACAACGCTGTTATCGGAAGGCCCATACTGGTTGATCTACGGGCCGTCATCTCTATGTGGCATCTAGCCATGAAGTTCCCAACAGACGCAGGGGTAGGACGCATTTTAGGAAACCAAAGGGAAGCCAAGGAGTGCTACAACGCCTCGATCACAAAGGCGAAAAGTGGAACGTCGAGGAGCACTACCCCAGACCGATTGCAGATGGCAGTAGATACGCAAGCCCAATCAGGAGGTGAAGTCACCAAATAGGGTGTTGCCCAAAGTGAGGATGGAGATTTGGATCCTCGCTTTGGGGATTTTGAAGAGAATGTTGGACCCGTCGAGGACCTAGAGGAGGTCCAACTCGACAAAAAATACCCGACCAGAGTCGTGAAGGTTGGGAAAAACCTAGAGCCTACCACGAAGCATGCACTGGTGGAATTCTTAAGAAAGAACCAGGAAGTTTTCGCCTGGTCGCACAAAGACATGGTGGGAATAGATCCTGCGGTAATCAGCCACGTCTTGAACATAGATAAAACTTTTCCACCCGTGCAAAAAAAGAGAAGGCGGCTCGATAAAGATAGATCAAGAGCCTTGAAAGAGGAAGTCGAAAGACTTAAGGAGAGTGGGTTTATCAGGGTGGCGTTTTATCCATTGTGGGTCTCAAATCCGGTGCTGGTCCCCAAGCCTAACGGCAAGTGGCGGACCTGTGTGGATTTTACAGACCTCAATAAAGCCTGCCCAAAAGACTGCTTCCCACTCCCAAGGATCGACCAGCTGGTCGATGCGACTGCAGGACATGAGATCCTCTCGTTCATGGATGCATATTCAGGCTACAACCAGATTAGTATGCATCCCCCTGATGAGGATCACACCAGCTTTCGGACTGATACGGGCTTATACTGTTACAAAGTCATGCCCTTCGGTCTGAAAAATGCAGGTGCGACTTACCAACGGCTAGTCAACCACATGTTTAAGGAGCTGATCGGTGCAAACATGGAGGTATATGTGGATGACATGCTGGTAAAGTCTAAGAAGGTAGAAGAACATGTGAGGGATCTACAAGAGTGCTTTGATGTGTTAAACAAGTACCAGATGAAGTTGAATCCCCTCAAATGTTCCTTTGGAGTCGGATCAGGGAAATTTTTGGGGTTTATAGTAAATTCAAGAGGAATCGAGGCCAACCCTGACAAGATAAAAGCCCTGATCGACATGAAGTCGCCGAAGAGGATCAAGGATGTACAAAGTTTGACCAGGAGGATCGCTGCCCTAAGTAGATTCATCTCGAAATCAACTGACAAATGTGTCCCTTTCTTCAATCTACTCAGAGGCAATAAGAAGTTTGAATGGACAGGAGACTGCGAGCAAGCATTCCAGGCCTTGAAAGCTCATATGGCACAACCTCCCATCTTGTCAAAACCGATCGAAGGAGAAACTTTGTTTATTTATCTGGCGATTACTGAAGTTGCTGCTAGTGCGGTACTTGTACGAGAGGAAGAAGGCGTACAGAAAGCAGTCTACTATGTCAGCAAGAGGTTGATCGGTGCAGAATTAAGATATCCGCCAATCGAAAGGTTAGCATATTGCTTAATACTAGCCTCCAGGAAGTTGCGTCCTTACTTCCAAGCCCATCCAATCACAGTTCTAACCGACCAGCCCCTTCGGCAAGTCCTCCAAAAACCTGAAGCGGCTGGGTGATTGTTAAAATGGGCGGTCGAACTAGGGCAGTTCGATATAACTTATTCACCGTGAGCAGCAATAAAGGGACAAGTCTTGGCCGATCTTGTTGCGGAGTTCACCGAACTCCCAGACAGTGAGCAGTGCGAACGGCCTGAAGCGCCCATGCCTCAAGACAAAACTCCTTCGTGGAAGCTATTCACGGATGGTTCATCCAACGAATCCCACCCTGGAGCGGGAGTGATATTGATAACGCCGGAAGGGCATCGATTTCACTGCGCAATCAGGTTCGACTTTAACGCGCCAAACAACGAAGCAGAGTACGAAGCACTCCTCGCTGGATTAAGAATGGCCAAAGATATGAGCATAAAGACGCTTGATATTTACAGTGACTCACAGCTAGTCGCAAATCAAGTCCTGGGAGAATATCAAGCACGAGGCTTAAAGATGATGGCCTACCTTAATAAAACGAAGGATTTGCTAGCCCAGTTTTCAAAGTACACCCTCCAGCAAATTCCACGAGACCAGAATTCGAATGCAGACACCCTGGCTAAACTCGCGAGCGCAAAGGATGCAGACACCTTGAACATAGTTCCAGTAGAAAGACTGAATAAGCCGAGCATAGAAGCGGCCGAAGCCAATATGGAGATTCGTCTAGAAGATACATGGATGGTGCCTTACTTGGAGTATCTAACGAATGGTACACTGCCAGCAGATAGAAACAAAGCCAGAACTCTGCAAAGGCCAGCCGCTAGGTACATACTGGTCGATGGTGTTATGTACCGAAGAGGATATTCAATGCCTCTACTCAGGTGCGTTACACCAGAAAAGGCTAAGGAACTCATGAAGGAGGTGCATGAAGGCTTCTGCGGGGATCACACTGGGGGGCAAAGTTTGGCGAAAAAGATTCTAAGGCAAGGCTACTTCAGGCCAACAATGAACGAGGATTCGATGGAGTATGTACGAAGATGCGACAAATGTCAAAGGTTCTCCAAGATTCCACATGCAGCTCCAAATGAAATAAAACAGATGCAGAGCCCGTGGCCTTTCGCAGTATGGGGGATAGATTTGATTGGATCCCTGCCTACAGGGAAAGGCGGAGTGAAGTACGCAGTTGTCGCAATTGATTACTTCACCAAATGGGCCGAAGCTGAACCACTCGCAACCATCACGACCAAGAAAGTTCTTGACTTCGTCATCAAGAACATTGTATGCCGGTATGGTCTGCCCAGGAAGATTGTTTCAGAAAACGGGACCCAGTTTGACAGCGACTTATTCACCGATTTCTGCGAAAGGCATGGAGTTATTAAAAGCTTTTCTTCAGTCGCACACCCCCAAGCGAATGGGCAAGTCGAAGCCGTGAACAAAACTCTTAAAGACACCCTGAAGAAAATACTTGAAGAAGCTAAAGGAGCGTGGCCAGAGCAGCTGCCTGAAGTCCTATGGTCATATAGAACGTCCCACCGAACAGCAACAAGCCATACCCCATTTTCCTTGGCCTATGGATATGAAGCCATGCTGCCTGTCGAGTTAGATCCCCCCTCACATCGGCGCTTAACTTATGACCAGGATCGGAACAGCCAGCTAATGATGGACTCCCTAGACACAATCGACGAGATGCGAGAGAAATCTCAACTCCGAGTTGCTACTTACCAGCAAAAAGTCGCCCGGTACTTTAACTCCAAAGTTAAAGAAAGAAAATTCAACATTGGTGACTTAGTGCTACGACGAGTTTTCTTAAATACCCGCGACCCCACTGCTGGAGTGCTCGGACCTAATTGGGAGGGACCTTACCAGATTGAAGAAGTCCTTCACCCAGGCACCTACAAACTTGCACGTTTAAACGGAGATCTCGTTCCACGCTATTGGAATGGAGAACACCTGTGCAAGTATTATCAATGAACAGTCCTTTTTAAAGAACTGGCTTGTGTTAAAAAATTTTAATTTTTACAAGTTTTGCAAAGAGGGTTAGCCACGCTGTATGGCTAACTGCTCGTATATGTAAGGTTCTATTATAGAATCACTCGTAAAGACATGTTTAGTCCATTTTTAATACAAGATTATAAGGGACTGTGCGCAGCCAGTCATTCTTGCCAACCATTGTGAATTTACATTTGCAAGTATTTTTTCATTATGTGTGTTGTTTTGTTGTATTACAAGTATCATTTTTTACACGAACAGGAATGTTCGAACAGGCCATGGTCAAGGCAAGTGACCAAGGACCTAAAGCTCCTCGATCACTTGGGGGGCATATAAGGCACCTCGATAGCAAAGCATACTCTCAAGGTATGTAAACACATGAACAAAATGAGTGAAAGCATGCTACAGTACTTAGAGTATTTTTCAAAAAGTACTATGCTAAGTTCGGTCATTCGGACAAATGTTATAATAAGTAAAAATATTATAGCATCAAGATTTAAGCTTTTACACCGCAAGCATCGCTGCTTGGATGTAACTATTCAAGTAAAAGAAAAAAGATTTACTGCCCGTGCAGAAAAGTTTAAAAAAGAAACTATTGTCTTTACATCACGACCCGTGGGTCGTATATCCAAAAAGAAAGAAAAAATATAAGAAAATTTTTTAAGAGGCATTCGAGGCCGGAGGGTCCTGGGCAGCATCTTGGTTGATCGCGTCCTCGACAACTTCTTCTTCTTCCACACCAACGACGCTTGGAGAGGCGGGGATTACAGCTCTTGCCTCCTCTTTGGCCAGTTGGGCTGCGCATCGAACCAACTCCGCAGTTCTGACTTCCTCTTAAAGGTAACTAAAGTCAGCACCCTGATTATGTTTCCAGAAATTGTAGAAACATCGGAGTGTCGTCCTCTTGTACTTTTCCAGATTCTTGGAGTTGTCAAGCTCCAACTGCTTCACCTTGCCCCCGAGAGTGACAATAGCCTCATCCTTGGACTTGAGTACCTCTCCCAAATGCTTGATTTCGCGAAGATGGGCTTGGTTGAAATCTCGGTACTCCTGCCTCAACTTGACTGCTGCATTCTTCGCAGCTTCAGCCTCTGACAACTTAGTCACCGCCGCATCCCTCTCTCGGACCATTGCCTCCAGCTCCTTGGCATGCCTAGCCTCAGCAGCCGAATGCTCCTCGGCCGCCTTCACCTGGTACCTCTCGATGGCCTTTGCCTTAGCCTGCTCGAGGTAAGCCTGGGCGCGGGTACGAGCAGTAGTGGCAGACAGCAAGGCCTGTGAATAAAGCAAAAAAGAGTTAGAACTTATCATGAGGACTAAAAGACTAAAGCTTGAAATACCAAGAAGTACTTACGCTGGAGATTTCGTTCAGAGTCCTGTTCAGGATCTGGTCGACTGGCATGTCTTCAGCTTCGACCATTGCAGCCCTAACACGATCGCCTTTACCGATGCAATCGAGACGATCCCTGGCAGATCGAATGGCACGGCTCATGAGTTTGGCCCCGAGAGCTTCTTCACGAGTAAGCTGCTCTCTGGCAGGCGCGGCTGGAGGATTCGACGGGGCAGGGGTAGTCTGCTGCTCGGAAAGAACTGGAGGAGGGGTAGAAGTTTGCCCTGTTGCCGCGGGACTTTGCCCAGTTGGCACGTCCTGGGGAAGGTCTTCTGTTCGACCCTTCTTGGCTGGAGGGCGTCGGCTGGATTCACCAGTTCTCTTCTTAGGCTTCCGTTGGAGTTGAGGAACCTCCTCTTCATCCTCGGCCTGGTACATGTCGAAGATGTTGGGAGTAGACATATCTGCATGTAGATAAACACAGCAAGTTAATAAGAAAGGAGGCAGGTGAAAGTATGTTATACAACTGAAAGGAGGTAACAAAGTAAATACCCGAGCTACAACTACTGGTCGCTACACTATTGACTCTATTAGTCATATACTCATTATCTGGCATGAAGAAGTCTGGCCCTAGATTTGGAGCATATGTAAAGTTACCATCCCCGTCAAACAAGTGACAGGGAATTGGCAAACCATTTAAAAGCGAAATTACTTTACCATTATCGTCAAAGGATTCTCCCAAGTCAACAATAGGCTCTTTGGCCTTTTGTTTCCCCTTGCCTTAGGGAGCAGAAGGCCTCTCTGCGGAAGGGCTACCCGTGGGTTCCCTGATTGTAACCACCGTAGGCCTCCGAGGAGGAGGAGGCACAGGAGGTTGCTGCTCGGGAACCCCCTCGGCAGTGGCTTCGTCCACCACGGACCCTCTAGTATCATGGTGAGTAGCCAGGAGGCCAGACAGCCTCAAGTTTGTTTCAGTTATCAGGGTCTTGACACTTTTTGCTGCGTCAGACGTCCTGGCAATAGTTTTGGACCTCAACACCATGTCTGGTGTTGGGGTCGGACGTAACCAAGGGCCTGAAAAACAGATTACAGTTTAAGAAAAATGAAAGGAGACACCTTAGGTTAAAGTATCGACCAGTCAAAGACAAGCTCCTACCTCCTCGTGCGAAGGCCAAGTTGTTGCTGGTTATGTCTGGAGTAAGGAAATACTCCTTATTGTAGTGCCCCACGTTTGATATATGGGTAGTGCCACTCAAGAACGTCCGGCCGGTCTCCTGGTGGCAGAAGTGGAAGAAGCCCGTCCCGTTGTGCTATGGGTTAGATTTAAGGTCAAAAAGATAGTTGACCTCATGGGGCGAAGGTTCTGGCCATTTATTAAGTTTATACAGGATATAGAGTACGGCCAGCATCCTATACCCATTTGGAGTTATTTGGAAGGGGGCGACACCAAAATAATTGGCCACCCCCACAAAAAAGAGATGAAGAGGGAGGTAAGCTCCCGCCTCAATGTGATATCGGGACCAGGCGCTGTTTGCACCTCCTGGGAGGTTAGCCCTCTGGTCTGCGGTAGGACGTATAATAGTAACCCCCGTGAGGGGGAATTTCCTGAAGCAGTTAGCGACCATTCGAGGGGTCACTAGACTGGCTGGGGAAGTATACCACTCGACATCAGGCGGATTCCGATGACGAGGGCGAGCCCTGGTTTGGATATTAGGGTCAAGAACGAAATTTTCTCGACCACTGGTCGAGGGAACCCTAACCTGTAGATCAGGCTGGGTAGGAGAATTTGGGTTGCTTTCGGACTCAGGTCTTTTCTTGCCAGTAGACTTGGAGCGGGCCATTGAAGAGGAAGGATGGGGTCTGGAAGAGGATCGCGAGAAAGGAATCTCGTGGGCACGGTCAGCTGGTTGTTCTTCTCCCTCGAGCAGCTGGGCGAGAAGGTCGTCGTCGATGGGTCTTTCACCTCCCCACAAATCTGGCATTAAAGTCTACAAACAGAAGAATGGGGAGGTGAGGATATAGAACTTTAAAAGGCTTCTTAGAATAACGCTGGTCGAGTATAAAAGTTAGGCTTTTATACAACAGCATTCTAACAAAAAGCTAAATCTTTCTACACGAACAGTTTGAAAAACGGATCAAAGGGTGAAAGTAAAAAGTTTTTATGGAAAAGCTTTTTCAACTCCCCTTAGGGCGGGAAAAATTTATTTTTCAACTGGCTTAAAGATCGAAATTTTACTTTGATTTTACGTCCTAAAAAGCATGATCCTGGATTTTAAACTAACTCGTAACTCTACTTTGCCTACAAAACATTCTGTCTACAAGCACCTTAAACCAGAAACAGAAAAACCTAAATAGTCCACCATCAGAAGCATGCACCACAAGAAATTAGAAGCATGGGGTTTCGAAAACTTACCAAGAAGAGTGATCGTGGAGGTGGAAGAAAGGTCTTCAGAGATAAAGGAGCTCACGGTCTGAGTCTTGGAAGTGCAGGAAAACAGTCTCTGGGGAAGTTTAAAACTCTGGTTCTTAGGGTTTCTTGCAAAAACAGTGGCGTGCGTAAAAAGAAAAAGGAGGCTTCGAAGGTCTTATATAAGTTTGTCTCTGATATTAAAAAAGTGTAATCATTAGTTTTCCTTTTTCAAAGTATGGGGAAACGGGATGGCCGTCGAAATCGTTTCTGGGGAACTGAAAAGGCATGATTAGACAGAAGTGGGTTGCTTTTTTCAAGAACACACGAAGGGTTCTGACACGTCAGGTGGGGTTACCGAAGAGTCGTTCGTTCAAAAGTTTATTTACTGTTCGTAGTAAATAAACTTTGGGGGGGCAAATGTTATCCAATAAATTAGCATTGATGACGTGGCAAGTAATCCCTGGACACGTGGCTGACACCTGGAAGCGTCTGCTAGAGTATCGACCAGAGGACACAGTAGAAGCAGGGTAAGCCCGTCTTACCCGCGACCAGTCTGGTCGATGGTTCCGTGTACAAGGCAACATTTATGGGAAGATCTTTGTAATCCCGAATTTATCTCACTCAATCTCCTGAGTACCCGATTATTCAGGGGAGAATATCTGTAACAATCTTTTGTAACCCACCTTGAGCCTATAAATAGCAAGAGATAGCTCAAGGGAGGGACTTTGGGCTTTTGAATCATTCGAAACTATAGTAATTCTCCTAGTAAACTTGTATTGTTCTTCAGAGGTTAGTGAAACTCATTGAACCCTAGTTCTTTGATCACTCTTCTGATTCTCATATCAATATCAGTCTAAGTGGACGTAGGTCATTACCAGATCCTGAGGCCGAACCACTATAAAAATCATTGTGTGATTTACCGTTTTTGCCATACGTTCTTCTCTATACATTCATTCATATCAATCACATTTTGACTCCGTGTCAGTTGGCCAAATCTTCGGTCAACAATAACCTAGACCCACGATTTCGATAATTATAGATTTAGTCCTAGTAGTCACCTTAGGGGTGAGTCTAGTTGAATTTGACCTATAATTTTCTTTCTTTAGAAATCTAACATTGTCAATATAACTAATGAACACCTCCGTAGGGGGACGAATCATAGCGTCTCGAGGTCCTATTAAGTTATTGACTTTTGTTAAACCAACGGTGAAGATCGAATATAATTCATAAAATAAGCTCATTATAACAATAGTATGTTTTATTATTTATGTTCGAAAATTAATGACTGTGGTTCTCCAAAAAATTGAAAAATTAAAATTTTTAAAATCAAAGTACTATAATTTTCTATTAATTCTAAAGTGTCACATTGAAACAAATTCAATAAAATTAGAATTAATTTGTTGCTAATCAATATTTAGGTTTAACTATTATAATGAACCTATACAATTAAGTCCAACTCAGACAAATGGGCCTTAACAATTGGGGTCGCATGGAGGAGGGTTGGGTCTAGTATGTCGTTCCCACTACTAAGGACCCCATACTTCCATACAAGGTCCAAAAGATCGGAATTTAAACATCCGTTTTATTAATTGATTAGGCTCACTATAGTTGTAACGCCCTAATTTCTCATAGATTACCGAGAACACAACGTTGAGTCATAATCGTAAATATTGCTCTTTTATTTAATAAAAACTTAAAAATAAATACATGGATCCATGGTTTTATAAAAATAAAATACTTGTCTTTAACATAAAAATGAGAAACATTTAAATAAAACATACATTAAAATCAACTTTAAAAATAAATAAATAAATAATTTGGCCCGCTTGATCTTGCTCGACTATATGGTCCCCAACGAATACATCACAAAGCTCTTAGGTCCCACTCGCCACCAGCCTTTCTATCCTTAATTTCCTGAAATAACAACATCATAAGGGGTGAGCTTCTAAGCCCAATAAGGAAAATACAACAAGGGTTAGTCATATAATCAAACATAACATATATTCACCACAGTCATACAAACACAACATCTAGATCATATCATATCTTAAGTCATAATTCTAAATCATAATCTAAGCCATAAATCATAAATCATACTCTAAGTCATAAGTCATAAGTCATAGGTCATAAGTCATAGATCATAAATCATAGGTCACAAATCATAACTATAGGTCATATATCATAATCATAACTAAAAATAACAAATCAGATATAATAAAAAGATAAGTTCTTATACAGGAGTGGCAATTAAGCCCCGGACAAAAGTCTGTCATACACCGGACATAGGTCTGTCATAAAGTTTTGGCAACCGAGCCTACCGGACATAGTCCATCATACATCATTGGACACCTTAGGTCCAGACACACTTACCCCTTTATTGTACCTGAATTGTTAGGTCATACAAACATAAACTATATCGTACATTACATAAACTATATCATAATACTAAACTATCTAATTTTCCTTACCAACACCGGGATAATTGAGAACAAATGCGGAACTTGGAACACTCCTAAAACCAGCAATAAAAATAGTGAGTATTTCTAAAGGACAAAGATGAAAGGAATAGAACTAAACCACCAAGAGGAAACTTACCGAAAATACACCGTAAGTTCAAAGAACTTAAAATCCAAACCACAAAAACCATAACAAAAGTTAGAACCTGAATGAACACTAAAGAAACAAAGGAATTAAACAGAATGAAACTTAAGAATAAGGGTACCTCAGTTGACCTTATGGATTAGTCTAACTCCAATAGCGAAACACTCTAACCTCACTTCCCAAAGTGTTTTATAAAGCTTAAGAATAGAAAAACTTTTTCCCAACCCAAGTGTTTATCACTCTTATGGTCTCACTAGTACCTTGGAGTCTGATCACAGCTGAAGAGTAAGTGAAAGGGCTGGGTCCTAAATCTTATTTTTTGGCTTGAATAAAAATAATGAATTTTATTGAAGATATTTGAATATTCGTCAATCAAAAGCTTAAGACTTCAGTCAAAACTATTTGAATATTATTTCTATAAAGTTGGTCTAAGGAGTCAAAGTTGGTTTTTTTTTAAAAATAAATAAATAAAATAATAATAGAATCCTAACTTCTAACTTCCTAAATCGCGTAACTCTAAAATCATCTATAGTAAAATTAACATAACTGGAGCTGTAGGACTCCGATTTAGACCATCTTTATACCGTTAGAAAGCTAATTCAATTATCTACAACTTTATAGAAATAATATTTTTCAAAATTCATAACATAACTAGGTCAAAAATAGGTCAGAAGTTACAGTACCCTAAAGTTACGGGAAAAATCTATTTAATAATCTAAATAACAACCTAATCCACAATTAAATAAAATCGTGACAAATGTCACGCTCCTAACAGATTCTGGTGAAAACTAAATCTTATATTTCCCTTATTTTATCATTAAAATAATAATTCCTTAATAATCATGCATATGACAAGTGTCATAATACTATTGACTCTATCTAAACCTTAGGAATAACCATGCTCATGACAAGTGTCATATTTTTATTGGTTCTATCTAAACCTTAGGTTATAATAATTATCATATTAATAACCAGTCATATTAATCAAACTTTATGTTATAATTAATATTTTTAAACTATAGGTTAAACTTATAAAATCCATAACTATTGCTATGAGTTTCCAACTAAGTCCCAGTTTGAACCAAAATCTACGGAATCCAAAATACTACAACTACTACTATCTAGCTAACTAAGTAAAATTCTGGGACGCTACAATAGTCATGCAAAGCAAATAAGCCGTCACAAGTAGAACCACCCACAAAAGAAGAATTTATACTTTATATTTTCTAATGGACCTAAATAAAATATATCATTTTATGAATATTTTATTTGGCAAAATCCATATATCTAGCAAACATATGGGCCACTATATGCATCTGAGCTCAATTATAAAAATACCACATATAGTGCAAACAAACATGTTATAATTGGATGAGCCTAATCATGTTACTATATGAGCAAATTTATGAATTTATGCAAAAATACCATAATTTATTTCATTTGCAAAAATACCACAATTAATTTTCTAGAATTTAACAAAAAAATTGAATTAATTAATTTTTTACAAAAATAAGTCAATTTAAATTATATTTATCAACAATTAACAATAGTTAATTTATATTTCATTTATCAACAATCAACTTGGTTTAGGTTAATTTGAAAAAAAATTAATTTAATTTAAATAGAATTTATCAATAATTAACCAAAGTTAATTTAAATCCCATTTATAAAAAAAATAATTTATTAATTGGTTGAAAAAAAATGATATTTTTCAAAATTTAATCAATTTTAAATTTTGAAATCAATATCTTAACTGTTTTTCAAAAAATATATTGTGTTGTTACAACTATAAGCAAACGGTTTAACCATTTAAAAATTAAAATATTAATAGTTATAACAACCCTAAAATATCTTAAAATAGTTAAACAAATTCAAATATCCATGAAAATATCTAACTAAAAAATTTCAAAGTTCAAATAATTTAAATATTAAAATCTATAGAATAAACATATATTAATATTTTCAAATAAATATTTAAAAACTAACAAGTATTTAAAAGAAAATATATTTAATATCTCATATCTTAATTCTAATATTTTAATATTTTAAATGATTTAAAATTAAGTTCTTAGCCTATTTTTAAATTTGAATTTGAATCTTTGTAGGAAATATCTAATTATTTAAATCTCAAACAACAAAAATATCTTATTTTTAAAATCATTTTTAAATAATAAAATAAATCTGATATTTTCTACATTGTTATAAATAATCAATTTCATAATTTATTTTCCTTAATAAAAAAATCACCAAACAAAAATTTATGGATAAACAACACTCGTGACGGGTATTGTTCAACGTGTGCAGGTGTGGCGCGCGCTAGGGGAGCTGTTGTGCGCGCAGGTCCTAGGCGATGCACGCACAGGGGGGATGCATGCTGGTGCGCGCGCGCGTGTGGGCAGCCAAGCCAAATTTTCTGAAGAAAAAAAAATTTGTTCAATTTTTCAAACCAAAAACGTTTTCCGATTAATTTTTACCATGTTTTACACAAAATAAAGCATTTATAAAAATTAATGGCATAGAAAACACAACAAAATAACTTAAAAATTGCTAATAATCACAAGAAATCAATATGCTACATAAAACACATGAAATTCATCCAATTACTCAAACACATCAAATAATTCAATTTTTAACATGTTCATGCATGAAAATAAAGATTACCAAAGGCTTTGAGGCCAGCTGCAGGGAAAACTTATACATGATCTTGTTTATTTTCATGTAGATCATATACTAAACAAATTAATATAAGAAAACCTAAACATGTTTCTAAAATTGAATTCATACAGAGATAATGATAAGAACACTTACATTATACGCAGCGGAATGATAGAGTCATTCCTTCAGTTTCTCTAACCCTTGTATCCTTTCTATCACAGAGTATCACCAAGAAACTGAACCGAGCTTCAATTTTCTTCACAGCCTTCCAAAGTATCCTTATAATCAACTAGACTAGGGTGGGCAATTCTTAACACATGAGATGGATACAGAGAGAAAAAGATAAAAGAATAATGAGGCTTAGAAAAAGATTTATGTTTGTAAAGAAAATCTAAAACCTACTAGATCTTTATTCAAAAAAAAAAAAAAAAAAAAAAACCTCCTAGATCTTATGATATTCTCAAAAACCAGTGTCTGTCATCTGTTTTCAACTCTCACTAAGCATTTCTTTTATAGACTCAATTAGGCCATTTATTTTAATTAAAAAATCTATAAAATAATAGTCAATTAACAGTCCTAGGTCGAAATTCTCATGGGCTTTAGGCCCGTGAAATTTCTCATGTAATTATAAGCCCGTTGGACTTAAAATCAAGGCATGCATTATTTTCTATTGATTAATTAATTAAATAATTATTCAAATCCTATATAAAATTAATTATTTATAATTTGAACCTTGATTTAAACTTATTTATTAATTTAGATACCGATTTATCTTAATTAATAAATATGTCATAATTTCTCTTTTCTTCTCTAAATTGTATAAATCTCTAACACTATCCAAAATTGACCTAGTTAACTTTGATAATTTTAATTGATAATTAAATCACTTAATTGAGACTATCTAGATGATTTTATCCAAGGTACAGTGGGGACCATGTGCCTATGAAATCAAGCTCCAATAAGTTATCTTAAATTTAACAAATAAATTTACTAACTTACTAATTCCTCGGTACTCAACTAAAGACTCGGAATTGTACTCTTGAATTCATAGAATGCTCTATAAAAAATATAGATACGTTATTAATTATCCATTGTTACCACCATAATTGTCACTCAATCCTCTATAGACAGTCTACAATGAGATAGGACTAAAATACCATTTTACCCCTCATTGTATTTTATTCTTAAAACACTTTGTTCCATGTAAATGATATTTCAGTAAACTAATATTAATTATTGAAATGAGATCTCTATCATATAACACATTGAACCAAACTAAAAGGAAACCATCATTTCACTTCTTCATCAGAAGCTATAGATGTTCATATCTATTATTAACACTCCCGCTCAATTATACTACCGAGTTCCCAAGATGTAAGTATGGGCTAGTTCGTAGGGTAAGCTAGAAATGAACAAGTCAAATAACTCAAATAATACAATCATTTAGAATACTAACCACTCAAAATTGTGATTGAATTGACCATTGGTCAACTATACGATATGACTAGAATAGATATTAACTGTATGTTTACTTATCCTATCAACTGTCAATATCGGTTCAGTCCGATGTAACAAATACATTCGATCTTATCTACTTTGCTAATGTTCTGGAAAGAACATAACACTGCGATGTGTAAATATATCATATCGTGGATTTGCAAGTCATTGTAAATCATGTGCATTGACTAATCTTGGGACTAACTTATTTTGAACATATAATCATATTTATATTCCACTGTGATTACGTCACTATAAATATGATTAGCTATATGCTCGAAATTTAATAGAAGTTTATATTAAACAAATAATCATGAAAATAAAACATGTGAGCAAAGCGATTGACCTAGTTGAAAAATAATTTCTATTCTTTTATTGATAATAAAATGAGATTACAAATAAATTGAGTTTTAATTAGGGCATAAAATCCCAACAGCAGATAGTAAGGTAATGTTGGCTACCTGGCGCACTATTAATTCTATCCCCACTCTGCTCATATCCTTTGTCATTTCCCTGGATATCTGTTTTAAGCTATACCTCTGTCCTGGACCTCTTCAACTCAAAGCATCTTCTCCTACGCTCTCTTTCCCTGGATCATAAAGGATTTCACAATCATAATCATTCACCAGCTCTAACCAACGTCTCTGTCGCATGTTCAGATAGTTCTACTTAAAAAAGTACTTTAAACTTTTATGGTCAGTATAAATCTCACACTTTTCTCCATACAGTTAATGTTGCCACACCTTCAGTGCGAATACCACTGTCGCCAACTCTAGATCATGAGTAGAATACCGTTGTTCATAATTCTTTAGCTGTTGTGAAGCATAAGCAATCACCTTCCCAGCCTACATAAGAACACAGCCTAACCCCTATCTCGATGCATTGCAATAAACCCCAAAACTCTCCTGATCTGAAGGAAGACTCAATACTGGAGCGATGATCAACCGTCGCTTCAACTGTTGAAACTGCTCTCACATCTGTCAGACCAAACGAACTTCAAGTTCTTGCATGTCGACTTTGTCAATGGTGTTGTAGTTCATGAGAACCCTTGAACAAAACGGTGATAGTATCTCACCTAATCTATGTGGAACTTCTAGCCTTGGCCAATGTAACGCCCTACTACCCAGGGACTGTTACGGTGTACATTTTAAACAGTGCTAAACTCGCTAACCGAGTCATTTGGCCATAATCGTGTAACTAAATGTGATTAACAGTTTAGAGTTAAAATTTTTGGGTAAGATACAACATTTCACTAAAACGTTTACTATATACATTGGGATCCCAAAATATAATTTAAAGGTTAATTACAATAAAATATTTACAATTAGCCGACCTAAGTGGAATAATAGGGTTTAACCCTAGTTCCACTTTAAACCCTCGGCCGTGGCAGTCGAGCAGCCGCATATGTACACATCGTCCCCTAAGCTCTCCAACTCAAGGATGGTCCAACTTTCTTTTGCCTTTACCTGCACCACATAGCACCCGTGAGCCGATGCCCAGCAATGAAACTCAATATGCTCATGAACAGTAAAAACATGATACTAAACCACAATAGGCATGCCTAGCAATAATATCCCTAATCATGCATGCAAATAAGTCCAAATAATGGTTGTAGGCCCTGCCCTTTGTATAGATGATTTATGGGCCCTGCCCTTTGTATTGATGACTTTCAAGTCATAATGAAAATAGATGCCTAATGTGTCCATCTAAAACAAGTGACTCATATAGGTGACAATTAAGTCATGCACTGGGTCCGTACCCTAATCAGATGAGTGAATATCACTTTATGACTTTGGTAATCATACTGGGGCTTGTGGCCCTAATCAGATGAGTGATTAACACTTTGAGATTCTGATAATCATGTTGGGGCTTGTAGCCCTAATCAGATAAGTGAGTCACACTTTGGGCTCCGCACCCTAATCAGATAAGCGACTGATGAGTGAGTCACGAACTTAGGCTCAGCACTCATAGCCATCTGACATTGCAGTCACCTAAGCCTTTTAGCCCTGGCCCTAAGTAACTAGCCTTTAGACTAGACAAGCACTTTTAGTTTTCATCGAACTTGAGGTCAATCAAGCATTAATGCTCATGATGATTCATTCAATGATTATGTTAATTAGATCGAATCATTTTAGCTTGTGTTGAGCACATCAATTTCGTTCTTGACTCTTAAGCCAATACCATACAACTCGTGCCGATTTCTGACTCATGGGTCAGTGCCATATACAAGTAAGCAATGCAACCAGGCAGATATCATATGTCAAATATCCAAATGTAGGGCATTCAGCATGCTTACTTAACAATCACTAGCATAATTATAATCATGCACATTTATAGAGACTCAAGCTTTGATCAATCTCATATTCAATATTCATGTCATGCCCTAATCACATGCTTCAAAAGGACCAAGATAGTCTTTATTTATGCTATTATTCGCATCTCGAGATAAGCAATCGATTAGTGAGCATCCCATCTCATAAGGAAAGCCTTAAGGCTTGGTTGCGGGGGAGAAGGACTAAGGATCAGTCTAATGGGACCTAGAGGAGATAGAACCTGTAGTTAGTGAGTTGCCTGCCCTCGGGCTGAACTGCTGACTGACGAAATGACTTATTAAGAGTAGCCTAGCAATGCTCAAAGATCTCTCCTAGCGGGAAGGATTGCTGCTAGATTCTATACCAACGCATTCTCTCCGGAAAGTCGAATCGCAAGGGCTTTAGTGACATAGCTATGAAAAGCAATCCACCTAAGATCGCTGGCAGGTAAGGTCTCTCGAGCCAGCTTCTTCAACGCTAAAGCCCTTCCTTTTCTATATCCTCTTCCTATTCTAGATGGGATACGTACGGCTACGCTCCTCTTCTTCTTTTGATTCTTTCTTCTTTCTGTTTCCCTGAGCTAATTCTTTTCTCTATTGTAGCTGAATCTCCAACAAAAAGAGAAAGCCTACTCGCGGCACACAGGCTATATGGAGCAGAGGTTGGGAAGAGCTTATTTCACAGCTTCACAAGACTAAATTGAATTAGCCTCGGAGAACTGCTAAAGCCCTTGAAGCCAGGTCTTTCTTCTTTAAAGCCTGGAGCTGGACTTCTTCTTCCTGTGTCACCAACTGAACTAGCTGTGTCAGATCTTTGAATAGACAGAGAGAGATGCTCTTCCTGCGGCCCAAGAGTGTATTCGTTCAAAGAGCTAACAATGACTTTCTTCCCACCCGAAAATCATAGTAAGCCGGGAGAAAGACATTCATATTCACCCAGGCACGGGATAAAGGGCTTTAGCGGAGAGCCGGGAACGCAATCAAACGCTAAAGCCCTCGAGCGAGGATCTTCTTCTTTATAATACGTAAGAGACTCCCAAAGCGAATTCAACTACATTCCCCGAAACAGCAACATAAAGAAAAAAGACCGCTTTATTCATCTGCACTGGAAAAGCGCTAAATATCTCATGCATCACATACTGGGTGCAGTTTTCTTACCTTTGGTCCAAGCACAAGTTACCAATAAACAAGCCACAACCACGATCCTTTTTCCAAGCCCCTAGCGATAACCTAGTCACAACCAGAAACGGTGTTTCAATGAGTTCGAGTTCCAAAACCCAAATTCCAAGACCAATCCCACGCTCTCGGGACCTCCAATTCCACCAAACAAGGTGGTGGAATCATCCCCCGAGCCCTCGGGTCAGTACCCCAAAAAGTACCAAAAAACCCCATTCTAAAGATTGAGTAGCACAGTTGTCAGGCGCGTGTTTCCCTGTTTTCTCTCTTCCATGGCGAAGAAGAAGAGAGTGGTTCGAAAGCCTGCTATCCAGTCGCCGGATCATGGTTCTTTAATTGCTGCGCATGACGGAGAATATGTAGAGGATGGTGCTGGTTCCTCAGCTGGTTTGAATCTCATTGCAGAAGTGGTGAATTCAGGAGAAAACAGTCCGACTACTTGTCGACATGAGCATCTGACTGATTCGAAGGATGATCCGATTATCCAACGCAGCTCGAATTGGGCTAAAGAGATGGAGACGATGCCAGATTCTGAGGTAGGCACGAGTTGTTACCATGAGTCAACGAAATCACATTGGCAATCCTTCTCTAAGGAGAATATGTTTGTTCGTGATCCAATGCTCTCCTATTCTGAGCCTCTGATCAAGAATGGGATGAGGATAGCTCAAGTGGATCCAAAGGAGGTGATTGTGCAGGCTGCTAATTGGAGTTCGGTTGTTATATGCATGGTGCTGGGAGCAAATCCTCCTATGGCAGTGTTTGAGGGTTTCATCAAGCGAATTTGGGGACATCTTGGGATAGCACAAGTGGCTAGAATGACAATGGGGTTGATTATGGTTAGGTTCAATGATGATGCTACTAGAAATCAGGTCTTAGAGTCAGGGGTTCTTCATTTTGATCGAAAGCCTGTTATTATCAGGCCTTGGACAAAGAGTTTAAGGGCCTTGGTTAGCACTATTGGGAAACCAATTATGGTTGATCAACATACAAAAGAACGTACTAGAGTCCAATTCGCTCGGGTCTTGGTTGAGATGGATATTACAGATTCTCCTCCTCGTATTATCCAATTTCTAAATGAACATGGTCAGTTAGTGGAGCAGGGCATTGATTACGAATGGCTTCCTGTGAAGTGTAAGCATTGTTCGGGATATGGGCATCTTATGGCTGACTATCGTAAGGGGGAACTTGTCACAAAAGGGAAACTGAAAGTTGCAAAAAATTCTGAAGCAGCTCCCAAAGCTCAGGAACTAAAGGCTTCGGTGGAGGTGGAAAGGGTCAGTCATGAAGTCCCGCTGGACAATAAAGATAAGGCACCACCTACCAAAGATAAAGAATGGCTTATTCCTAAAAGAAAATTCAAACAAAAGGGCAGGGAACTCAGAAGTATGATAAACCAGGCTCAGCTAGACAGGCAGTGAAATCATCTGGGAATGCTTTTAGCATTTTGTAGGATTCAGGAACTAGTTTGGAAAAGGGTCCAGTGCCGATTGAGGCAAAGGGGTCGGGTATTGCTATTACTAATAATGGATAATTGCAATATTGCTAGTTGGAATGTTCGGGGTGTTAATAACAAGAAAAAACATAATTCTGTTTTAGATTTATGTAGTTTGAATAAAATAGGAGTTAGAGCTTTGATTGAAACTAAGTTGAAAGATAATAAGGTTACTGAAATGATGATGACTAAATTCAGTGGCTGGGAGTACTATAATAGCCCTGTTATTGAGGGTCGTTTGCTTATTATTTGGAGGAAGAAATTTGTCAGAGTGATAGTCATTTCTGAATCTCCTCAGTTTGTGCACTGCTATGTTAAAATGACAGGTCAGGATGTTGCTTTTTGTGCTACGTTTGTGTATGGGTTAAACACCATTGATGCGAGGAAAAGTTTATGGGAGGATCTTTTGAAGATTAAGTTTCCTGTTAAGCCTTGGATTCTGCTAGGAGATTTCAATGCAGTGTTCAATTGTGATGACAGATTTGGTGGGGTTCCTATTGCTATGAAGGAATTGAATGATTCTACTTTGTGGCTAGCTCAGGCTCATGTGGAGGCTCTCAAAAGGACTGGCTCGTTTTTCACTTGGTCTAACAACCAAGAAGGAACTAGTAGAATCTATTCGCGAATAGACCATGCATTGGTTAATGAGGATTGGCATGATATTTTCCCTCATTATTTTGCCCATTTTGCTTGGGAGACTTCATCTGATCACTGCTCTTGTGTAATTGCTGCTTCTATTTCAGAGAAGATTGGGTTTAAACCTTTTCGATATTTTAATTTTTGGGCTGATCATCAAGATTTCAAGGGGACTGTTTTGGCCAGCTGGGAGAAGCCTTTGGCTGTTAAGGGTTTGAAAGGTCTATATTATAAACTCATGAGATTAAAACATTCTCTCAAGAAGTTTAATAAGACTACTATTGGTGATGTGGGGACAGCTTTTACTGAAGCCAGGAACAACTACATTGAAGCTAGACTTCAGGCCCAAACTCATCTGAGTGATATAGAGTACCAGCATTTAGAGAAGTCAGCAGCTGAGGTTTTAAGCAGGATGGAAAAGATGTATTTTAGCTTTTTAAGACAACGTAGTAAGATTAATTGGCTTCAACAAGGGGATGAGAACACTGCCTTCTTTCATGCTTATCTGAAGAAAAAAAAGGTGGAGAACAGGATTGCTACTTTTGTTACTGACCAGGGGATGATTAATGATAAGTTTTCTGAAGTTGTAGATCACTTTCTAAATCATTTTCGTGGTTATATGGGGAGCAGAAGTACCAATACTATGAGTCTAAACAGTGAGTGTATGGAAAAGGGTGCTAAACTTAGCCTGGAGCAGCAACTTGCTGTGCTGAATCCGTTTTCTAACAAGGAAATCAAACGTGTGCTGTTCAGTATTCCAGATGATAAGTCCCCAGGGCCAGATGGATATGGTTCGGGGTTTTTCAAAACCATGTGGCCTGTTTTGGGAGCTGAATTTTGTAGTGCCATTTTGGATTTCTTCAACTCAGGGAATATGCCATCTGAGTTTCATGCCACGATGATATCACTTATTCCTAAGAAGGATAGTCCTTCGAGAGCTATTGATTACTGCCCCATTGCGTGTTGTTCTACAGTTTACAAATGCATTGCCAAGTTAATGTGTTTGAGGCTTGCGGAAGTGCTTCCTTCTTTGGTCAACCAAAACCAAGGAGCTTTTGTTAAGGGTAGATCCTTAGCTCACAATGTGATGATTCTGCAAGATCTTCTGAAAAATTACCAGAGAAAGATAGTTTCTCCGAGATGCACCATCAAAATTGACATAAGCAAAGCTTATGATACAGTCAGCTGGGATTTTCTTGAAGCTCTGCTCACAGCTTTCAACTTTCCTGGTAAATTTGTCCAAAGGGTGATGATTTGTGTTCGGTCTACTACCTATTCTCTTTCTATGAATGGGAGGGTGCAAGGTAGCTTTAAAGGTGAGAAAGGGTTGACACAAGGTGACCCTTTATCCCCGTTACTCTTTGTTCTTATCATGGAGTACCTGACTAGAAGACTTCAGCTAGCTGCTAATCACTCTTTATTCAAGTATCATCCTATGTGTAAGGGATTAAATCTCATTAATCTCTGCTTTGCAGATGATTTAATTCTTTTTAGTAAAGGTACTAGACAGTCACTGTTAGTTCTAAAGGAAGTATTGGACGAATTCAGCAACACTACAGGGCTTACTGTCAGTAAGGATAAATCGCAAGTCTTCTTTGGTGGTGTTCAGGAGTCTGAGAGGAGTATTATTCTTTCTGACTTTCACCTCACAGAAGGAGATTTCCCTTTCAAGTATTTGGGAGTGCCTCTTAGGCCTACTAAATGGAGAGCTGAAGATTGTGGCATTATTATCAAGAAAATTAATCAAAGACTGCATTCTTGGGCTAGTCGGCATTTATCCTTTGTTTGAAGGATCCAATTAATTCATTCTGTGTTATTTGGCCTTCGCAACTACTGGATGAGCATCTTTGTGCTTCCTCACAATGTGACTAAGGAGGTTGAAAAAATTTGCAGAGGTTTTTTATGGGGTACTAATGGAACTAGGAGCAAAGTTCATGTTGCCTCTTGGGATAAGGTTTGTCTCCCGAAGCCTTATGGGGGTCTTGGCTTCAAGAATGGGGTTAATTGGAACCGAGCTATCCTTGCTAAATTTATCTGGGCCATATCTGATAAGAGTGACCTGCTGTGGGTCAAGTGGATAAACGCCATCTATCTTAAAGGTACTCATTTCTGGGCTTATGATCTTAAACCAGATTCGAGCTGGTACTGGCGCAAGCTCTGCTATTTGAGACGTTGGTTCACTAAATCAGATGTTGAAGCTGCTGGATGTTTGGGAAAATTCAGATCTGCTACTCTCTATAACAGTTTATTACCTCAATCTCAGGTGTGTCCCTACTATAAAGCTGTTTGGAACTCTTTGAATATTCCTAAGCATCGGTTCATGCTGTGGCAAATGGTGAATTCCCAGCATCTTACCAGGGATAATTTGGTTAGACTTCATCTTGACTTGGTCAATTTGGATTGTCCTGTCTGTGGTATCAGCCCAGAATCTCATGATCATCTGTTCTACAGATGCAGATTATCCTCTCAAATTGTTGAGCAGATTTTTGAGTGGTTAGGTATGGCTTCTTGGCCTAAAGATTTCAGAGGTTGGGTCAACTGGCTGAGCATGAAGATGACCGGTTTGGTGCAATGCATCAGTGTCACTGTCCTGGCAGCTGTCAACTATTATATTTGGCTTAATAGGAATAAGTGCTTGTTTGAAGGATGTTCCAGGTCGATCTCTTATATTGTAAATGATATTAAAGATGTAGTGAAGTATAGATTACATACTGTTATACATAGGAACCATAGTAGACTTGAGAGAAATTTTTTGATGAGATTGATTATGTAATCAGTTTGTCCGTTTTGGTGGGTTCTCCTTTTTAGGAGGTTGGAGTTTGTAGATTGGTTTGTTCTGTTGATTAATGAAGTCATCATTCTTCTTGATCAAAAAAAAAAAGATTGAGTAGCACTACCTTTGGGTGCTACAGCGCTACAGACAAACCCAACTGCCCCAAAACAGAGCTCCTAGCGCTGTAGCGCTACATCGCCCAAACCAGATTTTCTGGGTTTCAGCTTCGTGTTCTTCGAGTTCTTCAAGCTTCAAAGCTCCAAATCCAAATCCAACCCCAACCTATTTAAATCTCAAAATTAAAGTTCCCAAACATCCTAATCTCCCAAAACCAATAAAAACCCAAGCCTCAATTCAACCAAAAACTCATCAAAACAGAAAATGCAATCCAAGATTAAAATTTTTTAAAATTAAGAACTTAAAACTTGGATTACCTCCAATTATGTTATTTCTCGCTAAATCCTCCAGCTAATAAGCTTCTAATCTTCCCTAGAATCGCTATGCCTCGATCCTCGCTTGAATCTGAGTCCTAGAACTCAAGTTTCCTTAAAAAATGTGATCGGGCATCGAAAATGGAACTTTGAGGGAGAGAAAATGTTCTGAATGTTCTTTTTATTTCTTAACAGGTTACTTCAAGCTTAAGTAGCCTCAAGCAAATCCTAATGCTCGAGGTCCCAAAAACGCCCCCAGGGTAAAATAGTCAAAACTCCCAGAATTTCCCCCTGATCTCACTAACTCCCAATTTATCATCAAATATTTATTCCCATTACCCAATATCCCTGTAATGTGCTAAATACCCCTTGACTCACTCCGAGTCAAGCATAAATCTCGTTGTGACTTTCCCACTAGCTTGTTTCCTAGGATCGTCTCATGCTGAGTAACCCTAGCATAACCAAATAATAATGAAGCACCACACACATGCCACATATATGCCCAAAATGGCCAAAATATGAAAATCACCCAATTAATCATAAATGGGTTCACATGCATATTTAATACACATAAACATGCATATTTAGTCATATTATGATATAACTCACATAATCATGCATATAATCATTTAATGGCATAATAAATCAATTATGGCCCTCCCGGCCTCCTAATCAAGGCCCTAAGCCTTATTAGTTAAATTTGCCTCATTACAACTATCCCCTCCTTACAGAAATTTCGTCCTCAAAATTTTATCTGAACAGCCCGGAATATAAATTCCACATAACTGATTCCAGGTTTCTCCCTTGACCTCACTGTTTCTGTTTCATACCTTAGCTAAAGGTATAGCTTTGCTTCTCGGAAACTTGTTCTTTATCTTAAAATCTGAACTAGCTATTCCTTACAGGATAACTTAGCCTCAATCCCCAGATTCTCATAACCCAACGCATGAGTATTTTCTAACCCATGTCCTCAACATGGAAATATAAAATACATTGTATACATCCAACAGTGCCAAAACTGAGGTCAACCCAAAGGCAACCTAACCGATCCTATCCAGGATTCAAACAGTCCTTACTAATCTTGAGCTCAACTTGCCCTTATTTCCTCACCCTTTTCCATGGTGATACTCTAAGGAAGATACAGTCTTCCACTTGGAACTCCATGTTCCTTCATTTCTAATCAACATAACTTTTCCATTTACTCTAAGAAGTGAGCATCCAAGCTCTAACCTTTTTAATAAGATCATTGAGGCTATTATACCAAGCTCAAGATCCAGATATAATATCTCACCCATATCATAAAATGCCCTTCCAATAATTGGATAACTCTCTCTATCTCTCTTATTTACCATCAATCTGAGTATAATGAACTGTACTAAACTCCATCTATATACTCATTTCCTTCTGAAATTTTCGTCAAGACTTGGAAGTAAAAACTGAGTCCTCATCTGATAAAATACTTCTCGAATTCCATGAAGGCATATTACCTTTCTCACATAGAGGTCTATATACTAATCCACTGTATTACTCGTCCTTACTGATAGAAGTGGGCTCACTTTAAATACTCGTCCATAATGACTCAAACCAACTCATGCTGACCCACTAACCTGGGCAGCCCCACCGCAAAACCAATCGCGATGTTTCCTTATTTGCATGATGGAATACACAAAGGCAATAATGACCTTACTTGGATGAAGAGTGTAATGCCCCGAATTTCCTAATAAGGGTTAGGACCTTGATTAGGAGGTCGGGAGGGCCATAATTGAATTATGATGCTACTTAATGATCATATGCATGTTTATGTGAATTATATGATAATATGATGATAAGTGCATGCATATGGGTGTATTTAAGATTATAAGGGCATTTTGGTAATTTGGCCCGTTGAGGGCATAATTGTGTACTTTCGTGCATGTGGGTGAGTTATGATTGGTACCATATTATATGTGGATTTGTTCGAGCCTTTCGGAAGGAGACGATGATGAAATGCAAGTGTTCGGTCTAGTCATAACGGGTTTAAATTCGGGGCTCGGAGTGAGTCTCGAGGTGATTTTAATGATTAGAGAATTATCGGGAATTAAAGGGTAATGGGATATGGATTATTGGTATGTGAGAATATTGAGAATAGTGGGAATTGGAGGGTGTTAATCATGAGTAATGAAATAGGTGCGAAAGGACGGTTTTGCCCTTGGTGGCTGTTAAGGTTTTATTTTAGACATAAGGACATTTAGGTCTTTTCACCCTTAGAGATTGATATAAACCATTAAGGCTATAGAAAGAAGAGGAAAAACAGAGTGTTGTCTTCCTTCTCTCCTGATGGTCTTTTTCCTCCATTTTCTCTTTGGATTTTCAAGCTTTGTTTGAGGAATCAAGCCAAGGAACTAAGCTGGAATAAGCTAGGGTTATGCTCCACCATTGAAGAGGGTGTGTCGCTGAGATTGAGGTGAATTTTTAGCCATTAGAACTCTAGCTTTTGCTCTGTTTTCTTAGTTAAGTTCCAGCTGGTTTTTGGGTAGGAAAGTGGGGAATTGATTGGAGTTTTGGCTAGGGTTCTTGGGGTTGAGGTGCCTAGGACATGTGGAGGTGGTATTTGGGTTCATTTGGGACTGAATTTGATGTTTGGAAGCTTTTGATTTGGGTTGGAAATGGTAGAATCGAAGGAGAAGATTTCTGGGCTGAAGCTGACTGAAGGTAGCGCTACAGCGCCCAGTGTAGGGTGCTACAACGCTACCTGCAGAGGAGGCTAGGGAGGTTTGGTTCTGAGTATAGTGCTGGGGCGCTAGGAGGGTGGTGCTGTAATGCTACCCTGTTTCTTCAGAACCCTGTTTTGGGTGTTTTTAAGGGTTTTTGGCTCGGGGTTTCAATCTTTAAGGCCAGGGATCAAATCTACTCACCGTGTGGGCATGTTTCGAGGTCCCGAGAGTGGGGTTTAGGTCAAGACCCTATCTTTGATGATTTTCATTGATTGGAGATTGTATTTGGTTATGACTAGGTGACCGCTAAAGGATTAAGGATTGATCGTTCTCAAGGGTCGTTCTTGTTCTAATTCTCGCTCGAACCGGAGGTAAGAAAACTGCACCCTATGTATATGTGACATGCATGGTTATTCTTGATGCATGTTGGATGTTTAAATGTAATGCATGAGAAACATGTGATTAGGACATGCTGTGTATACTGAGTATGATATTGTTCAGAGCTTGAGCCTCTGTGTTTATGCATGATCCTAATTGTGCTAGTATTTGTTAAGTAAGCATGTTGAATGCCCTGTATTCGGATATTGAATATGTGTTATATGTTTGGTGGCATTGCTTACTTGTTGTTGACGCGGTTCTTCGCCAACAGGTAATTAAGAAAAGAAGAGAAAGGGATTAGTGCTAATGTTGAACCGTAACAAATATATGATCTTGGAAAAGTGAAATGGTGACTCAAGACACGTTTTTTAAGTGGTTCGAAGGTTAAAATCCTTCTACTCCACTAGTCAGTATTATTGCTATATACTGGATATTTGATTACAGGGTATTTCTTACAAGAGATAATCCAACCCTTATCAACTCCCAGGGTCTCCATATTTATAGGAGAAGGCACCTGGGAGTTGGTAAGAAGGTCATCCCGTGACCTTCTTACCTATCGTATCAACTCTGTGACATTCATGATTAATTCCTAAACCTGACACATAAGTGTGGTCAAATCAATAGGTAAGGAGATCATGGGCCGCACGGCCCAACCCAGTCGTGGGTGTCTGAATACGCACGTTCTTGCTGCGTGTCCGAGAAGTCAGGGGCATATCAGACACGTGATGTCTGATATGTGCACGTTTACCTTGCGTCTGTTGACTTTACAAAGAGTCATAGCCTCCAAATCCAGCTCGTACCACGAGCTGGATACTTAACTCGACCTTCGGCCCTTAGAGTCCGGACTCAAGTCTTAGGCAATCTTGGTGAACCCTTGGGATACCTCGATCTAAGGAGGTATGATCTTACGACATCAGCTCCGGTTTTGGGGATATCCACGAGGTAATCATGATTAGGCCGCAGCTCAGCTCGCTAATCAGCCCGTGGAAAAATCAGGGCGTACACTTGTATATGGCACTGACTAGTCAGGGACACTAACCTAAGAGTCAGAAACAGCATAAGCGTCTTGAACGCAGGGCCGAATGAAGATTAGATCTAATCGATATCAGCAATGAATGGCTCTAAGCCATTAATGCTGGACCGAACCTAAGGTCGATGAACTTATAAGCGCTTGTCTAGTCTAAGACTAATTACTAGAGCCAAGGCTTAAGGTCCTGGTTACTGCTTGTCACATGGCTAGGGAACGATGTTCCAGGGTTATGACTCTATGGTCATGAGGAAGGTTATGTTGGTGAGTAGTCACCATTCACCTATCCTGTTCGAACTAATAAGAGTTCACTTGTCTATTAAGCCCAGGTGACCCTATCGTCACAAGGCTAAAGGGAGCTAGACCCAACTTAGTGACTTTTGTGACTGTCACCTATTTTTTTGGACTAAAAGTCCTAGATGATTATTATGATCATTGGTTGATGTGTTATACTCAACATTAAGTGGATTCGTTTGCCTGCTAGAATATGGCTATATCTGCTAGGCGTGTGCCTTATGATTTGATGACATGTTATTACTGTTCATGAGCATATTAAGTTTTCTTGCTGGGCCTCGGCTCACGGGTGCTATGTGGTGCAGGTAAAGGCAAAAGAAAGCTGGACCATCCATGAGCTGGAGAGCTTAGGTGACGACGTGTACATATGCGGTTGCTTGACCACCACGGCCGAGGGTTGGAAGAGGAACTAGGGTTAAACCATGTTTTGCCGCTTAGATCGGCTTATTGTAAATATTTTCTTGTAGTACACTTTGAAATTATATTTTTGGGATCCCAATGTATACAGTAAACGTTCTAATGAAACGTTATAACTTAATCGAGATTTTTAATCCCTAAACCGCTAATCATACTTAGTTACACAATTTTGGCCAAATGACTCGATTAGCGAGTTTAGCACTGGTTATAAGGCACACTGTAACGGTCCCTGGAGTTTGGGGCGTTACAAAGAGAATAAGAGGGTAATATGAGATTCATCCAGAATCCCTCGTTTAATCCCAGTGTCCATCAGATCCGAAGTTCGATCCCTTTTTACCACAATAAACTCATATCTGGCACTGCATAATCCTTAGCTAATCCAGCTAAGACATTCCCCTTGTTTCTCTCACCTATGGGTCACTTAACTGTCTTTCCTGTGATCCTTTATGAAATAATAATCTCAAGAATAAAGCTTGCCACCTGGCACACCAGTAACATTACTCTAGTTCTGATCATATCCCTCAACTAACATAACAGATAGGCAATTCTTTTTTCCCTATCACTAAGTTGTCATAACAACCTATAAACTGATTATGATCTGTAAGAAGACTCAGAACTCTTTCCCAAAACACAAATAATATCCTGCCCGTCCAAGGAAACTCCTACCCCTAAGGCGTTCCTTGACCTTGGCAAATGTTCGCAGAGAATAAACCACAACATCGTCGATCAAGACGATCACAAATCCAATTCAGATAATCCTTGAATACTTAGTCCATTTAATTCATCAAAACAACTTGGGATTAACCAAATCCTTAAAACATAACTCAACACTCCCACTACCATTATCCGATACAACAATCAGTCTTCTACATATTCTCCTCCTTAATCTTTAGCTGATAATAACCAGATCAAAGATCCACCTTGGAGAATACCATCTTACTCAATAACTTAGTCATTTAATTCTTACAACTCTACTGAAGTCGTTCAATACAGTACCCTAGACCTGATTCCGTCCTTGGCACCATTCCAATTACCATTCTATCTCTGTGTACATGTAATCCTGATAAATCCCCTGGAATCATATCCAAAAACTTACAGACTAATCGAGTCTGTCCTAATCCCACTAGCATAACCTAAGTGGTATCCACCACACTAACTAGGAGTTCTATGCATCCTCCAGCAATAGATCTCTAGCTATAAATATAGATGTCATAAACATACAAGATCCATGCACAGTGCCAGCTACCACAAGGGTTGCCTACTCTCAAACCCAAGAGTTACTATCATTTCCTTGCAACCTATCATTGCCCCATACTTGGTTAACCAATCCATATTCAGAATCATATTGAAGTCAGCTGATGAGCCCTTTCCACAATAATCCAACTCATCTTTTAAAATTACCAACAGAGTCACATTCTTATCACAACATAACCATGTAATCTACATATCAAATCTATGACCTCTAGATGCAACAAGCAAAGAACAACATGGCACCCAAAACTAGTCAGCATAATACAAAAATCAGAATTAGAAAGCTAACCTGCCACCACTGAGGAACTAGTCTCAGTCTCTGAATCTGACTGCATCGAAACAAACACTCGAGCTAGAGTCGAGCTGTCCACCCCCTTTGGCTCATCCTTCCTTCGCCCTGGGCAATCCTTCTTGAAATGTCCAACCATTCCACATAAGAAACATGCCTTTGCTCAGCATTCTCCCTGATGACGCCTCTGAGACCTAGTGTATTCTGGGTAAGTCCTCTAGTTCTTATTGTTGCTTGAACTAATAAATGAAGGTATTACTATTTGAGCTCCGTGCTCTCCAGCACTCTCCTTCTCAATCTGATCTCCTGTGCTCTCAACAGTAAGAACCTTCCCTACCACCTGAGCATAGGTAGAGATTTCATGCACTGGGGAAACTTTAATGCCCTGAGCTACTCTGGGATTCAATCCCTGGATAAACCTTTCCTTCCGAGCTACATCTGTGGATACCATATCAAAAGCAAACACGGCCAACCCATCAAATCTGTTAATATACTCTGTTACTTTTGCATTTCCCTGAACTAGGTTCAGAAACTCATTCATCTTAGCAGTCTTGACTGCATCACAGTAATATCTTTCATTAAACAGCTGCCTAAATTCTTTCCAGTCCATCACAGCTGTATCTCGTGTTTGGGATACTACTTCCCACCATGTCTGGGCATTATCCCGCAATACGTATGTAGCACAGACCTATCGTGACCTATCACCCCCATACATTCGAGAATGGAACTGATCATGCCCATCCATTGCTTGGCTCTGAATGGATCTAAGCCTCCCTCAAAGACTGGAGGGTAATACTCCTGGAATCTTCCACAGAGAAATTCTCATCTGTTCTCAACCCTAGGCTGAGCCAATTCTGGTGCCACTCCTGGCATAACAATGGAAGAGGTGTTCTGTGACAGATTCTGGTTCTGTTTCAAACACCTAATCTATTCATCTTGCCTCTGCAATCTTAATTGCACATCTGTAAACATTTGTTGTAAATTCTGAGGGGCAGATGAAGAACTCAAACCTTGGCTATAATCCCAGCCTCTGTATAATCATCACCAGGTCTCATTATCTGCCTTGAATACATACCTGCTAATTGAATTTGTAGTCAATAACTTGACCCATTATACATGATGAGCATATCAAAAGCTTTCCCCACAGGAACAATCATACATTCACAAACCACTGTAGTGCTAAAAACATGCCCATAGCATTTGTTCATTAATTCAAAACCCCTGCTCTTCCAACATTCACACCATGCTCCAACTCCAGCATGCAAATATCACAGTTATATATAATCACAGAGCAGGTAATCATGTAATCAAGAGCTAGGCTCTATCAGAATCTCATGCTCCCTAATACAATATGCAGGTAAAGCATTTACATTCTATTTAAGAAGTTTAGCACATAACCACATAAATAGTTACCATACCCTGAGTAAAGCTATCTTTAGTGACGAGTGTACATGCTCATCTTGTCTTCAGGAACCCTTAACCTTGGCACGCTCTGATACCAAGTTGTAACGCCCTACTACTAAGGGACCGTTACGGTGTGCATTTTAAATAGTGCTAAACTCGCTAACCGAGTCATTTGGCCATAATCGTGTAACTAAATGTGATTAACGATTTAAGGTTAAAAATTTTGGTTAAGATACAACGTTTCACTAAAACGTTTACTATATACATTGGGATCGCAAAATATAATTTAACTGTTAATTACAATAAAATATTTACAACCAGCCGACCTAAGCGGCAAAATAGGGTTTAACCCTAGTTCCACTTTAAGCCCTCGGTCGTGGCAGTCGAGCAGCCGCATATGTACACATCGTCACCTAAGCTCTCTAACTCAAGGATGGTCCAGCTTTTTTTTGCCTTTACCTGCACCACATAGCACTCGTGAGCCGAAGCTCAGCAAGAAAACTTAATATGGTCATGAACAGTAATAACATGATACTAAATCATAATAGGCATGCCTAGCAATAATAGCCCTAATCATGCATGCAAATAAGTCCAAATAATGGTTGTGGGCTCTGCCCTTTGTATTGATGACTTTCAAGTAATAATGAAAATAGATGGCCAATGTGTCCATCTAAAATAAGTGACTCATATAGATGACAATTAAGTCACCCACTAGGGGTCCGTACCCTAATCAGATGAGTGAATATCACTTTATGATTTTGGTAATCATACTGGGGCTTGTGGCCCTAATCAGATGAGTGATTAACACTTTGAGATTCTGGTAATCATGTTGGGGCTTGTAGCCCAAATCAGATGAGTGAGTCACACTTTGGGCTCTGCACCCTAATCAGATAAGTGACTGATGAGTGAGTCACGAACTTAAGCTCAGCACCATAGTCATCTGACATTGCAGTCACCTGAGCCTTTTAGCCCTGGCTCTAAGTAATTAGCCTTTAGGCTAGACAAGCGCTTTTAGTTTTCATCGAACTTGAGGTCGATCAAGCATTAATGCTCATGATGATTCATTTAATGCTTATGTTGATTAGATCTAATCATTTCAGCTTGTGTTGAGCACATCAATGTCGTTCTTGACTCTTAAGCCAATACCATACAACTCGTGCCTGTTATCCCCAAAATTTCAGTTCGATGACGTGGCAATAAGAAGTGACAAGTGGCAATGAATGGTCAGTAAATGGCACATTAATATTCAATAAATGTGTTGGCTCTTCGGAGTTGTGATAAAGTGATCTGACCGATCTGATAGAATTTATGTCCGACCGGTGAAGATTTTTTACTGACTAGAGATGTGTCATGCTAGACTAGAGATGTGCCATGTTAGACCAGAGATGTGTCATGTTAGACCAGAGAAGTATCATGCTAGACCAGAGATATGCCATGTTAGACCAGAGATGTGCCACGTTAGACCGGCGGAGTGCATGGCCGACCGGTGAGGTGTTTGGCCGACCGGTGGAGTGCATGGCCGACCAGTGAAGTATTTGGCTGACCGATGAGGTGCTTGACCGACCGGAGGAGTGCTTGGCTGACCAGATAGATGTTTGGCCGACCGGTCAGGTGCTTGGCCGACCGGTCAGGTGCTTGACCGACCGGAGGAGTGCTTGCCCGACTAGTGAGGTGCTTGGCCGACCAGTGAGGTGTTTGGCCGACCGGTGGAGTGCATGGCCGACCGGTCAAATGTTTTGGCCGACCAATTTTTCTCCAAGGAGTGATGTCGACTTACTGAACAGATTATTATTATTCGAGCGAAGTTACAACAACGGCTTAGACTAGAATCAGTCATGCCTACATGGGAATCTCTTAGTTTATCCCAAAGAAGTTGCATATTGTTGTATTTTAAATGTTATTATTAATTAAATATTGTGAGAGTAACAGAAATGACCCGGTCAAAAGAAATATCTGATGTACGATCCATGAGCCTATAAATAAATGGCTCATGGCATCATTTTGGGGGATATGATCTTTGAGACTGAGAAAAACTCTCTATTTTGGAGACTTTGGGACTGTTACTTGGGGTATTCTTGGGGCATTTTCTAAGAGAGTTTAGAGAGAGAAACTATGTATTTTTCTACTTACACTTAAGAAACTCAGTTGGCTCAAGTTCATATGATCTTAAGTGTAGGATATATATCACAACTCCAAGTGGATTAGGCTATTACCAATACACTGGGGCAGAACCACTATAAAATTATCTGTGTCGTATTTTTCTCCTAAAGGTTCATTGTCGTTTTGACGTCTACTCGTCGTTGGCCAAAATCATGGTCAACATTTTGGTGCTTTCATTGAGAGCCTGAAGAGAAGAAACACACGACTATCGTATCAAGATGCTGCCCAAGAATACCAGTGTGGCATCCAAAAAGTCAGGCACGTCAAAAGAGCCTGCTAGATCAGAAGGTCCTGGACCGCAGAACCCAAAGACTGAGCCGAGCTTCTTTCTCGAGGAGACCACTCCAGAAGTTGAACAATTCTAGGAAGCAATAAGTGCTTTCCAAGAGGAGATGGTGCAATTCAATGCTCAGCATGAGTCTTTCGCTGAAGAGATGGCCAGGCAGAGAGCTGGGTTAGAGTAGCAAAGGCGCAATATGGAAGCCAGAAGCGAAGAGCTCAGACAGGGAGAGGAGGAAGTTGACTGGAGACATCGTGAACCACCACTTGCTCTAGAAGTGGCTACCCAATTGGCCCAAGCCAATGCTCAAGCTGCGGCACAAGCAGCCACCCAGGGAGCAAGAAATAATAATGCTGGTCAAAGGACTACTGACAGAGCCAATTCTCGGGGACCGGACAGAAGCAGGAGTAACCCCCTGGTCAGGAAGATGATGGGGACCAATCTAGAACTGCCTCGACACAAAGGGAGCACTCTAGAACCCCCTCCAGGAGCCACCGATCAGAAACTTCTAGATCAGGGAGTCACCAATCGGGCAGTAAAAAGACTCCACCCAGGCAGGATCAGACCAGAACTCCTCGAGATAAAAGGACTTCACAATTCAAAGATGGGCATGGTCGTGATGAGGCTGACAGTCATCACACCGACCAGTCAGAGGAAAAGAAGGGCAACGACCAACAAGGAGGAAAAGACTGCCCGGGACGTACCGAAAAGCCTCCACTGCACCCCGGCCAGCAGTGTAGTAGGAGAGAGCAAGTCCCGCGTAGTAAGCCCTCTGGAAAATCGAAGAGTATGGTGTTCGATCGGATAGGAGAGCATGCTTCCCAGAAGGATCTAAGGGATGTTATCACCAACAAGAGGAGGACCGTCCCAGTCGAAAGGCAAAATCTAAACCGCCATGCCAGTCAAGTAGAAATACTTGACGACAGTGCACCAGATGGTAATGCCCGACCAGGCGGTCAAGACCCTGGAACTTCGTCAGTTGCACCAGCCATCCAAGCCCAGCTTGACATGCTAACAGCTGCAGTGCAAGGTTTGTCAAAGCGACCTTCCGGGATGGATGCGATAGACCACCGGAGTGGCAGCCCATTTTGTGCCCGGATTAGAGCTGCCCAGCCGCCGGTAAAATATAAAGCACTGGTTCTGCCAGTATATACAGAAAAGGCAGATCCCATCAGATATGTTGGGAAATTTGAGGACCAGATGGAATTTCTCGGAGTAAGTGACGATTATCGGTGTAGAGTTTTCCCGACTACTTTGTCAGATACCACCCAGGAATGGTATTGGAAGTTTAAACCGAACTCCATTACCTCTAGGGAAGCATTCAGGAAGGAGTTTTGTAGACAATTCAACACTGCCCGGACCCCACCAGTTTATGCCAACCACTTGGCAGATATCAAACAAGGAAAAGATGAGTCTTTAAAGAATTATATACAGAGATTCATGAGAGAAGCCAATCGAGCAATTGTTGTAGGAGACGAGGGGAAGATGGTTGCCATATCCGCTGGGATAACTTATCGGAGCCTGATGAGTCTAGTTTTTATTATGTTTTGGTGATGTTTTTAGTAGTCTTTTATTTTGTTTTTCCTTGTTTTAGCGCGGGTTTACGCTTTGTTTGGTTGTTTTTGTGAATATCAAGAAGAATTGAGCATGTGGAAGAAAATGCCAAAGAAAGGGAAGAAATAACCGAGTTTTTCATCATATTTTGATCACGAATGGTTCTCAATACAATTTGGAAGTGTTGGTGAAATTTTGGGATGAAAACTTGAAGAATTGAAGAATTCCTTAAGAGCCACGGCATGATCAAAGTAGGGCCGCGGCTAGGGGGAGAAACAGAAGCATGGTTTTTTTGAGGACATCTTCGGGCCGCGGCATGGCTAGATAGAGCCGCGGCATGGATGGGCACTCTGCCCAGAAAACAACGATGCGGGCCGCGGCATGGTTTCGTAGAGCCGCAGCATTGAAAGGATATTCTGCCCATAAATTTTTACACGGGCCGCGGCATAGTGTATGTAGAGCCGCGGCCCGCCTCTCTAAAATCTAAAAATCCTAGGTTTTAAAGGACGAAAAAGAAGAGAGAAGTACGTACGGACGAGGGGAGGAGTTCTGGTGTTGAAGGCTCAAGCTTAGAGTATTTTTACATGTTTTTCTTCCTGATGTTATTTTTAATTTCTGTTGTGATTAGCACTATGACTATGAACTAATTTTCTGTTTAGGATGTTCAATTGAATCTCTTGAATTTCTGTTATGACCTAATGCAATTTTAATTTCCTCTTCTTCAATCTTCTTCAATTCCATATAATCTGTTCTTATAGAGTGATTATTGATTAGCCATCTTTAGTCATATTCATATGTTTTTAAGTCAAAATCTGAGAAGTGAGATTTAATTATGCCTTGGTTATATTGGACATAATTCTAATTTAGAACGAAAGTATCTGAATTAATTGTGTAGCTGTTATTAAGTTGTGGAATTTAATGCTACCTTTGTGGTTCAATTTACCATAGAAATATAGGAAATTGTCACCTAGGTTGAGTTTATAATTCATAGTATGATTATAGGCTGCTGTTTCAACTTGTTAATTGAATTAGGTAAAAAAATAAGAAGAATTCATACTTTGCATTAGGGAATAATAGGAAGGATAGTTGATGAGATTGAATATCCTAATTGTTTCTCAGTGATTGAATTAAGAGTTTTTACTATTAGTTATTATTCTATTTAATTGTCGATTATTATTTCTGCACTTTATCGGTTCTTTTGCTGTATTTTACAAAAATCAAGAAGTTTTAATTCATCAAATAGAACAAGAGATTAATTGACTGGTAATTGATAACTCAGTCCTTGAGGACGATACTTGGTTTTACCATTTTATTACAAGTTCGCGACTGTGTGCACTTGCATAGCAAAATTATCGCAACAGAGCCCTTTGTGGGATAGTATACATAGAATTCCAATTTCGACACTTCAACAATTTCTTGACCGGGCAGACAAGTATATGAAATTGGATGATGCAATCAAGAAAGAGGAGAATGGCATAAACAATCTGGGCGGATCGACTGACCCTCCTAAGAATGGTGGAAAGAAACGTGGGAATAAAGGGTCTGGACACCATGAAGAAAAGAGAGCAAAGTTGAGTTCAAACGAAAATCCAACCAAGTATGAGCCTCAGTTCACTAATTACATCACTCTCTCAGCCAGGCGAGCGAAAATATATCTTGCTAGTCATGAAGAGGTTCCCTACAAGAAACCTCCACCCATCAGGAAAGAGATGAGGAAGAGAGACATGAATAAGTTTTGTCGTTTCCATGGAGATTATAGTCACGACACGAATGAATGCAATCACCTCAAGGACAAGATAGAGTTTCTTCTCCGGTCGAGCAAGTTGAGAAAGTACCGGGCAGAGACACCCCAAGGAGAAGGAGGTAGTAGCAATCCTGGGTTCAAACGACAAAGATCTCCACCCTTGCAGCCCGGGCCTGTGGACTTTACCTTAGACACTATATGTAGAGGTCCACACTTGGTTGAGGATTGCAACAAAGCAAGGGAGAGGTATGCCGAGACACTTCAACATGAGCGGGAGTGCTAGGATCAAGAGCCACTGGAACGGCGAGCGTCTGTGAATATATTATTTCTAAATATCACTTTCAGAGTGGTAGTTTAATTTCAAGTTGTTTAACTTGTTATTTAAATTTGGTTTATGAGCTGGTTATTTGCTGACCAGTCATCTATTTTTGAACTATTTTTGTTGTTTAAGACTCGTTATTAGACACGTTTTGTCCTTTTTAATTTACGAGTAAAAAAAGAGACTACGCGCAGCGTGGTCGATTCTTGCTACAAATGTGCATGTGTGTTAATTATTCGAACGGTGTTCAACTGGTCGGTAAAATCGGACAGTGTTCAACTGGTCGATACGTTCAAGCAGTGTTCAACTGCTCGAATATTTTCAATATATTCTATGTGTTTCACGAGTAATAAACTACTCGAACAGATTCGGTCAAGTAGCAAGTGACCCAGGATCTTTCAACCCTCGATCGATTGGGGGGTACATGGGGTATGCTGGTATATAATTTAACACAGGCAATAAGAGCACGAGTAAACAAATTTGCTTCTAGGCTGACTTGTAAAATTTTGAAGTCAAAAAAGGTCATTAAGCTAACTTGTTTGACAAAGCTTAAGTAACTTGGAATTTTTCAAAATTTCAAGTTAGAAGCAAATATTCGTGTGACAATAAACATTATGCTCATAAAATGTTAGAGCAATAAAAGTGTGAGAAAGTATACTTAGTATGGACTTACGAAATGTCTAGAATTTCTAAGTTAGAAAACTAAGTACTCATGCGAAAATATAAGGCATACATCAGAGTGACTTTACTAATTCACAAAAAAATTATAACTTTTTAAGTCTAAAAAGACTTAGAATGTTTCAAGTTAACAAAGAAAAGTAAATTATAAATGCATGAACCATAAAAATTTTGTGCAAACCCGAGGACATAAGGGCATGCATCCAAATAGTTAGGTAGTGGTGTCCGAGTAGCCAAGCGCGCAGCAAAGCGGCTATGGGTGTCCGAGTGGCTAGGGGCGTGTCCGAGCGGTGAGGGGGCATGTCCGAGTGGCTGTGTTTTGTTTCCGAGGAGCTGTGGGCTAGGCTTCCGAGGAGCTGCGGCCGAGGTTGCATGTGTCCTAGTGGCAAAAGCATGTATCCGAGCAGATGGTGCTGCATCCGAGTGGATGCTGGGGTGTGTCCGAGTAGGCTGCGTGACATCCAAGCAGATGTGGAGCAGTGACGATCAGATGGCGTGCACGTGTCTGGGCAGCTAGCGTATCATTCGAGCGGATGTGTGAAGTCACCCGAGCGGCCAGGCAAGCATCCAAGGAGTTGTTGCAGGGGCGTCCAAGGAGCTATTGTCGTGCATCCGAGGAGCTGGCAGGTGCGCATCCGAGCGACTGTGCCGCGCATCCAAGGGGCTCTGCCCTAGTGCCAAGGAGCCAGCATGCCAATGGCTGCTATCCGAGGAGGTTATGTGCCCCAAACGGAGAGGGCATTCCCAACCCACAAGGCGAGCGTCCAAGTAGTAGGAAACAAAGCACCCAAGGGTCAGCAGTTAAGAAATTATTTGGGTCCTCGAGGACCAAATAGGCATTTCCAATCAGCTAAGCAAGCACAAGTTTACTCAAAAACATGGAGCAAACATGTTTTCCTACTCACAAGATCAAAAGATGGAATTTGAATAATACAAAAGTGAAAGTTACTGACCGGATGGAAGCTTTTGGATGACCTCAAAAACATTTCGTTAGAGAAAAAGTTTATCATGCAAGTAAATCATATAATAAACTTGGGGGGCAAATGTTATCCCCAAAATTTCAGTTCGATGATGTGGCAATTAGAAGTGACAAGTGGCAATGCATGGTCAGTAAATGGCACATTAATAGTCAATAAATGTGTTGGCTCTTCAGAGTTGTGATAAAGTGATCTGACCGATCTGATAGAATTTCTGTCCGATCGGTGAAGATTTTTGACTGACTAGAGATGTGTCATGCTAGACCAGAGATGTGCCATGTTAGACCAGAGATGTGTCAAGTTAGACCAGAGAAGTGTCATGCTAGACTAGAGATGTGCCATGTTAGACCGGTGGAGTGCATGGCCGACCGGTGAGGTGTTTGGCCGACCGGTGGAGTGCATGGTCGACCAGTGAAGTATTTGGCCGACCGGTCAGGTGCTTGACCGACCGGAGGAGTGCTTGGCTGACCAGATAGGTGTTTGGCCGACCGGTCAGGTGCTTGGCCGACCGGAGGAGTGCTTGCCCGACCAGTGAGGTGCTTGCCCGACCAGTGAGGTGTTTGGCCGACCGGTCAAATGTTTTGGCCGACCAGTTTTTCTCCAAGGAGTGATGTCAACTTACTAAACAGATTATTGTTATGCAAGCGAAGTTCCAACAACGGCTTAGACTAGAATCAGTCGTGCCTACACGGGAATCTCTCAGTTTATCCCAAAGAAGTCGCATATTGTTGTATTTTAAATGTTATTATTAATTAAATATTGTGAGAGTAACAGAAATGACCCGGTCAAAAGAAATATCTGATGTACGATCCATGAGCCTATAAATAAATGGCTCATGGCATCATTTTGGGGGATCTGATCTTTGAGACTGAGAAAAACTCTCTATGTTGGAGACTTTGGGACTGTTACTTGGCGTATTCTTGGGGCATTTTCTAAGAGAGTTTAGAGAGAAAATTATGTATTTTTCTACTTACACTTAAGAAACTCAGTCGGCTCAAGTTCATATGATCTTAAGTGTAGGATATATACCACAACTCCAAGTGGATTAGGCTATTACCAATAAATTGGGGCTGAACCACTAGAAAATTATCTGTGTCGTATTTTTCTCTTGAAGGTTCATTGTAGTTTTGACGTCTACTCGTCGTTGGCCAAAATCGTGGTCAATAGTGTCGATTTCTGACTCATGGGTCAGTGCCATACACAAGTAAGCAATGCAACCAGGCAGATATCATATGTCAAATATCCAAATGTAGGGCATTCAGCATGCTTACTTAACAATCACTAGCATAATTATGATCATGCACATTTACAGAGACTCAAGCTCTGATCAATCTCATATTCAATATTCATGTCATGCCCTAATCACATGTATCTCATGCATCACATACTGGGTGCAGTTTTCTTACCTTTGGTCCAAGCACAAGTTACCAATAAATAAGCCACAACCACGATCCTTTTTCCAAGCCCCTAGCGATAACCTAGTCACAACCATAAACGGTGTTTTAATAAGTTCAAGATCCAAAACCCAAATCCTGGGACCAATCCCGCGCTCTCGGGACCTCCAATTCCACCAAACAAGGTGGTGGAATCATCCCCCGAGCCCTCAGGTCAAAAAGTACCCAAAAAAAACCCTCATTTTGAAGACTGAGTAGCGCTACAGCGCTACCTTTGGGCACTACAGCGCTACAAACAAACCCAACTGCCCAAAAACAGAGCTTTTAGCGTTGTAACGCTACCAACCTAGTGCAACTGCGCCCAAACAAAATTTTATGGGTTTCAGCTTCGTGTTCTTCAAGTTCTTTGAGCTTCAATGCTCCCAATCCGACCCCAACCTATCCAAATCTCAAAATTAAAGTTCCCAAACATCCTAATCTCCCAAAACCAATAAAACTCAAACCTCAACTCACCCAAAAACTCATCAAACACACAAAATCCAATCCAAGCTTAAAACTTTTAAAATTAAAAACTTAAACTCAGATTACCTCCAATTATGTTGTTTCTCACTAAATCCTCCGGCTAATAAGCTTCTAATCTTCCCTAGAATCGATATGCCTCGATCCTCGCTTGAATCCAAGTCCTAGAACTCAAGTTTACTTCGAAAATGTGATCGGGTGTAGAAAAGGGAACTTTGAGGGAGAGAAAACGTTCTGAACGTTCTTTTTATTCTTAACAGGTTACTTCAAGCTTAAGTAGCCTCAAGTAAATCCTAATGCTCGGGGTCACGAAAACGCCCCCCAGAGTAAAATAGTCAAAACTCCCAGAATTTCCCCCTGATCTCACTAACTCCCAATTTATCATCAAATATTTATTCCCATTACCCAATATCCGGGTAATGTGCTAAATACCCCTTGACTCACTCCGAATCAAGTATATATCTCGTTGTAACTTTCCCACTAGCTTGTTTCCTAGGATCATCTTGTGCTGAGTAACCCTAGCATAACCAAATAATAATGAAGCACCACACACATATCACATGTATGCCAAATATGCCCAAAATGGCCAAAATATGAAAACCACCCAATTAATCAAAAATGGGTTCAGATGCATATTTAATATACCTAAACATGCATATCTAGTCATATAATGATATAACTCACATAATCATGCATATAACCATTTAATGGCATAATAAATCAATTATGGCTCTCCCAGCCTCCTAATCAAGGCCCTAAGCCTTATTAGGAATTTGGATCATTACAGCCAATCTCTCATCGCCTCAATCTTAGCCAGATCCAGCATTATTTCATCTTTACTAACAATGTGACCAAGAAATGTTACCTGAGGTAACCAGAACTCGCACTTCTTAAACTTGGCATATATCATATGCCCCTTCAATCTCTATAGTACCAATCGAAGGTGCTGCTCGTGCTCTGCCTCTGATTGATACTAGATCAGTATATCATCGATAAAGATAATCACAAACTTTTCCAAGTAGTCTTTGAACACCCTGTTCATCAGATCCATAAATGTTGCTCGGGCATTAGTCAATCCAAAAGACATAACCAGATACTCATAATGTCCATACCTCGTGCGGAAGGATGTCTTCATAATATCCCCCTCTTTTATCCTAACCAGATCAAAGATCAATCTTTGAGAACACCGTCTTACCCTGTAGCTGATCAAATAAATCATCGATCCTTAGCAGTGGATACTTGTTCTTGATAGCTAGCTTGTTCAACTCCATGTAGTCAATGCACATTCTCAACGTCTCATCCTTCTTCTTCTTCTTCTTCACAAACAACACCGGTGCACCCCACGGTGAGAAGATGGGTCTAATGAATCCCAAATAAAGTAACTCATGTAATTGCACCTTCAATTCCTTCAATTCTGTCGGATCCATTCTGTATGGTTCTCTAGACACTGGTTCTGTTCCCGGTGCTAACTCGATGAGCCAATGTGGCGGTAACCCCGGTAGATCTTATGGGAACACATCTAAGAACTCACAGACCAATCTAGTCTTTATCAGCCCAACTGGCACATCCCTAGTGGTATCCACTGTGCTCGCTAGGAATATTATGCAATCTCCTTGCAATAAGTCTCTTGCCTTCGATGTCAAGATCATAGTGTGCTGAGTTTTTTCCACAATGATGCTTGTAGTGGTCACTTTTCTGTGAAGAAAACCGCTGCAAAAATCTTACAATGTAGTCTTTGTTAGGGTTTTATGCCCTAATTAAAACTCAATTTCTTTGTAATCTCATTTTATTATCAATAAAAGATTAGAAATCATTTTTTGACTTGGTCAATCACTTTGCTCACATGTTTTATTTTCATGATTATTTGTTTAATATAAACTTCTATTAAATCCCGACCATATAGCTAATCATATTTGTAGTGATGTAATCACAGTGGAATATAAATGTGATTATATGTTCAAACATAAGTAAGTTCTAAGATTAGTCAGTGCACAGGATTTACACTGACTTGCCAATCTACGATATGGTCTACTTACACATTATAGTGTTATGTTCTTTCCAGAACATTAGCAAAGTAGATAAGATCGAATGTATTTGTTACATCGGACTGGACCGATATTGACAATAGATAGGATAAGTAAATATAGTGTTATTATCTATTCTAGACATATCGTATAGTTGACCATAGGTAAATTCAATCTCAACTCTAGGTGGTTAGCATTCTAACTGATTGTATTATTTGAGTTCTTTGACTTGTTCGTATCCAGCTTACCCTACGGACTAGCCCATACTTACATCTTGGGAACTCAGTAGTATAATTGAGTGGGAGTGTTAATAATAGATATGAACATCTATAACTTCTGATGAAGAAGTAAAATGATGGTTTTCCTTTTAGTTTGGTTCAAGATGCTAAATGATAGAGATCTCATTTCAATAATTAATATTAGTTTACTGAAATACCATTTACAATGAACTAAGTATTTTAAGGATAAAATGCAATGAGGGGTAAAACGATATTTTTAGTTTCATCTCATTGTAGACCGTCTATAGAGGATTGAGTGACAATTATGGTTGTAAAAATGGATAATTAATAATGTATCTATAGAGCATTGTATGATTATGGTTGTTACTGAAATATCATTAGAGAGTGTTCTATGAATTCAAGAGTGCAATTCTGAGTCTTTAGTGGAGTCACGAGGAATTAATAAGTTAGTAAATTTATTTGTTAAATTTATGATAACTTATTGGAGCTTGATTTCATAGGCCCATGTTCCCCACTGTACCTTGGATAAAATCATCTAGATAGTCTCAATTAATTGATTTAACTATCAATTAGAATTATCAAAGTTGACCGTGTCAATTTTGGATAGTTTCACAGAGTTATACAATTTAGAGTAGAAAATATATTTTAGGGCATATTTATTAATTAAGACAAATTTGTGTCTAAATTAATAAATAAGTTTAAATCAAGGTTCAAATTATAAATAATTAATTTGATAAAGGATTTAAATAATTATTTAATTTATTAATCAATAGAAAATAATACATTCCTTGATTTTAAGTCTAATGGGATTATAATTAAATGGGAAATTTCACGGGCCTAAAGCCCATGATAATTTCGACATAATGGCTGATATTACCTATTATTTTATTAATTTTTTAATTAAATAAATGACCTAATTGAGCCTATAAAAGAAATGCTAAGTGAGAGTTGAAATCAGATGATCTAACAGATGAAAAGAAGATCAGAAGATCTATTCTTGATGCTCTAGGTTTTAGATTCTCTCTACAGCAAAATTCATTTTCTAAGCCTCTAAATTATGTTTTCTTCTTCTCTTTGTATCTATCTCTTGTGTTGAGAATTGCCCACTCTAGTCTAGGTGATTCTAACGATACTTTGGAAGGTTGTGAAGAAATTTGAAGATCGGTTCAGTTTCTTGGTGATACCCTGCGACAAAAAGGATACAAGGGTTAGAGAAACTGAAGGAATGAATAATACATTATGCTACGTATAATGTAAGTGTTCTTATCATTATCTCTGTTTAAATTCAATTATAGAAACATGTTCTAGGTTGTCTTATATTAATTTCTTTAATATTAGATTTACATGAAAATAAACAAGATCTTGTATAAGTTTTCCTAACTGTCTTTAATGGCCCACATTGTTTAAAGACACCAATAATTCCTGTCGTTCATGTATAAGGTGCCAAAAGTTAGGTACCTTGTCCCGTCAGCACATGATGCCCTTGAACCCAATTCTTGTTATCGAAGTATTTGATTGTTGGGGGATAGACTTTATGGGACCATTTCTGCCTTCTTTTGCCTACCTTTACATTCTTCTTGTTGTGGATTATGTTTCAAAATGGGTCGAGGCACTACCCTGTCGAACCAATGATAACGCTACAGTCGTCAAATTCTTGAAAGAAAATGTGTTATCAAGGTTCGGTACTCCTCGCGCTATCATCAATGATCAAGGCACCCACTTTTGCAATAGATTTTTTGAGGTTGTTATGCGTAGAATCTATTGCTAGTTTTATTAATTTTCGTTCCCTCTTCAGCTTAAGCTGGTGCTATGGTGGGGAGACCGAAAATGAAGAAGAAATCGCCAATGAGGAAGAAGCGAGGGCCATCATCTACAGATCCAGTTAAGAAAGTAAAATCCATGGCCAAAGTCCTTGGGGTGGAAGCCATTGATTTTGCGGAGGAGATTGAATATGGCGAGAATTGTTCAGAAATGGAAGATGAGGAAACTTTGCTGAAGGTTGCAGTGGATCCAAGGAGAAGAACAGAGAACGATAATGAAATTTTAGAGAAAAATTCAATAGTAAAGAAGACTCTCACTGATTGGTTGGGAATCATGAAAGGAGACATCTAAATCTCGAAGGGGAACTCAGGTACATCTAATTCTATTCTTATTTTGAACATAGATCTTGAGGATGAACAGGGGAAGGACTTTGATTGTGTCAAAATAGATGTAGAAGACATAGAAGAAGAGGTTCATTATTGGAGCTCTGCCTTAGTGTGTTATGTTCTGGGAGCTAATCCTCTTATTTCGGTGATGGAAGATTTTTTTCAAAGAGTTTGGAGAGACAAAGGAATTGATAAGATAGGGTTATTAGCTCAGGGGTGTTTCTAATTTGATTTCATTTGGTAGAAGGTAGAGATGGAATCTTGAATGGAGAATATCAATTCTTTGATAGGAAGCCTCTCATAATGAAATGATGGGATCCAGATTCAAAGTTTACTAGAGAGACAGTCTTGACAGTTCTAATTTAGGCTCAATTAAGTAATCTTGAGCTTAAATATTAGGGTGAACGAACAATGGCAAAAATAGTTGGAACAATTGGGAAGATGGTAAGGCAAGATAAAGAAACAATGGCTAGGGAGAAATTACAGTATGCTCGGGTGCTTATTGAAGTGAGTATTACAAAATATTTACCTGTACAAAATAAATTTGAAGATGAAAAAGGGGAATATGTATATGTTGAGGTGTATTATGAATGGAGACCAGATATATGCTCTCATTGCCAAGGGATAGGACATACTAAGGAAGCTTGTAGGAAGAGAATGATTGAAGGAGGACCATCAAAAATTTGGAAACCGAAGAACATCATGGTTCCAAAGAAAGTTCAACAAGTGAATGTAGAGAAGGCAACACAGGGGAAACACACAAGGGGGGAGGATGTAGATGGTTTTCAAAAAGTTAAAGGGAAGAAAGTACTTGTAGAAAATGAAGAGGCGGTGAAGGTGAACAATTCATTTACTGTTCTAGATAAGCTATATGCTGCTGAAGTGCAAGTGGGGGAAATGTTAAAGGAGATGAGGGCCGCTGTTAATGGAGGGGGAGATCCTCTGTTAATAGATGGATAGGTTATTTGGTTGGAATGTAAGGGGGCTTAACAAAACTAGTAAGCAAAGGGAAGTCATGAAAATGATGTCCAACAAAAGAATAGGTTTTGTTAGTCTCCTAGAAACTAGGGTTAAGGTTACAAAGATGGAAACCTTATACCTTAATATGTTTCAAGGTTGGTGTTTCACAACCAATTTAATGAATCATCCTAATGGTAGGATTGTTGTGGCTTGGAATCCGAAAAGTTTTGATGTTGATATTCGAGGAAGCTCTAGCCAATGGATGCACTTCATTGTCAATTCCAAAAATGGTGAAAATTTTGAAGTTACCGTAGTTTATGCCTTCAATGATCTGAAAGGAAGAGAGAGTTTATGGCTGATTTAAAGAAAATAGGTCATGCGACGAGTTCTCCATGGATGGTAATGGGGAATTTCAACTCAGTTTTGTCACCTTTTGAGAGATTGATTTATCGTGGAGATGGCTCTAACATGGTTCCTTTTCAAAATTGTGTGGAGCATTGTGGGTTAGAAGATGTGAAACATTCGGGGTCCTTTTTTACTTGGAATAACAAGCAAGAAGGAAGGGCTCAAATTTATGCCAAAATTGATAGAGTTCTTGCTAATGAGCAGTGGTTAGATAAGTATGGTAATTCTGAGGTTATTTTTTTCCCAGAGGGAGATTTTGATCATAGCCCTTTTTTAGTGAATTTTTATCCAGTCCAGGAGACTAGGAAACCTTTTAGATACTTCAACTTTTGGAGTAGCTATAAAGAGTTTCATGGGAAGGTGGCCGAGAGCTGGAATGAAGACATAAAAGGGACTCCAATGTTTTGTCTAGTTAGCAAGTTAAAGAGGCTAAGGGTTGTACTAACAAAGATTAACAAAGAGGGTAAAGGGGATGTGTTTGTTAAGGATGCCGAGAATTATATGGTGATGATCGAGATTCAAGAAAAAATAAAAGAGGATCCTAGTAACTTTCAGTTGATGGACGAGGAGATAATAAGTAGGAAAAATATCAGCAAGCTCATAAGGATATGATTCAATTATTGAAACAGAAGGTGAAAATGGATTGGATGAAGAACAGGGATGAAAATACAAAAGTGTTTCGTAGTAGTATTAGAAGTAGACACATTCAGAATTCTATATACTCTATATGGGATATGAAAGGAAATTGGATTGACACTCAGGAAGGAGTAAGTCAGGCTTTCCAGGATTTATACGAAGCTTTGTTGGGAACCGCTCAAGTAGGAAGGAAATCAGTATTGACTAATGTGGTGCAAGTAGGGAAGCTGGTTACAGAGTAGCAGGCTGAATTTTTGCAGAAGGAATACACTAAAGATGTTCAAGCGGCTCTGTTTTCAATACCAGATGAGAAGGCTCCGGGTTCAGATACATTACTGGTCAGGATTTGGTTCAGGCAGTATTCTCTTTTCTTCATACTGGTAGGATTCTTAACGAGATCAATACAACAACTGTAACTCTTATTTCCAAAACAAGTTGCCCCAGTAATGTGAGTGAGTATAGACTGATTGCTTGTTGCAATGTGGTGTACAAGATTGCTACAAAGCTCACTTGTTCGAGGCTTAGAGAGATTTTTCCTTCAATTATCTCAGAAAATCATAGTGCTTTTGTTAAAGGAAGAAGTATAGCTCACAATATAATGATTTGTCAAGACTTGTTGAGAGCTTATGGAAGGAAAAGTGTTAGATCTGCCTATATGATAAAAATTGATCTTCACTAGGCTTATGACACTTTGGATTGGAGTTTTTTACAAGAAATGATGACAGCTCTTAAGTTTCCTCTAAACTTTATAAAGTTGGTAATGAGTTGTGTTACTACTCCAAGATTTTTATTTATGATCAATGGGGCTCTAAACAGTTATCTCCACTAAAATAGAGGTTTAAGACAAGGGGATCCAATGTCACCCTTACTTTTTGTAATAGGAATGGAATATCTTTTAAGAATTATGATTAAAGTAGCTCAGCAACATGATTTCAAGTATCATCGAAGGTGTGAAAGCCTAAAGCTTACTCATCTATGTTTTGCGGATGATTTGCTATTGTTTAGTAGATGATATTTCAAGGCTATCCATTTATTGTTAAGAGGTTTTCAGCTCTTTACTGAGAGTTCAGGTTTGCAAGCGAATAAAAGGAAGTCTACCATATATGGTGCGGGGTTGCAGGAAGAAGAGTGGGCTTGGCTTACTGGGATGACAGGTTTTATTCGAAGTAGCCTTCCTTTTACCTATTTAGGAATGACAATCAGCAACAAAAGAATTACAAAAGAAGACTGTGAGTGTCTTGTAGATAGAATGGTAATGAGAATAAGGAATTGGAGCTCGCGGAATCTTTCATTTGCAGGGCGATGTATTCTTATTAATTTGATTATGCTCTTAATTATATTTTCTAGTCTCAAGTGGTAATTCTTCCAAGAGCTGTGATTACAAGAATCAACCAAATTTGTAGGGCTTTTATATGGAAAAACACATATTATTTTGCTGGTCCTGGGAGAGTTTCTTGGGCTGAGATTTGCAAGTCTAAGCAGCAGGGAGGGCTCAGGTTTATAGATGTTGGACTTTGGAACATTTGTGCTATAGGGAAATATATTTGGGCAATTGCAAAGAAGGAAGACAATTTATGGGTGAAATGGGTTCACAATGTGTGCATAAAATAGGATGATTGGTGGAGTTATAATGCTCCAAGTACAAGTAGTTGGTATTGGAAAAGAATGGTCAAGGCTAAGAATGAGTTACAGGAAGTTTACCTGCACAATGCAATCAGTTGGCCAAGATATAGTATTGCTAAAATGTACAAGCTGCTAAAGAAGAATACTGAGACAAGATGGCAGTTCTCTCAAATGTGGGATAGGCTTGGTATCCCTAAACACAAGTTTGTGACCTGGTTGGTGTTAAAGCAACGGCTTCCGACTAGAGATAGACTCACAAGATATGGTATTACAAAGGATCCTTTTTATGTTATCTGTGGTCAGTTAGAAGAATCTCATAGACACTTATTCTTTGAATGTCAGTTTAGTAGGCATTGTATGTATCACATTTTGAACTGGTTAAGTATTGGCTCTAATAGATATGAGCTGGTTGGAATTTTGAATTGGGTTAGAAGAAGTAGGCAGTCCTGTTGTCGAAGAAGAGTGTACTACTGTGATCTTAGTGCTAGTGTGTACTACATCTGGAGAGCTCAGAATGATGCTTATTGGAATCTAAAGGTGCCAATGGCTTGTAATGTTGCTATGAAAATTAAATTGGATGTCTGTACTAGAATTTCCTTTATGGAGGTAGAGAAGTTAAGTAAGGAGGATTTAGATTGGGTTACAAATGTAATTAATTGTTTGGTGTTTGTAATTATTTTTGTGCATAATACAAGATTGAGCTAATTTACCAAAAAAAAAAGTTGTGAACGCCTATCATCCACAGACTAATGGCCAAGCTAAGTTGGTCAATAGAGAGATAAAACATATTCTGGAAAAGACGGTAAACCCCAACCACAAAGATTGGTCTACATGTCTTTTAGACGCTCTTTGGGCATACCACACTACTTTCAAATCCCCTCATGGGATGTCTCCCTATCGGCTTGTCTTTGGAAAAGCTTGTCATCTACCTGTCGAGCTCGAGCATAAAGCTTATTGGGCTATCAAGGTCCTCACCTTTGCTCTTAATGTCGCAGGTATCAATCGAAAACTACAATTGTCTAAAATTGAGCAGTTGAGAAACGATGCATATGACAATTCCAAGATCTATAAAGCGAAGTTGAAAGTCGCTCACGATAAACAGATCCTGTGAAAACACTTTGAGCCAAATCAGAAAGTGCATATATATAATTCTTGTTTGCACTTGCGCCCCGGTAAATTAAGATCGCGATGGACTGATCCACTATAGTGAAACAAGTATTTCCCAACGGTTCTGTTGAGGTCGAAGGCCCAACTGATGGGAGAATTTTTAGAGTCAATGGCCAAAGATTGAAGCATTACATTGAGAGTGTGAGTCAAGTTGAAGAGATCCTTCTTAAGGACCCAATTTATACACTCTAAATTCTAAATGATTTGTTTGTTTGTTCCTTTATTTATATTTCTTTTATTTTTTTGTGTTTTTCGTTTTTGTCTTTTGTTTGTTTTGGGGCATTGGTATCAGGTTATTTCCTCTCTCACCTCATGGACATTATCATCATCTAGGTGTTCTCTTTCTCTATCTTTTTCATTGAGTATTCATTTTGACATTGAGGACACTATCTGGTTTTTGGTTAAGGTGGTGAGCATTCATTTGGAGAATCTTATTGTCTTATTGAATTTTTAAGTCAAATTTTCTCAAAATTATCCGAGCATAAGTACAACTCGTTGGTTTGAGTCTTTTTTACAATGTTTAGCTATTAAGAAGCGATTTCCAGAGTTCTTTTGTACATTTTCCAAACGTATGGTAAAATGGTTGTTAACACAAATAGTTGAGAAAATTTTCAAATTTAAAATTTTTCATTTCTTGGTGAGTTGTGAGAGTTGAGAAAACAACTTTTTGAACTTTTATTGATCATTTGAGTTGGTGAAGTCACATTTTTTGAATTTAAAACATGACATTTACTAATGGGATAATTTTCATATAAGAATGAGCATTTGTAATCAATTTTAAATTTGTATTCTATTTATTTTATTTTTTTGTAATTTATTTTTATTTTTGTGTTACCTTTTGTCAAAAAAAAACAAAGTATAAAAAAATGAAAAATGAAAAAAAAAAAATAAGAGCAACACTTTCCTTTATTATTCTGTAATTCTGTAAAAAAAATAAACTTTTTATTATTATTATTTTGTTGTTTTGTGTAATAGTATTCATGAATAGAAAATAAATTATTATTAATCGTTTCTAATTAGTTGTCTCTTTACTCAATAAGTTTTCTCTTGTAAATCTCAAAGGTTTTTTGTCATTTAAATTCCAATAAATTGATATGTCTATCTTGTGATCAATACTTATTCAAATTATTTGTCCTAAAAAGTTTATCTTCTCTCAAGTTGAGCGTTAATTGTTACATTTCCAACTCCAAGAGTGTTATCCTTCCCATAAAAATACTTTCAATGCCCGTGAGGAACTTGGAGTTGAGACATTTATACTTTTGAGATTTTTCAATATTATTTGTGTTATGACTTGCAGTAAAAATGAATTTGGTTTGGTACACATACACGACTTTGGAATTGCAATTGAAATAGCTTAGATGATTTTGCTTGGTTTGACTTGATTATTCAAATTGATTATTTTCTTCTCCACTTGAATTGCTGGGGACTAGCAATAAGCTGGTTGAGAGTTGTGATTAGTGCTCAAAAATGTCAATTTATTAGTTTTAAAGTTCAAAATAAATTAAGTTTTAATTAATATTTTCATAAATTTATTGTAATATATTTTATAATTGAAAATATTAATTTTAATCTATTTTGTATTTAAATGTCAGGAGTAAATTGCATTTGGGCATCAATAAAAAAAAGAATGGAGAAAGAATTATGCAAAGCTGAAAAAAAGAAGAGAAAGTTGGTATTGTTTAGATAAAGAAGGCCCAAATACCCCAGGCCCGTGCCATCTCCTCTCTCTTCTCTCCCCCGTGAGTCCCTCCACCACTTGGTGCCACTGGCACCTTGCCACGTGTCCGCGACCCAACAACCCAGCCAGAGCTCCGTGTGACCCATGCCTGCTCCGGATCCGACCCACGAGCACCTGCCTAGCCCACGCGACCCAGGCCCAGCTCTGCCTGGGCCTCTCCTTTCTCCTTCAGCTCAACCCAAGCCCAATCCGCATGTCCCTTCTCTTTTAGCAGGCCAATCACATTAGTTGCCCTTTTCTACTCATTTTTGGACTTTTGCAATCCCATCAACTCCTTATTTTGCTCACACTCAACTCTCATGCATTAAATGCCTAAAATAGCCATGATAACACTATAAATAATAATATTAGTAATTTAATTTAATTTTAAAAATCATATTTTATTATTGATATTATATTTATTTGCAAACCCCAAAAATCTTCTTTATTTATTTTTTTTAGTCCTTTTTAGGTTGTATAAATAAGAGCTTTTTTTTATCTATTTGTATGTAATTTTTAAAGTAAAGAAACTATAGCAAAATTTCCTCTCACTTTTATTCTCATATTTCTTTATAGAATTTTTGTGAGAATGATGTGCATAATGACCTAATCTTCCTTGGAAGGTTAGGGATGATCCCATATGCAAAGTGATGTTATTTATATTTTTTATTTAACATATGTGTCTTTAAAGTTTATACATTTGAATAATTTATGTTCTTCTATCATCTTCTTCATAATTATTTATTGTTGCTAATATTATATATAGAATTAGTCATGTTTTTTCTATGTATTTAAAGTTATTAGTATAAATAACATTGATGCTTAGTTTTATGTTCAATCTTTTATTGCATTATGGCCTAATGGTATAGTGGCATTCTTAGATTTTTCATAAGATTAACATACTGCTTCTAAAGTAAGAACATATTTACTCAAATATATTTTTGTGAAACATACATGCACTTTGATGTTAAATCATCCAAATAAGTAGTTGGCATGTGAACTATTTGTTTGTGTAAATTTTATGAATCAAAGATCTAAACAGCTAAACAATGCATATGGGTGGCTCTTGATGTCTTTCTACTCTCTAATCTTTGATTACATATTTTTTTTATTTTTTTTTATTTACAATCAAATTCCCAAACCAAAAATCATAAATTCATTTCCCTTTCATCATCTTTCACTAACCTTTTATGTTTATTTTCCATTAATATTTTTTCTCTTAGTTACCTCCTGGTGGAATCAACCGCCCGATCTTTACTACAACCACCGCTTAGTGGATGCACGTTTTGGGTGTTAAATAGCAGCGTTCCCTGGTGGAATTTGGTGTCTCGGTAATCAAATCTCATCCTTCTATCTTTGTAGTCTCGCTTGCATATCAACAAGCACTTGCTGCCAATCCTGAGGGGCAGGTGGAGGTAACTAACCCAGTCATCATTTCTAGCCTCAATACCCATGTTGGCTAGGCGTTCTGTTCGCCTTGGCATAATTGCCCAAGTATATTTGCAATCAACGACTCAACTTATCATGGAATGATAACAGATTCCAGAAACCACCCCACGGTCCAAAACTGAACAAATAAGCAAACACTCACAATCATAATGCTAATAAGCATTTCAATAACATTCACATACAGCTGCAACACTAATAAGCATGCATTTTCATATTCACATAGCAGTCAAGGGCCAGATCCTTTCATTATACTTCATGCTTCCTATTTTAGCATGTAGATAAGGCATATGTATTCCAGTTAAACACATATTTAACACATAAGTTACCAAACCGTGAGTCAAGTTTATCTTTAACAGCGAGCGTACACACTCAACCTATCTTCAGGAACCATTAAACTTTGGCAGTTCTTATACCAAGTTGTAACGTACTACTAATCCAGCAATGTTACACCAAGTGTAAAAATAGTACTTAGCTCGTTAAGCGAGTCATTTTGACTTAAAAGTGTAATTCAGGTTAAACATTGGTTTTGGTATTAAAATTTTGATCAATAAAGTTAAATTTTTCATTAAAAAGGTTTGAATATCTACAAGGGATCCCAAAGGTTTTAAATCAAAATACATGTACAACAAAATTACAAAACTAGCTGACCTAAGCAGCAAAATCAAGCTAATAAATCTTGTCCCTCAAAAGTGTTCGACCGTGGCGGCCGAGTAGGCTGAGTATGTACACGCCGCTCCTACATCTCTCCAACTCATGGCTGGTCAAGCTTTCCATTGCCCCTACCTGCACCACAAAGCACTCGTGAGCCAAGGCTCAGCAAGAAAACCCTCAACAAGTAAAATAGATATGCAGGTAGAGATTAATATGTTATAATCACAATCAAATTCACAGTTATTCTTCAACAAGTATAACGACTCATGTTGAATAGATACATACTGCATCCTTATAATGGCCATGCCATAACAGCCTACATTACACATGTATATTGTCGATAACGACCCCTAGCCGATTAATCACAAACAACTATATCAATAGATGCATATACAGAGCAGACATCTAACTTTGAACAAGCTCAAGGCACGGTCATAACTGTGTTCGATAACCAAGGCACATGCCATACACCCAATACAAGTGTCAGTTTTCTTACCTCGAGTCTCGTGCAAATGGTAATACGATCCCATTCCCTAGCCTTGCGAAAACCCTAGTCACAACATCAACGATATGTCTATCAGGAACAATTCAAATAATGGGCCTAAAGATTTTTCCCTAGCACTCGGGACCTCGGATTCCACAAAATGGGATAGCGGAATCGTCCCCCGAGCCTCCCAAGATAACTCCCCAAAACTCTAAACAAATGTACCCTAAAACTACATTAGTGCGGCGTCACAGCTCCACAACAAACCAAGAAGCCCCTTATCTAAAATTTGTGCATTTTGAGCCGCGACACCACAACAAACAAAGAGTTTTCCCTATAAAATTTTCCCATTTAGAGCTGCACCGCCACGACGGTCCGAGGGCAAACTCGCCCTCGAAGAAATTCATACATGCCACGGCTCACAATCCCAAGCGTCGCGATGCTCCTAAGAGAACCCAGAAATTACGTTTTCCCCTGCATTTCAATCCCAATACTTTAACCCCAAAACAAATTTCCAACAATTTTCAATAGTTTTTACACCAATTTAATGCCCATATAGCTAATAATACACACATAGAACCTCATTAAGCCCTCAAACACACAAATTCAAAATTAAAGTCCCAAAAACCTCAAACCTCATCAAGAACACTAAAAACACCAAGGACTTAGAGAGGAAATCAAAGAAAGTTAGCTTACCTCTCTGAAGAACGAAATCCTTAGCTTGATTGATGTTGCTAAGAGATGTTAATCCCCCTTTTGTAACTCCAAATTCCGCCAAAGATCCCCAACAAAAGCTAGGAATGGTTCCAAGCTAAATTTTGTCTTCAAAACCTCTTGCTAGAGGAAATTAAGAGAGAGAGATAGAGAGAGAACGTGAATACCCCAAAACCCTTCAGCCTTTGATTAACTAACTTAGTCTAATAGTCAAAAAGACCATTTTGCCCATAACTCAACTCAACCTCAAAACCAAACACAAGGACATTTTGGTCATTTCGCCTAATTTCTCACCTAACCTCAAATTATACTTCTAATCTCCAAATTAATCGACTAATCCACTAAACCCAAATATTTCTCTCACTTAATTCCATTTACCAATAAATCTCAAATATATGTCAAATTACCAAACTACATTTTGGCTCACCCCGAGCTGGGTAATAATCTCCGTTGTGGCTTTTCCACTAATTACTCAAAAGGATCAACCCATTTCGAATATCACAAATATATCTACATAATAATGTGGTCTCAAACACATAAAATATAAAATTACAATTGCAATTATACCTTCAACGGGTCAAAATTACAAAAATGCTTATTTTTAACAAAAGCTGGTGTTTAAGCATGTTTAATACACATAAACAACCATATCATAATATAACTCATAAAATTCACACAATCACATATATATATTTAATTAAAATCACATAATTCCACGATAATTCTAAATATGCCCTCCCAACACACGAATAACCATACTAATCCTTATTAGGAGTTTTGGGACGCTACAAAGCCCTGAGGACCTCCCTTCACGGAAGGTAATTCTCTCGCCAGGTGTCAATCAAAGAGGCTTTTAAGACCACAGGCTTATGCTTGACACCTTTTAGTGGCTGCAGAGATTGTGCTGTCGGTTCCATACAAGCGACAAGAAGGATGTCCCATGATGTTGCCTAAACATGGGGGTACGTGTAGCTACCCGCTTGACAATACCGAAATTCACATTTTCCAATATGGTCGTGGGCTTGTAAACCTCGTAGTGGGGCTATTGACAAGTAAATGGGGTCAAGGAGCCTAACTTATGGGAAATAAACCTTAATTTACATGTAATCTAATCCTATTGAGGGAATATTATTGTAATCAACTCCCATTAATAAGTTTAACCCCCTCAGCTACCTATAAATAAGGCTAGGGTATCACTTGTAAAAGGATCCCAACTTTAGTGCATGTAAAAGGGCTGCCTAAATCTCTAAATAACTTGAGCTTTGCAAGTTCTTCTTCCTCAACACAATTGACTCGTGGACTAGGACTAATAAATTGCCTGAACCATGTAAAACCCTGCGTTTGATCCTTATTTTCTTTATGTTTTATATGTTTATTTGTAGTTGACGAAAAAATCAGTCAACAACCTAAAATCAAGATTCAAAATCATAACATGAGCTACGGCTGTGGCCTAGGCTTTTCTCCGTTGTGACCTAGGGGCCTGGGAATGTCTAGGTTGCGGCCTGGTGTCGCTGCCTTCTTCTCTTCAATTTCCTAGGCAACTGAGACTTGCCTCTACTACAGTCACTGACAGTATTTTAACCATAACTTTCTCGATATAATTCAGAATTAGAAATTGAAAATGTTACAGAAAGCTAAAAAAAGATATACAACTTGTAACTCTGAAAAGAAATTCTCAAAAAATGGCCAGAACAATGTAAAAATTGAGCGTGAAGTTTCAAACTAAACATCACAAATTCATTATTTTTCACACATTATGTTTTGGAACTCCTAAAAACACAAAATAAATTAATTAAATATATAAATAAATAATTGAGTACATATCATAGAAGAATGATAAATTAAAAATAAACAAATTGGACACTTTATCATAAATATATTAAAATTGCAGCTAACGGAATAGTTTATTAAACATTATTATATGATAGAAACATACTACCCTATTTAAACATTTCAAAATATGTAGTTTTTGGAAAGTGAAAATCTACCCGTAACATAAAAGGTATATGATAATTCGATCCAATACAATTTTATTTGTTAACTGTATCTCCAAAATAATCTTGGTTCTATAGTTAGCAATATCATGTAATAAAACCAGAACAGGAAAACACAAACATTACTTAATTAATAAATTAAAGACAATAATACTAATTTTTTATATGTAAGACAGCAGAGCATCATGGGGGTGTAGCTCATATGGTAGAGCGCTCGCTTCGCATGCGAGAGGCACGGGGTTCGATTCCCCGCACCTCCAAGTTTTTTAACTTTTTCATTTTATAAGTCTAATACTGAATTAATACACCATGACATTAACAAATGTATCGTAATCTAATCATATTAAATTGTTTACACCAAAAATCTGTTTTATATATATAGTACATAAATATTTCAAAGTGGAAGTGAGATACCATTGATTATGTGATTATTAAGGGAGTTGATTATATTATTATTGTACATTGTCCACGAGCTAGCTGTACTAGCAGCAGTTGTGTTGCATTATATTCTAATCCGAGCCTTAATTTTTGACTTCATTGAGGGCGTTTCTCGGCTGTAAGCGTTACTTGGGATCAATTTGATTTGGTTCTTTCTTTCTTTTTCTTTTTTAATAATCACGAACAATGAATTTTTAAAAGTTGATATAATAATTTTTTCAAAAAAAAAAATTATAATAATATTACTAATTGATTGGTCAAAGAAAGCTGTGATTTATGTATCAATAATTTGTCATATACAGAAGAAGGATACCCCTACGTGATAGGTCACAGTGAAATTAATTATATCTTATTATTTCCTTTATTAAAAAGTTATATATTAATTATTTTTCTAATATAAATATTGCTGTAATTTTATTATACATATATGAGACAAGTGAGAGACAAACTTTACAATTGAAACAAAAGTTTGGTAGTGGTGAATACTCAGCACAATGGGGCTGAGGGGAAACAATTCATTTATATACTCTGCAACAATAATACAACCACTAATAATAATGTGACAGGTGGCCCAATTGTTGGCTTTAGGGAGACCACCAAAACAGAGAAAGACTAATACAATTTGTATATAACTAACTGTATTACATTTACTAATAATCTGATAATTAGCTATTAAGTAACTCATTATTCTTAACAGTGAGAGTCTCACCCATTAAATTTTTTGTGTAAAATTAATATGTATCGCATATCAGGACATGACATTAAATTTTGTATTGTTATCACACGTAACCAGTTAATAACAGTATTGTAATGTTTTTATTCCTTTCAACTCCTAAAGAGAGTGATTTGACTACATATTTCTATACTACTCCATAGTAGAGTAGGAAATATATCATATTATATATTTGATGGGATCTATCATTGTAAATGTAAATAGGGTTGTTGGCCTAAGACAGCAATATTCCACGTCCCTTGGTTTATTATATATTTGAGCCTGCTCTAGTGTTCTACAAGCAATGATCCATACTTGACTTTAAAGACTATTTACGCTCATATCATACACGTGGCTTAATTTAGTGTATAAAGAAAGTCACATATATATATATATGCATTGAAAATATGTGGGGACTGGTGAGCAGCACTTGATACTCTTCTTTGAAAAAAAGAAAAGAAAAGAGAAAAAAAATATATATATTGTATAAATGCACTCATTTCATGTGAATAATACTATGAGAAACCGTTAATTAAGATTCTTCTATATGTGTACTTTATTCTCGTAGTGACTTCAGGAGAGCTGTACTATCTAGTATCTACATTACATAATGGTTTGAAAACTTGGACAAAAGAAATTAAGCATTTTTTCTTTCTTTCTTTCCAATGAAGTCTTGTATAAAATTTTGATTGCTGAATGATTTGGCAGTTGCATGAAATTGTCAACTTAGAATAAATATAACATTAATTGAGCCCAATTTTTCAGGACAGAGCCGAAGCCAATGGGGGTATATGCATGGCTGATTTTGAAAGATGTTATATAGGTCTGGTCTGGTCTGGTCTGGTCCTACATGTAATATATCTATCAGTGCTACTGATATCAGATTTTGAAGATGGGATCCTGGTAATTTTCATGACTGACTGATCCCAATGAGAATACTTGTATACCTAACCCATGCATGCTCTCTCCCACCACTTTTTTTTTTCTTTTCTTTTAACCTATATAAAAATATAAGTCAATTAAGAGAACAAACAAACAAACAAAAATTGGGTCTTGGGACTTGGGGGTGCTATATAGTATTTCAATATGCTTTCCCATTTTATTTTATTCAATACAGTGAAATCACATAGTCACATCAGCATCGGGTAAAACTGTTAAAATACAACTTTGAAGCTCAACTGGAGGCCTTGCTCCCTTTTTTGGTTTGGGCTTTATATTTGGTAAACTTGGGCCGGGTTTGGAGTAACTGCCTCACCGAAGGAACGTTCCAAAGTCTTGTTAAGAAAACATCTTCTGATCTTAAATTAGACAGTGGCATCAAATTATACAGATTTAGATGTAATTCATCGTTTTCTTATTAAATAAAATGTTTATACTTTTTGGGACAAGGAATTTTGTCCCATTACTTGTTTAGACTTTGACAAATTATTTTTTAGACCCTATATTTTATAAAATAGTTAAAATAGAACCCTACACTCAATTTTGATGAAGAAAAAATTGAATATAACAACACAGTTTTTAAGCAGAATGATTTTATTTTTTTTCTGAATTGTTAATTTGGTAAATTATTTGTGATTTTAGTTGAGAAAATATTGACCAAAATCGGGTTTAGGGTTCTATTTTTGTTGGAAAAATTATATTTTATATATAATAAATAGCCAATTTAGGCTAATGTGTGAATAGAAAATTGATGTCTTAAATGTGGTCCATTGATAGCTGCTAATAAATGCAGATTTGGTCAAGGATGTAATCACCGTAAAAATGGTTAATATTCTGATCGATATCAGAAATTATGGTAAAGATTGTGATTGATCAATATCACTAATTTTGTGGGATTTTTGGCATTAATTCACTTGTGTTCACACTTGGTATTCCACCCCATATGAAGCCTATAAAAGGAGGCTTCATCTTTCATTCTAGACACACCAACAAAATAGAGTCACTCACTAAAAGCTCTCTTGTCTTCTTCTTCTTTGTTTTTCGTAAGTCTTAAGGTGATAGAGTGAAGGTATTAATCCGAATTCGCTGGAGTAGTGAAAGTGGTGTATTCCTCTACTCATTAGTCGTTGTATCCTGGGAAGTGGTTGCTCACGTATCCTCTAACACCAATCAGGTAGAGGGGGCAAATCTGCTTTAAGGAAAGCGTGTTTTACGTGCCTCGGCTTTCTTTTCACTTATCAGTTTTATAATTTATTATTTTGTATTTATTTTTCCTGTTCTTCAATTAATAATATATTATTATGTTTGTTAATTTTCTCCATTATCTTTATTTAAATTTCTAACAATCTTAAAGCATAATTTAACTCATTTGGAGAAGACGAACATATTGAAGGGCGGAAAATATTTCAGATTTTTTTTGTTTTGCCATTCAATCAGTGTTGATTAGATTTCTTAATATATGTTTTCACTGTCTTTTTACACTGCCAATTTTGTTTATGTATGTATATCTTGTCTACTATATATTTGCACCGTTTTCTGGCAAGGTTAATTATTTTAATTTTGATATTTACAATACATTGTATATATTCAGTTTATTTGCCACATTTATTAATCTTGCATATTTCGATTAACATGTACAGTATATATACATAATATATGTATTTTATTCACGTATTTCATTATTTTATGCATGTTAATTAAAAATATATATGGAAGCATGTATACTTAGTATGTTTAGTATTTGATTTTTTATATTGGTATGCATAAGTGTATTTATATTTTTTTGTCCTTTATATATATATATATATATATGTATGGTATGTACTCGTTTTCTTTTATGGTATGTACTCGTTTTCTTTTACACAGATATATTTCATGGGATACATATATATACCTTATATATACACATAAAATTATATATATATAATGATATGCATAAAATTATACTCATGAATATTAGGTTCATGTTTTTCCATGTATTTATTTATAATTTTGCACTTATATTTATTTATAAGGTTAAATTACAATCAAGTATACATATAAATGGAAATTAATATATGTGTTTTATATGCCTGATGTTTATATTACTTTTATTGTCTATCTCATGTGTTTACTCACCACACATGTATAATCTTTTATTGATTGCTAAGATTAAATACTTGATTTTAAAACATACTTGCTAAATGGTCAATTTAACACCAATCAGATATGGCTGAAAATATGGATGTCATTGCTACTGGAAGCATTGAAGGATCTCCCCGAACTCCAGCTTCAACCACCAAGGACCAATCTAAGGGTCAGGCTGTGCAAGTTTCGGTACCATTGGTACCAACGGTCTCAACGGTTCCTGTGAACCATAATGAGAAACCGGATAAGTTCACTGGGGTGAACTTCAAAACGTGGCAGCAGAAAATGCTTTTCTATCTGACAACATTGAATCTTGCGAGATTCCTAAAAGAGGATCCTCCCTTTATTGGAGAGGATGAGATAGATGTGCAAACTCAGCAAGCAATTGACGCTTGGAAGCACGCTGAATTCCTGTGTAGGAATTATCTTCTGAATGGCTTATCTGACACTCTGTATGGTGTGTACAGTGTGAAGAAAACAGTCAAGGAATTGTGGAACTCTTTGGACCACAAATATAAGGCTGAAGATGCTAGCGCCAAGAAATTCTTGGTTGGTCAATTCTTGAACTTCAAGATGGTAGACTCCAAGAATGTGATAAGCCAAGTGCAAGAGCTTCAATTGATCATCCACGGGATCCATGCTGAAGGAATGGTTTTGAGTGAATCATTCCAAGTAGCTGCAATTATTGAGAAGCTACCCCCTGCATGGAAAGACTTCAAGAACTATTTGAAGCACAAGCGAAAGGAAATGAGTGTTGAAGATCTCATTCTTAGACTTCGCGTTGAAGAGGATAACCAAGGTAATGAGAAGCGAACCTTGAATCCTAATGCTTCCAAAGCAAACTTGATGGAGCATGATAGAGGCTCAAAGGGGAAGAATCCTAAGCACAAGCAAGGGCCCAAGTTGGGACCGAAAGGTGGAATTGCAAAGAAGCCTAAGTTCCAAGGGAAGTGCTTTAACTGTGGCAAGATGGGACATAAATCATCTGAGTGCAAATTGCGCAAGAAGAAAGGCAATGAGACCTATATGGTGGACGCGATATCCCAAGAGGTCGCTGAATTAGACTTATGTGTCGTGGTCTCTGAAGTCAACCTGGTGGATGCGAATCCAAAGGAATGGTGGCTCGACACTGGAGCTACTCGTCATATATGTGCAAACAAGTCAGCATTCTCTGATCTGACTACACTGGAAAATGGAGAGAAGCTCTACATGGGAAACTCAGCAACCTCTGAGATAAAAGGGGAAGGAACTGTGTTCTTGAAGATGACGTCTGGAAAGAATGTCAAGCTGCAAAATGTACTGTATGTGCCTGACATTCGTAGGAATCTGATATCTGGAACTCTGCTGAGTGTACATGGGTTCAAGATAGTGTTTGAATCTCATAAAATTGTACTCACTAAAGCGGGTGTTCCTATTGGGAAGGGTTATGTAAAAGAGGGCATGTGGAAGATGAATGTAATGGCTGTTAAGCCAAATGCTGTTATTGATAATAATAAAGCTAGTACTTCTTCTCTTTACCTTCTTGAGTCTTCAAATTTATGGCATGGTAGACTAGGTCATGTTAATTATAATTCTTTGCGTAGATTAATTAACTTGAATCACATACCCACGTTCAATATTGATTCAAAACATAAGTGCGAAACTTGTGTAGAAGCGAAATTAACCAGGTCATCGTTCAAAACAGTTGAAAGAGACACTGAACCCCTTGATTTAATTCACAGTGATATTTGTGATTTAAAATTTGTTCAAACAAGAGGTGGTAACAAATACTTTATTACTTTTATTGATGATAGTACAAAGTATTGTTATGTGTACTTGCTAAAAATCAAAGATGAGGCTATAGAGAAATTTACTCTCTATAAGCAAGAGGTTGAAAATCAACTTAATAAGAAAATTAAGATGATAAGAAGTGATCGTGGTGGTGAATATGTAGAACCATTTAGTGAACTTTATGCACAAAATGGAATCATTCACGAGGTAACACCACCTTATTCTCCTGAATCCAATGGAGTGGCAGAACGGAAAAATCGCACTTTAAAAGAGATGATGAATGCCATGTTATTAAGTTCTGGATTACCGCAGAACATGTGGGGTGAAGCTATTTTGTCAGCTAATTATCTTTTAAATAAGATTCCCCAAAAGAAAGATCAAAAAACACCATATGAATTATGGAAAGGTAGACAACCTTCATACAAATACTTAAAAGTGTGGGGATGTCTGGCTAAGGTGATTGCACCATTGCCAAAAAGAATGAAAATAGGTCCAAAAACAGTAGATTGTATTTTCATTGGTTATGCACAAAATAGCAATGCATATCGATTTCTTGTACATGAGTCTAAAAACCCGGACATTCACAAGAATACGATAATGGAATCAAAGAATGCATCATTCTTTGAACATGTATTTCCTTGCAAAGATAATGGGGTTGGACCAAGCTCTTCTAAGCGAACATCTGAAACAATGGATGATCGAGAACAAGAAGAGGAAACTGATGAAGTCCAAGTAGAGCCAAGGCGAAGCAAAAGGGCAAGGATAGAAAATTCTTTTGGACCAGATTTTCTAATTTATATGATAGAGGCAGAACCTCGAACATATAAAGAAGTTGTGAGCTCTATTGAAGGTCCTTTTTGGAAGGAAGCCATAAGGAGTGAAATTGATTCCATCCTGAAAAATCATACTTGAGAACTAGTTGACCTTCCTCCTAGATGTAAACCTTTAGGTTCCAAGTGGATTTTCAAAAGGAAAATGAAAACAGATGGAACAATTGATAAGTACAAGGCCCGATTGGTAATAAAAGGTTACAAACAACAAGAAGGCTATGACTACTTTGATACTTATTCTCCGGTGACGAGAATAAATTCTATCAGGATGATTTTGGCAATTGCTGCATTACGAAATCTAGAAGTCCATCAAATGGATGTAAAAACTGCCTTTCTAAATGGAGATCTTGATGAAGAAATATACATGGAACAACCTGAGGGTTTTGTAGTTCCAGGGAAAGAAAGGAAAGTTTGCAAACTTGTTAAGTCACTGTATGGACTTAAGCAAGCACCAAAGCAATGGCACGAAAAATTTGATAGTGTCATGATGACAAATGGATTTAAAATCAATGAGTGTGACAAATGTGTGTATATCAAAACCACAAACGAGGGATACATCATTCTATGTTTGTATGTAGATGACATACTCATTGTTGGAAGCAACCAACGAATGGTTAAATCCACCAAAACAATGTTAAACTCAAGGTTTGACATGAAGGATATGGGACTGGCTGATGTAATTTTAGGGATAAAAATTATAAGGACGCCAGATGGACTCAGTTTGAGTCAGTCACACTATGTGGACAAGATACTTGACAAATTCAGTAAAGATGATTCTGGAATTTCCAGAACACCAATTGATACAAGTCAGCATCTATCCAAGAATAATGGTGAAAGTGTGTCCCAAGGAGAATATGCTAGAGTAATAGGAAGTCTAATGTACTTGATGAGTTGTACTAGACCAGACATTGCCTATACTATAAGTACTTTGAGTCGATTCACGAGTAATCCAGGTGTTGAACACTGGAAAGCAATTGCAAGGGTACTTTGGTACTTAAGGTATACTCGTGACTATGGGCTAAACCACACCAGAGATCCAGCTGTGCTTGAAGGATACACTCATGCAAGTTGGATATCTGATATTCATAACTCAAAAGGTACTAGTGGATATGTCTTCACTCTAGGTGGTGCAGCGGTTTCATGGAAATCTTCGAAACAAACTGTAATCACTAGATCTACAATGGAATATGAGTTTGTTGCTCTGGATAAATGTAGTGAATAGGCAGAATGGCTACGTAATTTCCTAGAGGATATTCCAGACTGGCCTAAACCTGTGCCTGCAATATGTATATATTGTGATAATCAAGCAACAATTGGCAGAGCAAAGAATGTTCTATATAATGGTAAGGCAAGACATATACGTCGACGACATAATACCATTAGACAATTGATCTCAACTGGAGTTATCTCAATTGACTATGTGAAGTCAAAAGATAATATTGTGGATCCGCTAACCAAAGGGTTAAATAGAGATCAAGTTGAAAAGACATCAGAAGGAATGAGACTTAAGCCCAGAAGAAATAAGGTAGATATAAAGGAAAACCCAACCTAGTTGACTGGAGATCCCAAGATCCAGGTTCAATGGGACAACCTAATTATATAAACCTTGTAAGATCACTGTGGGGACTAACCCTACCCATTCTGTTGATGAAACAGTGATTCTCGTTGGAAAAAGGATAAGCATTAAGCTTTTAATGACCCTTATGCGTCGGAAGTCCGAACGGGGCAATGCGAGATTGTTCTTAATTAAGAGGTCACCTATGTGAGAGAGAAGTGGGGCCGCTTCAAAGGAGAATTGTGGGGGCTAAATTCTCTAAAACCTCTCGCAGAACCAGGCGGATGTTCATGGCCAAAATGAACATAATCATGAGAACCGATATGATGCCAGAAAGATATTTGTGTGAGATATATCATCATTTACATCAACAGCAGACAGTTCAAAGACATCGCGTCCACTGATCAGCTAGTAAGGTAAATATATTTTCACAAGAAAAGGTTCAAAGGTTAACACCCACCTATCCTATGCAGGTATCTACCGTAGAATTCTATCACCGTGTTGAGTCGAGTCGAGTCTTGTCAATTCATTGTGAGTCTTTTCTCTGTGTATTCCTTATCGTTGATCAATTTCATTCATGTGGGGGATTGTTGGAAAAATTATATTTTATATATAATAAATAGCCAATTTAGGCTAATGTGTGAATGGAAAATTGATGCCTTAAATGTGGTCCATTGATAGCTGCTAATAAATGCAGATTTGGTCAAGGATGTAATCACCGTAAAAATGGTTAATATTCTGATCGATATCAGAAATTATGGTAAAGATTGTGATTGATCAATATCACTAATTTTGTGGGATTTTTGGCATTAATTCCCTTGTGTTCACACTTGGTATTCCACCCCATATGAAGCCTATAAAAGGAGGCTTCATCTTTCATTCTAGACACACCAACAAAATAGAGTCACTCACTAAAAGCTCTCTTGTCTTCTTCTTCTTTGTTTTTCGTAAGTCTTAAGGTGATAGAGTGAAGGTATTAATCCGAGTTTGCTGGAGTAGTGAAAGTGGTGTATTCCTCTACTCGTTAGTCGTTGTATCCTGGGAAGTGGTTGCTCACGTATCCTCTAACACCAATCAGGTAGAGGGGGCAAATCTGCTTTAAGGAAAGCGTGTTTTACGTGCCTCGGCTTTCTTTTCACTTATCAGTTTTATAATTTATTATTTTGTATTTATTTTTCCTGTTCTTCAATTAATAATATATTATTATGCTTGTTAATTTTCTCCATTATCTTTATTTAAATTTCTAACAACTATTTTAACAATTTTACAAAATATAAAATCCAAAAAGTAATTTGTCAAAACACAGGATCCAAACAGGTAATGGGACAAAACACAAGGTCCAAAGAAATATAAACTCTTAAATAAACGTCTATTGCGGAGCAACTCAAGCAAACATGGAACAAAAATTAGTATGTGACCAAAAACTAAATGCCTCTTATATTACAAAGTTTAGGATGTAATAAATACTATAATATTATGGGAAATTTTCGGTGAAAATCATATGGTCGTCTTAAAAATTACCAATTTTTTTATTTTAATTAATTAATAAAAACCTAAATATATATATATATATATCTATTGAAAAATAATTTCAAATATGTTTTAAAAGTAAAAAAATAATTTAAAAGATTTAACATAAAAAAAGTATTTAATTTAAGTTCTAAAACTTAGTTTATGTAAAACTAAGTATTTTTTTAATGTTAGAAATTTTAAAAGATTTTTTATTTTTAAAACAGATTTTAAATGATTTTTCAAAATTAGAAAATCTATATTTTTAGATTTTTATTAATTAATTAAAATTAAGAAAATATTTGTATAAAATATGACATTTGAAACAACAAAAAACTACTTAGTGACATAAGTGTAATATTTTAAAATACTTTCTAACTTTTGCTGTAAGAGAAAATTAATTTAAGTATAATTTTTTAGACTATTAACTAATTTTTGCTGCAAAAATAAATTACTTAATGATTTATGCATAATTTTTTAAACTAATTACTGATTTTCACAGCAAACTTCTCCACACGGTATCATTATCTTGTAAATTTGAAATATAAATATATATGCATACGACTTTACAATATTTCCAAATTCAGCGTAAAGGCAATCGAAGTGGAGTTTTAACGATAAGTAGTCTTAAATACTAATATTTGTGGCCAAAAGAAGTGTTTAAATTCAAATAGAGTGAAATAATGTGTTGATAGTAGCAAAATAAGTATTTAAATACAAAAGGGTAAATGGCAATCCAATCAACTTTGTTAATAACTTTTTTTTTTTTTTGACAAAACTTTGTTAATAACTTTTAATAAACCGTAATAGTACCAAGAATAAATTTGGTGTGATTACAGGTTACATAGTACTCATTACATAAGACTTTATAAAATAAATACAAGTATAGAAGATAAATAACTAGTGATAAAGTTAATAAACCATATTCAGTGAATTTGATTGAAACGACACCTTCACCCAAATCTACCTATTGGTTACCCGACAAAAAAAATCTACCTATTGGGGTAAGATAGGATAAAAGATGAAACAAAATAATAAATTGTTTGTTTAGTGTTTTTACATAAAATATTATAGGGTAGATTTGGAGAGGTAGTGAAATTTCTTGATAGTTCAACTGTTGGTAGGACTTAGAACTTAGAAGGGGGCAAAAAAAGCCCCTTTTAATTGACCAAACAGTCGAATCTGTCCATTGATGAACATAATTGGAAAAGGGAATGAATCACACAACTTTCAAAATTTTGTAATATCATCATTTTATTATAAATAAAAGTTATTCAAAATTTATCTATTATTTATTAATCTTACTTCTTTTTTTTTTTCATTTTGGTGGAAACCTATTCTTTTCTTCTTTCACACTCTTACTTCCTCATTAACACTACCCTTTTTTCTATTCTCTAATCTCCAATTTCTCCTACTAAACATTAAATTAAAAGTTAAATTCTTTTTTTTTTCACAAAAAACAAAACATGAAAGCTAATTGAATATGCTTCAAGCCTAAAGGGTCAATAAAACCTGTTTTAAAACGATTATTTTTCAATCAAAGGCTATTCATTAAAACCTTTAACTAGAACACCGTACGCACCGTCCCATCTCCTCTTCTAGCCTTAAAAAAATTAATAACTTTTTTTTTGGTTCTTTCCTTTTAAACTTTTCTTTTATGGTGGAATGAAGAGTAAATTTTTACATTCTTTTATTGTTTGAAGGTATCACTCTAATGGTTTAGGAAAAAAAAATTATTTATTATAAAATTATTATATTATTTTTGAATAATTTAATAATTTCTCACTTAAGTATTTTTATAAAAAAAAATTATCTCCATTTTTTCTCTAATTTGGAAGTAAAATAATATTGTGTGCGGCACTTAATATTTTTCTCTTTACATTTTTTTCCTATTAAACACCCAATTAATTTTTTTTACTTTTATTTCTTATACTTTCTTTATTTTCACTTTTTTTTTCTACCAAGCATAAGGTAGTTTTTTTTTGTTTTTTGAAAAAAAAATCCATTTATAATTAGGTGGGTTTATTTTGGATTTTCTAGCTAATTTCATAAATTCTGCTTATAAATATTTGTGTACATATATACTTTGTTATATTAATTAGTAGGATCCAACCTGATTTTAGTGATTAATTATCAACAATGTGTTGAAAGCCAGCTTTTGTACACAATAAAACAAGTATCTAAAGCCATCTAATTCATACCATTAACGTGCAAGTATAGTAATCAATTATTATAATCAAGCACCCGAATGCGGCAATTATATAAAAAAGAAAAAAATAAATAAAATATTATTTATTATAAAATATAAAATAAAAAGAAAAAAATTAACATTTAAGACATCATTATGTTAATAGATGTAGATGTCGGAGACAGAGCTAGTGCACGTGCGTCACCGAAATCATCGAGCCAATATTTTGAACGAGAAGATGCCGCGCACGTGCCACTCAGTCAAAGGTCAAAAGTAGTGATTACACGAGTAATGTGGGCCCCACTCGCTCTCCCCCAAAGATCTTTTTATAAAGCGACACCAGAAAGAAGCCGAAGATAAGAACGATGATTAGGATCCATTTTCGGGAACATATCCATTCCATCTCCACCGTCCAATTATATTTATGCAATTTTTATTTTATTTTTATATGAAATAGAATACTAATTTAGCAAAACTTAATCAAAATACGTACTGATATCAATATATTAGATTTTAAAAAATACTGTACTAATATGTGACAAAATGTGATCATAATAAATATACATTTTCTTTTCATTCATTATATATTATATCTACTTTGTAGACCAGGACATATGAGTTAATTAAATAAATAGGGCCATTCTTATAATTTATAAATATTCATGAATGATTGACTGGCGATTTTGTTAACATTCATCACTGGTTTTTCACCACACTGTCTTTTAATATATATATATATATATATTTATGTCAAAGCATAATATCTCACAATCTATATATATACATTATAGGTATACGTATACGTATACGTATAAGAAAGATATGATGAAAAATAATGAGAATGAAGATAATCATGATCAACGCTGTCAAATTATTGGCACGTGTGTTGGACGTGGCCGCCTGTTAATGTTGAAAGATTATAAGGATAAAATATATATACAATGCGTACGCACCTAATAATATTACTTCTATAGAATATAGAGCATGGTACTATTTTTTATTTGTTGTTTAATCCTTCTTGTAAATAATTAATGTATGTGGTGAATTTGAACAAATTAATAATGTATAATATAGAAGACGTGTACTTTAAGTGGTTGCAAATGTAATTTATTACGTAATGGGCTTTGCACATTCTCTTTGTCTGGGAGCACCACGTGTGATGTCACATGCCGTTTCAAAAGGGTGGAGTGGACAATGCAAGCAAGTTGTCACCATAAATATATGCAACTTGGTTTTGGCTTTTGATTCTATTTATCCACAACTGATTTGGGAGAGTATCCTTTTCATACTCGAGGATCATCAAAACGACATCACTTTTTATCGTCCTATCCAATAATTAATTACTACTTATTAACATCTTTTATTGTTATTATTATTAAGTGTAAGAATTAATAACAATATATTATATAGAATGTAATAGTAGCTAGATACAATTAGTACATATATAGTTCATGTGCTAGTAATTAATAACCGATATCATAACATATCTTTTTGATGTTTAATTTGAGTACTTTTTTGTTTATAAACCCTGCCTAGTGTAATTATATTCAGTCAAAGATAGACGAGAGTAAAGACTAAAGAATGATGGTACATCACTACATATAATTCCTTTTTCTTTATATTTATTTTATATTTTTGCTTTTCTATATTGAGCAAATGATTGAAAGAACTAAATCCAATAAAATTATTAACTCGAAATGTACATGTGTATATAAACATAAATATATATGTATGATACATCATTACAATCCTAGCTATCGAATATTCAGTGGACAATGATCCATATAATTTATTGGCCTATGGCCCCTGTTGGGACATCTTACTTACAACTATCATTGAGTATTTATCGGTTCCAAAAGTAGTACGTGGCCAAAAATTAAAAAGAATAAACTAGTAAGGTCCATGTAATTTGAGATCTAGATTTAATCTAAATAAACCTTTTGGAAAACTATATATATTATAAACAAATTAATATATATAATATATATGATCTATTTTAAATTTCCTATATATATATATACATATCTTGAAATATTATAATAAAACTTTCAAATATTAAATTATTTTGATTTAAAAGTTTAGATTTATCTTACTATCCAAATTTCCTTCATGTCATCTAAATTAAAGACAAAAGGGCAGTATTTAATACTATCAATGTCAAAATTACGTTGCTTTGAATTGAAAAAAAATAGATATTTAAAATTGAGACTATATTATTTTGAATTCTGTATTTTAATAAATTATTTTTTAAAGTGTGTGTATTATAAAATGCTTCAAATAGACATATAAACTCTATTTTGATAAAAAAAAAATTGAACTAAAATTATAAATAATTTATTAAATAACAACTCGGAACAAAAACATAATCATTATACTTAACAACTGTGTTGTTATATTTAATTTTTTGTTCATCATAATTAAATTTTTGAATTTATTTAAACTATTTTATAAAATATAGGGTCTAAAAATTAATTTGTTAAAATATAGAATCCAAACAATTAATGGGACGAAAGACAATGTTCAAAAAAATATAAAACCTTAAAAATTATTACATTAACTAAACTAAAAAAAAAAAAAACTCTTTCCGGACTACTGACCGTCCTAACTCGTGGGAAAATATACGAAGCAGCTTGGTTTGAAAAATATTAAATATTAAATATATTTTATTTTTGTAAATTTCTCACTAATTAAAATATTTTGTTGTCATCTTATCGATCTTTTACCAAAAAAAGAGAAAACAATAATGCATGCTATGGTTTAATTTGAAGCAACATTGATCTCCGCATTAAAAGCATAGGCCATTAATCTAATTGTACGTATACAAACGGAGTGATTATTCTATAGTTTTTCTCTTTCTATTATTGGAGAGATAAAGTTAGATTACTTTTTTGACAGTGACCAACCTATTTTTGAGTAACTCATATACCCCAATACACCAAATTTTATACTCTAACTTAACTGGTGGAGTATCAAAACATTCATAAGAATAGTAATCTAGACGAGTTGTTATGTTTTTTTTTTTCACTACAAAACTGCACTGGCCTATTGACAAGTCTATAAATGCAATATTAACAGGGTATATCACCGGCCACCACACTCAAGTTTAAATTCATTATTAATTTATTGTAACTTAAATTAATCCATGCACACGTCGAACTCAAAATCAAAAGTAAACACTCAATTTGTTCTCATTCAGACTGAACCTGCTAGTTATTGCTAAATTGGAAGCCATCATTAACAATATATTGAAAAATAATAATAAAAACTTTAGAAACACATTCGCAATAATTTGAGATAGAAAAAAAAAAAAAAAGAATAGGAGTGGTGTCTCTATCAACAAAAACCGCTGCAGAGGAGGGCCACGTCTCATGCAAAATCAGCAGCATGCAATTAGGGCCCCACATACTCATATAGATACATACAGTGGCTCATCTCATGATCTCAGAGCTTAGTTAATTTGTTTATAATAATTAAGTCTGTATATATAAAAATATAGAACTATATATATTGATATATGTATGTATACAAAAGCATGTACAAACGAGAAAACGTCAATGCCTAGCTACTCTTGATTTGGCCTATATATTATATTTATATATATATATATATATCTGGTGCGCCTGGTGGGGTGACGCCGAAGTCCCAAACCATTCAACCATCTCTACGTGCTCTTTTTCTTTCTTTTTCAAAGCATATAAATTTATACATACATATATTAATTATAATTAATAATAACTTAAAGTGTCACCCCCTTTTGCGAACGCATAAATCTATTTCATTCTTCACTATACATATAATAAATCAGTCCAAAAAGAAGAGATACTGGAAAGAGAGAGGCAGCAACAGATATTGTTTGCTTGGTCTCATATCGATCGGATCTATTCGTCACAGTAATACTCGACCAATGCCATTCAGCACGTACGGCCTACAAGCTTTCAAGAAAAAGAAAAAGAAGTTAAATCATGCACAATATTACATTTATTTATATATATATACTTTTATAAATAATTGATGTTCTATTGTTTGTGGTTCTAGTTATATGTGACAGAGTACAGTAATTAATCGTCTAGTGTTTGTATCATTGTATTAGTAATCAAAAGTGTGAGTAATTATTTATGCGATTGATAACAATTTTAATTAGTTACTTATTAATTATATTATGAATAATAATGTTAGTTACACGTTACACTCATAATATATATAATAATAATGTAACAGTGATTTAAGCTAAAGATAGTAAGATGTCACACTGATAATTTTGAATAGTTTAAAATAAGTACATCATTTTTATATTGTGAGTGTGTAAAAGAAAAGTATTAACGTAGGGCATTCATGGTGCTCAATAACATCTTAGAGGTTAGTGGATGTAATTTAGAATAGAATTCTACCTATTATATTTTAAATTAAAATATATGAAACTCTCTATTAATAAATGCTCTTTAGCAATACTATGCCTCACATATGAATAATAATTATTGACTTGATATTTCGTGAACCACAAATAAATAGAAAAACTTAAAGAAAGTAAAGGTCACATTGAGATTTTTTACGTGGTTTACGCTATTAATTAACTATATTCCACTAGTCACTTAATTTAAGGAAGAAGAACTTACAAAGCTCAAGTTCTCTAAGAATTTAGGCAGCATTTTTGCATGCACTCCCAATTTCCCATTTTACAAGTGATACTCTAACCTAATTATAAACAATTGGGGGGTTTAAGCTCATTAATTGGAGCTAATTACAATAATATATCGCTAATATGGGATTATGATACATGTAAATTAAGGGCATTTTCCCATAAATTAGGCTCTTAGGCTTGCCAAAGTGCCTACTATAAGGTTATCCGGCTCATATGGCCTTATTGGAAAGGCACTTTCTCGTAATGTTAGGGGATAATTGCACGTATCCCCACGATTATGCAGTTTTGTGGGACGTCTGCTTTGCTAGTTGTATGGAGTCGACAACACAATATCCCTATAGTCTCCCATGGTGTTAGGCATGTGCCTGTGGTCCCATATGCCTTTCTAACTGACACCTGGCAGTGGAGTTCCCTTCCGCGATAGGATGTCCTCAAGGCTTAATGGGCATATCACGTCCCAATGATTTATATTGGGTCGGCAAAATCGCCACCGGGATTACTTTTCGTCTGGGTATTTCTTCGGGAATTTACTCCGCAAGTAAACTCCCAAATAGGTTCTCAGATCTAAATGAAAAAATCTCTCAAATTATTGAGTTTCATATCTCTTTAAAGAATAATGACATTGGTAATTAAGATCACTATGTGGTATCAATAATAAACTAATCATTTACTATAATTATTCAGTCACGCTTGTGGACTATATTTTTTTTTAGTGACTTTCATCAAGTTTTAAAAATGTTTTTTTTAAAATACGATATTAAGATTATTTTCATAAATTTTTTATTTGTGATTTTAAATTAATGATGAATGTGCACCTGTGACTAAAGATTACGTTTTTTTAATAACAATTATGTTTCTCCAATTTTAATTTCCAGAATTATTTTTCGTTTGGTAAAAAAAAAAAAGAGTTTCGTTTAGTTTTATTTTCTTTTAATTTGTAATATATTTTGACCTTTATTCACTGGTTGAGTAAGATCCAGTAACTTGCTAGTTGAGTGATAATCACGTTGTTGGAATGCTTAAAGCGGGTGTAATAATAATTCTTCTTAATAATAGCAAAAATAAAATAAAAATGATATGCTTAAAGCGGGTGTAATGATATCTATTTATATATATATATATATTTATACGTGCATAGGTTGTATTTGGTAAAAATTTTGTTTTTAAATTTTTTAAACACAAAAATAAAAATATTATTTTATTTTTGTTTCTTTATTTCTAAAAAATAAAAATATGTTTGATAATTATTTTTGTTTTTTGTTTTTAAAAACAAAAAATAATAAACGCGTTTGATAACTTTTATTTTTATTTTTTGTTTAACAATAAGAGGTGTTGATTTGAAGAAGATTATTGCGCCGGAACTGATGAAAAAAAAGAATGAATTGTATTATTTAAAAATTGATATCAAAATAGAAGAAAAGTCTTTTGGTTATATAGCCCAAGACTAAGAAAAGAAAAATAACTAACTAATCCTGACCGACTAACCAAAATAAAGCAATAAAAATATACAGGGAAACAACAATAAAATACAAATAAAGAAATATATTCCTAATAGCTTCCCCTCAAGATGGACGGTGTATGTCATGCACAACCATCTTGGATATATGAGAATGAAGAGTTGTAGAAGGGAGGGGTTTGGTAAAAGCATCGGCAAGCTGAAGTTTGCTGCTGACAGACACTAAACGAATTGTGGAGGCTTTGATTTTGTCTCGAATGAAGTGACAATCTAACTCTATATGCTTTGTGCGTTCATGGAATGTTGGATTGTTAGCAATGTGGACAACAGAGTTGTTGTCACAATAGATGAATGCTGGTGAAGGTTGATGTAACGCCCTGGATAACCAAGACCGTTACACTGTGTGTTTAAAATAGTGCAAGACTTGCTAATCAAGTCATTTAAACAAAGTGTGAATTCAATGTCATCAACGGATTAGGAATAAAAGATTTTGGTCACAAACAGGCTATTTTCATTAAAAATGACAGTTTAATATATGGAAACTCAAAACAGGATTTAGACGTCTTAGTTACAACAAATTCCAACAGTTACAAATAATTCAAGCCACTCTAATGGCAAAATATACATTTTAGGTTTCCGTCCCTGTACAATTCCTCGACCGTGGCGGCCGAGCAGCTGACAATGTACACCTCGCCCCCAGAGCTCTCCAACTCATGGTTGACTCAGCATACCCTTACCTTTACCTGCACCATGTAGCACCCGTGAGCCGAGACCGAGCAAGAAAGCATGATATCATAGCAAAACCAACATCATTAATCAAATATTCCATAATGCACAACCAGGAATTCAACAATTCAAAATATTTATCCAATTAGTGATAACACTCAGTAGATTAACAGTTTATCACCCAGACAGTCAACCAATCTTATCCATAACACAATATTCACGTTCATAATCAACAAATTATCACATCCATCAAATAATATTCAGGGTCGGTGCCCTTAGTCGCACCCTCTATTAAACACACTGTCTTCGGCTCACTTGGGCCGCCCCCAGTGTAATACTCATTGACTCCGGCCAGCTTAACCGAGCTCATTGATAAATAAGCTATCTCAGCTACCAGTGGCCGAGCCGCGCCCTATGCGCAAATATTGATTCTGACACTCTTAGGCCGGTTATCGCATGTCCCATGGCATAATAATACCATCTCATGACATGATATACAAATGTAGGGAGCTCTTAGTCCCATCGTGTCTACATGGTTAATCACATTCACATAACAATGCATACAAACATAGGGAACACTTAGTCCCAACCTAGCCACATAATCAGGTGCAGCTTTCTTACCTTTCGATTCGCTAGCTTTGATCACTTGACTCCTTGAGCACGATCCCTCTTGAGCCCTAGCGCTCACCTAAACACAATCATAGGTCAAAGTCATCACCAAACATCAAGTCCAAAACCTAGCCTCGGGACCAATCCCGAGCCCCCAGGAAGTTCTAGTTCCACCAAACAAGGTGGTGGAACCAAACCCCAAACCCTTGGTCAACCTCAAAAACAACCTTATAAACATACTCCACTCATCCCAAGCACCCCAAAAACTCAAAACCCAATCACATGCATCTCTAATCCCAAAATTCACCATAGCTGTCCCTAAGCTCAAAATCTCAGCAAAACCAGTCAAAACATCAGAGTTAGAGGCTTAGAATTCATACCTTTAATGGAGTTTCGATTTCAAGACAGCCTCTACACCTCCTTAGCTTGCTCTTCCCCACCGTTTGGCCTGAATTCCCTAAAGTTTCCATCAAACTCAGCTTATGCACCATAGTTCAAAAACCAAAACCAGAAACTGAAGAAACTATAGAACCTTACCTTAAGTGTTAGGGTGTTCCTGCTAAACCTCTGCCCATTCTCCAATCCTAGCTTAGGATTCTTGATGCTTAGCCTAACCCAGCTCTCCTCTGAGCTTTGCTCCAAGAAAACCCCAGAAAAGTGGTGAGAGAACCACAAACCGACCCAAGAGAATACAATTATGTTTTCCCTTCCTTTTCTCTTTTCTTTCTTTTCCTTCTTTCCTTTCTTTCAGACTTCTATTACTTTCTACAATTCCCACTAACATAAAGCCTCAGCATATCTATCCCTTGCAAGCCAAATGACCTTAATGCCCTCCCTATTAAGTCTAAACCCTTTAATCCACTTAGGGGCATTTTAGTCATTTTACCCAATTCCCGCTAACTCCTCGAGTGTCTCTATCATTTCCCGCTTAATTCCCGATACCTAACTAATCTCCAATTATATTCCTCGATGTTAAAAATAGACTCCAATATACTCACTAAATTCCCATTTATACCCCTAGGCTCACCCCGAGCCGAGTATAAATCTCCGCCATGAATTTCTCGATAATCTGCTCACTAGGATCGTCTCGAGTCACAGATCACAGATATATCCACATAATAATGTGGTCTCAACATTAGCCTACCAATATACACACAAGTACACAATTACGCTCTCAATGAGCCAAATTACCAAAATACCCACACAACAGAGTATATAGCCCCATGCATGCCTTTATCATCATATAATAATATGACCCACATAATCATGCATATAATCATATAATAGCACAGTAAATCAATTATGGCCCTCCCGGCCTCCTAATCAAGGTCCTAAACCTTATTAGGAAATTTGGGTCGTTACAGTTGATCAATATGAAGAGACTTCAATAAGTATTGAAGCCATGTAACCTCGCTAGCAGTGGCTGCCAAAGCTCTATATTCAGCTTCAGCAGAGCTTTTAGAAACAGTACGTTGTTTCTTGCTCTTCCAAGATATGAGGCAGTCCCCTAAGAATACACAGAAGCCAGTAGTGGAGCGTCGAGAGACGGGACAAGAGGCCCAATCTGAATCAGAAAAGGCTCGGAGATGCAAGGATGAGTTGGCTGGATAAAGGAGACCTTGTCTAGGCTTGGCTTTTAGGTAGCGAAGAAGATGATGGATTGCCTGTAGATGAGGTGTCCGAGGCGATGACATAAACTGACTTAGACAGTGAACGGAGTAAGTGATGTCAGAACGAGATAGAGTGAGGTAAAGAAGCCTGCCAATTAATCTTCTATACTGTTTTGGGTCAGTTAATGGTGCACCATCAGTAGAGTTGAGTTTGTTTCTGGGGTCCATGGGAGTGAGAGCAGCTTTGCTGCCCAAGAAGCATGTGTCTTCAAGTAATTGAAGTGTATATTGTCTTTGGGTGATGAATAGACCTTGAGTTGATCTTGTAATCTCGAATCCGAGGAAGTATTTTAACTGGCTAAGAGCTTTGAGTTTGAACTGATCATTTAGTGTTTGCTGGAGTTGTTGAAGACAAAGCAAGTCAGGGCCAGCTATGATGATATCATCGACATAGACTAGGACAGCAATGAAGGAGCTATCATAGCCTTTAGTGAATAAGGTATAATCAGCTTGTGATTGAATAAATCCTTGTTGAAGTAGAGACTCGGACAGCTTGTTGTACCATTGCCTTGATGCTTGACGAAATCCATAAAGTGATTTGTTTAGTTTGCAAACTAGAGTAGAATAAGAGGGAGAAATTAGTAAACCATGTGGTATTTTCATATACACATCTTCATCTAGATCACCATTCAAAAATTCATTGTTAATATCAATTTGAATGGTATGCCAATTTTTAATAGCAGAAATAGCTAATAAAAGCTTAAGGGTGACCATCTTGGCGACAGGGGAAAAAGTATCAAAGAAATCAAGTCCCTCTTGTTGAGCATATCCCTTGCCCACTAAACGAGCTTTCTAACATTCAATAGAACCATCACTATGGTATTTTATTTTATAAATCCATTTGCAACCAATAGCCTTCTTTTGTGGAGACAAAGTGGTGATGGACCATGTGTTGTTGGATTGAAGAGCTTGAAGTTCTTGGTTCATGGCTTGGATCCAGTTGGTATCCAAAGCTGCTTCTTTGTAAGAAGTAGGTTCATGATTTGTAGAAACTGCAAGAACAAAAGCTTTGTGAGATTTTGACAATTTAGAATAAGATAAGTATTTGTGAATTGGATAGAGTGAAGGAAATGTATCATGAGTGGAAGAATGGCATTCAAAATCTCGGAGGTATGCTGGTGGTTGATGTAACGCCCTGGTTACCCCAGAACAGTTACGGTGAATAGTGAACCGAAAATTTGACCCGCTACCTGAGTCCTTTGGTTAAAAACGTGATCTAAGTGTTATTATCAGGTTAAGGTGAAAAACCAGTAAAAAGGAAATGATATATTTCATTAAGTATGTAAACTGCTCATGAGCCATTCAAATCATTTACAAGTTGTTTATAGTACAAAATGGTCGCTACTGTTTCAAATTTACGATCCCCGCCGACCTAAGCGGCAAAAATAGGGTAAACCCCCTAGTCCTTTTGAGAACTCCTGGGTCGTGGTGGTCAAGCGGTCGCATATGTACACAACACCACCTAAGCTCTCCACTCAAGGTTGGATGAGCTTCTCTTTCCCTTTACCTGCACCACATAGCACCCACGAGCCAAGGCCCAGCAAGAAAACACAATATAACATGATATAATATCAACAATGATCGTAACAATTATTCAAGACTTTCAGTTCGAACGAATAGGTGACAGTCGCAAAAGTCACAAATATGGGGACAACTCCCTTTAGCCATGTGACGATAGGATCACCAGGGATAATCGAATAAATGAACATTTCACTAGATTTAACAGGATAGGTGCATGGTGATTAGTCACCAACATAACCTTCCTCATGACTCTAGAGTAATAACTGTGGAACATCGTTCCTTAGCCATGTGACAAGCAGTCACCTGGGCCTTATGCCCTGGCTCTCAGTAACTAGTCTTAGAGTAGCCAAGCGCTTATAAGTTCCTCGACCTTAGGGTCGGTCTAGCATTAATGCCATAGAGCCATTCAATGCTGATATCGATTAGATCTAATCTTCATTTGGCTCGACGTTCATGACGCTATGCCATTTCTGACTCTTAGATCAATGTCCCTAACTAGTCAGTGCAATAACAAGTAAGTAACATTCTCTAGCATTTAATATGCAATCCATGTCCACATATACCAACTAACGTGCCTCAATAACAAATCAAGCATGTCTTATACATATACAGGGTGCAACTGTATTCATACACTGTTTTCTTACCTCTGATTCGAGTGAAAATTAATATAAGAACGACCCTTGAGAACGATCAATCTTTTAATTCCTTGACGGTCACCTGGTCATAACCAAAATATAGGATTCATCAATGAAAATGATAACAAAGGGTTCCCAAACCAAAACCTAGCCTCCGAGACATCGAATCCTACTAACCCGGGTAGTAGGATCGATCTTGAGGCCTAAGGCTTGAATCCCCAAGCTAAAAACACATTTCTGGCCAAAAATGCCCTTATGGGCCACGGCTCACCAGAGCCATGCCGCGACTCACCCCTCTGACAGAGCCATTTTCACCCAAGAAACCAACGTAGGCCGCGACTCACCATAGCCATGCCGCTGCCCTTTACCCAAACCAGCAAGCACCAGCTTGCTTTCCCCTGCGTTTTCCCTCGAAACCAAACCTTCAAACCAATTCCAAACCTCTTCCAAACACTCAATCCAACCCCTAAACATCATCTATATCAAACCCTCATCAAAACCCAAGTTAAACACCAATCAAAACTTCCATTAATCCAAACTATCCTCAACAAAATCACAAACTGAAATTCTAAACCAAAACAGAGTAAAACCAGAAACTTATGGCTGAAACTCACCTCAAACTTGAGATTAAATCCCCTTCAATGGCTGAACCAACTCTATGAACTTAACCCCTTGATTTCCTAGCATGATTCCTCAATTTGGGCTCAAAAACTCCAAAGGAGAAATGAGAGAAAATGATGTACGGGAAGGAGAAGTAAGGGCTCTGTTTTGTTCTGTTTTTCTACAGCCAACTAAAGTTCATATAAATCCAAACCAAATGACCTAAATGCCTCTAGGTCACTTAAGGTTTCTAAATTCATCCCAAGGGTAAAATTGTCCTTTCCAACCTATACCGTTAATCATAATTAACGCTCTCCAATTCCCGCTAATCTTGATAATCTCCAACACCAATAATTCTTATCATGTTACCCTATAATTCCCGGTAACGCTCTAATCATTAAAAACAGCCCGAGACTCACCCCGAGCCCCGAGCTTAAGCCTGTTATGACCAAACCGATAAATTATATTTAAAGATCGTCTCATGGTGAATAACTCTAACCAATCCACATTATAATGTGGCCTCACAATATATCATTGACATGCAAACAAATATACAAGTATGCCCTCAACGGGCCAAATTACCAAAACACCCCTGTAAACAAATGTGGACCCACATGCATGCATTTAATATCATATTATAATATAATTCTCATAAACATGCATAAATTCATGTAATGGCATAATTAAACAGTTATGGCCCTCCCAGCCTACTAATCCAGTCATTAAACCAAAATAAGAATTCCGGGGCATTACAGTTGAGATGGCCTTGTTGATCTTCTAAGGAGCTGTTGTGAAATGACAGCAGGAGGTGAGGAAGCTGATATCTCAGTTGGTGCTGTTGGATTAGCTTATACAGGATCTTTATTTATTTTCATGTATGTCTAATATTAAAAAAATTAATACCAGATAGCCTAAAATATGTTTATAAAATTGAATTCAAAGATAAACAAATAATAGAATACTTATAGTATACGCAGCGGAATTAAAGAGTCATTCCTTCAGTTTCTCTAACTCTATATCCTTTCTGTCGCAGAGTATTATTAAGAAACTAAACCGATCCTCTATTTTCTTCACAATCTTCCAATGTATCCTTAGAACCACCTAGACTAGTGTGAGCAATTCTCAACACATGAGATAGATATAGAGAGAAGAAGAGAAAATAACAAAAAGGCTTAGAAAAGGACTTGTGTTTAGAGAGAATCTAAAACTATCAGAATATCTGACTTGTGACTTATGTTTTTACTTCTCTCTAAGCACTCATTTTATAGACTCAATTAGGCCATTTAATTTAATTAAAAAATCAATAAAATAATAGCCATTTTAAAGCCCTAGGTCGAAATTATCATGGGCTATAGGCCCGTGAAATTTCCCATTTGATTATAAGCCCATTGGACTTAAAATCAAGGCTTGTATTATTTTCTATTGATGTAATTAATTAAATAATTATTTACATCTTTTATCAAATTAATTATTTATAATTTGAACCTTGATTTAAACTTATTTATTAATTTAGATACCAATTTATCTTAATTAATAAATCTGCCATAATTTCTCTTTTCTTATCAAAATTACACAACTCTGTGAAATTATCCAAAATTGACCCGGTCAACTTTAATAATTCTAATTGATGATTAAATCAATTAATTGAGACTATCTAGATGATTTTATCCAGGGTACAATGGGGACTATGGGCCTATGAAATCAAGCTCCAATAAGTTATAATAAATCTAACAAATAAATTTACTAACTTATTAATCCCTCGTGACTCCACTATAGACTCGGAATTGTACTCTTGAATTCATAGAACGCTCTATAAAAAATATAGATACGCTATTAATTATCCATTGTTACAACCATAATTGTCACTCAATACTCTATAGACGGTCTACAATGAGATAGGACTAAAATATTGTTTTACCCCTCATTGTATTTTATCCTTAAAACACTTAGTTCCTTGTAAATGATATTTCAGTAAACTAATTTAATGACTGAAATGAGATCTCTATCATTTAACACCTTGAACCAAACTAAAAGGAAACCATCATTTCACTTATTCATCAGAAGCTATAGATGTTCATATCTATGATTAACACTCCCACTCAATTATACTACCGAGTTCCCAGGATGTAAGTATGGGCTAGTCCATAGGGTAAGCTAGTAATGAACAAGTCAAAGAACTCAAATAATACAATCAGTTAGAATACTAACCACTCAGAATTGAGATTGAATTGACATATGGTCAACTATATGATATGACTAGAATAGATAATAACGGTATGTTTACTTATCTTATCAACTGTCAATATCAGTCTTGTCCGATATAACATATACATCCGATCTTATCTACTTTGCTAATGTTCTGGAAAGAACATAGCACTGTAATGTGTAAGTAAATCATATCGTAGATTGGCAAGTCAGTGTAAATCCTGTGCACTGACTAATCTTAGGACTAACTTATTTTGAACATATAATCATATTTATATTCCACTGTGCTTACGTCACTATAAATAAGATTAGCTATATGCTCGGGATTTAATAGAAGTTTATATTAAACAAATAATCATGAAAATAAAACATGTGAGCAAAGTGATTAACCAAGTCAAAAAATGATTTCTATTGTTTTATTGATAATAAAATGAGATTACGATGAATTTGAGTTTTAATTAGGGCATAAAACCCCAACAGGTGCAAGTTCAGAAGCAGCAAAAGCAGGCAATGGAGCTTTATTTGTTGGTGTGTCTTGTAAATGAGTTGTTGGATCATAAGAAAATGGAGAAACAGTACTAGGATAATCTGAGACATTAGTTTGAGTGACAATATTAGAAGGTAAAACAATATTTGGAAATGGATCCAATAAAACAGTGGTATCATTAAGTTTCTGAAAAGGGAAAATAGTTTCATGGAAAACAACATGGAGGGAAATAAAAAATTGTTTGCTAGCAATATCATACAATTTATAACCTTTAAGGCCAGGAGGATATCCCAAAAAAATGCAACCTCGAGCACGAGGTTCAAACTTTGTTCTATGAGCAGTTAATGTAGAAACAAACGCAAGGCAACCAAAAGATCTAAAAAAGTTATAATCAGGGGCTTGACCATATAACAAATGATAAGGAGATTGATTGGCCAAGTTTGGAGTAGGTGTCCTATTGATGATGTAAGTGGCAGTAAGAACACTATCCGACCAAAATTTAATAGGAGCATGAGCTTGAAAATGCAAAGCTCGAGCTACATTAAGTAAATGTTGATGTTTTCTTTCAACAACAGCATTTCGCTGAGGTGTTTCAACACAAGAAAATTGATGTATAATGTCTTTTTTAGCAAACAAATCAGTAAATGTCAGCTCAGGAGCATTATCAGAGTGAAAGCATTTTATAACCTTATGAAATTGAGTTTCAATCATGGTTATGAAATTGGGAACAATTTGTAAGACATCTGATTTGTGTTTAAGTAGAAAAATCCAAGTAAATCGGGATTTGTCATCAACCAAAGTGAGAAAGAATCTATGATTGGAATGTGATCCCCAAATATCACAATGTATTATATCAAAAAAATTGGCAGCAAAATTATTTTTATTAGGAAAAGCTAATTTTCTTTGCTTAGCCATATGACAGATGTAACAAATTGATTTATTCAAGTCAGCTGTGTTACAAGGCAAAGTAGAACTAAGCATATCTAAACATTTGGAAGAAAGATGACCTAATCTAGAATGCCAGATATGTGCACTGACAAAGTTGCATAGAGTTGGAGATTGAGTCAAATCCAATATGTAAAGACCATTGCAATAACTACCCTTGCCAATCAGCCTCGGTGACTGTTTCTTGTATGGAAAAAGAGTCCGGGGTTTCAGTGGCAAGAAGGCTCAATAATTGTTGATACTGTGCTGCAATCAACTGAGGTATAAAGGCAGTGCTCTCATCATGATAGGCTGGAGGATTGTCACTGGTCTGAATTTGGTTGGCAGCAGCTGTTGATGGGGGTTTTGGTTTGTGATAACCAAGTGGGTAGCCGTGTAGTTTGTAGCACTTGTCTATAGTATGGTCGTGTACATTGCAGTGTGTACAGTATGGTCAATTTTTGCGAGGAGGGTAGGATTTGGATGGGCCATTATTAGTGGAAGAATTAGGTGGTTTAGACCCCATGAAAGCAAATGCCAAGTCAGGGTTGGAAACATTATCAGATTGAGTGGGTGTATTGGTTGACACAGTTCGTTGATGCTCTTCTTGAGTAACAAGATTGAAGACATGGTTGATTGGGGGTAAAGGATCCATGAGCAGAATAATGCCTCTCACTTGAGAATAGGTGTCTTTGAGTCCCATGAGAAAAGACATGGTATACTCCATGTTATAATGATCTTGAAGAGCCTTAAATCCTCCACAAGTGCACTTGTTGCAGGTACAAGAGGCCTGTAATTTGAGAGTTCTTCCCACAAAGTCTTCAATTTCGTGTAATAGTGACTGACAGATTGGATGTCTTGCCGCAGGTTCAGCAATTCACGATGAAGATTGAAGATACGTGGCCCATTCCTTTGCTGAAAACGAGCTTTGAGATCATTCCATATCTCAGCTGCTGTTGGTTTTTATTGATCAAATCAGAGATTATACGCAACGGAATAACAATAAAATTGTCAGTTTAATCCCAAAAGATTTCTAGATCTACTTCTTCACATGCATATATATATTGAATCAAAGACAAGAATAGAAAAATTACCTCAGGTCCTTCCTTGCTGCTATCTTTTTGTATGGCTAAATCCTTGAGATCTCATACCAAGATCTTCCAAAATTTTCTCAGCACACAAAGAACGAGTGTGGGCTCACTATACAAACAATAGGCAAAAAACTATTTATCAGATGTTCTCAACACATGAGATCTGATAAAGTTTGGACCTAGGTTTTGTGAAGAATAGTGACTTTTGTTTGTGTCACTGTTCTCTTTCTATGAGAGAGATTTCTAGATATTTTTCTATCCCTGAAAAGTTACGTTATGTAAAACTGATATGATATATTTAATATATCCAATATATTAAAATATTTGTTATTTTAAACAATTTAAAATAACTGATCAGTTATCAGATTTTTGTTTAAATAATAATATTTTAATCATATTAAAATATCTCATTATTTATTTAATATTTAAATAACTAAAATTGTAGAACCAAGAAACTGAACATAGTCTCTTATGTGTGTAGCACAGTGACTGTGCAATGTGCTACACGTGTACCACATGCCAGTGATGGCATGTGATTTTTCCAAATTTTTATTATTATTTAAATACCAAAAATCCCAAAAAATAAATTAATTATATTTTTTTAAAATAAAATAATTAATTAATTACACATAATTAAACAATAATTATGTTTGATACATAGAAAAATATTTTACTTATCACATAAGTCATTTTTGCCCATTTTTGTATTTACCTTTGTCAGTGATTGTTTGAGCCATTTCGGGGACCATGGACCTATAACATTAAGTTCCAATAAATAAACTAAATAATTAAATTATTTAATTATAATAGTTAATTTATTAATTCTGATATTATTCCACTATAAATTCATAATTGCACTCTTTATGTTATAGATATACTTTTACAGAAATCTTTTCTTAAGTCGTCCATTGATATAACCATCTTACAATAGTTCAACCTTCTAATTAATTAGTTCATAAATTAGAATGGAAGAATTATCATTTTACCTTTCTAATTTACTTATTATTCATTAAGTACCATTAATTCACTAGTGAATAATTAATCTATAATCTAATTATATATTTGAGCTCAAAATCATTCAGTTCCAGAATTAACCCTTAAGGGAACTAATATACGATCTCTTAGGAAAGATTAGATTCCGTATTATTGATACATATTCCCAGCCATCCATGATATTAAATCTCCAAAACAAAAGTCATTAGCCTCATTCTTTGAAGAGACCTTAACGAATGAATCAAAAGATTTAATAAACATGAACAGGAGTTCATGAACACTCAGAATTTATGTTGATCTATAAATGATCATCAGTTATGATATGAATTACAAGTCTTTATTGTTAAATGGTTTTTGGATAAAGACTTTAATTCATATTGGTCCATGTCATATATAATCATATTATATAAAGCACATTTACCGAGATGTCTTTCCACATCAATAATCAGAATCTAGATTATTTGTATCATTATGATACTCAGTAAACCGTACTTACAACTCCAATTAAAGAATTCCTTAACTTTAATTTGTTGTTGTTGACCATTTTTATTCATTCATGTGATCTTAATTCTCTCATACTAATACAAGATCACATCCTCAATAATGAATATGGAATTTTTCTGATATTTACAAAATTATTCAAACAATAATTTAACAATCTAAATATAACAATAATAATAAACCGTTGTATTTATTTATTCACAGAAAAACAAATGTCTTTACATGCTTTTAGGACACACTCCTAACAGCTGCAGATTCATTATACAAAATACTAGTAGAAATATCTTTTGAAACCGAGTGCAATATCCAAGAAATAACAATGTTATTATTCCTAATCCAAGCATTATATAACAAAGAAGATGAGGGTTTAGAAATGGACCCATCAAGAAAACCTAATTTGTTTTTGACTGATATGGAAAGCTTCATTGCTCAGCTCCATGAAGTGTAATTGTCTTGGCCAGTTAGAAGTTGGGAGATGAGAACATTATCGGGGTTGTCAGCATGATGAAGAAAGTAGGGATCGGAAGGATCTTCAATGGCTGATCGAGGACCTGGAAGAGATGGAGAAACACGAGTAGAATTTTCAGAGATACCCTCTGAAGAAGCTTCGATAGACGGCGATGTACGATCGTCCGAAGTATGAGTCGACCTGGTGGAACACCAGAGAATTGAGCTGAGAAAGATGTGAAATCACCAATATTGGGAAAAGAACAAGAAGATGTGTGTTGGAGTACAGAACATTTGGAGCAGAAAAAGAATTGCTGCTTCGCCGGAGAAGATGATCGAAGCAGGGTGCAGCAGAAGAAGGATCGAATGGGAAATCAAATTTCCTTGTCTAATACCATATTGCGCCGGAACTGATGAAAAAAAGAATGAATTGTATTATTTAAAAATTGATATCAAAACAAAAGAAAAGTCTTATGGTTAATAGCCCAAGACTAAGAAAAGAAAAATAACTAACTAATCAAGATCGACTAACCAAAATAAAAAATAAAAGCAATAAAAATATACAGGAAACAATAATAAAATACAAATAAAGAAATCTATTCCTAATAAAGAGAAGAAAAAAAAAAGTAAAAATCAGTTTAAAAATTTTGAAAATGAAAAAAAATTATTTTCAAAATTTAATAAATTTTAATTAAAATTTAAAAAATAATAAATAAAAATAAAGTTATCAAATATATTTGATGTTTAATTATTAAATTTTTAATTAATTAAATAAAAAACTATTTTTAAGTGTTACCAAACGCAGCGGTGATTCAATATTTAGATGATTATTCTATTGCATACAATACCTTTGTGCATTCAACTTGATTTGTCAGCTCTTGTTCAAATGGAAATGCTAAATGTATTGTTTTTTCCTTATTCTATTTTATATTTGTTTGACATGTAGTTATAATTATTAACTTATAAAATATTAAAATAATTTATACATATCAAACATTACAGTTTATAAAAGAATTTTTAACATTTCTCTCGAATGAATGTTATCCAGCTTTCATTTATTATAACTCAGTACTTCTTTCTTAAGTTTAGAATAAATTATTCTCTATTTTAAAAAAAAAATTAAGAAAACATGTGTTTGGAGTCTATTAGTGGTAGGTCATGATAAACAAATCTACTATGTCTAATATTTCAATAAATTTTAGCTAGTTAATTAATTAATAATAGTTGTTTGCTATATATATGTCCATTTGACAAGATTAGGTTGTTTTTCATAAGGAAAAAAAAAGCAACATATTCTATGTTGTTTTTAGTGCACTAAATAAATATAGTAAAAGTACATGATACATTATTGCATAATTTAAGGACCTAACGATAAATGTTATTTTAATTAAAAAAAAAGGGGGACAGGAGGATGAGGAGGCACTACCACTTCTAAGCTCTAACCTATGAACAAAAGCAAGATTTATGGAATACAAGAACCCAGATATAAAAACTATTTTTTAACTTTTAGTTAAAAAGTAATAAAAAAATTTAATAATAAAAAACGACAAATAGTAGGTTGACAGATTTACTGGCTAATATTGGTCCTTGCCGGTCAAGAGTGGAATAGTAATCATAATAATAATAATAATATTATTAATTTAGAGGCACTGCTTTACACAAATTTGCCGAATCACTTACCTTAAAAGCTGGAGATGGAGAACTTCAAATTACACAGATACAAAAATAAAATATAGAAAATTAAAAAATAATAATAAAAAGATTTAAAAATAAAATAAAATCTCCCTAATGATCGGGCTTACTGTTTCCGGTTTTCCCGGTTACTGGTCTCGCGCACTTTCTTTGATTATTAAAAACCCTTTTCATCCATTTGTTTTACCATCTTTTGACATCAGAAAAAGACCCTCTTCAACCGCCTAATATTTACTGGATATTCCATTGTTCTGCTTTCATTTATTTATTTATTTTCTAAAAAAAAATTGAAAAAGAAAAAGCTGATTACTACAAGTACTTTCTCTTTTAATTACTTTTTTTTTTCTCCTGCAAATTTCTCATTTGGTGTTGGACGAAAAAGCTAAGAGTACTACTTCTCCATAACATGTTTATTTTATGGGTTAAAGACAAAAAACTATAGATAATAATAATATTACTCACACGGATATAAATTATGATATTTTTGTAACTTTTTGATAGTGTTGTAGTATGTCAAAACAATGCTGTAATTTTTTTACTAGGGCGTTTAGGGCTGGGATTCTCTTGTTTCTCATTGTATATTTTTTATTTTTACCCTCATTTTTGACGGTATAAAGTGAATTTGAGGGGCAGATATTTTACTTGCGATGAACCAATGGTACTTACAAATACACATGAAGTCACATCAAATCTAGTGCCTTAATTGACATCAAATTTTGACATAAAAAATATATTTTTCAATCTTTGATGAAGATTGAAAAATAGATTATTATATGGTACAAAAATGTTGTGCACTCAAATATAAGAATTGGGCTAATAATAACTTTCTATTTCAATTTCTTAAAGCAATTTTAGTTAAAAAGTGGCTTGACTATATTTTGACAAGCACTTTGTTCAATCACTAGCACATATGCAACATCAATATTGAAGCACCGTTACTTCTATGTGCTTTCCTTTTATTTTTTTTATATATATTTATATATAACATTCAATTTTTTTTTCAAACAATTTATTTATTTTATTTTTCTTCTATACTCATCAACTTTATTGCATTTTCACACCATTTATACATTCTTCTTCAAAATTGTTTATTATAAATTTTATTTTCTTACCAATGGTTTCCCAAAATTCTCCACATACTAACTCTCAAAATCCAAATTTTCAATATTATCAAGTTTTTCAAAATTCATCAAATTCTTCACATACCAGTCCCCAAAATCTAAATTTTCAAAATTCTCCATTCAATCAAAATTGTCAAAATTTTTGTAACGTCCTACTACCCAATGACCGTTACGGTGTGCATTTAAACAGTATTATACTCGCTAATCGAGTCATTTGGCCATAATCGTGTAACTAAGTATGATTAACGGTTTATGGTTAAAATTTTTGGTTAAGATACAACATTTCACTAAAACGTTTACCATATACATTGGAATCCCAAAAATATAATTTAAAGGTTAATTACAACAAAAGATTTACAACCAGCCGACCTAAGCGGCAAAATAGAGTTTAACCCTAGTTCTTCTTTAAACTCTCGGCTGTGGCGGTCGAGCAGCCGCATATGTACACATCGTCACCTAAGCTCTCCAACTCAAGGATGGTACAACTTTCTTTTGCCTTTACCTGCACCACATAGCACCCGTGAGCCGAAGCTCAGCAAGAAAACTTAATATGCTCATGTACAAGTAATAACATGTTACTAAGTCATAATAGGCATGCCTAGTATTAATAACCCTACTCATGCATGCAAACAGGTACAAATAAATGTTTGTGGAGTCCTGCGCTCTGAGTAGATGATTAATAAGTCTCTTGCTCTGAGGTAGACGATTGATAAGTCTCTCTGAATAGTTGACTAATAAGTCACTCTCTAAATAGATGATTGATAAGTCTATCTTTGTATAGATGACTAATAAGTCTATCTATGTATGGATGACTGATAAGTCTATCTCTTGGGTAGATGACTAATAAGTCTCTCTGTATAGATAACTAATAAGTCTCTCTGTATAGCTGACTAATAAGTCTACCCTTAAGTAGATGACTGATAAGTCTATCTCTGTATAGTTGACTAATAAGTCACTCTCTGAGATAGGTGATTAATGAGTCACACTTTGATTAGGAGACTAATGAGTCATACTCTGGATAGGTGACAAATGAGTCACACTTTTGGATAGGTGACTAATGAGTCACACTCTGGATAGGTGACTTTTGAGTCACACTCTAGATAGGTGACTAATGAGTCACTCTCAAAATCAGATGACTGATAAGTCCATTTCTGTATAGGTGACTGATAGGTCTATCTCTGTGTAGATGACTAATAAATCTATCTCTGAGGTCCCATACCCTCCTAGCTATGTGATGTGTAGGTCACCATAGCCTTTTGGCTATGGCTCTAAATAACTAGCCTTTAGACTAGACAAGCGCTTTTGTTTTTCATCGAACTTAAGGTCGGTCAAGCATTTCATGCTTCTGATGATAATGCTTATGTCAATTAGATCTAATCTTTTCGGCTTGTGTTAAACACGCTAATACCGTTCTTGACTCATAAGCCAATACCATACGACTAGCGCTCGGTACTACTGCCGAACTTGACTAATGAGTCACATCTTTACAGTCAATATTGACACCATTGTCGATTCCTGACTCATAGGTCAGTGTCATTCACAGATAAGCAAGATTGCTAAGCATTTAATATGCAATCAATGTCCACATATAGAGTACTCAACATGCTTCATTAATAACTATGCATGTCACATACTGAGTGCAGTTTTCTTACCTCTGGTTCGAGCGAGAAATAATAAATAAACGACTCTTAAGAACAATCGATCCTTTGATCACTTAGCGGTCACCTAGTCATAACCAAATATAACTCCCATCAATGAATATGAGCAATAAAAGGTTATTGACCTAAACCTCACTCTCAGGACCTCGAATCATACTCAAACGGTTAGTAGATTTGATCCCGAGCCTTAAGAATTGAAACCTCGAGCCAAAAACCTCAAAAGTGCCCAAAATAGGACCCTGGAAAAATAGGGTAGAGCTACAGCGCTGCCCCCCTGGCGCCTAGGCGCTACAACCAGAGCTGCCATGCCCTGGACAAACCTGTAGCGCCCACCCTTGGGCGCTGTAGCGCTAGAACCAGGGTATTTTAGCCCTGGTTTTTCCTCCTTCGTGTTCTCCAATTCCAAGCTTCAAAACTTGATTCCAAACCTCATTCAAACTCACCAATGAACCCAAAAACCAAACATACAAGTCCTAGGCATCAAAACCCAATCAATCTTTTCCAAAAACTCCATTGAATTCTCACTATCCAAAACATAAATCCCAACTCAAAATTAAGTGAAAAACAGAGCAAAACCAGAGTTTTCCATGGTTAAAAACTTACCTCAAACTCAAGATGGAACCCTCTTCAGTAGTAGAACACAACCCTAGACCCTCAATGTAACGCCCTAAACTTTAGGGACCGTTGCGGTGTGCATTTAAACAGTGCTAAACTCGATAATCAAGTCATTTGGGCATAATCGTGTAACTAAGTATGATTAGCAGTTTAGGGTTAAAAAATTTGGTTAAGATATAACATTTCACTAGAACGTTTACTGTATACATTGGGATCCCAAAAATATAATTTAAAGGTTAATTATAAGAAAACATTTACAACCAGCTGACCTAAGCGGCAAAATAGGGTTTAACCCTAGTTCCCCTTTCAACCCTCGACCGTGGCAGTCGAGCAGCCGCATATGTACACATCGTCACCTAAGCTCTCCAACTCAAGGATGGTCAAACTTTCTTTTGCCTTTACCTGCACCACATAACACCCGTGAGTTGAAGCCCAGCAAGAAAACTCAATATGCTCACGAACAGTAATAACATGTTACAAAATCATATCAGGCATGCCTAGCAATGATAGCCCTATTTAAGCATGCAAATAAGTTCAAATAATCATGGGGAATCCATGATGAGGAATCCTGCCCTTGTGAATTGATGACTATCAAGACAATTCTAATCAGATGAGTGATTTAACACTTTGAGGTTATGTTAACCATAATGAGTGATTTAACACTTGAGGTTTTGTTAACCATAATGAGTGATTTAACACTTGAGATTCCGTTAACCATAATGAGTGACTGATGAGCAAGTCACTACAGGGCCAAGCACAACCATGTGACAATGTAGTCCCCTAGGCCTTCTGGCCCTGGCTCTAAGTGACTAGCCATATGCTAGACAAGCGCTTTTAGTTTTCATCGAACTTGAGGTCGGTCCGGCATTAATGCTCACGATGAGTCATTCAATGCAGTTGTGTATTAGATCTAATCTTTGTCAGCTTGCGTTAAACACGCTAAGACCGTTCTTGACTTATTAGTCAACACCATGTGACCAGTGCTCAGTACTATTGCCGAACTTGACTAGTGAGTCACAGCTTCACAGTTAATACCGACACTATTGTCAATTCCTGACTAGTGAGTCAATGCCACGCACAAGTAATGCAACCAGACATATATCATATGTCAAATATCCAAATGTAGGGCATTTAGCATGCTTACTTAACAAATGCTAGCACAATTAGGATCATGCACAAACACAGAGACTCAAGCTCTGATCAATCTCATATTCAACATTCATGGCATGCCCTAATCACATGTTTCTCGTGCATCACATGCATGACATACTGGGTGCAGTTTTCATACCTCTAGTTCGAGCGAGAAATAATAATTGAACGACCCTTGAGAACGATCAATCATTTGATCCCTTAGCGGTCACCTAGTCATAACCAATTATAACTTCCATTAATGAAAATCAACAATAAAAGGGTCTTGACCTAAACCTCACCACTGGGACCCCGAATTGTACCAAAACGGTGAGTAGATTCGATCCCGAGCCTTAGGAATTGAAACCCCAAGCCAAAAACCCTCAAAAATTCCTAAAACATGCATCAAGAAAAACAGGGTAGCACTACAGTGTTGCCCCCCTAGCGCCCCAGCGCTATAACCAGGGGAATATTGCCCTGGCTAGCGCTGTAGCGCTAGGACCAGACATAATTGCCTTGGTTCTTCCCTCATTTGATTCCTCCATTTCCAACCTGAAAAAAAATCTTCCAAACTCCATTTAAACCCCCAATTGAACCCAAAAACCATCTACACATGACCTAGGCATTATAACCCAAGTAACCTTTGCCAAAAACCCCATTGAATTCCCAACATTCCAACTCAAGAACCAAACTAAAAATCAAATGGAAACAGAGCAAGAAACCAGAGATTATATGGTTAAAAACTTACCTCAAGCTCAGAATTACACCCTCTTCAATGGTGGAACACAACCCTAGATCATCAAGACTTGGTTCCCTAGCTTGGTTCCTCAAAAAGAACTTCAAAATCCAAAGAGAAATGAAGAGAAGAAGATGAAGTGCTCTGTTTTCTTAAGCTTTCTACAACTTTTCAATGATATATATCCTTAAGGTCAAAAGACCAAAATTCCCCTAGGTTATTTAAAGTCCTCTTAAAGCTACCAATGGTAAACCACCATCATTTCCCGCTTATCTCGTTAATCATAATTAACAGCCTCCAATTCCCGTTATTCTCAATATTCTCAAATGCTAATAAATCATATATCATTACCCTTTAATTCTCGATAATGTTCTAATCACCAAATTACCCCGAGACTCACCCCGAGCCCCAAAACTAACCCCGTTATGACCAGACCAATAACTTGCATTCAAAGATCATCTCATGTCGAATGGCTCGAACAAATCCACATATAATGTGGTATTATTCATAATTCACCCACATGTATGAAAATACACAATAACGCCCTCAACGGGCCAAATTACCAAAATGCCCTTATAATTAAAAATAGACCCATATGCATGCATTTATCATCATATCATAATATAATTCACATAAACATGCATATAATCATTTAATAATATAATAAATCAATTATGACTCTCCTGGCCTCCTAATCAAGGTCCTAAACCTTATTAGGGATTTTGGGGCATTACACTCAAGGCTTAGTTCCCTAGACTGAATCTTCAATTGGGGCTTCAAAAATCCAAAGGAAAAAGGAAAAGGAAATGATCGGGTGAAGGAAGAAAGAATGCTCTGTTTTGGTTTCTCTAATCCTCAACTTTCTGATTTAAGCATATCCTAAGATCAAATAACCTAAATGCCCCCAATAGGGATGTAAATGGGGCGGGTCTGCCCCGCCCCGCCCCGCCCCGATTAGTTTCTTGGAGCGGGGCGGGTCGCCCCGCCTCCGCTTAATCGGGGCGGGTCTGCCCCGCCCCATTTAACTTTTTTTTTTTTTTTTTAAGAAACATTAAATTATAATTTTAGAATTTTCCCCAAGCCTAAATATTTTTTTTTTGGTAATCTTTATATTTTACACTTGGTATCAACTACACCATCAAATATTATATTTTGTTTTTTTATTTTAACATTTACAAAATAAATACAAGAATAAGGATGAATTATATAAAACATATTTTTCAATATTTATAATTCTTTATAGTCTATATAGAATTAAAAATATTCTAAACCACATATAAAATGTCAATTTTACGTACTATGTATATAAATAGCATGAGAGAATTGAGTTAGAGTATAAAAAGAAAAAAAAAATGAGGCGGGGCGGCCCCGCCCCGTTTAAATTCCTAGCGGGTCGGGGCTGCCCCGCCCCGCTTAAATTCATAGCGGGGCGGGGCGGGGCGACGCCCCGCCCTGAATTCCGCCCCGTTTGTACCGGGGCAAAGATGCCCCGTCGGGTCGGGGCCCCGCCCCGCCCCGCCCCGCCCCGCTCCGCCGCCCCATTTTGCCATCCTTGGCCCCCAAGCCTATCTTCTTTTCTTTTTAAGCCACCAATGGCAAAATCGTCATTTCATGTCTGTCTTGTTAATTATAATTAATGTCCTCTAATTCCTGTTATTCCCAATATTCTCAAATGCTAATAAATCATAACCCATTACCTTTTAATTCTCAGTAATGTACTAATCATCAAATTGCCCCGAGACTCACCCCGAGCCCCGAAATTAACCCCGTTATGACCAAACTGCTAACTTGCATTCAAAGATCGTCCCATGCCGAATAGCTCGAAAAAATCCACATTATAATGTGGCCTTATTCATAATTCACCAACACATGCATGAAAATATACAAATCTGTCATCGATGGGCCAAATTACTAAAATTCCCTTATAGCGAAAAGTGGACCCATATGCATGCATTTATCATTATATAATAATATAATTCACATAATCATGCATATAATCATTTAATAGCATAATAAATTAATTATGGTCGTCCCGACCTCCTAATCAAGGTCTTAAATCTTATTAGGAAATTTAAGTCATTACAATTTTGTCTAACTTAAATTTCATGTAATTTTTATTTATATTAATATATGAATTTAAAAAATTTAGTGTGACAATATTTATAATTACAAAATAATAATATGTGGGATCATAACTAACAACTTTTGGAGTGACTTAGCATTAGAGCATTTTTATGGAAAATATTTTGGGATGACTTGGACATTTTCGGCAATCAATGGGTAACCACCATTGGAGTTGCTCTTAGTCAATCTCTACTTTTGAAAACACGTGCCAGAGTATTTTTTTTTCCAATTTTTTTTTACGGTGGTGTTGGTTTTAGTTACAATATATATCCTTCAAATATTCGAAACTTTTTGAATCGTTTATAGTGTTTAAAACAAGTTTGTATTATTTCGAACACGAGTGGCCACGAGAATATAAAGAAATATCAGGAACTCTGTTTTCAACATTGTAAAGTATTCAATTTTAAAAAAAAAAAAATTTGCAGCAAGGATGTTGTAACGTCCTGGTTAGCTAAGACCATTACACTGTGTGTTTAAAATAATGATTAACTCTCTAAACGAGTCATTTAGACTTAAATGTCTAATTAAAGACTAAGTCAAGGTTATGTATTAAAATAAAGTTTGGTCAACAAAATGATTATTTTTCAATAAAATATTAAGTTTATACACGGGATCCCAAAAATTGGTTACTGACTGATAAAAGACAAATGAAATACAAATTAGCTGTCCTAAGCGGCAAAACAGGGTTCAACCCTAGTTCCTCCCAGGCTATCCCAGTCGTGGCGGTCGAGTAGGCTCCATATCTACACACCGCCCTTGAAGCTCTCCAACTCAATGGCTGGTCTGGCTATCATTTTCCCTTACCTGCACCATATAGCACCCGTGAGCCAAGACTCAACAAGAAAACTTAAATCAACAGGCATAAATAAGCAAAAATATATAACCAGTAGACTTAGATCAATAAATTCAATCAACAACAGGATATAAGCAATAAACTTAGCAGTGATATCTTGCTCAATTAAACACATTATCGATTCTCATCAATCAATACAATTAGTTAAGTGCAATGAGCACTTTTGTTTATTGTATAATGTTCAGGCCCAATGCCCCCTTAGGTCGAGTCCTCTGGTTTTATTGCCAACCCCGACACACTTAGGCCAGGCTACGTTTCACACACTTGCTATCGGCTCCCGACGCCCTTAGGCCGGCCTTTACAACAAATATAATCACAAATATACACTGCACAACAAGCAATCAGAGGCAGCATATACAAGCATGCATATCCATATATTCTCAGATACATATATATTCACAATCATAACATATTCGTTAACAGGGATCAAAGCCCCATTCACAACCCGGGTGTAGTTTTCTTACCTCGAGTCCTGAGTAGCTAGCGTATGGCAGTCCTGAGCACGATCCATGTCCTTGAGCCCTACCGGTATAACCTAGTCACAACGTCATAACGAACAACTATCAAAACCTAAATCAATTAGAAGCTTTCGGAATGGTATAATAGCCTCCGAGATCTCGAATTCCACTAAACCGGGTAGTAGAACCCTTCCCAAGCTTAAAAACCTCTTTTGGCTATTTTCTTTAATTTGAGTCGCGCCCTAGCCCCCTAGGGTCGCGACGCGCTACAAGTCATAGAGCCCCAAGGTTCTCTCCTGGGGGACACAGGCCGCGACGCGCCCCAACCTGTGCCGCGACACCTGGGTGATTTCAGGGAACCACCAAACCTTTCCACGCATATGGATCGCGGCGCCTGAAGAATAGGCCTGCAACTCGATCCCCAAAACCCATAATTTTCAGCGTTTCCCATGAATTTTTTTGAGCTAAACCCGTCCAAATTCACCCTAAAAGATGGCTAACTCTAAAATCGAGCTACAAATCCCAAACAATACATTCATAACAACCATTTAACACCATAGTATGTCCAGAAATTCCCCTAACACCCTTAAATCCTATCTTGGGCTTCGAAGCTCAAGCACATCAAAAGTAAAATTTAAAACTTAGAATTTACAACTGAATTGAACCTTACCTCCTTGAGAGTCATGACCCCTGAACTGAACCTCAATCAATCCAAGCTCCAGCCTTCAATTTCCTAAGCCAAGTTCCTCCGAAAAGCCTCAATTCCCAACAAGTTTCAAGAGAGGGAGAGAACCGTGTGAGAGAAGGAAAGGCTAAGAGTGTTGATCCTTCTATTTTCTGGTTTCTTCTAGGCTTCGTAAGGCCTTTAGGCAGCTAAAGGAGTCCAAGAGTGAAGTCTATCCTTTTGATAAAAGACTAAAATACCCCTTAATCATAGCTTTTTTCTTTAATGACCCTGAGGGCAAAACGTCATTATCCAATTTACCGCTAATCCTCAAATTGTTTTACCAGTTCCCAATTAATCCTGATGTGCCCAAATAATCACCTGTTACCCAGTAAATCCCAAGTATTTGCTTTGTTCCCGAAATACCACTAGGCTCACCCCGAGCCAGGCATTTGACCATGTTGTGACTATTTTGCTAGTCTGCTCCCTAAGATCGCCTCGGGCCACGCATCCCAAATATATTCACATAATAATGTGGCCTCAATCATTTAACACATATAATCACATTTATACCCTCAACGGGTCAAAATTACAAATATGCCCGTATTGACATGAACGGGCCCACATGCATATTTAATAAACATAAACATGCACATATATTCATATTACCATATAAATCATGCATGCCACATAGTCACACATTTTTTCGATTAATTCTGCATAAAATCCAATTATGCCCTCTAGGCACAGTAATCAAGGCACTCAACCTTAATAGATAATTCGGGACGTTACAGATGTTGTAACTACAACAAACACTGCCATGAAAAAAATTGGAAAAAAATACTCCGGCATGTGTTATTTGGAAGCAAAGGTTGACTAAGAGGTTGAAATAGGAGGTTGACCATAACACTCATCAATATATCAATGATCATTCCAATACATAGGTTTAGAACCCAATAACAATTTATTATAAACATCACATCTTCGACATAACTATGGAGGGAAGGAGTGACAAACCACCACTATCATCCTGGAGAGAAGAATAAACCACCAACAGTTCGGGACACAAATATAAAATAGACATAGATACATGTATGGGCTTCTTTCTTAGGGCTCCTCACCCCATCAGCGGTAATACTTAACACTTGTTTCCTTGACATTGGCACCAGTAACACCTTATAAGTTTTCACCCATACTGGGGTATGGCTAATCTGTAGGCCCCTGGCCTAGTCCTTAGTAGGATCTCAAAAGTATATAAAATCTAGAGTCAAAACTCCTCTTTTTTCCCCCAAACTATCTTATCTTTTTAGTCCAGAGTACTCGAAGAAGTACGAGGTCTCCAGTCTTGGAATTCCACGTTCCCATATTTAAATTTGCGAACTCTTATTGTAATGCCCCGAAATCCCTAATGCGATTTAATGGCTGGATTTGTAGGCCGGGAGGGCCATACTTGTTTTATTATGCTATTAAATGATTATATGCATGTTTATGTGAATTATATTATAATATGATGTTAAATGCATGCATGTGGGTCCACATTTCATTACAGGGGTGTTTTAGTAATTTGGCCCGTTGAGGGCGTAATTGTATATTTATATGCATGTTGATGATATATTGTTGAGACCACATTATAATGTGGATTTTTTCGAACCATTCGGCATGAGACGATCTTGAGTGAAAATTAGCGGTTTAGTCATGATGGGATTAAGTTCGGGGCTCGGGGCGAGTCTCGGGGTGATATTAATGATTAGAGCGATTCTCAGGAATTAAAGGGTAACGAGTTATGAATTATTGATGTTTGAGAATATTGAGATTAACGGGAATTAGAAAGCGTTAATTATGATTAACGAAATAGATGGAAAATGTCAATTTTGCCCTTGGGATCCTTTAGAAATCTTTATTTGACCTAGGTATATTTTGGTCTTTTCACCCCTAGGATAGATTTAAGCCATTGAAGGCTGTAGAAGGAAGGGAAAAACAGAGCATAGAAAGCACCTTCTCCCATACCTAATTTCTCTCATTTTCTTCTTGGATTTTTGAGCTTAAGTTGAGGAACCAAGCTTGGGAAATAAGTATTGAGGGCTTGGGAGTGTGTTCCACCATTGAAGAGCATCATAAGTTGAACTTGAGGTAAGTTTCTAGCCATTAAATTCCTGGTTTGCTCTGTTTTAGTTATAGAATTCAGTTGAGATTTCAAGGTTGGTTTATTGGTTTTGTTGGGAGTTTTTGGCTAGGGTTCTTGTGGTTGTGATGCTTGGGACATGTGGGGATGGTTTTTGGGTTCATTTGGCACTTAGTTTGAGGTTTGGAAGCATTGGAATCAAGTTGGAAATGGAGGAGTCGAAGGGAGAAGATTCAGGGGCAAATCAGGCTTGGTGTAGCGCTACAGCGCTACCCAGGGTTTGGTTTTGGGCGTTTTGGTTCTGAGATGAGTGCTGGGGCGCTAGTGAGTAGTGCTGGGGTGCTACTCTGTTCCTTCAGAATCCCATTTTGAGTGTTTTTAAGGGTTTTTGGATCGGGGTTTCAATCCTTAAGGCCCGGGATCGAATCTACTCACCGTGTGGGTACGTTTCGGGGTCCCGAGAGTGGGGTTAGGTCAAGAACCTTTCTTTGTTGATTTTCATTAATGGAGGTTATAATTGGTTATAATTAGGTAACCGCTAAGGAATCAAAAGGTCGATCGTTCTCAGGGGTCGTTCTTATTTTATTTCTCGCTCTAACCGGATGTAAGAAAATTGCACCTTGTGTACATGACATGCATGATTGTTGTTGAGGAATGTTGGTTATTAAATGTGGACATTGATTGCATATTAAATGCTTAGCAAATCTTGCTTATTTGTGTATGGCACTGACTAGTCAGGGTTGGCACTGGTTGCATATTATTGACCTGAGAGTCAGAAACGGCATAAGCGTCATGAACACAGGGCCGATAAAAGATTAAATCTAATCGATATCAGCGTTGAATGACTCTAGGAGCATTAATGCTGGACCGACCCTAAGGTCGATGAAAATTATAAGCGCTTGACTAGTCTAGGACTAGTTACTCAAAGCTAGGGCCAAAGGCCTAGGTGACTGCTTGTCACGTGGCTAGGGAGTGGAATCCCATGGTTGTGATTCTATGGTCATGCGGTAGGTTATATTGGTGACTAGTTCATTGAGCACCTATCTTGATAAGCTAGTGAAAGGATCACTTATTCGTAAAGCCCAGATGACCCTATCGTCACATGGCTAATGGGAACAGAACCCACTTTAGTGACTTTTATAACTGTCACTCATCTATTTTGGACTAAAAGTCCTGAATGATTATTATGATCATTGTTGATATAATATTCATGCGATACTGCGTTTTCTTGCTGGGCTTTGGCTCATGGGTGCTATGTGGTGCAGGTAAAGGAAAAGAAAAGCTCACCCAGCCTTGTGTGGAGAGCTTAGGTGGTGTTGTGTACATATGCGGTTGCTGGACCACCACGACCAAGGAGTTCTCAGAGGAACTAGGGGGTTCACCCTATTTTTGCCGCTTAGGTCGGCGGGTTGTAAATTTAAACTGTAATGACCATTTTGAGTTGTAAATAACTTGTAAACGTTTTGATGGGCCCATGAACAATTTTATGTTTTAAATAAAACATATCCTTTCCTTTTGATTGGTTTTCCACCTTACCCTATTAATAACACCTAGAAGCACGTTTTTAGCCAAAGAACTCAGGTAGCGAGTTAAATTCACAGTTCAACGTTCACCGTAACTGTCCTGGGGTAACCAGGGCGTTACACTTATGTCCTTTAATAAAGAATACTCTCCTGCCCTAACAATCCTTAATCACTTCATTGGTCCTCCAGACCGATTCTGAACCAACATACCTCTCGTCCCTCATCTCATTTCCTGAAATGAGTACTTCTCGTTCCTTATCTCACAATCTCTTATTTAGAGTCACTCTAGCCATTGACCGACATTCATCACCGTGACAGTTTAATCAAGGGACTATACTTACCTCAATGTCTCGAAAACTTACACATCCGAGGTGCAATTCTTAAAGTCTGAGTCATTTCTTCAGATTATCAGTATGTCTAAAGGTAACCAATAATTCTACATCCAAAATCTTATACTCATTTCCTCTATGACTGTAACGCCTTGGTTACCCCAAGACAGTTACGGTGAACTTTGAACCGTGAATTGAACTCGCTAATTGAGTTCTTTGGTTAAAAGCGTGCTTCTAGGTGTTATTAATAGGTTAAGGTGAAAAACCAATCAAAAGGAAATGATATATTTTATTTAAAACATAAAACTGTTCATGGGCCCACAAAAACGTTTACAAGTTATTTACAATGCAAAATGGTCACTACTGTGTAAAATTTATAACCCGCCGATTTAAGCGGCAAAAATAGGGTAAACCGCCTAGTTCCCCCGAGAACTCCTTGGCCGTGGTGGTCAAGCGGCCGCATATGTACACATTGCCACCTAAGCTGTCCACTCAAGGCTGGGTGAGCTTTTCCTTCCCTTTACATGCACCACATAGCACCCATGAGCCAAAGCCCAGCAAGAAAACACAATAATGCAAGTATATAATATCAAATGATGATCATGATAATCATACAGAGCTTATAGCCCTGAACAGATGAGTGAATATCACTTTGTCGTTACATTAACCATGAAGGAGCTTATAGCTCTAATCAGATGAGTGATTTAACACTTGAGGTTTTGGTAAACCATAATGAGTGACTGACGAGCAAGTCACTAGCTTAAACAAATGGGTGACTGATGGGTAAGTCACTAACTTAAATAGATGAGCAACTGATGGGTAAGTCACTACGAGGCTCGGCACCCATAGCCATGTGACTAAACAGCCACCGGGGCTCGCTGGCCCTAGCTCTAAATGACTAGCCTTTGGCTAGGCAAGTGCTTTTAGTTTTCATCGAACTTGAGGTCGGTCCGACATTAATGCTGATTTGACTCATTCAATGCAGATGTCGATTAGATCTAATCTTTGTCGGCTTGCGTTAACACGCTAATACCGTTCTTGAATTATGAGTCAATACCAGGTGATTAGTGCTCAGTACCACTACCGAACTTGACTAATGAGTCACAGCTTCGCAGTTGATATTGACACCATTGCCAATTCTGACTATTTAGTCTGTGCCATACACAAGTGAGCAAGATTTGCTAAGCATTCGATATTCAATCCATGTCCACATTTAAACATTCAACATGCCTTGTGAATAACCATGCATGTCACATATGGGGTGCAGTTTTCTTACCTCGGGTTCGAGCGAGAAATAATAAAAGAACGACCCTTGAGAACGTTCTTCCCTTTAGTTTCTTAGTGGTCACCTAGTCATAACCAATTGGAATCCATTAATAAAGTAAATTAATAAGAGGTTCACAATCTAAAACCTCACTCCCGGGATCAATCCCACACTCTTAGGACTCCCAATCCTCCCAAACGGGGTAAAGGAACCCATCCCCGAGACTTAAAAGTCATCCCGAGCCTTAAAATAGGCTTGCTAGAAAATGGACTAGCGCTGGGGCGTTGTCCCAAGTCAGAGAGACCTAACTCTCTGCCCTGCCTAGCGTGGGGCCGCCAAGAATGGCGCTGGGGCGCCATCTGTAGACCAGAATTTGTTCTGGTTTTCTTCCTTGCGACCTCCCCTGAAATATAAGCTTCCAAACCAATCCCAAACATCACCCAAACATCAAATTCAACCCCTAAACTTCATTCATACCTCAATCTCATCAAAACCCAATCAACCCTACTCAAAAACTTCCATTGATTCCCAACTACACACTTCAAATTCCTCAACTGAAAAACCATAAGAAAAACAGAGTACATCTAAAATTCATGGATGAATTCTTACCTCAAGTGGGATTTGATTCCTCTTCAATGGATGAACTAAGGCTCTAAGCTCCAAACTTTGATTCCCTAGCTTGTTTCTTCAAACTGGGATAAAAAACTCGAAAGGAGGAAGGAGGAAAGTGATGAACGTGAGATGGGAAGACTTTCTCTGTTTTTCTTTCAGTTCTTTCTACAGCATACTAGAATCTCATATATCCTTTGCCAAATTACCATATTGCCCCTAGGTTAAATAAATGTTTCTAAAAGCTCACAAGGGCAAAACCGTCATTTCTCACGTATTTCGTTAATCACAATTGACACCCTCCAATTCCTGCTATTATCGATATTCTCAAATACCAATAATTCATATCCCGTCACCCTTTAATTCCCGGCAATGCTCTAATCATTAAATCACCCCGAGACTCACCCCGAGCCTCGAACTTAATCCTGTTATGACCAAACTGCTAATTTGCACTCAAAGATCGTCTCATGCCGAATAGCTCGAACAAATCCACATTATAATGTGGCCTCAACAATTAATCACCGACATGCATACAAATATACAATTACACCCTCAGCGAGCCAAATTACCAAAATACCCCTGTCATGAAATGTGGACTCACATGCATGCATTTAACATCATATTATAATATAACTCACATAAACATGCATATAATAGTTTAATGGCATAATAAAATAATTATGGCCCTCCCGGCCTACTAATCCAATCATTAAACCACATTAGGGATTTTGGCATTACAATGACCCTCTTCAGAACTTGGGAAATAAAGGGTCTCAATCCGACACTATCGACTTCGGTGCTCCACGGAGACATACGATGTCCCTTCGCACATACACATTTCTATGATATTCCGCTCATACAAACCAGCATGTGTGGACCTTATCCATTGAGTCACAACTTCTCGTATCCACTCATCTTACCTGCATTCTAAGGTAATCCCACCTTTACGATCTATAACTATATCTCTCCATATTAACTCCAGGATATGCTAGAGTCATAATAGTCTTTCTGGCATCTGACCATCATCCCTTACTTACTAGAAGAATTAGGCAGTGCACCTCCCAGTATATAAACTTTTGTCTTAACACCCATTCAAACTTCCTGGATACAACAATTATAAGGAGGTAGTATATGACTCATCCAGAATCTCCACCTCAACACCAACATCCATTGGATTACTCATCAAATCCTCATATTTTAACCTATACATGCTAAAATGGTAGGATTCTTAACCATTCCTACAAGATATTCTTTATGTATTTCATTATTCATAGAGGTATATCTGCCAACTATCAATCACAAATTCTATTCCAATCCTGCTCGTTACCTTATATGACTTTACTGTAGTCCATGGCGAATCATACAACAGGTACAGACTTCTCCCACTCAAGGTGTTAGCCTCCACGTTAATTTTCTCTAAATAATAAAGATTCTAATGTGGGTCCTTCACTAGTTCCCACTAGTGCCTTTGTCTCATGGTCAACCCCCTACAGGTGACAAAACGCTTTAACATCTATGCTAGTGTATGCATCTCTTTACCATAAGTGTTGTCACCTCACCCTAACCGTGGCTATCTGGCATTACTGTCAACTTAATGCCCCGTGTAGAGCATTTGTGTTCTTATCTCTTCATCTACCGTGAAGCACGAACAACCACCCTTTTCAGTCTATACACAGGCGCACCTTAGTCTTCAACGCACCGCACTATAATTTCATGGTTCAAGTAAGGACAGTGTCCATCATGCCGTCCTCTTGTACCAGTCCGTCACATACATATTCTAATACCATAGTGTGCTAACCAACCTTTTTTCTAACTTCTGAAAATCTGGTACGCAACTATCCATTTAGACAAACTTTAGGTTCTTACGTTACTTCAGTTAAGGCATGGCTGTCCTCGAATATGCTTCAAGTAATAGCCAATGTGTCTTATCGGTCTCACTGTGCTTTTCATCCCTAAGGTGTGTCTTTAGCATTTTCCTTGCAGTTTCTATCTTAATTACCTCATACATGATCCCATCACTTTCCATAACGTGACCTTGAATATCCTCTGGAGAAATCATAATTTATTCCTTCTAGAACCTTACCTGTAACCCTGCTTCCTTAGCCTTGGTACTATCAATGAAGATGTTATTCACGTTCTGCTTCTAACTGGGAGTAGTATGAAATGTCCTTTATCAATCTGAATACGACTTGTCCATACCATTTCTGTACTCTTTGCTTGTCGAACTTACCTGGGCTGCTGAAGCATTGGTCATTTTAAGAACCTTCATTGATAATCCATCATATCCTACTTGGTGCAAGAATTAATTCTTGAAATGTCTCTTTCCTTGATCCTCAACAGGTAATAACCAGATTGAAGGTCAATTCTTGAGAGTATTGTCCTACCCTCGGAATCGGTCAATGAATCCTTCATTCTTGGCAAATGGTGTTGATGTGTCCCATGATGAGATACTCCATCTGATTAACCCTCAAGTCAAATACTTCTTCAACTGAACCTTTAATTATTTATGCTGAGCTAATGTCGTTCTTCATGATGTCCCTGAATCGATTCTATCCCTGCCTTAATCCCACAGCGTACTCAATTCCTTGACGACCACGACCCCAACGAATCCCTGTGAACCAATCCGAAACCTTACTGGTCGATCCAGTTTTCATCTGGTCTAACTTATATAACCTTAATGATACCCTCCTCAATAGCTAGGCATCCCGTAACTGCAACCGGGTCCTTTCCTTTAAACTCAGAAGTCACCATCATGTCTTACAATCCATGGTTGTCCCTTAATTGACAGACAAGTCCACACTCAGGATCACATCAAAATCCTCATAGAACCAACTCAATCAATTATTGTTGCTAACTTTCTACTAGAAATACTCTAAACCATCTCCTGGAAATTACCAATTTCCCCAGGCCTACACAGACACTAAAATCACAAGCCCCATGGCATGACAACCACATAACATGTGCCACATATCTATGCCCCTTCTAAGAGGTACGTAACACCAAACTTAATCATCTCAATTTATAAAAAATTAGGCTCCAAACTTTTAATACCATCACACGCGTAATAATTTCTTTAATTCTATTTTCAACACCTTAAATATCCAGAATTTTTGAAAAAAACGCGGGGAATGTTTGTTGCAATCACAATGAATAACATCAAGTAAAATAAGATTGGGATTATAACTTACCTACATATGTGAAATGGAGCATGTGCAGGAACAAGAAATAAAAGTGGAATGAGGGGGCCAAAATGTTAAAAAAAATTTAGAGAGAGCAAACTAAAATTTATTGGAAAGTGTAAAGAAAATACTATATTTTTTTCTTCAAAATTTGGGGGCCAAGACCCCTTCCCTTACACTAGTAGTTCTCAATTTATTTACATGTGTTCATACATATTTATTAAATAATCATATTAGTTTCTACTGTAAGAATTATAAGGATGTTGGTTGAATTTCACTACTAGCTATTAATTAAGACAAATATTATTTGTCAAAGAGACTTTGATTTGAATGTGAAAATAAAATGTTGTCAGGGAAATGACATGTGGAAAGTTTTAAATTTGCTAGAAAATTTTATTGATGATAGTTCATTATAATAATAAGACTCACATATGCTAATATAATATAATATAATAATAATAATAATAATAATAATAATAATAATAATAATAACATATAATTTTAGTTGAAGATTTGATGATATAAATATAAGTATCATTCTTAATTTTTAATGGTCATAATATTATTCTTCTCCTCACAAAGTTGAAATTCAAAGTTTGAAACCTGTCTTAAAAAAAAAATTAAATATTAAGAGTGAACTTATGTATTTACTAATTAACATGCTACGAAATTAAATGTTTAATTCTTACCAAATTTCATACTAATGAAGATTTTTTTTAAAAAAATTTGATTCTGGATTAATGATTAACTTCCCACCATAAAAGTAAAAAAATTCAAAATTTTCAATAGTACAAGAATAAATAAACACCCAAAAACATTCTACCGAATATTTAGTCTTATTAAATTGTATCACATTATATTATTTTTTCAATTAAGTTTTTATTGCCACAAAAAAACACCCAAATTAACATTACACGTACAACTCTTTCACACTAACTAAACTAATTGATGTTACATGCAAATTTTCGAGAATTAATAAATATTCGTTGTCAAAGTAGGGACCATATTAACTATAATTATAGAATTGAAATTAGTGTAACTGGATTCTGTGACCGAAAAACAACTGTATACTATATAAACTGCTTTATAAATTCTCCTCGTAGTACTGCTATGTCAAAGTTTAAGACTAATAATAATTAACTAATGAAATATAGATAGAAACATAGAAAAAAAAAACGCTCAAAAAACACAATTTAATGAGATGGACATAATTATTTTCTGATAAAATAAAAAGAGCCACGTCAGAGACGAAAAAGCTGCATGTAAGACAAGTGTGCAGGAAAGGCAAGTCGATTGGCGAAGGGTTAATTCGTAAAACCATATTTCATTTTGTATATATTTTTTGGGTTAAAAAAGAGACCGAACGAAACGAACCCTAACAAATTCTCCATTTTCCGCCAGCCCGGATCTTTCGCGACCTTGTTTCAGACATATTTTCTTCCGCGCAGAGCCAAAAGTCTCTCTCCCACATATTTTTTTTAATATATAATTTCTCTCTCTACTTTTTTTTCTCTGAAAACTATTTCAGTATAATGAGCTGAAACCGCTTCATCTTCATCTTCTTCTTTCCCCTATATAAACCACCTGTGACCTTCTCATTCATTTCTTCTTCTTCTTCTTCTTCTCTCTGAACAATTTAAGGCTTTTATTTCAGTTTGTTCTTTTTGGAAGACTGTAACTCCCCAAGCAAACAAACAAACAAGCTCTTTCACCTTTTGCATGCACTACTTCATTCATCACTACATTTCTGCATTTACCATTCTACTCCTTCCTATCTAAAAAATGGCTTCCAATGGTAGACTTATCTAAATAATTTATACATATATATATTCAACTTTTTTTTTTCTTGATCCTGAGTTAGGAAGTCTTAGTAACGGTTCAAGGTAAATGACGGTTTTTTGTTTTTTTTACTTCTTTTGATTTTTGTTTGTTTCCTGAGAAAATCTGTTGTGCAATAAATGATATATGTTTGTTTATTCGGATTTAGTGGAAAGAAGAGAAGGGAAAACAAAGAATAGTAGTGACAATAAAGACTGGTGACGAAGAAGTTGAGGTGTGAGTGAGAGAATAGTACAACTACAAGTAATGGCTCCGGGGACGAATAACTGGCTTTCATTTTCTCTGTCTCCATTGGAAATGTTGAGGTCCTCTGATAATAATCAGTCTCCATTCATGGCTTATGATACTTCCTCCACTGCTTCTCCTCAATATTTACTTGATAGTTTCTACTCTAATGGTAATGTACTCTATATGTATTTAATTTTTTTTAAATGGGTAGTATAACGATCAATGTGAAACAAAACAAAAATCTTGTGTAAGATTGAGTGTGACGGAGAAAAGCCTATTTTGGTTTAATGGAACATTCAAATAATCTTACAGAGTCACGTGGTTATCCCTCCCAAGCTTTTTTCAGCTTTCTGTTTGGCTACTGAGAAAACCGAGGTCACTGACCAGCATGAAATGTTTCTTCTTTTATGTATTTTTTTTTTTGTGAGTTCAAAGTACTGAAGTTTGGGAAGGTTATTGTGAAACTTTCGTATGCTTACTTCAGCTGCATGTGCGAGTCTATGCACAGTTGCAATTGGGACCTGGGTCCGAATTCGTACTTGTTTTTATTTTCCTTCGTGTATTTGTTTTCCTCCTCATTTTCTTGGGAAGCAACAGGAACCCAAATTAATGGTGTTTCGAGTCGATTGACCGACTTAACTCACTTTCTCTTATGTGTTATTATTTTCAGGCTGGACGAACCAGAAATCCCAAGTATTTTTTCCAGAAGGTGAAGACCATCAAGGCAAACAAAATGGCCATGCGGCAAGCATTGCTGAATCACCGATTCTGACCAGCTTCATAGATCCACGTACCCAAAACCACCCAGTTCCGAAGCTCGAAGACTTTCTTGGGGACTCGTCGTCGTTGGTTCGGTACTCCGATAGCCAAACAGAGACCCAGGACTCGTCCCTCACCCAAATCTACGACCACAGTTCGGCCTATTTTAACGATCAACAGCATGATCTTAAAGCCGTTACGGCATTTCAGGCTTTCTCTACCAACTCGGGCTCAGAAGTAGACGACTCAGCATCAATCCCAAGAGCTCAGCTGGGTTGCGGAGAGTTCACGGGTACTCATTCTATTGAGTCGTCCGGAAACGAGTTGGCATTCTCGAGCTGTCCTACGGGTTCGTTGTCTCTTGGAGTTGCTACTAAGACCTCTGAGAAGGCCATTGTTCTCGCTGCTACAGATTCCACAAAAAAGATTTCCGATACGTTTGGCCAGCGAACATCAATTTACAGAGGGGTCACAAGGTACAATATTTTTTTATTTTTCCTATCTTTTAGTTTTCAGTAATGGGTGTCTGAGTTTTGTTGCGCTGGTGGTGTTTCTTGGGCTTTTGTTCTTCATTGTTTACTATTGCCGAGAAATTAAATTTTTGTTTTTTCTGAAGCAACGCCTGATAATTGCCCTCGGTAATAGTTTCAATTAATTGAAAAGTCGAAAACGTGATTCATTAGAGCTCTGCATTGTTTATGTTTTGACCAATCGTACTATGTTTTGATTATTTTCTAGATAATGCATGCACCTGGAGGACCAGTTGTTTATTGTATTTTAGTTAAAAATGTCTAAAAGCATAATTATCCCCTATGTATTTTAGTTTCGTTTTTGATTGAACATATAATATCACAGCACGAATGATCCAAGTTTGGAAGAACATGTTCCTTTCAGTTGTACAAGTTACTAACACTAACTTTCTGAACTGTTGCAGGCATAGGTGGACGGGTAGATATGAAGCGCATCTATGGGATAACAGCTGTAGAAGAGAGGGTCAGGCCAGGAAAGGTCGTCAAGGTTCGTCTCACTATATCTCTCTCTCCCTTTATCTTTCTTTTTACCAAAATTCCTTGCATAAATGGAATATTTGAACTTATTGAATTTGAATATTCGTAAAGAAACTTGTGTAAAAAGCTGAAAAGAAACTTGCATGCAATTAAAATGCATTAATGGATGGGGCTCTTTGGTTGTGTGGGGTACATATGCTCTCTTTTTCCATGAGCCTTTTATGATTGATTGACGGTATATAGATGTACAAATGGTACTTTTATTTACCTGTTCTGAATTTTCTTTCTTTCTTATCAATTGATTTGATCAGATGTGCCGCCATTTTGTATATGTGGGTTTTTTTTTACTTTGTTGTCTTTCCTTCAGTGATTTTCCTCTCTCTACTCTATCAGAGACTACGCTCCTATCCCCGTACCCCATTGTGCAAGGTTTTGATGCGACCCATGCCCAAAACCCCAGATGTTACAGACATCAATGGGGTCTGATTTCCTGATAGTAGCTTTAACTTTTGCTTTTGCTTTCATCCCGTCAGAGGAAGCCAGTTTGACCAAAGCACCTATTTGAAAATTTGACATTATTAAATTCTTGTCCGCTATTGTCGCCGAAACTTGTTGAAAATCTGTATGGATCCAGTAGTGGGCTTAGTTTCGGGTCCATACACATTGGGTTCCTTTAAATAGTGTGAATGTACGGGTTTATACTTCCTGCAAAGATTGGTAGCTTTTGGAAATTATGAAACTTGAATAATAATAATCCAAGTTGTACACCATAGAAAATGTATAAATGTATTCAACTATATTCAATGGCTATAGGAACGCCTCTTTTGCCTTCCTAAAAGATAAAGATGATGATAATGATTAACCGAGCATTATTTTCTGTGTAGAGAAAAAGAACTGCTTTGTGAACTATGAAGCGAAAGTCTTTTAATTCACATGATTGCTTTTATTTATTAAATTTATTGTTGTTTATGTTATTTAAGATTCTTTTGTTGGGGATCTCTTTCAGCACTAATGTCTGACTACGTAAACTGATCTTTGAAGTCGCTTTGTTTTTTTTTTCTTCATGAAATTGAAATCATTGGTATCGGCTGTTATTCAACCTTTGATCCTGTTCTGCAGTATACTTGGGTAAGAAGCTCCTCGTATCCTTTCTATACTAGGATATAAAAATCAATATTCTCATATTCAAGTTTCACTAATTAAATTTTAGGCAGCAAGTCACTAAATGTAATTTCATTTATGTTTCAGGTGGCTATGACAAGGAAGACAAAGCAGCCAGGGCTTACGATTTGGCCGCTTTAAAATACTGGGGTCCTACTGCGACCACCAACTTTCCTGTAAGATTCATATATCTTTAGTTCTAGATTCCGTACACATTAATCTATATGATTTTCTTTGTTAAGTTCTCCCTCTCGTGGTACATCAATGCTTTGACAAAAAGAATTTAAGACACGACTGAAAATCTTGGTTTAATCCACTTATTCAGGTTTCGAACTACAGTAAGGAATTGGAAGAAATGAAACATGTGACCAAGCAAGAATTTATTGCATCCCTTAGAAGGTAATAATTCTCTATTCCACTCTATTGTTGCATTTTGGCTTTTGACTAATTAAAAGTAGAACAATTTTTCAATTCGCACCTATTTTGGTTGCAGAAAAAGTAGTGGTTTCTCAAGGGGTGCTTCAATATACAGGGGTGTAACAAGGTTAGTGTATTTCCATTTTGTTTCGTATGCCTAAAAAAAATTTTAGTGTCGATTATATTTCATTTGAAAAATGAGTAATCTAAGTCTATTAATCTATTTTACAGACATCATCAGCAAGGTCGATGGCAAGCAAGAATTGGCCGTGTTGCCGGGAACAAAGATCTATACCTTGGAACCTTTGGTAAATGACATTATGTGATCCAAGGAGGTCAAACAATCTAATTAGTTATAAAATTCATCAATTAATAAATTTGAGGATTACCAAATTAATGTATTTCCTCCACAGCCACCGAAGAGGAAGCAGCCGAGGCATATGACATTGCTGCTATAAAGTTCAGAGGTATAAATGCAGTGACAAACTTTGAGATGAATCGATATGATGTTGAAGCGATTGCAAAAAGTGCTCTTCCTGTAGGCGGAGCAGCTAAGCGCCTAAAGCTCTCCCTTGAAGCGGAGGAGAAACCAACTATAAACCATCATGACCATCAAAATCAATGCAACAATACCAGCAGCAGCAACAACATCAGCTTTTCAGCTATGCAGCCAGTTTCAACCATCCCATGTGGAATACCTTTTGATGCAGCAACTTCAGCTCTTTATCATCAGAATCTCTTCCACCATTTTCAATCTAATTACATGGGAAACTCTGATACTACTGTGGGTTCAACCCCGGCCATGGGGGGAATGATTCCTCAGCCTGCTGAGTTCTTCATATGGCCTCACCAGACTTGTTGATATGGGATGCTATATAAGTAAGTAGTTAGTGGTATTTTCCAGTCCCTTAATGTTAGCAGCTAACAACATTACCGAAAGCCCTCTGTATGTGGCTTCCTTTCCGGCTGACCAAAAATCTGACCCCTTTAATCCCACCTCTCGACCTTGAGGAGTTAGAAGTAAAGGCTAGGAGGTTTTTCTCTTTTTGGTATGCAGGCTATATAACTACTCGATACAGTAGGAAAAGCTGGATCTTGTAATATTTAACTTGTTTAGATGGTACATTGGCTGAAAGGAGGATATCTAGTTCAGAAAAATTTCATTGAAGATCTTTTTCTTTCATTTTTTGCATTACCCTTCTCTCTCATATATTTATATTTCTGGACGCTGCCACAACCGTTTTATCATACATACTGTCACAAAATATTAATTAGCCCTCTCAAACTTTTCTAACCTAATCAACACTACTCTGTAATGAATTTTTAATTGAGAAGGATTGATACGCCAAGTTAAACATACAATTAAATAAAAATGAAAAATGAAAAAATATGATCATTTCGTCCTCATCTAATGAATAAATTGCACACGGACTGTAGAAAGCAAAATTTGAAACCGGTTTAATTTTGCTACGAACCCGATCGGCCCAACCCTTGGCGAGCTACGAACGAACCGGGTTCCATACTCAATGCCTTCTCACAATTCTCCCGAGTACTTTCCATCAATCCTTTCCACTCGTAACATTGACCCAATAAACACAACGCCCTCGATCCGGCATCGCCATCGCACAACCGGACTGCCTCAATCAGGTCGTCTACTGCTGAGTCGACCCGACGCTTCCGGTTCATGGCCAATTTAAGCTCGGCCCGCTTGACCAGCGCGTCCCCACGCTCCCCTCGGGAAAGGGACTTTGCGCATGGAGGAGACAGCGCCAGATCAAGGGATCGCAGCGCGGAGGTTTGGCGGTCCATGAGATCCAAAGCCAGGGCTTTGATGATATGAGCGGCGGGGTCTCTCGGGGAGAGAGAGACGACTTTCTCCGCTTCCGCCAGGGCGTTCTTGGCGTGGGCCAGAGACTGGGCCTTGCGATGAATGGATCGGGTCCGTTCCAACAGGTTCGATGCCTGAGCTAAGTGGTGGCTGGACTGAACTGTGGTTCGGTTTCGGTTCTTGGTGCGGAACTTGGTTAGGGCTTGTTTGGGATATTTCAATACAGCGAAGAACATCGCTAAGGTCATAAGGAAGAAGGCCAGTTGTACGACCAACTCTTCGGCCATTTCTGATATTTCTTTTCTGGTTATCTGGTGATTGTCTGGTATTTCAGATGAGCATGAACTGTGAAGCAGTTAGTAGAATAGGTGAAAGAGAGTGGCAATTATGTATGTTGGGCCTTTACACCACGGCCCAAATACATCTGTTTTATATAGTTGTGGGCCATGGGCCATTATGGAACAAGCACTGTATATCGAAGACTGCCTTTTCTTTAGGATTAGGAAGAAATTTATTTCTCAAATTCCAAAAATTTAATGTTATGTAGTAGTAAGTTGTACTTGTAACTTGTACAAATTGATTATTTATTAAATTCGTCGGGAGAGAAGAAATGGATATTGTCTGTAGGGTTTTTGGTACATTTTTACCTTCGACTATTTATGAAGTGGACATGGAATTTTTTTTATTCTTTTGTAATTAGTTTCTTGAATTCATTAAAGTTAAGAATTAGCTCCTCATTATTGACTTTCTCTATGTACATTTCATTTTTCATTTTAAGGATGTAAATTTGTTAATTTATAATACGTTCAAATACAAGTCATAAGATTCAAAGACAATCAGTTACCATCATCTCACATTAGTATATGGTGGTCTTTACGTGACCCTTCTCTCTAGGTGGTCTTTACGTGACCTTTCTGTGTCTTTGGTCTTCAGAGGTTTTTGCTGGTTCTCTTTTCGGATGGAGTCACTCGAGGGCTCACAAGTGGACCTGGAAGATATCCTCAATAAAACAGTTTCACTGTCGGTCGAAGATAATGAGGAGGACTGGGAAACTATTGATCCTGGGGATCTCATGTGTAATATGTCAGTGGTGGGGAGAATGATAGCACGGGGAAAATGCAAGGAAAGCTTCCTAAGAACTACCTTCGGAAGAATTTGGGAGACAAAGGTGGGATGGAACGTGAAAATCCTGGAACAAGGGGAAGAGAGCTCGATAGTGGGGTTCACTTTTGAGGAGGAACGGCTAAAGAAGAGGGTCATTAGCAGATCCCCCTGGTCCTTTAAAGGAGGCATCCTGATCGTCGAATCATGGCCAGCATCTGGTGATATTCCACAATAGAAAAATAAAATGGAACGAATTTACCGAACAAATTTTTCTGGCTGAGTCGCGGACAAAGTCGCTCTCTTTAAGACGTTTCGCGGCTCTGCCCCAAGTGTGCACGGCAGTCTATCAACCACGCCGTCCCCAGGATAAAACAGCCTCTGTACGAATCCTCCCTGCACCGAGAGGATCGTTCTTGTACACCCTTTATAATATTGCTCTCTGAGAAATTTCGTAGAACCAAGAACTCTGTGTTTCTGTTCTATTTTTTCCAAAATGGTTCTGTTGTTATTTATACACAGAGAAATCCCCAAAACGGTCATAAACGTTTTTTTTTTCTTTAATAAATCAGAGGAGTAAAACGGCTAAAAAACGTTTATATTCAATTAATAAAAATAAAACCGTTTTTGGTATTATTAAAAAGAACGTTTTTAAAATCAATTTAATTAATAAGATGATATAAACGTTTAGATACCTTTGTTTTAAAAAAATAAAACGTTAATATGACACCACACCACCCACCCCTCAGCCAGCTCAGCTCGGCTCGGTCGCGCGTGTGTGGTGGTCAAGTGTGTGAGTCCTCACCCATTCGCACAAAACTGGGTACCCCTTGGGGCACACCCCAAGTCATTGCACTTGCAATATATATACACTCCATGAAAAGTGTTCCAAATCCATGTGGGACTTTTCCCATATCACACACAAATGTATCAATTTTTTAATAATTCAAAAGAAAAGGTTCCAACATCTGGCATCTGGAAAGAGGCTCGCCTGGAGCACTTCCAGTGCTGGGTTAGAATGACAGGCATTCATCCGAAGGCCTTAACCAAAAATAATATAAACAAGCTGGGAGGTATGGCTAGGACTGTATTAGACATAAAATGGGACGATCCCCGGGTCATTATGATGAAGCAGGAGGTGAGGGTGAAGATTAAATACCACATCAACAAGGTTGCCTTTGTTGGGAGGTACCTGCCAGTGGACGGAGGGAAACACTGGGTGCAATTTAAATTCGATTACCTCCCCCTCCTCTGTTTCACCTGTGGTCGATGGGGCCATCATAAAAATTCATGCAGTAGTGAGCAAGTCATGGTGCAAGACCTTAATGGAGACATGGTGCCCCTGTATGGCAGTTGGCTAAACACAGATGATGATAGGAAGAACTGCTTCAGCAACTTGAAGGAACAAAAACTTACCGCTGGAGATAGGAGGACGGAATCAATGGTGGCCGGAGGAGCAAGGCAGGAAGGGGAAGACCAAGGGGTGGAGAAAGCTGATGGGAATGTGTCTGGGACCGCCGTGCATGGAGCGCCTCAACGCTCATTGAGGAAAGAGCATCCTCAGCCCCAGACGGCAGTTTCTGCCTTGGACCACCGGAAAGAAAATCACAAAGGCGGGAAAGTGGACATTGAAACCATGAAAGATCTCTCCAAGGGACAAGTGCCTGTTACAGGAGGCCAGAGTGGAGTTCAGCTGATTAGACAGCAGGAGGGACAGATGGCGATGGAGATAGTGCCTAAGGGGTTAGCCTATCTTGATCAGGAAGTCAATGAGGATACTTCGAATGGGTCGGGCCTGGGGTCTCCTAAGACTCGGGTTAGTGATTCGGTTGGTCCGACACAAGGACAGAGAGGGCCACGTGATAAGTTAAGAGAGCATGTGCCTCATTCTGAGTTGGATAAGGAGAAGGGTCAAAAGAAAAGTTGGAAAAAATTCAATAGAAAAGACTGCTATGGCCAGAATACAACCAAGGAACGTTACGAGATTTCGGAAAATAGCAGGAAAAGAAGAGGCGTGAAGGATGGGAGTGCTGAGCAGCTGGGGCGAATCTGCAAAAAACAAGAGGTGGGGGAGAAGAAGACCGATGGGCTCGAGTTCTCCCCACCGCCTACTCACCTACTGGGTCCGGGAAAGTTCGATGTGGGAAGCTCAAGTCTCCACTCTGGTCAGAGTCAAGGAAGAGGAAAAAAGAAGAGGTCGATCAAGGAAGAGGCTCGTACCAAACCCACATGGATTGGAGTCACTAACTCAATTGAGAAGCTGGAGGTAAATGGGGAAGGGATACGAGTGATGATAGAAGGAGGAGAGGCAACACCGGGGGAGAGGTTTCCCATCTTAGAGGATTCCTCGGCTCCTATCACTAAGGATGATTCGGCGAGCCTTGGGGGTCAAGGCCGCCGAACACAATGAAACTCTTCTGCTGGAATGTGCAGGGGTTGGGGAACCCTTGTACATTCAACATTCTAAAATCCCACTGTGTTCGTCTAAAACCGGATATCGTGTTCATCATGGAAAGCAAGTTAGCTCGGAATCAAGCGGAAAGTGTTACTCTCAGGTGCGGGTTTGACAATTTCTTTACAGTGGATAGATCCGGGCTGAGCGAAGGTTTGTTGTTGATGTGGAATTCCACCCTGAAGGTTAGTATACGAAGTTTTTCAAAACACCACATTGATACTGTGATCCATAAAGTAGAGGAAGGGGGCTTCCATTTTACTGGAATGTATGGGAATCCAGTAGATGCAGAACGCTGTCACACCTGGGAGCTTCTATGTCGCATTGCCGACTCTATCCAGGGGCCTTGGATCCTGAGAGGGGATTTTAATGAAATTCTGTCGACGGAGGAAAAGAGTGGAGGAAATACTCGAAGTGGAGAGGCCATGAGCAGGTTCCAGAGAGCCCTGGACTACTGCGCTTTGGATGATATTACTAGACGAGAAAAAGTCTTCTCTTGGTGCAACGGCCAGAAGACGAACTTTATTATGGAAAAATTGGATCGATTTCTTGCTAATGTGGAGTGGAAGGACAGGTTCAAGGACTTTAAAATCCAGTACCTAGACTGGATGGGCTCTGACCATAAGGCCATTGTCACGGTCTTTGGTGAGGAGTGGTCCCTTATGGAGACTAAAGGAAATTTCAGGTCTCGTTTCCACTTCGAGGAGGCCTGGTGCGAAGAGGCGGTGTGTAAACAAATTATCGAGGACAAGTGGAATAATGGTGAAGTTTGCAATAGCCCGTCCGAATTCAATGTGAAGACAGAGGAGTCTAAGAAGAAGTTGAGGAGATGGAACCATGAGATGAGGAAGCAGATGAATTCTAGTATAGACGAAGCCAATCAAAGAATTAAAGACCTGTCTATCACTATGGACCCCAATATCTGGCAACGCCTTAAGAAGGAGGAAAAATATCTGAATTGCCTGTTGGAAAAAAAAGAAGTTTACTGGAGACAAAGAAGCAGGGCAGTATGGTTAAAATGTGGAGATCGCAACTCTTGCTATTTCCATCATAAAGCTTCGTTGAGAAAGAAGAAGAATAGAATTGAAGGACTGCTTAACAATGCAGGGACACTCCAAAGCAAGGCTGAGAATGTCGAGAAAATCGTGGTCAATTACTTCCAAACCTTGTTCAAATCAACTAATCCCTCCGACGAAATAATTGATACTGCTTTAAGAGGGATTCAACCAAAAATTTCGGAGGCTATGAATGAGAACTTACTGGGGATGTTCTCTGAAGAGGATTTATTTTCGGCGATTAAGAGCATGAACCCTATCAAAGCCCTAGGAATTGATGGGCTCCCTGCCCTCTTCTTCCAGAAATTCAGGAGCTCGGTTCGGGGTGATGTAGTTAGTGTTTGCCTGAAATTTTTAAATGAGAATTTCCCACTCCATCAACTCAACGAGACTCTGATTACGATCATACCAAAGGTGCCGAAAGCAAAGATGATTGAGGAGTACCGTCCTATTAGCCTATGCAAGGTGGTTTATAAAATTATTTCAAAATGCTTGGGGGAATGTATGAAAAGTTCTTTGGCGGTGGCTGTTTCGAATTCCCAAAGTGCGTTTGTTACGGGAAGAATGATTCATGATAATGCAATTATTGGATACGAAGGGCTACACTGCATGAGAAAGGATCGCTTCGGGAACGGAAAGAAAATGGCCTTAAAGCTTGATATGTCCAAGGCTTATGACAGAATTGAATGGAGATTTGTGGAGCGCCTAATGTTAAAGATGGGCTATCATGAAGAGTGGGTGAAGAAAATCATGGGGTGCATTACCTCAGCTTCCTTTTCCTTCCTGATTAACGGGGAAGTCAGAGGTAATGTAACTCCAGAGCGTGGTCTTCGCCAAGGTGACCCTCTCTCCCCCTTCATTTTCGTGCTCTGCGCTGAAGCTCTCTTTGGTTTGATTTTGGAAGCTGAACAGAGTAATCTTCTAGAGGGTATCTGCTTTGGAAGAAGAGGGGTGAAAGTTTCTCATTTGTTCTTTGATGATGACAGTATCATGTTTCTCAATGCGGATGGGAATGGGTGTAGAGCTCTGAGAAATATTCTCCGTTGGTACATTGCCGCATCGGGGCAGGTGATTAATTTCAGCAAGTCAGAAGTTTGTTTTGGAAGCAAAGTTGATGAAGACACAAAGAAAGAGATAGCAGGGATGTTTGAAGTTAAAATCACGGAGCATTTTGAGAAGTACTTGGGTATCCCGGGATTGGTTGGCAGATCGAAGAGGGAAACCTTTAAATCAATAAAAGGAAGAATCTGGAATAAGATAAAGGGTTGGAAGAGATCCCTGTTCTCTGCAGCGGGGAAGGTAGTCCTGATAAAGGCAGTGGTGCAAGCAATGCCGAATTATGCCATGAACTGTTTTAGACTCCCTCTGAATTTGATAAATAATATTCATAGCATTGCTGCCAAATTCTGGTGGGGCTCATGTGAGAAGAAAAGAAGAATTCACTGGTGCAAGTGGGAAGATTTGTGTAAAAGAAAGTTTAGAGGAGGCTTAGGGTTCAAAGATATGGAGCTATTCAATAAAGCTATGCTTGCTAAACAATGTTGGAGATTAGAGAGATTCCCGGAATCCCTGGTTGCTAAAGTCCTCAAATTTAGTTATCACAGTGACTGTGATTTTCTTCAAGCGAAGATGGGTTTTGCTCCTTCCTTCATTTGGCGGAGTCTTCTTTGGGGGAGGAAAATTATCGAAGCGGGCTCGCGCTGGAGAATCGGGTCAGGAGAGGAGGTTAGAATTGTAGAGGACAAATGGCTGCCAAGGCCGTTGAATTTCACCTTCCTAGAAAAACCTGAACTGCCAGCAGGCATTAGAGTGATCGACCTGAGGAAAGCTGATGGGGAGTGGGATGAGATCTTCATCCGAAACATATTTACTAAGGAGGATGCGAATAGTATTTTAAGCATCATTCCAGGACCACTGGACTCTAGAGATAAAAGAATATGGCATTATAACCAAAATGGTGAATACTCGGTGCGCAGCGGCTACCAAGTGGCTATTCGTGAGAAAGAAAGGGCCGAAGGATCAGATATGAGGGAAACTGAAAGTTGGTGGAAAAAAGTGTGGAATTTGAGAGTCCCTCCCAAAATCAATCTTTTCCTATGGAAGCTAAGCAACAAGTGGCTTCCCACTAACAGTGTTATGTTTTGCAGGAAACTAAGGAAGGAGCACGGGTGCTGCAGGTGTGGGGATTCCAACCAGAGAGAGGACTGGTACCACGCAATTTGGCAATGCCCAAGAAATAAACAAGTTTGGAAGGTGGCGGGTTTCAGCAAGATTACTAAAAGAAGGAATCTTGAGGACCCGATATCCTTCCTGTCCAGAATTTCCCTTTAGCTTCCAAAAGACAAATTTGGCTTCTTTTCTACCTTGGCTTGGCAGTGTTGGAATAGCCGCAACAACGATGCTTTCAGGAAATGGAACCCGAAGGCTACAGCTGTGGTGGAATGGGCGGCCAACTATTTTGAGGAGTTTTCTCAAACCCATGATGCCGCTCCAGCCAAAACCAATTCTGCTCATCAAAGGTGGATTGCTCCTATTGAGGGAGAGTGCATGATCAATGTGGATGCGACAGTGAACAAGATCCAAGGCTACTGTAGCAATGGCGTTGTAATCAGGGACAAATTGGGAGATGTGATAGCTTCAAGCTGTACGTTTATAAACTGTGCTTATGACCCTCTTGTTGCTGAATTGCTGGCCATTCAACAGGGTATCAACCTCAGTAAGAGGTTCAACATTAAAGGGGGGCTGATAGTTTTGGACTGTAGCCTTGCGGTTGGTATGCTCAATAGACCACCGGAAGAGAGTGGTGATTTGGATTTACTGGTGTCTGATATCAGGAGGGAGGCAGAAAACCAGAGTATTCGGTCCGTTGAGTTTGGTCCCAGATCGTCGAATGGTGTGGCTCACATGATAGCCAAATTTGCATTGCTATCTCAAGAGACTTGCTGCTGGGAAGGCAGTGTTCCCCCGATGGCATCACTAGCTCTCGCTGAAGACAAAGCCCTCTTGGGTTACTGAGTCTCGTTTTGTTTCTCTTCTCTGTAACTCGTCTCAAAAAAAAAAAAAAAAAAAAAAAAGACAATCAGTTACCAATTAAATTAGCTTTTTGGAAAGCAGCAAAAAATTTCGAGCCTCTTCAACTTTGTAGGGGGAATTGATGGCAATTAACATGGCTCTCAACTTGTATTTGAGCCATGTTAATTGAGGAGATCCTAGGAGAAGGATCGACAAAACATTGTTATATTCTTAGACTCTCAAAGGAGAATTTCAGCCTATATACATAATAACATAGTGAATTTTTTTAATATGTCAACATATAGATTCCTCCTATTAATGTGTCCCTACCATATTTTGGACAAAAATATCCCTTTTATTTAAAAATCTCAGATTTAACATCACACACATTTTTTTTTCTTTTTCTCTCTCTCTCCCTTCTCCATCACTCACGACCATTTTTGCATCGACATGTATAAAAGCACTGAACTGAGCTGCAACATTTGGACTGCTCGGATCCAAGAGTTTCATTTCATGTGAATAAATTGTCATTTTTGGCGTTTTTGAAGAGAAAAAATCATGGGTAAGTATCCTCTAATTCTATCTACTTGTGAATATGAAATGTCATGGTTAGATATTAATTTCGAATTTTTCTAGTGTTGAGGTATTTTTTGTTGTTGTTGCATTTTTTGATTTGTTCTTCGGATCTGAAAGATTTGGAAATCTATGGATTGTCATTCGAAATCGATGCCCTACCGATGCGCCATCAATGCTGAGATGAACAAATAATTTGGAGATTATTTTTGATATAATATTGATGGTATATCAATGCTAAATCGATGCCATGTATGTTGGTATGTTCCAGCATCGAAATGACATCGATATACCATCGAAAATGCATCGCGTACAGATGTCAACCAGCAACATTGATTATGCATCAAAATGTCATCGATGTGGTATTGCAATGCGGATAGCATTATATAGGCATCGATTTTTGATTGACTGTGCATCGATTCATCATTGATTTTACTATATCTTTATAATTTTTTGAAGTTTTTCTTTTTTTATAAATTTGCAGGTTCCAAAGTTAATGTAATTGTTTCTTACAACGGTGTTTGGGAACGAAAATGAGAGAAATGGAATTTCAAAGGTGGTTTGAACACTATAATACACGTATCAATTGATGTTGGTTACATAGAATTATTGGAGAAGTTGTATTCAAAGCAGAAAGTGGATAGGTCATTGTTTGACTTAAAGTTGGAAGTGTCATTTACATGCAATGATTTTAGCTTAGATCCCATTGAAATCATAGATGATGAAGGAGTGAGTGCTCTTATTCTTGACAATTCGAAGTCCTTAAAACATCGGATTCCTTTATGCGCCAATTCGATTGCAAAGAACATTGATCTTCTTGATCCATCTCCTAGAGCGAGTGCTAATAAGGATAATCATAATCAATCTTGCACGGTTTCTCCCCAAACAGTTCCTGGGCCCAGTGTATGCGTCGGAGGTCCTAGTCAAAATGAAACTTTTTTTCCCCAAAAAAATCTCTCGCATGATGATGGGTATGAGTACGAGTCTTATGTCAATGATGATCCAGTTTCCCAGTTGGGTGATGATGATGAAAGAGTTGAGGGGTGCAGTAGTTCTGATGATAACTCCGAGGATCGGTTACCCATGCTACATGTGGAGAAAGTGGGTAATTTAAATGTACGACCCTTGCCAAGATGTCAAGAAAGCCAAGGACGCAGAACTCCTGTCTCAGAGAGTAGTCGTCCAACTACACAAGATGATAAAAATAGATGGAGTTCTCCGGCATATACTGTTGAAGATATCCCATGCCCCTCTTATGTTATCTCCACGTTATCTGGAGTGAGTTGTGGAGTAATAGAAGTTGGGAAAGTTTTGAGAACAAGTTAGAGTTGAAGACGAAGGTCCACTTGTATGCAATGATGCAGAACTTCGAGTTTGTGGTGAAGAAGTCGGATACTGAAGTTTGGTATATCACTTACAAGGATCCTGATTGTGGGTGGAGATTAAGGGGGAAGAGAATGCCTAAATCTGATATGTTTGAGATAACTAGTTTCACCAATAAACACACTTGCTCACTTGAACTTCGACATAAAGGCCACCGCCAAGCTGCACCTTGGGTTATTGGTCATTGTATAAAGACAAAATATAAGACTGGATCAAATGCGTACATGGAGAAATACATAAAAAAAGACATTAAGAATGATTATGGCATTGAGCTGTAATATGGAAAAGCTTGGAGATGCCGAGTGATGGCTCTTACTTATGTCAGGGGGACACTAGCAGCATCCTACCAGAAGTTACCATCGTACATGTTCATGCTTCAATAGAAAAATCCTGTGACATTAAAAGATTTTGTCACTGAGGAGGATCGGTTCAAATATTTCTTTTTCTCTCTCAGAGTTAGTAGAAGAGGGTTTAGTACATGTCGTTATTTGTTATGTGTGAATGACACTTTTTAAAGACAAAATACGGTGGGCAGATGTTATGTGCAGTCGCTTCGGATGCAAATAACCAACTTTATCCAATTGCATTTGCTATTGTGGATAGTGAGAATTATGATTTTTGGAAGCATTTCATGCTAAAGCTAAAGGAAACGATTGGGAAAGTTGAGGACCTGACGTTTGTATCTGACAGGCATGCAAGTATTACATATGTCTTGGAAACTATTTTCCCAGATGCATATCATGGTGCTTGCTACCACCACATTAGTATGAATGTGATTGCTAAATTCAAGACTGATCATTGTCATGTGTTGATGTTTAATGCGACATATTCTTTTAGGAAATTCGAGTTCCACACTCACTTCGACAAAATCAAATCAAAAGACCTAGCTATCGCTCAGTACCTATAAGGCATGGGTTTTGATAAGTGGTCCCGAGCTTACTTTCTTGGAAATAGGTACGCCATTGTGAATTGTAATTTAATTTATGAAATCTTTTAAATGTACATTACTATTAAGTGTTTGTTTTCCCGGATACTAGGTACAATATAATTAATGACAAGCAATTATGCTGAAAGTTTCAACAATAAGACCCGGGACTAGAGCTGTAAATACGGGCTGTGCTTTCTAGCACGACACGAAACCGGCACGAGCACGACACGACACGAAAAAAATATGGGCTTAGGCCAGGCACGACATGAATTGAAAATTGGCACGACACGACACGACACGACATGGGCCTGAGCACGGCACGACACGACACGAAAGCACGAACAAACTAGCCCGAAAGCACGACACAATAAAAAGCCCAATAGTTTGACATTAATAATGATAATAAATTTTTATTTGTCAATTATCTATAAATTAAAATGATAATAAAAGTCTATTATTTTTCTCAATTTTACATTTTTATAATTATTTTAAGATTTGTGAGTTAAATTTTTTAGTATTTATTATTAGGTATTCAGATTCTAATAATTATCTTTGATATAATTATGTGCAAAGTATTGTAAAAAAGTATATAAAAATATCTAAAACTATAATTTAAACAGAGAAATGTATTTGGATTGGTGGTGAGTCCATTGATTGTTAAAGAGGAGGTGGAGGGTTCAATCCCCCATCCTTACATTTTTTAACAATAATAATATGGGCCTAAAAGTGGGCCCAAATAAGGAAGGTGGGCCAGCCCGAATAAGGAAAGTGGGCCGGCCCGACTTGGACCCGACACGGCACGAGCACGGAACGACATGGGCCGGGCCCATGGGCCGTGCTGGGCTTACTCTTTCAAATATGGCCCGGCCCCACCCGAATTATTCAGAGGCACAAAAAATGTGGGCCGGGCCGCCCACATTTACAGCTCCACTCGGGACGCAATGAGCTTTCCGATAACTACATTCATCGAATTAATTCACTTTACACTTTAGTTCTGGTTCTGTGACAGGAGAAAAACTAGCGAGAAGACTACTACAACTCTTGCACTGACATACGAGAAAGAATTGGTGGATATGGCTGAGAAAGCTCGTGTCTTGATCCCTTATGCAATAAGGAGGCATGAGTTCCATGTGTTAGATGGTGAAATCAACCTCGTGAATAAGACATGCACATGTGGTGTGTTTCAGCTTATTGGCATTCCATGTGTTCAAGCTCTATCTGGATTCCTTAAGAGAGGGGTGAGATAAGAAAAATACTAAAACACTTATCTTCTATTTCTTAGGTACTTTAACTTGCCATGAACCCATGTGTCCTGGTAGGTGAGAGTTACAAATATTCACTTAGTTAAATAGAGAAACATCTCAATTAATAAAACGTCCTAGACTTTAATTAACTACATATCCATTCGATCAAAGTAACAAAAACTCATGTGTCCCGGTAGGCGAGAGTTACAAATATTTCTTACTTTATGAGTTTTGCCCACAATTTCGATTATTATAGACTTAATTCCTATAGTCACCGTAGAGATGAGTTTATAGAAGGTCCATCTATAACAATCTATCATAAGAAAATTAACCATGTTAAGAAGTCCAGCGAACACATTCCGTTGGGAGATGAAATCAAAGTGTCTTTTAGTATTTTATTCTTTTGAAAATTATCAACTTATGTTAGCCAAATTATTAAAATAATCAATAACCCAACTTAGGTTTGCCAAATTATTAAAATAATCAATAAAACAACTTAGGTTTGACATATTATTAAAATAATCAATAAACCATAGTTTATAATTTTCTCATTAATTCTAAAATTACCCATTGAAAATTAATCTAAAAAATTAGAATTAATTTGTTTCTAATCAATTATTAGGTCTAACTAAAAAGATTAATCTAATACAATTAAGTCAGACTTAAGTAAATGAGCCTTAAGAATTTTAGCTTGCAAGGAGGAGAGCTGGGTTCAGTATGTCGGACCCACTACTAAGACTCCCTAACTTCCATAAAAAGCCCCAAAAGACAAGAATTTGAACCTTTGTTTTATTAATTGTTATTCAATTGATTAATCTGAATTTAGTAATGCAAAACAAATAGACATTCACAAGTGGAACCACCCACTAAAGAGGAATTCAAACTTTACATGTTCAATTGGACCCAAATAAAACCTAACATTTTATGAAAGTTTTATTTGAGTTTTCCAATTTTTTATGAACAAAATTAGGCCATCATTATACTTATATTTAATGCCCAAATGCAAAAATATCTTAATAATGATGCATGACATGCTAATAATTGGATGGGCCTAGCATATCAATCTATATGACATGTTACTTATTTATGACATTTATTTCCAAAATAAACAATTTTGTCAAAAAAAAAAAAAATCCTAACTAACTAACAATAATTAGGAATTTATCTATTTAAAAATAATTAATTAAATACAAGAATTTATCAGAAAAATTCAATTAATTAATTAAATTTAAACTTGATTGTTAAGTTTAGAAAATATCCTACAAAATAAGGAAACTAAAAAGATAATTGAATTATTAACCATAAATAATTTGAAATTTGAATTTTTTTAAAAAATATCAATTTAAAAAAGATTAATTTTCGAAATTTATATTTTAAAAAAAAAATTAAATTTTTTTTTTCAGTGCCACACATGCGCGTTCCTGTGTCCAGCGTGCTTTTTCACCCCAAAACACAAATATTCGACTCTTTGTGCCAAAAATCATTCCAAACTTTTTTCTAATAATTTTTAGGGGTTTTATATAATTAATAAAACACACATAAAAATTAAAAAATATATAAAACAATCTATTTTAGGCAAAAATACATAAAACATAAACATGCTTCTAGAACATGCAACCATCCAATTTTTTAAACATGTCAAAGTTCATAAAATATAATAATGAATTCAAAACATCTAGATCTAGGTAACCTAGGCTCTGAGGCCAATTGTTGGATATTGGAATTTAAATCTAGATGAATACTTCTTATTATTTTTCCAAAAATATAATAGAAACATAGAATAACATGACATACAAATGTACATTAGATTCGTAAATTAATATAAACACAAAGATGTAGAAACTTACGAATACGCAGCATTAGTGGAACAACTCCTTCCTTCAATCTCTCTAACCCTTGATTCCTTTCTGTAGCAGAGTATTATCAAGAGATTGAACTAGATCAGCAACACAGTCTTCCTCACCAAGCCTTTGATCAACCTAGAACTAGTGTGAGCTGGTTCTCAACACATAAGATAGAGATTTAGAAAAGAAAAAGAGAATGAGTGTCTAAGAAAGGATTAGACTATCTAGGTTTTCACTTACCCAATGAATCAATTAAGACTAATGTAACGCCCTGGTCACTCCAAGACTGTTACTATGAACTTTAAACCATGCTTAACTCGCTAAACGAGTAATTTGGTTATAACACATGCATCTAGGTGTTATTAATAGGCTAAGGTGAAAAATCTCGATCAAAAGGAAATGATATATTTTTATTTAAAACATAAAACTGTACATGGGCCCATAAAACGTTTACAAGTTATTTACAATCCAAAATGGTCATTATAGTGTAAAAATTACAACTCGCCGACCTAAGCGGCAAAAAATAGGGTTAACCCCTAGTTCCTCTGAGAAACACCTTGGTCGTGGTGGTCAAGCGGCCGCATATGTACACATCGCCACCTAAGCTCTCCACTCAAGGCTGGGTGAGCTTTTCCTTTACCTGGACCACATAGCACCCGTGAGCCAAGGCTCAACAAGAAAACTTATTACTGCATGTATACAATATCAATTGATGATTACGATAATCATACTAGGCTTGTAGCCCTAATTAGATAATATCAAGATTCTAATAATCATGCTGGGGCATGTAGCCCTAATCAGATGGTATCGAGATTCTAATAATCATGCTGGGGCGGTAGCCCTAATCAGATAAGTGACTGATGAGTAAGTCACAAACTTAAACCAGATAAGTGACTATGGAGTTACGAACTTGGGCTCCACAACCATAGCCGTGTGACGATGCAGTCACCTAGGCCTTCTGGCCCCGACTCTAAGTAACTAGCCATTAGACTAGACAAGCGCTTTTGTTTTCATCGAGCTTAAGGTCGGTCAAGCATTTCATGCTTATGTCGATTAGATCTAATCTTTTCATCTTGCGTTAAACACGCTAATATCGTTGACTCATAAGCCAATACCATACGACCAATGCTCAGTGCTACTGCCGAACTTGACTAATGAGTCACAGCTTTACAGTCAATACTGACACCATTTCCGATTCTGACTAATAAGTCAGTGCCACTCACAAGTAAGCAAGATTGCTAAGCATTTAATATGCGATCAATGTCTACATTTAGAACACTCAACATGCTTCATCAATAACCATGCATGTCATATAATGGGTACAGTTTTCTTACCTCTGGTCCGAGCGTGAAACAAGTTAAAAATGACCCTTGAGAACTATCAATCCTTTGATCCCTTAGCGGTCACCTAGTCATAACCAAATATGAACTCCATCAATAAAATGAATAATAAAAGGTTCCCGGACCAAGACCTAGCCTCCAGAACGTCGAATCCTACTAAACCGGGTAGTAGGAACGATCCCGAGGCCTAAGGTTTGAGTTCCCATGACAAAAACACATTTCTGGCCAAATAGGCCCTTAAGAGCCATGGCCCACTCCACTATGCCGCGGCCCGCCTCCCAAACAGAGGCGCCAACCTCTTCTTTGTCTGCACCTTGCGCCGCGACATACCAACCTAGAGCCACGACCCTACCTGCCCATCAGCCAAAAAATCTCTATTTTCTCCCATCAATACCTCATCAAACTCTTATCAAACCAACCCAGAAATCACAACCAATCACCAACACATCATGTCCACTAGTTAAACCACAAAACCCAAGCTTTAAACCATTTAAAACCTCATAGAATTCCCACTTCTATAATCAAAACTTCAAGCTCAAAACTAACACAAAAACAGAGCAAAAGCCAGAAAAACCATGGCTGAATTCTTACCTCAAACTCAAAATTGAATCCCCTTCAATGGCTGAACATAATCCTAGACCATCAAGGCTTGATTCCCTAGCTTGAATCCTCAACTGTGGCTTCAAAAATTCAAAGGGAGAAGAAGAGAAAGATGATCGTGAGAAGAAGAGGAAGAGGCTCTGTTTTTGCTTAATCTTTCTATGGTTGAATATATCCCTTGGTCAAATGACCAAAATGCCCCTAGGTCATATTTATTTCCTTAACAGCCCCCAAGGGAAAAATCGTCCTTTTCCGTCTATTTCGTTAATTATAATTAATGTCCTCCAATTCCCCTTATTCCCAATATTCTCAAATGCTAATAAATCATATCCCATTACCCTTTAATTCCCAGTAATGTACTAATTATCAAATTACCCCAATACTCACCCCGAGCCCCGAAATTAACTCCGTTATGACCAACCGCTAACTTGTATTCAAAGATCGTCTCATGCCGAATAGCTCGAACAAATCCACATTATAATGTGGCCTTATCCATAAATCACCAACATGCATGAGAATATACAAATATGCCCTCAATGGGAAAAATTACCAAAATACCCTTATAATAAAAAGTGGACCCACATGCATGCATTTATCATCATATAATAATATAATTAACATAAACATGCATATAATTATTTAATGACATAATAAATCGATTTTGGCCCTCATGGCCTTCTAATCCAACCATTAACCTCATTAGGAATTTTGGGGCATTATAACTATCCCCTCCATACAGAAATTTCGTTCTCGAAATTTACCTGAACAGCTCGGGATACTGACTCTGCATATTTGACTCCAGCTTCTAGGTCGCTTCCTCGACCTTGCTGTTCCTCCACAATACCTTAACCAAAGGTAGTGTTTTATTCCTAAGGACCTTGTCCTTTTTGTCAAGTATCTGGACTGGCTGTTCCTCATAGGAGAGATCTGCCCCAAGCTCCAGATCCTCGTAACTCAAGACATGAGTCCCATTAGATACATACCTCTAAGAGCTGAAACATGAAATACATTATGTACGGCCGACAATGCCGGTGGTAAGGCCAACCTGTAAGCTACCTGACCAATCCTCTCCAGGATCTCAAATGGACTTACAAATCTAGGGCTCAACTTGCCCTTCTTCCCAAACATTTTCACCCCTTTCCATGGTGAGACTCTAAGGAAAACATAGTCTCCTACCTGGAACTCCACATTCCTGTGTTTGGGATCTGCATAACTTTTCTGTCTACTTTGAGAAGCAAGCATCCGAGCTCTAATCTTCTCAATAGCCTCACTGGTCCTCTGAACTGCTTCATGACCAAGTATCTCCTTTCTCCTGTCTCATCCCAATGAATGGGAGATCTGCATTTCTACCATACAACATCTCATAAGGTGCCACCCCAATGGTCGGCTGATAACTGTTATTGTAGAAAAACTCTATCAAAGGTAGATACTTACTCCAGGATCCACCAAAGTCCATCACACATGGTCGCAGCATGTCCTCTAATATATGAATCATCCTCTCAGATTGTCCATCTGTCTGAGGATGATAAGTAGTACTGAACTTCAAATGTGTTCCCATGGCCTTCTGTAAACTTTCCCATAACTTGGAAGTAAAAGTGGGGTCCCGATCTGACACGATCGACCTCGGTGCTCCATGAAGGCACACGATCTCTCTCACATAGAGATCTGCATACTGGCCAACTGTATAAGTAGTCCTCACTGGTAAGAAGTGAGCTGAATTGGTGTAGCGATCCACAATAACCCATACTAAATCATGTTGACCAACAGTCTTGGGTAACCCCACCACGAAATCCATCGTGATGTCCTCCCATTTCCACTCTGGGATGTCTAGAGGCTGCAATAACCCTGCTGGCCTCTGATGCTCAGCCTTGACCTGTTGACATGCCAAGCACTTAGCCACATACTCCACTACATCCTTCTTCATCCCAGGCCATCAATACAATGATCTCACATCCTGATACATCTTCGTGGTGCCTGGATGCAAAGAGTAAGGAACAGTATGATATTCATCCAGAATCTCTCGCCTCATAGCAATGTCTAACGGAACACATATCCGACCCTTGTATCTCAACAAGCCCATCTCAGACACTGTGTAATCTCTGGACACTCAAGCTAAAACATCCTCTCTAATCTTGATCAGTTGTGGATCACCCAACTGGCACTCCTTGATTCTTTCGAATAGTGTAAACTATAGTGTAATATTTGCCAACTGGCCCACAAGCAACTCTATACCAGCTCTGGTCATATCCTCTACTCACTCTCTTGATATCAGCCTCGCACTGTAAATCTATCCTGGACCATTCCGGCTTAAAGCATCAGCTACCACGTTGGCCTTTCCTGGGTGATACAGAATCTCACAATCATATCCTTTTCTAACTCCAGCCAATGCCTTTGTCTCATGTTCAAGTCTTTTTGTGTGAAGAAGTACTTAAGGATCTTGTGGTTAGTATAAATCTCACACTTTTCCCCATAAAGGTAATGCCTCCATACCTTTAAAGCAAAGACCACAACCGCCAACTCTAAATCATGAGTGGGATATCTCTGTTCATACTCCTTCAGCTGACGTGAGGCATAAGCAATTACCTTCCCTGACTGCATCAAAACACAACCCAAAACCTGATGTGAGGCATCACGGTATATCACAAACTTCTCCTGATCTGTTAGAAGACTCATAACTGGATCTGTAATCAACCTCTGTTTCGGTTCTTGGAAGCTGTTCTCACACCTGTCTGACCACACAAACTTCTGACTCTTGCGTGTCAGCTCTGTCAATAAAGTAGCAATATTTAAGAACCCTTCCAAGAAATGTCTGTAATAACCTGCCAACCAAAGGAAACTTCTCACATCTGAAGCATTCTTTGGCCTTGGCCAATCTCTGACTGCCTCAATCTTGGCTGGATCCACTTTAATCCCCTCCTTACTGACAATGTGCCCAAGGAAAGATAACTGAGATAACCAGAACTCACACTTATTGAACTTTGAAAATAGTCTATGTTCCCTCAGTCTCTGTAGAACCAACCTCAGATGTTGCTCATGTTCTGACTCTGACTGAGAATAAACCAGAATATCATCGATGAAGACGATCACAAACTGGTCCAAATAGTCCTTGAACACTCTGTACATCAAATCCATAAAAGCAGCTGGGGCATTAATCAATCAAAAGGACATGACTAAGAACTCATAATGCCCATATCTAATGCGAAAAGTAGTTTTCGGTATGTCTATCTCCTTGACCCTCAACTGATGATAACCAGAACGAAGGTCTATCTTAGAGAATACCCTTTTACCTTGCAACTGATCAAACAGATCATCTATCCTTGGTAGAGGATACTTGTTCTTGATTGTTAACTTATTCAGTTCTCTGTAATCAATGCACATCCTTAGATAACCATTTTTCTTCTTCACAAACAAAACTGGTTCACCCCATGCTGAGAAACTAGGTCTGATAAAACCCAAATCCAACAGCTCTTGCAACTGTACTTTCAATTCTTTTAACTCTGATGGGGTCATTCTGTACGGTGCTCTAGACTTTGGCTCCATCCCTAGTGCTAGTTTTATCACAAACTCAATCTCTGTGTGTGGTGGAAACCCTGCTAAATCTTTTGGAAACACATCCAGAAACTCACAGACTAGTTTGGTCTCTTCTGGTCTCACTGGCATGACTTGAGTGGTGTCACCCACACTGGCTAAGAATCCAATGCAACCTCCTTGCAATAGATCTCTAGCCCTCAAAACAAATATCATAGGTATACGGGGTCCATGCACAGTACCAACAAACACAAAAGGATCCTCACCTTCAGGCTCAAAGGTGACCATCTTCCTTCTGCAATCTATGGTTGCCCCATACTTCACTAACCAATCCATACCCAGAATCATGTCAAAGTCAGTCATAACTAACTTTATCAAATCCACTGACAACTCTTTGCCCTCCATTGTCATTGGAAAAGATCTGACCCATCTCCTAGATACCACTAACTCCCCAGTGGGCAATAAGGTCATGAACCCTACAACATAATAATCACATGGTCTACACAGTCTATCACTAATTCTACTAGCATCAAAAGAATGTGTAGCACCAGAATCAATCAAAACAGTATAAGGGGTTCCAACACTAAGAACTGATCTGTAACTACTGAGGGTGAAGCCTCAGCTTCTGCTTGAGTCAATGCGAACACTCGAGCTGGGGCCGAGCTGTCCGCCTTTCTGGTTTCTTCCTTTCTTGCTTTTGGGCAATCTTTCTTGAAATTTCCCACTGCCCCACATAAGAAGCAGGCCTTTGCCCTACACTCCCTCAAATGGCGCCTCTTGCACCTCAGACACTCAGGATAAGTCTTCCAGGCCTCACTACCACCCTGACGACCCATTGAAATACCACGTGGTCGCCTGTCAGGACCTGGAGCTGGGAAGGCATCAAGAGCCTTCCTCTTCTGATCACTAGGGCCTCCGCCCCTACTTGAACCCACAAATGGAGGACCTCTCCTCCTCAACTCTCTTCTGGCTGCATTGTCCCGCCAGATATTGTTTTTTTCTCTCTCAGCTGTGAGCGCCTTCTCCACCACCTGTGCATAAGTAGTAACTCCTGCCACAGTGGTGACACGAACATCCCAGGCTAATCTAGGATGTAGCCCCTGGAGAAACCTCTCCCTTCTGGTCCAATCAGTGGGCACTAGCTCCATGATAAACTTTGCCAATCTATCAAACTTCAAAGCATACTCGGTCACTGATAGACTCTCCTGAAGTAATATGAAAAATTCTTCACCCTTGGCAGCCCTGATGGCATCATTGTAATACTTCTCATTGAACAGAGTCTGAAACTCTTCCCAACTCAGGGCATTGATGTTTCTGGTCTGGGATATCACTTCCCACCAAATTCGGGCATCCTCCCAAAATATGTAAGTTGCACAGGCCACCCTCTCATTACAAGACACCCTCATGAAGTCAAGGATGGTGGTAATCATACTCATCCATTGCTCTGGCTTAGCTGGATCTGCACTACCTTCAAATACTGGAGGTTTTTGTTTCCTGAACCTTTCATAAAGAGGTTCTCATTTGCTTCTAGCCTCAGGCAACTGCTCAACTGCTTGCAATGCTGCAGGTGGTGCTTCAGGTAAACTGTTCCCTGCAGGAACTTATTGTTGTTTCAGGAGGCAGATTTCTTCTTCCTGCCTCAATACTCTGGCCTGTAAATCATTAAACAACTACTGCCAGTTATCAGGAGCTGGGTGTGGAATCTAATTCTGGTCATTCTCTTGACCCTGTTTGTTATTCTGGCCTGGATCTTCCTGGCCGGCTGATGAATCTGTCTGTCTTGGAATCATTCTTATAATTTATACTGTGTTGAAACAATCAATGCATCTAGTTAGGCAGTGATAACTAAACCTTTTGCCGTCTCATGGTCCAAGATCAACTGATAATCACCCATATTCCATAATTATACAGATATACAAATGGATACATGATCATAACATTTATCATTTAACACGTATTAATTGATAATTCACAATGAACAATACTAATAAGTATGTTCTAGCAATATCAGTACTAATAAGCACGTTATTGCTTATGATGCAGTAGTCAAGGCCTAACCTTATCAATATATCACATGTAGACAGGTAAAGCATTTATATTCTATTTAAGCAGTTAAACATATAACCACATATATAGTTACCAAACCACGAGTCGAGCTTGTCTTCAATGGTGAGTGTGCATGCCCTGCCAGTCTACAGGAACCCTAAACCTTGGCACGCTCTGATACCAAGTTGTAACGCCCTGGTCACTCCAAGACCGTTACTGTGAACTTTAAACCGTTCTTAACTTGCTAAACGAGTCATTTGGTTATAAACGTGCATCTAGGTGTTATTAATAGGCTAAGGTGAAAAATCTCGATCAAAAGGAAATGATATATTTTTATTTAAAACATAAAACTGTACATGGGCCCATAAAATGTTTACAAGTTATTTACAATCCAAAATGATCATTACAGTGTAAAAATTACAACCTGCCGACCTAAGCGGCAAAAAATAGGGTTAACCTCTAGTTCCTCTGAGAAACACCTTGGTCGTGGTGGTCAAGCGACCGCATATGTACACATCGCCACCTAAGCTTGCCACTCAAGGCTGGATGAGATTTTCTTTTCCTTTACCTACACCACATAGCACCAGTGAGCCAAGGCTCAACAAGAAAACTTATTACTGCATGTATACAATATCAATTGATGATTATGATAATCATACTGGGCTTGTAGCCCTAATAAGATAATATCAAGATTTTAATAATCATGCTGGGGCGTGTAGCCTTAATCAGATGGTATCGAGATTCTAATAATCATGCTGGGGCGTGTAGCCCTAATCAGATAAGTGACTGGTGAGTAAGTCACGAACTTAAACCATATAAGTGACTATGGAGTCACAAACTTGAATTAGATAAGTGATTAATGAGCAAGTCACGAACTTGGGCTCCGCACCCATAGCTGTGTGACGATGCAGTCACCTGGGCCTTCTGGCCCCGACTCTAAGTAACTAGCCTTTAGACTAGACAAGTGCTTTTGTTTTCATCAAACTTAAGGTCAGTCATGCATTTCATGCTTACGATGATAATGCTTATGTTGATAAAATCTAATCTTTTCGTCTTGCGTTAAACACGCTAATACCGTTGTTGACTCATAAGCCAATACCATATGACCAATGCCAGTACTACTGCCGAACTTGACTAATGAGCCACAACTTTACAGTCAATACTGACACCATTGTTGATTCTGACTAATAAGTCAGTGCCACTCATAAGTAAGCAAGATTTCTAAGCATTTAATATGCAATCAATGTCCACATTTAGAACACTTGACATGCTTCATCAATAACCATGCATGTCATATAATGGGTACAGTTTTCTTACCTCTGGTTCGAGCGTGAAACAAGTAAAAAAGGACCCTTGAGAACGATCAATCCTTTGATCCCTTAGCAGTCACCTAATCATAACCAAATATGGAACTCCATCAATAAAATGAATAATAAAAGGTTCCCAGACCAAGATCTAGCCTCCGGGACGTCGAATCCTACTAAACTGGGTAGTAGGAACGATCCCGAGGCCTAAGGTTTGAGTTCCCATGACAAAAGCACATTTCTGGCCAAATAGGCCCTTAAGAGCCGCAACCCTACTCCACTATGCCGCGACCTGCCTCCCAAACAGAGGCGCCAGCCTCTTCTTTGTCTGCACCTTGCCCCGCGGCATACAAACCTAGCGCCGCGACCTTACCTGCCCATCAGCCAAAAACCTATATTTTCTCCCATCAAAACCTCATCAAAATCTTATCAAACCAACCCAAAAATCACAACCAATCACCAACACATCATGTCCAATAGTTAAACCACAAAACCCAAGCTTTAAACCATTTAAAACCTCATATAATTCCCACTTCTATAATCAAAACTTCAAGCTCAAAACTAACACAAAAACAGAGCAAAAACTAGCAAAACCATGGCTGAATTCTTACCTCAAACTCAACATTGAATCCTCTTCAATGGCTGAACATAATCCTAGATCCTCAAGGCTTGATTCCCTAGCTTGAATCCTCAATTGGGGCTTCAAAAATTCAAAGGGAGAAGAAGAAAAAGATGATTGTGAGAAGAAGAGGAAGAGGCTCTGTTTTTGCGTAAGCTTTTTACAACTTTCTAAAGTAGAATATATCCCTTGGTCAAATGACCAAAATGCCCCTAGGTCATATTTATTTCCTTAACAGCCCCAAGGGCAAAATTGTCATTTCCTGTCTATCTCGTTAATTATAATTAATGTCCTCCAATTCCCGTTATTCCCAATATTCTCAAATTCTAATAAATCATATCCTATTACCCTTTAATTCCCGGTAAAGTACTAATAATCAAATCACCCCGAGAGTCACCCTGAGCCCCGAAATTAACCCCGTTATGACCAAACCGCTGACTTGTATTCAAAGATCGTCTCATGCCGAATAGCTCGAACAAATCCACATTATAATGTGGCCTTATCCATAAATCACCAACATGCATGAAAATATACAAAAATGCCCTCCACGGGCCAAATTACCAAAATACTCTTATAATAAAAAGTGGACCCACATGCATGCATTTATCATCATATAATAATATAATTCACATAAACATGCATATAATCATTTAATGGCATAATAAATCAATTATGACCCTCCCGGCCTTCTAATCCAACTATTAACCTCATTAGGAATTTTGGGGCATTACAACTAACTTCTGAAAATCCCTCATTTGTATTTTATCCTTAACTCCCACTAAGTCCCTTGTTAATGGTAAATCTGTGAGCTTAATCACAGTTATGAGCGCTCAATCATTTACCCTTTTAGACTAAGCTATTAAGGAAGTCATATTTTCACCTTTCATACAAATGCTATAGATTTCATAACTATGATTAATACTCCCACTCCATTACACTACTAAATCTCCAAGATGTAAGTATGGACTAGATCGTAGGGTAAGCTGGTAACGAACAAGTAAAAATATTTAAATAATATAATTAGCAGAATATTATCAGTCAGAATTAAGATCAACTTGACCTATGGTCAACGTTGTGACATTGATTAGATTCGATAACAACAATACTTATTTATCTATCAATAATCAATATTGATCCTAGTCAAATGTACCCATATACATCTGATCTTATCTACTTGGTCAATGCCTTGGATAATACATCATACCCCGAATGTGTAAGTATATCATATCGTAGATTACCAGATTAGTGAAAATCCAATGCACTAACTTAATCTTAGGACTCGTTCTTTTGAACATATAATTACAATTATAATCCACTGTGACCTAGTCACTATAATTGTAACTATTTATATGTTCGAATTTTTTTAAATGTTTGTATTATTCCAATAATCTTGTAATAAAACTAGAAAGCAACACGGTTGTCAAACTAAATGATTTCTACTTATTTTAATGACAATATAAAATCGCGTAACATGTCTGACATGGTTTTATAAGGGCATAAAACCCAACAAACTCGCTGTAACGCCCCAACTCCAGGGACCGTTACGGTGTGCCTTGTAAACAGTGCTAAACTCGCTAATCGAGTCATTTGGCCAAAATTGTATAACTAAGCATGATTAGCGGTTTAGGGATTAAAAATTTTGGTTAAGATGTAACGTTTCACTAGAACGTTTAATATATACATTGGGATCCCAAAAACATAATTTTAGAGTCTATTACAGAAAGATATTTACAACAGGCCGTTCTAAGCGGCAAAACAGGGTTCAACCCTAGTTCCTCTTTAAACCTCGGCCGTAGCGGACGAGCAGCTGCATATGTACATGTCATCACCTAAGCTCTCCAACTCAAGGATGGTCCAGCTTCCTTTTTCCTTTACCTGCACCACATAGCACCCGTGAGCCGAAGCCCAGCAAGAAAACACAATATAACATGATATAATATCAACAGTAATTGTATTGATTATTCAGGACCAACAGTTCAAGCAAATAGGTGACTAACACAAGAGTCACAAATGTGGGGTCAACACCCTTTAGCCATGTGACGATGGGGTCACCGAGGCTTAACTGGTAGGTTGTCCTTTCATAAGTTCGATCAGGACAGGTGCATGGTGAATGGTCACTAACATAACCTTCCTCCCGACTCTAGGGTCGTAACTATGGACAGCGTCCCCTAGCCATGTGACAAACAGTCACCGGGGCCATATGCCCTGGCTATGAACATCTGGTCTTAGACCAGGCAAGCGCTTATGAGTTCATCGACTTTAGGGTCGGTCTAGCATTAATGCCATAGAGTCATTCAATGCATGTTCATCGACTTTAGGGTCGGTCCATCATTAATGCCATAGAGCCATTCAATGCATGTTCATCGACTTTAGGGTCGGTCCAAAATCCATACACAAGTTATTCAACATGCTTACTCAACAAGTATTAATACAATTAGGACCATGCGCAAACCCAGAGGCACAAACTCTGAACAATATCATAATCAATACTCAAAGCATGTCCTAGTCACATGTCTCTCATGCATCATATGCATTATATTCAACAATCCAACATGCACCAATAATAGCCATGCATGTCACGTTCAATAGTCAACCAACATGCATCAAGAATAGCCATGCATGTCATACTCAATAATCAACCAACATGCATCAATTATAGCCATGCATGTCACATATACATAGGGTGCAGTTTTCTTACCTCAGAGTCGAGCTAGGATGATTAAAAGAACGACCCTTGAGAACGATAAACTTTTAGTCCTTTAGCGGTCACCTAGTCATAACCAAATATAGGATACCATCAATAAAAATGATCAACATAAGTTCCCAAACCAATACCTAGCCTCCGGGACATCAAACACCACTCAACCGGGTAATAGGTTCGACCTCGAGGCCTAAGGCTTGAATCCCCAAGCTAAAAACACATTTCTGGCCAAAAAGCCACTAAGGGCCGCGACCCTCCCCAGCTGCGCCACGACGCGCCCCTTAAACAGAGGCAGCCTTGTCTGTCACACGCCAAGGGCTGCGGCGCACCACATCCATGCCGCGATGCTTAACCCAGACCAGCCAAAAACTTAGCACGCACCAGCTCGACTTCCCCTGCGTTTTCCCTAGAAACCAGCCCTTTAAACCTGTCCCAAACCTCAACTTAACACCCAATTCAACCACCAAACATCATCTACAACTCACCCTCAACATAACCCAAGTTAAACATCAACCAAACTTCTCTTAATCCAAACTTTCTACAAGAAATTCACAAGCTGAAAACTTAAGCCCAAAACAGAGCACACCATAAAATTCATGACTGGAACTCACCTCAAACTCGATTTTGAATCCCCTTTAATGGCTGAATCAAGTTCCCAAGCTCCCACCTTTGATCTCCTAACTTAACTCCTCAAGATGGCTCTCAAAATTTGAAAGGAAGATGAAGGAGAAATGGTGTACGGGTGAGGGAGAAGGTTGAGGATAATGATGCTCTGTTTTTTAACTATTCCACAGCCTTCTAAAACTCTAAGGCTGATACAAATCCTTAAGGTCAAAAGACCATAATGCCCCTAGGCCAATTAAATCCCTCTAAAGACTTCCGAGGGTAAAACCGTCCTTTCCCGCCTATCACGTTAATCATAATTAACACTCTCCAATTCCCATTATTCACAACATTTTCAAATACCAATAAATCATGTTCCATTACCCTTTTATTCCCGGTAATGCTCTAATCATCAAAATGACCCCGAGACTCACCCCGAGCCCTGAACTTAAACCCGTTATGACTAGACCGAACACTTACATCCCATGATCGTCTCATGCCGAATAGCTTGAACCCATCCACCTTATAATATGGCTATATTAATTAATCACAACCATGCACCCAAAATACACAATTATGCCCACAGCGGCCAAATTACCAAAATGCCCTCATAATTAACATATGAACCCATATGCATGCATTCACCATCATATAATAATATAATTCACGTAAACATGCATATAATCATTAAATACCATAATAAATCAATTATGGCCCTCCCGGCATCCTAATCAAGGTCCTAAACCTTATTAGGAAATTTGGGGCATTACTCTCGCACTTGCCCTTTTAAAACAAATGGAACATGTTTCTAAAAACAATTCATTCTACATGCTTCACAATTATGCTCTCTACTTATATCTTTGTAAAGGGATATGAAAGATTGCCTTCCAATGCTATCTTCATCACCTTTACTTCACGCTTTCGCCACACATCCTTGATTATGTGGTACTTTCTCTCTGTATGCTTTGTTCTTTTGTTGCTTCAAGTTTCTTTCGAATTCGCTATTGCCTCTTTATTGTCACTTGGAAAAATGAGTGGTTTATCTATTTTTGGAATAACACCGAGATCTGAATAGAACTTCCTTAGCCTGATTATTTCCTTAGTCGCCATAGACGGAGCTATGTACTCAGCCTCCAAGGTGGAATCTGAAATGGTAGATAGCCTAATCCTTCTCCAAATCAAAGGTACTGAGATGACAGACAACCTATCGCTTCTCCAAATCATGGCTTCACCCCCAAGAGTAAACACCTTTTTCAGAAGTAGACTTCCTTGATGGTATTAAATGATCAAGTCAAAGGTGCGCAGTGGAATATATGGACCCATTTCAATAAATGTTAATACCAGCCATGATCATATACATATATAAACATTAAATCACATACAAAATAGATTAGGAATTACCTCTTGCAGCCTATCAAGTGTCCTTGAGTCTTTTTGTATAAAATCAACGATCTTCCTATCTAGTAATCTGAAAGCTCACACCTTGATCTTCCAGACCAATCCTCAAACACACAAGGACGTATGTGGGCACGTAGGATTCAAAAGGTTGATTTATGTGACTCTCTAGATGTACTCAACACATGAGGTCTAGAGAGGTTTAACTGAGAGAAGATGTTTAGAATAGTTTTCAGGTTTAGAGAAAACTATCGCTTTAGAGAGAGAGTCTGTATTTTTTAATCTCATAAGAATAAATTAAAGCTCCTTTTGAAAGTCACAAACTATTAGACTTATATAAAATTAAAATTCAAATTAATGCTGATATGATATTTATATTTGTTTACCCAAAAAACGGTTGCTGATGATGTGGCGAGAATTTCTCACACGTGGTTGACATGTGGCCAAAGTATTACTTGACTATCGACTAGAAGCACACCGTATCGTCAGGGTTAATTTTTAGTACGACCAGGCTGGTCGTGTAACCTCATTTATTTCCTTCTTAAGATTGTAATCCTATAATAACTGCATTGAATATTTCTTCATTATTATCTTGATACGCGATTATTAAGGAAAGATTGGGCACGTTGGCACATGTAACCCTTCTTGAGCCTATAAATATGCATGAAATAGCTCAAGGGAGGGACTTTTGACTTTTGAATCCTGAGTCATTTTTTCTAAATATTGAGAGAAAAAAGAGCTATAGTGAATAGTCCATTGTCTTATTGTAATACATTCAAGGTTTGTGAAACTCAAGAACCCTAGTTCTTTGATCACGACTTTTAAATTCAATAATAACAATATCACTAAGTGGACGTAGGTCATTACCATTCTTTGGGGCCGAACCACTATAATTCCTTGGTGTTTTCTTCCTTTTTGTTAGATTATCTTTTTCAATTATCGTTCTATTTTTTGTTGTACATTTGACTTCGTATCGTTGGCCAAATCGAGGGTCAACAATATTTAATTATTTATTTAAATCATATTTAAAATGAATAATTAAATAAGCGATTAAACAAACTCATTTGAAATTCAAAATTCAAATCCCAGGGATAAAAATCCCCGAGTTAGGCGCCACACACTGTACCGTACAATGTGTGTCGCCCAGCCCTATTAGGGTTTCCCTAATTTTCTCATTTGTTTATTTAATCAACTTTTAAGACAATATATTTATCCCAACTGAAATATTAGTTAATTCAAAATTAACTATATCTTAAAATATCAGTTTTAAATTAAATAAATAAATATCATATTCTAAATAAGATATTTATTATTCTCTCTCTTTATATTAATTCAAACAAGATTAATATTAATTTTAACCTATAGTTTTTCAAAATAAAAACTATACAGTTAAATAATTAATTAATTCACAATTAATCAATTACTCATAATTATCACATAATTATTTCAGTGCCTTGGAAAATTAATTCCTTTGCAATTTAGCCATTCTCTCTACAAATCTTTCTCTTGACATCCTTACCATTGACAATGTAGGACAGAGGATATCTAGAGACCATGGACCTATAAAACGAAACTCCAATAAACTAGATTATTAATCAAAATCTTTAATCTAATAATCTTATTTATTAATTCCATGATTACTCCACTATAAATATGGAATTGCACTCTAAGTATGGAATTGCACTCTAAGTATTTATAGAATTATATTTATAGAGTTTTCTCTTGTAGTCTATTAATATAATCAATATATGTAGTTATGTCCTCCATTATTGGTTCGTTAATTAGAGCTGGTAAAAATTACCCTTTTACCCTTCTAATTACCTCTTGATCCTTAAGTACTATTAATTCACTAGCGAATAATTAATCTATAATCTAATTATAGATTTGAGCTCAATAACTATTCAGTTCAAGAATTAACCCTTAAGGGAACCAATATTCGATCCATTAGGAAAGCATAGATTCCAATATTGTAATTCATGTTCCCAGCCATCCATGATATTGAATCTCCAAAACAAAAGTCATTAGCCTCATTATTCTAAGAGACCTTAACGAGTGAATCAAAAGATCCAATAAACACAAACAAGAGTTCATGAATACTCGTGATTTAGACTGATCAACAAATGATCATCTATTATGATAAGAATTAAATCTTTATGTCAAGCGGCAAGTTTATAAAGATAATTAATTCTTATCGGTCCTGTCATATATAATCTCTATTATATACATCACCTTTACTAAGATGTCTATCCACATCAGCAATTGAATCTAGATCACTCGCATCTCGTATGCTTAACAAACCGTACTAGTAACCATTCATTAAAGATTCCATACTATAATATGTTACTGACTATTTTATTCATTAAATATGATCTTAATTCTCTCGTACTAATACAAGATCATATTCTCATGAGTCAATAGGGAATTTTCTTGATATTATCATATAATTAATTCAAACAATAATTATAACATTCAAATATAATAAAATTGTACTTTTATTTAAAACCAATAAATATCTTTACATGCTTTTAGGGCATTAATCCTAACATTCCTGTCATCAACATTAGTCTAAAATATGAATTTATGTAGTCTAAAGGGTTCAAAGATTCACCCAGACTAACATGTAGTATTTAGTGCGTCTAATATACCGATCGCTATCTATTGTTCATTTCCAAGGTTTCACTGGTACTTGCTCACCACTCCCACTGCATAGCAGATCTCCAGTTACAACACTCAACATAGCATGCATTAGACTTCTAATTGCAGTACATAAGGAATTCGTTTCATTTTTTCTTTCTCTTGAGGAGTCTGTGGAGATTGCTGCTTAGAAAGTTAAATTCCATGTCAAGACTCTAAACATCATTTCTCGAAATTTTTTATAGAGTAATGCCCAAGCACCGCACCTAAGTAGGCTGCTTGAAAAGAGCCAAAATTCAGTTCTTTCTATCCTTGATGACCTGAATACCAAGAACACGACTTGCTAGAACGAAATCTGAAATTTTGTTTCCGGCCAGTTCTTTATGCCTGATAATTTCTTGACATTGTTTCCAATGAGTAAGATATCATCTACATAAAGGATTAAGAACACCACAATGTCTTTTTCCATGAGTTGGTTAAACACAAAGCTCAACTACATTTTGTTCAAAACCATAGATCTTAATGTTTCCATTAAACCTTAAGTTCCAATAGCATGAAGCTTGTTTAAGTTCATAGATTGTCCTACTCAGCTTGCCGACTTTCCTGTCCAGCTACTTTAAATCCTTATGATTGATCCATGTTAATGGTCTCATCAAGATAGCCATTAAAAAAGCTTCTTTGATGTCCATTTTCCTTATCTCTTAATCAAGAGTTGTGGCTATGGATAAGAGTATACTAAATGAATTTTATCATGGCTAGTAGAGAAAAAGTTTTCTCTAAGTCGACTTTCTCTCTCTGCCACGAGTCGAGCCTTAAATGTCTCGACCTTTCTATCAGCTCCCTCTTCTTCTTATAGATCCACTTGCACCCCACAGGCCTAAAGTCCAATGGCGCATCTACACGATCTCAAACAAATTTAGAGCACTTAGACTCAATTTCCCGATACTTGGCTTTGAGCCAAATAACTCTTTCAGACATAACCATTGCATGTTTAAAGGCCAACGAATCATTGTTACTTGTGTCCCCAACAACTTGTGGGTTTCACTATCCATCTCATAGGTACCGAGTTCTGAGAAACCCTCCCATTACGACGACGCAACAAAACTTTCTGACTTGGATTGGTGGTTTTTAAATCTACCATATTTTCATCGACTTGTGCCGGTGAAGATGGAACAATAGGTTATCGTTTTTCACTAATAATATTTTGCTACAAGGATTGAAATTCATTATGAAGTCGTTATCCTGAAAAGTAGTGTTTGTAGAGTCAAACACTTTCTAGTCTACTGGACTATGAAACATACCACCCTGAGTACCTTTAGGATAGCCAACAAACAAGCAAACCTCAGTTTGTTGTTCTAGCTTCCCTAACTTTTTCCTTAGGACGTGAGTAGGACACCCCCAAATTCTATAATGACGTAAACCAGATTCACGACCATTCCATAATTCTAGTGGTGTCTTGGAGACAGCTTTGAGACGATACAACATTTAAAAATTGTCTCCATTAAAGATCTGGGTAAGAAGTCGGTAGAGTTGAATAGCTTATCATAGAGCACACATTTTCATAAATGCGCGATTCACGCCGCTCAACAACACAGTTCTGTTGCGGAGTCCCTAGGGAAGTTGCTTTAGACAATTTTCCAAGTTCAATTAAATGATCTTGGTTTTGATTATTTAAATATCCTCCACCCCAATCATATCGCAAGATCTTTAACGTTTTACCTAATCTGGTTTTAAAGCCATAGGAATGAATTCTTTGAATTTCTTAACAAATTCTCATAATTCCTATGCTTTAGGTACTTACATGAGTCTCTAGAGTAATCGTCAATGAAGGTGACGAAATACTCATAACCACCCATCGCTTGAATATTCATTTTTCCCCAGATGTCTGAATATACTAGCCCTAGTGGTTCTTTGGCCCATTATCCTATAATAGAGAATGGGCGCCTTTTCATTTTGCCTTGGAGACTAGATTCACAAATAGGTAGGTCACCCTACGTGAGTTTCGTCAAAGGCCCAGCCTTTGTTAGTCTTTGAATCCTATCATAGAAAATATGACCAAAGCGAAGATGCCAAAGGTACGTTATTGACCTTTTGTCGTTTAACAGTCATAGGATTAGCTATCTCAAATAACTAATTATTTAGTACATAGAGTTCATTTGGTTGCAATAGGTATAACCTGTTTTCCATACATTCACTCCACAATTCACATCCATTTAAAGAAAAATGATTTTATTACTTGTGAAAGTAACTACAAATTGTTGTTAATGTAATAAGGAAAACTAAAATTAAAATTTCCACTGAAAATCATAATAAAATAAACATTGTCTTAAACACAATATATTTATTTCCAAAATTCATTCAAGCTTATCTTTTTTCCTTGTCTTATACGAACAACCCTTGTAGGATTCCAAGCATTAGCTTTTCATCCTTCACGGGTTTTCCCAATACTAAAAAGCTGTTAAAAAACATGCATGTTTAGTAGATCCTGATTCAATGATCTAAAATTGAAGAATCATCCTCTAAAACAACATGCGTCCAAGATAAATATCATTATCTTGGGTTCCATATGCCTTGAGTACTGGGAAATCTTGTGCCCATTCCCAGTCTCCTTGCAGTTGGAAACACTCCCCTTTTTGTGTACTTATAATCAAGCCTTGCTCCAAGATGCTTTGCAACATTTGCCTTGCCAGTGGACTTCTTGTTCTTTTTGTTTGAATTTCTTCCTCATTTGCTCTTCAAAGAAGAAGTTTAAAACAACTTCTCTTTGAAGGATTTGGTGATCATTGAATAGGAAAATAGGAATATCTTTGATTATCACGAACTCGATGTTGTCCATAATCAACACCATGTTGATGTTGGACAAACATTTTGTGAGGTTCTCACCTTATAGTAACATTTTAGAGATTAGAGAGGTTATGGGGTGGGAAGCCTAGAGCTACGATTATCAAATAAGTAGAAATTAACGCATTGCTTGACAAACATTTATTCATCAAATTTTTAGAAATAGCATAACATACAAAATGTTTTGAGATAAACGAAATACTAAAACACTTATCTTCTATTTCTTAGGTACTTTAACTAGCCATGAACCCATGTGTCTTGGTAGGCGAGAGTTACAAATCTTCACTTAGTTAAATAGAGGAACATATCAATTAATAAAACGTCCTAGATTTTATTAGGTACATATCCATCCAATCAAAGTAACAAAAACTCATGTGTCCCAGTAGGCGAGAGTCACAAATATTTCTTACTTTATGAGTTTGGCCCACGATTTTGATTATTATAGACTTAATTTCTATAGTCACCGTAGGGATGAGTCAATAGAAGGTCCATCTATAACTATCTATCCTAAGAAATTTAACAATGTTAAGAAGTCTAGTGAACACCTTCCGTAGGGAGATGAAATCAAAGCGCCATGAGGCCCCACTGAACTCTAACCTTGTTAAATCAATGGTGGAGATTGAATTCATATTTTAAAACTCATTATTAAATCGTTTAGTATTTTATTGTTTTGAAAATTGTCAACTTATGTTTGCCAAATTATTAAAATAATCAATAAACTCACTTAGGTTTGCAAAATTATTAAAACAATCAATAAACAAACTTAGGTTTTCTAAATTATTAAAATAATCAATAAATCAACTTAGGTTTGCCAAATTATTAAAATAATAAATAAATCATAGTTTATAATTTTCCCATTAATTCTAAAATTACCCATTGAAAATTAATTCAAAAAATTAGAATTAATTTGTTTCTAATCAATTATTAGATCCAACTAAAAAGATTAACATAATACAATTAAGTCCAACTTAGGTAAATGGGCCTTAACAATTCTAGCTTGAATGGAGGAGATCTGAGTTCAGTATGTCGGACCCACTACTAAGGCTCCCTAACTTCCATACAAAGCCAAAAAAGACAGGAATTTGAACATTTGTTTTATAATTGTTATTCAATTGATTAAATCAAATTTAGTAATGCAAAGAAAATGAGCCTTCACAAGTGGAACCACCCACTAGAGAGAAATTCAAAATTTACATGTTAAATTAGACCAAAATAAAACCTAACATTTTATGAAAGTTTTATTTGAGTTTTTTCATTTTTGACAAACAAAATTGGACCATCATTATACTAATATTTAAATCTCAAATGCAAAATTATCTTAAGAATGATGCATGACATGTTAACAATTGGATGAGCCTAGCATATTAGTCTATATGGCATGTTACTTATTTATTACATTTATTTCCAAAATAAATAATTTTATAAAAAAAATCCTTACTAACCATCAATAATTAAACATTTATCTATTTAAAAAATAATTAATTAAATAAAAGAATTTATCAGAAAAAATTCAATTAATTAATTAAATTTAAACTTGATTGTTAAGTTTAGAAAATATCCCACAAAATAAGGAAACTGAAAAAATAATAATTAATTTATTAACCATAATTAATTTGAAATTTGAATTTTAAAAAAAAAATATCAATTTTCAAAATTTATGGTTTCAAAAAAATATTAATTTTTGTTTCAGCACCACACGCGCACACATGCAGCCGCGCGCGCGTGCCTGCGCACCTAATGTGCGCCCTTCGCCCCAAAACGCAAATATTCAAATTTTTGTGCCAAAAATCATTCCAAACTTGTTTCTAATAATTTTTAGGGGTTTTATATAATTAATAAAATACACATAAAAATTAAAAACGCTAAACACAATCAATTTTTAGGCAAAAATACATAAAACCTAAACATACTTCTAGAACATGCAACCATCCAATTTTATAAACATGTCAAAGTTCATAAACATAATCATGCATTCAAAACATCTAGATCTAGGCAACATAGGCTCTGAGGCCAATTGTTGGTTATTGGAATTTAAATCTAGATGCATGCTTCCTATTATTTTTTCAAAAACATAATAGAAACATAGAAAAACATGACATACAAATGAACATCAGATTCGTAAATTAACATAAACACAAAGATGTAGATACTTACAAATACGAAGCGGAACTGGAACAACTCATTCCTTCAATCTCTCTAACCCTTGATTCATTTCTGTAGCAGAGTATTATCAAAAGATTGAACTAGATCAGCAACACAGTCTTCCTCACCAAGCCATTGATAAACCTAGAACGAATGTGGGCTGGTTCTCAACACATGAGATAGAGATCTAGAAAAGAAGAAGAAAGTGAGTGACCAAGAAAGGATTGGACTTTCTAGGTTTTTCTTTACCCAATGAATCAACTAAGACTGACTATTGAAAACCCTAGATATCATATTCCTTATATAGGCAACTTAATGTGCCTTATTTAAATTTCAAATTAAATTAATTAAAAATAATAAACAAAAAATAAAAGCCTTGGGCTGCCACAAATGGACTTGGGCCCAATCTTTTTGTTTTGAATTTAAATCCCAATTGGGCCTAAAATCACAACCTTTTATTTATTTATCTTTTAATTAATTAAATCCTTATTCAAATTAACTAATTATAATTTGAACTTGATTTAATATTATTTATTTATATTGACATCAATTTATTAATATTAATAAATTTACCCAAATATTCTCTTTTATTCTTTAAATCTCATTTCTTTGTAAAATTTACCAAAATTGACCTAGTCAACTTTAAAAATCCTAGTTGATAATTAAATCAATTAATTGAGACATTCTAGATGATTTTCTCAAAGGTGATGCAAGGATCCATGAATACAAGCTACAATATATTTTTGTGAGTTTATTTATTCAATAAAATATCTCACAATTTATTAATTCCTCATGACTCCACTATAGATTTAGAATTGAACTCTTGAATTCATAGATCGTATTTTCCAAACCACAAGTACGTTGTCCATTGTTATAACCATTACAATCAGTCAATCCTCTATCGATGACTTACTAACGAGCCAGGTGCAAATTACTATTTTACCCCTCATTTTTATTTTATCCTTAACTCCCACTAAGTCCCTTGTAAATGATAAATCTGTGAACTTATTCACAGATATGAGCACTCAATCATTTAACCTTTTAGACTAAGCTATTAAGGAAGTCAACTTTTCACCTCTCATACAGAAGCTATAGATTTCATATCTATGATTAATACTCCACTCAATTACACTACTAAATCTCCAAGATGTAAGTATGTGCTAGACCGTAGGGTAAGCTAGTAACGAACAAGTCAAAAGATTTAATAATATAATTAGCAGGATATTATCACTCCCAATTAAGATCAACTTGACCTATGGTTAATGTTGTGACATTGATTAGATTCGATAACATTGATACTTATTTATTCATCAATAATCAATATCGGTCCTAGTCTAATGCACCCATATACATCTGATCTTATCTACTTGGTCAATGCCTTGGATAAGACATCACACCCCGAATGTGTAAGTAGATCATATCGTAGATCACCAAATTAGTGAAAATCCAATGCATTGACTCAATCTTAGGACTTGTTCTTTTGAACATATAATTACAATTATAATCCACTGTGACCTAGTCACTATAATTGTAACTATTTATATGTTCGAGATTTTATAAATGTTTGTATTATTCCAATAATCCTGTAATAAAACAAGCGAGCAACATGGTTGTCAAACTAAATGATTTATACTTCTTTTAATGACAATATAACACCGCGTAACATGTCCGACAGGGTTTTATAGGGGCATAAAACCCAACAGATTTACCATCAATGTGGCATCGAAATTATGATATGTAATCTATAAAAAAGAACTGCCATCGATATACCATCGATGTGGCATCGATGTATTATATAACATATTTAATTACAAAATATATACCATCGAGTTACCATCGAAATGACATCAACGTGGCATTGTTTATATACAAAACAAAGTAGAAATCAAAATAATTGTTCTAACAGATAGAAAAAGTCAAGGGTACACATTCTCATATAAAATATCTATGCATAATTTATCCCTGAAGTACTTAATGTGGTCGTTGATGGCATATGATAAGGAAATGTCTCCAAGAATAAACTCCAAGTGCTTGTTGGCGAATATGCCACAATCTCCTCTGAAATCAATAAATCGCATCTGTGAGTTTATTGAAAATTAAAGGAAAACAGGGTTATGACACACTAAAGTTAGTACGTCTAAATACTTGGATCTAGACTGTGGGGAAATATCTGTGGACATGCACCGCAAATCAAAGTCTGGAAAGGTGATCTTCGGTGTAGCTATTTTCAACTTAGGGTGTTCTTGAAACATACCAGAAGCATTGAGTATAGATGGAAGCATCTTAACCCAAGGCTCCATCATACCAATCAAATGATCATTGCTAACGTTGGAATGGTCTAGGTCAAATATAATGATCATCCAATCTGTCACATTTATCACACAAAGGACCCAATGATTCTCTTTAATGCACCAATGGAAGTAGAACTTGGTGCATTCACACCAAGGTGATAATGTCATTTTTGTATTAATATTTTATAAGTTTTTCCATGCTTAGATGGTGTTATAATAGCATTTTTAGTAGTTTTAACTTAGTTTCGTGAATCTACAACATATTTTCTACATTGCATTTTATGATGATAAATCTAACATTTTGATGGCAAGTGTAGGTTATGAATCATAGGTTGAAAAAATGATTCGCTGAGATGAGGTTAAAATGAAGTTTTAGGAACATCCCATACTTTCGGGATTGAAATGTTGAAGTGGCGGCAGTGTACAAGCTATCTAAGGTCGAGAATTGAATAAATTAAAGATAGGTTGCGACCCATAAAATTCAGGTCGCGACACTTTAATTGGAATTGACGTTTCAGATTTTTTGTTCCAGACGGGCTGCTTCCCAAATTTTTCAGGTCGTTGCATGCTGTGTAGAAAAGTGAAGTTGGGCCGCTGCCCAGTGTTTTCAGGTTGCGTCCTACGTGGCCAGTTTTGCCTATATTCTGTTTTAGGCCGCGACACGTATTTTCCATGCCGAGCCTGCGACACTGTTTTCAGAATTTTAATTACATTTTAAATAGAATTTAAAGTAGACTATAAAAGATTATTAGGGTTAATTTTGAGATTAAGTTTTTTATTACGGTTTAGGAGAGAAAAATACTCAGAAAATGATGGAGAGAAGACTACAACACTATTGTTCATCAATCTAGTTTCTTTTCTTCCCTTAATCTCTATAATTTGAATTATAATTATGTTTGTGATTATGATTACTATTATGGAGTAGGTTCTTTTTAGTTTAAGAGTTAATTCAAAACCCAAGACATAAATTCTTGATTGTTGATAATGAGTATTATTCTTTAATTTCTCTCAATATTAAATTGTTTCTATTTTTCCAATTGAATGTTATGAATTTTGTGATTTCTTGTTAGGTGGCCAAATAATTAAGGTTTTACATTATTCAGTTGTCATCTTAGAATTACTACTCACCTAATAGTTTATGATTCTAAGTGTAAGTGATAAATTTCAATTGATAATGATGTTAAAATAATTGTTGACTGTGATGAAAAATAGAACCTAGGTTAAATGAATTATATGCTTCATTAATTTATTGCCTATATTAACTTATCTCCATAGGACTTAATGCTTTATCTAAGTTAAATAAATTGCATGGTTCATAGATTTATTTCTTAGCAAAAAGAGTTAATTATTGAGCGCTTTGCCTTGATTACTTGTAATAGGGAGATTGAGACAATTGTGTGCTTCAGCGTTGTCTGCGAGGTTGATAGTTTAATTGAGAAATTGGAATAATATATATTATTAGTGATTGGGAATGATTGTTGAGGGTGGAGATTAACCTTTAGCTGTTTCTTAATATCGTAATATCAATCTTTATTTGCTTTCTAGTTTATGTTATTTAATTTTGAGTTCAAAATCTAAATCCCCTTTTAAGTCTTAGTGCTAATTATTGAATATTAAAGTGAACGATAGTCCTCGTGGGTTCAACCTGTGTTTGCTATTATACTAAAATAATTGGAAGTATTGAAAGAAAAATAATTGTTAAATTTTTTGTGGCATACGACATGCATCATAAGGCTTTTTGTATTTGTTTCTTATCTCCTTTTGTGAACTTAAGAACGTCATCATCCCATTGGGAAGACCTTCTCCTGTTCTTGAAGTCGTCATATTTGGCAAGGATATATTGTGCAAATGATGAATCAAGTATGGTGGCAGTCACGGGGTACGCCTTCGGTAACTCAATAAGACGTCTCCATATAAGATAATTCGCAGCGTCGAGATGCTGCAAACAAATCGAGTATTGTTAAAATGAGATGAATGTGTTAACAATGAATATAAAAGACTTACAGTTTCTGCCAACCATTCTTTTGCCACCTTCAACTTTAAGAACCAAACAGGGGTGCGATCACAACCTTCCAACTTCCTCGGTCTGCTGTTGTCAATCTCAGCAAGTGCCCATCGGTTAAAAGTTGTCAACATATCTTGATTTAACTCCTTTAAAGGATGGATCACCACTGGGTCCTTGAACTTTGGACGCTTGGTTGCTGGAGTATAGTCCTCGTACCTCACTGGTCTCTGTCTAGTGCACTTACCTGTAACGGGAGCAATTAGTATACAATCTACTTCATTTTAAAAAAATGTAATAACTCATGGATTAGTAGTACCTAAGGTCGTCTGCACTGGCTGAGGAGGTGTGGCTTCTCCAACATGAGGCTCGTAACATGTGGGGAGGATGTCGTACTCTACGTCCTTTGCTGGAGTAGGTGCAGGAGTAGGTATACCACCAAGTGCTGTCAGCTTCTCCAATATAACTCATTTATTCTTAAGGACGATACCTATAGTGGCCTTAACCTCGTCCACTGCTCTTGATAGTCTGGCCATCTCACCCAACACAGCCTCTTAAGCCCCAGGAGCAGGAGCAGGAACGGGAGCAGAAGTAGGTTCTGCACTAGTATCAAGAGCATCCGTCGGGGCATCCTCCATCAATATGGCAACCTCCACGGCTATCTTAGCCACCGCAGCAGCCTTTGCCTCAGGATCAAAGGATCTTCCTTCCTTAGGCGCAAGCTGGATCATATCTCGCAGTATCACATACCTAGGAGCATCCCCCTCTGTCCTCTGATATATAGTGTCGAAGAAGTCTCGCTCGTCTGGTCGAGGCCTGAGGATAGATATGCATGACAGCTGTAATGGAAGCAAAACAAAAAAGTTATAAACTCTTGAAGTTGATTGGTATAAGGCAAAAGTTTTTGGATTTTTAAAATTTAGAATAACATACATGTAACGTCCCAAAAATGCTAATAGGGTTTAGTGCCTTGATTAGCGTGCCCGGAGGACATAATTGGATATATGTGTGATTAATTGATTAAATGTGTGACTATATGGCATGCATGAATTATATGATAAAATGAATTTATTGATATTCGTGTTTATGAGTATTAAATATGCATGTGGGCCCGTTCTTGTTTATAAGGGCATATTTGTAATTTTGGTTCGTTGAGGGCATAAATGTGATTATATGTATTAAATGGTTGGGACCACATTATTATGTGGATATATTTGCAGTATTCGACTCGAGGCGATCCTAGTGAGTAGATTAGCATAATAGTTATAGCGAGGTTTAATACCCGGCTCGGGGTGAGCCTAGGGGTATTTTTGGAAAGTTTAACATATATTTGGGATTTATCGAGTAACAGGTAAGTATTTGATGATTAGTTGGGCATGTCGAGATTAACTAGAAATTTTTAGGATGACTTGAGAAATTAGTGGGAATTGGGTCTAATGACCGTCCTGCCCTTATGGGCAACAAAAGGGCTGAGTTGATTTTAGGGGCATTTTGATCCTTTTAATTAAAATATATGGTAGGATAAGCTTCAGGGAAAGTTAGAACAAACTAGAACCTCACTCTCAGCACTCTCTCCCTCTCACTCACGTTCTCTCTCACCCTTTCTTGTGCCTTGGGAGCTTGGAAGTTTTGGAAGAGAAAGCTTAAGGATTTAAACTTGAGGGCTGGAGAATTAAGGCTAGGACTTTGAGGTGCAACTCAGGGACATCATCATCATCATCATCAAGGTAACTTTTAAGCTTTAATTGTTGGGTGGAATTCTGCTGTTAGTATAGATGTTCTTAAGCTTTTAGACTTCAAAGGAGTTTTGGTGAATTCTGGGTTATTAGAAGGATTTTGGTTAGAATTTTAGGAGGTTGTGATGCTCTGAGTAGGCTATTGTGGTATAGTGGTTGAAATTCAGGTTTTGGTGTATGTTGGGTAGATTTTGATGAATTAAGTTGGGAGAAAATGCAAGAAAAACCTAGGAATTTCTGGGTTCACGGGGGTGCGCCGCGACCTAGTTCACGGGCGCCGCAGCCCGTGTTACCCAAAAGGCCCTGGGAGCTTGCTGTTTCGCGGGCACATCGCGGCCCGCCTACCCCTGGAGCTAGGGGCTGACGCCTCTAACTTGGGGGTGCGCCGTGACCCTTAGGGCTAAGTCGTGGCCCGCCTAGGCAACCTTAGCCAAATTTGGTTTTTAGGCTCGGGGACTTTAACCAAAGCGCTCGAGATGAATTCTATTACTCGGTTTAGTAGAATTCGAGGTCCCAGAGGCTAGTATTTTATTCCAAAGCATTTAATTGGATTAGATTTTAATAGTTATCAATTGTCGCTTGTTACTAGGGTTACTGTTATGGCTCGGGATTAAGATCATGCTCGGGACCACTCCACGTCCTCCGCTCAGGACTCGAGGCAAGAAAACTACACCCAAGTTGTGAAAGGGACTGAGATTCCCTGTATGTGAATATATGCAAGGCTATAAATGTATCTATGATTGGAAATATCTGGATAGGCAAGCTAGCTCGTACTGATTTCGATTGAGTGTTTCGTAACTTGTATATATGTTATGTTTGATATGAAAGTCCGACCTAAGGGAGTCGGGGCTGATGTTAAGCGTACTGAACGCAGTTCGACCTAGGCGAGCCGGGATTAGCTAAATAACTAAGGGCTCGGCCTAAGGGTGCTAACCCCTAATTAATTATATCGAGATATAATTGTATGTTGATTAAATTGTTATTGCTACCTAGCTTAGTACTTGTACTCTGTTGTTGACTGAACTGGTTGATTTAAAGTTTACTATGCACTATATTGTTATATATGCTTGTTAAATATGGTTTTCTTACTGAGCCTTGGCTCACGAGTGCTACGTGGTGCAGGTAAAGGCAAGGGAAAGCTGGACCAGCCATGAGTTGGAGAACTCTGGGGACGGGATGTACATCGGTAGCTGCTCGACCACTACGGCCGAGGGATTAACAGGGATTAGAGCCAAAATTTCTATTTTTCCATTTAGGTTGGCTGGAGTTATATTTACTTTTGAGGGTTGTAACCGCCTTGTAAACATTATTTTTGGGATCCCGTGTATCAAACTCTTATTTTAATGAAAGTTAACCATTTTGCAATCAAAACCTTTTAATCCTAACTTGTCAGTTGACTTTAGAAACACGTTTATGTTCAAACGACTTGATTAGCAAGTCTTGCACTATTTTAAACACACAGTGTAACGATCTTGGTTATCCAAGGCGTTACATTACACGTCACCTCGCAAGTATATTCTTCACATGCGAATGCTTTGGTTGGCCTATGCTCTCCCACTGTAGCATCCTAGGGAACTTGAATCCACATGGCTTGGCATATTCCTTCTGCAAATCAAGAATAGTCTCGTATGCCCAATATTGCAAGGCTGGTGGATACCCTTGCAGGTGTACTTTGCCTCAACCTGAACACCCTTAGAAGATTCCACCTCAGTGGTCTTCTTCACCTTCTTACCAGGTATTGTAGCACCAATCACTTTCATATCTCTACTAAATTGTTTCATAGTTGTATCGAATGAAAGTGATCCCCATGGATACTTTTCAAAATACTCTAAATCCTCGACCATCGACAATGAATCTCTCCAAATAGCACTTTCGTTCTCAGCAACCAATAGTATCCCCTCCACAAAATAAACCAAACCGAGCTTGTACAAATCATCAGGTACATCGCACATACTAAGAGCTCGTTCCAACACATAGAACCTAATGTCTTTCTCGGGTTCCACATTAAAATATGTATCGAGTAGGCGAAAGGACATTAGGTGAGGTTGAATGTCAGCGGCAAGTGGTGGACAAGAGCAGCTCAGGCCAGACATAATGGCAAACTTGTGCACCCCAAACTTACATAAGTTTGGGCCTATCAAGAAGTGCACCTCATCGTCACGCGGAGACTTCACCTTCCGCAAAAATATTGTGTGCACCAATGCCCCAGAGAACGAAAAGGTAGGGGCTGTGAAAAATGGTCCAAAAACAGACTCATTCACCCTCTCCAACAATCCATGCTCCTTAAACCTTTTCTTCAATTTGGTTAACCTCCTTGAACCCCTATAGGTCATACGACCGACATAATGATCCTCTATGGGGATCTCAAGTAGCGGGATATGTTTGGGTGGCAACTGCATAATATCCAAAAAGAGAGAGAGAGAGAATGAATTAAAATTGCAAAAAAAAAAAACTCAGTATATCGAAATACCATCGATTTGGCATCGCACCAATAAACAAAAATCAACATATACACATATGTATCGAAATACCATCGTAGCTGATGTTACCAAACAACAAACAAACTATCGATATGCCATCGAAATAGCTTTGATTATGCATTGAATATCTTTCAAACAGATAACAAATAAAGGCCATCGACATCGCATCGAAATAGCATTGATACATCATCATCTATATGTATGGCATCGAATAATCATCGACATGCCATCGAAATAGCATCGAAATTATTATATTTATCGAAAGAAAACTAAAACTGAGAAAGCATCGATACCCCATCGAAAATATCATAGATGGACATTTAACAAATAACAACTGAAACTAAACAATCATCGAATCAACATCGAAATTACTACTGAAAACTAAGCAACCATCGAAATAGCATCAACATTGCATCGATTTTATACAAATTAAAACTAAAAGCCATGCAAGCATCGAAATACCATCGATTTAGTATCGCAACACTATCGATTTACCATTGTCTTTATTTATTGATGCATCGATTAAGCATCGCTTGAGCATCAAAATGGCATCGAATGAATATCGACTGACCAAAATTTTGTAGAATTTAAAGCCAATCTTCCAAAACAATGCACATAGAATCAAACCCATTTCAAGCAATATTTTTGCAAAATATAGATTAAAATCATACATTAAAATTGTTTGAAATGGTGTAATCTCCTTCACGATTCATTTAAAAAAACAAAAAAACAAAAATGGAGCTTACCATTGACGTTGACGGAGAAGATAGTGGCCAACAGCGGAGTGCTCCTCGGTCTGTGATGAGGAATTGCGTGAGGGAGAGAGAGAGAGAGTTCCAACTGAGAGAGAAAGTAAGTGTGAGAGAATGAGACGTTAGGCGAGAGAGAGAGAGAGTGTTCAGACTGAGAGAGAGAGGGAGTGTTTGAATGCCAGAGGTATTTTTGTCCAAAAAATTGAAACTGTCATATATTTGGGATAGTAACTTATGTTGACATTTTAAAAAATTTCACTATATTACAGGACATATACCCTGAAATTTTCCGGTTCAAATCCTTGCAGTGCAATCAACAAGAAGAATGGTCTGTCACACTGGACACTATGGAGCAATTACATTAATATTTTGGAGTTATTCAACATTTTCAATTATTGTTGTTTTATTTTTAATAACCGCCAAGACAATATGACCACTGATCGTCTGGCAAAGAAAGTGAGGCTTTCTAATAGTCTTACATATGATGGTTCCCAACTATATTTTGTTTCTATGAAGGAATCGTTCCAGCAAAAAAAAAAATTAAATCAGCTTTTTTTATGAGATCAAACAAGGTAAAAACTACTGTAGAGTTTGATTTCAACCACAAAAGTGGCATTTTTTTCTTAACACTATAATTTTATACATACAACAACTTCACCAACGTTCAAAAGCTATACCCGCACCCATACCCATGACCCATTTTAATATTCCCACAAAGACAAGTAACAACAATAAATTAGGCTGCCAAAGAAGCAACAAGTAGCGTAAAGAGCTTAGTAATAAAAAAGAAAAGGACTCATTTTCACTCCATAACAAGCTGTCTATGACGATTGAGGTCATTTAAGTAGGTTGAACAAGTGTAATCTTCCAAGTCACAAGCATCTAACATCACTGATCTCACTGCTCCTGTAGTTTTAGGCTTCAACTCCACATGTCCATCTTCACTCTTTAATATCTTAACTACCTATATTTATTTGGTCAAGAAAACAAATGTGCATAATCCATCAATCTTTGCTTGTTTGGATATGGAAAAATTAGGCTAACTTGAAAGTGAAAAATTAGGCTAACCTGATTCATGTATGGACGTTTAGAAGATTGATGGTGAATGCACATGGAAGCTGTCAGCATTGTTCGTTTCATTTCGATTGAGTCGAATTCATTGCCTAATCTAGGGTCTGCAAGTTCCCTAACATTGTTTGTGTCCAGCATAGGCTTTGCCTGTGGTTAAAAAGAGGTTACTTGTTGATCAAGTTAAGTAACTTTCTTAAAGCATATTAGGCTAAAAATGACATTATAACTACCAAGTCAAAAGTGATTATTGGTGAGAACAATATTATTTGAATTAGATCATAAGAGTCATAGAATTTTACCCAGATCACAAGGCTTTGTTGGCTTGAATCAACTGCTCGACGACCAGTTATGAGCTCGAGCAGTAAAACTCCATAAGCAAACACATCTGTCTTCTCATCTACAATACCATGCATGAAGTATTCTGGTGCCAAATATCTGAAGCCATTTGAAAATTCCATAAAATAATATACAATGGATAGAACAAAACAGAGTAATTGAAGAAAGGGTGATAATACAAAGTGCTTGACAAACCCGAATGTGCCTTCTATTGGGAAAACAATATGGTGAGTCCATTTTTCTGGAAGCCATTTTGCCAGTCCGAAATCAGAAATCTGCATTTGTATGTTTAGATTTCACAAGTAACAAAATCAATTTCAATCAAATTGAAGGGAAAAATTGTGAGAAAAAATGAATTGATTTAGAGAGTTGCATAGGATGAGAGTAATGAAAGTACGTACCTGAGCCTCATAATCTTGGGTGAGTAATATGTTAGAGGCCTTAATGTCTCTGTGAATAATTCGCCTCTGGCAACCCTGGTGTAGATATTGCAATCCTTGTGCTACTCCAACTGCCACCTTAAACCTTATCTTCCATTCCAAACACTCCAAACCTGAATTTTTTTTTATATAAATATGTACATTTACATATACGAATGAGTCTTCCTAAGCTCAAATGTAAAAGGGTTTTCAACTAAAAGAAAAATGGAAGTGTTTGATGTAAAAGAGAAAGATAAAGCACCAAAGAGAAGGGAAGCTAAGCTGCCATGTGGGGAAAACTGAAGGACTAAGTGAAAACCGCCATCAACACCAAAACCAAGTAGCTTAGCTGCATTTGGGTGGTCTATGTGGGCAATGATCCCAAGCTCTGATAAGAAATCACCAATTCTTTCCTCTTTCTCCTTCTCTTTCTTGGTCAACCTCTTCACCGCCACGAGTTGACCATCGGGAAGGCACCCTTTGAAAACCTCTGCCTGCCCACCTCTCCCGATCATGTTCTCTGTCGATTTTTATAATGACAAATAAGTCATTCTTTTAGGAACAAAAAACAGAAAAAGAAAGAAAGAAAAAAAAAAAGTCTTGAGCCAAAAGCGTTAGCAAGTGACAAATCATATGAAAAATGTGCAACTACCAATACCTATATTCTAATTAGACAAAACAGAGGGTGGAGATTTTTACGTCAAGTGTTGAAAATAATGACCTCCTTATAAAATTCTTAAAAAGTTTCACCAAACTGTTTTGACTTCCAATCTTCTAAAAAGATATAAAATGTTGACTCCAAAATCCTCAGCAGTTTGCGGGAAGTCTTTCAAATATGTTAATCAGTTAATTTATGTCATTATCACTCCTACTTATTTTTATGGTGTACATATTTAGACTAAAATCTCTTATAAGTAGAGACTAATTTAATTTTGGATAGGAAGTAGATTTTGTCAATACGTAATGAAATATTAAATGAACAATATTGAACTAGGTATTCTAGGGTGGCCAATATTAGTACAAGTCCACTCTCACATATTTTAATTAAATTATATTCAAATTATAATACTGGGCCTGATACTAAATTGCAATAACGACCATATAACACATTCTAGGGTGCATCCGTATCCTAGTGACCAAGTCAAGGGGGGAACTAAACTTGTTAAAGAACTTATTAATGACTAGACCAATATGGCCGGCAAAGCATGGTGTTCTTCTCAAGGAAGAGTGGCCAAGTAGACAGAATCACTTTGTTGTATTAGTTACTACCATTAAAGTTAAAGGGAACTTTTTAGTCAAAAAGGTCGTCTCCATAGGAATAAGAGTGGCCACGCTTTGTCTCAAAATCAATTAATGGCTGCTAAACATAGTCCCTCTTTCACTAAATGGATGCAAACATCTTATCTAGACATTAAAGTATTACTCATACATATGTATTTATTTTTTAAAAGCCCCACTAAAAAAACCTTGGAAATTGTCATAATTTTTCCAATCTCCCACGCTTTGCATAAAAAAACAACACCACCCACCTCCAAAACAAAACAATATAAATATATCTATTCAAATCAAAATGAAAAATTAAAACCCTTCTCGATAATGAAAATTACTATGTTATTAATACTCGTGTAGAAAAGTATGCTTGTTTGAGTTTCGTAGTCAGAGTAGTACTAGTAATGTAGTTAAAGACCATAAATGATAGAACCCATTGACCCCGAAAACCTAACAAACATAGTCATGAACAGTCACTCCCTATGTTTAACCTTAATTTTCTTTTTCTCTTTCATTTTTCTTGCATGAATGCATGGATTTGTACCTTTGATTACTGTTATTGTTTAATTTGTTATTCACAAATTAAAACTTTAATGTCCTTTGATACGTACTCATTAAAGGATAATATACTCTTATGTTTGTTATCCAAAGCTTTTACTTTAAAAATAAAAACGAAATAAGTAAATAAAAGGAGTTAAAGGCAGAATCTGTTACCAGGACTGAAATTAGCGGTGGCGGCCGCCAGCTCAGAGTGGTCAAAGTTTCTCCACGAGGGCTTGGCCACCGGAATATCAAAAGGGTCCGAAACGGCGTCGTCCGCACTGCGAATCCGAGCCAGCTTCCTTCCCTTCCTCGAAATCTCGTAGCTCGCTGCCAACAACGGCATGGTCGAGAATCGTCTCATGGATTTCTTCTTCAGTGTTTCGAAAACGCTCCTCCACTGAGACGTCGTCGTCGTCGTCGGAGAAGAAGAAGAAGAAGACGATGACAGCGACGACAAAGACGATGTCGTTTTGTCGCTGGAGCTGCTACTAGTGCTTCGGCCGCTGTGGTCGTCGGAGTCGGCTCTGCCCAAAATAGGGATTTCCAAAACACCTCTAGGCGAAGCTTCTTCTTTCTCCTCTTCTTCTTTTCTAAAAAGTCCCATCTTTTTCCCCTCTGATTCCAAGACCATTTCTGGGGTTTCTTTCTCTTCGACTCCGGTTTCTGCGCAAATGAATCAAATGGGTTATCAGCCTTTTTTTTTCTCCCTGTTTTTCTAATATCAAATCTTTCTCTTTTTGTGGTTTTCCCAGAAAACAGGGGATACGAATAAGAAAACGAAAGAGAAAGAAAGGGAAACATTTGTAAGCTTTTTCGAATTTTATGTTGCTTTGGATGAAAACCATTTCAGAAGTTTGGAGGCGCTATATTATTAAAAAAAACCATTTGAATAATATTCCTCTGTTCGTTTCTTAATTTTGCTCACCGGTTCCTTTTTTTCTCGGCAACCAAACATGTATCATGTGTTCCTTTCAAAAGCATCAAACCAAAATAGGAAACATTAAGAAACAAAACGGAAAAACTTTACCTTCCATTATCATGATTTGGGCTTTCTGGGGTTTTAGTTATATAAATCAATGAATAAGTATATTTTCAAAACCCAGAGCCTTGAAAAGCCATGGAAGAAACAAACAAAAGAAAAGGTTTGTCAGTGCATGAAGATTAGAAATATAGAAATGGTGTGCGTTGGAGGAGGAATAAGAAGGTTTGTGTAATATAGAAATGTTTGGGAGTTGGTTATTGTTTGGAGGGAAGAGAGATCGTTAAGGATGATTGGAATACATATGCTATATTTATACATATAATTTATTTACAGACATATATAATAATCCATCAGGTGTTTTTAAGAGTTACCCTCCAAAATATTAATATTTGAATATTAAAAATTTAATTAAGTATTGATCAAATCTCAGCCGTTGCTTTCCTGGGCTCGTGAGTTTTGCCGTAACTGCCGCTTTGGCTGCGCTGAAGGCTTTAACTAACCAAAGTAACAAACCAACAAGCTTTGTTTTTTATTATTAAAACAAAGGACTCGAGGGAGAGAGGGAGCCTCGTGAGGGTACTTTTGGTATTTCAACTCAATCTTATTTGTAGTTTGTACACATTTCTGGACTCCCTCGAAAGCTCCAAAGAGAGCAATGTTTGATTTGTATTTTTTTGAATAATGATAATGGCACTTCAAATTTTTACCCATATATTATATACAGTGACATATCAATATTTTTTAAAATAGTATATCTCAAATTTAATAAATGTGATTAGTTACTGCCACATCACTATGTGTAATATTTTGATATATATTTTGAGTGCACATATTATTACTCTTATTGTTTGATGACTTTCTCTATAGATTACCTAAGCTTTGCTTCCATATCCGTACGTGCGCATTGAGGTGTTACATTTTCTTTGAAAATAATATTTTTACAATCTTAAAAAAATATTTTAAAAATATGATTCTATTATTTTTATTTTAAAATTTTGATATTAAATGTGTAAAGAATGTATAAATATGATTATACCGAATATATACGGTGAGTATACCGAATATCGTAGTTAAATTTTAGATTCAATGTCAAAAATATTACTTTTGATTTTATAAAATGAGTTAAACTACTCTTTTATTCTTTTAGGGAACTAATCTATTACAAATTCAAAAGAAATAAAACAGCCTAGTTGACATGTAATTGTATAGTTTTTTTTTTGGTAATTGTATATTATTAATAGGGAGAACGGAAATTTAAAATGTGTTTTCAAGTTTTTTTTTAATTATATAAAAATTAACAAATTTCTTCATGCTTCAAATCTAGCTAACTTAAAGATATGAATAGTTTTGACCACGCAATACTACTGAGATTTCATGTCATCCATAACTGTAAATTTTAATACCAAATTACATCACAAATAAGTTGTCATTACCATATTAGTGGATTATTAATTTTACACGTCACTTGATTCTGGTATAACTCTTTCTTTAATTTCTATTTTAAGGGGAAAAAGTGTACGTGGTATACATAATTTGGAATATATATTCCCTGAAAGTAAAAACATGCATATATTTACTACAATATGGTTCTATATCAATTCTTAATCATTAAAAAAAAGTTAAAATGAGGTATCTTAAAAGATCAATCACAAGTTTCTAATGTGGATATAATTTGCCATTGGTAAACTATATGAAAAAATATATATTCATATATAGATACTGGATATAAATAATATATCAATTTCAAATAAATATCTTATTTTAATTAAATAATTTATTTATTTATTTTTGTTTAAGTTTATGTTTGTTCTAATTTTTGAATTTGAGAGTAACAAGAAGATATTATATATTATATGTTGGCTATTTAGGATTCCTTCCCGAATTATTACATATACCAAATCGTGCCCCCTCAGTTTTTAAGCCCGTTAAAAATTCCCCCCGAACTATTGAGTGTGTTGAATTGTGAGACTTCCTTCTAGTTCCGTTCAATTTTCATAACGGAGCTGTGATTTGGCAATTACCCCTACCGTGTGGCCTAACACGTTAGAGGTTGTTGAGAAATTTATGGAAAAATAATACAAAAAAATAACCCTAGTTCTATATATAATGGTTTAGGGTCTTTGTTAAGAACCTAGTTCTTCATGTGCAATCGGCTTATTCCATTTTTTTCTCTCAATCTGCACCAGCGAAGACCTTCATTTTTCATGGGTAGCCAGCAGATATGTCTTATTCCAACAATTCAATCAATAGTGGTAGAAGGTATGAGGAAGAGCTTCAATTTAATAAACCCATTTGTGATTGTGGGTTCGAGTCTGTAATCCGCACTTCTTGGACAGTTGATAATCCAGGTAGAAGGTTTTATGACTGCCCAAATTACAAGGTTAGTTATTAGTTAATTATTTTTCTTTTAAATGGGGTTATGACATTTTACAATATTGGTCCAGTGCCGTTTTTTTTCTTTTTGTTTTGCAGAGAAATGTGAATAATTGTTGTCAGTTTCTTAGATGGATAGACCCAATACATGGTGCAAGAAATATGAATAATTTAGGAGGGTTGTTTAGAAAGTTGGAGGAGATTGAGGCTAATGTTAAGCAGCTGCAAATTTTGGTTGAAGAAAGAAATGATGAAGTTGATAGAATGTTAAAGTTGTTGAAAAATGTTAAATTTGGTGTATGTATTTGTAGTGTAATATTTGCTTTTATTTTGTATTTGATATTTGGCAGTGTTTGATATATGTAATAGGTAATGGTTGATATATGTAATGGGTAGCAATTATCATTTTGTTGTTATGACTAAAAGAAATGAATTTTTTTTGAATGGTTACTAATCTAGCAGTCTGTATCATTTGTTGTTATGAACTGTTAAAATAAGAACTCCAAACAATAATGTGAATTCATGATAGCACTTGCGCTTGAATAAGAAACATGTTTACAAAGAGTTCCACAAAGGCCTTTTACACAATCATCACAAACTAATCGAAATGATAGACACAAATTAAGAACCTTCCTGCTGAGATGATGTACATAAACTAATCAATATGACAAATCTAAAATCTCAAAGTTCATGATCATCCTTTACACAAACTAATCAAAATGGAAGACATGATTTGCCAATTTTCCTGCTGATACACATTCAAAATGGTGAAAAGCATCCCAGTATCCAAAAAAAAAGAAAAAGCATCCAATGGTCATATTCATGGGCCATTGTTCATTGATGCAACCCTCACTTTCTTCCTCAAAATGTTTCTACATTTATCTTGTTTGTTTGTTGGTTTCATTCGAATAGATTGCGTGGCCTGAGCTCTATTATGCAAAAATCAACAAGTTCAAAGGTTATAAAGGTGTAAAAAACCAAGCTAATAATAATCAATGATTTCATAAGTTGTTTGAAGTACCTGAAACTGTTGAGTGGTTTCTTGTGCGCTTGTTTTTTTTGGGTTGATGAGCTTACTGAATCATGAGGCATTGGATTATGATTTCTTGCATAAGTTACAAGATCCTTTGGTGGGTTCTTCTTAGCCTATAAAACAAGTTAAAGCAACCAAATTAGCAACATTTATGTAATTTCAAAACTGAAATAGAAACAACATCATAAATAAATTAAAAAGAGCATACCGAAGTTGCTGCATTTCTTGCACATGTTCTAAAATTGTGCCCCTTTTCACCGCAGCCAGAACAGTTAATTGTGACATATCTTCTTTTCAATTTCTTTCCAATAGTTGAAGTCATTTCATCAAGCTCCAATTTCCTTGATTTCTTTGGCTTGCCTGGCTATTTTTTGCAAATAGGGCTAACCATTGCAACCTTCCCACTTCTAGGCCACTCATCTTGATTTCTAATCGGGAAAATTTGGTGAGAGTAAGCCTTCATGTAGTATTCTTTCATGTACCACTTACTGACATACAACTCAGGATCTTGTTTATTATGCCAAATAGCAGCCACTGCATGGCTACATAGAATGGCACTAAGTTCCCATTTTCTACATGAACACACCCACGTTTTCAAATCCACAGAGTACATGAACCCATACATGGTTTGGATCTGGTAGATCAAATCTCCTGACTTTGTGGACAAGTGTGATCCAGCTTCAACCTTGATTTATTCAAGAATGATCACTATTTTTGGTGCAAGGTTAGAATTCCATGTGTTTGCAGTCTGTCTATTTTTGGTCATTCTTTGCATCAAGTACATCCTGAGTCGCTCTAGTATTGGCAATATTGGTTTGTCTCTAGCAGCCAATATTGATTTTGTCCCATTAAAAGCCTCGCACATGTTATTCAACAGAATATCACATTTAGGGTTAGTCCTAAAGTGTGATCTAGACCAATGTTTTGGACCTGCAGCAATCAACCATTCATAAGCAAAACACACCCAAGGGTAGTTAACACCCTTACATTGTGCCCTGACTCTATGTGGATCATTCCTCTTAAACCATATATCCTTTTTTGTATTGCATACTCCCTTATTGCTTGCTTAAACACTTTTCCTGATGGAAAAGATAATCTCAATTTAAAGGTTGGTTTGGCCATGTTAGTTGTTGCTACAAACTCAGGCAAATCAGGTAGTTTCACTTTTTTCATTCTTTTCTTTCCTTTGTGGAACTCACTACCATCATTCACATCACTCTCATCCTTAGTTGTGCTATCACGTGCACCCATTTCATTGTCAGATTCCACCATACTCCCATCTCCGACATCAATTTCTACATGCATTTTTCCCTTCCTTAGAAAATCTTGTTCGGCCATTTGGCCGACATCCATTCCATCATCATCCTGTGCATACTCTGGGTCTCCTTCATAATCATCAGCTTCAACATCACTTTCTTCAGTACTATCATCCCAACTTCAGATTCATTCCTAACTACACCCTCATCACCAAACTGAGTTGTGTCATTGACCAAATGAGGAGCATTTTCTGTCAAGTGTTCCCCTACCAAATCAGCTGCATTTCTTGTCAAGTTTTCCTCTACCAAATCAAGCCCAAACTGAGGTGTGTTATCCACCAAATCAGGAGCACTTTCTCTCAAGTTCTCCTCTACCAAATCAGGCCCAAACTGAGTTGTTTCATTAACCAAATCTGGCCTACCCAAAAGAGGCCCAACATCATCATTTTGATTACCTAAAGCAGACCCAACATTAATCCCAACACTTCCCAGATCAGACCTATTCAAACTAATGCCATGTTATACATTTTGGGTCAAGTTTTCCTCACCCAAACCAGAACCGAGTTCATCATTTTCAACACCCAAACTAGGTCCCACACTAACCCCATTCACTCAATCAATTCCAGTAACAACAGAAGATTGACTTTCATTTAATTCAATTTGACTAAAAAAGCAGTCAACCACATGATTAATCTTAACAGAAGCACTAAATCTCTTAAGTAACACAGTGTCACTTCTTACACACTCCAGTGTCTTACGACTTGCCCACTTAAAATAATAACCAATTGAAGCAGGATCCAAGTAACCTAAATCCCTTGCTATTCCATGTAATTCAAATATGTTCATAGTGTCGACACTACAGTGATGCACATGATTAACCGCCCCACCAATGTAAGTACTAGGAAGGTTACCTATGTACTTTATTTCTCCTTTGTGATGCACCTTGAGAGTGAATGCAGAAGATGTTGGCTCTCCACAATAAAAAAAGAAAATATAATATGTTAATCTGTCAAAACTAAGCAATTAGTGGCCCCAAAAAAACTTTGTACTTATTTAATAAATGGAATATTGACCAAGTTAAAGCACACACACACACACCAATACCCCACCACAATCACCCATCAAAAGTCTTAAACAATTTCATTATACTCTGCACCCTAACTACAGAAGGACAAAACTATAGTCGGACCCAACAACACTAAAATGACCAAAAACACTTATTTCTATGTGTATAAATAACCTAAAGCATAAGCATAAACATTTATTTTTGGAACCAGAGTAGCCCATCATCTTGTTCATATAACATTTTCGGGAAAGAAAAATGCCGAAACAAAGGAGAAAATGAAACGAAGGAAAAAAAAAACTTACCATTAAATGGAATCGCATCTTCATTCGTCTGCTTCGAGTAGCCTTTTTTTCTTCTAGCACGAACCTTCTTCCTCCCCATTATCGTCGACCCAACACTCACAATTCAACACACTAAAAATTTCCTCAAATGACAGCCCTAATTTCCTCCCCAGACTTATCTGATCCAATCGAAATACCCCTAAAACAATGTTCCAATTTTCCCTCCTAAAACTCCCCACATCACCAGCCATAGGTAGTCTAAGTGCAAGCTACGTCACATGAAAAAAATGCCACATGGTAGGGGCAATTGCCAAATCACAACTTCGTTATGAAAATTGAACGGAACTGGAAGGAAGTCTCACAATTCAACACACTCAATAGTTCGGGGGGAATTTTTAACGGGCTTAAAAACTGAGGGGGCACGATTTGGTATATGTAATAGTCCCGGGGGGGGGGGGGAATCCTAAATAGCCTTATATGTTTAATGTAATATTAAATATTATATGTGGATTTCAAATTTAAGTTTATTGCTAGTTTTAAAAAAAAGTAATTTGTTGTTATTTGACAGTAGATTATATTATATGTTTAATATGATATTATTCTAATAAGTGAGTTTAAATTTAATTAAATTTTATTTAAGTTATAAAATGCATGATTTTATTATTTTTAAATAATTATCATTGTAAAATATCTCAAAAATATCATATTTTAATTTGTTTAATTATTTATTATTTTAAAATAATTATCATTATAAAATCTCTCAAAAATATAATATTTTAATTTTTTTAATTAATTATTTTATTTTATTTGAGTTTAAGTAATGTTTACAAATTGCCGTTAAATATAAGAATATTCTGTTAAAGTCAACACTAAAAAAATAAGAAACCTTTAAAATTAAATTTTTTAAGAATTTTCGTTTCCTACGTACATTTTATATACTTTTTATATAGAAGAGATATATATATATTTATTTATTTATTTATTTATACATAATGACACTAAATAATGAGCGCATGCAAACAAGAAAAAGCAACAACAAGATTTAAAAGAATGAGGCAATAATGTAAAATGTAATCAATACTTGAGACAAAGTAAGCATTGTGTTTTCTTACATGAATTGATCATCGCCCATTTCTAACTAATAAAAAGTTTTTTAAAAAAAAAAAGTTGTAGTAACTTTCTCTAGATAAATATTATATAATTAACTTCTAATTCGATCTATATATGAAGCTGATAACTCATTCTCTCGAGGTCACATCCTTCAGCCAATAATAATAATTACCCGTGACATGTAGGAGACTCTGAAAGTTAAGTTTTATAATATATATGCATATCTTTATATAATTCAAGAACACAAGATATAATATATATGTATATTGGCCCATCTAAAAAAGTTTTTGCTCTCCAAAAGCAAAAACGGACTACACTTTCACATGTCAAACTTGTACTATTATGGTCCCATCATGTTTAGATATTAACTTAACAAATAGTTATTACGAATCAATCATAAGCTACCTAGGGCAAAACTTTGGGAACTATATACATAGCCTTTATGTTTGATATAGTACTCTAAAACCATATAAATATATATATTTTCTATCAATATTATTAATCTTAATTGGTACTCCACTGAAGAGATAGATGAGGAAAAGAGAGTATTATAATGTATGCATATTCGATCATTATTCCCTATTTCATGTAAGTATATACAATCGTGTGTACTACTTGATTTGAACACGAGAATTGAATATTAATTCTCTTTAGGATATTATAGATCAGCATCCCTCGTGGATAATCTTTTCTATGATTTTGTATTTAAAAAGCAAATATTAATTAACATTATGATGAATATGTTTCATTATCTTAATATTAATATATAATATTAATTACTCAAAAGAAAATGGTATTGTGGCCACTAATGAGTAGTGTTGACGCAATGCATGCAAATTTCAACGAATGCATAAACCACCAAGAGGAAAGTTAACCAACACATGGTGACAATGAGTCAAATGACCATAGAAAGCTTATAATTATTGATCTCTTAAAGTCATATCCTTATTGATTATTATTTGATATATATACACATCTATGTTGTGTGTGCTGAGAATAGCATAGAGACTTTGATACTGCATTAGTTCTCATTGGTTCAAGTATAAGAGAAAATAAAATAAAATTATCTTTGGAAATGAAAGCAATAAAAAAAAAACCATACAATTAGAGACGGCTCAAGAGTTTAATCGTTTAGTGGGTGAACTAAACCCGTTAATGTGACTATCGAGAATCTAATTTTTTAATGCACAAATTAAAAACACAAAGCCCACCAACCTCACCAAGTCCCCAATTTTTGTCACTTCAGTTAGACAAGTGCGTTTAACAGAATTCTCTTGACGTACTGCTTATAACAAAGTTAGTCTAAGAAAAAAAATAATACTATTTAAACAAAGGCTCCACCAAAACCAGATCCATTGAAGTGATAAGGGTCAAAAACATTAAAAAAGATAGAATGAAACTATATCCATGATCTGTGTATCTTAGTTCTTAAGGGGCCCATTAAGTTTTTCTAAAAGTAAAATTCATAGTGGACCTTTGAGAATCAAGCTTAAAAGTAATTAAATATAAAGTACTAATTTAGTTTTATTTCCATTGCTATGTCACTAAGTCTCTGACTGATTTAGTTGCTCGTCCAAACTCAGAGGTGGGGCACCAACCCATGGAAGGTATTTTGGTCTTTTCAAATAAGAAAGTTTTGGGGTGGGAAGGGATGATTCCAATGTGGGTTGGTTTGTGATGGGTTAGTTGTTCCACCTGATTGGTTTTCATTGTGCTTAAAATTTTATGATAAAAATATTGAGATTTTTACGGTCTAATTTTTGTTTTCAGAAATTTTTTATATTTTTATGATTTTTTGTGTGTGTTGTTTTCAAGTTATTTTTAGGTTTTTTTTTGTTGATGTTCAATTGTTATTTTTTTGAGTTAATGCGGTGAGTTACTTTCAAGTTTATTTTTAATTGTTTTTCCTAATATCGTATTTTTGTGATTATGAAACTTTGAAAATCATATTTTTGATAAGATGACACTTATTTTTGGAGAAAAAAAAATTAGAAACCATCAAAAAGTAAAAAAACAAAAAAATATATATTTAAGAAAAAAAACCCAAAAATATTTGAGGTGTAATTATGTATGTAATAATATGTGTATATATACATATTTTATCTTGGGTTTCTGTAACGCCCCAACTCCAGGGACCGTTACGGTGTGCCTTGTAACAGTGCTAAACTCGCTAATCGAGTCATTTGGCCGAAATCGTGTAACTAAGTATGATTAGCGGTTTAGGGATTAAAAACTTTGGATAAGATGTAACGTTTCATTAGAATGTTTAATATATATGTTGGGATCCCAAAATTATAATTTCAGAGTCTACTACAAGAAGATATTTACAACAGGCCGTTCTATGCGGCAAAACAGGGTGTAACCCTAGTTCCTTCTCAACCTCGGCCGTGGTGGACGAGCAGCTGCATATGTACACCTCATCACCTAAGCTCTCCAACTCAAGGATGGTCTAGCTTTCTTTTGCCTTTACCTGCACCACATAGCACTCGTGAGCCGAAGCCCAGCAAGAAAACTCATATGCTCATAAACAGTCAAATCACGATATCAAATCATATCTGGCATGCCTAGCAAACACAGATCTATTCAGCATGCAAATGAGCTCAAACAATGCTGGGGTATCCAGGATAAGAAATCCTAACCTTCTGATTGGAGGACTATCAAGTCAATCCTGATCAGATGAGTGTCGCAACACTTGAGGTTTCGATAAATCATGCTGAGTGACCGACAGGCGAGTCACTAATTCAAATGGAAGGGTGGTTGTTGGGTAAGCCTCTAGCCTTCAATAGGTTATGGTAAACCATATTGAGTGACTGACAAGCAAGTCACTAATTCAAATGGAAGGGTGGCTGTTGGGTAAGCCTCTAGCCTTCAAGCGCTTATAATGTTCATCGACCCTTGGGGTCGGTCTGGCATTAATGCTCTTTGAGTCATTCAATGCTGATAGTCGATTAGATCTAATCTTTAATGGCTTGCGTGATACACGCTAAGGCCGTTCTGACTAATGAGTCAGCGCTACGTGACCAGTGTCCAGTACCACTGCCGAACCTGACTAATAAGTCACAGCTTCACAGTTGATATTAACACCTTTGCCAATTCTGACTGATGAGTCAGTGCAACGTGACCAGTGCCCAGTACCACTGCCGAACCCGACTAATGAGTCACAGCTTCACAGTTGGTACTAGCACCTTTGCCAAATCTGACTAATTAGTCAGTACCATGCACAGGTAAGCAATGTTATCAATGTGTATCATATGCCAATTATCCAAGAATAGGGCATTCAGCATGCTTACTAAACAGTTGCTAGCATAATTATAATCATGCACAAACACAGAGACTCAAGCTCTGACCAATCTCATATTCATCATTCATGGCATGCCCTAACCACATGTTTCTCGTGCATCACATGCATCACGTTTAACCAACCAGCATGCCTCAATAATAATCATATGCAAATGGGCAAGATTGCCAAGCATTCATTATGCTATCAATGTTTACATTTAAACATCCAACATGCATCAAACATAACCATGCACGTCACATATGGGGTGCAGTTTTCTTACCTCAGATTTGAGCTAGAACCAATATAAGAACGACCCTTGAGAACGATCAACCTTTAAGCCCTTAGCGGTCACCTAATCATAACCAAATATAGGACATCATCAATAACACGATAATCAAAGGTTCTCAAACCAATATCTAGCCTCCAAGAGATCAATCCAAACTAATCCAAGTAGTAGGAACACTCCCGAGGCCTATAGTTAAGTTCCCGGGGTCAAAACGAGCAAACGGGGCGAAAACAGGGCAAGGGCTGCGGCCCCCAGGGTTCTCTGAGGCAAGGGCCGCGGCGTCCTCCATCAAGGGCCGCGGCGCCCAGCAAGGCCAATTTCCTGACACTTGCTTCTTCGAACTAGGGCCGCGGCGCTCAAGAACAGGGCTGCGACCCCTAACCATGGGCCATTCCCAAACGTGTTTTAAGCACTCCAAATCCTCCAAAAACATACCCAAACATTCCCCAATCATCAAATCAAAGTTCCCAAGCTTCCCAATACTCCAAAACCCTCAAAACCCAAGGTTCAAACTAACCAAAAACTCAACAATTAACAAAGTCCAATTCTAAGCTTAGAAACTTTAAAAACTTAAAACTTCAAACTTAGATTACCTTTGATTGGGTTGTTTTCCATCAAATCCTTCGGTTAAGATGCTTCTAATCTTTCCTAGGATCGCTATGCCTCGACCCTCGCTTGATTCCGACTCCTAGAACTCAAGATTTCCTAAAAAATGCTCAAACGGTATAACGGACCGTTGAGAGAGAGAACGAGAGGTTTTCTAACGTACGTTCTTATCTGGGAAGCTACTTCAAGCATAAGTAACCTCAAATAAAACCTAGTGCTCGAGGTCCCGAAAACACCCACGGGGACACTATAGTCAAAACTTCCAGAATTTCACCCTGATCTCAAATATTCCCAATCTATCACCAAATAAACATTTCTATTACCCCAAAATTGACCCCGTTATGACAAAACCGCTAATCCATTATATATGACCGTCTCATGCCGAATAGCTCGAATATATCTCCATAATAATGAAATCTCATTCACAAATTACAATATGCACCCAATGGCCAAATTACCAAAATGCCCTTTAATTATAAATGCACCCATATGCATGCGTTTACCATCATATAATAATATAATTCACATTAACATGCATATATTCATTTTATATCATATTAAATCAATTATGGCCCTCCCGGCCTCCTAATCAAGGTCTTAATCCTTATTACGAAATTCGGGGCATTACAGTTTCTATATATATATGTATACATAGGTGATTTGGCAAAATGACCTATTTTTTAAAGTTATTTTGAACTCTAGCCTAGTTGTAATAATTCTTTGCAAAATAGTCTCTCATAATTTAGACAGCTAGTCGAAAATTTAGACAGGTGATCGAAAAATTCAAGCAGCCGGTCAAAAAATTTAGACAACTGGTCGAATTTTAGACAGAGGTCATTTTGCAAAAAATTATCAAAAGTAGGCTAGAGTGCAAAATCACTTAAAAAAAGATGTCCTTTTCACAAATTTCTCTATGTATATTGGAAAAATCTTTGGTACCGATGTAGTTTTTTCTCTTAAAAATGATTGGCGAATAAGAATAGTTAGTAAGTGTTATCATAAGCAAGATTATATTGTATTTTTTTGCTGGTCTATTGTTTCACTGTTGTTGGCTTCTTCCAGTAGCTAACACGTCAACTATCTCTCTTTCTCTCTTTTCACCCTTAGACTTCTCTCATAACCAAATTCGATCATTCTTTTCTCTCTCTCTCTTCACTAGCAGGGTTTTTCTTCTTCTTTATTTATATATTTTTTAAATTTAATTTTCTATTTGTCATGTTTTTCTCCCTTCCATATTTATGTTTGCGATTCACTTTTCTTCAAACCCAACTGCCATTTTTTTAAAGATCACTTGATGAAACCTCAGTTTTTTTTTATTTCTTATTGTTTGAACTAAATTGGGTTTCGATTATCTCAAGATTTTAGTTACTGTGTCACTACACCAAAATACCCCTTTTGTGGCAGTTGAGCACTGCCACAAATACAGGGGCATTTGCGTCAGTGATAACACTGACGCTGTTAATTGGCGGAGTTTGTGTCAGTGGGCAACTGACGCAAACGGTGCGCCCAGTTATAAATCCCAGCCATCATCCCCGAGCCCCTTATTCTCCCAAATTTGAAAACTTAGGTTTTCTCCCAACCAGCGGCACCTCCAAATTTCTCAACCCATTTTGGTGAGTTTTTTTTTTTTTTAATTTTAAGGTTAAATTGATGAATATAATATGTTTATGAACCTTATACATAGTTTTTTTTAAAAAAAAATTTGTATATATTTTTTATTTTGAAGATTATTGTTTGAAAAACCAAAACCCCAAACTCTCCTCTTGATTTTTTTCTCTAACTGGGTTCGCAGGGGTCATGGGGGTGGTTGGGGTCGCGGTGGTCGTGGGGGGTTGAGAGGTGGCTGGCTGGGAACTAGGTATAGGGGGGTTGGGGTCGCATAGGGTGGCTGGGTACACGAGGTCGCGATTCATAGCATTTGCATCAGTGCGGCACTGTCACAAACCTGGCATTTGAAGAAGGGTTTTCAAACTCCCACTAAGTTCCTTGTAAATGATATTTCCGTAAACTTAATTACAAAAATAAGTACTCTATCATTTGACACTTGAATCAAGCTATAAAGAAATCATTGTTTCACTTCTAAAACTGAAGTTATAGATTTCATGTCTATGATAAATACTCCCACTCAATTATACTAACAAATCTCCAATATGTAAGTATGAGCTAATCCTTAGGGTAAGCTGATAGCGAACAAATCAAAAGACTTGAATAATACACTTAGCGGAATATTAATCACTCAGAATTGAGATTGAATTGATCTATGGTCAACATTGTGATATGATTAGATTATATAATAACAATACTTACTTATCTTATCAATAATCAATATCGGTCCAGTCCAATGTAACGAAATAGCCGATCTTATCTACTTGGTCAATGCCTTGGATAAGACATCACATCCCGAATGTGTAAGTAGATCATATCGTAGATTACCAGATCAGTCAAAATCAAATGCACTGATTTAATCATAGGACTTGTTCTTTTGAACATATAATTACAATTATAATCCTCTATGACCTAATCACTATAATTGTAATTTTTTATATGTTCAGAAATTTATAAATGTTGTATTATTCCAATAGTCATGTAATAAAACAAGAAAGCAACACGTTTATCAAACTAAATGATTTCTAATTCTTTTATTGACAATATAAAATCGTGTTACATCTCCGACATTGTTTTATATAGACAAACTATTTGAATTTTGTTTTCTACATTGTAAATTATTTGGAATTTTCTGAAAATTTGCAGAAGCTCTAAATAACTACAATATACACAATCATAAAAAAATTTGCGCTGATAATACTTCCCGAGCGAAAAACTATAGGGGGTGTACCGATGTGTCCCTTTTTGAGGGTACACCGGAGAACTACCCTATATATTTATATGAATTTGACATCTAGTTGATTGATAACAGGGGAAATGGACACATGTGTAGTCATGAGCTATGAGAATTAGTTTTAAGGCTAAATGAAAAATCTCATTTCTCTAGCAGTGGATTTAGTTTTTGATAAAAAAAAAAAAATATATATATTTTAGCTGAAATAACGAATTCTATCACCATATAATGGTAAAGTTTAAGGATATATATCTCTTCTATGTAAAAATGAGTAGATAACGGAAATTCTTGGTTTTAAAGGTTTGTTTTGTTAACTTGAACAGAATATTCTAAATATTTAACGGAATATACATTTAAAACTAACTTAAAAATAGATATTTATCAATTATATTAATATAAATTCAAATATTATAAAATAGAGAAAATTACGAAAAATCCCGTAGAAAGCAAAAAAAATTGAAATATACGGTCACCTACTTTTATATGATATTTTATATCAAATTTACGGTATTCAAGCCTTATTATTTTAAAGCTTTTTAAAAAAAATTTATATTAAAATAATTATAGAAACTTCTGGTATTTTTTTCTTCTCTCTCGTTCTTTACTTTTCTGAAGCTTTTCTCCTTCCCTTTTTCTCTTTTTATTTTTTATATTTGAGTTTCTTTCGCTCTCACCTCTTCATCTTTCCTTGTTTCATTTTATAGACTTTTCATTAGAAAACCTAATTGTTCGGGTTTATATAGTTCTTTGAGTTTCTTCTCTCTTTCAAATTCGTTTGCCATTGATTATAAAAAAAAAAGTTATCACTTGTTCTGGGTTTGCATCTCTTGCTGGGAAGGGTGGTGCGGTTGCTAGCTCAGGTGACTCGAAGGAAGCTGAGAATCAAGAGTCCGTCGAGTCTAAGGGGGAAGCATTGAAGAGTAAACCTTCTCCATTGTCTAAAGGCAAATCTGTTTTGAAGGATTCATAAGATTCTTCCCTTCCTAATGCGAATGATGGTGATGTTGCTGGTTCAGATGAGTTGAAGGAGACCGACATGCATGTAAGTGTTGAGTTTAACGGGAAACAATTGAAGAGAAAATATGTTTCATTGTCTAAGAGCAAAGCTAGTGCAAAGAAAGCAAAGAAACTATTGATTGGAGGCTCTAGTCGAGTAAATTGCAAGGCTAACGAATTTTTTTTTTATGAATGTTAGTTAACTAGCTAAACCGAAGGTATTTTTTGTTGTTTCATTTAATTTTTTTTCATGTTATGTGTTTTGAAGATGTTTGTTATGGTTATGTAAATAGATGTTGTAATATTTTTTTAATTATTTTCCCAAATTTTCTTGTTATTATTTTATATAATATATGAACAATGTGTTTCAAAGTTTTTTACATGTTTTATTGCTCTGTTAAAAGCTGTTTCAATTTTATTTAATTTAATTGCTCTAGTTGGAAAATAATGGCTATGTTATATACATACCAGAGTCTATTTGTTTAGATGTTGTTAATATGTATTATGTTTATGTAACGATATGTTACAGGGTTGTTAATGTTATTACCGATGTTGTAAACATGTTTTTGTTTTATGTAAATATATGTTACAGGTCCTAAGTTGGTAGTTTATGGTTTTGCAGAATATAGGTTCTATCTACTTGAAATATGTTTTCAATTTTGTTAATGCTCTAGTCTGAGTTATGTACATTATAATTGTATACAATACAAGTTCAGTATGTTTAAGATATTTTTCCATTTTTTACTGCTCTTTTAATAGTTGTTACAACTTTTGTTGATTTAAGTTTCAAGATAATAGTTCTGTTCTATACATACCATGTTATATTTGTTTAGATGTTGTTAACTTGTGTTATGTTTTTGTAAAGTTATGTTACAGGGTTGTTAATGTTTTTAATGTCCTGATCTGATTTTATGTTGATGTGGATTATATGTTTCAAGTTTGGTGATATATTTTATTATTCTGTAAAATTATGTTACAAGTTTGTTAATGTTGGTTGTCCATTATTCTATGCATCTTATGGAATGTTTTATCAAACATGAAGATCATTATAGAGCAAGAGTCAATTTTCATTGTGGTTTTGAGAAGATCAATGTGATCTCTGAAAAATTGACTGAGTCTTAAAAGGATTTGTTTAGAAAGACTTGTTTTGGTCATTTTCTAAACATTAAATTCTATACTAATCAAGCTAAACTGGTTCACCATGTATTGTTGAGGAGAGTTAACTAGTCAAACTTAATTGAAATGTGGTTTAAAGTTTGTGGAAAGCTGATTAGGTTTTCATTGGGTGAATTTGGGTTATTGATTGGGTTAAATGTGTTTGGTGACATTGATAGAGGTGGAATTAAGAATAGTAATCATATTGGATTGTATTCTAAATTTTTTGTTGACCATACAAGGGGCATTTCAAGAATTATTGTTGAAGAAAGGCTTAAGGCTGCCGATTTTGATAATGATGATGAGGCTATTTGGATGGTTGTACTTTACCTCATCACTAACTTTGTGTATGCTTGTCAAAAAGAGAAGAACATTGAAAAATCTGACTTGTATCTTTGTGATAGTGGTGGTTTTAATCATTTTCCATGGGGTAATGATATTTTTAATGTGACTCTCTCATCATTGAGAGATGCTTTAAGGCAAAATGAAGTTGTTATTACTAGACAAGGTTCTTACCCAACCTATAAGTTGAATGGATTTCCATTTACTTTCCAAGTTTTCATTTACGAATCAACTCCTAGTTTAGAGGAAGCTTATTGTGAGAATGTCAGTTGTGGTCTGCCTAGGATTATAAATAGGTTATCTATTGCAATTCCATCTCATAAGGAGCTTGAGAGGAATGTGTTTTCATTACATAAGGTGATTTTTTATTTTTTTTGTTTCTCTTTATTTATGAAATTATTTGATGTTTTTTATTTTGTAAACTGATGTTACTGATTTGTTATTTGTAGACCAAAATTGTGAAAGTTTTGTCCACTGATGAAGAGAACAATGCCTTCAAGCTTGAAGGTTTTTTCCAGTGCAACAAGAATTTGAATGTTGCTGGCTTTGAAGATGATGATTTTGTTGCTCCTCCAAAGAAACCAACAAGTGAGGCTCCTTCATCACCTTATGTTCCTTGTGTGACATTTGGCTTTTCTGATCTGAAAATTATTTTGGATGACTGTCAAAAGAAGTGTAACAATGTGTCTAAGGAAATTACAATGTTAAAGTCTGCTAGTGAATCTAGACATGGGGCATTGATGGAGATGTTGGTTAATTTGAAAAATGATCAAGATATAAGACACAAGGCTGTCATGGAAATCTTAGGTGAATTGAGGCAAAAATCATGTGGTATTAATAATGATATTGATCATGTTGATGGTGATTTTGTTGGAGGTGACTGTTCTGGTGGAATAAGTGGCGTTGAGGCTGGTGTGAATGGTTTATTTGGGAGGAAGGATGATGTTTGTGATGCTTCTGGTGGTGGTGTTGTTTTAAAGAAAAATGATAAGTTTTTTGAGAAAGAAATTTTTACCCAAGTATTTTATGAATGCATTCAAGCAATGCAAGAAGATGCTGCTGGAGATATGGTAATTTAAGATGACAAGAATGATGCAGCAAATAAGAATGAGGAGACTACTGGGAATGATATTGAAGAAACAAAGCTATTTATACTTATATGAATATTAATTTAATTGTTTATATAAATGTTTATATAATATATATAATTAATGTTTTCTTTTTATTAATTTTTGTTTTCCCTTTTTGATAAGAATCTAATTCTGTTTCCATTGGAGTATAAGAAGTGGAAGAGAAATTTTAGAATGCTTGTTTTGTAAACTTCTTGTTATTAATTTGTAAACTTTAAATTTCTAAGTTAGTTTTGTACAAGACTTTTCCTGAATATCTGTAAACTCTGTGATGTTTTTGTAAATTTATGTATTTTGGAATGCTTGTTTGGCAATTATTCTTCTTTATTATATCTTGAACTATTATTTTACAAATTGTCTTTTTTTTTATTTTTTTATTATGGTGCTTGTAATTGGTTAGTTATGTTTATTTATGTTGTTTAATTTTTATATTTGTTAACTTTTTTAGGATGTTGCATGTGATGATATTATTAAGAAATATTTTGTTGATCAAGACAGCAATGACCAGGTTATTTTTGTTTCATCATATGTGTTTTTTCAAGTTAATGTATTCATGTATTTCTTTATTAACTTTTTAAATTATGTTTTTCTATAGAATATTGTCAAATTTCATGATGATGTAGCTGATGTTGTTAAAGATCCAGAAGAAGAAACTCATATGTTAGACAACATGAATGTGGAGATTTTTGATAAAGTTGTTCATGCAGTTGTTGGTGATTTGGCAAAGAAAAAGGTAAGTAAACAAGGCTGATTTTGTATATTTTTATTTTTTGCAATATGTATCTAGTATTTGTTTTATTTATTTTTTCATATTATTTTTGTTTTTAGGAAGTTGTTATGGCAACACTCATTATTGGTTCTTTGATGAATCCAGTACTTGTCTCTACTCTTGTTGTTGGCAAAAGAAATCCAAAGCCTACTTCAGTTTTGGAATCTTCTTTTGTGAACCGATTTGGATCATCTTCTTCGAAGGATATGAAACATTTGAATTGTAGTGAAGCCTAAAAGGAAGGTTGTGGGACGATATGCATTTGGAGACAATCTTTTTGATATGCCAAATCAGAATGACCAAGACTCTTTTAGCAAGTGGTTTTCTCTGGGGCTGAGAAAAAATAATAAGTACGCTTCTCTTTTTTATTTGTTTTATTTATTTATTTTGTATTTCAGTTTCTTTTACAACATAATTGACTTTTTATTGTTTCTATTTGTTATAGGTATACAAAATTTGATGATAATAATAGTATCATTAAGGAGCCATTTCAGTTTGTGTAACTGAGATTGAGAGAAAAATATGATTTTATGATTTAGTTAAAGATGGGAGGGATTTGGATAATGAGGAATTTTTTTTCCCTGAATAATATTAAGTTGTTTTGTTGTTTTAGTTGTACTGTTTTCATTATTCTTATTATAGTTTGCTTCTTGTTTTTTCAGCATATTAATGTGGCTTTTTATTACCTCATAAAAAAAGCCAAGTATTGTGAGTCGATAAAGGTTAGAGTTACTACTACAAATAACTCTTTTGATCAAGTTATTACTGCTCTGTATGATGTATATCTGTCAAGTGACTATAATCGATCTGTTATATCGAAGAACAATGTAGTTTTTGAGTATATTTGTGGGTATAAAAGCTTTGTAACACCCCTTGGTTGCTAGTAGATTTTGTTTTGTTCCTTATTAATATGACTGTTGTTGATTGTATAATTGGATTCTTGGTGAGTTCAAAGTGAAGCGGATATTTTTTAAAGTCTACAACTCAATGAGGAGTAGAGTTATGGATAAGAAATTGTTGAAAGTTGTTGAAGCATATTCTACTTTGTTGCCCTTGTTTCTTTCCTTAAATAATTTTTATGAGTCAAGGGAAGATATTGATCTAAATACACTAGAATTCAAGGGCATTGATATGTCTCACCCATTGGACATTGTGTTTGATGATGAGGTTCCACAATAAAGTTGTTTTTATTTTGTTATTGTTATTTTTTGATTTCATGATTTTGTTTAAATGCATTTTTGTATTGTTGATTTTGAGTTTTTTTTTTTTTGCAGCGATTGTGGGATATTTGTCATAAAGTATGTTGAATTTCTTATGCACAGACTTATTAAAAATATCCTCAATCCTCTGAATGTTACTTTCCAGAGAAACAAAATTGTAGTAGAGCTATATGTCCATGCTAAAAGAAAGGAAGATGAAGTTTATGTATCTGATGGGGAGTTTGGAGGAAGAATAGACAAGAAGATTTTGAATATTAATGCAGAGGAAGTATGAGAGGATCAAAGTAGTTAACATTTGACTTTTATCTTGTAAAGATGATACACACTTATGGCAAGATAACTTTTGTGATGCTTTTTTTTTGTAAACTTTTTAGCAAGTATCATGTTTGAATATTTTGCATACTGTGGCATATCAATGAATTTTTCTACTAGCCCTTTTTTATGTGGAATGTTCTTTTTTTTTTTTAATGTTGTTGTTCATTTTGTTTATTTTTTGAGTGAAGAGGTGTCTCAAGTTTGTAACTTGAGTTCACAACTTTACTTATATATATATATGTGTGTGTGTGTCAGGTAACTTCTATTAAAAGTTTGTAACATAAGTTTATGCAATAACTTTTTGCTTAGCATTACTTAACGTTTATTAATAGTCACGATAACTTAAGTTTCAAATATGTATCAAATCATTATGAACTTTTAAATTTATTCATTGTTAATGGACTGAAAACTTACAAATGAAAATCGAATACTTATGTTTCAAACCTATAACATAAGTTATTAAAAGAACTTATTTCCTATGCATTTGTGCCTGGAAATGTCTGTTAGAAGCTTGTAACATAAGTTTATGCGTTTAATTTGGTCGTTGTTGTTAGGATTAATGCCCTAAAAGCATGTAAATATATTTTATTGGTTTTAAATAAAAATATAATTTTATTATATTTGAATGTTATAATTATTGTTTGAATTAATTATATAATTGTTGATGCTGTTTTTCACCAATAGTGAATTAAAAAAATAACAAGATTGAATTAGTGCTTGATGATAAACTGAAGTAAAAAAAAAAGTAACTCTCAAGAACACTGGTCTTTTTACGTGGTTCAGTGGTTAAAATCCACCTAGTCCACGAGTCTATATTATTACTGCTTTTCTCTCTTTATTTTAATAGAGTTTCAGTATTACAGAATAATCGTCCATTTTCTCGTCCAATATTCTCAGTATTTATAGAGAAATTCCTTGGACAGGTTTGGGTAACCGTGTGAGTCAATCACGAATTTGCATATTTATTACATTTAATATGAAATATTCTCATTTATACTAGGATATGATCTTATCATGAAATAAATAGTCTCCTAATATCTAGGACATTAAATATCACAGGCTGGCCATAAATGATTGTATAAAGTATCCTGGTCTTCGGGGATCCGCGGACATGCCATATCTCCAAATTACCAAGAGCTGGATATACCGCCAAACTCGTACTGTGGAGGCCGTGCCTTATAAATATTATAAGCTCGCGCTTATCAATTTATGCATCCCTAGCTCGTATAACCATCATGAAAACTGTGCTGTCTACGCGGGGAATACATGGAATCCTTGGCTATTTCTTCCATGCATTTATTTGCCAGCTGTACACGATCTGAGTAAAAGAGTCGTGCTGAGATTAGGATACACATTTTCCCCCCAAGTCCCTGCTCGTGGTTTATGACGTCACCTTCTGTTGTGTAAATTGATTCGATTAAAATGTGCAAGTGTACACAGTCACAAAACAAGTAATAAAGTAGTAAGTATTCAAGATCGTCTCCACAGGGATTGCAAATTAAAAAGTAAGCAAAAAAATTGGAGAAAATTAAAAGTCAAGTGGTTGTTTATAGACTAAGCAAAATATTAAAATAAAATGGAAATACTGAAATTAAATACTGAACTGAACAAGAAAATTAAGAGAAATTTATGAATTGCAAAATGGACTTGAATTGTTGAATTCCCCTATATTATTCGTCCTGAACAAATTGCGAACTTGTTGCTGCAGCAATATTCTAGCAAAACTCCCAGGATAACAAAAAGTTCATTTAACACGCATAAAACTTTCCCAAATCTTATGGCCTTAATTCTTCTACCTAATTAAACAGATTCCTATGCAAAATCAGATTTAAGAATGCAATCACAGTTCACTTCTCATAGGTTACACAAGGTAGTTAACATATCCCTATATTAATTACTAACATAACCTAACCTAGATTATGACTTGTGTCATTCAAGCTTTTCCTATTACATTCAACCTTTCCAGCATTAAATATAATTAAAATAACTTGCCATTGCTGGCCAAACAACAACAAGAAATCAATTTAAGCACACTTGAATGATCAAGGGAGATTTTACTAAAATAAAGTGCAAGAAATGGATAGATTATAACATAGGGTTCATCAACAATTCAAGCCACCAAGAAATTAGTTCATGGCTGATTTCATATACATTAATTCATAATCAAAACAGCCCATAATATTCAGTTAAAATCCAACTCAGAAATTAATACAATAGAGTTTAGAAAGAGGAGAAAAACAAATCCAAATGATGCTTGAGTTTCTTGGGTTGGCCTCCTTCTTCCTTGAACCTCTCTTCTATTTCTTCCTGGCATTTTCTCTGATATTCTCACTGGTTTTCTTTGCCAAAAATGGCTGCTGGTTGTATGTTACGGCTGGAGCATTATTTTGGTATATTAGGTTTTCTTCTTCTCCTCCAAAAGTACCATAATGCCCCTCTTTTCCTCCCAAAACATCAAGTCTTCCTTCTCTTTTGTCCTTTTCTTCTTTATGTTGATTATTTCCTTCTGCCACTGCCACATCAGCTGAAATGTAAGCTTGACTCTTGACTACCACGTGTTCCATGCTCCAAAATGTAGCTGATCACAATGCTTCAGTTTTGCTGCAGCAATCCTGAATATTCAGCCATCAATACAATAATTTCATCACAATAGACTCTTAAGCTCACTCATTCCTTTGTGCAAATATTTAACCATGAAATCATTATCTTTAACCCAATAGCTATTAAAAACTAAAAAATAAATACACTTAGTTAAGATAATGAAAACATCCAAGTTAGCTACAAAAACTAAAAATAAACTAACATCACTCATGATTTTTTCACAAATATAAGTTCAAAAGCACATGAAATAACCCTTTATTCAAGAGTTATCACCTTCTGACCTACACAGTAGGGACTTTTAGACTTCTATTGCAATAAACCATGCCTGCCCACTACTCGAGTACTGGACACGTGGAACACTACAATTGGCGTCTGTTCGGGTTTTGAGGACTGCAATAATTGTCTTGTCAACTTTTTTGCCACCATTTTTTCCTTTGAAACATAGCCCTTGGATCTTGTACGGACCAAATCGGATGGCTCAAATCGATCTATGTTGTTTATGTATAAATAGGGTAGACAATTTCCACAGTTCACCACCTTTTATTCGAAATCTTTCTTCATCTTCTCTCTTCTGCGTTTTCAAACTCTTCTTCTTTCTCAGCGAAAAAACTCTTCCATGAGCTGATTGAATGCCTCTTGTACTGCTTGAACCACTGCCTAGCTGGCCCAATCAGAGTCGAGGGGAATATTAGGCATCTTAGCTCAGGCCCGATGTTGTGGGCCATTATCATGGTGTTGAACATCCCCAAGTGGTCAGACGGATCTCCATCTCCGTCGAACTTTGACAAATGTGGCATCCTGAAACCCTGTGGATATGCAGTCGCCCCAATATTCGAGGCGAAAAGCTCGAGCTCATCTTCTGAATCACACTCATCTTTCTCTTTTTCCGATAGGAGCCTTTTCATTAACTCCTCTATCTGGGCTTACCTTTCAAGGGTTTGGTCCCTGGTTCCTTGGTTATTCTGGGGCTATTCAACAGCTCCCGTCCTATCGTACATGTTTGGCGAGTTGTTGTCCCTCCAAGTTCGGGCTTGGTTTTGTGGGACATTCCTATTATCACGTACTTCGGAAGGACCTCCCCCTTGACGAGTGTAACTATCTCCTTCATTTCAGGCAGAATTTCTTCTTTGCAAGTTTAGGCGATATCGCAGAACAGGCTGTGGATCGAATCGAGGACTCTGGGCCGAACTTAGGTAATTTCTTAGATCGCCTTCGGACCTGCCACTTCGATGGCTTTCAGTCCAATAACTTCCATTAGCGAAGCTCACTACTCGCAGTTGAGGGTGATGATTTGGAATATTGACATGTGTCCGCGGGACATAAGTAGGGGCAGACGGAGGAGGATTTCTCCTGCTGTCCCCATAGGCAGGAATGTCCCGTACAGAACGAGGTGGTGTTAGATGTCTTATGGGTGATGGGGGATGCCTGATTGGCGAGGCAATTCTTGTCCCATCAGGGCGAACTAAATTAGCCTGCGGGTTCTCCACCCCACCATTTCTAGCTCTTTGCGTCTGGCGATCCGATCATGATGCAAGAGTATTGGTCGAAACATTTTGTCTCTGTGAGCCTGCTCCGGCCCCTCCTCATGGGTTTCCATTGTTGAGGTTTCATCCCCTAATTAAAACCCAAATTCTTTGTAATCTCATTTTATTATCAATAAAAGAATAGAAATCATTTTTTGACTTGGTCAATCACTTTGCTCACATGTTTTATTTTCATGATTATTTGTTTAATATAAACTTCTATTAAATCCCGAGCATATAGCTAATCTTATTTATAGTGACGTAATCACAGTGGAATATAAATATGATTATATGTTCAAAATAAGTTAGTCCTAAGATTAGTCAGTGCACTGGATTTACACTGACTTGCCAATCTACGATATGATCTACTTACACATTACAGTGTTATGTTCTTTCTAGAACACTAGCAAAGTAGATAAGATCACATGTATTTGTTACATCAGACATGACCGATATTGACAGTTGATAAGATAAGTAAACATACCGTTATTATCTATTCTAGTCATATCATATAGTTGACCATAGGTCAATTCAATCTCAATTCTGAGTGGTTAGTATTCTAACTGATTGTATTATTTGAGTTCTTTGACTTGTTCGTTACCAGCTTACCCTACGGACTAGCCCATACTTACATCTTGGGAACACGGTAGTATAATTGAGTGGGAGTGTTAATCATAGATATGAACATCTATAGCTTCTGATGAAGAAGTGAAATGATGGTTTCCTTTTAGTTTGGTTCAAAGTGATAAATGATAGAGATCTCATTTCAGTAATTAAATTAGTTTACTGAAATATCATTTACAAGGAACTAAGTGTTTTAAGGATAAAATACAATGAGGGGTAAAACGATATTTTAGTCCTATCTCATTGTAGACCGTCTATAGAGGATTAAGTGACAATTATGGTTGTAATAATGGATAATTAATAGCGTATCAATATTTGTTATAGAGCGTTCTATGAATTCAAGAGTGCAATTCCAAGTCTATAGTGGAGTCACGAGGAATTAATAAGTTAGTAAATTTATTTGTTAGATTTATGATAACTTATTGGAGCTTGATTTCATAGGCCCATGGTCCCCATTGTACCTTGGATAAAATCATCTAGATAGTCTCAATTAATTGATTTAATTATCAATTAGAATTATCAAAGTTGACCAGGTCAATTTTGGATAGTTTCATAGAGTTGTGTAATTTTGAGAAGAAAAGAGAATTTATGGCAGATTTATTAATTAAGATAAATTGGTATCTAAATTAATAAATAAATTTAAATCAAGGTTCAAATTATAAATAATTAATTTGATAAAGGATTTAAATAATTATTTAATTAATTAAATCAATAGAAAATAATACATGCCTTGATTTTAAGTCCAATGGGCTTATAATCAAATGAGAAATTTCACGGGCCTATAGCCCATGATAATTTCGACCTAGGGTTTCAAAATGGCTATTATTTTATTGATTTTTTAATTAAATTAAATGTCCTAATTGAGTCTATAAAAGGAGTGCTTAGAGAGAAGTCAAAACATAAGTTTGATAAGTCACAAGTCAGATTTTCTGATAGTTTTAGATTATCTCTAAAAACAAGTCATTTTCTAAGCCTCTTTGTTATTTTCTCTTCTTCTCTCTATATCTATCTCATGTGTTGAGAATTTCCCACACTAGTCTAGGTGGTTCTAAAGATACATTGGAAGATTGTGAAGAAAATAGAAGATCGGTTCATTTTCTTGATAATACTCTGCGACAGAGAGGATACAGGAGTTAGAGAAACTGAAGGAAGGACTCTTTAATTCCGCTCCGTATACTGTAAGTATTCTATTCTTTGTTTCTCTTTGAATTCAATTTTAGAAACATGTTTTAGGCTATCTCGTATTAATTTGTTTAATATTAGATATACATGAAAATAAATAAAGATACTGTATAAGCTAATCCAACAGCCATGGGTATTCCCAGGCACGTGCGACGGTGGTACCGAACTTGGGGTCGCGGTTCTAATCGATCGACTGACTTGCCGATGAACCTCGGGAGGGCCACTAGGTTGAGCAGTTTGGAGATCTCGCGCTGTGGGCATAGAACTTGGGGTGGCAGTTCTGACTGACTGACTTGGCTTGGATTGGTTATTCCTGTGGGACTTATGAGACCCAATTTTCCTCTTTTCAACATTAACGTCGGTTGCAAGAGGGGGTAACCGAGCCAAAAATTCCTTGATTTTCCTGTTTGCCCTAGCAAGATAGCTTCTTAACTGCATGTTTTCCATTCCACCGCAGTTAAGTAGTCTGGGTTTGGATTTGGCGGCAATGACGCTGAACTCCCAGTATCGACGTGGCCCACCGGTTGCTTTCCCGGTCATTGCTGAACTTTAGGGCCATGCTCATTTGGAACAGCGGTATGGTGGGCCCCCTGCCCACCAGTCTGTTCCATCTCATTGTCGTGCATCGAGCGAGTGACCACCATGATGAGATTTGATTGGAATTTTTATGAAAGCACTAATCTCAACTCTCAATGAAAGCACCAAACTGTTAACGCGGTTTTTTGCCAACAGTGAATTAAGAAAATAACAAGATTGAATTAGTGTTTGATGATCAACCGAAGTAAAAAAAAAGGTAACTCTCAAGAACACTAGTCTTTTTACGTGGTTCAGTGGTTAAAATCCAACTAGTCCACGAGTCTATATTATTACTACTTTTCTCTCTCTATAATAACAGAGTTTCGGTATTACAGAATAATCGTCCCTTTTCCCGTCCAATATTCTCAGTATTTATAGATAAATTCCTTGGACATGTTTGGGTAACCGTGTGAGTCAATCACGGATTTGCATATTTATTACATTTAATATGAAATATTCCCAATTATACTAGAATATGATATGATCATGAAATAAATAGTCTCATAATATTTGGGACATTAAATATCACAAGCTGGCCATAAACAATCGTATAAAGTATCCTGGTCTTCGGGGATCCGCGGACATGCCATATCTCCAAATTACCAAGAGTTGGATATACCGCCAAGCTCGTACTGTGGAGGTCGTGCCTTATAAATATTATAAGCTCGAGCTTATCAATTTATGCATCCCTAGCTCGTATAACCATCATGAAAACTGTGCTGTCTACGCGGGGAATACATGGACTCCTTCGCTATTTCTTCCATGCATTTATTTTCCAGCTGTACACGATCTGAGTAAAAGACTCATGCTGAAATTAGGATACACAATAATAATATCAAGAAAATTCCCTATTCATTCATGAGAATATGATCTTGTATTAGTACGAGATAATTAAGATCATATATAATGAATAAAATAGTCAGTAACATATTAAAGTAATGAATCTTTAATGAATGTTTACTAGTATGGTTTGCTAAGCATACGAGATGCAAGTAATCCAGATTCAGATTGCTGATGTGGATAGACATCTTAGTAAATGTGTTGTATATAATAGAGATTATATATGACATGATCGATGAGAATTAATTATCTTTATAAACTTGTCGTTTGATGTAAAGATTTAATTCTTATCATAATAGATGATAATTTGTAGATCAGTCTAAATCTGGAGTATTCATGAACTCCTGATTATGTTTATTGGATCTTTTGATTCAATCGTTAAGGTCTCTTAGAATAATCAAGCTAATGAATTTTGTTTTGGAGATTCAATTTCATGGATGGCTGGGAACATGAATTACAATAATGAAATCTATGCTTTCCTAAACGGATCGAATATTGGTTCCCTTAAGGGTTAATTCTGGAACTGAATAATTATTGACCTCAAATCTATAATTAAATTATAGATTAATTATTCACTAGTGAGTTAATAGTACTTAAGGATCAAGGGGTAATTAGAAGGGTAAAATGGTAATTTTGACCAACTTTAATTAACGAACTAATAATGGAGGAAAAAACTACATATATTGATTATATCAATGGACTACTAGAGAAAACTCTGTAAATATAATTCTATAAATACTTAGAGTGCAATTCTATATTTATACTGGAGTAATCATAGAATTAATAAATAAGATTATTAGATTAAAGAGTTTAATTAATAATCTGGTTTATTGGAGATTCGTATTATAGGTCCATGGTACCCAGATCACCTCTGTCCTACACTGTCAAGGGTAAGGATGTCAAAAGAAATATTTGTTAAGAGAATGACTAAATTGCAAAGGAATTAATTTTCTAGGGCAAGGAAATAATTATTTGATAATTATAGGTAATTGATTAATTGTGAAGTAATTAATTATTTAACTATATAGTTTTAATTTTGAAAAACTATAGGTTAAAATTAATATTAATCTTGTTTGGATTAATATAAATAGAGAAATAATACAAATATCTTATTTATAATATGATATTTATTTATTTAATTTATAAATGATATTTTAAGATAAAGTTAATTTTGAATTAATTGATATTTATGTTGGAATAAATATCTTGTCTTAAAAGTTGATTAAATAAACAAATGAGAAAATTAGGGCAACCCTAATAGGGCTGGGTGACACACATTGTACAGTACAATGTGTGGCGCCTAGCATCAAGGTTTTTTTATCCCTCGGATTTGAGTTTTGATTTTTGAATTTCAAATAAATTTGTTTAATCAGTTATTTACTTATTCTTTTTAAATATGATTTAAATAGATAATTAAATGAAAATATCTAATCAATTTTAATTTGAATTAAATAAAGATTATTTAATTGTATTAAATATTTTTATAAATCTGATATACGTGATATTAAGAATAATAATCAAACTCTCTAAAAAAGCGATAGTTTTCTCTAAACCTGAAAACTATTCTAAACCTTCTCTTTGTCAAAACTCTCTAGATCTCATGTGTTGAGTACATTTAGGGAGTCACATAAATCAACCTTTTGAATCCTACGTGCCCACACACGTCCTTGTGTGTTTGAGGATTGGTCTGAAAGATCAGGGTGTGAGATTTCAAAACACTGGATAGGAAGATCGTTGATTTATATAAAAAGACTCAAGGACACTTGATAGGCTACAAGAGGCAATCCCTGATCTATTTGTATGTGATTTAATATTTATATATGTGTATGATGTTGACTGGTATTAATATTTATTAAAATTGGTCCATATATTCTGCTGTGTACTTTTGATTTGATCATTTGATACCAACAATTGCATCACTGAACGTTCATTAATATTTATAATAATTTATGTTTCAATTATGTAACAAATTTTAACAAAAAAAACGTATGAACAATATTCATTTCAGACAGACCTATAACAAATATGTAACAAAAATTTATAGATAATGCCTTGAACATTAATCCTCTTATATTGGTGCAAAATTTTTAATATGTTCTAATAATATTCTATAAATTCAATAAAATTTCATAAAGTTTTATCACAAGTAATAGTGATAAGTAGTGTTCCAATCTCTGTCCGAAACATACAAAGTTTCAAAATTCAAATAATAAGTATTTTCACTCTATAAACTCCTCATTAAAAAGAAAAAAACTCTTTTAAGTTTTTTTGTTTGTTTGTTCTTAATAGAGGCTGGTTTGTGTAGGTTTTTCGGTTGTGCCCAAGCTCTTTACACCTTCCACATTGAAGCTGATAAGACCCTTCTCTTACTGAAACAAACCTCTTTTTCCTTGGCCTTCCACTTTTTCTGTTTCCCTTTGGAGGCAGTACTTCTATTTCCTCAACATCAGGTGGAACTCTCCATGTTTTTGGATCTCCCAATGGATGTATTGATGCATTATAGGTGTTCAACATAGCTTGTTTTATGAAATAATATAAGCAATATTTTTTTATACTGAAGGTTCATCTTTCTAATGACTACCATGGCATGTTCATAAGGTAATTCATCCAAATCAAACTTGTTCAAATGCATGATTTCTTTGCAATGTCTACAGTGTTTGTTGTTAAACCACTGTGTACACTGTAAATGAGTGTGCTAGCTGGGTCTAACTGTAATGAAATAATAAATAATGAATAAGGAGTTATATTGATTTAGTGGTATTTATAAATAAAAATAGTTGTAGTTACAGTCATTTTTAGTGATTTGACAAAGTTCTTTCTTAAGTATTCATCTTTTTTCTTTGGCAAGTATGTAAAGGTTGCTTCTGCCTCTTTTTTGTTGTTGTAGCTCCATTTTTTAATGAGGTTTCTAAGATACTCAAGTAATGTTGTTGCTGGAAGCTCTCTCATTTATTTTAGTGCCGCATTAATGGATTCAGCTATGTTTGAAGTCACAGTTGCATATATACAACTTTTGGAGTAGATTCTTGCCTACTTTTCATGGGCAGATTCCTTCATGTAAACTGTCCAAGTCCTTCATGTGTTTCTCAAAATATTCTATGTTATAAGCTTTTGCAGCAGCATGAAATGCCATGTTGGTTGCTTCTGCATCTGTTATAAACTTGGTCTTTATGTTGAAAAAAAATGGTAGCAACACACTCCATGAGTTACATTTGGATAGACATTTTTGATAACATTCATCTATGCTTTCATGTTGTACGCCCTGAGTATCAGCACGTACCTTGTTGAGGTAGCTCGGGAGAAGAGAACTAATAAAGAGCCATAACCGAGGTGCCACGTGTTCACCGTTCATCTGGAGAAATTTGGTACGATCCCCTAAACAAATAGCTCAAGCTGGCGGATCGTTTAGCTGCTTATCACTTGGAACCATTGTCAACATGGCATCAAAAGGCACGAGCTAGCACTACATTAAGCTCGTGGTACATCAGAGGCCTGACATATCCCAGAGTCTTTATAAATTCAACCACGCAATATCAATGTGCGTATAACAGACATCACGTGTCTATTTTATTCCTGAATTCCTGGATACGCAATATAAATGTGCGTGATCAGACATCCCACACCTGATTTAGGCCATGCGGCCCATTATCCATTTTTACCTACTAATTAGACTACACTTCAGTGTAAGGTTTAGATATTAATCATCAGTGTCACAAAGATGACGTGAAGGATAAAGAGATCACGGGATGATCCCAATGCCTACTCAGAGATCATTCTTCTATAAATACCAAGACCCTGGGTAGTGCAAAGGGTTGGATTCTTCTTGTAGGGTAAATACTCTGTAAAAATAGCAAGAAAAGAGAAACAATAATAATATTGACTCATGGACTAGGGGGATTTTAACCTCCGAACCACGTAAAAAGGAGTGATCACTTTTCTTCTCTTGATAATTCATTGCCAACATCCTTGAGTATTATCATTTTCTTATTACGGTTTACCATTAAGCACTAATCCATCCTAGTTATTCATACAATTCACTGTTGGCAAAAAACCGCGTCAATAGTTTAGTGCTTTCATTGAGAGGATTTAGATTAGTGCTATCGCAAAAACTTGATCACGGTGGTCACTCGTTCGAGGATGGTAACGAGGCGGATCAACATGGTGGGCAGGAGGTTCACCATACCGCCGTATCCAATGAACAAGACCCGGAGATCCAGCAACGATCGGGGAAACATCTGATGGACCATGACGACACTAGGAGTTAAGCGCCCCTACCTCCAAATCCAAACCTAGGATACCTGACGGCGGTGGAAATGGAGAACATGCAATTGAAGAGTCATCTAGCCATGGAAAATAAGCAAATCGAGGAAGTCTTGGCCCGACTACCCTCTCTTGCAACCGACGTTAATGTCGGAAAGAGGCAAAGCATGACTCACAAGTCCTGCCAGGATAGTCGGCCCAGGCCCAGTCGATCGGTTAGAACCTCAACCCCGAGTTCTGCGCCCATGTCGCGCCATCACCAGGAAACTATGTTTGATGATTTTCCCAGGGCCCATCAGCGAGTCAGCTAATCAGTCAGAACTTCAACTCCAAGTTCGGCTCCACCATCGAACGTACCCAGGAGAGCTGGTGGCAACTCGCGGAGGAGGTCCGAGGAGAGCTCACGCCGAAAACCTGCTCTGGCCAGCCCTCCCGTGCCACGGTCAGATCGCCCGGCGCAGAGAGCTGGAGATGGTGGGATGGAGCGACCGCGAGCTAGTTTGGTTTGACCAGACGGGACTAGAATTGCTTCACCAGTTAGGCATCCACCTTCGCTGATAAGATATCCATCTCCTCCTCATCCTGCTCGAGATATTCCTGCATACGAGATGTGGAAAGAAATCTAGAGGAAATGTGTCAGCACTGTGGATGAATTCTTAAACAAGGCCAAGGAATGGATAAACTTGGAAGAAGCACGAGCATCGGTTACGGGAACCAACCCAATCCCTGACCAGCCCGTTGGAGCAGAAACAGACGTCATGAATACGACTCAGACCGTTGCCCAGAATAACCAAGGGGGCGGAAGCAAGAGAAAGGGAAACGACGAGGGCGGCCAGCACGGTCCAAAGAAGAACAAGCCCGTGGAAAAGTTCAAACTGGTCTACGCGGTTTATACCGACCTCACAAACACTAGGGAGCACATTTTCCTAGCAAATTCTGCCCTCCTTCCTTGGAAAAAGCTAGAGCCCTTGAAAAATAAGAAGGCTAAGAGAGACCCTTCCAAATTCTTTCGATTCCACAACGACATCAGTCACACCACTGATGATTGCAGGCAACTGAAGGATGAGATCGAGACACTCATCCGGGCTGGACCCTTGGCTCAGTATGCTCGGAATCGGGTCACTCCTAATCAGCCCGCCAGGCAAAGCGTTCAATCAGCTTCGGAAGTCCTAGCACATCCGACCGGAGACCAGGCGGGTCAGGACCTCCCTCCTCCAATAATAGGAGGAGAGATAACCACCATTTATGGAGGCCCCCATCTGGAAGGCTCGAGCAGAGGTGCTCAGAAAAGATACATCAATGAAGTGAAGTCTCATAGCGGAATCGAATTTGTCCCAGAACAGCCCATACCCAAGCAACAACGATTGGAGAGACAACCAATCAGTTTCACCGAAGAAGATGCTAGTCATGTCCAGTTCCCCCATAACGATCCTCTAGTTATAACCGCCCAGCTCGCCAATCGGAGAGTCAGGAGGATACTAGTTGATAATGGGAGTTTGGTGAACTTGTTGTTTCGGTCCACGCTAGAAAAAATGGGGTTGTCGGTGACCGAAATGAAGGCCACTTCCATCATGTTGTATGGGTTCTCTAGCGAAGGTTTGGCAACGATAGGTATAATTGAGTTAGTAATAACCTTGGGAGAGGGAACCCAAACAATATCCAAGCTCCTCGAGTTTGTGGTCATCGACTGTCCCACTGCATACAATGCAATTTTGGGTCGGCCTACGTTGATGGCATTTGAAGCCATAACTTTTATCCGCCACCTCGCAGTCAAATTCTCCTCCTCTATGGAGATATGTACGGTCTGAGGTGATCAGCTCGCTGCCAGAGAATGCTATAGCATTTCCATGAAGGGAAAATCACAACCCGGGCAGCAGACGATGGCCATTCAGGGCGTAAGCGAGGAACTCCAGGAAGTGAGAGCTAGCCCTGGGATAAAGGAATCTCGGCCAGTCAACGGTGTAGGTACCACCCTGAGTGATGATATTGACCCTAGATTTGGCAAAGATAGGTCCGAGCTCTAGGCTATCGAAGAGCTCAAAGAGATAAATATCGATCCTAAAGACCCTTCGAGGTTGGTTAGGCTCGGGAAAAACCTTAGTGATGAGAGAAAGGCGGAGCTGATGAAATTCCTGCAAGGAAATCTAGACGTTTTCGCCTGGTCTCATGAAGACATGGTGGGGATCAGCCTGAGCATCATCATGCATACCCTCAACATGGACAAGAGCATGCCTGCGAAGTCGCAGAAACAGAGGCGTCTGGGCACGACCCGAGCTGCGGCCTTGGAAGAGGAAGTGGCTCGACTTTTAAAATGCGGTTTTATCCACGAGGCAAAATACCCAATCTGGGTCGCCAATCCTGTTCTGGTCCCAAAACCTAACGGAAAATGGCGTACCTGTATCGACTTTTCTGACCTGAATAAAGCATGTCCCAAGGATTGCTTCCCCTTACCAAGGATTGACCAGTTGGTGGATGCCACAGCAGGACATGAGCTCATCTCCTTCATGGATGCGTACTTTGGTTACAACCAGATCTCTATGAATCCCACGGACCGGGAGCATACTAGCTTCATGACCTCAACCAATGTTTATTGTTACAAAGTCATGCCCTTCGGGCTGAAGAACGTCGAAGCTACATATAAGAGATTGGTCAACAGAATGTTTGTTAATCAGATCGGGAAAAACATGGAAGTGTATGTTGACGACATGTTGGTCAAGTCAAAAACAGCCGATGACCATGTTCCCGATCTGAGGGAATGTTTTGAGATCCTAAGGAAGTATGGTATGAGGTTGAATCCCCATAAATGTACCTTCAGGGTGGTATCAGGAAAATTTCTGGGTTTTATAGTCAACACCAGAGGAATAGAGGCGAACCTAAACAAAATCATATCGCTACTCGAAATTTCATCGCCCCGGTTGCAAAAAGACGTCCAATGTCTAACAGGAAGGGTGGCAGCCCTTAATCGGTTCATTTCCAAATCGATCGACAAGTGTTTGCCATTCTATAACTTGCTCCGGGGGAATAAAAAGTTTGAGTGGACCGAAGAGTGTGAGCGAGCCTTCCTCGACCTAAAAGCACATTTAGCCGAGCCGCCCGTGTTGTCCAAGCCAAAGGCTAGAGAGCCTCTTTTTATTTACTTAGCTGTTACAGAAGATGCGGCTAGCGCCGTGCTGGTCCAGGAAGAGGATCGGGCTCAAAAGCCAGTCTATTACATTAGCAAAAGGCTCCTCGGAGCTGAATCTCGATATCCATTGATGGAAAAAATGGCCTTCTGCCTTATCACGACCTCCAGAAAGCTTAGGCCGTATTTCCAGTCCCATTCAATCCACGTCATAACCGATCAACCTTTAAGGCAGGTACTACAGGAACCTGAGGCATCGAGATGTCTTTTGAAATGGGAAATCGAGCTCAGCCAATTCGAAATTCTGTACGTACCACGGACTGCAATCAAAAGCCAAGCCCTGGCTGATTTCATGGTTGTATGCACTGGATTCCAAGAGGAACCGGGGGAAGAGCTGGTGCAGGCGTTGTGGAGAATCTTTGTGGATGGTTTGTCTAACAAAAACGGGTCCAGAGCTGGAATCATTTTGATGTCCTCGGAGGGACATCATTTCCACTCCGCGTTATGATTCTGATTCGAGGCATCCAACAACGAGGCTGAGTACGAAGCTCTATTGGCTAGGCTTAGGGTGGCCAAGGAGTTGAAGGCCAGGGCCATCCAATGCTACAGTGATTCCCAGCTCATGGTAAACCAAGTATTAGGGGAATATCAAGCACAGGGAACCAAGATGGCGGCCTACCTAGCCAAGGTAAAGAAGGAGCTGTCCGAATTTGAATATAGCCAAATCGGGCAGATCCCACATGAGTAGAACGCCAATGCTGATGCCCTAGCAAAACTCGCCACGTCCAGGGAAGCCGAGACCTTGAGCCTGATACCAATGGAATTCTTGGAAAGACCAAGCGTGATAGAGGATACAAGGGAGATCGAGATGATCGATGCCAGGCCAACCTGGATGACGCCCATAGTCGAGTACCTTACAACAGGGAAGTTACCCGACGAGCGAAATAACACAAGGAAGATACTCTATCAAACTCCGAGGTATATAGTCATAGACAGAACGTTGTACCGGCGTGGCCTGTCTCTGCCTTTTCTGTGATGTGTTCTGCTGGAGGAGGCTAAAACTATTTTGCAGGAGGTGCATGAAGGCTTTTATGGAGATCACGCTGGGGGGCAAAACCTGGCCTTAAAGATATTGAGGCAAGGATATTATTGGCCCACCCTATCAAAGGACTCAATTTCTTACGTCCGAAAGTGTGACAAGTGCAAACGGTTCACCATGATTGCCCGAGCTCCACCAGTCGAGCTGAAGATGATCTCGTCCCCGTGGCCATTTGCGGTCTGGGGGATTGACTTAGTTGGAGCCCTTCCCACGGGAAAAAGGAGGAGTTCGTTATGCAGTTGTGGCCATTGACTACTTCACGAAGTGGGCAGAAGCAGAGCCCCTGGCAACAATAACGTAAAAAAGAGTCCTCGATTTTGTGGTTAAGAATATTGTCTGCCGGTTCGGGCTGCCAAGGAAGATCGTGTTGGACAATGGCACCCAGTTCAATAGCGACCTCTTCACCGAATTTTGTGAAATACACAACATAATTAAGAGTTTTTCCTCAGTGGTCTACCCCCAGGCTAATGGGCAGGTCAAGGTCATGAACAAGACGCTCAAGGCAAGCCTTAAAAAGAGGTTGGACGAGGCCAAGGGAGTTTGGCCCGAGCAGCTCCCGCAGGTGTTGTGGGCGTACCGGACCTCGCACCAAACTTCGACGGGGCACACCCCTTTTTCTCTGGCTTCGGGAGTGAGTCCGTCCTTCCTGTCGAAACAAAGATAGCCTCGCACAGGGTCCAGGCCTTTAGCCAGGAGCAGAATGACAAACTACTAGTGCGTCCCTCGACCTGATTGATGAAAAGAGAGAAGATTCACAACTACGGCTCACGCATTATCAGCAAAAGATCACTCGGTATTTTAATTCAAAGGTTAGGAGGCATGCCTTTGGATTAGGAGACCTGGTACTTCGAAGGGTGTTTCTAACGGGCAAGGACCCCAAAGATGGTGCCTTAGGCCCAAGATGGGAAGGGCCCTATCAGATCATCGAAATCGTGCAGGAGGGTACTTTCAAATTGGCCCAGCTTAATGGAGAAATGGTGCCACGGACCTGGAATGTTGTGCATTTGAGAAAGTATTATCACTGATTAGGTCACTTCTGTATGTAAGGCTTGCATATAAAAGCCAATTTACTATAAAAAAAAATGGTTTATGGTTTCATTTGTGTCTATGTACGATTTTGTTTGTATGATTAATTCAAAGTAACCAAGCAAGTCCACTTTCTGATTACTTGGGGGGCAGATCACCCGACCAGGTTCCAAAACTTAGAAGTTGGTTAAATTGATTAACCAGTGTTTTTTCTAAAAAAACACGAGGTGTCGATAAAACTAACACGAACTAAGTTTTTAAAATTAAGTATCATGGACACGACCAAGTTCCAAAACTTAGAAGTTGGTTAAATTGATTAACCAATGTTTTTTCTAAAAAACACGAGGTGTTGATAAAACTAACACGAACTAAGTTTTTAAAATTAAGTATCCTGGACACGACCAGGTTCCAAAACTTAGAAGTTGGTTAAATTGATTAACCAGTGTTTTTTCTAAAAAAAACACGAGGTGTCGATAAAACTAACACAAACTAAGTTTTTAAAATTAAGTATCCTGGACACGACCAGGTTCCAAGACTTAGAAGTTGGTTAAATTGATTAACCAGTGTTTTTTCTAAAAAAAACACGAGGTGTCGATAAAACTAACGCGAACTAAGTTTCTAAAATTAAGCATCCTGGACACGACCAGGTTCCAAAACTTAGAAGTTGGTTAAATTGATTAACCAGTGTTTTTTCTAAAAAAACACGAGGTGTCGATAAAACTAACGCGAACTAAGTTTTTAAAATTAAGTATCCTGGACACGACCAGGTTCCAAGACTTAGAAGTTGGTTAAATTGATTAACTAGTGCTTTTTTCTAAAAAACACGAGGTGTCGATAAAACTAACACGAACTAAGTTTCTACCGAACACAACATAAAATATGAGAAAAAGATTGAAGAACAAGTAAAACTTGAAATAACTAAAATTAACATATATAAATTGCCTCGAGGAGAATAACCTCGTGCTCAGTATTTACAAATAAAAGTAAATAAATGTAAAAATACAAAAAATCCTAGGCTCCCCCAGGCCGTTCTGAGGACGTCACCTCCTCGGTCTCCTGCTCTCCCATATGAGAAGTCTCCCCGGTCTCAGTCGGCGCCTGCAACTCCTGTTGCAGCCGAACTTTGAACTTCTCGAGGTAGTGCCCCCATGCGTCAGAGGCCATGAAGGAGAAGTTGCCATCCTGGTTGAAGGCCCAGCAGTGGTACAACATACTCTCCATGGAGGACGTCGATGCCTTCTTCTCCTCCAAAATGGCCTCCTCGACCTCCAGCAGTTTTGGCTTGGCCCCCTCGAGCTCAGCCTGAAGGGCTATCGAGGCCGCCTTTGCTGCCTGCTCGCCTTCTCGGGCAGGGGTTAAGGCAGCCTTCGCTGCCTGTTCACTCGCATGGGTCGCCGCCAAAGCAGCCTTGGCGCTCTGTTCGCTCTGTTGAGAGGCGGCGAGAGCAGCTTGGGCCGCAGTCAGCTCGGCCTTGAGTTTGGCGTTCCTGGCCCTGGCCCTGGCCCGAGATATGCTGCGGTGTTGAGCCAAGACCGCCTACAAAAAGCAAAGAAACAGTTAGGCACATACCTGAAAAATAAAAAAAAACATATAATACAAGTAAGGTCAGGGAAAATGCTTATTGTGAGGTTCATCCCCAAGGCAGACTCCATGACATTCTTCGGGCTCCTCTCCTCGATTTCCCTCAGGTCGTTGGGCTTGGCCTTGTAAAAATGCTCCAACGAGTAGTTCTTCGTCTAGTAGATGGTCCCCCGAAAAGTGTCTGGAATCAGCTCCAGATCCTGAGGGTTGACGGGGATGCGAACAGTGGCGACAGGGACCACTAGAGCTTGGGGACCAAACGGTGCTACCAGTTCCCGAGTAGGAGGTGGAGGAAGGTGAGGAAGGGGTGCAGTCGGTCCCTTTCTCTCGGGGGCTACAGCGGGCAGAGCTCCTGAGCCTAAGCCTTTCCCCTTAGCCGGGGATTGGGGGGCAGTCGCAGCTGGGGGCAGCGTTTTCTTTGAAGTAGGCCGAAGCCTCTTGACAAGGGGACCCTCACTAGATCTCCCTTCTTGGAACATCAAGCGGATGTCAGGCTCCCCTCTCTGTGCCATCTCCTCGCCTAAAAAAAGAATGAGAAATGCGTTAAGAATGCATATACGTTCTTAAATGTATATATATATATAAATAATAATATTAATAATAAATACATACGAAGTAGCAAAATTCCTACCCTCCGAGCTAGAGGAAGAGTCTATTTCCACGACCTCTGGCCTCGGAGCTGCTACAGGGGAAGGGGAATGAGAGTCTAATTCAACCACTTCTTGGATTAGGGGAGGTTCCGGGTCAGGCTCTACCTCGGGACTAGATTCCTCCATGTATTGCCTAAGTCTAAGAGCGACTATACCCTCGAGAAGGGAGGGCCACGACCTAAGGTTGGTACCATACTCCTCAAAAAAGGCCGACCTAAAAGACAAAGTGTTGTCCACTGAACCCCTAGGACGACCCATTTCATGACACAGCACTAATTGATCTACGCATTGGAGCAAAGTTATGTCTCAGTCTGGGTCGTTTTGGTGGAGGTGCACGAGCTGGTTTGGGTTAAACCTAACTAGCCTAAGGTCTGCGGCTGCCCTATCTAGATCCCGAAAAGGGTATGGGTTACCTTGGCCAGAGGGGCCGGCTGCTGCCCCTCACTGAGCTCGGTCCAAATCGGGGTCCCGAGCAGCCTCCAGAGCTCGTCTCTTCTGCACGAGCAGCACCTCGGCCTCCTCTTCCTACTCGTCGCCACAGTCGGCCGCGGGATCGCCCTTGGGAATACACACCAACACGTGGGCTACTGGATGATTGGCTCGCGTCCTCCTTAGGGCCAGAGTGTGGCTTGTAGATATTAACTTACACGCCAACATCGTGTCATCAGACACGAGCTGGCGGTAGTCCTTTTCACTGGGCGGGAGCCCCGCTAGGGTATCATATTGACCCCCAAGGGTCACGGATCTGACCGTCCTCGCGAAAATGGCTGCATGATGATGCTCTAGTCAATATACATGCGAAAAGATAGAAATAAAAAGGTAATAACAATTACACGAGATGAAGATAGAAACAAAGCTTACGAGGACGGTTGAAGTAATGGTACTCGCAGTTGCAAAACCCATTCTACATAAAGAATTGATCTTTGAAGTCGTTGGGATGGCTGAGAAGTTCGATTACCGCGGATGAGTTCGGGAAACGGGTCAGGTAGTAGAACCCATCGCCTCATCCCCTTTGATCCAGGCTGGCCTTGAGGCAGAAGAAGTAGAGGATGTCTGTCGGAGTAGGGACCTCCCACTCGTGCTTCAGAAAAAGATACCTCAGCCCCGCCAGCAGACGATATGAATTCAGGAGAAGTTGAAATGGTGCCAACTTCACGTAATTGAGAAAGTCGGCAAAGTACTGATCTAGGGGGAGGAAGGCCCCGGCCCTGAGATGCTCATCGCTACAAGCCGCGAAGTCTTCATCGAGGGGTGCGCAGCTCCTCTCACCCTCCAAGGGAGGTCAGGCAATAAGGACATCGGTCCCAACCTCGATGTTATGGGACATCACTATCTTATTGACCCTCCCTTGGGTCGTGATTTTCAAGGCTATCCTCTCCGCTTCAAAGAAAGCATCAGGTGTTGGTTTTTATTGATCAAATCAGAGATTATGCACAGCGGAACAACAATCAAATTGTTAGATTAATCCCATAAGATTTCTAGATCTACTTCTTCACATGTATATATATATTGAATCAAGGACATGAATAGAAAAATTACCTCAGGTCCTTCCTTGCTGCTATCTTTTCGTATGGCTAAATCCTCGAGATCTTACACTAAGATCTTCCAAAATGTTCTCAGGCACACAAAGAACGAGTGTGGGCTCGCTATACAAATGATAGGCAATAAACTATTTATCAGATGTTCTCAACACATGAGATCTGATAAAGTTTGGACCTAGGTTTTGTGAAGAACAATGACTTTAGTTTTTGTCACTGTTCTCTTTCTCTGAGAGAGATTCCTAGATATTTTTCTATCCCTGAAAAGTTACGTTCTGTGAAAAACTGATATCCAATATTTAATAATATCCAATATATTAAACTATTTGTTATTTTAAACAAATACAAAATAACTGATCAGTTATCAGATTTTTGTTTAAATAATAATATTTTAATCATATTAAAATATCTCATTATTTATTTAATATTTAAATAACTAAAATTGTAGAATCAAGAGACTAAGTACATCTCTTATGCGTGTAGCACAGTGCTTGTGCACTATGCCACACGTGTACCACATGCCTGTGATGGCATGTGATTTTTCCCAATTTTTATTATTATTTAAATACCAAAAATAAATTAATTCAAAATTAATTATATTTTTGTTAAATCAAATAATTAATTAATTCTTAATTAATTAATTACACATAATTAAACAATAATTATGTTTGATACATAGAAAAATATTTTACTTATCACATAAGTCCTTTTTGCCCATTTTTTGTATTTGCCTTTGACAGTGATTGTTTGAGCCATTTCGAAGACTATGGACCTATAACATTAAGCTCCAATAAATTGAAACTAAATAATTAAACTCTTTAATTATAATAGGTAATTTATTAATTCTGATATTACTCCACTATAAATTCAGAATTGCACTCTTTAAGTTATAGATATACTTTTACATAAATCTTTTTCTTAAGTCGTCCATTGATATAACCATCTTACAATAGTTCAACCCTCTAATTAATTAGTTCATAAATTAGAATGGAAGAATTACCATTTAACCTTTCTAATTTACTTCTTATTCCTTAAGTACCATTAATTCACTAGTGAATAATTAATCTATAATCTAATTATAGATTTGAGCTCAAAATCATTCAGTTCCAGAATTAACCCTTAAGGGAACTTATATACAATCCGTTAGGAAAGATTAGATTCCGTATTGTTGATACATGTTCCCAGCCATCCATGATATTAAATCTCCAAAACAAAAGTCATTAGCCTCATTCTTTGAAGAGACCTTAACGAATGAATCAAAAGATTTAATAAACATGAACATGAGTTCATAAACACTCAGGATTTAGGTTGATCTATAAATGATCATCAGTTATGATATGAATTACAAGTCTTTATTATTAAATGGTTTTTGGATAAAGTCTCTAATTCATATCGGTCCATGTCATATATAATCATATTATATAAAGCACCTTTACCGAGATGTCTTTCCACATCAATAATCCAAATCTAGATTATTTGTATCATTATGATACTCAGTAAACTGTACTTACAACTCCAATTAAAGAATTCCATAACTTTAATTTGTTGTTGTTGACTATTTTTATTCATTCATGTGATCTTAATTCTCTCGTACTAATACAAGATCACATCCTCAATAATGAATATGGAATTTTTTTATGATATTTACAAAATTATTCAAACAATAATTTAACAATCTAAATATGACAATAATAACAAACCATCGTATTTATTTATTCACAGAAAAAAAAAAGTCTTTACATGCTTTTAGAACACACTCCTAACAATCTCCCACTTGTACTTAAAGAAAATGAGGCATTTCTCTCAATCCCATATTACGTACATGACCCTCGAATTGCTTTGCTGGAAGCGTCTTCGTAAACGGGTCTGCGAGGTTGTGTTCTGATACGACTTCAGAATGGACACATCTCCTCTATGTACGATTTCTCTGACTAACTTGTATTTGCGCTCTATATGCTTTCCCCTCTTGTGGCTTCTTGGCTCTTTAGGATTGGCCACTGCTCCACTGTTGTCACAATAAAGAACAAGTGGTTTCTCCACTTCTGGAACAACTTTTAGATCAGAGTAGAACCTTTTGGGCCACTCAGCCTTCTTAGCTGCTATGTATTCAGCTTCCATGGTTGAATCAGCTATACTGGATTGCTTAATGCTTCTCCAGACAACTGCTCCACCACCAAGAGTGAATACTGACCCAGAAGTAGACTTTCTACTATCCTTGTCAGATTGAAAATCTGAGTCAGTGTATCCAGTAGGTTTGAGGTCACTACCCGAATATACTAGCATATAATCTCTCGTTCTCCTAAGATACTTGAGAATATGTTTCACCGCAATCCAGTGTTCAAAACCTGGATTTGATTGATAATGACTGACAATCCCTACTGCATAACATATGTCAGGTCTAATACATAACATTGCATACATTAAGCTCCCTACAACTGATGCATAGGGGTACTTTCTCATATCCTCTTGCTCTTGTGGTGTCTTTGGACACTGATGTTTGCAAAGAGTAATTCCATGTCTAGTTGGCAATTGACCCTTTTTGGAATTCTCCATAGAGAATCTTTCAAGCTCTTTATCAATATAATTTGCTTGTGAAAGTTCTAGGAGCTTGTTCTTTCTATCTCTTAGAATTTTAATGCCTAGAACATAGCTCGCTTCTCCCAAATCTTTCATTTGGAATTTGTCAGCCAACCATTTCTTTACATTTGATAATGTCTCTACATCATTCCCAATGAGTAGGATATCATCAACGTAAAGAACTAAGAAAACCACAATTTTTCCTTTGATGTATTTATAAACACATGCTTCGTCAACATTTTGTTCAAAACCATATGTTTTAATAGTTTCATCAAATGTTAAGTTCCAAGATCTTGATGCTTGTTTCAATCCATATATGGATTTCAACAATCTGCATACCTTTTGATCTTGATCCTTCTTTATAAACCCTTCTGGTTGTTCCATAAAAATGGTTTCATCAAGGTGGCCATTCAGAATAGCTGTCTTGACGTCCATTTGCCATATCTCATAATTATAGATGGCGGCTATGGATAAGAGTATGCGAATGGACTTAAGCATGGCCACAGGAGAAAATGTTTCTTCATAGTCCACACCCTCTCTTTGTGTGTAGTCTTTGGCCACAAGCCTTGTTTTATAGGTTTCTACCTTTCCATCTGCACCCCTTTTCTTCTTGTAGATCCAGTTGCATCCAATGGCATTAACATTGTCAGGTAGATCTACAAGTTCCCAGACTGAATTGGAATACATTGATTCCATTTCTTGATTCATGGCTTCTTGCCACTTATAAACATCAGGGTCTTCCATTGCTTCTTTAAAAGTAAATGGATTGTCCTTTTCAGTATCTGATACAATAACGTGTGCCTCATGTTTGTAGCGAATAGGTTGTCTCACAATCCTCCCACTACGACGTTGCACTGGTTTTTCCTTTTCAGGAAATGTGGTTTCTTTGGTTGTTTTATCATTAATTGTTGCTGGTGACTTCGCGACTTCATTTGAGACCATCTCCTCCGGTACAACCTTACTTGGAGGTTTGTGGTTATTAACATAGTCATATTCAAGAAAAGTTGCATTTGTCAATACAAATGTTTTATTTTCTTTTGGACTATAGAAAATTCCACCTCTAGTCTCTTTGAAATATCCCACAAACATACACACTTCAGAGCGCGTTTCCAACTTCCCAGTCTTCCTTTTGAGCACGTATGCATGACACCCCCAAATTCTAAAATGGTGTAGACTAAGTTTACAACCATTCCATAATTCTATGGATGTCTTTTGGATAGACTTAGGTGGAACATCATTCAATGTGTATAGAATACATTGAATTGTATAGCCCCTGAATGACAGTGGTAATGATGAGAAACTCATCATTCATCTAACCATATCTAGTAACGTTCTATTCCGACTTTCTGAAACATCATTTTACTGTGTTGTTTCAGGTGTAGTGAGTTGGAATTGAATGCCATGCTCACGTTGATGGTTCTTGAATTCACAGTCCAAGTACTCTCTTCCTCGATCAGATCGAAGTGCTTTTTAGTGATTTACCTAATTGCTTTTTAGCCTCTGCTTGAAATTCTTTGAACTTTCCAAAAGTCTCATATTTTCTTTGCATAAGTATAGGTAACCATATCTTGAATAATCATCAATAAAAGTGACGAAATATTCACAACCTCCTTTTGTTTGTACATTAAGTGGATTGCAACATCCATATGTACTAGCTGAAGTTGTTCTGTGGCTCTTGAACCTTTAGCAGAGAAAGGTCTCTTGGTCATTTTGTTTTCTAGACAGGATTTACAAACAGGGAGAGATCCAATAAATGGTTCTCTTAAAGGACTATCCTTTACAAGCTGATTAGTGCCCAAAAATGCATATTTGTTGATTTTAATTGTCAAAATATATTAAGTTTTAATTAATATTTTCATGGAATTAATATGATTTATTTTATAAATGAAAATATTTGATTACAATTTAATTTATTGTTATTTTGTAGGAATTAAAGATGCATTTTGTTATAAAGAAAAGAAAGAAGAAATAAAGAAATAAAGTTGAAGAAAGGAGGAAAATTTGGCAATTTTGCAAAATTGAAGCCCAGAAATTCGGCCCAAAGCATCACAGGCCCAAAGCATTCCCTTCTCTCCAGCAGCCACTTGTCGCGCTCCCCGCCTGCCACGCGTCCCAGCTCCTTTCCACCTGCATTGACCCACATATATGCATATATGCATATTATGTACAACGTGACCATTCATCCCAGCGGCCCAAGAAAGCTGAGGCCCAACGAAGGCCTTGCCTTCTTTTGCAACTCCATCCAATGCAGCTGAAGCCCATTCCGAAAGCCCAACCCGAGCTCACCCTTTTCCAGCCTACTATCCACGTGTCTTCTTCCCATTGGCTGGGGGAGGGTCAATGGAGCAGCTGCACCAGCCACTTTCTAGCCCAACTTTTGATGCACTTTGGGCCTTGCAAATTACCACTTTGAGCTTTAAAGCTCATCTTTTTTGGTGTTTTTGAAAAATGGCATTTTGACCATACACCAAAATAACTAGGTTAATATTTATAATAAGATTTAATTTTTCAAAATCATATTTTATTATTAATATTTCAGATTTATTTTTTAAACCCCAAATTGTTGTTTAATTTCTTTTTAGTCCTTTTCTCCATCTATAACTAGGGACACTTTCTTCACATTTTCTATGTAATTTTTAGGTAGCAAAACTCTACCAAATTTTAGTCTCATCTCTCATATTTTCTCTCTAGAATTTTATGAGAATGTCTAGCATAATAGGCTAACCTTCTTGGGAAGGTTAGGATGATCCTATATGCACTATGACTTTGTTTGGTATTTTTGATTCACCATGTGCTTAAAGTTTATATATTTGAGTGATTTATTTTCTTTCATCTCTACTTCTTCATCTTGTTATCTATATTTATGTTTACTAATAGTATATAGATTTTGTCATTCACTTTCTATGTATTATCAAATTAGTGAAAATAATATAGATAATATCTTTATCATTTTCTCCATCTCATTCATATATATTCACTTTTACTAAAATCTATATAGAATTAGTCATGTTCTTTCTATGTATTTTATAAATAGTAAAAGTAATATTTGTGGTAGGTTTTATGTCCAATCTCTTATTGCATTATTGCCAATGGTATAATGTCATTTTTAGATTTCTCATAAGATTTATCTCATCTTTCCATGGTAAAGAATAATAATCACTTGAATACATTTTTGTTAAATATATTTGTGCTTCAATGTTAAATCTTCCAAATGAATAGTTGGGATGTGAACTATCCATTTGTGTAAATTTTGTGAATCAAAGATCCAAATAAATAAGTATGCATTTTGGTGATTCTTGATCCTTCCTACTTGTTATCTATTGTTACATCACATTTTAATCTATCTTTATTTCTAATCTTTAAATCTCAAAAACAACAAAAATATCACTTGTTCTATTTTTTTTCATATTATTTATCTCTAACATTAATTTATTGATTAACTTGTTTCTTTACCTCTTTGTGGAATCGACCGCCCATCTATACTACGACTACCGCTAAGTGGAAGTCACGTTTGGGCGTTAAACACAAGCCTATTTATTCTGTCTAGACCAATATGGTCCAACCTCAAGTGTCACAGATATGTTTCACTATCGGAATCATTTTAATAGATTTAGGATTAGTTGTTTTTAAATAATTCAAAATTATAAAAAATTTGTCATTCATTATAAGTATGCAAACTTTGTTTATCCCAAAGCATTTGCATAACAAGTAAATAGATAATTTCTTTAAATAATAACTACTTTATTAATAAAAGAAATAAATATTATGCAAAAATAGAAATAAGTTTCCAAACATTAATAATCAAGATTACTAACAATAAACTAAATTTCTAGACTGTAGTTTTTCTTTGTTCAAAGAAATCTAAAATTTCTAAAACAAAATAAAGAAATTTAAATTGTTCAATTAACAATAAAAATTACTAAATAAAACTACTGCTCTCCAACTTCTCCAACTCCTTACTTGCTACCAAAATCCTCATCAGTCTCTTCCTCCTTTTCAGGGTTCTGATTCTGTAAGAGGAAAGACAAAAGAAAAATAGTTTAGTGGCATATATTTTTGAATCTACTATCAAAATTTTGAATCTGATATTCATAGGATTTGAATCTAGTATTCAAAGTTGAAAAAATATATGTGAATTTTATTCACCTTTTTTCGTTTGATATAAACGATGACACTCAGCATAGACTTCCTCTACCATTGCTCGCCACATCTCATGTGCTGAGTCATAGTGTATATATTTTTCATTTGTTTCGTCAGGCATGGTTGAAAGCATGCAATAACGTGCCAACCGATCGGATTTCATCCAATTTGCATATTTTTCTTCTGCTTCATAGCTAGTAGCCAGAGGTGGTTCTATTGGAGGTTTTGTAAAGAACGCCCTAGACTAGTACTTATTAAAACATTCACATATCGTTGGTCCATAAAGAAAACCACTTTTTATAAAGGTCTCAGTGGGGACTTGCTTACAACAATGCAAGTTGGGCCCATTAGTTTAAAAAGAAAATATGAGTTTTTATGCAAAGTTCAAAAGAAACAATATTAAATACTTAAGTCCCACTGATAATTTAGAAAGTCTCTTAAAACATAACATATTTAAAATGGTGTCCTAGAGTGTGTTGGAAAAAGCTTATACAGGATCTTTATTTATTTTCATGTATATCTAATATTAAACAAATTAATACGAGATAGCCTAAAACATGTTTCTAAAATTGAATTCAAGAGAAACAAAGAATAGAATACTTACAGTATACACAACGGAATTAAAGAGTCCTTCCTTCAGTTTCTCTAACTCTTGTATCCTCTCTGTTGCAGAGTATTATCAAGAAACTGAACCGATCTTTTATTTTCTTCACAATCTTCCAATGTATCCTTAGAACCACCTAGACTAGTGTGGGCAATTCTCAACACATGAGATAGATATAGAGAGAAGAAGAGAAAATAACAAAGAGGTTTAGTAAATGACTTGTGTTTAGAGAGAATCTAAAACTATCAGAAAATCTGACATGTGATTTACAAACTTCTTATCAGAAATCTTATGTTTTGACTTCTCTCTAAGCACTCCTTTTATAGACTCAATTAGGCCATTTAATTTAATTAAAAAATCAATAAAATAACAGCCATTTTGAAGCCCTAGGTCGAAATTATCATGGGCTATAGGCCCGTGAAATTTCTCATTTGATTATAAGCCCATTTGACTTAAAATCAAGGCCTGTATTATTTTCTATTGATTTAATTAATTAAATAAATATTTAAATCCTTTATCAAATTAATTATTTATAATTTGAACATTGATTTAAACTTATTTATTAATTTAGATACCAATTTATCTTAATTAATAAATTTGCCATAATTTCTCTTTTCTTCTCAAAATTACACAACTCTGTGAAACTATCCAAAATTGACCTGGTCAACTTTGATAATTCTAATTGATGATTAAATCAATTAATTGAGACTATCTAGATGATTTTATCCAAGGTAAAATGGGGACCATGGGCCTATGAAATCAAGCTCCAATAAGTTATTATAAATCTAACAAATAAATTTACTAACTTATTAATTCCTCGTGACTCCACTATAGACTTGGAATTGCACTCTTGAATTCAGAGAACGCTCTATAACAAATATAGATACGCTATATTAATTATCCATTGTTACAACCATAATTGTCACTCAATCCTCTATAGACGGTCTACAATGAGATAGGACTAAAATACCGTTTTACCCCTCATTGTATTTTATCCTTAAAACACTTAGTTCCTTGTAAATAATATTTCAGTAAACAAATTTAATTACTGAAATGAGATCTCTATCATTTAACACCTTGAACCAAACTAAAAGGAAACCATCGTTTCACTTCTTCATAAGAAGCTATAGATGTTCATATCTATGATTAACACTCCCACTCAATTATACTACCGAGTTCCCAAGATGTAAGTATGGGCTAGTCCGTAGGGTAAGCTGGTAACGAACAAGTCAAAGAACTCAAATAATACAATCAGTTAGAATACTAGCCACTCAGAATTGAGATTGAATTGACCTATGGTCCACTATATGATATGACTAGAATAGATAATAACGGTATGTTTACTTATCTTATCAGCTGTCAATATCGGTCCTGTCCGATGTAACAAATACATCCGATCTTATCTACTTTGCTAATGTTCTGGAAAGAACATAACACTGTAATGTGTAAAAGTAGATCATATCGTAGATTGGCAAGTTAGTGTAAATCCGGTGCACTGACTAATCTTAGGACTAACTTATTTTGAACATATAATCATATTTATATTCCATTGTGATTACGTCACTATAAATAAGATTAGCTATATGCTCGGGATTTAATAGAAGTTTATATTAAACAAATAATCATGAAAATAAAACATGTGAGCAAAGTGATTGACCAAGTCAAAAAATGATTTCTATTTTTTTATTGATAATAAAATGAGATTACAAAGAATTTGGGTTTTAATTAGGGCATAAAACCCCAACAGAGTGATCGTTTATTCCGTCCATAAGATACCCCACGCCATACACCTTACGATGATAGAACTCCTCACGTCACCACGCGTGCCACAGAGAAATCCTATTTGCTACCTGGAAGGGAAAGTAAGGGGTGAGCTAAAAGCCCAGTAAAGAAGTACAAACAATAAGCAAGTAAGGATACAACAAATACGAACACTAACGCTCATCTAACACATCATGGCATATCATAACATTATTGTACATATCATCATTGCATATCATAACGTAATCGTAACATATCATCATAGCACATCATAACGTAATCGTAACATATCATCATAGCACATCATAACGTAATCGTAACATATCATCATTGCATATCATAACGTAATCGTAACATATCATCATAGCACATAATCGTAACATATCATCATTGCATATCATATCATAACGTAATCGTAACATATCATCATATCACATTCATGCAGCATACATGATGAGCATGGCCCGCTAGTTTTCCATGTCACCCTATGAGGTAAACAAGAGTCTCTGGTCCTTGAATAACCTCGGCGCGTCCGCCCTAGGAGTTACGTCTTTATATCCTTAGTAACTCGGGTTACGTCTTTATATCCTTAGTAACCCATTTGATGTGTCGCGTTCATCACGCTAACATCCATTCATAAACATATCATATTCATACAAGCCACACATCATCACAATATGGCATTCATAATTCAAAACAATTCATTCATACAACAGTCTTACCATTCATAGCATAAAATCATAGAATCTATCTAACTTCCTTACCTCAGGTCCGAGCTAAGAAATTTCACAACCTCTCAACGAGCCTATACCATAACCAAAACAATATTTCTTAGGTTCATAAAATTACTATTTTGCCCTTCCATACAACTCATGTGTGCATGGGCCATGCACACATAATAATATTTGCACATAACATGCAATTATTCTTAACTACACATAAAGCCGTAAAAGAAAAATGCTCATTTTTACCTATTTTACATGCATGATCTTTCTATAAAAACCACATAGTTGAATAATAAACATAATTTTGGACGTAAAAGTGGATTTGCATGTAACATGCATACGTGAGAACATTGCGTAATTGAGACGTTTTAAAAACGATAATTCTACATTTCTTACTTTTGTCGTTTTAAAATTAATAGACATATAGCATGCTTTATTTTTCTTAAAATTTCTAGGTTGATTAAATTTTTCAAAACATTATTTTATTTTATAAAATAATTTGATTTAGCTTTAAAACAATGTGACAATTTCCTTTATTATTCTCAAATTACAAAGAAGTAACAAAAAGCTTGGAATTAATTAAAATACCTATGATTAATATGTTTCTTTAGAAAAATAAATTTTAACATTGGTTAATTGTGTTACATGAATGATGTGAGAAAAATATATCTTTAAGTGTGGGAAAAATATATTTTATTTAAATTATTTAAGACTTAGTTTTATGTAACATAAATCCATATGTGACAATTAAATAATCATTTTTAATCATTTAAACCAAACTTCCAGCCACTATTTAATTTCTTTAAAAATAACAAATAAATTGAATCTAAATATTTTTCTCAATCAAAATAAAGAAAAATCATAACTTATCAAAATATGCATTCATACCATATTAAAATACCATTTTTAATATTACCATAACTTAGGATAATAATTTTGTTTCAAAAACTCATCAAATTCATTTTAGTGAAACACACTTCACATTTTTTTACAAAAATTCCAGCAACCATTTTTATCTTTAAAAATCACCATATTCAATTTAAAAACTCATATTTTTCTAAAAATTCAATAAAAATTATGTATGTATTTATTTGAGTAAAATATCATTTTATTGGGACTTAAAATACCTTTTTTAATTCCATAAAATTAACATAACATCAAAGACATTACTTATGCATGCAAATCATTTTTTTTTATCAAACTTTTACCCAATTACTTACAAAAATCAGCAAGCTTAATTTCTCATGAAATTCATCTTTTATCTAAAAAATTTCACATAAAATCATACATGTCCAAAATCTCATCATACTCTTATTATATACATAATTCTAAGAATATTACTAACATATTCACATGCAATCTTATAAAATCCCATTTTTCTATTCCATTGAATCTACACATGAAATCCAACAAAACACTAACAATAACAATAACATACATTAATTCATAAATACCGTATTCACATATGCCTTTATATTAACCTAACATGTTTCTATCATTATTTTCATGCATCTTAAAATTTATTCATTCACAATATCACATGCATCCTATCAAAATTTCATGGATCCAAATAGCAAGATTTCCAATTATCATTTTACCCAAATTACATAGGTCCTAAAACATGGATCTAATATATTGAAAATCATACTGTAAAATCCTTTTTGGCTAAACTTTAATTTAGACAAAATATTTTAATTGTTTAAAGAAAAATCAGTAGCATATCTCCATATTGATTTTCAGTTTTATTGACAAATATTTTCAGCTGGTTTTGTAATGTGAAAAGATCTTTAAGTGTGAATATATTTGTTGCCTTATTTATCTCAAATAATCAATTTTTGGTAAAAATATATTGTGCAAATATCTTGAGATTATTTTCAGGGATTATATGGGATTATGTCTATTATGGAAATAAAGAAGGTGTCGAAAATGAATATGGTAAAAAGAAATGACCATATTCGTTCTGCCAGATAAAACCGATTACGTTGCTGACTCATCAGTTTCCTTTTCTGTCGACACAGAATCCATCTGGCTGGCTGTTTTCCTAAATCAAAGGAATTCGCAAATTGATTTCAAAGATACCAGAATATGATGGCCTTGGACGATTTCCCTGCCTATAAATACCTTGCCAAGGCCTTTGGAATTTTCACCTCTTCCATTTTTGAATATTGGTAAACGTTATGCTATTTTGAAGAGTGTGTTTATTTGTAGAGATTAAGTTTGTTCACCTTAATCTTTGTGAGTGTGTTGAGTGTACTTGTGGATATCTATCTAGTCTCTTGTAATCAGATAGTGTCTATTGTGAACAGGTTCATAAGGATCTTCGGGAGAGGATTCGATCTAAGTCTCACTTCGGGAGGAAGTGTGCACTCGCTGTTCTTTGAAGGGAGTTCAAGAGAATCAGCGTTTCATCAAACCAGATTCGTAGAGAAGAGTACAACAAGATTGCGGCAATAGTTTAAGAGGGAGTCTTACATTGTTTAAGTCAATGCTTTTGTACACTTTGTTTCTTTACTAATTGGTTTATTCTCTGGGCGTGGCCCCAAGGAGTAGGATATCCGAAAGGGTTTCTGAACCTTGTAAAAATTCGCTGTGTTCTTTAATTTTTGTATTCAGTTCTGTCGTGACAAGTTTGGATTCTGTCCCGACAGAACCGTTTTCTGTGTAAACAACTAATTACCATTCCGCATTTTAATTAATTCATTGTTTAATTAATCTGGTAATTACTAAAAACGGAATTTCACATACAACATCAAACAAAATATCAAGATGATCCTTAGGTATGCCTAGGCCGAAACCCCATATTTGCATTCATAATTACCACTAATCATTATACATAGAAAATCAACATCAAAACCCTTTTATACATCAAACCATAATACCCTTCATGCAAATCAAACAACTTATTATCATCAAGATATCAAGAACACAAAGTACCCATTTTTTTTCCTACCCAAAACATAAATCCCCTTTAACCATAATCCCTCTAATAATCTATCCATCAAAACCAAAAATCACAAAATTTAGGGAGGGATTGATAGAAAATCAAGAATCCAATCCAATCAAGAATCCAATAACCTCCTTGCTCAAACCCTAGGGGTTGTATATTTTGAATAATCAAGATGGAGAAGAAGATGAACAAGGTTAGAGACAACCCAATCAAAATACTAGATTAATCATAAGGAAAACAACCAAAAACCTTACCCTAGCTTGAACCCTTTTTATTCTTCTTCTTCCTTTCTTCTTCTTCTTCTCTCTCTAGGTCACACCCTCTCTCTCTCTCTCTCTTCTCTCTATAATTTGGCAGCCCTCCATCCCAAATGAGCCTTCAACCTCTTTCTTATTTTCTATTTAAATGCCTCAATCTTCAAAACCTAGCTAAGGAAAATGCAAGTATCATTTTCCTTTATTTTCCCTAAATCAAAATATAATTCAATTAAAAATTATACTCAGCCAATCAATCCATTTTATCATTGAAAGCACACTAATTCCTCTCTTGTCTTCCTCGGCTGTCCATGGCTAATAAAGAAAATAATGCTATTCTCGTAACTCTAGGGTGCTGAGACTTGGGACTGGGTTGTGACCCGTTTCTGTTACGTTTTAGGAAAAATGATATTCATAGAAAATGTAGATGATTTTATTAGCTTTCTAACGGTATAAGTTGTGTCTAAATTGGATATCCACAGCCCATTTTATACCCATTTTACTGAGGCTGGGTCTAAGGTTACGGGAATTCAAAAAAAATGACAACTCTATCATTTCTCACCATTTGTTTCCCAATGTTTTTCTTGTGTGAACACAAGCCTCTTTATTTACCTTTCCTTTTATTTTCCTTTTAAATCCCTTAATTAAATAAAAATAAATAAACCAATAAAAGAGAAATTAATGTGTAGAAAACTATTGCATGCACACCATGCAACCATGCACATGCACATACTCAATCACTAGGGTGCATCACTACCTACCATGCACCTTAGTGCATTAAACCAAATTTCACATAATCACATTTTAACATAAAAATAAATATATATCATTTAACAAGAAATTAAAAAAAAAATATTCTACCAACAATTTTAACAATTAAATAAAATATCAAACAATCAAATAAAACAACAACAACTAAATAAAATAAACAATATTTAAATAAAATAATTCATCACACTTAACACTTAAATAAAATAAATCACAAAATTTTAATAAACTAAAAAAAAAAATTTGGTGCACTACAGGTTTTTCACAGATAGTTGACATCATCTTTTTATAAGAAAAAATAGTCAACATGCCTTGAAACCAGTGTTGCATATTTTCAGGTTCAAAAACCAAGGATTTGAGAAAAGCATCGGTGTATGAATCACCAATAGACATTTTTGCTGGGAATAAATATATAATAATATTATTATATTTAGAAAAATAAATATCAAAGTTTTTGGAAATTAAACGTGATGCATGAGCACAATTAAAACACATAAAATAAAGAATGATTTCCATGATAAAATTTTCTTACAATTAAAGTGCCGCCTTAGGGTCGGTCAAATTAATTTTAGAGAATTTATAAGACATTCTAATCTTTATTGTTTAAAACTTAAAATAACTCTTTATTTTCTCTTTTAAACATTAAAGTACCGCTTAGTTTAGTCAAGTTATGATTATCCACTGCACGAGCTTAATCATAACTTTGTGAGTGTAACCCATTATTTCGGAGTTCATGACTTAACTTAGGACATGCCGCCTTAGGGTCGGTCAAGCCTAAAATACATCATTAGTTCCTATCTATGTAAGAAATACAACCTTGCCATTGATATGTCCAGACACCTTCCTTAGGGGGACGAAAACAAAGCCGTTGCGAGGCGCTATTCATATCTCACGGTGTTATATTAATAATGGAGACCATGGGTTATGTTTGAGATATCAACCCTCTCCCACTCACTATTTTGAAATAAGTGTTTTTAACCTAATTAATTCTAAATTAATTACAGTTTCTTTAAACTTTATGAACATAATTAAAATTGGAAAGAAAGCGAGTTTCTATGTGCATGTCCAATTTTAAAATTACCAATCATGTTCATCTACACTTTAAAAAAAAACACTTTTTAAAATAAAGTTGGTTTAAAGAAATTAAGTTATAAAGACTTAAAATTTGGTGTGATATTTTACCAAGTTTTCAAAATAAAACTAAGTAATTTACATGCAATTGATTTCACAAAACAATTCATATAAATATATAGGACAATCCTAATAATCATGTTTCTAGTAATGAGATGCATGATTATGACTGTGTGGGTTTTCATGTATGGCATACAATGCATGAACATGTTATCAATCACATGAAAATAATTATTTAAATAAATAAATAAAACAATAAATGTTGAATCGGGTGGTTTTGGGTATTTCTAATTTTACAACCACTTTATAAAATTAAAATAAATAAAATAAAATTGCCTTGATCTCCATCGGGCTTCTTTACTTTATTGTCGGTAGGATATGTGGCATTGTTGGTCCAGAACAATAATAAGAAAACAATTTTCAAATGAATTATCATTTTAAAATTTTAAAAAATAACAGATTATTTTTATTTTTATTTTAAATAATCATCATTTTTATTTTTCTTTTAATTAAAACTAAAATGAATTTAAATTAAAATCTGTTATTTTGAAAAAATAAATTTTAAATAAGATATTCAAAAAAGTTTGTTAAGACAACAAAATATCTCATTATTTAAATATCAAATTTCAACAAATAGGATATTTAAACATTTTAAAATTTTAAAAAATAACAGATTAATTTAAGAAAAAATAAAAAAAATTATGGACCAGTCAGGCAGGGACACGTGGCGTCAAACGGGGCCGCCGGGCTGGACTGTACGGAGCCGTCCGTACGGTGTCCGTACGACGTCTGGCAGTGGCTCGGAGGAGCGGTGGCTGAGTTCTGAATCCCGGGCTCCGTTCTGACTTTTGTGTGATCGGAATTACAATTTTATGGTGTCGAAAACCAAATAAAATTACATAAATCCTATGCCATTTAATGGCTTACACAATGATCTAATCATAAACAAATCCTAACCCAAAAACACCATACAATTAACGATTCAACATTCCCAAGCATTCAATCACATTAAGCCATCCATTCATTCATCAAAATAAATAAATGCATAAAATTAAACCCACACAGATTCAATACATATATATGTGAAGATGGCTCTGGTACCATTTGTTGGTTTTTATTGATCAAATCAGAGATTATGCGCAGCGGAACAACAATCAAATTGTGAGATTAATCCCATAAGATTTCTAGATCTACTTCTTCACATGTATATATATATATATATATATTAAATCAAGGACATGAATAGAAAAATTACCTCACGTCCTTCCTTGCTGCTATCTTTTCGTGTGGCTAAATCCTCAAGATCTCACACCAAGATCTTCCAAAATGTTCTCAGGCACACAAAGAACGAGTGTGGGCTCGCTATACAAATAATAGGCAATAAACTATTTATCAGATGTTCTCAACACATGAGATCTGATAAAGTTTGGACCTAGGTTTTGTGAAGAACAATGACTTTAGTTTTTGTCACTGTTCTCTTTCTCTGAGAGAGATTCCTAGATATTTTTCTATCCCTGAAAAGTTACGTTCTATGAAAAACTGATATCCAATATTTAATAATATCCAATATATTAAAATATTTTTTATTTTAAACAAATTCAAAATAACTGATCAGTTATCAGATTTTTGTTTAAATAATAATATTTTAATCATATTAAAATATCTCATTATTTATTTAATATTTAAATAATTAAAATTGTAGAATCAAGAGACTGAGTACATCTCTTATGCGTGTAGCACAATGCCTGTGCATTGTGCCACACTTGTACCACATGCCTGTGATGGCATGTGATTTTTCCCAATATTTATTATTATTTAAATACCAAAAATCCCAAAAATAAATTAATTCAAAATTAATTATATTTTTGTTAAATCAAATAATTAATTAATTCTTAATTAATTAATTACACATAATTAAACAATAATTATGTTTGATACATAGAAAAATATTTTACTTATCACATAAGTCCTTTTTGCCCATTTTTTGTATTTGCCTTTGACAGTGATTGTTTGAGCCATTTCGGGGACCATGGACCTATAACATTAAGCTCCAATAAATTGAAACTAAATAATTAAACTCTTGAATTATAATAGTTAATTTATTAATTTTGATATTACTCCACTATAAATTCAGAATTTCACTCTTTATGTTATAGATATACTTTTACAGAAATCTTTTTCTTAAGTTGTCCATTGATATAACTATCTTACAATAGTTCAACCCTCTAATTAATTAGTTCATAAATTAGAATGGAAGAATTACCATTTAACCTTTCTAATTTACTTCTTATTCCTTAAGTACCATTAATTCACTAGTGAATAATTAATCTATAATCTAATTATAGATTTGAGCTCAAAATCATTCAGTTCCAGAATTAACCCTTAAGAGAACTAATATACGATCCGTTAGGAAAGATTAGATTCCGTATTGTTGATACATGTTCCCAGCCATCCATGATATTAAATCTCCAAAACCAAAGTCACTAGCCTCATTCTTTGAAGAGATCTTAACGAATGAATCAAAAGATTTAATAAACATGAACAGGAGTTCATGAACACTCATGATTTAGGTTGATCTATAAATGATCATCAGTTATGATATGAATTACAAGTCTTTATTATTAAATGGTTTTTGGATAAAGACTCTAATTTATATCGGTCCATGTCATATATAATCATATTATATAAAGCACATTTACCGAGATGTCTTTCCACATCAATAATCCGAATCTAGATTATTTGTATCATTATGATACTCAGTAAACCGTACTTACAACTCCAATTAAAGAATTCCATAACTTTAATTTGTTGTTGTTGACTATTTTTATTCATTCATGTGATCTTAATTCTCTCGTACTAATACAAGATCACATCCTCAATAATGAATATGAAATTTTTTTCTGATATTTACAAAATTATTCAAACAATAATTTAACAATCTAAATATGACAATAATAATAAACCATCGTATTTATTTATTCACAGAAAAAACAAATGTCTTTACATGCTTTTAGGACACACTCCTAACATCAGGTCTCACTTCGATCTCCTTCTCCACCGTGGGACCAAACTTGGGGATGGGAGACTCTGCCATGAACTCCTTCCCTCTGCTGGATTGCTGGGACGACGAGCCAGTCGCGCTTTTCTTAGACACATTCCTTTTGGGCCCCATCTGATCGCCTAGCGACCAAGAACGATGAAAAACTTAGTAGGTGACCTAAAAGCTATGAAAGGACAAACATCGCGAAAAGAACAAGGGTTTTTCATGCACGAGCTGAGGTAATCTTAGCCTACGGTGTGAGGCCACGCGCTGCCATGGCAACGTGCCCAAGTTTCCAACAGATTCCTGATATTCAGGGATCCTTGTGTCAGGAGGGTCAGATTATTACTTGCCTTGGGGGAGAGGTTTTGAGAGAAAAACCACCTAGGAAGCGTGACCCCTAAGCTACTCAGTTTTACACCCTAAAAACCTCTCATCTTCCATATCCCGAATGGGTATTTCCTAAAATTATCCAAAAATATTACCCAGAAATTACCTAGTTGTGAACATCACAATCCTATACATGTTTTGGGTCTACTCAATATGCCTAGAATCAGAACTTATGCTCCAAAAGCCAGTTAGAAACAACCTACTATTTACGACTATGAGATGTAGGTTTGCATAACAAAGAAAAAGGGAAATCAAAACATACAATGAGTAGGAAACTTACAATGTATTTTCCAAACGAAGGTTGCTGACAGCGTAGAAGTAGGAGTCCTGGAAGATTCCTTAAGGCTGGACTTCTGAAAGGTTCTTGTGGCAAGAATATGGGGATTTTTGAGATTATAAGAAGAAGAAGAAGAAGAAGAAGAAGAAGAAGAGCTTTTTAATTTCGAAAGAGAGAAAATAAAGGAAAATTTCGAATGAAGGGTGATAAGTATTGAAAACTGCCAGCCTTATTTATACGTAAGAGGCATGAGGAAACGAGGACCGTCCGATTAAATTAATGCGAGAGACGAGGGTCATAACTTGAAAGACGAAACGACAGCAAAAAGGTGGCCAGGCCATTTAATACGATCCTCGAAACCCGAACAGACGCCAATCACTGCGTTCCACGTTTCCAATACTCAAGTAACGCACACGACCTGGATAATCAAAAAGGAATTTTAAAAGCCCCCACCATGAAAGACAAAAGTGACGTCATAGATCACAGGCAGGGGCTTGGGGGGCAAATGTACGCCTTGAGTATTAGCACGTACCTTGTTGAGGCAGCTCGAGAGAAGCGAACTAATAAAGAGCCATAACCGAGGTGCCATGTGTTCACCATTCATCTGGAGAAATTTGGTATGATCCCCTAAACAAATAGCTCAAGCTGGCAGATCGCTTAGTTGTTTATCACTTGGAACCATTGTCAACATGGCATCAAAAGGCACGAGTTAGCACTACATTAAGCTTGTGGTACATCAGAGGCTTGACATATCCCAGGATCTTTATAAAGTCAACCACGCAATATAAACGTGCGTATAACATACATCACGTGTCTATTTTATTCCCGAATTCCTAGATACGCAATATAAACGTGTGTGATCAGACATCCCACACCTGATTTAGGCCATGCAGCCCATTATCCATTTTTACCTACTGATTAGACCACACTTCAGTGTAAGGTTTAGATATTAATCATCAGTGTCACAGAGATGACGTGAAGGATAAAGAGATCACGGGATGACCCCAATGCTTACTCAGAGATCATTCTCCTATAAATACCAAGACTCTGGGTAGTGCAAAGGGTTGGATTATTCTTGTAAGGAAAATACTTTGTAAACATAGCAAGAAAAGAGAAACAATAATAATATTGACTCGTGGACTAGGGGAATTTTAACCTCCTAACCACGTAAAAGGAGTGATCACTTTTCTTCTCTTGATAATTCATTTCCAGCATCCTTGAGTATTATCATTTTCTTATTACAGTTTACCATTAAGCACTAATCCATCCTAGTTATTCATACAATTCACTGTTGGTGAAAAACCGCGTCAACACATGTATATCTAAAACTATACAAAACTCTTCTCTTTCTCCATAACATTCTTTTATTTTTCTTAAAAACCACTCCCATGAATCATTGTTTTCAGAATCTGTTATAGCAAAAGCCGATGGGGAGATGTGTCTATTTGCATCCTGTGTTGAAGATGTGAGAAGTGTACCCCCAAATGCAGCTTTTAGGAATGTTCCATCAACAACAATTACCGGAATGCAATGTTTCCAACCTAAAATTGATTGTCCCATATCCATAAAAAGATATTTGAATATGTTTAGACTATCAATTTCCGAATCTGGTACAGTACTTGGATTTTTCTTCTTCAAAATGTACATATATCGTGAAATGTCTAGGTAGGAATCTTGACTTGACCCATGTATAAAATTAACTGCTTTTCTCCTTAGATCGCCATGCTTTTTGGTAACTCATGAAAACTCCATATATGTCCAACGTGTCTTTAGCTATATTTTTAGGTCTATAAGTTGTTTTTGGATCTGTGATCTTGGTTTTCACAACATTCCCAACCATACTACTTGAAGTTTGGCGGTGATCTCCAAGAATAATGTGCAAGGAACATGTGTGAGCATGATTGAACTTCCTAACTTGGAACATATCTATCTTTCCATATCTTACAGCACGAAATGACCATGTACATTCTGAATCAAGACACTTCAACTGATATTCTTTTTTGTAAGATTTGTGGACCTTGAACTGGAAATTGTTTTTTATGGCATAAAGGCCAATTGTTGCTGTGAGAACCTCTTTGTTTTTGTATACCTGTTTTTCTCTTATTCCATCAGAAATTGCATGTGTTATAACTGTAGTTTCTGTTCCGATGTGTTCAGAAATTGATTCATGTTGCTCCTTCTCCAAAATCAAATATGTAATTTGATCTGCCGATTGAATGAAATTTAGTAGTTCTTGAGGTTCATCTAGAGAGAATGTTGATGTGTCTAAAATATCATTCACTATATTAATGATATTATTACTACTTGAAGCAACATTAGAACTCATCCTTTGAAGTGCTCCACAAGTGATTGTTTGGCTGTTCTCTATTACAGAAACTATCAAAAGGTATTTTGTGGGTGTTCTATCATTTCTTTTGGACTCCAAGTAGAATTGCCGTGGAGTTGTTTTTGTAGACACATCATTTCGGAAATTTCGCAGTAGGTTGCAGTAGAAAAATTCTGATTTCGCTCAGACTTCACAAATTTGTAAGCTATTGAATCAATTTTTTATTTTGCTTATGGTTTTTCGGATGTTTGGATGCTTTGGAGATCTCTGCAACGGGGATGAAGACAGCATGTTACGAGAACGAGCTGGGTTGTAATGGGTTAGGTTTGTGGGTTGGGGTTTACCGTATACGTGATATTGGGTTTTGGGCTTGTGGGCTTCGAGTTACCGTAAATTTGTAAGGAAATGGAAATACCGTAAATTTCGAATTATTTTTGTTATTTACCGCATATATAAAAATTTCCCTATGAAATATTATTATTATAATAATATGTAATATAATATTACATATATAATAATTATAATAATATAAATTTAAATTTAAACTCAAAGGTTATAAAATATCATTATTATAATAATATATATGGGAACGACTACAACACATCCATTTTTTTTGCAACACCGATGCATCTTTTTTTTTTTAATTTTCGGCACCTGGATAGATATAATCCAAAATTATTTTATATGACGGTGTACATTATAGCTATCCAGAACATCCTACAAATTTTCAAGAAATTCTGAATAAATCATGGTATTGAAAACATGGTCTAAACTGTTTGTTGCACGCATGCCTGTTTTTTTGTGTACCCGTATAAAATTTGACAGTTTGAACCTTGTTTTCGGCTTCGTAAACTATTCAGAATTTCTTGAAAATTTGTAGGATATTCTAGATAGCTATAATATACATCGTCATATAAAAAAATTTGGGATTATATCTATCCAGGTGCCGAAAATAAAAAAAGGATGCACTGGTATTGCAAAAAAATGGGATGCGTTGTAGTCGTTCCCATAATATATAATACAAGACTAGATATTTAATAATTATATTAATATAAATTTAAATGTTATAAAATATTATTATGATAATAATATATAATCCTAATTTTTTACTAATTAAATTAATATGAATTCAAATATTGTAAAATGTTATTATTATAATAATATTTAATACAATAATACTTATATCAATGTAAATTTAAATATTATAATACATAATTTTAATTTTATTAAAAAAAATATTATTTATGCTTAAAAATGTTATCATATTATATATATATTTTTAAAAATATAGTGTTTTGGTTTAATTTTTCATTTAATATGTTTATGTCATTCTTTTATATATAATATTATTTATTTATTTGAAATTTATATGACAATGATATAAATCTAATAAATATAATTAATAAATTATATAAACAAAACCATGCAAACGTGTATTGCACGCTGTTTGTATCTAATATATATATATATAAATAATATATATAATAAGTGTGTAGATAACAATTTTTTTTGGTTTAACGATTTGTTTTGTTAACTTTGACGGAATATTCTAAATATTTAACAGAATATACTTTTAAAACTAACTGAAAATATATACTTATCAATTATATTAATATAAGTTTAAATATTATAAAATATTATTATTATAATAATATTTAATATAAGACTACTTATATAATAATTATATTAATATAAATTCAAATTCAAATTCAAATTCAAATGTTATAAAATATTATTATTATAATAATATATAATACAAAACTAGATAATTAATAACTATATTAATATAAATTTAAATGTTATAAAATATTTTTTATGTTATAAAATATTATGATAATAATATATAATTCTATTTTTTTTACTAATTATATTAATATGAATTTAAATATTATAAAATATTATTATTACGTTGTTTGTGTAGGTAAGGGAAATTTTTTATTTAAAGCATTTTTTATTTATTTTTTCCATTAATTTTAATAGAATATTCTTATATTTAAAGGTAAATTGTAAACATGACATAAACTCAAATAAAATTAATTAAAATGAGATATTTTTTTAAATATTTTATGATAATAATTATTTAAAAATAATAAAATCATTTATTTTATAACTTAAATAAAATTTAATTAAACTTCCCATATTATAATAATATCATATTAAATATATAATATAATATAATATAATCTACTATCAACTAACAACAAACTTCTTTAAAAAAAAACTAGCAACAAACTTAAATTTAATTAAAATCCATGTATATACTATTAATATCATATTAGTATAATTAATATATATAATAAAATCCAAATAACAGTAAACTTAACAAAAACGTTAAGTTTATTAATTATTATATATAATTTTAGTGTCGTATGTATATACATATGGTTTATTATTTAATATTAACATATGTTTTATAACTTAAATAAAATTTAATTAAACTTAAACTTTACCTATTAGAATAATATCATATTAAACATATAATATAATATTCTACTATCAACTAGCAATAAAGTTCTTTTAAAAAATAAAATAAAATAAAAAATAGCAACAAACATAAATTTAAAATTCACGTATAATATTAATATTATATTAAAGATATAATATATAATCTCTTGTTGTCACTGCCAAATTCAAAAATTAGAACACACATAAACAAAAATAAATTAATTAAAATAAGATTTTTTTAAAGATATTTTATGATAATTTAAATAATTAAATCATATTTATTTAAAAATAATAAACCATACATATCATTTTTTTATCTTATAAATATGTGTGTTAGTTTGTTTTTTATCAAGTGATTGGAGTTATTTTTATTCGTCATCAAATTTATCAAAGGATATTGCGAGATACATTAGAAACTAAAAATAGTTGATACATCTATATTACTTTACACTAACTTTTTCTATTATTATTTTATTCTATTATTAATTTCGTTTTAAAATCTATTGTAATTTATATATATGTCATGTAGTCATGTAAATATATATATACATATTAATGTTGTGTTTAGATGTCCAAATTATTCATATAGATATTTATATATACTATAGAACTGTAATTCATTCTATTATATATATACATATTTATTAAAAAAAATGAATCAACATTTTTTATTAAAATTATAAACAATGTTTTGCCCTAATATTTTTAATACATTTATGTTATACATTATACTAAACATCTTTTATTTATTTTTATGATATTGTTTATTTATTTAAAATTTATATGATAATTAAAAAATATATAATAAAAATAAATACATGTTTGAATAAGCATGTTTACAACTTTAAAACTAAGCAAACGTACATTTCACGTTGCTTCTACCTAGTATAAATATAATTATATATAGATTGTTGAAGAATAAGAATTAGACTTACATGCAAAGAACATTTAATTTTGTCATGGAGTTATTTTCGTAGACACATCATTTCAGAAATTTTGCAGTAGTTTGGAGTAGAAAAATTCAGATTTTGCCTAGACTTCATGAATTCGTAAGCTCTTGAATCCGTTTTTGATTTTGCTTATGGCTTTTCGGATGTTTGGATGTTTTGGAGATCTCTGCAACGGGAATGAAGACAACATGTTACGAGAATGGGTTGGGGTTTGTTAAGAACGATGCTCTGTTTTAGTGACTAATTACCAGCATTTATATTAACTGTAATTGAGTTAATTATATGATTGTTTGTATTAATTCTTTTCTGTTTTGGTGGTCTCTGCTTTACCAACACTAGGGTCACTTGTCATTTTATCATTGGTGCATGTAATGCTTTATCTGAGTATAAATAGAAAATGTTCCCCTCAACCACCTTTGAGCTGAGATTTTCCATCACTGCCTTTTTGGTATAACAGAAAACTTTGTCTTGGTATCAGAGCTAGGTTCGCTCTGTACCCATGTCCTCACACTCTCAGACTCCTCAAGCCACCACCACGGCTGCAGCAGGTGCTGCAAGCTCGTCGGTCCTGACCCCACAAAATTTCACTCAGCCGTTTAACACACTCAATCAACCATTCCCCCTGAAGCTTGATCGGAAGAGCTATGTACTTTGGAAAACCATGGTATTGACTGTAATCCGAGGCCATAGTCTGGATGGTTTTGTGAATGGTACCCGACCATGTCCTCCAGAATATGTACCTGCTTCAACGACAGTAGAAGGTGAACCAGGCTTTGGAGTAACCATCAATCCAGACTTCGACAATTGGATCGTGGGTGACCAGTTATTGATGGGTTGGTTGTACAGTTCAATGACTGAGGGAATAGCAACTGAAGTTATGGGATGTGAATCGGCTGCTGCACTGTGGAAAGCTCTCGAAAATCTGTATGGAGCTAATTCAAAATCCAAAATGGACGAGACACGGACACTGATCCAAACAACCCGGAAAGGCTCAACATCGATGGAGGAGTATTTGAAGCAGAAGAAGAGCTGGTCAGATTCACTGGCATTAGCAGGGGAACCTTATCCAGAGAGCCAACTCATAGCTAATGTAACATCTGGATTGGACATTGAGTATTTGCCTATTGTGCTGCAAATTGAGGCTCGTACCTCAACCACCTGGCAAGAGCTACAGGGCATCTTACTTGCCTTTGACAACAAAATGGAGCGTCTCCAAAATTTGAGTATTAACAGCAACATCAAATCTGGTCACTCGCTTACCTCTCCAAATGCAAATCTGGCAAATCGATCTAACTTTGGTGGTCGTGGACGTGGAAGCAGCAACTATCACTCAAGTCAGAACAATCCAAGCGGTGGTCGCAGCAACTATTCTCGAGGTGGTGGAAACAACAGTGGAAGAGTTCGTGGTGGTCGATTCAATGGGCCCAAACCTACTTGTCAGGTTTGCGGTCGTTATGGTCATTCAGCAGTAATCTGCTATAATAGGTACGATGAGTCATATATGGGGACTGATCCTAAAGCTGACAATCATGCAAACCAGAAACAGAATCAGCAAGCAGCAGCAGCATACATTGCTTCACCAGAAGTTGTTGATAGTGAAGCATGGTTTGTGGACAGTGGAGCTAGCAATCATGTGACTGCAGATGAGAACAACATGGCGCAGAAACATGATTATGGTGGTAAGGAAAAACTGATTATAGGTGATGGTAATCAACTGAACATTTCTTATCTTGGTACTGGAAAATTGAACACTAATAATGTGTCTAGATCACTGTTGCTAAATAATATGCTGCTAGTTCCAAAAATTGCTAAGAATTTGATTAGTGTATCAAGTTTAACCTCAGATAATGATGTGTTTGTCGAATTTCACTCTGGCTGTTGTTTTGTGAAGGACAAAATCACAAAGAAGGTGCTGCTGGAAGGAGTGCTTAGAGATGGTCTCTACCAGTTCAAATCATCACTCAACAACTCTGGTTGTAATCCAACACAATCTCAGTATTTTTCAGGTGTTTCAAATCTGTCAAAATCAAGTGTTGCTCAGTCAACCAATTTTCAAGTTTCCAAGAAAGATGTTTGGCATAGGCGTCTAGGTCATCCATCCTCTAGAATTCTTAAACTTGTCTGTGATTCCAACAATGTAAAAATTTCCAAAAATGAAATAGAAATTTTTTGTGAAGCTTGTCAGTTTGGCAAGTCACATGCCTTACCTTTTAAATTGTCTACCTATAGAGCTTCCAAGGTGCTTGAATTGATCCATATTGACCTGTGGGGACCTGCCCCAATTGCATCCAATACAAATTTCAAGTTCTATATACACTTCATTGATGATTTCAGTAGATACACATGGTTATATCCCTTGAAACACAAATCAGATGCACTCAATGCCTTCACTGTTTTTAAAGCCTTTGTTGAAAATCAATTTGAAACAAAAATCAAGAGTATCAAATGTGATTGGGGTGGTGAATATCAAGTGTTTGAAAATCTTGTTAAAACTAATGGCATTCATTTTCAGCACTCTTGTCCACACACTTCAGCTCAAAATGGTAGAGCTGAAAGGAAGCACAGGCACATAGTGGAAATGGGGTTAACTCTTCTTGCTCAAGCTAAAATGCCACTCAAATATTGGGTCGATGCATTCCAAACTTCTGTGTACCTAATAAACAGACTCCCAACTCCTATCCTTAATGGAAAATCTCCATTTGAAACACTTTATTGCAGAAAACCAGATTACAAACAACTCAAAACTTTTGGTGCTGCCTGTTACCCGTGCATAAGACCCTACCAAAATCATAAATTTCAGTTTCATTCATTAAGATGTGTCAACTTGGGTTACAATGAGTCTTACAGAGGATATAAATGCTTGAGCACCACTGGTCGAATCTACATATCTAGAAATGTTGTATTCAATGAAAAAGAATTCCCATTTGAAACCGGTTTTCTAAATACTTTTGCACCTGAGAAACAATTGGTCATTCAAAATGAATCATGGTCACAACTTCCCAATATACACTTAAGACCCTTCAGTACAGTGACACAAGACAAAACCACTCCAGTACCATCTCAAGCATCTCCTGAATCATCTCCAGCAACAGCACCTTCTCAACAAGAGGTTAGTGATCCTAATTCATACTGTTCAGTTTTTGATGCACTTGATCATGGAGTTGTTCTTCCTGAAGCAGCCACTGATGTATCACGCAATGAAGAAAATTCTGAAGACCCCACCAGAAATGACGTTACTGTTAGTACAACAGATGTCTCAATTGATGTGGCAGCATCTAACAAAGCTCCCTCACACCCTATGATTACCAGAGCAAGAGCTGGAATTTTTAAACCAAAGACTTACCTCTGTGAATCGAAGTGGACCCCAATATATGAAGAACCAAGCAGCATTACAGAGGCACTAAAACATAGTGGATGGAGTAAAGCTATGGGAGATGAGATTAAAGCTCTAAAGGCAAATAAAACTTACACTCTTGTTCCTAGACATGATGATTACAATTTGATTGGATGCAAATGGGTGCTAAGAATAAAAAGAAATGCTGATGGCTCATTCCAGAGGTATAAGGCGCGACTGGTTGCAAAAGGCTTCCATCAAAGAGCAGGGTTAGATTATGGGGAAACTTTCAATCCTGTGGTCAAGGCATCTACTGTGAGAATTGTACTGAGCATTGCAGCTTCAAGGAACTGGGACATTAGACAACTAGACATTAATAATGCCTTCTTAAATGGACATTTAGAGGAGGACATATACATGTGTCAACCAGAGGGATTCGAGGATCCAGAAAAACCAGATTATGTATGCAAGCTGCACAAGTCCTTGTATGGACTGAAACAAGCTCCAAGAGCTTGGTTTGACAGATTGAAGAACACACTACTTGAATGGAATTTTCAAAATTCCAAAGCTGATACTTCCCTGTTCTTTTACATCAACAACAATATTATCATCCTTGTATTGATCTATGTGGATGACATTATTGTCACAGGAAATAACAGTCAAAAGCTGCATGAATTTGTTCAGCAACTGAACAAGAATTTCACTCTAAAAGACCTTGGTGAACTTCACTTTTTCCTTGGAATTGAAGTAGTAAGAGATGAAACAGGCCTATACCTTACTCAAACCAAATACATCGAAGATCTGCTGAAAAAGAACAATTTGCAACATCTGAAGCCTTGTCCAACACCTACAGCTACTGGAAAGTCACTGTCTATCACTGATGGAAAGGGAATGGCAAATCCTACAGTCTATCGAAGTCTCATTGGAGCATTACAGTACTTGTGTCACACACGGCCAGACATAAGCTACGCAGTCAACTTCCTCAGTCAATTTCTCAGAGCACCAACAGATATGCATTGGAAGGCAGCAAAAGAATTCTAAGGTACTTGAAGGGAACTCGCACACAGGGTCTTCACATCTGCTGCAGTGACAGAATGAACATAACTGGTTATTCAGATGCAGATTGGGCCAGTAATGTTGATGACAGGAAATCAGTTGGGGGTTACTGTGTATATCTTGGTGATACTCTTGTGTCTTGGTCATCTAAGAAACAGGCAGTTGTATCTAGATCCAGTACCGAATCTGAATACAGAGCTCTTGCTCATGTCAGTGCTGAAATAACATGGATAAAATCCTTACTCAGAGAACTCAAATTTCCTCAACCTGAAAAACCGATTACTTGGTGTGATAATACAAGTGCAAGTGCTCTTGCATCAAACACTGTTTACCATGCTCGGACCAAACACATCGAACTAGACATTCATTTTGTTCGTGACAAAGTTCTCAATAGGGAATTGGAAGTTCGATACATACCCTCAACAGACCAGATTGCTGACTGCATGACAAAAGGACTGTCTCATGCAAGATTTCAATATTTGATCTCCAAACTCGATGTGAAAACCTCACCCTCTCGTTTGAGGGGTGGTGTTAAGAACGATGCTCTGTTTTAGTGACTAATTACCAGCATTTATATTAACTGTAATTGAGTTAATTATATGATTGTTTGTATTAATTCTTTTATGTTTTGGTGGTCTCCGCTTTACCAACACTAGGGCCACTTGTCATTTTATCATTGGTGCATGTAATGCTTTATCTGAGTATAAATAGAAAATGTTCCCCTCAGCCACCTTTGAGCTGAGATTTTCCATCAGTGCCTTTTTGGTATAACAAAAAACTTTGTCTGGGTTTACCGTATATGTGATATTGGGTTTTTGGGCTTGTGGGCTTTGAGTTTACCATAAATTTTTAAGGAAATGGAAATACCGTAAATTTTAAATTTTTTTTGTTATTTACCGTATATATACAAATTTTCCTATAAAATATCATTATTATAATAATATTTAATATAATACGACATATATAATAATTATATTAATATAAATTCAAATTTAAGCTCAAAGATTATAAAATATCATTATTATAATAATATATAATACGAAACTAGAAATAAAATAATTATATATGGATTGTCAAAGAATAAGAATTAGACTTATATGCAAAGAACATTTATGTATGGTACCAATCTTATAAATTCAGGATAATTGAATTGAGGTGATATGGTTATGGAGTCGTATTAACTGTCGCACAAATATTTTGACGTAAGAATTAATCGCAACAACTAGAAGATATTAAAATAGAGAGAAAATATAATATATAATAAATTTTAAATGAACACCGAACAAGTAAGCGCCTGTAGCTCAGTGGAAAGAGCGTCTGTTTCCTAAGCAGAAAGTCGTAGGTTCGACCCCTACCTGGCGCGTTTTTCTAAAACCCCTACTAGGGTGGTTCATATTTTAATCAACACAAAAATTGGGCTTTTGAGGGAAATTTAGGGTCTGATTGGTATAGATTTTGGGTATAACTTTATGAATTAGAAAACTGTGGGCCCATGAAAATAATTGATTGGTAGCTAGTTTTTCAAAACCAGATCCAAAATTTATATTTGGACTTTATGTTATAAAATAGAAAACGAATAAATCCCGTTTTCTTCATTTTGTGAAATTTCTTCCTAAAAACCCTAAAAACAAAATCCATCTCTGGTCCCCTCCACCATTTGCAAAAGACAGAGCTTCTTCATCTCTCTCTCATCAATGGTGATTCGTTGCCCCTCCTAACAACGCCTGATCCACTCCAACTTCACATCTACCATCAGCCACATAAGGTATCTCTAAAACTGGTTTGAATGTTTATATATATATATATATATTTATTTTTGAGAGTTTATCGTTTTAGTGATGTGAAATTTGTTCTAAAGCCTAGAAGCTCAGCCAGAACAGGTACAATAATTCTTTCATTGTTTTCACAAGCTTTTATTCTTTTTATACTGTATGTTTCTTGTTTTTCAGTTAGTAGTTTATACATTTTCGATACCCATCGACCATTAGTACATCAAAATTTTCAATTGCTTATTCTCTTGTGATATGGTCATAGGAACTTATACTTGGTGTAATATGCTTAATTTAATTAGACTTGATTTCTAGCCTCTTTTTCTTTATAAGATTGTAGAGTTTGGCATGGTCATGGTCAATGCTAGCTAATTGATTCTGTTTACTATGTATTAAGGTTTTCCTCTTCCCTGTAGAGTTTAAAAGAAGAAGTCATCAACCATTGACAAACCTTAAGCACCTGAAGGTCAAGACTTTCGAAAGCTTGGAAGACAAATCTAAGTTGAAAGACTCTTTATATTGGGCTTCACCTCATTTGGACACACCACTGATTGAAGAAGGAACAGAGAGTGAGTTAATGTTATTATAGTTTGCTTTTCTTTATGTCTTGAAAGATGTATAATTAGAAGATTGTAGTATGTGTTGCATCAAATGCTGAGTTTTCTTCTTATTTTTTATATTTTGGAATAATGTCAATTGGATTCTACATTTAGTACTGCTCATTATAGTTGGAATTTTTTTGGAGTAATTTTATGCAACAATGCTGCTGGTTTAAGAAGAAAGAAACAGTGCACTCCACATGTTTGGGAAAATGCCTTAGAGACATAATGTATAGTATATTGAATAGAAATTTATATGCTTTAAATCACTATGGCTCAATATCAACTTGAGTAATTTTAATGTTACACTTTAATCCAAAAGCTCTAATGCTTTTTTGTTTCTTTTGATTCTATACTTTTCTCTAATTTTCTCATGCTGAAAGTCTTTATTTCATTGTAGGCTTAATGTTTAATAATCAGTTGAATAAAGTTTTCTTCACCATTTTTGTATACATATGTGTGTATCTTAATTCTCAGTTAAAACATTAATATCTTCTCTTCTTTTTTTTGAAGAAATTTTTTTTTTATAATCATACACTTTGTGGTGATCAAACTATTACCAAACAAGAACAGTCACAAAACAAGAAAACTTCATAGATAAATTGCAGAAAACTGAACAACTACCTTTGGAGATTACAATGGCAGTAGAGATTTAACTTTACAACTGTGTGAACAGAGATCTTGATGACAGAAAATGAGAGAATTTACAACTGCTTATTGCAAATGTTGAGACGTTTCAAGAAACTAAAAAATAATAAAGGAGTCATTATACACGCAAAAGAGAATCAGAAGCAATATATATAATATTGTTTGATTCTATTTTTATATTTCCATATCTTTATTCAATTCTCTTGCTTGCATATTTGGTTAATGGACTTGAATTATGGTTTGTGCTCTTGTTTGGTCAAATTTGACAATTAGGTGAAATTTTTAAATGCAAGTCTAAAAGCTCTCTCTTGCCTTTAATTTTGATTTGGCAATCTTGGTTTTTATTGTGGGCTTTCACCAAATAAGCATCTTAGGAATAGGATTTTTATTCAGTTGCAATTCTAGAGTAAGAAGTTTTTCATAAATTAATTTTGAGTCCTTCAATGGTTGCTTTCTTGTAAAATTGGAATGTCATTATCTTCAGTGTTCAGTTTTGATTTCTTAAAATTAAGGGTGTGAGTTCTCTTCTCTAATGGCTGCTCTAGCTTTTGTGAGATTATAATTTGTGAGTAACTTGGTGTGATTAGATAATCTTGTCTGGGTATTTAGGAATGCATTTATTGTGTTTTTTTTGGTTGCAGTGAACAAATTTATGGGTCTTGACCAAATTTGCTAGATGCAGCAAATAAAACTTGTAATTAATATACTGAATTACATTCATAATATTGGGTAATTCTCATAAGATCTTTTTTTTTAAGTAAACCATATCCAACAATTATGAGAAGAAGAAAAAAATCTAAAATGAAGAGAAAGTAATAGATACAACATTTTTATATGGGCAAAATGATTATAGATGGAAAATACATTATATAATAAATAAATAAACAATAATAAAACTTACAATATGAATTGAGATACAACATGTGGAATAGAGGTGTTATATAGTCTCTAAACCTCTCCAAAGACAGGGAACACAATATATTAGACAGCAAAACAGTGGAACAAAGATGACCATAGTAAATTTTTGTAACTGTTTCTTCTTAATTTGCATAAATGTAGAGAAATTCTTATTCACAAATTCAATCTATATATATGCCGATAATTTGTATATATCTAAATTGTTTTTCAAACATTGAGTTGCAGAGCATACACTTTACTATGGTGGAGGTGATGGTGTTATTTCTTTGTTTATAAAGTCCAATGTTCTAGAATTGGCTGATTCAGGATTTTCCCCATGTCAAAATTTATATGGACTGAGGATATTATGATTTCTGTCTTGTCTTAGGAGAACCTAGCTAGTAATATCCTTTTCTGTCTTGTCTTCCAAAGATAGTAGGTTTAGTTTGATACACATATCATTAGTCCAAGCATAAAGTTCAGTTACAAATGTTCATATATACTTGTCATTAGTTCCTTTACTTTTTTCTTTAAACACATTATTCCTGGTAATATTCTTCTGCACTAACTTCTAAAAATTAACAGCCTTTCTATTACATTGGACATTTCATGAAAAATAATTTACAAGAAAACCAAGAAATACAGACAGAGTTAGATGTTCAAAAGATAGTAATAACAAATTTTCTGATTTCTTTCTTTGTGTAATATGGTGTAAACTTATGAATTATTATTTCAATCCTGCTGTGTTCTTATCAACTTTTCTTTTTGGCAGGTTCCGGGGATTCTTTTGGAAAGCAGCTAGAATAGGTGGGTAATAATAAAGTATTTTGTTGCAAAATTTTCTTCACATTGCATGACATAATACATGAACTCAAAATAATCTTTGTTGTCTAAAATGCTTTGAAGAATGTGAGAAGCTTTTGTGAGTAGAAAGATAGTTTAGATTATATGATATAACATCTGGGACTCATTTCCAATTATAAGGCAGCCCAAAGCCATAAAGCAAGTCTGCTTGGCTAACAAACTCTGAGCGTAGGCTGTTTAATAAAAGTCTCTATTGGATGTTGATTAGTTTCCTTTCAATAGTTTGAAATTTGGTTTCTTGTTTAAATACTCAAAAGCTACTAAAAAATTGTTTAATGAAAAGTTGTTCTGAGTCCTGAGTCCCTGATTAAATACTCATCATCTTTTGTTTGAAGTAGCAGCCGATCACACCACCATCACACCATTACAGTCCATTTGCTCTCAATCTGCAACATCTGAGGTGAGCTCTTTTTCTCACTCTCTCTACTTTCTTTACATCTTGGAATTCTTTGATTTGAATGTTTGATTTCGAAAACTTGAGCTACTAAATTTAAAAGAAGCATTATTTATGAAGACATAGATTGTGATAGTTAAAATTATGATTAGATGGATGCGAAGAATGTAGACATTGACGATCATGCTTCTTGGCCTGAGGCTATTGAATCACATTATATTGGTCTTTTGTATGAAGAGGCTAAAAAAGGATTACAAACAACAACCTTGGACAAAAAAGGATGGCTAAAAATAGAAAATGACATATTTAATTCTTTTGGAAAAAGATATAAAACGCCTCAATTGAAATCCAAATTCAATCGGTTGAGAAAGGCACATCGAGAATTTTCTCATCTTTTGGAACAAACTGGTATGGGATGGGATACTCAAACAAAAGCTGTTACAGCAAGTGATGAAGTATGGGACACTTATCTAAAGGTAATAGACTTATACTATAATTGTGTTGTTGATTACTTGATTATTCTAAATTCATGTTATGTAGTAATGTTGTGTGTTTTTGGATTTTTGTAGAAATATCCAAATGCCAAGAGATTTCGAAAAAAAGGATTGCAACATTATGAGATGCTTGGAGAAATATTCAATAATACAACAGCCACTGGTGGTATGAGTTATGCCTCCACTCAACTTCCGCCTTCTTCAGTTGAGGAACGCCAACAAGAGCGTCATTTTTTTGGCACTGGAGCACATGTTGATATTGATCTTGAATTTGATGGTGATAATTATGGAGAGGAAGAAGAAGTTACTGGTGTACGTCGTCGAGCTACTTCTGCTCCACCAGATGCGCCAAAACCAAAAGAGAAAAAGAACAAAGGGGCTAATTCTGCCTTCGACCAAGTGATGGGAGAACTTGCAAAAAGTATTTCTGCTAAGACTGAGGCATCATTAACACGGAGTGAGACTATGCGTAAGTATTATGAATCGAGAGAAAAAAGAATTAGTGAGGAAACCAGCAATGTCACTAATTCTTACAATGTGGAAGATTGTCAAAGCATTCTTGATGGTATTCCAGATCTGGATAACAAAATATACCTCAAAGCGTTGCATGAGTTTGTAGCAACCCCAGAATGGCGCGGAATATTCATGAGAATGAATGAGGAGTGTCGACGTGCTTATCTTGATTCATTGTTGGAGTGATTTAATATTGTTTATTTATTATGACTTTGTCTGTTATGAACTACCAAACCATGAACTTTGTCTGTTATGACTTTATCTTAGATAATGTGTAATGAACTTGACTTGGTGTTTATTGTCGTGATTGAACTTTTATTATTGTCATAATTAGGTACCTAAGATGGATGATTCAGATGAGGAGTTTGAAATATTATTTGGTGATACTTCGTCTTCATCAAGCGAGGAATTAATTGGTCAAGTTCTCATGGCTAATCGAATACATGAGATGCAAAAATCTCAACAGATTAGACGACCACTACGCACTTCAAATATGTCTGGACGTCAATATTTACTTGAGCTGCTAAATGGACATCCTGATAGATTGTTTTACACAATTAGAATGGACGTTAATACTTTTAGATCTTTATGTCGTCGATTAGTTGAAATGGAAGTCATAGAACATGACAGGGTAATTAGTGTTGAAGAAGCTGTTGTCATGTTTCTATGGATAGTAACACACAACCAACAAGTTAGGACTGTGGCCGAAAGATATCAACATTCGGTAGAAACTGTTTGTCGTCAGTTTGGTAGAGTGCTAGATGCATTGTGTTATTTAGGAAATGAAGTAATAAGGCCTCTTCACTTTAATAATGTGCAAGCAGAAATTCAAAATAATTCGAAGTATTTCCCATGGTTTAAGGTAAATTTTATTTATTAATTTTAATAAAAAATTTGTTATAATTCATATGAATTTAATTGAAGTTGGTAATGATATATTTGATTTATTATGTAGGATTGTGTTGGAGCAATTGATGGTACTCATGTAAGTGCAGTTGCACCAGCTCTAAAACAACTTGCATATAGAGGAAGAAAAGTAGATGTAACACAAAATGTAATGGCTGCATGCTCCTTTAATATGATGTTTACTTATGTCTACGCTGGATGGGAAGGAATAGCCAATGACTCTCGAGTGCTTCTTGATGCAATTAGAAAAGACGATAACTTTCCCATGCCACCACCAGGTCTTAAATTACACTTGTCTTGATGCATTATAATTTTCTTTCACATTCCCTTGTTCATAATAAGTGATTTTAATATAGGTAAATACTATGTTGTTGATTCTGGCTATCCAAATATGCCTGGGTTTCTAGCACCATATCGTGGTGAACGTTATCACTTGCGTCGCTTTAGAGGAAGAGGGAACCATCCTAGAGGTGCGATGGAGTTATTCAATTATAGGCACTCATCATTGCGCAATGTGATTGAACGTTGTTTTGGACTTCTTAAAGCCAGGTTTCCCATTTTGAAGTCAATGCCTCCATACTTGCTTGGAAAGCAACGTCGAATACCAATAGCATGTTGCACTATCCACAACTGGATCAAAATGCATTCTATTAATGATAGAATGTTTGAACAATATTCAGTTGATGCTACACCTGTTGAAGATATTGAAGGAACTGAAAGCCAATCTAATACAACAATAGAAAACCAACAAGAAGGAGATGAAGCAGGAATTTCTGAGGCACCACAGATTAATTTCAGTCAAGCTTATATGGCTCAGATGGAAAATGTTAGAGATGACATTGCTGGACAAATGTGGCTTAGTTATAACAATAATGTTTAGTTAATTAAAAATATGTAACTTTAATTTAGAAAAAAAATTAAAATTAACGACAATGCAATATTGTTATGAATTTAATGAATGCACTATTATTAAATTTGAATTTATCAATATAATTAAATTTGTAGATAAATCAAAATTTAATATTATATAACTTATGTAAATAAAATATAAAAATAAAAATAATATTCAGATTCAGCTGAACCAATCACGTTTTCAGTTTCTGTTATATTTTCAAATTTAATACCAATCACAGATTCAGTTTTTTAAAACTCAAAAATAGTTTCCTGACATTGAACCAATCGCATTTTCAGAAACATGTTTTCAGTCACTAAATTCAGATTTTCATTTCAGAATCCCACTTTTCAAAAATACAGTTTTCTAATCGCGAACCAATTAGACCCTTACATTCTAATACTAGTTTTTTAAAATAATTAATTATAGTAATAACGTATGATTTCAAATCTTTCATATATATACCTTATTTTTATTAATTCTTTATTTTATAATACCAGATATTTGTTTTTATATTAATTAATAACTAACAATTAAACGTATATACTGCTACATTTAGGTATAAATGGTATTAAGTGGTATGAGTGTTTGGATACTGTTTGATTTATTATTTTAGATAAGCTATGATTTTGCATATGTTTTATCGTATTTAAATGTTATAAAATCTTTAATTTTATATATTATTTTGGGTTTTCTATATTAATATACGGTTTAGTATATATTATTTTTTATGGATTAATTACATATATTTGGATACTTATATATTAATTATTGTTTGCACAAAATTTGATAATAAGATACTAGTTATTATATATGTGAGTGAAATTATATGATACAAAAAATTTATATCTTTGTCCTGTTAATAATTTAGAATTATTTTATGATTTTACTATTACATTAAATTTGGTAATGATATTCTAGTTGGCATATATGTGTGAATAGAGCTGTAAATACGGGTCGGACTTTCTAGCACGACACGAAACCGGCACGAGCACGACACGAAAAAATATGGGCCTGGGCCAGGCACGACACGAATTGAAAATTGGCACGGCACGACACGACACGACATGGGCCTGAACACGGCACGACAAGCCCGAAGGCACGGCACAAAAGCACGAACAAACTGGCCCGAAAGCACGACACGATAAAAAACCCGATATTTTGACATTAATAATCATAATAAATTTTTATTTGTCAATTATTAATAAATTAAAATGATAATAGAAGTCTTATTTTTCTCAATGTTTATATTTTTATAATTATATTAGTTTATTTTAAGATTTGTGAGTTAAATTTTTTAGCATTTATTAGTAGGTATTAAAATTCTAATAATTATCTTTGATATAATTTTGTGTAAAATATTGTTAAAAAGTATATAAAAATATCTAAAATTATAATTTAAACAAAGAAATGTATTTGGTTTGGTGGTAAGTTCATTGATGGTTAAAGAGGAGGTGGAGGATTCAATTCTCCATCCTCACATTTTTTGGCAAAAATAAAGTGGGCCCAAATTTAGGCCCGAATATAGAAAGTGGGCCGACCCGACATGGCACGAGCACGGCATGACATGGGTCGGGCCCATGGGCCGTGCTGGGCCTACTTTTTCAAAAATGAGACGGCCCAGCCCGGCACGGCCCGAATTTATCGGAGGCACAAAAATGTGGGCCAGGCCGGCCGGCCCACATTTACAGCTCTATGTGAAATTGTATAGACACTAAAAACATACTGTTATATATCTTAATAAGATACTAGTTGGTATAGGTGTAAAATTATATATAGATACTAAAAGTATTTTTTATATGTTAATAAGATACTAGTGTATTTTTTTCTCTCAAAATTAATAAGATATTAGTTGTATATGTTTAAAAGTATGTATAGATACCAATTAAATAATTTTTTTATATGTTAATAAGATACTAGTTAGTATATAGCCAAATTTTTTTTTTTTTTTTTTTATATTTAAATAAGATACTAGTTAGTATTGTTACATCCAAATTTCGAAATCGTCATAAATGAGCCTCGAAATGTAGGCTCGTAGTAAGTTTGAAAATGTCAAGTAAGTGCTCAACACTTGTATAAATTAATATATTTCCTGATTTGTTCCTATTGACAATCAACCAGTTAAGAAGGTTCGAGCTTAAGCATCAAGCTCGAAAGGATGGATCTTCTCCAAAGTATTTGAGAACAATTCGAACCTTCATTGCAAACTCGAAAAGGTTGATCTCCGAGGGTTAAGCTCAATGATATTGCTGGCTAAGGGTGAGGCTAACTAGAATAACGAGCTCGTGATGTTGGTCGATCTCGATGGTGTGTAAACTATACGTTCGAGGTCGGTAACCTAGTTTGAATGCGGTGGCAGTTAGGAAATCCATATTCCTTGGGGATTTGTTGTTATCTAATAATAAATCCCGATTATCATGGGATATTGCATGATTGATATATTTAATTATATGTATTTCAAATTTGAATTGTAACTTCCCGAAATAAAATGGAAGATATTTTGTTAACCCGTCTATAAATAGACTGGATAACTTCATTTGTAGATACGCACAATTGGGTACTGAGAATACTCTGCTAAATTGCTTTGTAAAAGCTTTAAGAGAATACCACCACTCAATAATATTGCCTCGTGGACTAGGCAGATTTTAACTGCTGAACCACATAAAATCCTGATTGTTCTTATTTATTTTCTTAATTCTGTGTTATTTCTCTTCAGATTTAAGTTGACGAAAAACGGCGTCAACAATTTGGTGCTTTCATTGAGAGCATTAAGTAAGTCGTTAGATTGTTTAATCAGAAACCTCCTGAATTACCAATGACCGCCATAAACAGCCCCAGTACTGGCGGGTGACCATTGCCCCAGATACTAGAGGAGCAAACTCCTCGCACTAAATATTACCCATGTCGACCTGGGAAGCAGCCCATGACTGACCACGACCCAAAGGAAGGGAGTGCATCCTCAAATTCCCAAGGACCGCCTGCTCCCAGGCCTGACGAGGACCTCTACTATATTCAAGAGATGTACATTCCTATTGTTGAGCTGGAGAATCGTCAACTGTGCCTGTTAGGAGTATGTCCTAAAAGCATGTAAAAGACATTTATTATTTTGATGAATAAATATACACAATGGTCTATTATTGTTATATTTAGATTATTAAATTATTGTTTGAATAATTTTGTAAATATCAGAAAAATTCCATATTCATTATTGAAGATGTGATCTTGTATTAGTACGAGAGAATTAAGATCACATGAATGAATAAAAATAGTCAACAACAACAAATTGAAGTTATGGAATTCTTTAAATGGGGTTGTGATTAGTGCTCAAAAATATCATTTTATTAGTCTTAAAAGTGTAAAATTAATTAAGTTTTAATTAATATTTTCATGGATTTATTGTCATATATTTTATATTTGAAAATATTAATTTTAATTTAATTTGTGTTTAATTTTCAGGAAATAAAATATATTTTTGACACAAAGAAAAAGAAAGGAGAAAGAAAGAATTAAAATTGAAGAAATCAAGAAGAAAATGGCATTTTTGAAGATGATTTGGCCCAAAACTAGGCCCAAAATGGAGCAGCCGCCAGACAGCCGCCACTGCCACGCTGACACGATCTGCCCCCTGACGCGCGTCTGACGCGCCTGCCATGCTCCCCCGTGCCCGACAACTTCTCTGACGCTGACGACTGACGCGCTGCACGCTGACAGCTGCCACCTGACGCGCCTGACGAGCCAACCGAATTTCGCCACCTGTCCCTGTCGTCAGTCTTTGTCTCCCACGGCTGAGCACCAATTTCCCCACTTTGCAGCTATTTTTCAGCCATTTCCCCATTATTTTATACACGATTTTTACACATTTTTTAGCTCTATTTACACTATAAATAGAGGACCAAATGGGGTAAAAGAATATCAGATTGTGTAAGGGAGAATAAAGAGTATTGGAGAGAAAAACACTTATTTTTCATATTTTTCTTTTACATTTTTGTGAGTGAAAACAATGCCTATTTTAGGCTAAATTTTCTTGTGGAAAGGCTAGAGTGGAGTTCATGTGTTACATTATATTTTTAATATATTGATTCTTTATTTTGTTCTTCATTTCTATATATTTGTTACAATTAAATTTATTTTCTTTTAATTTTTGTTCTAAATTTATTATTATCTTTTACATAAGTCTAGTCATGCTCTTCTTATGTAATTTAGGTTTTTAATTTAATTTAGAATATTTGTTATATTATATGCTTTTTACTGCATTCTGCCAATGGTATTTTGTCGCTCTAAAGTATATAATATGATAGGTTTTTAAAATTAGAAGTTAGTATAATTTAATTAAAGAACATATTTTAAGGTGAGCTTTAATATATATATTTTCCAACTATAATTAATGGTGTAGAATTATAGTTGAGTATAATGAATCAATTTTATTAAAATATATATATATGTTTGCATGAATGAAACTTATGCCTTCCATACTTTCTTTCTGATTCTAATTCCTCGATTTTATTCATTTAATGTTTATATTCTTTTTCAAATTCACATTTTTCCAAAGTTTATGATTTTTAATTTACTAATCTTTCTTTTAATTTTGTATTTTACCTCTCTGTGGATACGACATAGCCCGATTACTACTGCGACCGCTTAGGAGTTTATTGGGCGATATCAGGTTGTAAGTACGGTTTGCTAAGTATCATGTTGATACAAATAATCTAGATTCAGATTATTGATGTGGTAAGACATCTCGGTAAAGGCGCTTTATATAATATGAATATATATGACATGGACCGATATGAATAAAAATCTTGATCAAAAAACCATTTAATAATAAAGACTTGTAATTCATATTAGCACTGATGATCATTTATAGATCAACCTAAATCCTGAGTGTTCATGAACTCATGTTCATGTTTATTAAATATTTTGATTCATTCGTTAAGGTCTCTTCATAGAATGAGGCTAATGAATTTTGTTTTGAAGATTTAATATCATGGATGGCTGGGAACTTGTATCAACAATACAGAATCTAATATTTCCTAACGGATCGTATATTAGTTCCCTTAAGGGTTAATTCTAGAACTGAATGATTTTGAGCTCAAATCTATAATTAAATTATAGATTAATTGTTCACTAGTGAATTAATGGTACTTAAGGAATAAGAAGTAAATTAGAAAGGTAAAATGGTAATTCTTCCATTCTAATTTATGAACTAATTAATTAGAGGGTTGAACTATTGTAAGATGGTTATATCAATGGACAACTTAAAATAAGATTTCTGTAAAAGTATATTTATAGCATAAAGAGTTCAATTTTGAATTTATAGTGGAGAAATATCAGAATTAATAAATTAACTATTATGATTAAAGAGTTTGATTATTTAGATTCAATTTATTGGAGCTTAATGTTATAGATCCATGGTCCCGGAAATGGCTCAAACAAACACTGACAAAGATAAATACAAAAATGGGCAAAATGACGTATTTGATAAGTAAAATATTTTTCTATGCATTAAACATAATTATTCTATAATTGTGTGTAATTAATTAATTATTCGATTTAATAAAAATATAATTAATTTTGAATTAATTTATTTTTTAGATTTTTGGTATTTAAATAATAATAAAAATTAGGAAAAATCACATGCCTTCCTTGGCATGTGGTACACGTGTAGCACAGTGCACAGTCACTGTGCTACACACACAAGAAGCTTCTAGAAGTTTCTTTGTTCCACAATTTTAGTTATTTAAATATTAAATAAATAATGAGATATTGTAATATGATTAAAATATTATTATTTAAACAAAATCTAATAACTGATTAGTTATTTTTAAATTGTTTTAAATAACTAATATTTTATTTTTAATATATTGGATATATTAAATATAGGAGATCACTTTTTCAGAGTGATACTTTTCAGTGATAGAAAAACAGATCGTGAAATCTCCCTGAGAGAAATAGAACAATGATACAAGCATAGGTCACTGTTCTTCACAAACTTAGGTCCAAACTTTATCAGATTTCATGTGTTGAGAATATCTGATAAATAGATTTTGCCTATTGTTTTGTATAACGAGCCCACACTCATTCTTTGTGTGCTGAGAACATTTTGGAAGATCTTGGTTTGAGATCTCAAGGATTTTTGCTGTACAAAAAGATAGCAGCAAGGAAGGACTTGAGGTAATTTTCTATTCTTCTCTTTGATTCAATATATATATGTATGTGAAGAAGTAGATCTAGAAATCTTGTTAGGTTAAATTAACAATATTGATTGTTGTTCCACTGCGTATAATCTCTGATTTGATATATAAAAACCAACAAAAGGTACCAGAGCCATCTTCACTCATATATATATTGAATCTGTGTGGGTTTAATTTATGCATTTATTTATGATGAATGATTGGATGGCTTAATATGATTGAATGCATGAGAATGTTGAATCGTTAATTGTATGGTGTTTTTGGGTTAGGATTTGTTTATGATTAGATCATTGTGTAAGCCATTAAGGGGCATAGGATTTATGTAATTTTATTTGGTTTTTGACACCATAAAATTGTAATTCCGATCACACAAGTCAAAACGGAGCCCGGGATTCAGAATTCAGCCACCGTTCCTCCGAGGACGTCGTGCGGACGTCCGTATGGATCCATACGATTTCATACAAGAAGGCCCCGACAACATTTTTTTGGTGCCACGTGTCCCCATCTTACTGATCCAGAATTTTTTTTTTCTGAAATTAATTTGTTATTTTTTAAAAAAATTTAAAATGTTAAATGTCCTATTTGTTAGAAATTTGATATTTAAATAATGAGATAATTTAGTTATCCTAACAAACTTTTTTGAATATCTTATTTCAATTTTTTTTTTAAAATAACATATTTTAATTAAATTTAATTTCTGTTTTAATTAAAAGTTGTTTTAATTAGAAGAAAAATAAAAAATATGATTATTTAAAAGTTTTGTTTTAATTAATCAAGATATTTAGAAAATTGTTTTTTTTTATTATTCTGGACCAACGACACATATCCTACCGAAAGTAAAGTAAAGAAACCCGATGGAGATCAAGGCGATTTTATTTTAATTTTATAAAGAGGTTGTAAAATTAGAAATACCCAAAAGCACCCAGTTCAACATTTATTGGTTATTTATTTATTTAAATAATTGTTTTCATGTGATTGATAATATGTTCATGAATTTTGTGCCATACATAAAAAACTCACACATTCATTATCATGCATCTCATTGGTAGAAACATGATTATTAGGATTGTCCTATATGTTTATATGATTTGTTTTGCGAAACCAATTGCATATATATTACTAAGTTTTATTCTTTGAAAACTTGGTAAAATATCACACCATTTTTTAAGTCTTTATGACTTAATTTCTTTAAACCAACTTTTTTTAAAAATAATTTTTTAGTAAAGTTTAGATGGACATAATTGGTATTTTAAAATTGGATTTGGACCTAGAAACTTGCTTTCTTACCAATTTTAATTATGTTCATAAAGTTTAAAGAATCTGTAATTAATTAGGTTAAAAACACTTATTTCAAAATAGTGAGTGGGAGAGGGTTGATAACCCAACATAACTCGTGGTCTCCATTATTAATATAACACCGTGAGATATGAATAGCGCCTCACGATGACTTTGTTTCCATCCCCCTAAGGTTTTAAAGGTTGGGGACACTTCTGGGGAACGGGTCGTGGGCAGGTAGAAAGAAGAGAAGGAACCCGACTTCCCGGGGGGACTGTTCAAGGTGTCTAGACATGTCAATAGTAATGTTATATTTCTTACACAGATAGGAACTAATGATGCATTTTAGGTTTGATCGACCCTAAGGCGGCATGTCCTAAGTTAAGTCATGAACTCCGAAATAATGGGTTACACTCACAGAGTTATGATTAAGCTTTTGTAGTGGATAATCATAACTTGACTAAACTAAGCGGTACATTAATGTTTAAAAGAGAAAATAATGAGTTATTTTAAGTTTTAAACAATAAAGATAAGAATGTCTTATAAATTCTCTAAGATTAATTTGACTGACCCTAAGGCAACATTGTTAGAAAGTTTTATCGCGGAAATTAAACTTTATTTTATGTGTTTTAATTGCACCTATGCATCACGTTTAATTTTTGAAACTTTGATATTTATTTTTCTAAATAAAATAATAATATTTATATTTTTTTTATTCAGAATATGTCTATCTCTGGTAATCCAATCGCTGCCTTAATCGCACAAGAAAAATTAACTGGTGATGACTTCATAAAATGGAAATCAAATATGAATCTGTTGTTGGTTAGCATAAACCACAAGTTTGTCCTAAATGAGGAATGTCCTAAAGAACCTGGCGCCACTGCCCCGAAACATGTTCAGGACAGTTTTGATGCATGGATTCAATCCAATAACAAAGCTAAGTGCTATATGCTTGTAAGCATGAATCCATGGAAACTGCTTTTGAGATACTAGAATCTCTTAAGGAAATGTTTGGGCACCCATCTGATCAAAGTCGTCATGAGGCTACTAGAACCTACATGAATGCTAAGATGAAGAAAGGTCAATTTGTGCGTGAGCATGTCTTGAACATGATCAATGTACTCCATGAAGCTGAGACGCACAGAGCAGTCATGTAACGCCCTGGATAGCCAAGACCGCTACACCGTGTACTTATAAAGGTGCAAGACTTGCTAATCAAGCCATTAATTTGTAAATGTGTCATGAAACATGTATGAGCTAGGGTTAAAAAGATTTTGGTCTCGAAAGACTCATTTTATATAATTAAACTGTTATATACACGGGATCCCAAAAGGAATAGAGTTAAAAGTAGATTTACAAACTTCCCAAAGTACATAAACAAAGGTAAGCCATACTAAGGCAAAAATAGACAATCTTTGGGTCTTGCGTCCCTGCCTAAACCTCAACCATTGCGGTTGAGCAGCTGGCCATGTACATTTCGCTCGCAGAGCTCTCTAATCAAGGCTGATCAAGCTTGCCTTTGCCTTTACCTGCACCACGTAGCACCCGTGAGCCAAGGCCCAGCAAGAAAACATAAGCAACACAAACAGTGTTAACGGATAGTAAATTCATTACGCAAGACTCTTATCAAGAAATCCACATAATATCATTCAACATAAATTCAGAGTCATGGATGCAATCAAACACTTATAACATTTATATCACATAATAATCAGGGCCGAAAACTTAGGCCGCACCCTCTGTTTACCCCACTGACTTCGGCCCGCTTAAATCGAGCTAATGCATATTAAGCTGTCCTCGGCTACCAGCGGCTGAGCCACGCCCTGTGCGCTAGTGTAACCCTTGGCACCCTTAGGCCGTTGGTTCACTAAATAGCTTGCATGGCATAATACCATCTTTTCAAGCATTCACATTAGGGATCTCTTAGTCCCGTCACATATATTCAACCAGGTGCAATTTTCTTACCTTTGATCATTGTAGTAATTATTTACGAGCAACACTCCTCAGGCACGATCCGTTCCTGAGCCTAAGCTTTTATCACCTAGTCACAACCAAAGTACAAGGTTCCATTAATATTCAAATTAGGGTTTCCGGTTACAAAACTAACTTCCGGGAATCCGATTTCCGCCAAGCACGGTGGTGAAATCAATCCCAAGCATACTCGATCACATTCCCATGCCTAAAATCCCCAAAAGTTCAAGTGCACAACTAAGGGCTGCGACCCTTTAAGATTAGCTTCGGCCCTAGCCTCAAAATAGAACCAAGGGCCATCCTGGGCAAAGACACGCATCGCGGCCCTTGCAATGGGCGCCGCAGCGCTCACCCCTGGCCGAGCCTCCTTGGCTCATCTTCATCCTAGGGCCGCAGCGCTCTAGAACAGAGCCGCGACCCTTCCCTCCGAACCTAGAATTCCCACCATTTCTAGGCTTGAAACCTCAGCCAAAACCACCCTTAATCTCCCTACTTCAACACCCAACAATCTCAACACTTTTAGCATGACTTAAACAACATGATTCCACAGAAAACCCAGCCTAACACACACACTAGAGTTCTCTTTTAAATTTATGAAACTCAAGAGCTATAAACACTCAAACCAGTCATTCAAACCCAAATTCAAGCCTCTAACTTGTGAATCAAAGCTTGCCTCTTTAGCTGGATCCTTCCTCTATTCAACACCCAGCTAGCTTCCAAAGCTTTTCCAGCCAAAATTCCACCCTAAGCATCAATGGTACAAACACCTCAATACCCAGCTGAAAACTCAGAATTTTAAACCAAAGAAAGAGGAATCCCTGCTTACCTTAGTCCTGATTAAACCCTTGATTAATTCCTGAGTTAAGTCTCTAAGTCATCCCTTCAATCCTCCAAACTTCAGCTGAATTCCAGCAATTCTCTTAAAGTTTCTGTGTTTCTTTCCCTTGTGTTCCTTGAGAGAAAAATAGAGAGGTAAGGCTGAAAAATAAAGTCGGTTTATTTCTTTCTATGGGTTTCCTTAAGTTTGTCTTATTTGTTAAGTTAATCCCAAAGCTCGGGGTGCCGGAAACGTCCCCGAGGGCAAAACGGTAAAATTCCCCAATATTCCCGCCTAGACTTCCTAACCTCAAATATATCTCCATATATTTATTTTCATAACCCGATAGTCTAAATAACTACCCGATACCTAGAATCTCCCTCACTTATCCAAAGTCAACTGCCAAGCCCCGTTGCGACTTTTCCCCGCTAACTAGCTCTAGGATCGCCTCGAGTCGTGCTCTGCAGATCTACCCACATAATAATGTGGTTCTCACATTTATCACATATGTATATCATATTATCATCAATTATCATTCAAACATTATTAACCAAATAGTCATGCATTTAAATCAATATATTCATGCAAACATATTTATCCCAATTATGCCCTCCCGGCACGCTAATCAAGGCCCTTAAGCCTCATTAGCGAATTTGGGGTCGTTACAAGTCATGGATGAAAAGACACAAGTAAGCATTATACTTGAGTCTTTAACTACTACTTTTTCTACATTCACAACAAATTATGTCATGAACAAATTAGAATTTAACATGACACAATTGTTGAATGAATTACAAACTTTTGAGTCTTTGAACAAGACAATCTCAAGTTCGACTGAAGCAAATGTTGCTGAAGTAAAACCATCTTCTTCTAAGAAGAAAAGGAAAAGCAATAACAATGACTACACACCTAAAAAGGATAATTCTAAAAAGGCAAGGAAGTCATCCAAGGCACCCGAGAACAAAAAGAACAATGACCCCAAACAAAAGGCACCCAAAGGAAAGTGTTTCCATTGTAATGTCGATGGTCATTGGAAGAAAAACTGTCCAAAGTATCTCGCCGAGCTGAAAGAGAAAAAGAAAGGTAAATTAGATTTACTTGTACTTGAAGCTTGTATGGTGGAACATGATAAATTATCATGGATAGTTGATTCTGGTTCCACTAACCATGTTTGTTCTTGTTTTCAGATGCTTGAGTCTGCAAAGCAGTTGGAGCAAGGAGAGATGACTATGAGAGTGGGAAGTGGAGCACTTGTTTCAGCTAAAGCATGTGGAACAGTCTGTTTAAATTTTAAGAACAATTTTCTAGTTTTGAATAATGTTCTCTTTATTCCTGAAATTACTAGAAACATTATTTCTTTATCTTTGTTACATGAAATTTTTTTGGCATTTCTTTTAATAATAATATGATTTTTATTTCAAGGAATGGGAACAATATTTGTCATGCAAAACAAAAGGATGGACTGTACATGCTTAATCCAATTGAAAAATCGCTCAATAATTCTGAATTATTCAAAGTTGCTATTCCACAATGTAACAAAAGACAAAATGTTTCTAAACAAAATGACACGTATCTTTAAGATTAGGTCATATTAGTCTAGATAGGATAAATCGATTAACTAAAGATGGACCCTTGAGGGAACTAACAGTTGGAATCCTACCGGTCTGTGAATCCTGTTTAGAAGGAAAATTGACAAAACGACCTTTCACTTCAAAGGGAAATAGAGCCAAAGAACCACTAGAGCTTATACAAAGTGATGTATGTGGTCCAATTAACATACAAGCTCGAGGTGGTTATGAATATTTTGTCACATCTACTGACGACTATTCTAGATATGGTCATGTTTACCTAATGCTTAAGAAGTCAGAAACTTTTGATAGGTTTAAAGACTTCAAAGCCTTAGCTGAGAAGAAATTAGGTAAATATTTAAAGACACTCCGATCTGACTGTGGTGGTGAATATTTGGATTCTGAATTCAAAGATTTCTTGCTGGAGCATGGTATTCTATCCCAACTCATAGCACCTGGAACACCACAACAAAACAGAGTTTCAGAGAAAAGAAACCGGACCCTGTTGGACATGGTCAGGTCTATGTTAAGCAATTCTTCACTTCCCTTATCGTTTTGGGGATATGCACTTCAAACAACTAATTACATTTTGAATGTAGTTCCATCCAAAGCTGTGACAAAGACACCACTAGAATTATGGAATGGAAATAAACCTAGTTTACGACATTTCCGTATTTGGGGTTGTCCTGCTCATGTGCTAAGACCTAAATTTGGAAGACTGTATTCAAGATATGAAGTGTGTATATTTGTGGGCTATGCTCCAGAAACAAAAGGTGGATATTTCTATAGTCAAAGTGATCAAAAGGTATTTGTTTCGACGAATGCAACATTTTTAGAACACGACTATATGAATGATTTTAAACCTCAGAGCAAAGTAGTTTTACAGGAACTAGTGACAGATAAAATTTCATCTCCATCTTCTTCATCAGTTAATGATAAAACAACCAATGAAACCACAATTCCTGAAAAGGAAAAACCGGTGCAACATCGTAGTGGGAGGATTGTGAGACAACCTAATCGCTACGAACATGAGGCACATGTTCTTGTATCAGATACTGAAAAGGATGATCCATTGACTTTTAAAGAAGCAATGGAAGACCCTGATGTTGATAAGTGGCAAGCTGCCATGAATCAAGAAATGGAATCAATGTATTACAATGCAGTCTGGGAACTTGTAGATCTGCCTGACAATGTCAAAGCCATTGGATGTAAATGGATCTACAAGAAGAAAATGGGTGTAGATGGAAAGGTAGAGATTGATAAAGAAAGGCTTGTGGCCAAAGGCTACACACAGAGAGACAGTGTAGACTATAAAGAAACATTTTCTCCTGTAGCCATGCTTAAGTCCATTCACATACTTTTATCCATAACTGCCATCTATGATTACAAGATCTGGCAAATGGACGTCAAGACAACCTTTCTAAATGGCCAACTTGATGAAACCATATATATGGAACAACCAGAAGGGTTTATTAAGAAGGATCAAGATCAAAAGGTATGCAAGTTGTTGAAATCCATATATGGATTGAAACAAGCGTCAAGATCTTGGAACTTAACATTTGATGAAACTATCAAAACATATGGCTTCGAACAAAATGTTGACAAAGCATGTGTTTATAAATACATCAAAGGGAAAGTTATGGTTTTCTTAGTTCTCTAGGTTGATTATATTCTACTCATTGGGAATGATGTAGAGACATTATCAAATGTAAAGAAATGGTTGGATGACAAATTTCAAAGGAAAGATTTGGGAGAAGTGAGCTATGTTCTAGGCATTAAAATTCTAAGAGATAGAAAGAACAAGCTCTTGGCACTTTCATAAGCAAATTATATTGATAAAGTGCTTGAAAGATTCTCTATGGAAAATTCCTAAAAGGGTCAATAGCCTACCAGACATGGAATTACTCTTTGCAAAGAACAGTGTCCAAAGACACCACAAGAACAAGTGGACATGAGAAAGTATCCCTATACATCAGCCGTAGGGGGCCTAATGTATGCAATGTTATGTACTAGACCTGACATATGTTATGAAGTAGGGATTGTCAGTCGTTATCAGTCAAATCCAGGTTTGGAAAACTGGATTGCAATGAAACATATTCTTAAGTATCTCAGGAGAACGAGGAACTATATGCTAGTATATTCGGGTAGTGACCTTGAACCTACTGGATATACTGACTCAGATTTTCAATCAGACAAAGATAGTAGAAAGTCTACTTCTGGGTTAGTATTCACTCTTGGTGGTTGAACAATTTTCTGGAGAAGCATTAAGCAATCCAACATAGCTGATTCAACCATGGACGCTGAATACATAGCAGCTTATGAAACAGCTAAAGAAGCAGTTTGGTTGAAAAATTTCTATACGGATCTGGAAGTGGTTCCAGAAGTGGAGAAACCACTTGTTCTTTATTGTGACAACAGTGGAGTAGTGGCTAATTCTAAAGAACCAAGAAGCCACAAGAGGGGAAAGAATATAAAGCGCAAATACCACTTAGTCAGAGAAATTGTACAGAGAGGAGATGTGTCCATTCTGAAAATCGTATTAGAACACAACCGGGCAAACCTGTTTACGAAGACGCTTCCTGCAAAGCAATTCGAGGGTCATGTACGTAATATGGGATTAAGAGAAATGCCTTACTTGCTTTAAATACAAGTGGGAGATTGTTAGGAGTATGTCCTAAAAGCATGTAAAAGACATTTATTATTTTGATGAATAAATAAATACAATGGTCTATTATTCTTATATTTAGATTATTAAATTATTGTTTGAATAATTTTGTAAATATCAGAAAAATTCCATATTCATTATTGAGGATGTGATCTTGTATTAGTACGAGAGAATTAAGATCACATGAATGAATAAAATAGTCAACACCAACAAATTGAAGTTATGGAATTCTTTAATTGGGGTTGTAAGTACAGTTTGCTGAGTATCATGTTGATACAAATAATCTAGATTCGGATTATTGATGTGGTAAGACATCTCGGTAAATGTGCTTTATATAATATGATTATATATGACAATGACCGATATGAATAAAAGTCTTTATCCAAAAACCATTTAATAATAAAGACTTGTAATTCATATCATCACTGATGATCATTTATAGATCAACCTAAATCCTGAGTGTTCATGAACTCATGTTCATGTTTATTAAATCTTTTGATTCATTCGTTAAGGTCTCTTCATAGAATGAGGCTAATGAATTTTGTTTTGGAGATTTAATATCATGGATGGCTAGGAACATGTATCAACAATACAGAATCTAATATTTCCTAACGGATCATATATTAGTCCCTTAAGGGTTAATTCTGGAACTGAATGATTTTGAGCTCAAATCTATAATTAGATTATAGATTAATTGTTCACTAGTGAATTAATGGTACTTAAGGAATAAGAAGTAAATTAGAAAGGTAAAATGGTAATTCTTCCATTCTAATTTATGAACTAATTAATTAGAGGGTTGAACTATTGTAAGATGGTTATATCAATGGACAGCTTAAAATAAGATTTCTGTTAAAGTATATCTATAACATAATAAGTTCAATTATGAATTTATAGTTGAGAAATACGAGAATTAATAAATTAACTATTATGATTAAAGAGTTTAATTATTTAGTTTCAATTTATTGGAGCTTAATGTTATAGGTCCATGGTTCCCGAAATGGCTCAAACAAACACTGACAAAGATAAATACAAAAATGGGCAAAATGACTTATTTGATAAGTAAAATATTATTCTATGCATTAAACATAATTATTCTATAATTATGTGTAATTAATTAATTATTTGATTTAACAAAAATATAATTAATTTTGAATTAATTTATTTTTGGGATTTAAATAATAATAAAAATTAGAAAACATCACATGCCTTCCTTGGCATGTGGTACACGTGTAGCACAGTGCCCAGTCACTGTGCTACACGCACAAGAAGCTTCTTTGTTCCACAATTTTAGTTATTTAAATATTAAGTAAATAATGAGATGTTGTAATATGATTAAAATATTATTATTTAAACAAAATTTGATAACTGATTAGTTATTTTTAAATTGTTTTAAATAACTAATATTTTATTTTTAATATATTGGATATATTAAATATAGGAGATCAGTTTTTGCAGAGCGATACTTTTCAGTGATAGAAAAACAGATCGTGAAATCTCCCTGAGAGAAATAGAACAGTGATACAAGCATAGGTTACTGTTCTTCACAAACTTAGGTCCAAAATTTATCAGATCTCATGTGTTGAGAACATCTGATAAATAGATTTTGCCTATTGTTTTGTATAGCGAGCCCACACTCGTTCTTTGTGTGTTGAGAACATTTTGGAAGATCTTGGTGTGAGATCTCAAAAATTTTTGCCGTACAAAAAGATAGCAGCAAGGAAGGACTTGAGGTAATTTTCAATTCATCTCTTTGATTCAATATATATATGTATGTGAAGAAGTATATCTAGAAATCTTGTGGGGTTAAATTAACAATTTTGATTGTTGTTCCGTTGCATATAATCTCTGATTTGATCTATAAAAACCAACAACGCCAACAATTGGTAGATGCTACAAGGAAAAATGAAGAGTTGGCCAGAAAGGCCACTGAGGTCCAGGCACCACTCCGAAGGCCAAGAGGACGTCCCCGAGCACAACCACCAGGAGAGATGAGCAAGGGGCCCAGCAGGCTCAACCGAGGCCCAAGGTGAATCCTGGCGATGAACGCCCTAGGAGAAATACTTGAAATAATGCTACTGACAATCCGACTGCGGAGGTGTCTATAGGAACACGGAATAACCGAGCTCCTCCAGTAGCTCGGAGTTCTAACACTGAAGCAGTAAGAAACAACCCGAAACCTGTCTAGGCCAATTCTGGACCATCAAGACCCAACAATGGGAGGCCACCACCATCACCTATAAGACATCCACCCTCTCCAATAAGACACCCCTCACCAGTCCGAGAGGCACCGCGACCTGCACCACAAAGGGCATCTCGTAGTAACAGTTGAGATGGGAACCGTCAGGCCAGACTTGAACATAAGGGCAAAAGGGAGGTAACTCGAGAACACAAGGCTCCATATCCGACGGGAAGCCATGTGTCAAGATCACAAATGATTGGGGCGAGGAGGCTAGTGGAAGATCCACCTCGTAACCACCGAGCCCCTGAACTAGAGAGAAACGTTGGCTTCATAAGTGAGAGCTCAGACTGCACTCGGTGTGTAAGCATATATAATACCGAGCTCGGGAGTACTGGGAATAAAGGCAATTGTCTTGACCTTCAAGATCACATGAACCATAACCTGCGGCAAGCCAATCCCACAAACCCTGATTTGCGCGACCATTTGAACAGACGAAAACAGCTGGCATATGTAAATCAGCATAACCCTATACCGGGACAAAGAGCTGGAGTTTTTATAAACAATAACCAGCTCCCCCAAGTACAAGCTCAGCCTTCAGTTGACTTGGTCCAGGAGAGAATTCACCAGCTTGAAAGAGGGTTCAGGCTCCTTCAGGATGAAAGGAACATGGATGAGGTCGAAGACTTTGATGAGGAGCTCGAGCCTTTTGCCCCACACATTTCCAACACTCCATTTCCACATGGGTTTAGGATACCCCATGTAGCACCATTTGATGGGATCTCATATCCATGTAGTCATCTGAGCACGTTCAATACCATCATGCGAGCCAGCAATGTTGGTTATGAGCTCCGATGTATGTTATTCCCAGCTACTTTGACAGGACCAACGAAAAACTGGTTCAAAAATTTTAGAAGACATTCGATCTCATCTTGGGATAAGTTAGCAAAGGAGTTTAAGAAATAGTTCAAAGCCATGGTAGATGCCAGGCCCGAAGCCTCAGCTTTGACCAATGTCAGACAACAGTAGGGAGAGTAATTGAAGAGTTACATTGCAAGGTTTAATCTTGAAGTCGCTCGAGCCCGCAACGTCGACGAAAGTGGCGACCTTATGGCTGTAAGAGCTGGTACATTACCAGGGAGTCCCCTTTGGGAGAATATGCAAAGAAAACCCATAAGGTCAATAACCAAGTTCAACAGGAGGGCCCAGAGATTTGTCAATGTAGAAGAGGCGAGGTTAGCATTGAATCTGGCCTCTCAACCTGTAACTACAGCGAAAAATGTTAACTCAGGCTCAACCTCGGCTGCCCCATCGAAGTCAAGACCCTCTGGAGATAACCTTTCAAAAAGAAAGAAAATGAAAGGAATATCCCCGAGGATGACGGGGGGAAAAGAAGAAGGGAGACAAGTATTCCTCCATTTACATAGTATATACCGAGCTCAATGAGACTTGGGAAAATATCTTCCTTGCCAATGAGAATCAGGTCCCATTTAGACGACCTGACCCAATGCAGAATGAAAAGGCGAAGAGGGACTCCAATAAGTATTGCAGATTCCACAGGGATGTCGGACATACCACTGATGAGTGCCGACAGCTAAAGGACGAGATCGAAGGATTGATCTCGAGGGGATATTTTGGACAGTATGTAAGAAACTGGAATACCAATCAAGGCTTGACAGTACAGAGGATAGCGTCTGTGCAGCCTTCCCAACAGAATAACTCCTGAGCACGTGAGGATGATCGACCTCCCCCTTTAGATGGGGAGGATGTGGTAACCATCTCTGGGGGACCACATCTTGTAGGATCGGGCATAAATTCCCAAAAAAGATACGTAAAAGAGCTCAAAATAGGGGACGATTCTCCCTACGAGCCTGAACCATGTGCTCCAAAGCAGCAGAGGGTTGAAACTCAACCCATCACTTTTACAGAAGAGGATGCGTCACACTTCCAGTTTCCTCACAATGACCCACTAGTCATCACAGTTCAGCTCACATATAGAAAAGTGATAATCTATTTCTCTCTTTGATATATCCTAGATGGGATTGTTAACTCGGTTACAATGGGAGATAAGAATGGAGATATAAGACTTTGTGTTTACTTCTAGAACTCGCATTTTTCGTCTTTGAAGGATAACTACCATGTTCCAAACATGGATAGAATGCTGCAAACAAAGGGTTAAAGGCTTAGAAATGTCATCCATGCTAGATGGATTCTCAAGGGGAGAGGGTAAAGCAGATAAAATTTTCACCTCTCTAGGCTTCGCATACCCAAGAATTATGGTCTAATCAATGCTACAGGAGGGTACGCAGGGTCCTGATTGATAATGGGGCTCTGTTAATATCCTTTACAATGCCACTCTAGAAAAGATGGGACTCACACTTTGAGATTGAAAGCCTGTGCAACGACATTGTATGGATTTTCAGGAGAAAGGATTGCTTGTATGAGATCCATTGAACTCCCCATAACCTTGTGAGATTATCTAGTCTTGAAGATAATGGAGTTCGTGGTTGTGGATGCTCCGTCGGCCTACAACGTACTACTCAGGAGACCAGCCTGATTGGGCCGGGGGAAGTATCGTCTGTTAGGCATTTGGCCATCAAGTTCCCGACGTCTAGTGGTATCGGGAAGATAAAGGGAGACCATCTCGCAGGAAGGGAATGCTACAACATTTCCGTGAGAGGGAAAAACAAAACAAGTGCACAGACACTTGTGGATATTCAGGAGATGGACGAATCCATCTTCGAGATAGAAGAAGAAATCAACCCTGGAGTTGAAGAAAGGGCCGATCTCGAACCGTTGGAGAAGCTTGAAGAAATAGAGCTCGACGAGAAAGATACCACGAGGGTAGTAAAGGTAGGAAAAAATATTTCTGAAAATGCACTCAATTAACTTGCTTTTTGAAAGAAAACCAGGATGTATTTGCATGGTTGCACTCGGATATGGTAGGGATAAGTCTGGATGTTATCAGCCATGCACTCAATATTGATAATATCTTCCCCCCGAAGTAGCAAAAACAGAGGCTCATGGACGACGACAGAAAGAAAGCCCTAAAACAGGAGGTCGAGAGTGTAATGCCCCGAATTCTCCGTTGTGTTTAACGGCGTGAATAGTAGGCCGGAAGGGCCATACTTGCTTAATTATGTTATTAATTGATTAAATGCATGTATATATTGATTATATTATGATATGATGTGAAATGCATGCATATGTGTCCATATTTCTTATTACAGGGGTGTGATGGTAATTTGGCCCGTTGAGGGTAAATTAATTATTTGTACGCATGTTGGTGATATATCTTGAGACCACATTATGATGTGGGTTTGTTCGAGCCATTTGGCATGAGACGATCAAGGAAAGTTAAATGTCGGTTTGGTCATAACGGGCTTAAGCTCGGGGCTCGGGGTGAGTCTCGGGGTGCTTTTAATGATTAGAGTGTTACCGGGCATTAAAGGGTAACGGGAGGTGAAATATTGGTGTTTGAGGATATTGAGATTAGCGGGAATTGGGAAGCGTTAGTTATGATTAACGAGATTAGTGGAAAGTGCCAAAATTGCCCTTGAGTTGGTTTTAGAAGCTTTAAAGGACCTAGGGGTATAATGATCATTTGGGATTTGGATATATATGATGTTAAGATGGCTGTAAAACAGAACCAAAAACAGAGTTTACTTCTCCTCCTTCCCGTACCTTCACCTTCCTTCATTTCCCTTGTGAGTTTTTGTGATCTTGTTGAGGATTTGAGCTTGGGAGCTAGGCCTTGACACTTTGGGAGAGTGTTCCACTGTGGAAGAGCACCATAACCTGAACTTGAGGTAAGATTTTAGCCATTAGTTTCCATGTATGCTCTGTTTTCGTTTTAGGATTTCAGCTCTTGATTTTGGTGTGGAAAGTTGGAATCAAGGGGAGTTCTTGGGATGTTTTACTTGGGTTATGATGAGGGATAGTAATGGGTGATGTTTGGACGTTTAAATGGGTTTTTGAGAGAGGTTTGGGTGGTGTTTAAATTGGGTTTGAAGGGTTGGTTCCGAGAGAAAACGCAAGGGAAGAAAAACAGGGGTTTTGGCTGAACTGGAGGTTGCGCCGCGGCATGGGAGGGGTGAGCCACAGCCCTTGGGAGCTGCTGGGTTTAGGCGCCTCTGTTTGAGGGGCGGGCCGCGGCATGGCCAAGGAGGGCCGCGGCTCTTAAGGCATTTTTGGCCAAAGTGAGCCTTCTGGCTTGGGGATTCAAACCTAAGGCCTCGGGATTGAACCTACTACCCGGTTGAGTAGTGTTTGAGGTCCCAGAGGTTAGGTTTTGGTTTGGGAACCTTTTATTATTCATTTTATTGATGGAATCCCATAATTTGCTTATGACCAGGTAACCGCTAAAGGACTAAAAAGTCGATCGTTCTCAAGGTCACTCTTTTATTTATTCTTGCTCGAACCTGAGGTAAGAAAACTGCACCCAAAGTGTGACATGCATGGATATTTGTGAGGCATGTTGATTGTATAAATATGGACATGGACTGAATACAGAATCGACAAAAGTGTTAGTATCAGCTGTGAGGCTGTGACTTATTTGTCAGGCTCGGCAGTGTTACTGGACACAGGTCAGGAAGCGCTGATTTATTTGTCAGAACGGCCTTAGCGTGAGTCACGCAAGCCAACAGAGATTAGATCTAATCGACTACAAGAATTGAATGACTCAAGGAGCATTAATGCCTGACCGACCCTGAGGGTCGATGAACAAACAGAGCTTGGAGGATGGTGGCTTACCTAGCAGCCACTCTCCCGCTAGAAAACAGAGCCTAGAGGCTAGTGGCTTACCTAGCAGCCACTCTCCCGCTAAAATCATGTGATGTTCACTCGTTTGTTTGAAAGCTTTATGCTCAGTGTGGTTATAATGATAATCATTTGATAATGTTTATGAAAAGTATTATGTTTTCTTGCTGGGCTTTGGCTCATGGGTGCTATGTGGTGCAGGTAAAGGAAAAGAAAAGCTCACCTAGCCTTGAGTGGAGAGATGATGTGGTGTTGTGTACATATGCGGCCGCTTGACCACCACGGCCAAGGCGTTCTCAGAGGAACTAGGGGGTTTACCCTATTTTTGCCGCTTAGGTCGGCGGGTTTGTAAATTTCGAACACTAGTGACCATTTTGTACTGAGAACCACTTGCAAATGTTTTGTTTAGCTCTGCAGAGCAGTTTGTAATAAATATCTCCATTTCCTTTTTATTGTTTTTATACCTTAACCTGTTAATTACACTTAGAGCACGTTTTTGACCAAAGGACTCAGGTAGTGAGTCAAATTTCCGGTCCACCGTTCACCGTAACTGTTCTGGGGTAGCCAGGGCGTTACAGAGAGGTTAAAAGCAAATTGGTTTATTCGAGATGATTTTTATCCCGACTGGATTTCCAATCCTGTGCTTGTCCCAAAACCCAATGGAAAATGGCGAACCTGCATCGACTATTTGGACCTCAACAAGGCATTCCCCAAGGACAACTTTCCTTTGCCTCGAATCGACCAGCTCGTAGATGTTGGGAAAAACTTATACATGATCTTTATTTATTTTCATGTATATCTAATATTAAACAAATTAATATGAGATAACCTAGAACATGTTTCTAAAATTGAATTCAAAGAGAAACAGAGACAAGAATACGTACAATATACGCAGCGGAATGAAAGCGTCCTTCCTTCAGTTTCTTTAACTCTTGTATCCTCTCTATCGTAGAGTATTATCAAGAAACTGATCCGATCTTCTATTATCTTCACAGTCTTCCAATGTATCCTTAGAATCACCTAGACTAGTATGGGAAATTCTCAACACATGAGACAGATATAGAGAAGAAGAAGAGAAAATAATCAAAGAGACTTAGAAAAAGGACTTGTGTTTATTTAGAGAGAATCTAAAACTATCAAAAAATCTGACTTGTGACTTATCAAACTTATGTTTCGACTGCAATCTAAGCACTCCTTTTATAGACTCAATTAGGCCATTTAATTTAATTAAAAAATCAATAAAATAATAGCAATTTTAAAGCCCTAGCTCAAAATTATCATGGGCTTTAGGCCCATGAAATTTCCCATTTGATTATAAGCCCATTAGACTTAAAATCAAGGTCTGTATTATTTTCTATTGATTTAATTAATTAAATAATTATTTAAATCCTTTATCAAATTAATTATTTATAATTTGAACATTGATTTAAACTTATTCATTTAGATACCAATTTATCTTAATTAATAAATCTGCCATAATTTCTCTTTTCTTCTCAAAATTATATAACTCTGTGAAACTATCCAAAATTGACCTGGTCAACTTTGATAATTCTAAATGATAATTAAATCAATTAATTGAGACTATTTAGATGATTTTATCCAAGGTACAATGGGGACCATGGGCCTATGAAATCAAGCTCCAATAAGTTATCATAAATCTAACAAATAAATTTACTAACTAATTAATTCCTCGTGACTCCACTATAGACTCGGAATTGCACTCTTGAATTCATAGAACGCTCTATAACAAATATAGATACGCTATTAATTATCCATTGTTACAACCATAATTGTCACTCAATCCTATATAGTCGGTCTACAATGAGATAGGACTAAAATACAGTTTTACCCCTTATTGTATTTTATCCTTAAAATACTTAGTTCCTTGTAAATGATATTTCAGTAAACTAATTTAATTACTGAAATGAGATCTCTATCATTTAACACCTTGAACCAAACTAAAAGGAAACCATCATTTCACTTCTTCGTCAGAAGCTATAGATGTTCATATCTATGAATAACACTCACACTCAATTATACTACCGAGTTCCCAAGATGTAAGTATGGGCTAGTCCGTAGGGTAAGCTGGTAACGAACAAGTCAAAGAACTCAAATAATACAATCAGTTAGAATACTAACCACTCAGAATTGAGATTGAATTGACCTATGGTCAACTATATGATATGACTAGAATAGATAATAACGGTATGCTTACTTATCTTATCAACTGTCAATATCGGTCCTGTCCGATGTAACAAATACATCCGATCTTATCTACTTTGCTAATGTTCTGGAAAGAACATAACACTATAATGTGTAAGTAGATCATATCGAACTGGGTTCCGTTGTCGGATACAATTTTCCTCGGCATCCCATATCGACATACGATGTTTCTTACCACGAAGTCAAGGACCTTTTTAGAAGTTATCGTTGCCAACGGTTCAGCCTCCGTCCACTTTGTGAAGTAATCCACGGCGACTACAGCATATTTCACACCGCCCTTGCCAGTTGGGAGAGAGCCTATGAAGTCGATTCCCCATACCGTGAATGGCCATGGGGAAGTCAACATGGTCAGCTCGGATGGTGGAGCTCGAGGAATCGTGGTGAATCTCTGGCATTTGTCGCATTTCTTTACGTACTCGAAAGAATCCGATTTAATGGTAGGCCAGAAATATCCTTGACGTATGATTTTCTTGGACAGGCTATGCCCCCCGGTATGGTCTCCACAGAACCCTTCATGAATTTCTTCGATGATTTTCTTGGCTTCGGGTGGAGGTACGCACCGTTGTAATGGCATGGAATACCCCCTTCTATATAGCTTTCCGTCCAAAATGGTGTAACGGGGAAGTTGATACATTAACTTTCGAGCCTGGTTCCGATCTTTTGGAAGGACTCCGGTCTCGAGATATTCAACTATCGGGGTCATCCAGGTAGGCTCGGACTCTATCATACACACGTCTTCCTCCTCCGGCTCGTTAATGCTAGGTGCCGAGAGGTGTTCTATGGGCACAACGTTTAGCTCATCATTCTCGGTGGAAGTAGCGAGCCGAGCTAAGGCATCTGCATTTGAGTTCTTCTCTCAGGGAACCTGTTCGATTGCATAAAACTCGAAATGTTCCAATGCGGATTTTACCTTCTCTAAATAAGCTGCCATTTTCATGCCAAGAGCCCGGTATTCTCCCAAGATTTGATTAACCACAAGCTGGGAGTCGCTGTAGCAATGTATTGCTTTAGCTTTGAGCTCTTTTGCTATACGAAGTCACGCCAGTAAAGCCTCGTATTCGGCCTCGTTATTCGATGCTTTGAAGCTGAATCTTAAGGCGGAATGAAATCTGCTCCCTGCGGGGGTAATCAAAATGACCCCTGCGCCCGATCCATTCTCATTAGATGAACCATCGACGTAAAGTTTCCACAGCTCGTGGGCCGGGGTTATAACTTCGTCGTTGGTCATGCCAGTACACTCCACTATAAAGTCTGCCAATGCCTGTGCCCTAATGGTCGTCCTTGGGTGGTAAGTGATCTCGAATTGTCCGAGTTCAACTGCCCATTTAAGAAGTCAACCTGATGCCTCCGGTTTAGACAGGACTTACCTAAGTGGCTGATCGGTCAGCACATGGATGGGGTGTGCCTGAAAGTAGGGTTGAAGTTTACGAGATGAATGAATTAAGCTGAGAGCCAGATTTTCCATCAAGGGGTATCTTGACTCTGCCCCCAATAACCTTTTGCTGATGTAATAGACGGGTCTTTGTACCTTTTCTTCTTCTCGCACGAGCACTGCACTTATTGCATGTTCGGTGGTGGAAAGGTATAGGTACAGTACTTCTCCCGTAACGGGTTTTGATAAGATGGGGGGTTCTGTGAGGTGCTTTTTAAGCTCCTGGAAGGCCAGCTCGCACTCCTCCGCCCATTCAAATTTCTTGCCTCCCCTCAAAAGGTTGAAAAATGGAAGGCAACGGTCCGTAGATTTTGAGATGAATCTACTTAGGGCCGCCATCCTGCTGGTCAAACTTTGGAAATCCTTGTGTCTTCGAGGTGAGGGCATGTCAATCAGAGCCTGGATCTTGTCAGGGATGGCCTCTATTCCACGAGCGTTCACGATAAAGCCCAGTAATTTTCCTGAAGATACGCCGAAGGTGCACTTATGAGGATTTAGTTTCATGTTATACTTCCGGAGCACGCCAAAGCATTCTTCGAGGTCATCAACATGGTTATTGTTAAGTTGAGACTTAACAAGCATGTCGTCAACATAAAATTCCATCTTGTTCCCTATTTGTTCTGAAAACATCATATTTACGAGCCGCTGGTATGTGGCCCCAGCATTTTTGAGCCCGAATGGCATGACATTATAGCAGTATAGCCCCTTATCCGTTATGAAGCTTGTATGTTCCTAGTCGGGGGCATGCATGGGAATCTGGTTATATCCAGAATAGGCATCCATGAACGACATCAGTCCATGCCCCGCCGTTGCATCTACGAGCTGGTCAATCCTCGTTAATGGAAAACAGTCCTTCGGGCAAGCTTTGTTGAGGTCTGAATAGTCAATACAGGTTCGCCACGTCCCATTAGGTTTTGGGACCAACATCGGATTGGCTACCCAGTCAGGGTAAAAAGCATCCCTAATGAATCGATTTGCTTTTAACCTGTCGACCTCCTCCTTCAGTGCCTTCTTTCTGTCGTCTTCCAGCTGTCTTCGCTTTTGTTGCTTCGGAGGGAAGATTTTGTCTATATTTAGTGCGTGGCTTGCTATATTCGGACTTATCCCCACCATGTTCGAATGTGACCATGCGAAGACATCCTGGTTTTTCTTTAAAAAGCAAATTAGTTGCTATTTTGTCTCTTCTTGGAGGTGTTTTCCAACCTTTATCTTTTTCGAGGGATCTAACTCTTCGAGCTGAATCTCTTCGAGCTCTTCTAAGGGTTCGAGGTCAGCTTTCTCCTCAACCCTTGGATCGATTTCTTCATCAATCTCTAAGACCGTCTCATCTTTATTCTGAACAATGACGAGTGCCTGTGCGCTCGTCTATTTCTTTCCTCTTAAGGAAATGTTGTAGCATTCCCTTCCAGCTAACTGATTTCCTTTCAACGTTCCGACGCCACTAGGGGTCGGGAACTTAACGGCCAGATGCCTCACGAACGAGACTGCCCCCAGCCCAACCAGGGAGGGTCTTCCGAGTAGCACGTTGTAGGCGGAAGGCAGGTCTACTACCATGAACTCCATCATCTTGGTTGTTGAGACTGGGTAGTCTCCCAAGGTCACGGGGAGTTCGATGGACCCCATGCAGGCGGTTCCTTCTCCTAAAAAGCCGTATAGTGTAGTCGCACATGCTTTCAAGTCGCGAAGGGAGAGTCCCATCTTTTCAAGGGTTGCTTTATAGAGAATGTTAACTAAGCTCCCATTGTCTATGAGAACTCGGTGGACCCTTTTATTTGCCAGCTGGAGAGTGATGACCAGCGGATCATGGTGAGGAAACTGAACATGGGATGCGTCTTCCTCAGTGAAGGTTATTGGTTGAGATTCAACCCTTTGACTTTTTGGAGCTCTAGGTTCGGGTTCATAGAGAGACCCGTCCCCAGTCTTCATCTCGTTAACGTATCTCTTTTGGGAATTTCTGCCCATGCCCGCGGGATGAGGCCCTCCTGAGATGGTTATCACATCTTCTCCATCTATCGGCGGGGGCCTATCCTCTTCCCTAGCTCGGGAATTATTGTTTTGTATGGGCTGCGGCGCGGCTGCTCTCTGGCTCGCGGTCGCTTGACTAGTACTTTGGTTCTTGACATATTTTCTGAAGTAACCCCTTGAGATCAATCCTTCGATCTCGTCTTTCAGCTGTCGACATTCATCAGTAGTATGCCCGGTGTCTCTATGAAATCGGCAATATTTGCTGGAGTCCCTCTTGGATTTCTGATTTCTCATTTGGTCTGGACGCCTGAAGGGGACCTGGTTTTCATTAGCCAGATATATGTTCTCTCGAGACTCGTTAAGCTCGGTGTACACTCTGTACACGGAGAAATATCTCTCCCCCTTCTTTTTCTTTCCTCCTTCGGCCTCGGGATTACTCCCTTAGTTCTTTTTTCTCTTGGAAGGGTTTTCCGCAGCAGGCTTTGAAGCTGGTGGGTCTGCCGAGGTTGAAGCAGAGTTCACGTTTATCGTTGTAGTTATGGGCTGGGAAGCCACATTAAGTGTCGACCTCGCTTCCTCTACATTGACAAACCTCTGTGCTCGTTTTTTAAACTCGGTTAGGTACCTCACCGGTTTCCTTTGCATGTCTTCCCAGAGAGCACTTCCTGGCATAACTCCAGCTTGGACAACCATTAGGTGACCGCTGTCATCCACATTCCGAGCTCGAGCAACTTCCAAGTTAAACCTTGTAAGGTAACTTTTCAATGTCTCTCCTGGCTGCTGCCGAATGTTAGTCAGGGTTGACGCCTCAGGTCTAACCCCCATCATGGCTCTGAACTGCTTCTTGAAGTCTTTAGACAGCTGCTCCCAAGAAGTTATTGAGTGTCTCTTATATTTTTCGAACCAGCTTTTGGCTGGTCCTATCAATGATGCTGGAAATAACATGCATCTGAGCTCGTAACCCACGTTACTGGCTCTCATTATGGTGTTGAACGTACTCAAATGGTTGTACGGGTCAGAATTTCCCTCAAACGTTGGGACGTGAGGGATCCGAAATCCTTGGGGAAATGGAGTGTTGGAAATATGGGGAGCAAACAGTTCAAGCTCCTCATCAGAATCTTCATATCGATCCTGACCTTGCTCGTTTTTCAAAAGTCTAAAGGCCTTCTCTAACTGATCAATTCTAGGTTCGCGCCTCCGCAGGGGGTCTTTATGCCTATTTAGGCGATCCCTCAGGTCCGGGTTTATTGGGTTAACATTACCCCGACTTTGATTCAAGTGTTCTCGTAGGTCGGAGCGATTCCTGCGGCTCCCAGCATTCTTTCGACCTCGATCATGCATGCTGACCGATCTGGTATCTCCAGAGTCATCACTAGTAAAACTTGTTGCATGATTATTTCGAGATCGGTCTTTTTCGTGCCGCCTTGTTTCTGCCGTGCGAGACTGAGACGTTTGACTTTTTTCAGATAGGGCGCCTCTTCGCTCCTGTAAAGCTTCCCTGTTTCCTTGTCTCCTCCCCGCATGCCTTTCGTCCTGATCTCAAACTGGTTGAGCATTCCTGCGAGGAGGTGAAGGATATCTTATAGGCGATGGAGGGAACCGTATGGGTGACGGTGGCTGCCACCCATTTCGCGGCCTAGATGGTCCGGAGTTTGCCCGAGATGGGTTGGTTGCATTTGGTGTGCTCCCAGGGACTTGAGTCTGAGCCTCTGCAGGGGCTCGGTTGTTCTCAGTTCCCACAGGTACTTCCGCAGGTGGATTAACTGGGGCCTTAGCCTGGGTACTTCTCTGGGGACTAGAGGGGGCCGACTGATCTGCTGGTGCAGGAGGTTGCTCCGGCCTTCTTGTGGCAGCATTCTTCCGTGGATGCCCACGGGGTCTACGGGGAGGAACATGCACGTCCCTCGGAGGAGGGGCTTGGTTTTCGCGCGGAGGCGGGGGCTGAGCCGCCTGCGCCTTGGCGACTATCCTTGCCAACTCCTCATTCCGTTTGTTGGCTTCTGCCAACTGCTGTTTCAACTGCCGGTTCTCAAGTTCCACAATGGGAACATATTTCTCAGGATTGTAATACATATCCTCATCTCTTGGTGGTACGGGTGGTCCCCGAGAATCGGAGGATCCGCTTCTCTCTTCAACATCTGGGTTTTCCATCGGCTGTTTCCCAGGACGTCTCGGATAATTTTCTTCAAGAACGTTCTGATTATTAGCGGCCATAACTTGTTCTGGGACTGAATGCTTAAGGCTCTCAATGAAAGCACCAAATTGTTGACGCCGTTTTTCGTCAACAGTGAAATAAGAGCACGAAAACAATGATTGATTATGGCCAAGAAAAATATGATAACACAAATGAGATTTTTTACGTGGTTCAGCAGTTAACTCTGCCTAGTCCACGAGTCTTTGTTATTAAAACTTAAGATGATCTCTGGAAATTCTTTAAGAATAAATTCTCCAGAGTTTTCTCTCAAGATCACCAAATTTCGGTCCTCTACAATGGTGCATGACCTCTCTATTTATAGAGGAGGTTCTCAGAATACTATCCCACACATTTTGGGAAGTTACTCTATATCTTTGAATAAATTTAATGGCATTTAAGGACTGTAATCCTATATACAAGGAAACGTCCCCTGAAGATCAGGGGGCGTATAACTGAATAATAAATATCCCCTAATTATAGGGGATTTACAGCAATGAATGCAGAACACGTCTCTCTTAGATAATTCACTAAGATATTCAAAGTTATCAACTTATATTGTCAACACCACGTTCACCCAGGTCTCTTAATGACTTTCGAGCTATAGCATTTTCCCGAGATTATGTGGTTTCGAGCTCATACTTATGTCAGGTTCAGAACCCCTGATCCGAGGTCATCCGAGGACAGATGGACTTCGATATCTACCTTTCGAGCTCGTGAGGATTTCGAGGCTATCATCTTCAAAGTCACCCTTGCTTCCTAGGCTTGGTGCCTAGGTCTTGGACACGTGTTCCAGACATTACGACTCCATCCCTAACGAATCCAGCTTTCGAGATCACAATTCTTAAGGCTCGAAATCTGGGTGTAACATCTAATATTAAACAAATTAATATGAGATAACCTAGAACATGTTTCTAAAATTGAATTCAAAGAGAAACAGAGACAAGAATACTTGTAGGTTACGCAGCGGAATGAAAGCGTCTTTCCTTCAGTTTCTCTAACTCTTGTATCCTCTCTGTCACAGAGTATTATCAAGAAACTGAACCAATCTTCTATTTTCTTCACAGTCTTCCAATGTATCCTTAGAATCACCAGACTAGTGTGGGAAATTCTCAACACGTGAGATAGATATAGAGAAGAAGAAGAGAAAATAATCAAAGAGGCTTAGAAAAAGGACTTGTGTTTATTTAGAGAGAATCTAAAACTATCAGAAAATCTGACTTGTGATTTATCAAACTTATGTTTTGGCTTCTCTCTAAGCACTCCTTTTATAGGATCAATTAGGCCATTTAATTTAATTAAAAAATCAATAAAATAATAGCCATTTCAAAGCCCTAGGTCAAAATTATCATGGGCTTTAGGCCCGTGAAATTTCCCATTTGATTATAAGCCCATTGGACTTAAAATCAAGTTCTGTATTATTTTCTATTGATTTAATTAATTAAATAATTATTTAAATCCTTTATCAAATTAATTATTTATAATTTGAACCTTGATTTAAACTTATTTATTAATTTAGATACCAATTTATCTTAATTAATAAATCTGCCATAATTTCTCTTTTCTTCTCAAAATTACATAACTCTGTGAAACTATCCAAAATTGACCTGGTCAACTTCGATAATTCTAATTGATAATTAAATCAATTAATTGAGACTATCTAGATGATTTTATCAAAAGTCCAATGGGGACCATGGGCCTATGAAATCAAGCTCCAATAAGTTATCATAAATCTAACAAATAAATTTATTAATTATCCATTGTTACAACCATAATTGTCACTCAATCCTCTATAGGCGGTCTACAATGGGATAGGACTAAAATACAGTTTTACCCCTCATTGTATTTTATCCTTAAAATACTTAGTTCCTTGTAAATGATATTTCAGTAAACTAATTTAATTACTGAAATGAGATCTCTATCATTTAACACCTTGAACCAAACTAAAAGGAAACCATCATTTCACTTCTTCATCAGAACCTATAGATGTTCATATTTATGATTAATACTCCCACTCAATTATACTACCGAGTTCCCAAGATGTAAGTATGGGCTAGTCCGTAGGGTAAGCTGGTAACGAACAAGTCAAAGAACTCAAATAATACAATCAGTTATAATACTAAACACTCAGAATTGAGATTGAATTGACCTATGGTTAACTATATGATATGACTAGAATAGATAATAACGGTATGTTTGCTTATCTTATCAGCTGTCAATATTGGTCCTGTCTGATATAACAAATACATCCGATCTTATCTACTTTGCTAATGTTCTGGAAAAAACATAACACTGTAATGTGTAAGTAGATCATATTGTAGATTGGCAAGTCAGTGTAAATCCGGTGCACTGACTAATCTTAGGACTAACTTATTTTGAACATATAATCATATTTATATTCCACTGTAATTACGTCACTATAAATAAGATTAGCTATATGCTCGGGATTTAATAGAAGTTTATATCAAACAAATAATCATGAAAATAAAACATGTGAGCAAAGTGATTAACCAAGTCAAAAAAATGATTTCTATTCTTTTATTGATAATAAAATGAGATTACAAAGAATTTGGGTTTTAATTAGGGCACCCCAACAATAGATGCCACAGCAGGTCACGATATCATGTCATTCATGGATGCTTATTCTGGATATAACTAGATTGCCATGCATGCAGCTGGCCAAAAACATACGAGCTTTGTAACTGACAAAGGATTGTACTGCTACAATGTCATGCCTTTCAGGCTAAAAAATTATGGAGCCACATACCTAAGAAAGGTAAATATGATGTTTACTGAGTAGATAGGGAATAACATGGAAGTTTATGTGGACGATATGTTAGCCAAATCGAAACATAACAATAACCATGTAGATGATCTCGCAGAATGTTTCGTCGTGCTTCGGAAATACAACATGAAACTTAACCCACAAAAATGCTCATTCTAAGTATCTCTGGGTAAGTTCATTGGATTCATAGTGAATGCTCGGGGTATAGAGGAAAATCCTGATAAAATCAAAGCTTTAATAGACATGCCCTCACCTCGAAAGCATAAAGATGTCCAGAGTTTAACTGGACGAATGACAACCTTAAGTAGGTTTATTTCAAAATCTACAGACCGATGCCTTCCATTCTTTATTCTTTTAAGAGGGGGAAAAAGTTTGAGTGGTCGGATGAGTGTGAACTCGTGTTTCAGAATCTTAAGAAACACCCCGGCGAACCACCAGTCTTGTCTAAACCAATTACAGGAGAAGTTTTGTACTTATATCTCACCACAATTGAGCACGCTATTAGTGCAGTACTGGTACGTGAGGATAAGAAAGTACAAAAACCTGTGTACTACGTCAGCAAAATGTTACTGAGGGCAGAATCGAGATACCCATTAATGAAGAAAATGGCTCCATGCCTGATGCACGCATCTCGAAAGCTCCAACCCTATTTGCAGGCATATCTTATTCATGTGTTAACTGACCAGCGACTGAGGCAGGTGTTATCTAAGCCTGAAGCATCCGAAAGAATGTTGAAATGGGTTGTCGAGCTCGAACAGTTTGAGATTACTTATCACCCTTGAACAACAATCAAAGGATAGGCATTGGCAGATTTCATTGTCGAATGTACAGGGTTTTCCTACGAGGAAGTCGTAACCCCAGCCCGCGAGGTGTGGAGACTTTATGTCGATGGATCCTCTAATGAAAATGGATCGGGGGCAGGGATCATTCTAATCACCCCAATGGGAAATCACTTCCACTCAACACTAAGGTTTGGCTTCGAGGCATCAAACAACGAGGCTGAATACGAGGTGTTATTAGCAGGACTTTGAATAGCCACCGAGCTCAAGGCAAAGGTCATACATTGCTATAACGACTCACAACTGGTTGTTAACCAAGTCCTGGGTGAATATCAGGCTCGTGGTATAAAAATGGCCGCTTACTTGGAGATGGTAAAAGCAACACTCAGAGTGTTTGAGTTCTACACTATAGAACAAGTCCCCCAAAAGCGAAATTCAAATGCAGACGCATTGGCCAGGCTCACCACGACTATCAAAGCTGATACACTCAACGTGCTTCTGGTAGAATTTCTACCAACCTCAAATATAAACGAGCCTGATGAAGAAGATATCAATATGATTGATTCAAAACCCACCTAGATGACCCCAATTGTTGACTACCTCAAAACCAGAAGTCTCCCAGCAGACCAGAACGAGGCTAGAAAGCATATGTCCAAATACCAAGATATACTATTTTGGAAGGAAAATTGTACAAAAGGGGGTAATCTATGCAATTACTTCGGTGTGTAACTGCTCCCGAGGCAAAAAAGATTTTGGAAGAAATCCATGAAGGATTTTGTGGAGATCACACTAGGGGGCATAGCTTGTCAAAAAAGGTGATTAGGCAGGGGTACTTCTGGCCAACAATTAAGGCAGACTCGTTCGAGTACGTAATATGTTGTGATAAATGTCAACAGTTTGCCTCAATACCACGAGCTCCACCCACAGAGCTTACTATGATGAGCTCCCCATGGCCATTCGCGATATGGGGAGTTGACCTCATAGGCTCCTTGCTAATTGGAAAAGGTGGAGCAAGGTATGTTGTAGTCGCGATTGATTATTTCACAAAATGGACCGAAGCTGAACCCTTGGCCACCATTACCTCAAAGAAAGTCCTAGATTTTGTAGTAAAAAATATCATATGCAGATATGGAATGCCCAGGAAGATAGTATAAGATAATGAAACCCAGTTCAACAGTGATTTGTTTACACATTTTTGCAAAAATAACGGGATAATAAAGAATTTTCCCTCCGTGGCCCATCCCCAGAAAAATGGCCAGGTTGAAGCAGTCAATAAAACCTTAAAAGGCTCCATGAAGAAAAGGTTAGAAGAAGCAAGGGGGAGATGGCCAGAGGAGTTGCCTCGAGTCTTGTGGGCTTTTAAAACCATAGCAAGAACTTCAATGAGGCATACCCCCTTTTCCCTGGCTTATGGATGTGAAGCCATGTTGCTTATCGAGGTAGAAATCCCAACTATAAGGCGCGATGCATATGATCAGGCCTTGAACCAATCCCAGCTCGAAGAAAGTCTGGACTTCATTCAAGAAAGACGAGACAAAGTCCAGTTGAAAAATGCTGCATACTAGTAACGAGCTACTAGATATTTTAACAAGAAGGTCCGAGATAGGAATTTTGGATTGAGAGACTTGGTGCTAAGGTGCGTGTTTTTGGCCACGTGAGACACGTCTGCTGGGGTACTTGGACCAAATTGGGAGGGACCTTATCAGATCGAGACCATTATTCGACCTGGAGTATATAAGTTGGCGAGGCTAAACAGAGAATTGGTTCCGCGAGCTTGGAATGGTGAACATCTACGACCTTATTATCATTTGAACCAAGCATGTAATTGATTTTTTTGCTTTTTATCAATAAAGTACTGAATTTCATTCAAAAGTTGTATTATTTATTGTTATACCTTTTTAGCAAAGCTTTAAATTCAATAACCTAAGATCGTAATCATAGGATATTAAGGGGGCATAAGTGGTATACAATCATACCATAGGCTCGAAAAAAATATAATATAAATAAAAAGTAACTCAAATAAAAATGTCTGGATTATTAACCCGACATGAAAATCAATAAGTGTATTGATCATTAACCAAACATGCGAACTAAAAATGTCTGGATTATTAACTCGACATGAAAATCAATAAGTGTATGGATCATGAACCAAACATGCAAGCTAAACAAGTTTGGAACAAACCAGCAAAACCTAACTGACAGTAAAGAAGTTGGAATTCTAGATAAACCAACTATAAACTAAGTCGAAGCTAGGGCTGAAAACTTTTGCAAACAAGTTTCGACCTCGCAACCTTGAGGCGCTACTCGAGGATGAGGAAAAGTAACTGGAAAACCAAAATATAACTAGACTAATAAGGTTACATGCCAATTGAGTATTTTTTCAAATACATGGTAAAAGTAAAGTTTGACCTTGACAATAATGAAGTCGAACATGGATATTTTGAATAAACTATGCAAGAATGTATTGAAATTCGAACTTAAATCCAATATATATTTAGGCGAATATACAACTATAAAAGCAGGTCCTTAATAATGGCGTGCTCGAAATATTTCGATCCAAAAATGTAGTGCATAATATTAAGGTAAAAATCTCAAGGTTAAACAAAGTGCATAAAGATATTTGAGCTAAAAAATTGAGAGCATAAAAATTACTATTGGTATAAAGTCATTAGATAATTAAATAGCTCTAAATCAAGCTGTAAATTGTCACTGCCCCGAGGGCATAAAAATCAGAAATGTCTAATTACAAAAATGATAATGGGTCGCAGCCCATGATTTTGGCCTCAAGGGTTAGATGTCTCTCTAGCTGCTGCCCCTGAAGCCTCCGCTTCTTCCTCAGCTTCAAGCCTGGCCTCTTCCTCCTCGAGTCGAGCCTGCCATTTTTTGAGGAATTCAGTCTCCAGATTGGCAAGGAAGGTGTTGAGGTCGAGGTTGTTAACCCAAATTTGGTACATCGCCATGTAAATGACGTGATCTTTTTTGGTCTTAAACTCCTCAAGAAGACGAGCCTTCTCACCCTCGATGACTTTGAAGGTCATCTTCTTCTCCTCTTCTAGCCTGGCATTTAGTCCTTGAACCTCCTTGATCTCAGAGTTCCTGGCCTCGACCTCCTTCAAGGTCGCCTCCATTGTCGATTCAAGTTCGGGGATCTTCTGGGCCTCCTTCAAAGCGTCCTCCAGCCTCGACTCGAGCTCGGAAACCTTCTGAATGGCTGCATCCTTGCTGCAACCTCCAGCTTAGCTGCTTTGAGATCGTCCTCGAGCTTCAGCTGAGCATCTCTAGCCTCCTACGTAAGCGCTCTGCTCGCTGCAACCTCGTTATTCAACACGAAGTTGTTCTGAATGAAGGATACGAATGCCTACACACAAAAATAAACACAGGTCAGCAAAACACAACATAAGTTAGTACAGAATAAGAAGGTTAAAGAAAAAATGACTAATCGAGGAGAGAAGCTCACCACCCTTGTCAAAAAGAGTGTTGGCATCTCGACAGGAGGTCAGAAATTCCCATTGAGAGGCCCCAAGGTGGCTGATACTTTGATCCACACTAGTCAAAGTGTCAGAGCCCAGGTTGACTCTATGAGTTCAAGCTATATTATCGATCACGAACTCAGGTACATGAGTTGAGATCGACAGGATGCGCTCCCGCACAAGAGCATCTCCTTTTCTCGCTGGGGCTGCAGGGATTCTCGGGATTGGTTGGGCAGCAGAAGGAGTCAGAATAGTGGGAGGCACCGCAGGCTCGGTAGCTTTATTTAGTCTGACCTGAGAAGTGGGTTCAACAACATGACTCAGACCCAGGGGAGCCGAGGTCAGAGGGACCACTTTGATCTTTTTGGACATCTTGGAGGGGTGACCTCCTTTCTACGAGGCTCTTTCGTGCTTGCTCGCCTTCAAGGCCATAGGCCTGTTGAGCACGTTGTCCAAATCTGAGTCCATGTCACCTGAAAAACATAAAGATTTCACATGAGTAATCGAATAGGGGTTATTAAAAGAAACAAGACTCAAGGATAATAGAAACCTAACTGGTACTCTCGACCGAGCTTGAGCTCGGAGACCAAGAAATTCCCCTATCTTTGGATGACTCTAGGGGTGTCCCCTCCCTATAGGTGGGGGATAGTCTCGAAAGGTCCCTATGGCCATTGATCCCATATTTTACGGCTACCCCATCCCAAACTTCATTTAGTCTGTACATAGTCTGGAATTCTCCTAACCAACTATCGAATCTATGGACTCTAAGGTCAACCCTTGACCACACTAAAAAATTATTTCTAGGGTCTTCGCACATGATGATCACGTCAAGCTTGTGTTTAAGCATTGACCATGGTGTCTTCTAGCTCAACTTTACCTCCATCAGTCTAGCTCGTTGAGGCCTCATCGTGGGCTTCATTGCCTGAGATGGATCAATCGTGATGACGGGTGGTAGAGGCACAAAATTGTGAGCCCGAGGTCCTCCTCCTCGGGGGAAGCTTAGCCGTGGGGATTGGCACATCTTCCCACCTCTGGTATTTTCGAATCCTCGAGTCATTGGTGGATTCACCTTCGCCTAAAAGGCCGAAAGCTCAGAGCTTGTCTTCATGGAGAAGGTAGGTTAGGGACCTTCGACCATAAGGAAGCTGGAGAATGGCTACCTTGTGTTCCATCTTTGCTTTTGATGGAGTGGGGCGATGGAAGTTGGCTGCATGCAAGAACAGTGTGAATATTTTGAGCCTGACTATTCAATGAAAAATGGATAAAAGTGTGTTGAAATACTTACGGATGCGTTGGAAGGAATAAAATCGGGAAGGAGCGAGCCCATCAGTCCATAAGAATGCGGTCTTGAAGTTTGGAGGATGGTTTGGGATATCCTCGGATATCTATTTCTCCTTCGGATAGCTTGATAAGTAGTATAAGCCATCTCCTCCACAAGCTCGAGAAGGGTTGCTCTTGAGGCAGAAGAGATATAATATCTCTGGTGCCGAAGGCATTTCCCATTTCATCTTATGGTACAACGAGTTGAGGGCTGACAAGCCCTTAAAAGAGTTGGTCTGGAGCTGGAATGGGGTGAGTTCGACGAAATCCAAGAAATCTTTGAAGTAAGTCTTTAAGGGTAGCAGATCCCCAGTCCCCATATGCTCGCGAATCCAGACGGCGAGCTTGACTTTACGGTCAGGAATTCCATCTCCCAGGGCGTAGCAGTTCCTTTCATTTGAAGTTTTCGGACAACACATCAATGTACCAGAGAGTTTAAGGCCATGATAGGCCAAAAACTCGGATATATGGCTGGTAGATGTGACTGAGCTCCACTAGTGCTCAGCCTCGAAAAATTCCTCCTTCGAGATGGGGACAGAAAGAATTTGGGAGCTGGATGGATGAGTTGAAGAGTCCTCCATTATGGTAAAAGATATGACACCAAGTGGAAAGGCAACTATAACTTTAAGCATGGGGTCTAAGGGAATAGGCCTGATCTCAGGGTCTAGGTCAGGATAAGCCGCCACTCAGAGTCTCTTCCTTTTTTTCTCTTCGACATCGTCTATTTGACATCGAAAGTGATGTCGTATGTCTTCTTGTTCACTCCTTTCTTTGTGCTCGCGGATCAATCGCTGGTTTCAAGTGAAAGGTGACTCAGGAGTGGGTGTTGATGGGTAATAGGGGATAGCGAACTCGGGCCCCCATCGATTCTCAGAGTATTGCAATATCTAACAAGGAAGAAAAATGTGAGGGCCCATTATATACAAAATCATAAGGAAATTATAATTTTGATAACTCGAGCTCGAAGCTCGTGATAACAAGATTGCTTCAATTGAGATTGAAGGCTCGAAAGGGCAAGATTGACTCGAATGTCATTCTCAAACTATTGTATAGTTCGGGCATCGAGGATGCACCCACGCAGGAGTGGGGAGGTTAATGCCAGTTTAAAAGAATTCTGAATTTTCAGGGAAAAAGTTGGTAGTTACCCAAAAATGTGATATTTTTGGGATTCGTGCGTTCAAAACCCTATTAAAAAACTCTATTTCTTAAGCTACACGAAACCCTCCATTATCAGAAAAACTCCATTTTTACATGTTACTACGAGAATTTTTTTTTTGGTCTAAATCATGATTTTAACTACACCAAATATACTCGGACCAAAAGCTTGCCTAGTGCCACAGTGAAGCCTTAAAAAATCTGTTAAAAACCAATGAACGTATTCTCATGAATAGAAGAAATACGTAATATATATGTCAAAGTAAGAGAATCAAGAACAGAAACTTACACAAAGTTGTTCGTGGATATGATGAGATCGTCGACTGAAGGAGTAGTTGCAAGAACGATCTCACACAATCGAAGGTACTGGAGTTGCTTTGTTTCTTCGGTTTAGAGAACATGCAAAGGAAAAAAAGCTCAGGTTCGTTTTCTTTTCTCTGAAAGTTGAAATGTAAAATTGGGAGTGATGAAGAAGAGAGGATATATATATATACATCAAAGAGGGATGTCAAAGGTCAAATAGATCTGGGCCCTTGGTTCAGGTTGAGAAATGATCTGACGGATGGGGTTTAGTTTTAACATTGGCGACAGAAAGGGGTTATATGAAAGGACGTGTGAAGAGATAGGGAGTACTTCAGTACTCTTGGTGTGCAATCCCCGAGTGACGCGTGTCCATACTCGAGTGTGGTAGGTGGCACGTTTTTCTAAAGGTGAAGTTCAAAAGTTTCCTTCTCATAGGATTCGAACCAACACTTTTGAGGGGGCAAAATGTTACACCCAAATTTCAAAATCGTCATAATTTAGCCTCGAAATATAGGCTCGTAAAGTGTAAGCTCGAAAATGTCAAGTAAGGGCTCAACACTTGTATAAATTAATATGTTTCCTGATTTGTTCCTATTGGCGATCAAACCAGTAAAGAAGGTTCGAGCTTAAGCATCAAGTTCGAAAGGATGGATCTTCTCTGGAGTATTTGAGAGCAATTCGAACCTTCATTGCAAACTTGAAAAGGTTGATCTCCGAGGGTGATGATATTGCTGGCTAAGGGTGAGGCTAACCAGAATAACGAGCTCATGATGTTGGTCGATCTCGAAGGTGTGTAAACTGTATGTTCGAGGTTGGTAACCTAGTTTGAATGTGGTGGCTGTTAGGAAATCCCTATTCTTTGGGGATTTGTTGTTATCTGATAATAACTCATGATTATCATGGGATATTGCATGGTTGACATATTTAATTATATGTATTTCAAATTTGAATTGTAACTTCCTGAAATAAAAGGGAAGATATTTTGTTAGCTAGTATAAATAGACTGGACTTCATTTGTAGATCTGCATAATTGGGTACTGAGAATACTCTGCTAAATTGCTTTGTAAAAACTTTAAGAGAATACCACCACTCAATAATATTGACTTGTGGACTAGGCAGATTTTAACTGCCGAACCACATAAAATCCTAATTGTTCTTATTTATTTTCTTAATTCTGTGTTTAGTGCTCTTCAAATTTAAGTTGATAAAAAACGGCGTCAACAAGTATATATATATAATTGTATAGATAAGAAAGATATTTTTTTTATATATGAATTATGCTTACAAGTATGATAATAAGATATGTTTGGTATATAGGAGTTACATATGTTTGGATATTTTTATTTACGTTTTAATATTGGATACTAATTGGTATTTAGTAGGATTTATTTATGTTTGAGTTATTTTTTGTTGTACAAATTAGTATCCTAAACATATCATATTTTATATTTAGTATGAGTTTTTGATGTTCTACTAATGGTATCCATGGAGCACACAATAAATTTTGTCAACTACTAATTAGTATCTAATATTTTTGTCAACTAGAGATGAGTATCTACATGCTTGCGTCTTGTTTATCTATGTCACTACATAATTCTATTCTTTGTTTACTTTCAAAATAGTTGTAATACAGTCAATTACAAGCTATTTATTGAATTCAAATTTTATAATTAAATCTTATCTGAATTAATAGTTCAATTAAAATATTTCAGAAATGTTGTTATGATGGAAAAATTAAAGGAATATTAAATCACATCTTATTCAATTAAAATCCGGTATATTTATAAAAAAAATTGTAGTCAATACCTTATATTATTTTTTATCCCATTTTATTGTAATTATTTACATATCTTTTCTATATAAAAAGTGTGTAAGTAACGGATTTTTTTTGTTTTAACGGTTTGTTTTGTTAATTTTAATATAATATTATAAATATTTAACGGAACATATATTTAAAATCAATTTTAAAATAGATATTTATCAATTATATTAATATAAATTTAAATATTATAAAATATCATTATTATAATAATATTTAATATAAGACTACATATATAATAATTATATTAATATAAATTTAAATATTATAAAATATCATTATTATAATAATATACAATACAAGACTACATATTTAATAATTACATTAATACAAATTTAAATGTTATAAAATATTATTATGATAATAATATATAATCCTAATTTTTTTACTAATTATAATAATATGAATTCAAATATTATTATTATAATAATATTTAATATATAATCTTTATTTTTATTAAAAAATTATCATTTATGTTTAAAAAAATTATCATATTATATATATTTAAATCATAAACAATATTTTGGTTTAATTTTTCATTTAATATGTTTATGTCATTCTTTTATATATAATATTGTTTATGTCTGGCTAGCTCTTCATTGCGTTTTGTAGCTTCCGCCAACTGTTTGCGCAATTGGCGATTCTCAAGTTCCACAATTGGAATATATCTCTCGGGATTATAATACATGTCGTCGTCGGCTCTGGGAGCAGGTGGTCCTCGGGAGTTGGATGAGTCACTCCTTTCGTTGGGATTGGGATTCACCATAGGCTACTTTCCAGGCTGTCGGGGTATTCTTCTTCATGAAGAATTTCCTCCTCGGGTATATTGGGATCGTTTGCCACGACCATTGATGATCCGAAAGGCTATTTGATTAAACAGGCTCAAGTCTCCGTTTAATTGCTCCCAATGAAAGCACCAAACTGTTAACGACGTTTTTCGTCAACTTAAGAAAGAAGAGCAATTAATCAATAATATACCAAAGGATATGAATAAAAAGAATGAATACAAGATCTTTTTACGTGGTTCAGCAGTTAAAATCTGCTTAGTAGACGAGTCTATGTTATTAGTTTTTTGGAGTTTTCTAGAAACTTTTCAGAGAATAGTCGCCCAGAGTTTTCTCTCCAAATCTTAAAATTTCGGTCCTTTACAAATGAAATTTACTTCTCTATTTATAGAGAAGGTTTCAGAATTCGTTCCCACATATTTCGAGAAGATATTCAGTAAATCAAATAATATAATGCTAATTAAAGCATTATTTGCTACGTGCATGATAATATCCCATAAAATGTGGGATTTAATAACAATATCACATTAGATCCCTTAAACAATGGGAATTTATAACAATAAATACATTCACACACAACTCACGTGTTCGGATGCTGGATCCATGTGTCTTTGATATCATTTTCCCATTACGAGCTCTTTACATTGGTTCGTTTATACTCCCAACAAGTTACCGTTGACGAATCCATTATGTTCGAGCTTACCCTCTCGAGCTCAAGCCATCTTGTCTGAGGGCAAGAGATGCATCAAAAAAATTATTCAAGTGTTGAAACCTTGATATCGTGAGTTGCGAGTCCAACTTATAAGCTCGGATTACTTTCGAGGTTACATATTCCTTGAGCTCGCGAGGTCGTCATTCACAGCGAAACCATCTCTGAATAGTGGATCAAATGATGGTCGTGTTCATTTTGAGCTTACACGTAACGAGCCTAGATTTCGAGATCATGATTCCCATGTTTGAAATCTGGGTGTAACAGATACAAATTTAGTAAATATAATTAATAAACTCTATAAATAAAACTAAGCAAGCGTGCTTGTATCTAGTACTTGTATATATATATGAAAAATCCCCTTCAATATTTTAAGCGGTTTAGCCCAAACCAATTTTAAGTTTTTTCAAAAAAATATATTCAAATAATTATATTCAACAAACTAAAATATAGTATACAATTTCCAATCTTTGACGTATTATTCTAAATTGAAACTTTAAAACAATATTCTAAATTCATTGTCAAAAATTTCAAAATAATATTTTACATATAGGGCCTGTTTGCTATATCTTTTAGAAAAGTTAGAAGCTGCTTTTCTAAAAAAGTTGTGCAATAAAGATGTTTGGTAAACAACTTATTGAAGAATTTATGTAGAAGCTAGGTTTTAGCTTTTTTTAAAAGCTATTTTTTTTTTTTTAAATTCTACTATAAATGTATTTTTTTCATCTAAATATATCTACTTATTTATTATATATTAACCCAAATTAAAATATTTAAAATAAATTAATATGATAATAACATAAACAATCTTTGAATCTTAAATATTTTTATATTTATTAGATATTTTTAAACATTTTTTATTTTGGTAATTTTATATTAACAAACCACATTAATATAAATATTTTTTAAAAATGTTTAATATAGAAATTATTATACACTATAATATTATTTTTGCATGTCATAGTATTTTAAATTATAATTTATCAAGCACGTACTAATTTCATGCTTTAGCAAAAAAATAATAATAATAATTAAAAACATAAAAAGTGAGAGTTTTGCATAACTTAATTTTTACATATTTGTGACTCTATCATGACTAGATTATTATACTATGATCAATATAATTAGATTTTTAGCTAGAGTGACTAGTTATAATATATAGGGATATTGGCAGCGATAATACCTAATTTTTTTCAAAAGTTGCACTTTAATACCCAAATATTATTTTTTGCGGTAATAATACCTAAATCTATAATTTTTGTGCATCCGTTAGTACTCACCGTAAATTGTTCATTAAGTATCCACGCGACACATTTTTATTAGTCTAATTGGCGGCGATAATACCCAAATCTTTTCGAAAGTTACACTTTAATACCCAATTTTTTTTTTTGCGGTAATACTTAAATCTATAATTTTAGTGCAACTGTTAGTACTTACTGTGAACTGCCCATTAAGTATCTAAGTCACACATATGGATTTTAGGATGATTTTAGGCTAAATTATTTAAATTCTTTAAATATTATAAAAATCATTTTAAATTTAAAATAAAAATCTAAAAGATTATTAAAAACTAATTAATAATTTAGATTTTGGGATAATTTTGAGTTTCAATTTTAGTTTTATTAGATACTTTCTAATAATCTTTTAGATTTTTTTTTTAAATTTTAAATGATTTTTATAGTATTTAAAGAATTTAGGGATATTGGCGGCGATAATACCAAAATCATTTATAAAGTTACACTTTAATACCTAAATTTACGAGTATAAAAATATGCCACGTGGATACTTAATGTGCAGTTAACGATGAGTACTAACGGTTGCGCCAAAATTATAGATTTATGTATTATTACTGCAAAAAAAAAATTAGTATTAAAGTGTAACTTTTGAAATTTTTTGGATATTATCGCCGCTAATATCCCTAATATATATACAATTATACGTGTGTATTATATAATACAATATTTTTGTTGATGATCACTTTATTTGTGCCTTCTCAAACATATATTTTAATTTTAACATTTTTCAATAGAAACAATGTTAATATTGAAATTTATTTAGTACGTGTGAATTTATTTTTATAATATAAAATAAAAATATAACATTTATATTGGTCTTTTAATGTTTAACAACACTTCAATCATATAATTTACCAAACACTCTGCTACAGTTTTTCCAACTCACAACACTTTAATATCTATAATTTGCCAAACACTTAGCAACTTTTCCCCACAGCAGAGCTGCAGTTGCTTTTCCCCACAGTACAACTACAACTTCTTTTTCCCATAGCACAGTTGTACCAAATTAGCTCATAATATATGTAGTAATATATGTAATATATGTATCTATAAATGAAAAAAAAACTCTTAACCATGTTATTTGGGTTATTTGAGCGTGTTGGTATAATTCACAAACCTCCTAATATAATAATTGGGCGGTTTGAATTTTTATCGGATTATTTGGGTTGCATTTTTTGTTAAGTTTTTCGGTTTGGTTTTGGCGGTTTACAAAATTTTTTGCACATACCTAACTTCGACCACTCATTTTTTTCTTTTTAAGCTGATTATCGCCTCAATTTTTATTTTCTAAAATAAATTTCCATATTTTGTCAAAAAAAAAAATCATAAGGCCTTGTTTGAACTTCGGATTTTAAGAGGGAAAAAAATGAAATCTAAAGGAATCTATTTCTCATGTTTGGATTGAATCAATAAATTAAGAATTCTGTTTTTAGAAAAATTAAAACTAAAATTATAATTCTAAAATAACAAAAAAAAATCCTTCAAGCTTTTTATTATATGCTTAAATATTTATCCACAAATTCATTACAAAAATAAATCATTTGTGGCAACAATGATTAGTTGAATCATTTTGTTGCATTCAAAATTTATCATAATAAATATTTTATTCCAATTATGTAGAAAATATTTTATTATATAATGGTCTGTGTTACACCCAGATTTCGAACATGAGAAGGTATGATCCCGAAATCTAGGCTCGTTAGGTGTAAGCTCGAAATATCCATGGTCGTCATATGATCCTCCAGTCAGACCGCTTTGTTATAAATAATGACCTCGAAAAGCTCGAGGGTGTGTAGCCTCGAATATGCTCTGAGCTCGCAGTAGCCATGGTTTGACACATATATATTTCCCTGATACATCTCTTGCCTTCGGACGAGATGGTTCGAGCTTGGGAAGTGTAAGCTCGAATGTGATGACTTTGTCAATGGTTACTTGTTCTGAGCGTAGGCGAAGTTAGATGATGAGCTCGTGATTGACGGATAGTCTCAGAGATGTAATGAACTCCGTATCTGAGCTAATCAATTACATATGAATGTATTTATTGTTGTAAAATCCCAATTTTTAAGGGATATTATTTAATTTGTTATCCAATCCCACATTTTATGGGATGTTTCCGTGTACGTAGAAAATAATGCATTAAATAGTATTATATTATTTGATTCACAGAATATCTTCCCGAAATATGTGGGAACGAATTTTGAAACATTCTCTATAAATAGAGAAGGAAACTCCATTTGTAGAGGACCGAAATTCTAAGATCTTGAGAGAAAACTCTGGACAACTATTCTCTGAAAAGTTTCCAGAAAACTCCCAAGTGCTAATAACACAGACTCGTGGACTAGGCAGATTTAACTGCTGAAGCACGTAAAAACCTCCTATTTTCATCTTCTTTTATTTCCTCTTATATATTCTAGTTTAATTGCTCTCCTTTTCAAGTTGAGGAAAATCGGCGTCAATAGTTTGGTGCTTTCATTGAGAGCCATTAAACAGTGCATGCATGAATCTGTTTAGTCAGAAAGCCTCTCGAATTAGCAATGGCTGCAAATGATCCCCATATTCCTGAGGAGGAAATTCTAGATGAAGATGAGTACCCCTGACGCCCTGGAAAGCAGCCTATGGTGAATTCTGATCTTGATGAGAGGAGTGGTTCATCCGACTCTCGGGGACCACCTCCTCCCGGGGCCGACGAGGATATGTACTACAATCCCAAGAGATATGTCCCAATCGTGGAACTCAAGAATCGCCAACTACGTAAACAGTTGGTAGAAGCTAAAAAATGCAACGAATAGCTAGCCAGACTAGCTGGTGAAGCACAAACGGCTCAGGCCCCGCCTCTGTAAGATGCCTAGGCTTCGCTACCGTGGGACATTCATGTCCCACCTCGTAGGCCTTGGGGGCGGCCACGTAAAATCGTGGCCAACTGAAGAGTGGAGCAACCTCCGCCACCAGTAGAGCAACCTGTCCAACCAAGACCCTGGAGAGGTAATCGGGCTGAAGGTGCTGCCAACCCAACTGCAGAGGCACCAGTAGGAATAGGGAATAACCGAGCCCCCTCAGAGGCTCGGACCTGAAATCTTGGTGCCACGCAGAATGTACCAGAGCCTGACCGAGTGAATTCAGGGCCTTCTAGGCCTCATAATGGACGACAGCCACCCTCTCCAGCTAGGCACCCACCATCGCCAATAAGGCACCCCTCACTAGCTTGGAGGGATGTGCAATCGGCCCATCGTGATAGGGAAAGGCGAGCTGGGCGAAGACATGAGAATGAAGAAACTACTAGGGAATGTAGGGGTCCTCATCCCACGAGGAGCCAAATGTCTCGATCTCAAACTATTGATACAATGAGACTAGCAGGAAACCCATCTCGTAATAATCATGCAACAAGCCATGTCAGCAAAAGCTCGGGTGACACTAGATCCGTGAGTATATATAAACTGGAGCCTAGGAATACTGGAAATCGAGGAGATCACCCCGATTTACGGGAGCATTTAATCCATAATCAAGGACGTGATAATCCCCCGAATCCAGATCTGAGAGATCATCTCGACGGGCGCAAACATCCCACGTCGAGGCGGGGAACTGGAGTTGTAATCAATGATAACTAGTTCCCCCCGATTTAGGGCAGACCTCCTGTAGATCCAGTCTAAGAAAGGATTGAGCAATTGGAAAGAGCATTCAGAATCTTGCAGAATGAATGTAGCCGGGAACAGGACGAAGAGTTCGATGAGGAACTCGAGCCCTTTGCCCCGCATATCTCTAACACCCCGTTTCCTCAAGGATTTAGAATTCCTCATGTCCCACCATTTGATGGAAATTCAAATTCATACAACCACTTAAGCACGTTCAACACAATTATGCGAGCGAGTAATGTGGGCTACGAGCTCAGGTGTATGCTGTTCCCAGCCTCTCTCACGGGACCAGCAAAAAACTGGTTTGAAAAATACAAAATACATTTGATTGCTTCTTGGGATCAACTATCGAGAGATTTCAAGAAACAATTCAAAGCCATGGTCGGCATCAAGCTCGAGGCTTCTGCCTTGACCAATGTGCGACAGCAGCCAAATGAGTCACTGAAAGGTTATCTCACAAGGTTTAACTTGGAAGTCGCTCGGGCTCGAGATGTCGATGACAGTGGCCATTTGATGGTCGTTCGAGCAGGATTAATGCCTGGGAGTCCTCGCTGGGAAGACTTATAAAGAAAACCTATTAGGTCCTTAACCGAGTTCAATCGAAGAGCTAAGAGGTTTGTTAATGTAGAGGAGGCGAGGTCAGCATTGAATATGACCTCTCAGCCCGCAACTACAACAACGAATGCTAACTCTGCCTTAACCTCGGCGAATCCCACAATTTCAAAACCCCTCGGGGACAACCTTTCCAAGAGAAATAAAAATAAAGAGAATAACCTTGAGGCGGATGGGGAAAAAAGAAGAAAGGGGAAATATACTTCTCCGTATACAAGGTGTATACCGAACTCAATGAGTCTCGGGAGAATATCTACCTGGCTAATGAAAACCAGGTCCCATTCAGAAGACCTGATCCCATGAGGAACCAAAAAGCGAAAAGAGATTCTAGCAAGTATTGTAGATTCCACAGAGATATCGGGCATATAACCGATGAGTGTAGACAGCTAAAGGATGAGATCAAAGGGCTGATCTTGAGGGGGTATTTCAGACAATATGTAAGAAACCGAAACCCCATTCAGGCTTCCACCAGCCAAAGGGCAGCAGCTGCACCACCTGCCCTGAACAGTAACTCCCGAGCTCGGGAGGATGAACGACCCCCTCCGATTGATGGAGAAGAGGTTGTAACCATCTCGGGGGAGCCCTATATCGCAGGATCTGGCAGAAACGCCCATAAAAGATATGTGAATGAGGTAAAAATTGGTGACGGATCTCCCTATGAACCCGAACCCAAGGCTCCGAAACAAAAAAGGGTTGAAACAACCCATAACTTTCACTGAAGATGACGCCTCTCACGTACAGTTCCCTCATAATGACCCTCTGGTCATCACCCTTCAGCTCGCGAACAAGAGGGTGCACCGAGTCCTAATTGACAACGGAAGCTTAGTGAATATCCTCTATAAGGCTACTTTAGAAAAGATGGGACTCGAGCTTCGCTACCTAAAAGCATGTGCCACTACATTGTATGACTTTTCAGGAGAAGGGATTGCCTGCATGGGATCCATTGAACTCCCTGTAACATTGGGAGACTACCCAGTCTCTGTAACCAAGATGATGGAATTCGTCGTGGTGGATCTCCCATCGGCCTATAACGTACTGCTCGGGAGACCCGCCCTAGTAGGGCTGGAGGCAGGTTTGTCCATTAGGCATCTGGCCATCAAGTTCCCAACTTCTAGTGGCATCGGGACTCTAAAAGGGACCAACTCGCAAGGAGGGAATGCTACAACATTTCTGTTAGAGGGAAAAAGCAAGCAAGTGCACAAGCACATGTTGTAATTTAGAATAAGGATGGGACAATCTTCGAAATAGAAGAAGAAATCGACCCTAGAGTAGAGGAGAGGGCTGACCTCGAGCCATTGGAAGAGCTCGAAGACATTAGGCTCGAAGAAGCTGGCCCTCCAAAGACTGTGAAGGTGGGAAGAAACCTTCCTGAAAAAATAAAGTAGCAATTTATTTGCTTCCAAAGGAGAAACCAGGATGTTTTCGCTGGTCACATTCGGATATGGTAGGGGTAAGCCCGAATGTAATGAGCCACGTGCTCTATAACGACAAAAGCTTCCCCCCAAAGCAACAAAACGAAGACTCCTCGACGATGATATAAAGAAAGCCTTGAAGGAAGAGGTTGGCAGGTTAAAGGCAAATCAGTTCATACGAGATTCCTTCTATCCCAATTGGATAGCCAATCCGGTATTGGTCTCGAAACCTAACGGAACGTGGCAAACTTGCATCGATTACTCTAACCTCAACAAGGCATGCCCAAAAGATTTCTTTCCCCTACCTCGGATTGATCAGCTCGTAGATGCCACAGCTGGGCACTGACTTATGTCATTCATGGATGCTTATTTTGGATATAACCAGATCTCCATGCATGCACCCGACCAAGAACATACGAGCTTTGTAACCGATAAAGGGTTGTACTCTTACAATGTTATGCCCTTCGGGCTAAAAAATACTGGAGCGACGTACCAAAGGCTTGTGAACAGGACGTTCTCCGAGCAGATAGGTAATAACATGGAAGTGTATGTTGACGATAACCATGTGGATGACCTCGAAGAATGCTTCGCCGTGCTACGGAAATAAAACATGAAACTCAGCCCCCAAAAATTCTCTTTTGGAGTATCGTCGGGGAAGTTTCTGGGCTTCATAGTGAACGCTTAAGGAATAGAGGTTAATCCTGACAAGATCCAAGTGTTAATTGACATGCCCTCACCTCAAAAGCATAACGATGTGCCGAGCTTAACTGGACGGATGGAAGCCTTAAGTAGGTTTGTCTCTAAATCTACAGACTGATGTCTTCCATTTTTCAACCTTTTGAGAGGAGGCAAAAAATTTGAATGGACAAAGGAATGCGAGCTCGCATTCCAGGACCTAAAGAAACACCTCACGGAACCTCCGATCTTGTTAAAACCTATCACATGAGAAGTCTTCTCAGTGCTGTGCTTGTCCGAGAAGACCAGAAGGTAAAAAAACCAGTGTTCAATGTCAGCAAGAGGTTACTGGGGGCAAAATCGAGATACCCAATAATGGAAATACTGTCTCTTAGCCTGATCAACTCATCTCGAAAGCTCCAACCTTACTTCCAAGCATACCCCATCCATGTGTTGACTGACCAACCATTACGGCAAGTCTTGTCCAAACCAGAGGCCTTAGGAAGATTGTTAAAATGGGCTGTTGAGCTCGGGTAGTTCGAGATCACATATCTTTCAAGAATGACCATAAGAGGGCAGGCTCTGACAGACTTCATTGTGGAATGTACGGGAGTGTCTGATGACGAAGTTGTAACCCCAGCCCACGAGCTGTGGAAACTTTACGTCAATGGATCTTCCAACGAAAATGGATCGGGGGCAGGGATTATATTGATCTCTCCAACTGGAAGTTGATTTCACTCTTCCTTGAGGTTCAGCTTCGAAGCATCTAACAATGAGGCTGAGTACAAAGCTCTATTGGCAGGTCTCCGAATAGCCAGAGAGCTCAGGGCCAAAGCAATACATCGATACAATGATTCACAGTTGGTGGTTAGCCAAATCCTAGGGGATTATCAGGCTCGTGGCACAAAGATGGCCGCATATTTTGAAAAAGCGAAAGCGGCGCTCGAACATTTCGAGTTCTATACAATAGAGCAGGTTCCCCGATAACAAAACTCAAATGCAGACGCCTTAGCCAGACTCGCCACGTCCAATGAGGTCGACACGCTAAATGTAGTGCCTATTGAGCACCTGTCGACTCCCAGTATTAGCGAGCCTGAACAAGAAGATGTATGCATGATTGGCTACGAACCAACCTGGATGACCCTAATAGTTGAATACTTCGAAACCGACATTCTCCCAGCAGAACGAAACAAGGCTCGGAAACTGATGTATCAGATTCCCAGATACACTATTGTGGAAGGAAGGTTATATACAAGAGGATATTCTATGTCATTACTCCGATGTGTGACTCCACCTGAGGCCAAGAAAATTCTGGAAGAAATTCATGAAGGATTTTGTGGAGACCACACTGGGGGGGCATAGCCTATCAAAGAAAATTATAAGACAATGATACTTCTGGCCCACCATCAAAGCAGACACATTTGAGTATGTCAAGAAATGCGATAAATGTCAGCGATTCACTATAATTCCACGAGCTCCTCCATTTGAGCTAACCACGATGACCTCCCCATGGCCATTTGCGGTGTGGGGAATCGATCTTATAGGCTTGTTGCCAACCGACAAAGGTGGAGTTAAGTATGCAGTGGTTGCGGTCGATTATTTTACAAAATGGACCGAGGCTGAACCTCTGGCAACGATACCTCGAAAAAATTCTTGGACTTTGTGGTAAAAAACATCCTCTGCCGATATGGAATGTCAAGGAAAATAGTATCAGATAACGGTACTCTATTCGATAGTGAATTATTCACCCACTTTTGTGAAAAAATGGGGTAATAAAAAGCTTATCCTCCGTTGCCCATCCCCAAGCAAATGGCCAAGTCGAAGCAGTAAATAAGACTCTCAAGAGTTCTATGAAAAAGAAGTTGGAAGAAGCTAAGGGGAAATGGCCCGAGGAGTTGCCCCAAGTTTTGTGGGTATATCGAACTACAGCTCGCACTTCAACAGGACATACCCCTTTTTCCCTGGCATATGGATGCGAGGCCATGTTACCAATCGAGGTTGAAATACCCACTATTCGAAGTCATGTTTATGATCAAGCCTCGAACCAATCCCAGCTCGAAGTAAGTCTAGACCTTATTGAAGAAAGGCGAGATGAAGCTCAATTGAGGAATGCATTATATCAACAATGAGCTACCCGATATTTCAATAAAAAAGTTTGGGATAGGAAGTTTGGATTGGGAGACATAGTGTTAAGGCGTGTGTTCCTAGCTACGAGGGACCTGGCTGCTGGCGTGCTTGGGCCTAATTGGGAAGGACCTTACCAAATCAAGTCAGTTATCCGACCTGGCGTCTATAAATTGGCGAGATTAAACGGAGAATTGGTACCACGAGCTTGGAATGGCAAACATCTATGACCTTACTATCAACAGTGTAGGAATGATGTCTCATGTAACCATGCTTGTCTATCTTTACAAAGTTTTTGTTAATAAAGTGTTCAATTTTGATTAAAAGTCATTTTTGTTTCAATATGTTATATTTTTTGCAAACTCTCTTAATTTAATAACCTATGATGTCACTCATAGGATATTAAGGTGGCATCAATGGTATAGAAACCATAAGTTTGAAAAAATAAATAACTCCAATATAGCATACACCAAAACTAACAAATTTCTGGACCGTTAACCCGACATAGAAATTAAAAGTGTATTCTCGAAATAAGTGTCTGGATATAACCAGATGTGCGAGCTAAGATAATTTGGACGAAACCAGATTATTAAAAATAAAGTGTCTGGATACGACTAGATACGCGAACTAGTGTGATCTGGATATAACTAGATCAAAACTATATAAGTGTATGGATTACGAACCAAACACAACCTAAATAGGTTTGGAACAAACCGGCTAAAATTGATCGACACAAGTAGGAAAAAGATAAACCTACTACGAGATAAGTCGATACCGAGGCTGGAGTATTTTGCAACAAAAGTTTCGACCTCATATCCTCCAAGAACTGCCTGAGGAAGAGGAAAAGTGACTATAAAAAGCAAGATACAACTAAACTACTTGCTTACATGTCACTTAAGGACTTCCAAGTGCGTAGTAAAAGTAAGATCCGACCTTGAAAAATAACGAGATCGGATATGGATATATCGAGCAAACTATGCGTGAATGCATCGAAACTTGAGCTTAAATCCAACATATGTTTGTATGAATAAACTAACATAAAGGAAAAAGTACAATATAAATTCCTTAAAATACTTCATTCTGAGAAATTTAAAGCAAAAATATTAAAGTAAAGTCGAACATGGTATTAAAAATATCAAATGTAAATTGCTCTTTTACGAGCTGTAAATTGTTTTTTCCCCGAAGGCATGAAAAAGAAAGGCCCTAAACTATTACAAAAATTCTTTAAATGGGACGCAGCCCATGATCGAGATCTAGGAAGCAAGAGCATCCCCCTTGACAGCACTTGACCCCTCCTTAGCCTTCTCAGCTTCCTCCTAAGCAGCTTCCTCCGCCTCTAGCTGAGCTTGCCATTTGGCCAGAAGCTCATCCTCAAAGGTGCCCAAGAAGCTCGTGTCGAGACCGGCGTTGTTGGCCCAAATCCTTTACATGGCCATGTCAACAGCCCGATCCTTCCTCTACTTAAACTCTTCGAGGAGGTGAGCCTTTTCACCCTCCATTATCTTGAAGGCGGCCTTTTTCTCCTCCTCGAGCTTGGCATTCATCTTCTGAAGCTCCTCAGCCCTGGAGCTCTTCTCTTTGAGCTCGGCATTCAACTTCTCAAGCTCTTCAACCCTAGAGCTTTTCTCTTTGAGCTCACCCTCCAGCTTTGACTTTGCATCCTTGAACTCGTCAGCAAGCTTAAGATGGAGATCCTTCGACTTCTGAGCATAGGACATGCTCGCATGAACCTCGTTGTTCAACTTGTAATTTAGCTGAGCAACTGCAGTGAGAGCTTAACACACAAACAAATCAAGTTAGAACACACTCTAAGTAAAATTAAAATAAATGACGAAGTAAGAGAAATTACTGAGGAGATGAGCTCGGTACTCTTGTCATAAAGGACATTAGAGTCTCGAGCATTGACCAGGAATTGCCATTGAGGAGCCTAAAGATTTCTGAAGCTTTGGCCCACTCGAGATAGGACATCCGAACCTAGAGTGGCCCCATGAGTCCCCACAGCACTATCGATAACATACTCATCAGAATTAGTTGAAATCGATAGCAGGCGCTCTCGAGTGGGAACCAACTTCTTCGGAGCTGGGGCAATCGTTAGAAGGATTTGGACAACAGGAGGCAAAGAAGGAGCAGTTACCGCAGGAATGTCGACCTGAGGATTGGAGGTCGCGACTGGGCTCGGAACAAGAGGAGCTGGAGGAGCAGGAGTCACCTCGATCCTTTTTTGGCGGGCCGACCAGTTTTTTGTGAGTCTCTCAAGCGTTTGCTCTGCTTGGATCTCGAAAAACTGTTGAGCATATTCTCGAGGTCAGAGTATATAGTGCCTGGATGATCAAAACACATTAGAAAACGAACTTAAAAATGCTAAAGTAGGTGTAAGGCAGATAGTTAAAGGAAACTAAGATAAGTGGCAAGAAAACTAATTGGAACTCTCCCCCGAGCTCGTGCTCAGTGACCAGGTAGTTCCCCTATCTTCAGAGGAGGCTGGGGAGTCCCTTCCCTATACGTGGAAGTCATCCTCGAAAGGTCCCTATAGTCATTTGTCCCATATTGAATGGCTAACCCATCCCAAAATTCATTCAGGCTATACATGGTTTGGTATTTCCCCAGCCAGCTATCAAACCTATGGACCCTATCATCTACCCAAGACCATACATAAAAGTTATCCCTATAATCTGGGAATAAGATCAGGGTGTCGGGTCTATGTTTAAGAAGGAAAGGAGACCACAAGGCCGAGCTGAGATTGACCTTACTTCTTTCACTTGAGCTCGAGGCCTCATCGTTGGCATCATTCCCCAAACATGGACTCCTTTGACGACGAGTTGGGGATCGTGCTTTCGAGTTTTGCCTCGGAGGAAGCTTATCAGTGGGGAGTGGCATATGCTCCCACTTTGTGTACTTCCGGTAGGCGGTATCATCTGTTGACTGGTCCTGCTCTAGAATACCACAGGCTCGAAGCTTATCTTCATGAAGAAGATAAGACAGGGAGCACCTACCATATGGGAGCTGAAGTAGGGCTTCTTTGTGCTCCTTCATTGCGTCGAATACATTATGATTAGTTTGAGCCTAAGCGAAAGTCGAGCATGAAAGGAAAGGGGATCATATACTTACAGATTCGTTTGAATGAATAAAATTTTAAAGGAGCCAGGCTGTCTGTCCAAAAGAGTGCCAACTTGAAGTTAGGAGGATGGTGGGGAATGTCCTCGAAGATCTTCCTCTCTTTGGGATAGCTCGATAGATAGTAGAAGCCATATCCTCCCGAGCTCGGGAGAGGTTGCTTTTCAGACAAAAGAGATACACGATCTTTCTTGGCGAAGGTCCTTCTCACTTCAGTTCGTGGTATAGCGACCTTAGGGCTGATAAGACCCTGTATGAGTTGGTCTGGAGCTGGAAGGGCGCGAGCCCAAAAAAATCCAAAAAGTCCTTAAAAAAGGACTTCATGGGCAATAAGGCCCCGGCCTTCATATGCTCGTGGCTCCAAGCTGCGAGCTTCAGCTTATTGTCAGGACGGCCGTCTCCTGGGGCGTAGCATCTTTGTTTGTTTGAGGCAGGAGCTTGACACCTCAGTGAGCCTGACAATCCTTGGTCGTGACGAGTTAGGATGTTGGTGATTTGTCCTAACGAAGAAACCAAGCTCCAATAATGCTTGGCCTCGAAGAATTCCCCTCTCGAGGTGGGAATGGTAGTCACTGTGAGGTGGATGGACGACTTAATGACTCCTCCATCAGCGAGAATGCAATATCACCTGGCTTGAAGGCAACCGTTACTTTAAGCTTGGGGTCAAGAGGGATCCGTCTAAGCTCGGGGTTCGGGTCTGGATAGATCGCGACCCAGAGTTTTTTCCTCTTTCTCTCTTCAACCTTGTCGATTTGGCGCCAGAAGTGAGCTTGAATATCTTCTTGCTCACACCTCTCTTTGTGCTCGCGAATTAGCCGCTGATTTCGAGTAAAGGGCGATTCAGGGCTCAGAGTTGTTGGAAAATAGGGAATTGCAAGTACTGACCCCCACCGTTTTTCAAAATTCTGTGACATCTAGCAAGAAAGAAAAGGATGAGGGCCAGGCATACAAGAAATCAAAGATAAAATTTAAGAAAGCTCGAGCTCGAATGCTCGAAACCATGAAATAAGTTCGATCAAAAGAACGGGATCGAACTCGGAAGAAACCTGAGCTATTGAAAGCGTCAGGCTTCAAGCGTGTATTTATCGCGAAGGGGGGAAAGTGGATTTATTTTAAAGAATCCCAGATTTTCAGGAAAAAAGTTGGCGGTTACGCAAAAGGGTGATAATTTTGGAAACGTGCAATTTAAAAACCCGAATTCCATACCCAATCTCTTGGTTTACATGATACGATACCCGTAATTTGAATAACAACAGTAGAGAAAGCCATATTTGCATCCTCTACACAAAGTCTGGGTTTGAAACCCATAATATCAGAAGAACTTAAAATCTACATAGTATCGGTTAAGAACATTCTAGTGCAAAACTGATAAATGTGCCTACACTGCAACAATAATACAACTGTGCACGAAAAAAAATATGTATAAGAATATGAGATCAAGAATAGAGACTTACACACGGTCGCTGATGGATACAGAGAGATGGATGATCGAAGGAGTGGTTGCAGGAAAGCATTCACGGAGTTGTAGACGCCAAGAGATTTTTGTTTTCTCTGATTGGAGAACATGCAAAAACAAGACAACGTTTGGGTTCTAGTTTTCTCTCTGAAAGCTTGAAGACGAAGGTGAAGAAGGAAAAGGTGAGAGGCCATATATACGTAAATACCAAAAGGAGACCAAAGGTCGGGCTAATCTGAGCCATTGATCAGATTTCGCATTTAATCCGACGGTCAGATATAAATGAAGAGATGGTGGTAGATGAATAGACATGGGTATGGTACCAGAGCACTCAAGTACTCTGATTAATAAATCCCTGGCTGACGCGTGTCCACACTCGAGTACACTTAATGGTACAGTTTCCGAAAAGGACAGTTCAAAATTTTCCTTCTCATAGGATTCGAACATGAGAAGTTATGATCCCAAAATCTAGGCTCGTTAGTTGTAAGCTCGAAATATGCACGGTCGTCATATGATCCTTCAGTCAGACCGCTTTATTGTAAATAACGACCTCGAAAAGCTCGAGGGTGTGTAGCCTCGAATATGCTCTGAGCTCCCACTATCCATGGTTTGACACATATATATTTCCCTGATACATCTCTTGCCTTCGGACGAGATGGTTCGAGCTCGGGAAGTGTAAGCTCGAATGTGATGACTTCGTCAATGGTTACTTGTTCTGAGCGTAGGCAAAGTTAGATGACGAGCTCATGATTGACGGATAGTCTCAGAGATGTAATGAACTCCGTATCTGAGCTAATCAGTTACATATGAATGTATTTATTGTTGTAAAATCCCAATTTCTAAGGGATATTATTTAATTTGTTATCCAATCCCACATTTTATGGGATGTTTCTGTGTACGTAGAAAATAATGCATTAAATAGTATTATATTATTTGATTCACAGAATATCTTCCCGAAATATGTGGGAACGAATTTTGAAACCTTCTCTATAAATAGAGAAGGAAACTCCATTTGTAGAGGACCGAAATTTTGAGATCTTGAGAGAAAACTCTGGGCAACTATTCTCTGAAAAGTTTCCAGAAAACTCCCAAGTGCTAATAACACAGATTCGTGGACTAGGCAGATTTAGTAGCTGAACCACGTAAAAACCTCATGTTTTCATCTTCTTTTATTTCCTCTGATATATTCTAGTTTAATTGCTCTCCTTTTCAAGTTGACGAAAAATGGTGCCAACACCCTGTTCCTTTATCAATCATTAAATTGTCTAAATCAATTATTTAATGTGTTGTTGATTTAATTTAGTTCAAATAACTATTATTCGGGGGACACCAACAAAAAAAAATCCGATGATTATCAATCAATTAAATTCTCTCAAATGTTGAACAGAATAATAATATGTAAAATAAAAATAAAAATCAAAGGTCCCTCTACAAGTTAAATATTTATTATTTTGATGCCTATCCCATTTATAATTTATTTATATATAAAAAAAGAATTCTTCAAAGACAAAAAATTAGAAATGACAATTTAACCCAAAATCACTATGTTGTTGAAGACAAATTCAAAGAGAATTATTTTAATATCAACTTTAAGATATTTTAGTGGTTAATAAATCATTTATTCAAGGCTGATTAGTAAATTCCACCGAATTAAGAAATTAAAAATATCTATTTAAATAAATATTTACTTTTGATATCAAATTAATAATAGTTAGACTATCTTCAATGCAAGATATAAAAATAGTGTTAAATTTAGCACAAAAAGTTAATAAATGATATATTTGGTACAACTTTTACAATTGTACTCCAATAGACATAAATGTGAAAGTGATGTAATTTTTTTTTAATTAATGATCATTTAATATTTATTGAAAATATAAAAAAAAAATGTTTTTTCTTATTTTTTTAATACCAATAATAAATAAGATATAAAAAATTAAAAAAATAATAATTCATAGCAAAAAAGTAAATAAAAAAGTGATTATTTATTGTTAATCCAAATTTGGATCATGCTATATTCTTATCCAAATTAGGCACCACTTTTAGCACACAATTGGAGGAGTTTTTATTTGAAGCGTGCTATATTTTAGCAATACATATGATAAGAAATATCCCACAATTGTAGTAGATTCAAATTAGACTTTATGTTCTATAAATGGAGGCCACTAGGTTGTAATGGAAGGACATTTTTTGGCATACCTATGCTCTGCTGAAAAGTAGTATTGTGATATGCAAGAAAAAGATGCTAGTGGAAGTAGGTTAATTTTTTTTAGCCAAACCACTTCAATTTTTTTTTTTTTTTGTAGTTCCTTAAACATAGGGCTGGCAATTCGTGTAAATGTGTCAGATTCGTGTCGACATGATTATGACACGACACGATTAAGGTAAACACAAATACGACACGATTAATAAACGGGTCAACATGACACGACACGACACAACACGACATGATAACACGATTAATGTGTCATGACACAATTCATCATAACTATATGAAAAAAATAATAAACTTATGATAATTATTCGTGTTATCGTGTTGACACTATTATGATACGACACGATTAAAGTAAACACAAACACAACACGATTATTAAACGTGTCAATAACTCAAACACAAACACGATTATTAAACGTCACTCAAACCCATTTATTTTCATGCCGTGTCGTGTCATGACCAAAATTACCACCCCTACTTAAACATAACCACTTATCATTCTTCTGAAAATAATTTGTTGACAAAAACAATGTCGACACTATCGATATCCTACATGTATTTCTTATTCAACCAGGGTTTAGGATAAGGCGAGGGTATGAAAACATGTACCTGATGTTGGTATGAGGTAGAGTACATGTATAGATGTACCCTACCCTACCTGATTAAATCTGTATTTTTATAACTATTTTTGTAACGACCTGCGTTTAGGGCACCGGGTAAAACCCTAGTACGGGTATTTTTAATTCCATGTATTATGTCAGGTGAACATTTTATGTTACAAGAAGTTGTGATGTGTGAATGCTTTCCATGTTGTGGTAAGTGCGGTTTTTGTTAAAAATCGAGACCTTTGGTCGTGGACCGAGTCAAAAACCCTAATCGGGTAAAAATATCAGATTAATTAAATAAGAAATACTATGGAATAAAATTATTAATTTTTGTCTGACACTGGGACTTTATAGTCGAGCCAATAAATTTAAGAAAAATTGATTAAATATTTAATTCCAATCAATCGGGTTTAAGAGCAGAAATTCTTGCCCGAGCCCTAAGGGCATTTTGGTCAATTTGAGTAAATTACCAAAATTATGTGTTATGTGACAAAATTATTTTTGGTCACATTTATTTAATTAATTTTAGCTTGGGATATTTAAAAACTATAGGGTAAAATTTTGGTTAGAAATTAGAAGTGAAATTACCAAAGGGTCCTTGAATGCCTTAAAGTGTGGTAAAATTTGGCAAGGTCGTAAAAGTCTTTTCACAAGGGAGGATAGAGAAGGATGGACGAATAGGCTATGCCTATGCACTAAAGTGTCTTATGACACATATCCTGGGGAAGGTTAAGAGACTACCCTAATGATTAGTGCTCTTCCACATTTTTGTCCTTAATCCTTTTCCACTAAAACTACACACTTCCCTCCAAAATCATTTTGTCCACTCAAACAAAATTTCTCTCTTCCACTGTACACTCCCAAAACCGAAAGCCCTAAGCCCCTTGGCTTCCATTCCTCTTCTCTTCACAAGCTTGGTCCACTCATTCTCCATTGAAGGAAGGAGGAACTCAAGAGAAGACTAGTGAAGAAGTAAGTACAAAACCTTGTCCATGTCACTTATTTTCTTCTTCAAATCAGAAACCCTAAGGGTGGAATATGGATGCATGTGATCTAATAGCCATGCATGGCATGGATCTTGTGTTCTAGGGTTCAAGGGAGGTTGTTCTAGGAGGATCTCAAAGTTGAAGCTTTTTGGTGAACTAGTGAAAACAAAGGTAAGGGTTCTAGAGTTTTTGTGTTTTTTCATTCATTTAAAATCTCCTACCCTAACACTCTCTTAAAAATATACGTGTGAACCTATGAGGCTTGGTTTGAGGGTATAGAATCCAAGAAGGAGGTTTGGACAAGCTAAGGACTATCATCTCCAAGCTAGAACCATCAAAGGTAGATCTTTGGTTGGTTTAGAGTTGTTTTTGGTTATTGATGTTAGAACTGGTTGTATAGGTTGTTTTGCTGGTTTTTTGAAGTTTATTTCATGCTTGAGGGTTAGATTGGTTTATTTGTTGATGTGCATGCATTCATGTGGCTAGGGTTTTGCTAGTTGTGTTTAGTTTTGCTAGAATGTGTAAAAAATGCATGTTGCCAAATTTTTGTGGTCTGACTTCCAACAGATCAGATCGTACCCTACTACCTCTGTTTGTGACCAGACAAAGACGCCCTGGTTCTTCTTCAAAAATTCTACCAACTGTGCCTTAATTTCCACCTTTAGTTCCTTCCCAACTTTGATTACTCTAGTCGGGCCCTCCTCATCTAGTAGGACTTCGTGAAGTTCTTCGATTGGTCCTACCCCCATGACGTCATCCCCAAAGCGAGGATTGATGTCATTTTCCTCACTTTGGGAAACTTGTTATAATAACAAATCTTCGTTAATAGGAGCCCTCGACTCCAGTAGAGTGTTTCCTTCAATGTCAACTTCCATGTTGACAACTGTAATGACCCAACTATTTCTAAGACCTTGGACCATTAAAACTACTAGACATAGCTACTATTTTGGGAAACATACATAAGAAATAGCATACCTTTATTTAATCTCACACTGTTCTCCATAAAGATAATGGCGCCAGATTTTCAATGCAAAGACCACCGCTACCAACTCTATATCATGTGTTGGATAGCGTTGCTCGTATTCCTTCAGCTGCCTTGAGGCATAGGCTATTACTTTGTCATTTTGCATTAGCACACAACCCAAAGCTTTCTTCGACACATCACAGTAGACTACAAACTTGTCATTGGGTGTCGGTACACAAAGTACTGGTGTTGAGCATAGCTTATCCTTAAGCAACTGGAAGCTCTCTTCACACTTATCCGTCCAGTTGAACGTTTGCTGTTTCCGGGTCAGGTTGGTAAGTGGAGTGGCTGTCTTAGAAAAGCCTTCTACAAACCTCCGATAATAGCCTGCTAGCCCAAGAAAACTTCTAACCTCTGATTCATTCTTAGGTCTTGGCCAATCCTTCACAACCTCTACCTTAGATGGGTCTACAACAACTCCATCCGTGGATACTATGTGGCCGAGAAATGCTACTTGCGAAAGCTAAAATTCGCACTTCTTGAACTTGGAGTAAAGTGTATGACCCTTTAGTCGCAGCATGGTCATTCTTAAATGTTCCTCGTGCTCGACTTCGTCCTTTGAGTACACCAAAATATCGTTGATGAACACTACGACGAATATGTCCAAGTTATCCTTGAAGACCTTATTCATTAAATCCATAAATGTGGCTGGAGCGTTGGTAAGACCACAAGACATAACTAGAAACTCGTAATGTCCATATCAAGTTCTAAAAGCTATCTTGGGAATATCCTCTTCCCGTACCTTGAGCTAGTGATACCCAGACCGTAGATCAATCTTTGAAAAAACGGTCGCTCCTCGGAGTTGATCAAACAAGTCGTCAATCCGAGGTAGCGGGTACTTATTCTTAATTGTCACCTTATTCAGCTCGCGGTAATCGATACACATCCGCATGCTTCCATCCTTCTTCTTCACAAATAGAACCGGTGCTCCCCATGGCGAATGGCTCGGTCTAATGAAGCCCAAGTCTAAGAGTTCTTGTAGCTGCATCTTTAACTCCTTGAGTTCGGTAGGTGCCATCTGGTATGGTGCCTTTGAGATAGGCTCGGTGCCCGGTGCTAGTTCAATTGTGAAGTCAATTTCCCGAGTCGGCGGCAACCCTGGTAAGTCGTCAGGAAATACTTCTGGGAATTCTTTTATGATGCAGACGTCTCCAACCTTTAGTGGCGTTTCCTTTACCACATCCGTGACGCTGGCTAAGATTGCGTGACATCCTTTTTCTATCATCCTCTTTGCTTTGAGAGATGAAATAAGAGGTGTTCGTAGTCTTGAAACCTCTCCCATAAAACATAGTCTCTGACCGTCAGGAGTCTTGAACGTCACTTTCTTGCGTCTACAGTCCATGGTTGCGCCATGCCTTGCTAGTCAATCCATGCCCAGTATTATGTCAAAGTCTTTGATCTCTAGCTCTATCAGGTTTTCTTCTAGTTCTACGTCCTCAATTTTGATCGGTACACCTCGTACTATCTGGGATGATAGGACTACTTCGCCCGAAGGAAATTTTGTTACAAACCTAGTTCTAAATCTTTCACTAGGTTTGTCTAATTTCTCTATCATTCCTAACGAGACATACGAGTGTGTTGCTCCTGAATCAAATAATACTGAACATATATTATTGAGGATAGGAATCTGACCTGTGACCACTTTGTTACTAGCTTCAGCTTCTCCCTGGGTCAAGGCAAAGACTCTAGCAAGAACCATCTTGTTGTCCCTTTTCTCTTCTGGCTTGAGCTGTGGACATTCCCTCTTCCGATGACCTTCCTGGCCACAACTGTAACATCCCTTGGTGTTTGCACGACACTCCCCAGGATGCCTTTTCTTCTGACCATTATTGTTGCTATGTTGATGGTTGTTGTTGTGGTTCTGACCATTCTGATTTTGATTCTGCTGTTTAGGTTTCAGGCTTTCTGTCCTCCTCCTTACTAACATTCGCCTGAAGCCTTTCCACTTTTATAGCCGTTTCTAGAGCATCGTCGTAAGAAGTGGTTCCAGGATTTGCTAGTTTGACTCCTAGATCAATCTTTGGTCTGGGTCCTTTAACGAACTTGGTGACCCTAAAAAAGTCAGTTGGGACCAACTCTGGTGCAAACTTGGCTAGTCGGTCAAACTGTCGAGCATACTCTGCTACCGTCAAGTTACCCTGCTTCAGACTAGTGAACTCTTTGACCCTTGTAGCGATGACTGCCGAGTTGTAGTACTTCTTATTGAACAACTCCACAAATCTAGAGTCTACTGTACTAAATCCTACCATATTCTAGCATCCTTCTTTAGAAGAGACAAAACGCAGGATATACGGTTTGCATTGCTGAGATTCATGTGTGTTAGGATCAGCTCTACATTTCTAAGCCATTCTTTGGCCTTGAAGGGGTCCGTTGTCCCTTCAAAGTTTGGAGCGTGTTGCTTAGAAAACCGCTCGTAGATTGGCTCCATGTATAGAGCTGGGTAAGGCACATAGTTTTCCATTGGCCATCCCCCATAAGGACCTACTTGTTGGGGTACTTGAGCCATTTTCTAAGGCTGTGGTTGCAGCTGAGGCTGAGGCTAAGTCTATGGTTGCGGCTAAGCCTGTTGTCATTGTTGCTGCAATAGTTCTTCCACTTGTTGTCGTAGCCTGAAAATTTCCGCGATGTTATCAACCAGCGGCGGTGCACTTCTGTTAGCAGCAGTATTGGTAGCATGCGTACCCCTTCTGCAAACTGGAGGGGCTTCATTTGTCTCGTGAGTGGCGCCGGAGGCATTGGCGTTTGTGCATGTAGATCTTCTGAGCGACATCTTTAGTAGAGTTTTTACCGTCGAGAAAAACATGTTAGAACTTACCCTAATAGGCTCTAAGGCAAAAACTTAGGCTAAGCAAACATAACTCAAACCTATTAGTTATGATTTCTTATGAAAAATTATACAAGCCTTCTTTATAATTAGGGTGTGTTTCTATACTTCAAAAATCAGGCATCTTTATCATTTTCTAAGCCTGTTTCTAATCATCGTACATGACTTAATTCTCAGGCTCGAAACTCGTCGATGTTCCAAAGTTAACCATATTGAGGGAGGGCTGGGATCAGTAAAATCGTTCCCACTACTATGGCCCCCTAACTCTCAATATATAACTCGATCCATTGATTTGTATCCACCCTCACCGAACTTGGTCATTATTTATTAAATTTATTATTTATTATGATTGTAAATAAGATCAAACTCATACATGTTAAAAAAAATAACAATAATATTCATTTGGAAAAAGGTTTTCACTAAGTACAATCATAAATGCAAAGATAATAAATAAATAAACTAATCTAAAAATTGGGATCTTCTACATCTGACCCTTCATCTAACATATCATCATCTATCTCCTCATAATCATCATTATCTTGAGCCTCAAAATTTCCTCGGGGAAGATATATAAAGATTCTATGTTTTTGCTCATTAGTGAATTGAAATTCGAACTTAGAGGTGAACCTAAGTATGAGAAAATAATATCTCATAGCTACCGGTAAATCATTTCATCATCTATAGTCTCCCATAAAGTTAAAATTACATAAGGAAAATCTTTAAAAAGCCTAATTACTAAGACATATTGCTCTGTAGCTCTCATCATAATTTGCTTAGTAGTTTGGAGGTGAACTATCTCCTTGTGAAATAAGATTAATCTCCAAGTGATTCTTTCTAACACTCCTACTGTATTCCTTGGCTCTCTAATTCTTTTCAATGCCTTAATGGCTCAGATATCCTCATATGTCAAGGCTCCATCCATTCTTGACTGAAAAAATAAGGGCTAAAATGTTAGCGAATAACATAAACATAATAACTATAACATAAACACTTACAATGGCAGTTAGATTCGGAGCTTGTGCGTGTGTATCAAGGAGAACTTCATGCAAATGAACTGTTTGCTCTGATACCAATTGTAATGACCCAACTATTTCTAAGACCTTGGACCATTAAAACTACTAGACATAGCTACTATTTTGAGAAACATACATAAGAAATAACATAAATTCATTTAAAACCCCAAAATAAATATTGTGAAAAATACAAAGTAACATATGAAATATAAAATACGGTATGGGTACCCATTGTTTAATACATAAAAAACATAAGCCATAAACTTATATCAATTGTTTAAAAACTAAGTGCGGAATTATAAGAGAAACATAATTCAAAAGACTAAAAACGTCATCCTCGATCGATCACGCAGTCCATTCATCCTCAACACATAAGCCAAGCTGCCATGAATCTTTCTGTCTTTCATAATCATTTTCCTGCATCAAGCTAAAAGTAAAGGAGTGAGCCTAATTCCCAGCAAGGAAAATCTACTAACAACCATATAGACACCATAAACATAAGACTATATATATATATAAAAAAAAAACTTATGACTATAAAACATATATCATATAGGACTACAATATTAATGGCCATTAACTCATTAACATGGCATGTGATAAACTATCTAGGTCCTCTGTCTACTAATCGAGGCAGGTTAGATCACATGGTAGTATATGATAACACATCTAGGTCCTCTACTAATCGAGGTAGGGTAAATCATAACTCTAAACCATGAAAATGATAAAAATTCTTGGGGCTTGCTATCTAAGCAAGTCATATGCCCAAGCGTTTAAAAACATATTCTTAGGGATTGTTATCTAAAAGTCATATGCCTAAGGACTATAAAACATATTATAGATATCATAACATAAAACATATAATAACATAAACATATAGACACATATAATCTATCCTATTTTCCTTACTACAAACCGGGATATTTGGGAACAAGAACGGGATTTGAACACTCGTAAAAACCAACAGTAAGAATGGTGAGTATCTAAAAAGAATAAAGATGAAAAGAGAACTAAACCATCAAGAAGAAACTTACCAAGAAGAACCTTAAGTTTTCAAGAAACTTAAACACCTAACCAAGAATTATAAACAAGAGTTAGGATCTGAAAAGAAAACTAAAGAACCATAAAGAACTGAACTTAGGGATAAGAATACCTTGAATGATCTTATGAATTGATCTAAACCTCGATACCAAAATCTCTATATCTCACTTCCCAAGTATTTAGAAAATCTTATAATGATAAAGCTTTTAACCCAAAACCCAAGTGTTTTCTCTCTATAGTAACCTTAGCAACTTGACGGCTCTAAAGACTGCTTGAAGAATGAAGAAAATGACTGAGTACTAGGTCCTATTTATAGAGTTCAAGGAGTGAAACTAACCCCTTTTAATTTGAATAAATAAATGATAATAAAATGAAAAAGATTTGAATTTTTGTTCAAAAAACTCCCAGAACTCGGTCAAAATCGTTTAAAGGCATGTCTAAGTGGTTAAGGCTATTTTTAAATTGAAAAATCCTCAATTAGTGCAAGTGGGAGTTTGTTGGGGCTTTATGCCATAATTAAAAATCAATTTCTTTGTAATCTCATTTATTATCAATAAAAGAATAGAAATCATTTTTTTGACTTGGACAATCACTTTGCTCACATGTTTTATTTTCATGATTATTTGTTTAATATAAACTTCTATGAAATCTAGAGCATATAGCTAATCGTATATATAGTGACGTAATCACAGTGGAATATAAATATGATTATATGTTCAAATATAAGTTAGTCCTAAGATTAGTCAGTGCACAGGATTTACACTGACTTGCCAATCTACGATATATTCTACTTACACATTATAGTGTTATGTTCTTTCCAGAATATTAGCAAAGTAGATAAGATCGGATGTATTTGTTACATTTGACTGGACGAATATTGACAGTTGATAGGATAAGTAAACATACCATTATTATCTATTCTAGTCATATCATATAGTTGACCATAGGTCAATTCAATCTCAATTATGAGTGGTTAGTATTCTAATTGATTGTATTATTTGAGTTCTTTAACTTGTTCGTTACCAGCTTACTCTACGGATTAGCCCATACTTACATATTGGGAACTCGGTAGTATAATTGAGTGGGAGTGTTAATCATAGATATGAACATCTATAGCTTCTGATGAAGAAGTGAAATGATGGTTTCCTTTTAGTTTGGTTCAAGGTGCTAAATGATAGAGATCTCATTTCAGTAATTAATATTAGTTTACTGAATTATTATTTACAGTGAACAAGTGTTTTAAGGATAAAATACACTAAGGGGTAAAACAATATTTTAGTCCCATCTCATTGTAGACCGTCTATAGAGGATTGAGTGACAATTATGGTTGTAATAATGGATAATTAATAATGTATATATATAGCTTATAGAGCATTCTATGAATTCAAGAGTGCAATTCTTAGTCTTTAGTGGAGTCACGATGAATTAATATGTAACAACCCAAATTTGCTAATAAGGCTTAAGGGCCTTGATTAGCGTGCCAGGAGGGCATAATTGGATGATATGGGATTTAAATGAATTAAATGCATGATTATGTGAAAAGCATGCTTATATGATTATTTGGATATTTGTGATGCATGACTATGTGTATTAGTATGCATGTAGGCCCTGATTAGGTTATAAGGGCATTCTCGTAGTTTTGGTCCGTCGATGGCACAAATGTAAATATCTGTGATAAATTAATGAGACCACATTATTATGTGGATATATTTATAATCTGTGACTGAAGGCGATCCTAGTGAGCGAGTTAGCGAAAAGGTCACGGCGGGGATTTATACCCAGCTCGGGGCGAGCCTGGGGGTATTTTATGGAATTTAGGTAATATATTGGAGATTATTTGATATTGAGGAATATAATTGGAAACTAGTTAGGTGTTAGGACTTAAGCGATAAATATTAGAGACATTTGAGGAATTAGCGGGAATTGGGTGAAATGACCAAAATGCCCCTAGGTGGATTAAAAGGCTTAGAAGTAAAGGGAGGGAAAATTGGTCATTTGGCTTATAAGGGATAAGAGTTAAGTTGCTTTATGTCTTAGTGGGAAAAGTCTAGAGTCTGAAGGAAAAATAGAAGTTCATTTTTCCCTCTGTCGGTTTAGGATTCTTCTCCATTCCTTAGGGTCTTTTGGAGCTAAACTTCAGAGGATTTCTTGGCTAAGGCCTTATGCTTGAGACCTTGATCAAGTGTGAGAATTCAATAGGGATTAGGCATCCAACTGAGGTAAGTTTCTAGGGTCTGCTCTTATGTTTCTGGTTTTGGCTTAGATGATTTTCTGAACTGAGTTTTTATGGGGAATTAAGGGAATTAAAGCTGAGGATTTGAGGAGGAATAAGCCAAGGAGGTGTAGAGGCTAGCTTAAGGTCAACTCTCCATTGAAGGTATGAAATTCTAGATCTAAAATCCAGAGGTTTAGTTGTTTTGCTGAGTTTCTGAGTTTGAGGTCCAGCCATGGTGAATTTTGGGATTTGGAGTGCATGTGCTTAAGTTTTATGTGGTTGGGTCATTTGGGATGAGTTAGACATGTTGATAAGCTTGTTTTTAAGTTTGGTTGAAGTTTGGAAAAGTTTTGGTAAGGTTTGGCTCGGGAAAATCGAAGGAGGGAAAAATGCAGGGATTGCTATTCTGTGACTACCGCTACAGCGCCCAAAGGCTAGCGCTGTAGCGCTAGGCCATGTTGTCTGGGACATTTTTAGGTTTTGTTTGTAGCGCTGTAGCGCCCTCCAAAGAGCGCTGTAGCGCTACCCTGTTTCCAGAAAAGGGTTTTTGGGTTATTTTCAAGGGTTTTTGCCCGAGGGTTCGGGGTTTGATTCCACCACCCCGATTGGTGGAATTAGGGCTTCCCGAGGCTAGGTTTTGAACTTGAGGTTTGGTGATGGTTCTGATCTAGGGTTGTGACTAGGTGCACGCTAGGGCTCAAGAGGGATCGTGCTTGAGGATCAATTGAACGAAGCTAACAAATCTAAAGGTAAGAAAACTACACCTGATTATGTGTTTGTGATGGGACTAAGTGCTCCCGTTAACTGTATAATGTCGTAGATGGTATTACACCATGGAACATGTGATAAACGGCCTAAAGGTGCCGTAAATTATATTTGCGCACAGGGCACGGCTCGGCCACTGGTAGCCGAGGACAGCTTAATATTCATTGAGCTCGGTTTAAGCGCGCCAGAGTCAGTGGGATAACCAGAGGGTGCGGCCTAAGGGCGTTAACCATGGTTATCATGTGTGGATTGATTATTGATATGAAATGATATACTTGGTATGCTGAATACTTGATTAACATGAATGCTTAAACTATTGAGTACATGCTTATGCAATATGATATATCTGATTGTCTGTTGATTGATTGTGTTTTGTTATTGTGTTTTCTTATTGGGCCTTGGCTCACAGGTGCTACGTGGTGCAGGTAAGGGCAAAGGCAGGTTGGACCAATCCTGAGATGGAGAGCTGTGGGGTTGAATGTACATAGTTAGCTGTTCGGCCACCACGGCCGAAGATTAGAACAGGACGAAAAATGTTTAACCGTTTGTTTTGCCTTAGAGTGGCTAATCATTGTATCTGGATCTTGAATCTTTTGTAAACAGTCCTTAACTTATTACTTTAGGGATCCCATGTAAATAGAAAATGTTTATTTATAAGAAATGCAGCTTTTGAGACCAAAATCTTTTAACCCTAGTTCGACTATAGTTTCAGTAACATGTTTTGAATTAAATGACTTGATTAGCAAGTCTTGCACCTTTATAAACACACAGTGTAACAGTCTTGGCTATCTAGGGCGTTACATAATAAGTAAGTAAATTTATTTGTTGGATTTATGATAACTTATTGGAGCTTGATTTCATAGGCCCATGGTCCCCATTGTACATTGGATAAAATCATCTAGATAGTCTCAATTAATTGATTTAATTATCAAAGTTGACCAGGTCAATTTTTGGATTGTTTCACAGAGTTATACAATTTAGAGAAGAAAAGAGAAATTAGGGAAGATTTACTAATTAAGATAAATTGGTATTTAAATTAATTAATAAGTTTAAATCAAGGTTCAAATTATAAATAATTAATTTGATAAAGAATTTAATTAATTAAATCAATAGAAAATAATATGGGCCTGAATTCTAAGTCCAAGTGCTTATAATTAAGACCTTGGTTGGTTGTGCTTTTAAAAGCTGCTTTTGGGCTTTTGAAGCTCTAAAAGCACTTCTGCTGTTGGTTGGGTAACCACTGAGTTTTAGCTTTTGCCTTTAAAAAGTTCTTTTAACAGAAGCCGGTTTTAGCAGCTTTCTTAGGAAGAACTTCCTGAAAAGCTAAAAGCAGAAGCAGAAGCTCAGCCAAACAGGGACTAAATGGGAAATTTCACGGGCCTAAAGCCCATGATAATTTCGACCTAGGGCTATTAATTGGCTATTTTTATTGATTTTTAATTAAATAAATGAAATAATTGAGCTTATAAAAGGAATGCTAGGTGAGAGTTGAAGATAGATTTTTGAATCACAAGTTTTTGAGAAGATCAAAAGATCTAGTCTTGATGCACTAGGTTTTAGATTCTCCTACAACATAAGTCCTTTTTTAAGCCTCAATATTATTTTCTCTTCTTCTCTCTGTATCAATCTCATGTGTTGAGAATTGTCCACTTTATTCTAGGTGATTCTAAAGATACTGTAACGCCTCAACTCCAGGGACCGCTACAGTGCACATTGCAAACAGTGCTAAACTCGCTATTCGAGTCGTTTGGCCATAAATGTGTAACTAAGTATGATTAGCAGTTTAGGGATTTAAAAATTTGGTTAAGATATAGCATTTCATTAGAACATTTACTATATACATTGGGATCCCAAAAATATAATTTCAGAGTCTATTATAAGAAAATATTTACAACAGGCCGTTCTAAGTAGCAAAACAGGGTTTAGCCCTAGTTCCTCTTTCAAACCTCGGCCAGGTATTGGTCGAGCAGCTGCATATGTACACGTCATCACCTAAGCTCTCCAACTCAAGGATGGTCCAACTTTCTTTTGCCTTTACCTGCACCACAAAGCACCCGTGAGCCGAAGCCCAGCAAGAAAACTCATATGCTCATAAACAGTCATATCATGATATCAAATCATATCTGGCATGCCTAGCAAACATAGCTTTATTCAAGCATGCAAATGAATTCAAACAATGCTGGGGTATCCTAGATAAGAAATCTCGCCCCTCTGATTGGAGGACTATCAAGTCAATCCTAATCAGATAAGTGTTTCAACACGTGAGGTTCTGGTAAACCATGCTGAGTGACCAACAAGCAAGTCACTACGGGGCTCATCACCCAAAGCCATGCATATGATGATCAAAATGATCATACATAGCTCATAGCTCTGATCAGATGAGTGAATATAACTTTGAAGTCCTGTTAAAGCATACTGAGTGACTGACAAGCATGTCACTGTGGGGCCGGTGCCCATAGCCATGTAACAAAACCGTTACCTAGGCTTTCTTGCAATGGCTCTTATCAGATGGGTGACTGATGGGTAAGTCACACGGGCTCGGCACCCATAGCCATGTGACATAACAGTCACGGGGCTCGCTGGCCCTGGCTCTAAATGACTAGCCTTTGGCTAGACAAGCGCTTTTTAATATTCATCGAACTTGAGGTCGGTTCGGCATTAATGCTCATTTAAGTCATTCAATGCAGATGTCGATTAGATCTAATCTTTGTTGGCTTGCGTGGAACACGCTAAGGCCGTCCTGACTAATGAGTCACAGCTTCACAGTTGATACTAACACCTTTGCCAATTCTGACTAATGAGTCTGTACCATGCACAAGTAAGCATTGCCACCAAACACATGTCATATGTCGAATATTCTAACGTAGGGCATTCAGCATGCTTACTTAACGGTTGCTAGCATAATTATGATCATGCACAAGCACAGAGACTCAAGCTCTGATCAATCTCACAGTCAATATTCATGGCATGCCCTAATCACATGTTTCTCGTGCATCTCATGCATCACACTTAATCATCCAGCATTCCTCAATAATAATCATATGCAAATGAGCAAGATTTCTAAGCATTCAATATGCTATCAATGTTTACATTTAAACAACCAACATGCATCAAACATAACCATGCATGTCACATATGGGGTGCAGTTTTCTTACCTCGGATTCGAGCTAGAACCAATATAAGAACGACCCTTGAGAACGATCAACCTTTAAGCCCTTAGCGGTCACCTAATCATAACCAAAATATAGGATTCATCAATGAAAATGAAAATAAAGGTTCCCAAACCAAAACCTAGCCTCCGAGACATCAAACACTACTAAACCGGGTAATAGGATCGACCCCGAGGCCTAAGGCTTGAATCCCCAAGCTAAAAACTCATTTCTAGCCAAAAATTCCCTATGGGCCACAGCCCTCCCTAGCTGCGCCGCGGCTCGCCCCTCAGACAGAGGCGGCCCTTCTCTACCAAGCAACATGGGTCGCGGCTCATTATACAAAACAGCAAGAACCAGAATTTCTTCCCCTGCGTTTTCCTTGAAACCAACCCTTCAAACCAATCCCAAACATCAACCTAACACCCAATTCAACCCCTAAACTTCATCTACAACTCATCCTCATCAAATCCCAAGTTAAACATCAACTTAGCTTCCATTAACTCCAACTATCCACCAAGGAATTACAAGCTGAGAACTTAAACCAAAATAGAGTAAAACTAGAAAACTAATGGCTGAAACTCACCTCAAACTTGAGATTAAACCCCCTTCAATGGATGAACCAACCCTATGAACTCAGCTCCTTGATTTCCTAGCTTATTCCTTCAAATTGTCTTCAAAATTCCAAAGAGAGAAAGAGGGAAAAATGGTGCACGAGTGAGGGAGAGAAAGAAGGTTATTGATGCTCTATTTTTTAACAATTCGACAGCCTTCTAAACTCAAAGGGCTGATATATATCATAGGGGTGAAAAGACTATTTTGCCCCTAGGTCAAATAAAGGCTTCTAAAGACTCCCAAGGGTAAAATCGTCCTTTCCTGCCTATCTCGTTAATTATAATTAACACCCTCCAATTCCCATTATTCTCAATATTCTCAAATACCAATAATTTACATCCCGTTACCCTTTAATTCTCGGCAACGTTCTAATCATTTAAACATCTCGAGACTAACCCCGAGCCCCGAACTTAATCCCGTTATGACTAGACCGAAAACTTGCATTTCCATGATCGCCTCATGCTGAATGGCTTGAACCAATCCACATATAATGTGGTATTATTTATAATTCACCCACATGCATGAAAATACACAATCATGCCCTCAACGGGCCAAATTACCAAAATGCCCTTATAATTAAAATTGAACCCATATGCATGCATTTACCATCATATAATATTATAATTCACATAAACATGCATATAATCATTAAATATCATAATAAATCAATTATGGCCCTCCCGGCCTCCTAATCAAGGTCCTAAACCTTATTAGGAAATTTGGGGCATTACAGATACTTTGGAAGGCTGTGAAGAAAATTGAAGAATGGTTTAGTTTCTTTGTGATACCCTGTGACAGAAAGGATACAAGGGTTAGAGAAACTGAAGGAGTGACTCAATCATTTTGCTGCACAATAATGTAAGTGTTCTTATCATTATCTTTGTATGAATTCAATTTTAGAAACATGTTCTAGGTTGCCTTATATTAATTTGTTAAATATAAGATTTACATGAAAATAAACAAGATCTTGGATAAGTTTTCCCAACAAATATTGTTATATTATTTTATAATATAATGTTTTAGACAAGCTGAGTCCGGCTGTATGATCTCCACAGAAGCCTTCCTGTACTTCATGCAGGATTGTGCTCATTTCGGTCCTGGATACACATTGGAGGTATGGCATGGAAAATCCTCTATGATAGAGCTTTCCGTCCATCATGACGTATCTATGAACTTAGTAGTGAAGCTTCTGGCTGTTGCCCTGTCCGTCGGCAACCCCCCAGTTGTCAGGTATTGGATGATGGGTCCCATCCAAGACGTGGAGTAGTCGACAACATTGATCGTGGAGGTCAGAATACTTGATACGAGGAGATGGTTGATCGAGACTAGCCCAAAAAGCTCCGCCTCAGCATCTGTGGCCAATTTTGCCAACGTGTTTGCAAACACATTTTGCTCCTTGGGGATCTGGCGGATGGAGTGCTTCTTGAAAGTTTGAAGCATCTCTCGCATCTGAGTCACGTAAGTTGCCATATTTTCCCCTTTCGTTTGGTATTCTCCCAAGATCTGCCTGACAGCCAACTAGGAATCGCTATAGATCTCCAGGTTTGCGGCCCCTACTTCCTGGGCTAGGCGCAACCCGACCAACATGGCCTCATGCTCGGCCTTGTTGTTCATAGCCTTGAACTGGAAACGCATGGCATTTTGTAATTATTATCCTTGAGTCGAGACTAGGATGATTCCGGCCCTTGTTCCATTTTCATTTGAGACCCCGTCTATGAACACCTTCCACACGGGCGCTGCGGGATCGTCTTCTTCCGTGATCCCGAAGCATTCTACGATGAAGTCAGTTAGGACCTGCCCCTTGATTGAGGTTCTAGGGATGTATGCAATGTCGAACTGACTCAGTTCCATGGCCCACTTCACGAGTCTCCCTGATGTAACAGGCTTTTGCAACACTTGCCGCAAAGGATGGTTGGTCAAAACTCTTATGGCATGAGCCTGGAAATAAGGCCTGAGCTTTCGGGACGTGATTAGTAGACAAAACGTTAACTTTTTGATTAGTGGATATCGTGATTCTGCACCCAATAATCTTTTTCTTACGTAGTAGACCGGGAGCTGGGCTTTCCCGTCCTCGCGTACTAGGGCGGCGCTGATCGCGTGTTCGGTCACGGCCAAACAGAGGTATAACGATTCCCCCTCCACCGGTTTTGCCAGTATCGTTGCTTGGGATAGGTGCTCTTTCAGTTGTTGGAAAGCCTCTTCGCACTCGGCTGACCATTCGAACTGCTGGCTTCCCCGAAGGACGTTGAAGAACAGGATGCACTTGTTCGTGGCCTTTGAGACGAAACGACTCAAAGCGGCTATCCTTCCAGTCAGGCTTTGTACATATTTGTGCTTCCGGGGTGAGGGCATCTCAACCAGTGCCTTGATTTTGTCTGGATTGGCTTCTATTCCCCAGAAGCTTACTATGAAACCCAAGAACTTTTCAGATGCTACGCCGAAGGTGCATTTTTTGGGATTCAACTTCATCCCGTACCTTCGAATGATCGCGAAGGCTTCGGTCAGGTCATCAGAATGTTCATCGGAGGTTTTGGATTTGACCAGCATGTCGTCGATGTACACCTCCATGTTTCATCCCAGTTGGGCTCGGAACATTCTGTTGACTAGCCTCTGATAGGTGGATCCGGCGTTCTTGAGTCCGAAGGGCATGACAATGTAGTAGTATACCCCCTTGTCCATTTGAAAGCTGGTGTGTTCCTGGTCCGCTAGATTCATAGAGATCTGATTGTAACCTGAGTAGGCGTCCATGAAACTCAAGATTTCATACCCGGACGTTGCGTCCACCATCTAATCGATCCAAGGGAGCGGGAAGCAATCTTTAGGGCAAGCTTTGTTAAGATCCGTGAAGTCGATGCATGTCCTCCAGGTCCTATTTTGTGTAGGCACCAGAACTGGGTTGGCCAGCCACATGGGATACAAAGCTTCTGAGATGAAGTTGATCGAGTATAACTTTTTGACTTCTAGCTTGAGGGCTTCCGCCCTTTCCGCCCCTAGGGGCCTTCATTTTTGCCGGACCGGGGTTGCACCTTTGTCGATATTCAAGGTGTGGCAGATGATATTGCAGTCGATCCCAGTCATATCCGAATGAGACCAGGCCAGGACGTCCTGGTTCTCCTTTACCCGGTGATGATTGCGACCCGGACCTCCGCTTTCAGGTTCTTCCCGACTTGGATTACTTTGGTCGGGTCGGTGTCACTGATGCACACTTCTTCAATCTCCTCCATGGGCTCTAGGACGCGGTCCTCCCATATACGCGGATACATCTCGTCCTCATCCCGGACAAACTGTCTTGTCTGGGGAGGGGGCAGGACTGCATCGACGATTTCCTCAAGGGGCTCTTCGCGGACCATGTATATGGGTCGGGCGGATACGTGGTAGCATTTCCGCGCACTCTTCTGATCTCCCCAGACTTTTCCCACTCCTCTGTTATTGCAAGGGAATTTCATGCATAAGTGGCGGATGGAGGTGATTGCCCCGAACTCGACCAATGCGGGGCAACCGAAAATGATGTTGTAAGCGGTGGGGCAGTCCACCACCACAAACGTACAAAATTTGAACGAGCTTTGCATCTCGTTCCTCAGAGTTACGGGCAACTGGATTTTTCCCATCGGGAGTATTGAGGCCCCATTGAAGCCGTAGATCTGGGTTTGGCACGAGGCTAGGTCCTCCTCAGTCAAGCCAGTCGCAATTAATGTAGGTTTGAACAGAATGTTGACGGAGCTTCTGTCGTCCACTAGCACTCTGGACACCATCTTGTTGGCGATTTGGGCGTGAATGACCAAAGGGTCATGATGCGGGAAATGGACATTGCGGGCATCGTCTTCCGTGAAGGTGATGGGGAGGTTCATCAACTTCGGGCATTGGGCCGGTGCCTGGACTAGGGCGCATACCTCTTGGTCATGGTCAAGATAGCCGAGGTAACACTTCTGATCATTTCGAGACAGTACTCCAAGATGGGGCCCGCCCGAGATGGTGACTATGTGACCATTTACTCGTAGGGGTGCGGTTTTAGCCGGATAAGACATTTCGGGTCTGGGCGCCTGCACGGCGGGGGCCCCGTGAGGGGCATGCGGTCCCGGACCCTTTGCGTATCCTCCCTGGGGAGGTAGGTACGCTCCAGGTGCGCCCGGGATCGTGGACTGCCCGGGGACTATTGACAGTCCCATAACTCCCACGGCCATTCTGATCCATTGGTGGAGGTGTCCCAGTTTGATAAGATTTTCGATCTCGTCCTTGAGCTGCCGTCATTCTTTGATTGCTTGTCCCACCTCCGTATGGTAAACGCACTACTTACTAGTATCCCTTGGATTCCTCCCTCCTTTGAACATGGGGGCCAGTTTTCGGTAATGGACCGCCCTTTTAGTGGCCAAGTAAATGTTCTCCCTGGTATCCGCCAGGTTGGTGTACTCCGAATATTGGGGCTCGTAGCCCTTTTTTCCCTTTTTAGACGAGTTGGCTCAATTTTGTCCCTTCCCAAACCTCTTTCCCCGAGAAGGATTCACGCTCCCTTCGGTTCCCCCCACTTGGGACGGCTGGGCTCCGACCAGAGCAGCGATGTACACGACCGGCGCGATTCTATACCCAGAATAAGGGGTAGACTGGGTCGGGGCGTACCCCGAAGGGGCAGGGCCATATACCGCGGGTGTAGCAAAGGTCATTCCTGGCACGGCTGCCGATCCCAGCACAATTGGGGGACTGGCGTACTGCTGGACCGGATATTGCACCCCGTATTCCAGAAATGTTTGGGCACTTGGCTGAGGTGTCGACTGCCATCTGAATGCTTGGATTTGGGCCTCCTCCCAGTTAATGAGGCCTTGGGCCCTTCTTATGAATTCCTCGAGGGTAGCCGCCTTGCTACGCTGCATGTCGTCCCAGAGGGGAGATTCGGCCCGAATCCCAGATTGTAGGGCCACCAGGCGCTGCCCATCGTCCGCCTTGGTCTTGGAGGCTTCTTCGGTGAAGCGCTGGATGTAGGCCCTCAGCGTCTCTGCGGGGAGCTGCTTAATGTTGGCGAGGGCACTGATCTACATGTCCATCCTCATGGCGGCCACGAACTATTTGCGGAAAGCCGACTGTAGTCCAGTCCAGGATTGGATGGATCCTGGCTTAAGCCTCTTCCATCATTCTTCGGCAGGTTCGCCTAAGGTAATCGAGAAATAGAGGCACTTGCCGTTGTCGCAGACGTGGGCTACCATCATCAAACTATTATAGCGCGACAGATGATTTCTGGGGTCGGTGTTCCCAGTGTAGGCGGGCAGACTCAGCATTTTGAATCCTTTGGGGACCACCACATCCAGGATGTGCTTGGCGCAGAGCTCCTTTTCTTCCTCATCGGAATCAATGTCTGCCCCCTCCTGCTTGCAGACCCAGCGGTCCGTGATTTTCTTTTAAGGCGGCCAGTTGTTCCATGAATTGTTTGGCCATACCATCTTCCAGGGGAACTCTCTCGTTCCTTCTGTCGTTGAGATCATTTCTCAAATCGCCATCTCGGGGGCGGATCTTTTCCTTGCAGGCTCGCTCCTTTCGAGCATTCAACCCATCGCACAGGTCTACCCGAGATGTATCGTCCCCAGAACTGGGGGCGTTTGGCTCGTCATTCTGTTGGTGCTCCCAATTGCTCTGGTTCACGGAAGCACTTGGGTGGAAAGACCGTTCCCGTCCATTCCGCCCTAGGGAGGGTCGGGGCATGGTACCTTGCGGTTGCGTCCCTCGCGGATTGATTGGGCGGCCCTGTCCTGGGATGGGGCGCACCTTCTCTTTCCTAGCGAGCGGTCGGGGATGGGTCCCGGTCTTCTGGACAGGAGGGACTTCCCTCTGGGGGTTTGCTTTGGCCTTCCCTTTCTCTTGGGCCGAGTTAACCGGGCCCTGTCTGGGATCTTGTCCTGGATTATGAATCAGCCTCGCCTCTCCGGGCGCACCATTCCTAGCCTGCGGAGCGAGCGGCTATGTTCCTGGAGGCGGAACGACTGGAAGGTTAACCGCTAAGCCTTGGGCGGCTATGAAAGCTTGCAGGGCTTGGAGGGACTCTTGCATCCGTTTAAAGGATTCCTTTTGTTTGGAAATCCTGGCCTCTTGGTCTAGGTTCTGCTGTCTTAGTTTAGTCACCTCCGGGTCCTCCTGGTTAGGGTCTACTTCCTCAGGGATCGCGGGATCCTCAGCTTCGAAATCGTGGTATTCCCCGTCATTTCCCTCCTCTTCCTTATAGTAATCTGATGAGGCTGGGATATCTGATGAGGTGTGTCTTCAGATTGACCCTGAGGGAGAGGTTGGCCGGGCAGTGACTCTCCATTGCCTTGTTCTTGATTAGTAGGGTCGAAAGTGGTGTGTCTTGTGTTCACCATTGTTGCAGATGTTCAAGATCAACTCTAGCTTTCTCAAGCTCTCAATGAAAGCACCAAAATGTTTACCGAGTTTTTCAGTAACTAGAATTATAAAAGATAAGAGATCTTAAAAAGAAAGAATTTAGAGAATGCAAGCAAGGTTTTTTCGTGGTTGGGACGTTAATGAGCCTTAGTCCACGAGTTAGTTGTATTAGAGCTTAGAGAGCTTTTGACAATGGATTTTTCTGCAAGTTTTTGCAGAGTAACTGCTTACAAGAAAAATTTGGGGGCCCTCCTCAGTGCACTGCTATTCGTATTTATAGACACATGAGTGCACTGGGGTTGGGAGCCCAATGCAAAGGATTAAAATATGAAACGTACAATAATCAAAGCCCATTGGGCCAAACCAAATAATATCTTACTCTAAGACACGAGACAAACCGGAGTTTCAGTCTAGGTTCTCTGGGCTACGAGGAAGATTTGGGGGACAAGATCGGTCAAAGTTGTGGCGGCGCAGTTCTGAACCAATGACGTACAATCCCGAGGTAGCCTCTTCTGCAGGTTTAAGCGTGGGGACAACCCCCACGCTTCATGGGACGATGTCAGTATCTTGGGCACTTTACCTCACCAACCTTGGACAGCCGACCCAGGTTCGTTTACCCACGTGACCCTCCGTTCACCCAGGTCCCGGACCATTTACCAGGATCTAGGTCTATCCACAGCGATCCCGGCTCCCATCTTTGTTTTGCGAGCCGCGACCTTCTCTGCTGCGCCTCGGGACATTGGGGGGAGCGGTCCCGGGACCACACCACCTGCCCCCAGTGGAGGTCCCGTTCTGCACTCCCGGACGCTCTTTGGGCCTTGCCCAGACTTGGGCTGCCAACATCCGTTTTCCTCTCGCCAAATGGGCCTAATTTGGGCCTTAACTCCAAATCGGGCGGGCCACAGGCTTTGAGTGTGGACCCGGACATCCGGAAAGAAACGGGGATAATAGGTTCAATAGGTAACAACAAGTAGTCAAGTGAATATTAGTTGTACTCAAAACAAGTCCCATCTAAGATATTGGGTACTTATGAGTTACCAAGTTTAGGGTTAAAATCGAGAGGTTTTTTTAATAGAATTCAGTCTTGTGAAGACAAGTATTTTTGGTAACAAAATATTGTGAGAGTTCTACCTATATAGACCTAAGGGTGGTGCCGCCACTCATGAGAATTGGGAGTATTCTCAAGAATGTCCATGAATGGAAAGTGCACATGGGCATTAACGGTGCAAAGCGAGACATAGAGGTCTCAAATGAACATGGCAAAGGTGTGTGTGTTATCACCGATTTGTTATCATGGAAAGTTGGTTCAATGCCTAGTGCAACCAAATTTTCAACAAATTTTGTGGTAATTACACTATAGTAAAGTTCAAGTTAAAAAACACTTTATTTTATGCACCAATGCAATGACTCCTATAAGAGAGAGTTCTTATTTAATCAAGTGAGGGATATGTTATATTTTAAAATATAATGATTGATTAAATAAGTGTTACAATAGACAACTATTTAATATGGTGGGGGAATGTTATATTATTTTATAATATAATGTTTTAGATTAACATACATGTAGACTTGTAAAATCCTTTTATGGCTTGAGACAAGCTCCTAAGCAATGACATGAGAAATTTGATCAAGCCATCATGTCTAATGGGTTTAGACATAACAATGGAGACAAGTGTTTGTATTCCAAAACTGTTAAGGGATATGTAATGGTGTTTGCTTATATGTGGATGGCATGCTTATTCTTAGTGATAGCATGAAAGGAATAGAAGAAACGAAGAGGTTTCTATCATCAACCTTCAAGATGAAAGATCTTGGAGAAGTTGACACCATACTTGGTATCAAAGTAAAGAAACATAGTGAGGGTTTTGAGTTGGGGCAAGCCCACTATTTTGGAAAGTACTGAACAAATTTAACCATCTCAAGGTTAAAGATGCCAATACTCCATTCGATCATAGTGTAAAACTAGAGAAGAATGAAGGAAGAGCGGTGGCTCAATTGGAGTACGCTAGTGCTATATGGAGTCTTGTTTACGCTACCCAATATACTAGACTTGATATAGCATTTTCGGTAAGTAAACTTAGTAGGTTTACAAGTAATCCAAGTGTGGATCACTGGAAGGCTATTGGAAGAGTTATAGGTTATCTCAAGAAAACCAATGGACTAAGCCTTCACTATTGCAAATTTCCTTCAATCTTAGAAGGATATACAAATGCAAGCTGGATATCCAATCTTGGGGACAACTTGTCCGTAATTGGTTGGGTATTTACACTTGGTGGGGGTGCAATTTCTTGGGGTTCCAAGTAACAAACCTGTATATCTCATTCCACTATGGAAGAAAAGTTTATAGCTCTAGCTGATACCAACAAAGAGGCTGATGGTTAAGGGATCTATTGATAGAGATACCCTTAATCAAAGAGAATGTATCCACTATATCGATGCATTGTGATAGCCAAGAAACATTGGCTAGATCATACAGCAGAGTTTATAATGGGAAGTCTAGACACATTAGTCTAAGACATGGATATGTAAGAGAGTTAATTCAAAGAGGAGTCATCTCAATATCCTATGTGAGAACAAGTGAAAACCTAGCAGATCCTTTCACTAAGCCACTAACGAGGGATTTAGTGGCTACATCATCTCAAGGGATGGGACTTAAACTCCCTAAAGAGATTCACAATTGATGGTAACCTATCTTAACACTAGTTATTTAACTAGTGTTAGGTTAAATAGATAGCAACAAGTCAGTCAAGTGAATATTAGTTGTACTCAAAACAAGTCACATCTGAGATATTGGGTACTTGTGAGTTACCAAGTTGAGGGTTAAAATCGAGAGGTTTTTTAATAGAATTCAGTCTTGTGAAGACAAGTATTTTTGGTTACAAAATGATGTAAGAGTTCTTCCTATATGGACCTAGGGGTGGTGCCGCCTCTCATGAGAATTGGGAGTATTCTCAAGAATGTCCATGAATGGAAAGTGCACATGGCCATTAACGGTGGAAAGTAAGACATGGAGGTCTCAAATGAACATGGCAAAGGTGTGTGTGTTATCACCGATTTGTTATCATGGAAAGTTGGTTCAATGCCTAGTGCAACCAAATTTTCAACAAATTTTTTGATAATTACACTATAGTAAAGTTCAAGTTGAAGAACACTTTATTTTATGCACCAATGCAATGACTCCTATAAGAGATAGTTCTTATTTAATCAAGTGGGGATATGTTATATTTTAAAATATAATGATTGATTAAATAAGTGTTACAATAGATAACTACTTAATCTAGTGGGGGAATGTTATATTATTTTATAATATAATGTAATATTATATTATTTTATAATATAATGTAATATTATATTATTTTATAATAAAATGTTTTACATTAAATAAATGTGACAATAGTAAAAAACGGTTCGTAAAAAAAAAAGAAGGCGTGCGATTTTCTCTCTGGTTCTCTCCATGGCGAGACGCAAGAAGGTAAATCAGAAGCCTGTTACTCGATCTGCTGTGACTGAATCCCCTTCGAATAAGGTTGATAATGTGGAGGAGGGTCTGACTGGTATTGAAGCTGAACCACCGTCTATTTTGGAGGAGGTCTTCAAGGATTCTATTGCAAATTTCCCTGAGGTTAGGGAAAACCTCACTTCGGCTGCGTATGAGATTAATCCTGATGCCGGTGGGAGTGAGAATATTGAGAATGAGAATGATTTTCAAAATGTGGCCAAAGACAAATGGTCCCAATTTCGGGCAGTGATGCCGAACCAAGGGGGAACTCGTCTGAAGTATGAGGAATCATTATTCCGAGAAGGTCAACTGATTGCTCAGGTTGATTTGGAGGAGATAGAAGTTGAAGCATCCTTTTGGAATTCAGCTGTGGTTTGTATTGTCCTTGGAGCTAATCCCCCTTTTGCTGTGTTTGAGGGATTTATCAACAGAATTTGGGGGAAATTGGGTATTGAAAGGATTGCAAGAATGAATGCCGGCTATACTCTTGTGAAATTCAGGGATGAAGCTACACGTGATTTGGTGTTGGAAGCTGGAGTTGTCCATTTTGATAGGAAACCAGTAATCTTGAGGCCGTGGTCTATTGATCTAGATACCATGAGGTTAGTGAAATCTGTTCCTGTATGGGTTAGATTGCCTGGTCTTGGGTTGCAATATTGGGTGTTAAATGTTTGAGTGCCCTAGTGAGTACCATAGGTAATCCTATGCTAGTTGATAAAGTTACTAAAGAAAGGTCAATGGCGAAATTTGCAAGGGTGTTAGTGGATGTTGAAATAACAGATGATGTTCCTAAATCCATTCATTTCCTGAATGAACGAGGCTAGTTGATGGAACAAATGCTGGAATTCGAATGGCTGCCTACTCAATGTAAAGGATGCAAAGTTCTAGGTCATTCTAAGGCATTTTGTAATTGAAAACAAGGAGTGGTTTGGAGGAAAAAAAAAGAGAAATCTGGAACTCAGCATGCTGGAGAAGTACTTGTTCGAAAAACCACTGAACCGCATTCTGTCTCAGTTCAAAATGGTACTGATGGCGAGTTAGTCTCAAAGGATACACAGGAAGTTGTTGCTAAGGAGGTGTGTGATACCAAAGATGGGCATGATTCAAGTTGGCTCACTCCTAAACGAGTAGGGAGTGTTAAACAATTGGCTCCTGCATCTCAGAATCACATGAAGAATTCTTATAGTGCTTTGCAAGATAGGATAATGGAGGTCACGAATTTGGGATTATCTACAACAAACATTTTCCATGGAGGATTGCAACATACTTAGTTGGAATGTAGGGGCCTTAATAAAAGGGAGAAGTAGAGATCTCTTAGTACTTTTTGTTGTTTAAATAACATTAGTATATGAGTGTTTCTTAAAACCAAGCTTTGGGGTAATAAAATAGAGGAGATGATGTCAAATAATTTTGTTGGCGAGAATTTTTATTTTGGTCCAGCTAGTGAAGGAAGAATTCTTCTAGTTTGGAAGTCTACTATCGTGTCTGTTGAGGTTTTACAGGAAAGCGATCAGTTTATTCACTCTCGAGTTAAAGATTTGGGAACAGGTAAAGAGTTTGGTCTGTCTTTTGTTTATGGGAGGAATACGGTTGATGAAAGATTTCAGTTATGGCAAGATTTGACTGGGCAGAACTTTCCAGTTAAATAATGGCTTTTGGCTGGGGATTTTAATTCTGCTTTTGACTTTGATGATCGTCTTGGTGGTCGTGCTGTTACTGATATGGAAATGGCTGATGCTTAGAGGTGGCGGGATCTTGGTATGGTTGATGAACTTCGCACTAGTGGTTCCCATTTTACGTGGTCGAATAAACAAGCTGCTGAGGCCAGAATTTATTCCAAATTGGATCGAATCTTTACAAATGAAGCTTGGATGGATCTGTACCCTCATTTTGAAGCTTGTGTCAATTGGGATGTGTTATCTGACCACTATTTTTGTATTATTAAATCCATAATAGCAGTGAATTCAGGAATTAAACCTTTCAGATTTTTCAATATGTGGGTTTAACGTGCTGGTTTCAGGGATATCATGTTGCAAAGCTGGTCTAAGCCAATTGAAGCTCACGGTCTAGAGCGAATCCTGAGGAAATTGGTTAGACTTAAACCTGTTCTTCGCCAGTTTAACAGAAGGGAAATTGGTGATGTAGTTCACAAGTATACAATAGCTAAAGATCAATACCAATCTGCCCAATGTCAGCTTCAAAAGGACCCTCATTCAACTGATCTTCAAAGGGAGGAAAGGTCTGCTTTTGAGGTTTTTTTTGGCCAATCTAGATATTATGAAAGCTTTCTTAGACAAAGAAGCAAAATTAACTGGCTTCGATTTGGTGATGATAACACAGCCTATTTTCATGTGTGTTTAAAGCAGAGGAAGTCTACTAATCGTATCACCTCGTTTATAGATGATGCTGGGCAGATCAATAATAGATTTGAGGATGTGGTGTCTCATTTTTTGAATCATTTTCGAAGCATTATGGGCAGTCATAGTTCAGCTCTGCCCCTATTCAGAAAGAGTGTTTTATTCATGGAGGTATTTTGTCTTTGGATCAGCAACTGAGCTTGATGAAACCTTTCACCAAGAAGGATGTGGAAGCTGCTATGTTCAGTATTAACTCGATTAAAAGCCCGGGTCCTAATGGATATGGTTCGGGTTTTTTAAAGTGATGTGGAAAGACTTAGGAGAGGACAATTCTGCTGGTATTTTGTGGTTTTTTGATCATGGTGTGCTGCCAGCTGAGATGAATAATACAACCCTATCACTTATTCCGAAAGTTGAGACTTCTACTAAGGCTGAGGAGTATAGACCTATAGCATGTTGTAATACACTTTATAAGTGTATTTCGAAAATGCTATGTGGTAGATTGGCTAAGATTCTTCCTCTGTTAATTAATCAAAATCAAGGAGCTTTTGTCAAAGATAGATTGTTGGCTCACAATATTCTCATCTTCCAGGATATTATTAAAGGCTACAAAAGGAAAAACATCTCCCCTAGATGTGTGATGAAGATTAACCTTAGCAAAGCGTATGATACCATAGATGGGAAATTTTTGGAGGACATTTTGAGAGCCTACTGTTTTCTCAGCAGATTTATTCGATGGATTATGATCTATTTGAAGGGCACCTCTTACTCTATTTTGATGAATGGTAGAATTCAAGGGAGTTTTCTTGGTAGAAAATGCTTAAAACAAGGGGACCCTATCTCTCCTTTGATGTTTGTGCTTGTCATGGAATACCTTACTCGTTTTCTTATTCAAGCTTCTCATAGAAAGGAATTCAGATTTCATCCTAACTGTAAAAAGTTGAAGCTTGTTAGCCTATGTTTTGCTAATGACTTGGTGTTGTTTTGTAAGGGATCTCCTAGTTCGGTTCAAGTTATAAAAGAGTGCTTCACTTCATTTAGTCTTGCATCTGGTTTGACAGCCAATATGGCTAAATCTCAAGTCTATTTTGGGGGTATGACAGAGGAGGATTCGAAGAGTATTTTGGCTATGCTTCAATTTTCTGAAGGTTCATTTCCATTTAGATATCTTGGGATTCCTCTCCGGCCTACTAAATGGAAAGCTGGAGACTGTGCCTTAATTGTCAAAAAGATTCACCTTCGGCTTCACTCATGATCCAGTCGTCACCTTTCATTTGTTGGTTGAGCACATCTTATCCATTCAGTGTTATTGGGCATAAGAACTTTCTGGATGAGCATATTTCTTATTCCCAAGAGTGTCATATGTGAGATTGACCAATTATGCATAAATTTTTTATGGGGGTCTGTAGACAGCAATAGTAACAGAAGTAAATTGCATCTCACTGCTTGGGACCAGGTCTGTCTGCCAAAGAGTTTGGGTGGAATTGGGTTTAAGGAAGGGTCCAAATGGAACAAAGTGTTGTTAGCCAAGTATATTTGGGCTCTTTCCAAGAATGATGTGAGCTGGTACTGGAGAAAGATGGTTAATCTGAAATCTATGTTCTCTTTTGGTGATTTGGAGGCTGTGGTTAAGAACAGCAAGCTTAATCTGAGACTACTCTATTCTAAGTTGCTGAATAAGGAGAGGGTTCACTTTGATAATGTAGTCTGGTGTAAGCTAGCTTTGCCCAAACACAGATTTATATTATGGCAAGCTATTCTTGGTCACTTACTCGCTCGAGACAAACTTGTTCATTTCCATATCAAGCTTGATTCTTTATTGTGTCCAGTCTGTGAGCTGGAGCAGGAAACTCATGATCATCTATTTTTTGAATGTATCTTTTCTCATCAAGTTAGATTAAAGGTTGCTTCTTGGCTGGAAGATGACATTTGGCCGACCAAGTTTGAGGACTGGTCCTCTTGGATGGTAGGGAGACCAAAAGGTCTCAAGCAAAATCTTGCAGCAGCAGCTCTTGCGACTTCAGTCTATGTGATTTGGTGTAATCATAATGCTTGTATTTTTAGATTTACTACTATGACAGTAGCTAGTGCAAATCATTTAATAAAATCTTGTTTGAAAGCTAGAATTTTAAGTCTTCCTAGGAAAAAAGTTTGGGAAAAAAGATCAGGCTGTTGTAGAGATGATTAACCAGTTATAATGGTTCTGTCTGTTGGTGCTCCATTTGAGCTTGTGTGGTAACTTCTTTGTTGTGGTTCTATATATCCCCTTTTCATCAAAAAAAAATGTGACAAAGAGTGTCGCATATTGTAACATATAATAAAGAGTTACAATATTTAGATATATGTCCAAATATGTAATGTATTTGGTGTTACAAATTCAGTTACAAATTTGTAACTTCCAAATATTGCCCATTATTGTGTAGATTTGTTGTTACACAATATTGAGATGAATTTCTTAAAGCCATATGTGAAATGGATGCTAGAGATATGATTTTAACCACAATAATGTGTTTTGGGGGTTACAAAATCAATTGGGAGTGTATTGGAATCGTTTGGAAAAACAGCACATTTTTGTGTGCTGAATTTGGTCAGTGGCCACAGCCACAAGATGTTGGTGGCTACGACCTGGGGAACAGAGACCAGTGGTCTCAGCCACATGTGTTTAACTGACCAATTTTTTTTTTCAGTTTTTTCCAACCTTTTTGAACGGCTCCAAAAACCCAAATAACTCCCAAATCTCATTTTTAATTCCATAAACATCCAATTAATCATTGGTAACAGCCATGGCGGTTGGTGGAATTTGAAATTCAAAGGGTGTCTCTAAACTCTATAGATAGGAGCCTATTCCTCACTTGTAATACACAACTTTTCTATCCATTAGAGCACTTGGCTAGAAAACACCTAGATGCTTTATTATTCCATAAAGCATTTCCAAAATCTATGAGAGATCCCTTAGTGCTTTAGTTAGGGGGAAATATGCTTTTGGATAAAGGTTTCAATCCCTGTTCATGTTGGTGATTCCCAACACTCTTCACTTTGGTTGTATGAGTGAGAGTTTATTGGTTTTTGTTCTTGTTCTTACTTTTTCTTCTATTGCTTTTATTCTCCTTATTCTTGTTCTATTTACTTGTATTTTTGTTTAGAGTTGTAATCCTTTTATTTCTTTTGTTTCAAACACTTTTACTTTATTTGTATCCTTTTGCTTAGAGTTGTGTTTCTCTATTATCTTCTTCTAATTCTTCTATTGTTTATTTGTATTTTCAGTCATAGAGTTGTAACACTATTTAAATAATATTTATTTATTTGTAATATTTTGTCTAGAGTTATAATTTTCTTACCAATTTCCATTGATACAACATACATTTTCCTAACAAATTTATCTATCATCTTCTATTTCTATTTACTTGTATTTTTGCCATAGAGTTGTAACACTTATTTATCTATCATCTTGTCTATTGTAACCTTTTGCATAGAGTTGTATCTTTGGTTTTACTATTTCCATTGAATAATATATATTCTCTAACAAAAACTAGTACAATTTCATACATATATCATGAGAAAAAATCCAATAAAAACATCAACAAAAACGAGTACAAGCTTCACAACCCAGTCGCACAACCACCTTCAGATATTCCCCAGTCGCACAAGAACCATCACCGAACTACCTTTCAAATATGCCCCAATCGCACAAGAACCCTCATATTTATGCCTTTCCTTTGCAAAATGTAGCTGCCATCTTGACTATCTGCAAAAAAAAAAATCGTAGCATTTCACGATTTCAGATAAAAAAAAAAATCCTTAAACTTGGATTTTGCGTCTCCGTGAAACTTCTCTGCCTGAACTCAAACAATAGTCAAACATGAACTAGATCCCCTCATTGGACCCAAGCTCTTCCTCACACCAGATTCCCCCATTGGACCCAACCTCATCCTCACACCAGATCATCACAAGCTTAGTTCTCATGCGCATTCCTTGTAAATCTTCAAGGATGCATGTATCAATCAGACATATGTCTTGGTTTTGGGCTGTGTAGTCTAATTTCTCTCAATAAAAGCACCAAAATATTGACTAACTACAAATTATAAGAATACAATTTGTATTGTATTAAAAAATGAGATATGGAGAAAAGAAGAACATTATATTTTATGGTAGTTTGACCTAAATAAATTGACCTACGTCCACTTGGTAATTTTATTTAGGTTTTAAACTTCACAGGATTTATGCTTACAAAGAAAGAATGAACATCTCTATCACATTTAACAATATCATTTATAGTAGTTAACCTCCAACTATTTTTCCTAAAAGAATGAGGTTGCTTTCTATTTTGTTAAAATCACATTTATCTTAATTAAAGTAAAAGACACTAATGATTTGTATAAGCGTTTTTTTCAGCTGCAGTCCCCATTCTTTACACTTTGTAACACTTAGGTCCCAAAAGTTGATTTTGTAATAGCTAGGTCCCTAACATTTTCAAATCGTATCATTTAGGTCCCTAAATATTATTTTTATTTTAAAATACATAAAAAAAATACAAAATAAATGGTGTATCATTCTTAAAATATTTGGACATTTAATTTATGACAATAAAAAACATGACATGAGAAAAAAAAATTTCATATAATTTTTAATAATATTTAATATTTTTATAAATTAAATTAATGTTTCATTAAAAATATATTCTTACCGACATTGTTGTTTTATAATTAATATTAAAAACTATATTATTTCAATTATATTAATATTATTAATTTTTATTATGTTTATGCTTGTTTATTTCATTTTTTTTTAAAACTTAATAGTGTATATAAAGTTACTTATGTGCATATATATGATTAGTTATAGGTGCATTATAGAAAAATTTACAAAATAAAAATAAATATGTATATGATAAATATTGATAATCTCATGATTGTTCAGTTATTAATATTAAAAAGATATAGGTAAGAATTTTTTCAATGAAAAATTAATTTAATTTGTAAAACTATTAAATATTTTTTAAAATGTCATGAAAATATATTTGTTTTCAATGTCATGTTTGGTATTGTCATAATTTTAGTGGTCCAATTTTTTTTAAGATTGATTCACCATTTTTTATATTTTATTTATGTATTTTGAAAGAAAAAAGAAATAAAAATTATATTTAGGGACCTAAATTATACGATTTAAAAATGTTTGAGATATAACTGATATAAAATTAATTTTTGAGACCTAAGTGTTACAAAGTATAAATATAAGACTACAGCTCAAAAAGAAAAAAACTAAGGTTGTGTTTGGTAAAATTTTTGTTTTTGAATTTTTTAAACACAAAAATGAAAATATAATTTTATTTTTGTTTCTTTGTTTTTAAAAAATAAAAATATGTTTGGTAATTGTTGTTGTTTTCTATTTTTAAAAACAAAAAATAATAAACGTGTTTGATAACTTTTATTTTTATTTTTTGTTTAACAATATGAGGTGTTGAGTTGAAGAAGAGAATAAAAAAAAGAAAGGAGAAGTAAAAAACGGTTTAAAAAAATTTGAAAGTGAAAAAATTCTATTTTCAAAATTTAATGAATTTTAATTAAAATTTAAATAATAAATAAATAAAAATAGAGCTACCAAACACATTTTATGTTTAATTGTCAATTTTTTAATTAATTAAATAAAAAACTATTTTAATTAATATATATGTGTTTAATTATTATTTTAAATGTATATATATTATTTTAATTAATATATATGACAACTGTGAATTATGACTTAAATCTAAAATGGTAAATAAACTTTTTCTTAGTGTTAAAAGGAACTATAAGTTGTTAGTTTTGATACATAGTGATTTATGTGAACTTAATAGAATATTGACTAGAGGAGGAAGTAGATATTTTATTACTTTCATTCATGATTGCTTTAGGTTCACGTATGTATATTTGCTTAAAAAGAAAGATGAAGCATTTGATGTATTTAAGGTGTATAAAGCGGAAGTTGAAAATCTACTTGAAATGAAAATTAAAGTGCTTAGAAGTGATAGGGGTGCTGAATATTTTTCAAATGAATTTAACATGTTTTGAGAAGAACATTGAATAATTGATGAATGTACAACTCCTTATACTCCACAACAAAATGGTATAGCGGAAAGAAAAGATAGAACATTTATTGAGATGATTAATGCTATGCTATTACAGTCTAAATTGAATTTTAGGTTTTGGGGTGAAGCCTTGCTATCCGCTTGTCGTATTTTGAATCGTATTCCCATGAAGAAAAATAATATATCTCCATATGAGTTATGGAAAGGAAAGAAACAAGACATTGGTTATCTTAAAGTGTGGGGTGTCTTGCTTATTGCAAGAGCGTCGATCCTAGAATGACCAAGTTGGGTCCAAGGGCTATAAGATGTGCATTTGTGGGTTATGCCCAAAATAGCAAAGCTTATAGATTATTATACTTGGAGTCTAATGTAATAATTGAATCTAGAGAGATTGAGTTCTATGCGAACATGTCATGCGATGACAACAAGTTAGAACCAACTCAAACTAGAGAGCCTCAAGAGGAGACTCCTATAATAGTTGGTGGGCAACCTCAATTTCCTAGAAGGAACCAAATGCTCAAAGATTTAGGATCAAGTGAGAAGTGTTCTCCAATAGAGACACTATACCTTATTGAAGGTGATACTGAGGAAGTTACTTAGAAACATCCAATAGTACTTCAAATAGAAGATGATCCCAAAACCTTCAAAGAAGTAATGTCCTCAAGAGACTCTGCTTTTTGGAATGAGGCAATTAATGATGCAATGGATTCAATTATGTCAAACCACACATGGGAATTGGTTGACCTTCCGAAGGGGTCCAAACCAATTGAGTGAAATTGGGTATTTAGAAAGAAATATCATACTGATGGCACCATACAAACCTTCAAGGCTAGGTTAGTAGCCAAAGGATTCAAACAAAGAAAGGGAATAGATTACTTTGACACATATGCACCAGTAGCAAGAACTACTTCTATAAGGTTGTTGTTTGCATTATTATCTATATACAACCTTTATGTTCACCAAATGGATGTCAAAACAACATTCCTAAATGGGGATCTTCAAGAGTAGGTCTATATGGAACAACCAGAAGGTCGTGTTCTTCAAGGAAATGAACATAAAGTGTGTAGACTTGTCAAATCATTATATGGTTTGAAAAATACTCCAAAACAATGGCATGAGAAGTTTGATAAAATCATTGTTTCTAATGGATTCAGACACAACAATGCGGACAAGTGCTTATACTATAAGGCTTGTGGTGACTTAGTGATACTTGTGTGTCTTTATGTAGATGATATGTTAATTTTGAGTAATGACATGTGTTATCCCCGTTTCTTCCCAACATTCACGGCTTCGCATATTGAGTTCCTGGGCCACCCTAAAGGGATTTAAGGCCCAGATTAGGCCCAATAAATGAGGCAGGAGTAAGTCTAAGCGATCCAAGTACCAGTAAAGCCCACACATTGTCTCAGAAGAAAAGCCGGGACCATGAAGCTGGCGTGTTCCATTCGTAGACTTGATGAATGGAACGGGACGATAGTGTATAAACCCGTTCCATTCGACCCCTTGTCCGGTGTTATCCGCAATCCAATGAAGAAATTTTTTCCTCAAGTCTACGAATGGAACGAGACGATAGTGTATAAACCTGGATCCTAGTAAACGAACCAGGGTCCTGGTAAATAAAGAGGGATGTTACTAAACAAACCCGGACCAGGCACCCAGGTGGGGCGTGATAAGTGGTCCCTGACACTGATTTCACTCTGAGAAACACGGAGTTTTGTCTCCATAACTAACCTACGGAAGAGGTTACATACGGAATGTACACCGTCATTGCAAAACTGTACTGCGACTACTCTGACGAATCCTGTCCCCCAGATCTCCTTTGATGCCCATGCGAACCAGCCTAGTGGGCCCTAATTAGTGCATCTTGTTTACTAAAATCCTTTGTATTAAGCCTCGATCAGTGAGCAAATAGTGTTTATACTCTTATTGGGCCCGGATTAATTCGGCCCAAACAAAAAGCACTCAACTGCCTATAAATATGAACAGGTGTGCACTGGGAAAATGGATCTGATTCTTCTCTTGTAAGCATACATTCTACATAAATTCAGAGAGATGTCATTACTTAAGCTCCTAAAAGCTCTAATACAATTGACTCGTGGACTAAGGCTCTTTAATGCCCCAACCACGTAAAATTCCCTGTGTGATAATCTACGCACTTCGCTTTCTAAGTTCTCTTATCTCTTATAATTCTAGTTTCCGAAAAACTCGGTAAATATTTTGGTGCTTTCATTGAGAGACAAGGAAAGCTTTTTGAAAAAAGATATCGGATATCTATAACAATGGTGAACACAAGACATACCACGTTCGACCCTGCTCACCAAGAACAAGGCAATGGAGAGCCACTGCCCAATCAGCCTCTCCCTCAAAATCAACCTGAGGATACACCTTATCAAATGCCCCAACCTGACGAGTCCCAGAACTCTGAAGACAGGGCGGGTTATGAGGAAGATTACTACGAGGAAGATGAGGGAAATGAAGTAGAATACCATAATCATGAAGCTGAGGATCCGGCAATCCCAGAAGAAGTAGACATCGACCAAGAGGACCCAGAGGTGATAAAAATAAGGCAACAAGTCCTGGACCAAGAGGCCAGGATAGTTGAACAGAAAGAAGCCACTCGCTAGATGCAAGAATCCATCCTGGCCCTGCAAGCTTTCATTGCTGCCCAAGGGTTGGCAGCCAACCCTCTAGTTGTTCCACCTCCAGGAACACGACCGTCTGCCCCACCAGTTAGGGCCAACTCGCCCGAAAACGCGAGGTCGATCCCTCCTCTAGGACAAGATCCCGAACACACCCCCTAACTCAACTCAAGAAAAAGGGAAGGCCAAAGTGGCCGACCTCGAGGGAAAAGCAAACCCCCGGAGAAAAAATCCTCCCGTTCAGAAAACAAGGGCCAACCCAGGGCTTTTCCCTAGGAGAGAGAAGGTGCGTCCCATCCCAGGACAGGATCACCCATTCAATTCGCAAGGGATGCGCCCGCAGGGTTCCAGGCCCCAGGCTGTCCCTAGACAAACTGGACAGGAACAACATTTCCACCCCAGCGCCGCCGTGAATAAAAATCAATGAGGACGCCAGCATGCTGACGAGCCAGACGCCGTTAGTTCAGGGAAAGACACGTCCCGAGTAGACCTGCGCGACAGGCTGAACTCTCGAAAGGAGCCGGCCCGCAAAGAAAAAATCTGCCCCCGAGGTGGAGATCTAAGAAACAACCTCAATGACAGGAGGAACGAGAGGGTTCCCCTGGATGATGGTATGGCCAGACAGTTCATGGAACAACTGGCCGCATTAAAGAAGGTCACAAATCGCCTGGTCCATAAGCAGGAGGGAGGAGGTTTTGATTCTGAAGAAGAGGAAAAGGAACCCTGGGCCAAACACATCCTGGATGTGGTGCTCCCCAAGAGGTTCAAAATGCCGAATTTTCCCGCTTATACAGGGAACACAGATCCCGGAGACCATCTATCGCGCTACAATTGGTTAATGACCGTAGCCCACATATGCAACAATGGCAAATGCCTCTACTTTTCAATTACTTTAGATGGACCCGCAGAGGAATGGTGGAAGAGGCTCAAGCCAGGATCCATCCAGTCCTTGTCCGGACTATAGTCGGTGTTCCGCAAACAATTTGTGGCCGCCATGAGTATGGATATGCAGATCAGCACCCTCGCTAACATTAAACAGCTCCCCACGGAGACTCTGGCGACCTACATCAAACGCTTCATGAAGGAAGCCCAAAAAACCAAGGTCGACGATGGACAACGTTTGGTGGCCCTACAGTCCGGGATCCGAGCCGGGTCCCCCCTCTAGGACGACATGCAGTGGAGTCAGCCACCCTCGAAGAATTCATAAGGAGGGCAGAAGGCTTTATCAACTGGGAGGAGGCCCGAACCAGGCATTCGGATGGCAACCGACTCCCCAGCCAAGTTCCCAAACCTTTCCGAGGTACGGGATACAATATCCGGCCCCTCAATATCTCACACCCCGACAGCGCCAAGATCAATGGGTACTCCTGGAATGACTTTTGCAACCCAACAGTCTACGGTCCAACGTCCTCCGAGTACGTGCCAGCCCAGTCAACCCCATTTTTCTGATATGGGATGGCACCAGTCGGGTACAGTGCTGCTCCCGACGGGGCCCAACCATCCCAGATGGGAGGGACAGAGGCAAGCGTAAACCCCTCCTGGGGGAAGAGATCAGGGAAAGGACAAAACTGATCCGAGCCCTCTAAGAAGGGCAAGAGGGGCTACGAGCCCCAGTATTCAGAGTACATTAATTTAGTGGATACCAAGAAAAGCATATACCTGGCCACAAAAAGGACGGTTCACTACCGGAAACCCACCCCCATGTTCAAAGGGGGAAAGAACTCGAGGGACACCAGCAAGAGGTGTGCGTTCCATAAAGATGTGGGTCCCTGGACCGAAGAGTGTCGTCAGCTGAAGGACGAAATCGATAATTTTATCAAGCTGGGACATCTCAACCAGTGGGTCAAGATGCACGTGGGTGTTCCGAGAGTGCCAGCAGTTCCCAGACAATCCACAATCCCGGGTGCACATGGAGCGTACCAGCCTCCCCAGGGAGGATACGCGACAGGCCCGGGAGCACAGGCCCCTCAGGGGGCCCCAATTGTACAAGAACCCAGAACCGAGATGCCCTACCCCTCCAGAATCTCGCCCCCTCAAGTAGATGGTCATGTAGCCACCATCTCGGGTGGGCCGCACCTGGGGGGACCATCCCGGAATGATCAAAAGCGCTACCTCAGCGAGCTTGACCACGACCAAGAGGTATGCGCCTTGGTCCAAGCGTCAGCCCAATGCCCGAAGTTGATGAACCTCCCCATCACCTTCACGGAAGAAGACGCCCGGAACATCGACTTCCCGCATCATGATCCTCTGGTCATCGATGCCCAAATAGCTAACAAGATGGTGTCTTGAATATTGGTGGATGATGGAAGCTCCGTCAACATTTTGTTCAAGCCAACCTTCATCGCAATTGGCTTAACTGAGGTAGATCTGGCCTCATGCCCAACTCAGATCTACAGGTTCAATGGAGATTCGATACTCCCAACATGGAAGATCCAGCTACCCATAACGCTAGGGAACGAGATCCAAGGCTCGTTCAAATTTTGTACGTTCGTAGTGGTGGACTGCCCCACTGTGTACAACATCATCTTCGGTCGGCCTACACTAGTCGATTTCAGTGCTATCACTTCCATACGCTACCTCTACATGAAGTTCCCCTGCGACAAGGAAGGGGTAGGAACGGTCCTGGGAGATCAGAAGAGCGCCCAGAAATGCTACCACATGTCTGTCCGACCTATTTATATGGTCCGCGATGAGCCTCTTGAGGAGGAAAACATCGATCCAGCTTCGCCCCTCCCCCAACACAAAGGATGGTCCAGGAGGAGGATGAACTAGACTCGCGGATAGGGGAGTACCGGGTACTGGTGCCCTTGGATGAAATTGAAGACGTGTGTATCAGCAACACTGACCCAACTAAGGTAATCCAAGTCGGGAAGAACCTGAACACGGAGGTCCGGGCTGCCATCATCGCCCGAGTGAAAGAGAACCAGGAAATCCTGTCCTGGTCTCATTCGGATATGACCGGGATCAACCGCAACATCATCTACCTTGAATATCGACAAGGGCGCGACTTCGGTCCGGCAGAAACAGAGACCTCTGGGGGCGGAGAGGGCAGAGGCCCTTAAACTAGAAGTTGAGAAGTTATACTCGATCAACTTCATCCAGGAAGCTTTGTATCCTGTATGGCTAGCCAATCCGGTGCTAGTGCCCAAGCCAAACGGGATGTGGAGAACTTGCATCGACTTCACAGACCTCAACAAAGCTCTCCCCAAAGATTGTTTCCCTCTACCTGGAATCGACCAAATGGTTGATGCGACATCTGGATATGAGATTTTGAGCTTCATGGATGCCTATTCAGGCTACAACTAGATCTCAATGCATGTAGCGGATCAGGAACACACCAGTTTCCAGATCGACAAAGGGGTGTACTGGTACATCGTCATGCCTTTCGGTCTCAAAAATGTTGGAGCCGCGTATCAAAGGCTCGTCAACAGAATTTTCGAAGCCCAGCTGGGAAGAAATATGGAGGTCTATATTGACGACATGTTGGTCAAGTCCAAGACCTCCAGGGGACACGCCGATGATCTGGCAGAAGCATTCGCAATTATTCAAAAGTATAGGATGAAGTTGAACCCCAAGAAGTGCACCTTTGGTGTGGCATCCGGGAAGTTCATGGGCTTCATAGTAAGCTACCGAGGAATATAAGCCAACTCAGACAAGATCAAAGCATTGATCGATATGCCCTCGCCATGGAAGCACAAAGACGTTCAGAGCTTGATAGGGCGAATAGCCGCCCTGAGCCGTTTTGTCTTGAAAGCCACGACCAAATGCATCCCTTTCTTCAACATCCTGCGAGGAAGCCAAAGGTTCGAATGGTCGACTGAATACGATGAGTCTTTCCAAAGACTTAAAGAGAATCTGGCCCGAGCGCCAATCTTAGCAAAGCTGGTGGATGGATAGCCGTTGTACCTCTATTTGGCTGTGACCGAACACGCCATCAGTGTCGCGCTAGTATGGGAAGAAGAGAAGGCCCAGCTCCTGGTCTATTACGTAAGCAAGAGGTTATTAGGTGCGGAGTTGCAATACCCACTAATAAAAAAATTAACGTTTTGCCTACTAATTGCATCCCGGAAGGTTAGGCCTTACTTTCAAGCTCATGCCATAAGAGTGCTGACCAACCATCCTTTACGACAAGTGTTACAAAAACCCGAATCATCGGGGAGACCCCTAAAGTGGGCCATGGAATTGAGTCAGTTCGACATTATGTATGTCCCCATAATATCAATCAAGGGGCAGGCCCTAGCCGACTTCATCGTGGAATGCATCGGGATCACTGAAGATGACGATCCCATCGATCCCACGGTACCCTTATGGATGGTTTTCGTAGACGGAGCCTCGAACGAAAACAGAGCAGGATTCGGGATCATCCTAGTGTCACCACACGGACACCAGTTACAAAGTGCCCTGCGATTCCAGTTCAAGGCATCGAACAACAAGGTCAAGCACGAGGCCATGTTGGTCGGATTGTGCTTGGCCCAGGAAGTAGGGGCCACGAGTCTGGAGGTCTATAGTGGCTCCCAATTGGTTGTCAGAAAAATCTTGGGGGAATACCAAACAAAAGGGGAACAGATGGCAGCTTATGTGACACAAACGCGAGAGCTACTTCAATCTTTTAAGAAACACTCCATCCGCCAGATCCCTAGGGAACAAAACGTGTTTGCAAACATGTTGGCAAAACTAGCCACGGATGCTAAGGTAGAGCTCTTCGGGCTTGTCTCGATCGACCATCTCCCCATACAAAGTATTCAAGCCCCCATGATCAACGCTATATACCACTCCACGTCCTGGATGGGACCCATCATCCATTACCTAACAATCGGGGGGTTGGCCACGGATAGGGCAGTAGCCAGGAAGCTTCAGTACCAGGCCACCAAATATGTCATGATGGAAGGAAAACTCTATCGCAGAGGGCTATCCATGCCATACTGATGCGTATTCGAGACCAAAATGACTATAATCATGCACGAGGTGCACAAAGGTTTTTGCAGAGATCATACAACCAAACTCAGTTTGTCCAAGAAAATCCTAAGGGAAGGGTATTTCTGACCAACCATGAAGAAAGACTGTGTCGATTATGTCCGCAAGTGCGAACAATGCTAAAGGTACGCGAAGATCCTGCGAGCACCTCCAATGAAAATAACTCTAGTGATGAGTCCCTGGCCTTTCGCAGTGTGGGGCATCGACCTGGTAGGGTCGCTCCCGACCGGGAAGGGTGGTGTGAAATACGCTATCATGGTCATCGACTATTACACCAAGTGGGTCGAGGCAGAACCCATGAACTCCATCACCTCAAAAAGGCCTTGGACTTCGTCATGAACAAAATTGTGTGTCGATATGGCCTCCCCTACAAGATCGTGTCCGACAACGGGAAGCAATGTGACAGCGTCCATTTCACTGACTTCTGTGAAAGGCATGGCATCATCAAAAGTTTCTCTATGGTCGCCATACCTCAAGCAAATGGGAAAACAGAGGCCGTGAACAAGATCTTGAAGGGAACATTGAAGAAAAAGCTTCAAGCCTGCAAAAGCAAGTGGCCGGAGGAGCTGCCCCACGTATTATGGGCATACCAGACTACCAAAAGAATGTCTACTGGACACACTCCCTACTCCATGGTATACGGATGCGTAGCAGTCATCCCAGTGGAAATAGTTGTCCTATCCCACAAAAGGGACACATATGATCCCACCCAGAACCACGCCCTACTCCAGGAATCTTTAGACCTCATTGAGGAGATCCGGGAAGAACCCCAAGTTCAGATGAAGATGTACCAAGGCAAGATTGCTCGACATTTTAACTCTAAAGTTAGGAGCCGAAGGTTTGAAACAGATGATCTAGTCCTGAGAATAGTCTTCCCTGCAACCCAAGATATGGGAGTGGGGGTTCTAGGCCCAAACTGGGAAGGACCATACGAAATCCAACATGAAGTGTGTCCGGGAACATATCGCTCAAGGCGACTTGACGGAACAGAGGTCCCAAGGGCTTGGAACGCGAAACATCTCTGTAAATATTGTCAATAGTCAGGAGGGCATGTTCCCGCTTTTAATTTTTCTTGTAAACAATGTATGCCCCAAGGCAGTTTCTTAGTTAATGAAAATGATGTGTGCAAAATTTCATAAAGAAATATTGTAAAGAAATGGAAATTCGCGTCCGTCTTCATAAACAAGTGACCCAAGACTACAGTCTTCGCTCACTTTGGGGGGGGGGGGGGGGGGGGGGGTATATCCATTCGTACGAACAATTCTGGGAACAAAAACAAACAGGATGCAAAACACAAAGTTTAGTCCTAGTTCGGATTGTACAGACTGGGGGTAGCAGAAACCCAACTCCTAACAAAAGGACGCAAGGCTCAGGCCTAGTCCCTAACCTGGACATACATGGTCCAGGGGGTGCAAACCCAATAGGACGCAAGGCTTAAGCCTGGTCCCTAACCCGGACATACATGGCCCGGGGGGTACAAACCAAATAGGATGTAAGGCTCAGTCCTAGTCCCAACTTGGACATACATGGTCTGAAAGTATAAAATATCTGAAAATTGGTCGACCGAACGTGGTCCAAAATAACCATATACATGTCCACGCCTTCCCTATAATGGCCCAGAACCATTGGAACGTGAGCCCTAGGTCTTATAAATGGCCCAGGCCGTGGGAACCTTACCCATAGGTCCAAAATAAGCTAATCAACCAATCTCTAATGGCCCAGGTCGTTGGAACCTGAACACCAGAATCAGGAGAAACAAATTTGGTGACAATTGTTAACTCTCTAGTGGCCCAGGCCGTTGGAACTTGAACAGCAGGATTAAAGTGAGTTAATAAGTTAAAATCTAAAGAGATCTCCGATGGTCCAGGCCAGTGGGAAGAACATGGTTCCCCAGACGTGATAAACGTTTTATATTTTTCCCAAATGGCCTTGGCCGTTGGAACCAAGACCGAACTTTTGACTCTTTCATGCAAGGTGGTAAAACACTTGGTGAGATTCTAACGAATTGAACATGAAAAACTTGTGCAAAAGGAAAAGTGAGATACATATAAAAATTGTCTTGGACGCACCCGTGTCCATAAAAGTGTTACAAAAAAAAAAGAGAAAGAAAAACAAGTAAAAGACTCGGGCTTAAGCTTCTCCATGTCCTGTTGCCTCCGGGTTGGCCCCATATGTCTCCTCCAAAGCAAAGGGCTTCGCGTCAAGTTTCCCCTTAGCCACGAACTCGACTTTATTCGCGGCGGGATCGAGGTAAAGTAGGAGGTTCATGTTCTTGTCTTGGAGCCAGGCCATGTAGATAGCCTCGTCAAAGGTGGCCTCCAACAAGGCATTCGCCTGCTCTTTCCCTTAACGGGCAGCCCCGTGCATTTTCACCTCTAGCTGAAGCAGATCGTCCAAGGCCTGGATCTGAGACTCAAGAGCGATGATCTTCTCCTGATCCTTGCAAGACTGGGCTTCGGCTGCCTCCAGGAGAGCCTTAAATGATGCCTCGGAGCCCCGAAGACGAAGAAGCTCTGCCTCCAAACTAGCCACCAGCTTTTTGTGTTCATCTTCTTTCCGAGATGAAGTTTCTTCAAGCTGGAACCGAGCCCGAGCAGCCTCTTTGCGGTCCGCTTTGGCTTGGGCCACCTCTTTGGCCAGGGCTTCCTTAGCGGCTTCCCACTGGTTCATAGCCCCTTCCAATTCCAGCTGGCCCATCTCCAATTTCATCGCCATCTCTGCCACCAAATCGGCATTCCGGTGGGCCAATAAAGCATCCTAGAACAAATCAAAGTTATAAAAAATACGGATTAAAAATACGAAAAGCAAAAGGTGATATGGGCAGATGACTTACAGCGGTGGCCTGGTGAAGGATAGCCTAGGAGATGAACAAAGCATCCTGGTTAGCCAAGGTGGCGTACCGTTTCAACTGAAGATTGAACATGGTAGTCCCAACCTGTTCCAGCAGGTTCGCGGTGAATGAGGCTGTGTCCTGCCCCAATTTGGGGTGAAACCCAGTCTCGGAAACGATCTGATCCATGATCGACTGATAAGCACTGAAAGCAGCTAGACGATCAGAGAACTCAACTTTACGATGGATTGTCAGAGCCCGGTAAACCTCCTCCCTCTTTACCCGATCGTCCTCCCATGTCCGGGACACCATCTTCGACCGCTCCTCCCGCAGGATCATCTGCCCCTCTTTAGGAAGAGTCAGATTGACGGGGAGAATGGGAGCCTCCGGAAGTTCCTGAGTGGCGAACTAACTTTCCCTGGAAGAATTCTCAGCCAAGGAGAGGTCTTTAGTCTTGGCCCTCTTCGCCCGGTTCGCGGACTCACCCGCAACTGAGTCCGCAGCCCTCTTTTGGGACCCCAGACTCACAAGAGGTTCTTGTTCCAGATCAATGAATGGAGGTCGAGTAGGTTGGGGTGGGACAACTTCAGTATGAACCGTTGTAGTAGGGATCCCAGCTAGGCCTCCCCGACCGTATTCGGCTCCGGCACTGAGCCCCCAAGATTCACGTCCAATACCTTGTTCTTGGGCGCGCCTCTGGCAACTTTCTTGGTCGATGCCCTAGCCTTGGCCACCCAGGCCTCAAGGGCCTGCTTCATCTTGACCACAGGGTTAGACATCGAATCCTTCAGAAATCGACAAACATAAAGAAAGTCAGCAAAGTATACGAGTAAAGATAAGAAGTGATTCAAAAGAAAAACTAGGCTAAGGTCCTCCGGGACGAACCTATATCTAGAACTCGAGCTCGACTCAATTCTCCTAAAGCGAAGGAATGAATTCAGTCTCCCATGTCGTCTAGGTCCAGGAAGTTCCCATATTGAAGGAACCTGGACGAGTACATGAGAGTCTCCGGATCTACAACGATGGGGGATGAAGGTCTCATTTCTCTAGCGGCCCCAAACAAGTGGCCCCGACAAACTATTCTATCCCTAATTAAGTCCCCAAAACGGGGAGCATAAGTCAAAAGCAAAGGCAAATTACCTTGCCCCGATACACTAGCCTCGAGGGCCTACGTGTTCGGCTGACCTTCCAGCTCCTCGGAGGCGGCCCTCTCTGATTGTTGGGCCTGCTCTCTCTTCCTTTTTGCCACATTCGCCCAGGCCGCGGCTTCCACAGGCTCGATATGAGCGAGGGCTAGTTCCTCCCTAAAAGTTGGATCTTTCTCGCATTGTAGCCCCCGGAGGCTAGGGGCCACAATCGTCTGGTTGGTCGCCAACATCCCAACTACTCGCAGGTTGGCAGTGTTTACATAGCCCCCTACGTTCAGGTCCTCCACGCTTAACGTGGCGTAGAGCTTCTTCCGGTCAAGGATCGAACTGGTAAGGGGGGTCTGGGCATAGGGTCCTGTCATCCAGGACTGTAAGTTGAAAGCCGATAACAAAAAGAATGAAAAGAACTAATTAAACTAGGAAAAAAGAGACTACTTACCCACTCGCTAGAAGTCCAACATCAACGTGGGGTTCTTATCCAAGAGGAACCTGAATGTCATAAACCAATAGTGTTTGACATCCGGGGGATGTTTCTAGGAACTAGTGGGGGCAGGATAATTGCCACGAGGCTTCAGTCTGTAGAAGTCATCCCGGGTCTTATCCTTGGCGTTAAGTTGCGACTCCAGCTTATAAAAGTACAACACCTCAGCTGGAGTCGGCTCCGGTATTTCCTTCGCCACGCAGAAGATGCGCCATCCCGCGAGGAGCCGGTAAGCTTGAGGCAAGAGTTGAAATGGCGCGATCCCCACAAACTTAAGGAATTGCACGAAATAGTCGTGGCACGGAAGAGTGGCTCCTGCACTAATGTGGCCCATGCTCTAGGCCCCAAATTCGCCCACGCTGGTGTGTGCCTTTTCCTCCTTCCTAGCTAGGTGGTTATTAAATAGTCTAGGAGTCGACTCGACGCCCAAATTCTTCTCCAAGATATCCAACATCCGGTAGTTCCGGAATAGGTTCTTCTCCCCATCCATCTCCCACGTGTTGCCACTGGGGGGTTTATGTCCTTCTAGGACGAAAGGGGCCGCTTGGATATACTCTTTTGGATGGAGGGTGACGCCGTGACTAATGGTTGAAGATCTGGGAACAAAAGGGAACAAAACAAAAAACCAAGCAGTTAGCACCAAAACCCAAAAAGGTTGGTCAAGGTACGGGGGCTCTCCTACGAACTGCTTGGAAGAGTCCCCTCCGAATCAGATCCAGGATCACCAAAGATCTGCAGAACCCTGATCAGGAACAAATAAGAAGAGTTTTTCTAAAGCTTTCCCAAGTCGGTCTATTATCGCTTGTTTAGGGACAACCCGGACTTGAGAGGATCCGGGACAACCCAGAATTTTTTTTCTCTTATTCTAAGACACCCAGAGCTACCCTAAACGGTGGCCCCGGCTCTAACATCCCTATAGCTATAATGACAGTATAACAAAATAATAAGCACGACAAAACATGAGTAATAGGGTTGGAAAACTTACGGAAAAGTGTTGATTGTGGAGGATGATATGTTTTCAGCAACAATGACAACAGAACCACAATCTTGAACAAGCAGAGGCAACACAGAAGTTCATCCAACAGTTAGGCTGAAGTCACACTTTCGGGCAAGGGTGCAGAAATCAAACACGTAGGAAAGAGACGACGACGAAGGTAGATTACCTGACGGAGAATTTCATCGGAAAGCTCGGACATAAAAGGTCCTTTCTGCGATTTCGTCGTTCGGAGTGTGTAAAATTTTTGAATGAAAATCTGGGTAAGGACCGAAAATGTGTTTTTTATCTGACGGTTCAACACGACCCCCCCCCCCCCATCGGACGGTCTCAGATCGCACAGGGGCATTAATTAGCCCAGTCGAGTATCAGATCGCGGTTTCCCAAAGTCGCGATCCGCGCCGCCTCAATCCAACGATCCATAGGAAAAGCATCTTAAAGGTCATCCCATCCAACGATCCTCAATGATGTAGGAATATTAAAGGATTCGTTCGTGCAGATGGGACGCTTCAGAATTTTCGCTGACGTTTGACTGCCAACACGGTAACCAAGAGAATGTCTCCTAATCTGTCAGACTCGAGCACCATCAATGCACCAATTGCAGGAGGACACAAGTGTGTATCATGATGAAGCTGAAGGATCAGGGGTCATCTAAACGGCCTTGAAGTAAATGAACCTGGGCTCTGGTAAACAAACTTGGATCCTAGTAAACGGACCAGACCTTTGGGATTCGATCAGGGACGTTAATACTAACGCTTATTATACAAGCTCTCGGCAATCAATTCCCCATGAAAGCGGACTCGTCTTCTAGGGAATGAACCAGGATGTCGAGAATTGATCCAGGGAAGAAAGAAAGCCTCCACCGCGCAAGCACAGATGAAGGCTTGGGGGTAAATGTTATCCCTGTTTCTTCCCAACATTCACGGCTCCACATAATTAGTTCATGGGCCACCCTGAAGGGATTTAAGGCCCATATCAGGTCAAATAAATGGGGCAGGAGTAAGTCTAAGCGATCCAAGTACCATTAAAACCCATACATTCTCTCGAAAGAAAATCTGGGACCATGAAGTCGCATGTTTCATCTTCCCGGACCCCTTGTCCGGTGTTATCCGCAGTGCGATGAAGAAATTTTTTCCTCAAGTCTACGAATGGACCGGGATGATAGTGTATAAACCCAAATCCTGGTAATTGAACAAGGGTCCTGGTAAATAAAGAGGGATGTTAGTAAACGAACCCGGACCAGGTACCCAGGTGGGGCGTGATAAGTGGTCCCCGACACTGACTTTACTCCGAGAAACATGGAGTTTTGTCTCCACAACTAACCTGCAGAAGAAGTTACATACGGAATGTACGTCGTCATTACAGAACTGTACTGCCACTACTCTGATGGATCTTGTCCTCCGGATCTCCTTCGATGCCCACGCGAACCAGACTGGAGCTGCGTACTGTTGTCATTTTTGTAGCGTGGTTACGCTCAGGTCGGCCTAGTGGGCCCTAATTAGTGCATCTTATTTACTAAAATCCTTTGTATTAAGCCTCGATCAGTGAGAAAATAATGATTATACTCTTATTGGGCATGGATTAATCCGGCCCAAACCCAGAGCACTCAATCGCCTAGAAATATGAACAGTTGTGCACTAGGAAAATGGATATGATTCTTCTCTTGTAAGCATACATTCTGCTCAAATTCAGAAAGTTCTCATTACTTAAGCTCCTAAAAGCTCTAATACAATCGACTCGTGGACTAAGGCTCTTTAACGCCCCAACCACATAAAATTCCTTGTGTGATAATCTATGCACTTCACTTTCTAAGCTCTCTTGTCTCCTATAATTCTAGTTTCCGAAAAACTCGGTAAACAACATGAAATGAATTATAAAAATGAAGATGTTTCTATCTTCTAACTTTAAATTGAAAGACCTTGGAGATGTGGATATCATTCTAGGTATCAAAGTTAGAAGGAATAGTGGGGGTTTTGTGTTGAGTCAAACCCACTATGTTGAGAAAGTGCTTGACAAATTCAATCATCTCAAAATCAAACAGGCACATACACCATTTGATTCAAACATGAAGTTTAAAAAGAATGAAGGAAGAGCAGTGACTCAGTTGGAATATGCAAGTGCAATAAGAAGCCTAATGTACACCGCTCATTGTACAATAGCGGTATAACGTCCCAAATTACCTAATAAGGCTCAGGGCTATGATTATAAGGCCATGATGAAAAATTATGGAAATTATGTGATATATATGTGTATCATTATATTATTACATGAGTTATATTATAATATGACTAGATATGCATGTTTAGGTGTATTAAATATGCATGTGGGTCCGCTTCTCATCAGATGGGCAATTTTTCGTAATTTGGCCTGTTACGAGTATATTTGGAGTATATGTGCATATATGTGATGTATGTGTGAGACTACATTATTATGTGGATATATTTGGGTTACTCAGCCCAAGGCGATCTTAGGGAGCAAGCTAGCGGGAAAGTCACAACGGAACCGATACCACGCTCGGGGTAAGCCTAGAAGTAGTATGTAATTTAGTACATAACTAGGATTGATCAGGTAATGGGAAAATATTTGGTAATTATTTGAGGATATTGGAAGTAATGGGAATTACAATGCGTTAATTATTTAACGGGATATGTGACAAAAGACCAAAGTACCCTTGAGGGCATAAGAGGGTAAGGCTTAGGTAAAAGAGGTATTTGGATCATTTTGTGCCAAAGGTAGTGATTTAGTCACTAGTTCCTTCAGCAATAGGAAACCCCAAAACAGAGTATCAATCAGCTTTCTTTCTCTCTCTCTCTCTCTCTCTCTCTCTCTCTCTCTCTCTATCTTTGGTTTGGATTTTTGAGGAAACTAGGAAATTTTGGAAGCTAAAGCTAAGGGAATTCAAGGCTTGGCTTTGGGGTTGGCTTTGAGGACACAAACCATAGCTGAGGTAAACTCTAATCTATGTTTTGATTCAATTCTGTTTTTGATTCTAGGTGTTCTTGAGCTTTATGGCTCAAGATGTTGAATTGGAGTTTTGTGGAGGTTTTTTAATCAAGTTAAGGTTGGGTTTTGGTGCTGGTAATGTGTTGATAATGTTCTGGGATTGAGTTTCGATGTTGGGTTATGTTTGGGGTGATTTTTGGTAAGGTTTGGCTGAGGAAAAACAGGGGAAAATCTGAGTTCCTGGGGAGAGCCGCGACCTGTGTGAACCCAGGGCGCAGGGGGCTCTGTTGGAGTAGGCGCATCGCAACCCTCAAGGTCAAGTCGTGGCGCGTGCCCCTGGGCAGAGGCAAGGGAAGGCCTTGGATTGAAGCCACGCCGCGACCATCAGGGTCAAGTCACGACCCACATATGCAATTTTGGCCAAGTTGGGTTTTGGGTGACGGGAACTCAAACCTAAGGGCTCAAGATCGATCCTACTACTCAGTTTAGTATAGTTCGACGTCCGAGAGGCTAGGACTTGGCCTGGAATCCTTTATTCGCTCATTATTATGGGATTCTATATTATGGTTGTGACTAGGTTATCGCTAGGGGCTTGGAACTGAGATCGTGCTCGAGGGTCGTTCTCGATATACATTACACTCAAACCTGAGGTAAGAAAAATGCAACCAATACGTGGTAGATGTGATTAACTGGATAAATAAGGGCTCGACCCCATTAATGAACATGGTTATTACTATGTTTGTATTGAATTGGTTGCGATATATTATTGTTATGTATGCATACTTGTATTTTTTGTAGTATGCTTATCTGTATCTGGTTATCTACTTATCTGGTGGTTAAATAAAGTTATGAATAGGGCTTGGGGCCTCTGAGAATGAGCATGATTATGATTATGTCTGTGATTGTTGATTAAACATGTTGAATTCTCTTTATCTGGATAGTTGATTAAATGATATATGCTTGTCTATATTATCTTATTGAAAAGACTTGACTTATAAGTCAAGAACGACAATAATGTGTGGAGCGCTGGTTTATAAGCATTGACTCATAAGTCAAGGGTGGAAATAGCGCATTGAGCGTTGGTCAAAATGGTTAGGCCTAATCAGGAGCGCATCATACGCTTGTCAAACCCAATGGTCGTAGAAAACTCAGCGCCGAGTACGCTAGGCCAACTCCGAGGTTGGTTATACAAAGGATAGGGCAATGGGCTTTGGGGTGACTTATTAGTCCCATACCCTAGGTCTGGGCCCCAGATTGATAGGCCTAATAAGGATTGCATCATACACTTGTCCGACCAATTGGTTATGAAAAATTTAGCGCTAGGTACGCTGGGCCAGCTCCAAGGTTGGTTATACAGAGGATAGGGCAAAGGGCCCCAGAGTGACTCATTAGTCTCATATCCTAAGACGCTGAGTCCCGGTGTGATTCATTAATCATGTATCTAGGGCAACTGGCCCCCCATATGACGTTGTAGTCATTTATATGGTATCAATAATTTCAATACATTGTGATAGCTAATCCGCACGTGCTAGAGCATATAATTGTGTGTATAAAGTAATGTCTATACACATTAGTCTAACACATGAATATGTGAGACAATTGATTCAAGTTGGAATCATATTGATCTCATATGTTAAGACAAGTGAGAACTTAGCGGATCCATTTACAAAACCTCTTGTGAGAAGGTTAGTAAGTTCTACTTCAAAGGGAAGGGATTGAAACTCCTAGAATAATAGATTCACCAATGATGGAAACCCGACTCTCAACTTGTACAAATCATGAGAAAGATTTCAATGGGTAAGAACAAGTCATTGATAAAGTGAATAGTTTCAACACTAAAATTTATAATGAGTTTTATCTGAGATGGTTAGTGTTGGTTGCTACCGAGTTAGGGTTAAGCCTAGGGATTTTAATGAAGTTCAGTTGAGTGCAACAAGCATCTATAAAGGTAGCAAAGATTTTGTAAGAACTTCACCTATGTGGACTTAGAGGTGGTGCCGCCTCTCATGGGAGTTGGAGTTTCTCCTCGGAAAGTTCATGAAGAGATGAGCATGATAGTGCTAAGCAAGAAAGTGGGGAAAACAAAAGATATGGTGGAGGTGTGTGATGTATCACCGGTTTATCATATGGAATACTTGGTTCAATGTTTAAGCAACTAATGATTTCGATAAGACCTTGTGGTATTTTCACTAAGGTAAAATTCAAACCGAAAGGCACTTTATTTTATGCACCAAAATTGTTTTAAGCTAGAGAATGAGGTTTGTATTTAACCAAGTGGAAGATTGTTATGATTGGTTAAATACAAATGATAAGTGTTAAAATACGAGCAAGGTATAAACACTTAGTAAAATTCACATAATGAAGATGTGAAATTTGAGTTTCAATTGTAGGCACTAATAAAATGCAATTTTGGGTCCAAAGTGATGCATGAGAGTATCTAAGGGTTCCCAAAAATTTTGGTGGAATTTAGAGCATTTTTAGGACATTTAGAAATGTCCAAAGTCAGAGAGGGTGGCAATACGTCGCCACCCAAGTGGTGAGACATCGCCTGATGCCTAGGGTTTCAAGAAATCCTAACAGGAGACGCATCGCCTGCATGCAGGCAAAGCGTCTCCTACTGTAGTACGTAAAATTACGTAAAATGCTCATAATGACGTGTTTTTCAAGTCTAATCCTATTTTTTAGACCTAATGACGGTGCATATTCTAGATAAGGGTCAAAGTAGTGTTTTGGGAAACTTGATCACTCTCTGCAATCTCTCTACCCTTTCTCTCTCTCTCTAGCTTCAAGAATCTCTAATTTTTTCTCCAAGAAATCTCCAAGAAAGTGCTTGACTTTGAGTGTTGAAGGCTTGTTCAAATGGAATCCTCATTTCCTAAAGAGAAGGCCTCAAACATCCACGGTGGCTGGGAAATAGAGTATTAGGATAGCGTTTTGCAATGTGTATAAGTCTTGGTTTGTGTTTGGTTTTCTCAAAGGATTTGCTCAAAGTGGTAATCTTGCCTAGGGTTTTAAAGCTTCATCAAAGTTGAAGAACACCAATGTTCTACTTGGGTTTGCATGTTCTTTCTCAATCTTTTTTAAGTCTCTGTCAATACAAATTGTATGTAGATTCTATTTTTTTAGGTGATGTCATCTCACTCTCCCCTAACACATGGTACTATATGAGTATTATGAAAAAAGAGGGTACCAAGACAATACTTTGCAAAAACATCGGGTACCAAATGAGTAAATTCCCTAGCCGAAATTATGGGAAAAAAACTATGTTTGTGATTCATATTTAAAACCCTTATCAGAAAATATTTCAAAATGATTAATTTATCATGAATAATTAATTATGGAAAATAATTTTGGGCATAAGATTATTTGATAAAACTTTAAGCTTTTAATTTAATGAAATTCTTGGAAAAAAAATTAATTTTTATTTTAGAGAGAGAATGCTTATTAACCTAAATTGTAAAAATTACTTGGTAAGATAAATTCCACGAATAAACTATAAAGTAATTAAATCCATGTGACATATTAGTACAAATTTAGTGTCACACATGATTTAATTATTTTCCCTAAGTAAGAATTTAATTAAATTTAATTGATGTGATGGTTTATAGAGTGGGCAAATACCACTTGTGGTAAATGATTTGAGCTTAATTTTAGCAATTATTTTAAATTAGAAAAATGGGTTAATTTAGAAGAGGTGGTCGACCATGGGGTAATGAGAAGGATTTGGGGTTGTCAAATAACATTAAGTGATCATAGTGTCCTTCATACACTTAGAAACAAACCCAAAAGTTAAAAAATATATATATATATATATATATATATTATCATCTTTTTTTCCTCTCTTTTCCTCTCTCTACCCGAATCCGCTCATATTCTCTCTCTTTTCATTTTCATTCCATCAAAAATCAGAGGCTCTCTTTCTCACTCTCTCTCTCTCCCTCCCTCTCTCTCTAAAGAAGAGAACCTCCATTGAAGCTCTCTTAAAGATCTAAGTTAGGATTCAACAAAAAGAAACAAGGCGTGTAAATTAGGATCTATAGAAGATTTTTTACTATAGAAATATTTAAAGAGGTTAAGAATTCATGAAGATATGACTCGTACAGGTTGAAAGGGTAAATCTGTTTATAAAAACTGGCAGCTTAACCTATGAATTTTAGAAAATTAATTTATTAGGCAAGTAAACTTTATTGACTTGAAATTTTGTAGTGATGTTCCCAACATAATGAAATGATAATATGTAAAGTTTTATAAAAACATACTTTGTTGTTTCTGATTTATAGCATGTCAAAGTAGAGTGTCGAATCTGGAAAAGTTGACAGTTTTTGAAATCATGATGTTAAAGACATTTTGATACCTAATATATTTGTACAAATAATATAAGAAATTCTTAATTGTGCTAGACTTAAAAATAAACCTAAGGATAATTTCTTTTAGACCTTTGATTTCAAATAAATTAACCTTAATAAATTTTATTGACCAAAATAAAATATGGTCCAAAGCCCTAACTTTTTACAAGAAAAATGAAAATTTTAAATTATAATAATTAGTACAATTAAAAGAAAGAATGCATTTTCAAAAGTCCATAAACTAATAAGGTACTACTTTTTTAATAAATAAATTAACAACCTTTGCTTTTCTCAAAGCTAATGATTTAAGAAATCTATAAGTAATATATTATAATTATCAGCAACGTGTTAGCTAAGAATAATTCTAGTTGCGATTTAAAGCGAAACGTTAGTTTAGCTATGAAAATTCTATGCGGTATGACCAAGCCTTAAGATAGAGTCCATAAAATAGGTACTTTAAGAACCTTAGCGCTATATATATAAGAGTGGATCTAAACCAATTCTAGTTTGTGAATAGTAAATAATTGGTTAGTGATAATCATTGTTTGTACAAAATAAATTTAGTAAGTGTTATTGCTATAATTAATCAGCATATATATGTTAATCACAATATCAGTTAAGAAGATCGGGTTCACAAACTAAAGAGGGGAAAAATCGAATAAGTGTTCAGGAGTCCAAGTAAGTCAACCTTTGATTTACGTGGCTACAACATGATATAATTGCTATTATGTTTGCTAGTTACTAGGACACAAACACATGAATATACCTTGCCAAAGAAGGTTTATTTAGAGATCGTGGTCCTAGGGGACATTTATGCTTAATATACGGTGCGGTTAGAGTTTCGCTTAATATCGTAGTTAGTTCTGCATAATATCGTGGTTAGAGTTTCGTTACTATTACAGTTAAAGTTCTGCATCATATTGCGCTTAGAGTTATGCTTATTGTATAATGTACCGGTTCAAGTCCATGTGAATAATACCTATTCGAGTCCAAAATAAATAACTACGGTTGAGCATATTTGAGCACCTACGAGTCTCGATAAACTAGTGTAATATCATTTACACCCGTAACAACATTTTTCCCATGTGAACTATGTGATTGCTCATGATATGATATCTAATGTTGAACCCTCTTCTAGTATTGCTATCTCTTACGATTGATTGATTTGAGTGTGAACTGATGGCATATTTTTATTCCCCACTAGTATTGGGATCGACTACCAAATTACTTGTACGATTAGATTCTATGAGAACTACTATTGGCTTTTGTGTAGGTGGTTACGACTTGTTTGGTTAGAAATTTCTAGGTTAAGACTTGTCACGCAAGGATGCTTAGGCATTCCTTAATTGTCTGCCTAGGGTCCGAATATTTTCGGAATGTTAATTCTGATATGTTTGTTTGATACTTACTTCTCAATGCTTTGGTCATTGACATTTATCTTATATTTCCTTTATTGTTTGTAAGGTTGATCTTACTAAGCATTATCACTTACCTATTTGTTTCATGTTGTAGGTAAGTGCAAGGGCAAGGCAGGGCAGTGAGCGTTGAAGTGTACTTTGTCGGATGTACATGTGGCCCGATCGTGGGATGTTGGGAGATTTTGAATGTTTTAATTACTTAAAAATTTTAAGGCTCATTTTGGATGTTTAAAATTGTTTTTGGATGTATTTACTTTTTAGTATGCACATACTTCCCAAAAGTTATTTTCCATATGGATTTTCTTTAAGATGTCTTTTGAATGAAAACTCTTTATTTTCGCATTATTTCGGATTAATATTTTTTGCCCTTTACACATATATCATATTCAATTTAGTATCCTTTGTTCATGATACACGCTATTTGAATGTGTAATTACTATCTGTCGATCGAGCACTGCTCACATCTAAAACTTGAGCTATATTAAATGTTACTATTACAAAATTGTACTTAGACGCGCACATGAGACGACGATTTTTGTAGAACTGTCTTCTCGTGCTAAAAATAGACACGTGACGAAGAACACTCCAGAACTATCATGCCATGCAAACCAAAACTTACATGAGACGACAGTTCCTGATAGACCGGGATCACATGTCTACTTTTATCACAAGACGACAGTTCTAGTGCAACATAATTTTTTAAAAATATTTAGTATTAATTACATTTATATCTTTTAATGTAATTTCATAAATATATATTTGTAAAAAATATTAATTAATAATTTGTAACACTGAATATAAGTGTTAGTTGAAAATGAGTTATTTAAATATTGACAAAATGCTTCCCACACCCCCCCTCGAAAATATATCACTTGTAGATTTTTTCCTCTAATTTTTTTGCTTAACCAAATACCCCTCGAATTATCGCACTTGTAGACTTTTGCCCCTTTTGTCCAAAGTAGTAACGATTTGATGACGTGGCAGTTTAAAAAATATTTAAAAAATATTTTTTTATTAATTAATTAATTTTAAATTAGAAAAAAATATCATTTTAAAATAAAAAAATAATAACATCTTATTTTTAAATTTATTAAATTATATAAAATCCAATAAATAAAAAATATATAAGCATAAATTTTTTAAATTCTAATATAATTTAAAAAAATTAAAATCTATATTTCTACACTATATTAAATTAAAAACTCAATCAAATCTATATTTCAAATGTAGATAATTAAACACATTTATAAAACAATCAATCAAAAAATTAATGATTTTAATTTATTTTAGAAATATTGAGTTTAGTTTTTTTTTTTAAATTATATTTGGATTTATAATTATTTATGTTTATTGATTTTTATTTATTAGATTTTATATAATTTAATAAATTTAAATATAAGTTGTGTTGACACCATTTTTCGTCAACTTGAGAGCATAAGAGCATAGATTCAAAAATTGAGATATAATAGAATAAATAACACCACATTTTATAGTGGTTCGGCCCCACAAATATGACCTACGTCTACTTAGTCACTTTTATTAATATTTAAGCTTGAAGAACCATAATTTCCAACGAACTTACATTGCCAGTTGTTCTACAGTCCTCATTCGCTTTTACACTACATAAGAACTATTTATACAAGAATGCAGTTTCGACATTATGAATTGGCCGCCTAGTTCTATCCCACCTCCTCTTATTTATAGTGAGGATTTTAGGGTTACATATAAATCGTGGGCCTAAGCTATTGGGTTTGGCCCGTAAATAATACATACAACATTGTAATAACACAAATATAGTTGTATTTTGATAAATGGCGACTCTATCATCCGTTGCTAATTCCATTAGCGTAGATAGTCTGTCTTGAACGAACAGGTATAAAATAACCAAGAGACACGAACACATGTCTCTGTTAGTGAATTACCACCTTCTTGAGCGAACAGGAGTTGAATAATATGGCTAGGCGACCAGACCCCTTCTGTTAGCGTTTAGTAGTTTACTGTGTGCTTTGTGAGAACAAGAATTCAATTACTCAAGGCTCTGCGATCAGGCACCTATGTTAGCGTTCTGCAGTCACTCATGAATGAACATGAACAAGAGTCTGTTACTGGGCGACCATAATCTTCTTGTTAGCGTGTGATGGCTTGCCTTGTGCGAACAGAGGTAGAAGAACTTGTCTTGTGCAAACATAAGTAAAATAATTTCTCTGTTAGTACATGATGACTTGATATAAGCGAACATGCACACTATACTTGCTTGTTAGCGCATGCATGCCATGCTTGCGAGAACAAGCATGCTTTAAGTTTTGTTCATCTTTCCTTTGAAGGAAATAACTTGTAGGTCCGAGATCATTAATATTGCTATATCTGACACGTCATCATACCCAAAAAAGGGTATATCAAGTTGTTTTTAGATTTTTATATTTTAAAATGATTTTTATTTATTTTTTCTAATTTAAAATCAATTAATTAATAAGAAATATTTTCTTAATTGCCACGTCATCAAGTCATTACTATTTTGGATGGAAGTGACAAACGTATACAAGTGCTATAGTTTGGGGGTATTTTTGCCAAACAAAAAAATTCGGGGGACAAAAGTCTACGAGTGCTATAGTTCGGGAAAGAAAATATTTTGTCCTTTAAATAATTCAAAATTTTTAATATTAATTAGTTGTTGAATTTTTATAATATTGTACTTTTAATTAATTATATTATATTAATTATACTTTGCAAGATAAAATGTTAATTCAAATAAAAAATGTAATTTTAAGAGATATTAAGATATGATAATAATGCATGTTTTTATTTTTTTTAAACTTAAAATAATTTATATAAGAAATTAATCCTTAATCACATAATATTAATCTTGAATCATGTAAACTGATTTGAAATATTTCAAGTTTTTATTATGTGATTTGAAACAAAACCCGGGCATGGAAATTGCTATGAGGAAAATTGAAATGAAATATTGCACTTTCCCTTCTCCCTTCTCCTTTCACAGTCTTTCTCTCGCCCAATCCAGTTCAACCCAAAATCCAGTTCACTCTTCTCTTCTCTCTTCTCGATCTTCCCCTCCCCTCTCTCTCTCTATGTTCTCTTGTTCCTCTTTTTCTCTCTAATCTTCGCCAGGGTATTATATAGGTACGGTCATTTTCTTTTGCCTATTTGTGGAATATAATCCTCATCAACTACATTACTTTTCAAAGTCAACTCTCCTATTTTAAGAATTCTATTTTTCTGTTTTTTCTGTTACATTTCAGTTGTATGTTATTTGTCTCTCTTTTGGTCTTGGCTTGTTGTATATATAAGGCTTATGCCTTGTGTCCTTTGTGCTGTATAAAACTAACAGAGAATTGAGAAAAGAGAGCTTTTGGGAAACACTTAGAGAGCGTTTTGTATCGGGCTGAGAGTGAGAGTTCTTGTCAGAGTTTGGAATCACAATTCAAGTTTGGTAAATGTGTTTGTAACCTCAAGAACAAGTTCACAGTAGCTGCATTTGTGACTTGTATGCCTAGTGGGACTCCAAGTTTGGAAGAACTGGATTAGACCATAGCAATATGGTTGAACCAGTATAATTTTGGTGTTCTTGTTCCTTCTCTTTTACTGTTCTTATTTTGTTTTGTCTAAATCTTGTTAATGTGCTATTGTTGTTATCTAATTCTTGTCTTTGGATTTATTTGTGTTTGAGTCTTGTTGTTGTAGAATGAAATTCAACAAGTGGTACCAGAGACCGGGTTTCGAACAAGGAGAATACTCACTGTAAATTGCTGCAAGAATCAAGAAGGATACAAGAATGGCTTCCGCATAAACAAGATTCAAGTTAGACAAATTTGATGGAACTGGGGCTTTCAGCTTGTGGAAAGAGAAGATGATGGCCATTCTCATCTGCCAAAAGCTTGACTCGGCGTTGGAAGTGGAAACACAAACAGAAAAAACTGAGAAACAAGAGAAACCAGAGAAGAAGGAAGATGCATAATTAATCATGAAGCAAGCCAAATATGTTATTGTGATGAATTTATCAGATAATGTACTGAGACAAGTCATTGGGGAAAAGACAGTAGCTGGTCTATGGAAGAAGTTAGAGGATTTGTACATGAAGAAATCTACTGCAACAAAAATCTTCTTGAAGGGAAAGATGTATGGTTTCAAGATGAATGCAACTCTATCACTTGAACAAAATTTTGATGAAATGAACAAAATAGTTCTAGCTCTTTCGAATATGGGAGAAGATATTAAAGAGGAAGACCAAGCCATGATACTCATGAATAGCTTACATGATCAATTGAAAGAGTTGAGTACTGTAACCATGTACACTTGTGATACACTTACCTTAGAGGATGTGATGAGCTCTTTAAGATCAAGCGATGCAAAATTGACTTGGGAAAAGGTAGCCAAACAACAGAAACAAGAAGAGGTTTTAATGGTTCTAGGCAGGACACACAAGAGGAGTATGTCAAGAAGACATTCAAAGTTTCACTCTAAATCAAAATCAAGACCAAAGGAAACTAGGAAATGTCATCGTTGTGGAAAAGTTGGCTATCTAATCAGATATTGTTGGGAATTAAAGAAGAAGAAAAGAGAGAAGGGAGAAGGGAGATGAAGATGAGAACCAAGATTCATCATCTTTAGTTGATACTCTCTACAATTCAGATAGTGATGTGTGTTGTGTTACAATTCAAAGAGATGTCTTGGATTGGATATTGGACAACAGATGCACTTATCACCTGTGCCCAACAAGGAGATTGGTTCACTGATTATCAAGAAATAAATGGTGGAAAGGTCCTCATGAGAAATGATCATCAATGCTAAGTGATAGGAATTCGAAATATAACTATAAAAGGTGTTGATTGTATAGTAAAAATTATGAACAAAGTCAGACATATACAAGAATTAAGGAGAAATTTAATCTCTTTAGGCACCCTTGATGATGAGGGGTATGAGTATAAGAGCAGCAAGGGAATCATGAAAGTTACAAAAGGTTTTTTAGTAGTACTAAAAGGAACTAAGAGAAATGGTCTATATCATTTAAAAGGAGTAACAATACCTCCTACACATGCTGCAACAGTAAAGGAAAATGAGACAGAAACTCAGCTTTGACATGCTAGATTGGGACACATTAGTGAGCATTGCATTGTTGAACTGTCTAAACAAGGTATACTTAAAGATTATATGATTTTCAACTTACCCTTTTGTGAGATTTGTGTGCAGGGAAAGCAACACAAAGTTAAGTTTTCAAATAGCAAGTATAGAGAAAATCATATATTGGACTACATACATGCAGATTTATGGGGTGCAAGCAGAACAAAAACTCAAGGAGGTAACCAATATTTTTTATCAATTATTGATGATTTCAGTAGGAAAGTATGAGTATTTTTACTTAAGGATAAAAGTGATTGTTTAGGAAAGTTTAAGATATGGAAAACACTTGTAGAAACCCAAACTAAAAGAAAAATTAAAGTTTTAAGAACTGACAATGGACTCGAGTTTGTGAATGAGGAATTTAATGATTTATGCACAAAGTATGGAATACAAAGGCACAAAATAGTTTCAAACACACCTTAGCAAAATGGTGTTGCTGAGAGAATGGATAGAACTCTATAGAATAAAGTTAGATGTCTCTTGCTTGAATCTGGTTTAAAGAAATTTTATTGGGGAGAGGCTTTATATACTGCTTGTTACTTGATAAATAAGAGTCCAAGTTGAGTTAATATTTTGAAAACTCTTGAAGAAAAGTGGTCTAACAAACTACCCTCAATGTCTCAACTCAAAGTCTTTGGATGTGCAGCTTATGCACACCATACTGGTGATAAACTTACTAAAGGTCTATTAAATATGTCTTTCTTGGTTACCTTACTGGTGTGAAGGGTAACAAATTATTGTCCCTAAAAAAAAAAATCACTAGTAGAAATGTTACTTTCAATGAATATGATTATCCTTTTAAAGGAAATGAAGAATGTGTGTTTGATGATATTGTTGGGAATAGTGCCCTTAAATGATATAAATAATTGAATTAAATTATTATATATATAGACTATGTCTAATATTATATGATAATATTAAGTGAATATCAGAAAATTCCAAAGTTTATCTATGTGATCTTAATCTCATATTGATATGGGAGGATCGAGATTAAGATAATAAACTTAAATAGTTTGTAGTAAAATAAAGTTATGGAATCTTTAGATTAATTACTGCTAGTACGATCCACTAGTATTATGAATACATGTGACCTAAATCCGGGTTACTAGTGTAGTAGGACACTTTAGTGGAGGCACATTGCATGTTGAGAGTGTAGAACTGTACCAGATGTGATTTGTTAATACTTGTTTAAACACCATTTCATAGTATTAATCAAACATACAAACAATGATCATATACACGATGATCTTAATCCTGAGGTTACCATGAACTCCTACATATGTCATCTGATCCTTTGATTCACGCGTTAATGTTTGTCAGAATGATCAGGCTAAGAACAAATGTTTATGGGACTTAATGATGTATATGGCTGGGGACATAATTTAACATATATGGATTCTATACTTCTTATAGATTGAATAATGGTTCCCTATTGGGTTGACTTTTGGAACTGAAAAGGTTATGAGCGCTCGTGTCGCAAACTTGGTTTGACACAACCTTTACTAGTAAAGTCAATGCTACTCTAGGAACAAGATATAGTTAAAAGGGTAAAACAGTAATTTTATTCCCTTTTAATTATGAACCATTAATAGAGGATTAATGTTGTATGTAATGATTATATCAATGGACACTTAATTCTTAATAAAGTACTCAGTAATATATGTCTATAATTATCAAGAGTTCAATCTCATATTTTTAGTGGAGTAATCATGAGATTAATAAATGTGATTATTTAATCAAAGAGCTTTGATTAATCATGTAATATTTATTGGAGCTTGATATTGTTGACCCAAGATTTGGCCAACTGACACGGAGTCAGAATATGCTTGATATGAATGAAAGAGATGAGAAGAACGTAATGACAAAAGTAAATAAGACACAGTATTTTATAGTGGTTCGGCCCCAGGATCTGGTAATGACCTACGTCCACTTAGAATGATATTGATATAAAAACCAGAAGAGTGATCAAAGAACTAGGGTTCAATGAGTTTCACCACTTTTTGAAGAACAATACAATATTCCCAGGATAATTACTATAATCTCTCCCGGTTCCAAAAGCCAAAAGTCCCCTCCCTTGAGCTATCTCTTGCTACTTATAGGCTCAAGGAGGATTACAAAAGATTGTTGCAGATATTCTTTCCCGAATAAGCGGATACTCAGGAGATTGTGTGAGATAAATTCGGGATTCATAAAGATCTTCCCATTAATGTCGCCTTGTACACGAAACTATCGACCAGACTGGTCGTAGGTAAGATAGGCTTGCACTGCTTCTAATGTGTCCTCTGGTCGATACTATAGCAGAACATTTCCAGGTGTCAGCCACGTGTCTAGGGATCACTTGCCACGACACTAATGCTAATTTTACGGATAACATTTGCTCCCCAAGTTTATTTATCACGAGCAGTAAATAAACTTTTGAACGAGCGACTCTTCGGTAACCCCGCCTGACGTGTCAGAACCCTTCGTGTGTTCTTGAAAAAAGTAACCTACCTCTATCATATCACGTCCTTTCGGTTCCCCAGAAAATATTTCGACGGCCATCCCGCTTCCCCATCCTTTGAAAAAGGGAAACTAATGATTACACTTTTTACTATCAGAGACAAACTTATATAAGACCTTTGAAGCCTTTATTTTCTTTTTACGCACGCCATCATCTCCACAAGAAAACCTAAAATCCAGAGCCTTTATCGTTCCTGAAGACCGTTCCGTCTGCACTTTCAGGACCCCATTCGAGAGCTTCTTGACCTCTGAAGACTCTTCTTCCATCTTCACGATCACTTTTCTTGGTAAGTTTTCGAGTTCCCACGCTTCTAATTTTTTGTGATGCATGCTTCTGACTGTGTACTGTTTTAGTTTATCTGTTTCTGGTTTAAGACGTTTGTAGACAGAATATTTTATAGGCGAAATAGGGTTATGAGTTAGTTTAAAATCCGGGATCATGCTTTTTAAGACGTAAAATCGAAGTAAAAATTCAATCTTTAGGCTAGTTGAAAAATAAATTTTTCCCGCCCTAAGGGGAGTTGAAAAAGCTTTTTCAGAAAAACTTTTTACTTTCACCCTTTGATCCGTTTTTCAAACTGTTCGTGTAGAAAAATTTAGCTTTTTGTTAGAATGCTGTTGTATAAAAACTTAATTTTTATACTTGACCAGCGCTATTCTAAAAAGCTTTTAAAAGTTTTCTATCCTCACCTCCCCATTCTTCTGTATGCAGACTTTAATGCCATATTTGTGGGGAGGTGAAAGGCCTATTGACGACGACCTTCTTGCCCAACTGCTCGAGGGAGAAGATCAACCAGCTGACCGTGTTCATGAGATCCCTTTTTCGCGATCCTCTCCCAGACCCCATTCTTCTCTTCCAATGGCCCGTTCCAAATCTTCAGGCAAGAAAAGACCTGAGTCTGAAAACAACCCAAATTCTCCTGCTCGGCCTGATTCGCAGGCAAGGGCTCCCTCGACCAGCGGTCGAGAAAATCTCGCTCCTGACCCTAATATCCAAATCAGGGCCAGCCCTCGCCATCAGAACTTGCCTGATGTCGAGTGGTATACTTCCCCGTCCAGTTCAGTGACTCTTCGGATGATTGCTAACTGCTTCAGGAGATTCCCCCTCACAGGGGTTTCCATTATACAACCTGCCGCAGACCAGAGGTCTAACCTCCCCGGAGGTGTCAACAGCGCCTGGTCTCGGTATCATATTGAGGCGGGAGCTTATCTCCCTCTTCATCCCTTTTTTGTGGGGGTGGCCAATTATTTTGGTGTCACCCCCTTCCAAATAACTCCAAACGGATATAGAATGCTGGCCGCACTCTATATCCTGTATAAACTTAAGAAATGGCCAGAACCTTCACCCCACGAGGTCAACTATCTCTTTGACCTCAAGTCTAACCCGCAACAACACGGAACGGGTTTCTTCCATTTTTGTCACCAGGAAACCAATCGAACATTCCTGAGTGACACTACGCATATCTCGAATGTGGGGCAGCATAATAAGGAGTACTTCCTTACCCCGGACATATCCAGCAACAACCTGGCCTTCGCACGAGGAGGTAAGCACCGTTTCTGACTGGTCGATACTTTTACTCAAGGTGTCTCCTTTCGTTTTTCTTAAACTGTAATCTGTTTTTCAGGCCCTTGGTTACGTCGAACCCCAACACCAGACATGGTGTTGAGGTCTAATACTCTGGCCAGGATGTCCGACACAGCAAAAAGCGTCAAGATCCTGGTGACTGAAGAAAACTTGAGGCGGTCTGGCCTCCTGGCTCCTCGCCATGAAACTAGAGGGTCCGTGGTGGACGAAGCCACTGCCGAGGGGGTTCCCGAGCAGCAACCTCCTGTGTCTCCTCCTTGGAGGAGGCCAACGGGGATTACTATTAGGGATCCCATGAGCAATCCTTCCGCAGAAAGGCCTTCTGCTCCCCAAGGCAAGGGGAAACAAAAGGCCAAAGAGCCAGCTGTGGACTTGGGAGAGTCCTCTGATGAGAACGGTAACACTATTTTACTTTTAAATGGTTTGCCAATTCCCTGTCATTTGTTCGACGGGGAAGGCAACTTTACGTATACTCCAAAATTAGGGCCAGACTTCTTCATGTCAAATAATGAGTATATGACTAATAGAGTCAATAGTGTAGCGACCAGTAGTTGTAGCTCGGGTATTCACTTTGTTGCCTTTCTTCTGTTGCATATAATATATTTTCATCTGCCTCTTATTCTTATCAGTTTCCTGTGTTTACTTGCATGCAGATATGGCCACTGCCAATATCTTTGGCATGTACCAGGCCGAGGAGGAAGAGGAGGTTCCCCAACTCCAGCGGAGATCCAAGAGGAGAACTGGCGAATCCAGCTGAGGCCCTCCAGCCAAGAAGGGTCGAACAGAAGACCTTCCCAAGGACGCGCCAACTGGGCAAACTCCTGGGCCAACGGGGCAAACTCATCCACCAGCTCCTACTGAGAAGCAGACTCCTCCTGCCCCACCAAATCCTCCGGCTGCGCCCACTAGAGAGGAAATTACTCGTGAAGAAGCTCTCGGGGCCAAACTCATGAGCCGTACCCTTCGATCAGCCAGGGATCGCCTTGACTGCATTGGCAAAGGTGACCGTGTCAGAGATGCAATGGTCGAGGCTGAAAACATGGGGGCCGACCAGGTTCTGAACAGGTCCCTGAATGAAATCTCCAGTGTGGGTATTTCTTCACTTTTTAAGTCTTAGTCTTTTATTCTTCACGGCAGGTTCTAACTCTTTCCTTTGTTCACAGGCCTTGCTATCTGCTATCACTACTCGTACCCGTATCCAGGCTTCCATCGAGCAGGCCAAGGCAAAGGCCACTGAGAGGCATCAAGTGAAGGCGGCTGAGGAGCTTTCGGCTGCAGAGGCTAAGCACGCCAAGGAGTTGGAGGCAATGGCTCGAGAAAGGGATGCTGCGGTGACCAAATTGTCAGAGGCTGAAGCTGCAAAAGATGCCGCGGTAAAGTTGAGGCAGCAGTATCGAGAGTCCAACCAAACCCATCTTCGCGAGATCAAGCATCTGGGAGAGACACTCATGTCCAAGGACGAGGCTATTGTCACTCTTGAAGGCAAGGTGAAGCAGCTGGAGCTTGACAACTCCAAAAATCTTGAAAAGTACAAGAGGACGACGCTCCGATGTTTCTACAACTTCTGGAAACATAATCAGGGTGCTGACTTTAGCTATCTTTTGGAGGAAGTCAGGACTGCTGAGTTGGCTCGCTGCACCTCTCAACTGGCCGAAGAGGAGGCAAGACTGAGGATCCCTGCTTCTCTAAGCATCATTGGTGTAGAAGAAGAAGAAGTTGTCGAGGATGCAACCAACCAAGATGCTGCCCAGGACCCTCCGGCCCCAAATGCCTCTTAAACTTTCCCATTTATTTTTTCTCTCTTTTTGGCCACACGGCCTACGGGTTGTGATGTAAAGACAATAATTTCTTTTTAAACTTTGTTGCATGGGCAGCAAATCTTTTTTTCTTTTATTCGAATAGTTACATCCAAGCAGCGATGCTTGCGGTGTAAAAGCTTAAATCTTGATGCTATAATATCTTTATTTATTATAACATTTGTCCGTATGACCGAACTTAGCATAGTACTTTGGCATGATTTAACAAAACATAAATTTTGAAAAATACTCTAAGTACTGCAGCATGCTTTCACTCATTTTGTTCATGTGTTTACATACCTTGCGAGTATGCTTTGCTATCGATGTGCCTTATATGCCCCCCAAGTGATCGAGGAGCTTTAGGTCCTTGGTCACTTGCCCTGACCATGGCCTGTTCGAACATTCCTGTTCGTGCGGAAAAATGATACTTGTAGTACAGCAAAACAACACACGTAATGAACAAATACTTGTAAATGTAAATTCACAAAGGTTGGCAAGAATGACTGGCTGCGCACAGTCCCTTATAATCTCGTATTAAAAATGGACTAAACATGTCTTTACGAGTGATTCTATAATAGAACCTTACATATACGAGCAGTTTGCCATACAACGTGGCTAACCCTCTTTGCAAAACTTGTAAAAATTGAAATTTAATACAAGCCAGTCCTTTAAAAAGGGTTGTTTACTGATAATACTTGCGCAGGTGTTCTCCATTCCAATAGCGGGGAACGAGATCTCCATTTAAGCGTGCAAGTTTGTATGTGCCTGGATGAAGGACTTCTTCAATTTGGTAAGGTCCTTCCCAATTGGGTCCGAGCACTCCAACAGTAGGGTCGCGGGTATTTAAGAAAACTCATTGTAACACCAAGTCACCGACGTTGAATTTTCTTTCTTTAACTTTGGAGTTAAAGTACCGGGCGACTTTTTGCTGATATGCAGCAACTCAGAGTTGAGATTTCTCTCGTATCTCATCAATTGAGTCTAGGGACTCCATCATTAGCTGGCTGTTCTGATCCTGGTCGTAAGTCAAACGCCGATGTGAGGGGGGATCTAACTCAACAGGCAACATGGCCTCATACCCATAGGCTAGGGAAAATGGAGTATGTCCTATTGCTGTTCGGTGAGACGTTCTATACGACCAGAGGACTTCAGGCAACTGCTCTGGCCACTCTCCTTTAGCTTCTTCAATTCTTTTCTTCAGGGTGTCTTTAAGAGTCTTGTTTACGGCTTCGACCTGCCCGTTTGCTTGGGGGTGTGCAACTGAAGAAAAGCTTTTAATAACTCCATGCCTCTCGCAAAAATCAGTGAATAAGTCGCTGTCAAATTGGGTCCTGTTGTCTGAAACTATCTTCTTGGGCACACCATATCTGCATACAATGTTCTTGATGACGAAATCAAGAACTTTCTTGGTTGTGATGGTTGCGAGTGGTTCAGCTTCGGCCCATTTGGTGAAGTAATCAACTGCCACAACTGCGTACTTTACTCCGCCTTTCCCTGTAGGCAGGGATCCAATCAAATCTATCCCCCATACCGCAAAAGGCCACGGGCTCTGCATCTGCTTCAGTTCGTTTGGAGCTGCCCGTGGAATCTTGGAGAACCTTTGACATTTATCACATCTTCGTACATACTCCCTCGAATCCTCGTTCATCGTTGGCCAGAAGTATCCTTGCCTTAGAATCTTTTTTGCCAAACTCTGCCCCCCAGCGTGATCCCCGCAGAAGCCTTCATGCACCTCCTTCATGAGCTCCTTAGCCTTTTCTGGTGTAACGCACCTGAGTAGTGGCATTGAGAATCCTCTTCGGTACATAACACCACCGACCAGTATGTACCTAGCAGCTCGTCTTTGTAGAGTTCTGGCTTTGTTCCTATCTGTTGGGAGCGTACCATTTGTCAGATACTCCAAGTAAGGCGCCATCCATGTATCCTCCATTCGAATCTCCATACTGGACTCAGTTGCTTGTATGCTCGGCTTACTCAGTCTTTCAACTAGCACAAAGTTCAAAGTGTCAGCATCCTTTGCGCTCGCGAGTTTGGCTAAGGCGTCCGCGTTTGAATTCTGATCTCGCGGGATCTGCTGGAGGGTGTACTTCGTGAACTGGGCTAGCAGGTCCTTTGTTTTATTTAAGTAGGCTACCATTTTCAAACCTCGCGCTTGATATTCTCCTAGGACCTGATTCACCACCAGCTGTGAATCACTGTATATATCAAGCGTCTTTATGCTCATATCCTTTGCCATTCTCAATCCAGCGAGGAGCGCTTCATATTCTGCTTCATTATTTGATGCAGTGAAGTCGAACCTGATGGCGCAGTGAAATCGATGCCCTTTCGGCGTTATCAATATCACTCCCGCTCCAGCGTGGGATTCGTTGGATGAACCATCCGTGAATAGCTTCCACGAAGGAGTTTTATCTTGAGGCATGGGCGCCTCAGGTAGTTCGCACTGCTCACTGTCTGGGAGTTCGGTGAACTCCGCAATAAGATTGGCTAAGACTTGTCCCTTTACTGCTGTTCGCGGTGAATAGGTTATGTCGAACTGTCCTAGCTCGACTGCCCACTTTAACAATCGCCCCGCCGCCTCAGGTTTTTGGAGGACTTGCCGAAGGGGCTGGTCAGTTAGGACTATGATAGGATGGGCTTGGAAGTAGGGGCGCAGCTTTCTAGAGGCAAGGATCAAGCAATATGCTAACCTCTCGATTGTCAGATATCTCAATTCTACCCCGATCAGTCTCTTGCTGACATAGTAGACTGCTTTTTGTACACCTTCTTCCACTCGCACTAGCACCGTGCTGGCAGTAACTTCAGTAATCGCCAGATAAATAAACAAAGTTTCTCCTTCGATCGGCTTTGATAAGATGGGAGGTTGTGCCATATGAGCTTTCAACCCCTGGAATGCTTGCTCGCAGTCTTCTCTCCACTCGAACTTTTTATTCCCCCTAAGTAGATTGAAGAATGGGACGCACTTGTCTGTTGATTTTGAAATGAATCTACTTAGGGCTGCGATTCTCCCGGTTAAACTTTGTACATCTTTGATCCTTTCTGGCGACTTCATGTCGATCAGGGCCTTTATCTTGTCGGGGTTGGCCTCGATTCCTCTTGAATTTACGATAAACCCCAAAAACTTCCCTGATCCGACTCCAAAGGAACACTTGAGGGGATTTAATTTCATTTGGTACTTGTTTAACACATTAAAGCACTCTTGTAAATCCCTCACATGTCCTTCTGCCTTCTTAGACTTTACCAGCATGTCATCCACGTATACCTCCATGTTTACACCGATTAGCTCCTTAAACATGTGGTTGATAAGCCGTTGGTAAGTCGCACCTGCGTTTTTCAGTCCGAAGGGCATTACTTTGTAACAGTACAAGCCCGTATCGGTCCGAAAGCTGGTGTGATCATCATCAGGGGGATGCATGCTAATCTAGTTGTAGCCTGAATATGCATCCATGAATGAGAGGATCTCATGCCCTGCAGTGGCATCGACCAACTGGTCGATCCTTAGGAGTTGGAAGCAGTCTTTTGGGCAGGCTTTATTGAGGTCTGTAAAATCCACACAGGTCCCCCACTTGCCGTTAGGCTTGGGGACCAACACCGGATTGGAGACCCACGACGGATAAAAAGCCACCCTTATGAATCCGTTCTCCTTTAACCTTTCAATTTCTTCTTTTAAGGCTCGTGATCTATCTTTATCGAGCAGCCTCCTTTTTTGTTGCACTGGTGGAAAGGTCTTGTCTATATTCAAGACATGGCTGATTACTGCAGGATCTATCCCAACCATGTCTTTATGCGACCAGGCGAAAACCTCCTGGTTCTCTCGCAAGAATTCTACCAGTGCGTGCTTCGTGGTAGGCTCTAAGTTTTTCCCAACCTTTATGACTCTGGTTGGGTCTTCTTTGTCGAGTTGGACCTCCTCCAAGTCCTCGACGGGTCCAATATTTTCTTCAAAATCCCCAAAGCGAGGATCCAAATCTCCATCCTCACTTTGGGCAACACCCTATTTGGTGACTTCATCACCTGATTGGGCTTGCGTATCAACTGCCATCTGCAATCTATCTGGGGCAGTGCTCCTCGACGTTCCACTTTTCGCCTTTGGGATCGAGGAGTTGTAGCACTCCCTGGCTTCCCTTTGGTTTCCCAAAACGCGTCCTACCCCCGCGTCTGTTGGGAACTTCATGGCTAGGTGCCACATAGAGATGACGGCCCGTAGATCAACCAGTATGGGCCTTCCAATAACGGCGTTGTACGCCGAAGGACAATCAACCACTACAAAAGTGGCGAGTAATGTCCTTGTTGCAGGCGCTGTACCCGTCATTACTGGGAGTTTGATCATTCCGGCTGGGGCGAGTCCTTCTCCAGAGAAGCCGTATATCGTTTGATTGCAGGGCTCCAAGTCTTTTACGGACAATTTCATGCGTTCCAGTGTTGACTTATACAGGATGTTCACTGAACTTCCTGTATCGACCAGTACCCTCTTCACCATCATATTGGCCATCTGGATATCCACGACCAGCGGATCAGAATGTGGGAACCGGACGTGTTGAGCATCGCCATTAGAGAAGGTTATCTCACCTTCCTCTGACCGAGCCTTTTTTGGTGCACGGTCCTCCACAGTCATCATCTCGATGTCCTGGTCGTGGCGCAGAGTCCGAGCATATCGTTCTCTGGCCTTTCCGCTATTTCCCGCGAGGTGCGGGCCTCCGCAGATGGTTAAAAGTGTTCCAGCCACGGGGGCAGGCTGTAATGGTGGCGAGCGTTGGCGTGTGGACGCTTGCTCGTTGCCACCCGGAGCTTCTCGTTGGGAATTTCCCGAGGCCCGTACGTATCTTCTCAAGTGTCCTTGTCTAATAAGGAACTCGATTTCGTCTTTTAACTGGTTGCATTCATTAGTGTCATGTCCGTAGTCGTTATGGTAATGATAGAACTTGGTAGTGTCTCTTTTCGAAATGTCCTTTCGAATGGGTCCAGGTTTCTTGTAAGGCACACTGGAGCTTGTAAGGCCAGATGTCATTGCTTTGCTGTCACATTGAAAGGACCTGCGTACAAATGGTTCAAAAGACTTAGACCAGGGTCCATCAGATCTTGGCAACAGTTTTTCGGTGAATTTCTCCAGCAACACCACGCCGTGCGGGACTACACGATGCCGAGCACCAGCCTTGCCAACGTGAAGCAAGGAGAAAACAAGAGTCTAAAGAGCTACATTCACAGGTTTAATATGGAGGCGGCCAAAGTAGGGAGCTTGACCCGTAGAGAGCTGAAAATGGCCATCACAGCCAGAGTACGCCCGGGAAGCAAGTTATGGGATAACATGCTCAAGAGGGAGGTCACAGACTTGGATGACTTCTACGAGCGGGCGCAGAAATATATTCACGTGGAAGATGGTCACGAAAACCTCAAGGCCGGAAAAGGCAAGTCGCCATCAAAACCCTCAATCCGAGAAAGCCAAAGTGGTACAAAGAAGAAGAAGGTCTATGAGGGAACAAGAGATGATCGACCCCGGAAGCATCAGCGCTCTGATGAGCGCAGACAGGGCCCCTACACCTTTTATACTGACCTCACCCATGCGAGAGAGCATATTTTCATTACGAATGAAAACCAGGTCCCTTTCAGAAGGCCCCCGCCAATGAAAAAATACCGGTCCAAAAGAGACCCCAGCAAATATTGCCAGTATCACAAAGATATCGACTACACCACCGTGGAATGCAACCATTTGAAGGTGGAAATCGAGGAGCTCATCCGCAGGGGACATTTGGGCAGATATGTCTGCAAGGAGAACCAAAGGCCAGAAGAAGGAGCATCCTCACCGCGGGCGCGAGAGGTGGCCCCAAAAGTACAAGGAGAAGTCAGGACCATCTTTGGAGGACCAGGATTCGGGGGCGAATCAAGGAAGGGACGAGATAGATATGTCAGGGAGGCCAGACGAAGTCCACCACCGTGCGTCTTAAGTCTGGAGCAACGCCCCCCGAAGAGTTTTAAGGGTGAAAATGACTCAATAACCTTCACTAAGGAAGACGCCTGTGTTGTACATTTCCCCCATAATGACCCCCTCGTGTTGACTGTCCAGCTTGCTAACATGAGGGTGCATCGGGTCTTGGTGGATAACGGAAGCTCTGTGAACATCTTATATCGCCCAGCTCTGGAGAAGATGGGACTAAACATCCGACACCTAAAGCCTTGTAGTACCTCTTTGTATGGCTTTACGAGAGATTCAATACATCCCCTAGGGGCAATCGAATTAGCCCTCACTATGGGAGAACAACCCAGACAAACCACCATAATGGCAAACTTTGTTGTGGTAGATTGCGCCTCAGCCTTCAATGCAGTATTAGGGAGACCTTCCCTAAGAGAATTTAAGGCGATAACTTCTGTATAGCACTTAGCTATGAAATTCCCAACTCCCGGGGGAATAGCATGCATGAAAGGAGAGCAGAAGGAAGCGAGAGAATGCTATAACACATCCCTCCGCACGGCAACAAAGCCATCAACGCCTATGGCAATGGTTGTGCATGAAGGCGCGAACCCGCAGGAATTAGACCCACGAGTCACAGAAGAGCCCAAAGCTGAACTGGTAGAGGAGTTGGAGGAAGTAACGGTCATGAATGAGCCGTTGAGAAAGTTGAAGGTAGGAAAAAACCTTGTGGGTGACGTGAAGGATAAGCTAGTAGAGTTCTTGAAAGCCAACCTCGACGTATTTTCCTAGAGTCACGAGGATATGGTAGGGATAGACCCAGCGGTCATGTGCCACCATCTGAACATCGACCCAAAAGTAAGTCCAGTGAGGTAGAAAAGGAGAGCGCTGGACCCAGAAAGATACGCGGCCCTAAAAGAGGAAGTTGACAAGTTGAAAGCAAATGGGTTCATCCAGGAGGCATTTTACCCACTATGGGTGTCAAACCCAGTGTTAGTCCCAAAGCCCAACGGAAAATGGAGGACTTGTGTGGACTTTACTAACCTCAATAAGGCATTCCCTAAGGACAACTTCCCGCTTCCTAGGATAGACCAGTTAGTAGACGCCATAGCGGGACACGAACTACTTAGCTATATGAATGCATATTCCGGGTACAAGCAAATACCCATGAACCCGCCTGATGAAGAGCACACTTTATTCATAACAGACAAGGGGATGTATTGCTATAAAGTGATGCCCTTTGGTTTAAAAAACGCAGGTGCCACTTATCAAAGGCTGGTGAACAAAATGTTTGCAAATCAAATAGGAAGGAACATGGAAGTATACGTGGACGATATGTTGGTAAAGACAAAGAAGGCAGGGGAGCTCACCAATGATCTCATGGAAATGTTCGACACCCTTTGAAAGTTTAGAATGAAGTTGAATCCACTCAAATGCACCTTAAAAGTTTCGTCAGGAAAGTTCCTAGGTTTTATGGTGAATTCCCGAGGTATCGAGGCTAATCCTGAAAAAATCATGGCCTTGCTGGAAATGAGCCCACCATGAAGCAAAAAGGAGGTGCAGTGCTTAACGGGGAGAGTAGCAACCCGCAATAGGTTCATCTCCAAGTCTACTGACAAATGCCTCCCTTTCTTCAACGTCCTAAAAGGGAACAAAAACTTCGCTTGGGATGATGAATGCCAGGATGCCTTCACCAAGCTAAAGGAACCCCTTGGAAAACCACCCCTTTTGGCCAAGCTAGAAAAAGGGGAAAAGTTGTATTTGTATCTAGTTGTATCAGAGCATGCCATAAGCGCTGCCTTGGTCATGGGGGAAAAGAAGCACCAGCAGCCCGTGTACTATGTGAGCAAATGGTTGATAGACACAGAAGCTAGGTACCCAGAAATAGAGAAGTTAGCATATGCCCTGATAGTGGCTTCTCGAAAGTTGGGGCCCTATTTTCATGCTCATGCTATTGAGGTGCTCACAAACACCCCCTGCATCAAGTCTTGCACAAGTCGGAGACTTCGGGAAGGTTGTTAAAATGGTCGATTGAATTGAGTCAGTTCGACATCACTTACACCCCAAGGACCTCAATCAACGGGCAGGTACTTGCAGATTTTATAGTCGAGTTTGCATACCTACCCCAAGAGGGGGAGGGGGGGGGGGAATAGAAGAGAATGAACCGGCACATGAAGAGGAAAAGCACCCTAAAGAATGGAGCCTCCATGTAGATGGGGCATCTAACAAAGGGGGAGCCGGCGCTGGCATAGTGATGACGGGACCTGAAGGGCGCAAGATGTATTGTGCCTTGAGATTTGGATTTGAAGCTTCCAATAATGAGGCAGAATATGAGGCACAATTTGCCAACCTGCAGCTAGCTAAGGAGTTAAAGGTAACCCACTTGCATGTCTTTAGTGACTCATGGCTGGTAGTGTTTCAGGTGAAGGGTGAATACCAAGCTAGGGGTCCAAAAATGGCTGCATATCTCACCAAGGTGAAGGGGTATTTGGATCAGTTCAAAAAATACACCATAGAACAGATCCCAAGGGAGCAGAACACAAATGTCGATGCACTCGCGAAACTTGGCTCCACATGAGACGAAGGCACGCTTAAGTCCATACCGGTCGAATACCTCCCCAAGCCAAGCATAGCAGAAGAAAGAATCAATATGGTCAATTGCACTGAGGAGCCATGGTTTGCACCCGTCGTGAAGTACTTAAATGACGGGACCTTGCCTTTGGACAAAAAAGATTCCCGTAAACTGACTTACAAGGCTGCTCAATACACCCTAGTAGATGGAGCCTTATATAAGAGAGGCTTCTCTACCCCACTCCTACGGTGCGTAGATAAGGGTGAGGCTTTAAAATTTTTGCAAGATATACATGAAGGGGAATGTGGAAATCATGCTGGGGGGCAGTCCATGGAAAAAAAGGCCATCCGTCAGGAGTATTATTGGCCAACCATGGAGAAGGACGCGAGCGACTTCGCAAGAAGGTGTGACAAGTGCCAGAGACATGCCAATTACCCTCGACAGTCACCAAATGAGCTAGTGAGCATGACCAGTCCGTGGCCCTTCACTGTGGGGGGGATTGACTTGATTGGAGCACTGCCAACAGGAAGAGGAGGAGCTAAATACGCGGTGGTAGAAGTCGACTATTTTACTAAGTGGGTGGAAGCGGAGCCTTTAGTCAACATAACGGCTAAGCAGATCACCACCTTTGTCAACAAGTATATTGTCTGCAGATTTGGAGTACCTTACAAGATTATCTCCGACAATGAAACGCAATTTGAAGGAGGAATGTTTGAGGAATACTGCAAGGAAAAAGGAATCAAGAGGAGTTTCTTCGCAGTAGTACATCCACAAGCCAATGGACAAGTATAGGCCATCAACAAGATCCTAAAAAGGATCTTGAAAACTAAGTTGGAAAAGTTGAAAGGGACCTGGGTCAAGGAACTCCCAAATGTACTCTGGGCCTACAGGACCACCCCTCGTTCCACCACTGGGGAGACATCTTTTGCCTTGGCCTACGGCTACGAGGTTTTCCTTCCGATAGAAATGAAGATTAACTCCATCCGCACGCAAGCATATGATGACTAGGCTAACATCACAACATGGGTCGGGAACTTGGACCTGCTGGAAGCCAAGAGAGAAAGGGCACAACTGAGGTTAGCCACATATCAACAATGAGTAGCGAGGTACTACAATTCAAGGGTGCGAGAGAGAATGTTCAGGGTAGGAGACTTGGTACTGAGGAAGGTACTCCCCAACACGCGAGACCCGGGGTGAGGGTACTAGGGGCGAACTGGGAAGGACCCTACCAGGTCGCTCAGTGGATACCACCAAACACCTACAAACTGGCTTGCATGGATAACACTATTATACCTCAGGCATGGAATGTAGAACACCTCAAGAAATACTATGTTTAGTTTGTACCTTGTTATGTTAACTTAGTGAGTAAGAATCAAAGAGGCTACCTGGGTAACCTCCCAATTAGATGTAACCCCTTCATTTATGTCATTGTAACCTGCACGCTATGAATGCAACTGTTCGCAACTTCACGTGTTATTCTTCTTCTCATCCGCCAAAGTGCTTGCTGAAATAAATTTCACCAAGCACTTGGGGGGGTAGGACAGGAGGAAAAATATACAGCAAAGAATAGGATCCTAAAAAGGACCCCCTATCAGGAGGATCCTAAAAGGACCCTTGATATCAAAAAGATCCTAAAAGGACCCCTTATATCAGAGGGAACCTAAAAAGGACCCCTTATCATGAGAATCCTAAAAGGACCCCTTATATCAGAGGGAACCTAAAAAGGACCCCCTATCAGGAGTATCCTAAAAAGACCCCCTTATCAGGAGGATCCTAAAAGGACCCCTTATATCAGGACCCTAAACAAGGCCCTTACATATATATATATATATAAAATGTGATGAACCCTTATAAACAGGAAGAAGACCTTGCAAGGCATCACTTGAGTTCACAAGGATTAGCTACCCTTGTGAACATCAAGGAGGCCAAAAGGTCCTACAAAAAAAAAGCTTCCAAATAAAGGAAGATGCTCCCACGAGAGGAATGGCCTCAGAAAGAGCACCCACCAATAAGCCTAGAGCGGCCACCAAGCCGTCTAGCCAAAAAGGGTCCTAAAAGTGACCCTTGCAAAAATAGTACTATGAATAATGACAAGAAGGACTCTTCTCGCAAGAAATAATAAGCGCGCGCAAAAATATATAAAAGGAAAACTAGAACCCAAAGGGTCAATATATCCTTATAAGAACAATCAAGAGGCACCAAAGAGGGACCTATTGAACCTCTTCACATGAGCTCCAAAGGACCTCAAGCCTGATAAATAAAAAAGAGAACCTATCAAACCCCATCATGCAGGCTCAAAAGGACCTCGAACACAGAGGAGTAAAAGATGAATGATCGTATGTGTATATATAAAAAAGAGTTTTGACAACATAACAAGACTCGGAGAAATTATAAGCAAAATAGGGCTCGAACGAGCATACACCCACATTTGGACTAACTGGTGAAAATCGCAAAATGATAATCTCAAGGCCTCCTGCCACGGGCGTTCCACTCAGCCGCCCAGGCAACGGCGTGCTCGCTAAAGGAGGAGAAATCGAAGTTAGGATTCTTCCTCCATACTCCATAAAGGGCTTGCTCTATGGATCTATACTCAATAGCCGCCTTGTCCGCCTCTAAGGAAGCGACCCTCCCCTGCAACGCTGCGATAGTAGCCTTGGAACCCTCAAGTTTGGTCTCTAAGCTAGTGACCCTTTCCTGCAGCATTGTGTCCTTGGCAATTGCCCTCTTATTCTTTTTTGATGAGGAAGAAGCCTTCGCCAAGGCCTTCTCTAGCTTAAGCCTGGTTACAAAAAGTTCCCTCTCGAGCTCCTGGACCTGGACCGTAAGACGGTCCCTCTCAGCATTCGACGTGGAGAGGTCTTGAACCGAGTAAATCGCTGAGCCATTGTATAGGTCTGCACAAGAAAAATAACAATAACAATGATAAGCAACAAAAAAGAGAAAGAGAGAAAACAAAAGGGATAAGGCCGACATAAGATTCATGAACTCACCCAAGCGGCGGAATGCGCAAGAGTCTCCACGAGCTCCGACATAGAAAAACTCCCAAGACCACTCCAATCAGCCTCAAGAAGGTCCGTGGCGATCTGGACATACTGTCGCCCGTAAGAGGCTGCCATGCAGCCCACCCAGGGCGCCCCTTCTGAACCAAGGGCGCTTGGCTGAGTAAGGACAGACGACTCGCTCGCCGAAGGAGGAGGGGGAGCAGGAAGATCAGAAAAATGAGCCCCTGATGTACCAGGAGGGGGCGCAGGAAGATCGGAAAAATGAGCCCCCGATGGACCAGGAGGGGGCGTAGGAAGATCGAAAAAGTGAGCCCCCGATGGACTAGGGTCAAGGGAAGCCTGAGGAAAAGCATCGAAGCCCTCAGAATAAGGACAGACAAAATACCCCGGCATGGCCTGTTGATCCTGGGAGTGGGAGGCCATGTCACAGTCTGTAGGGGCTAAAGGAGGGCATCCCCTGGGCGACGAAGACGGTTGGTAGGGTTGTCCATGTCCAAGGGAGACCCCCTCTGGCACACGCTCAGCCTCACCCTCGTCCGAGCGATGTTCAGCCAAAGCAGCCTTCTTCTTCTTTGATCCAGGAATACTCCACAACAACCCAGGATCCGAAACCAGGGACAGCTTGTGAAGCTTGAGTTTGTCCACAGTGAAGAGGTATGCAACCATTTTCTCGGCAGGGTCAGCCTCGAGGAATCCATCCACTGCATCCGCCTCCGACCCAACAACTCCAGGCGTGGCGAAATGCTCTGCACAATCCACACAGTTGCCAACACAAACATAATTCTAAAACAGTAAGTAAAAAAAGGGGGGCTTGAAGTACTTACTAGGAGCAGAGCGAAAGTGCTCGCGGACAGAGAGGGGACCCTTCATAAAGAAAAAGTCCTGCTTCTAGGACGCTGGGTTGGACACAGCGCCCTCTATCAAGGGGTCCAAAGTGTTGGCTTTTTGCAGGAAATAAAAGCCCTTGGACTTAGGAGAGGGCATGAGATTGTACATGAAATGCACCTCTTGGGTCGTAGGAGCACGCTTGACACAATCCATATATGAGATGAAGAGGCAACTCAAGGTCAGCCAACTGTTGGGCGCCAGCTGGAGTGGAGCAAGGTCAAAATAATTAAGAACCGTGATGAAGAACGGGTGTAATGGGATTGTACCACCCATTTTCAAGATATGCTCGCTCATAGCCACGTAACCCGGATTTGGGCAGTCAGCCCGACATGTGTTCGAAGGAACATATAATGTGTAGTCTGGGGGAACATGGTAGTTCTCCATTATTTCCAACTGTTTATTTTCGGACACATGGGACACTAGAGTGGATGCCAACAGGGGGCCAGTGTCCTGATCATCGGTCACCTGTCGTCGCCCTCTCTTCGGCATATCTGCAAAACCAAAAGAAAAAGGTGAGGTGGAAACAGAGTACTTTACCCTCCATTTTTTCTTCCAAGCAAGGGTCTTCCACCGAGGCACCGGGTGTGAAAGCGCTAAGCAAGGGTAGATCGAGAATAAGGGTTGAGGAGAAGACGGGATGGCCCCATGACAGTCATTAGGGGGAAACGGGTTAGGAGGCTCAGGTGGGAGATGTCCCTCCATAAACTCCAACTCCATCTGCAAATCTAAAAGGGTCACCCTATGGTTCGCAACATGGTCGTTAAGGTCAAGGGGGAAAGGTACTCCGTCTCCCCTCAACACCGAGTTTATTTCGCTCTCTACCATCCAAATTTTACGCCTAAGTTCATCCATATGCTCAAGATGACAAATGCGGGCATGCCTTAAGATGTCGTAGTCATGGGGAGGATTTTCCTCAGGGGACTATGAGTTTGAAGACAAGTCAACAAACTCGACCCCCGGAGGAGCGTCGAATGGACCATCGCATGCCATGAGACCTCGTCCCGAAAGCAAAAATGGTTCATGTATAAATGAGAGGATTGCTACAAAACACAAAGGAATGGGCTCAAAACCTCTAGGTACAAGCACTCTAAATGACCCACTATGGGGTATGAATAAGGGGGCATGCAACTGGGTTAACTCACGACGAACTCAGGCCAAAGTACCCCCTCCCGAGTGGTGCTAATTTAGACCCGGTAACACAAGGGAAAAAGAAAGTATACCTCAAGCAAGCAAAATTAGGTGCTGTCATGGTCGAAAGGAGGTTGAGGGAAAAAAGCACCGTCACGGTCAAAAAGAGGCAAGTGGCCGAAAGTAGGCGTCTGCAAAAACAAAGGAAAAGGGCGTTTTAGTCCTCAAATGCCTGCATGGATATAGACATACAAAAAATGAACTCAAATATATAAAAAAAAAAGGGGGGGGAGAAAGGAAAAGATAACAAAAATGAGGTTGTGGGGGATTGAACCCCTCAACTCTTGAAAGGAGCAAGGATCCCAAAACCACTAAGCTGAAGAGGTAAGGGGTAAATAATAGGCTAGGCATGAAGGCCTATTTATATGAATCAAAGAGAAAAGTCTACAAGAGAGCCTGAAGACTCTCTCATAGACTGGGGGGCAAGTGTGTATGCTAAAAATTCAACACCGGTAAAGAACCCACATCTCATGTCTAAGGTCCCTGGAAGGTCCAAAGCAACCATGTCTGAAGTCCCTTTGATCCCTCAAAGTAGTGCCCAAATCAACCCTGCTCCAAATGACCACTTCGCCTCGGACACCCGCTAGCGTCTCGCGCGCCCCAGGCGCCAAGCAACCACCTCGCACGTCACTGGTGCCTCGCGCTCTGCTGGTGCCTTGTGCGCCCCAAGCGCCTCGAGCGCCACTGGTGCCCCGCGCGCCCTTGGCGCCTCGCGCACCACCAGGAGACAAGCGTCTCGCGGCCACTAAGACGCAACGCGCAACAGTCACGCCGTGGTCCTCGTGGTGGCCTCGTCTCGCACACCAGCCTCGTCCTTAGGGGTGTCCACGTTGTGACCATGAAGCTAGAAGAGGTACGGAATGAGCCTACAGACCAAGAAGAGTTAGAGTACGGATGATACGGTGTCCACGTTAGACAGGTAGTGGCAGTACAAGAATGATACATGGTCAGGACTCCCTCAGCACGCTTATGAGATCCGTACCCACAAGTAGTGGAGGCATAATATGGTACCAAGACAGGAGTACTTTTGCAGACCCCCGACACGTACTAGAGCAAACCACCACTCTTCCAACACAACTACCCATGAGACCACTCTCCTGACAGTGTACTTGCATACCATCTGGTCCCCTAGACCACAATGTATCAGGGGCCATTAAAGTCCACTATAAAAGGAACCACACTTCCACATGGAAGGGGGTTGGAAATAATATTGTAGCATCATACCATAAGAAATACAAGTTCTTTTCACCATTTTCTTTCTGCAATAGTTCTCTAAGTTTCGGTTTAGATTTTTTTAAGTTCTTCATTGATAAGCTCTATACTTCGGTTTTTCTAATTTAACTTCGATGACGAGTTCCCACTGTCAACAAACACATACATATTCAGATACTGGGAATCTCAATCCCAACACATCCACACTAGGGTGCAGTTTTCTTACCTTGAATTTCGAGCGGGGATAATAGAATGATCCCAAGCATGATCCTCAGTCCTGAACCTTGACGTAAACCTAGTCATAGTGGCCAATGGGTAATCGTCAACTTCTAATCCAAATAAATACTTAGGAGATAAAAACTAGCCTCCGGGACCTCAATTTCTACTAAATCAGGTAGTAGAAATTGTCCCGAGCACTTAAGTTTGAACCCCCGAGCCTTACCAATTCTAGAAACCATCCCAAGGTAAAAATCCCTAGGCGAGCCGCGACCTGGCCCCAAGGGTCACGACTTGCCCCCAAGTCAGAGACCAAAAACCCCAAGCCACTGGGGCGGCGGTCCGCGACTTTCCTCCTAAGGTCGTAGCGCGACCCCACATCAAAGAGCATACCCAGGGCCTACTGGGCACACGCGCCGCGGTTCCCCAGAGCTGGGTCGCCGCGCGCTGCTTTGAAACTAGAAATTCTGGGTTTTCTTCACACTTCTCCCAACCAATTTTCCCAAAACTCAAACTCAATAAAGCCTCCCAACCAGAACCGAACCCAACTACGAGTTCAGGATTTTAATCACATATTTAAACATAATACTCCTAACAATTATACTAAAATCAATACCCCAATTCAGTAGAAATCATCACCCAACACTCAGCTTAAATTCCACTCTAATAATCTAAATTCTCAAACAAAATCAGTGACTAGAACTTACCTTAATTGCCTATTAAATCTCCACAAGCTTCTTCACCCTACTCTTGAGCTTAATTCTCCTAAGTTCCCAGCTGAACTTCCTTGACAAAGGCTTCAATTCCTCAAGACTTCCCAGCAGAATTTCCTTAAGCTTTATCCTTCAATTTGCCATTTTCTTCCCTTAGATTCAAAGAACAAGTGAGAGAGAGAGAGAGAGAGAGAGAAACCGTGAGATGGAGAGAGAGTTTGAGTAGCTTCCTTCAGTTTCTGGTTACCTCTACTCCTCTAAGTATATCACTTAGCTCCTAAAAAAAATACTATAATGTCCCCTTTAAGCTTATTAATCCTTAAATTGTTCCTAGGGGTAAAATGGTCATTTCGCTCCTAATTCCTGCTAATTTCTCAAGTGTTCCTACTATCTACCAATTAATCTCGTCATCCAATTAATTACCAGATACTTATGTTAGGAAAATATTGTTTTGCCTCAATGGAAATGATTATAATATTACAACTCTATGCAATAATATTACAAGTAAATATAGATTGATTAAATAAAGTGTTACAACTTTATGACAAAAGATACATGTAAATATAAAGAAAGAGGTAGAAGATGATAGAAATAGAAAATACAACTCAAAGACAAAATATACAAATAAACTAGAAGTAGTATAATGAAAAGATATAGATAAGATTACAACTCTAAAACAAAAGATACATGTAAAAGAGTGAATAATAGAAGAAAAGAAAAGCAATAGAATAAAAGAACAAGAATAAGAATAATGAACAAAGAACTCTCACTCACACAACCAAAGTGAAGAGTATTGGGGATCACCAACTTGAACAAGGTTTGAAACCTTTGTCCAAAAGCTTATTTCCCCCTAACTCAAGCACTAAGGGATCTCTCACAGATTTTGGAAATGTTTTCTGGAATAATCAAGCCTCAAGGTGTTTCTAGCCAAGTGCTCTAGTGGATAGAAATGGTGTGTCTTACAAGTGAGCATTAGGCTCCTATTTATAGAGTTTAGAGACACCCTTTGAATTTCAAATTCCACCAACCCCCATGGCTGTTACCAATGATTAATTGGGTGTTTTATGGAATTAAAATAGAGATTTGGGAGTTACTTGGCTGTTGGAAACGTTCAAAATTGGATAAAAACCGAATTAGTATGAATCTGTCAGCCACTAGCGCCGCGACCCTTGGTCAATTCCAGCAACTAATTTTTGAAGTTTTTTCCAAAACGTTCCAATTTATTCCCACTTGATTTTGTAACTTCCATACACAATATGGGAGTTAAAATCACATCTCTATCAGCCATTTCTCATATGGCTTTAAGAAATTCATCTCAATATTGTGTAACAACAAATCTACACAATAATGGATGATATTTAGGAGTTACAAATTTGTGATGAATTTGTAACACCAAATATGTTACATGTTTGGATAATTCACATATATTCAAATAATGTAACTCTCTATTATATGTTACAATATGTGACACTCTATGTCACATTTATTTAATCTAAAACATTATATTATAAAATAATATAACATTCCCCCACTAGATTAAATAGTCATCTATTGTAACACTTATTTAATCAATCATTATATTTAAAATATAACATATCCCCCACTTGATTAAATAAGAACTCTCTCTTATAGGAGTCATTGCATCGATGCATAAAGTAAAGTGTTTTTCAACTTGAATTTTACTATAGTGTAATTATCACAAAATTTGTCGAAAATTTGGTTGCACTAGGCATTGAACCATCTTTTCATGATGGAAAATCGGTGATAATACACACACCTTTGCGATGTTCACTTGAGACCTCTATGTCTCGCTTTGCACCGTTAATGGCCATGTGCACTTTCCATTCATGGACGTTCTTGAGAATACTCCCAATTCTCATGAGAGGCGGCACCACCCCTAGGTCCATATAGGTAGAATTCTTACAGTATTTTGTTACCAAAAATACTTGTCTTTACAAGACTGAATTCTATTAAAAACCTTTCGGTTTTAACCCTCCTCTTGGTAACACACAAGTACTCAATATCTCAGATGGGACTTGTTTTGAGTACAACTAATATTCACTTGATTGACTTGTTATTACCTATTGAACCTAACACTAGTTGAATAACTAGTGTTAAGATAGGTTACCATCAATCGTGAATCTCTTTAGGGAGTTCAAGTCCCATCCCTCGAGATGATGCAGCCACCAAATCCCTCGTTAGTGGCTTAGTGAAAGGATCTGCCAGATTTTCACTTGTTCTCACATAGGATATTGAGATGACTCCTCTTTGAATCAATTCTCTTACATATCCATGTCTTAGACTAATATGTCTAGACTTCCCATTATACACTCCGCTGTATGCTCTAGCCAATGTTGCTTGGCTATCACAATGTATCGATATAGTAGATACATTATCTTTGATTAGGGGAATCCCTATCAACAGATCCCTTAACCATTCAGCCTCTTTGCCAGTAGCAGCTAGAGCTATGAACTCCGCTTCCATAGTGGAATGAGATATATAGGTTTTTTTCTTGGAACCCCAAGAAATTGCACCTCCACCAAGTGTAAATACCCAACCAGTTGTGGACAAGTTGTCCCCAAGATTGGATATCCAACTTGCATCTGTATATCCTTCTAATATCGAAGGAAATTTGGAGTAGTGAAGGCTTAGTCCTTTGGTTTTCTTGAGATAACCTAGGACTCTTCCAATTGCCTTCCAGTGATCCACACTTGGATTACTTGTAAACCTACTAAGTTTACTTACCGCAAATGCTATATCAGGTCTAGTACACTGGGCAGCGTACATTAGGCTCCCTATAGCACTAGCATACTCCAATTGAGCCACCGCTCTTCCTTCATTCTTCTCTAGTTTTACACTATGATCGAATGGAGTATTGGCATCTTTAACCTTGAGATGGTTAAATTTGTTCAATACTTTCTCAACGTAGTGGGTTTGCCCTAGCGCAAAACCCCCACTATGTTTCTTTACTTTGATACCGAGTATGGTATCAACTTCTCCAAGATCTTTCATCATGAAGGTTGATGATAGAAACCTCTTCGTTTCTTCTATCCCTTTCATGCTATTACTTAGAATAAGCATGTCATCCACATATAAGCAAACAATGATCACATATCCCTTACAAGTTTTGGAATACAAACACTTGTCTCCATTGTTATGTCTAAACCCATTAGACATGATGGCTTGATCAAATTTCTCATGCCATTGCTTAGGAGCTTGTTTCAATCCATATAAGGATTTTACAAGTCTACAAACTTTATGTTCATATTTTGGTAGGACAAACCCTTCGGGTTGTTCCATATAGACCTCCTCATTGAGGTCACCATTAAGGAATGCAGTTTTGACATCCATTTGATGAACATACAAGTTGTGTATAGAAGCTAAAGCGAACAAAATTCTTATAGAAGTTGTTCTTGCAACAGGCGCATAGGTATCGAAATAATCGATACCCTCTTTTTGCCTAAACCCTTTAGCTACTAATCTAGCTTTAAAGGTTTGGATAGTGCCGTCAGTGTGGTATTTTCTCCTAAATACCCACTTACACCCAATTGGCTTAGACCCCGGTGGGAGGTCTACCAATTCCCAAGTGTTATTGGAAAGAATGGAATCCATCTCATCATTGATGGCTTCTTTCCAAAATGCACTATCTCTCGATTGCATAGCTTCTCTATAAGTCTTAGGATCATCCTCAACGATAAGTACAATAGGAATTTTCCTAATGACTTCCTCTCTATTTCCTTCTACCATGTAGAATGAAATTCGTTGAGAATCTATCTCATCCACTACTAGACTTTTATGATTTTTAAGCCTTTGACTTCTTCTAGGTTCAAAGGGTTGCTTTACATCCTTTTGAGAATTCTCCTCTTGAGAATCAACTTTGGATGTAGAAGCTTGAGAATCGTTCTCATATAACAAATTCTCCTTTAGAGATGTTGAAGCTTGAGAATTGTTGTCACATAACATATTCTCAAAGAATTCAACTTCTCTAGATTCAATCACAATATTAGACTCTAAGTCTAATAGCCTATAAGCTTTACTATTGTTGGCATAACCAACAAAAGCACACTTTATGGCTCTTGAACCTAACTTTGTTCTATTAGGTTCGGTTTTCTTGCAATATGCAAGACACCCCCACACTTTGAAGTACCCTATGTTGGGTTTTCTTCCTTTCCATAACTCATATGGAGATATCTCATTTTTCTTCATCGGTATTCGATTAAGAATGTGACAAGCGGTTAAAAGCGCTTCACCCCATAAGTTGAAGTTCAACTTAGAAAACACCAACATAGAATTTATCATCTCTAGATAAGTCCTATTTTTCCTTTCGGCAACACCATTGTGTTGTAGTGTATAAGGTGCAGTGCATTCATGAATTATACCATTTTCTTCACAAAATGTATTGAATTTATTAGAGAAGTACTCTCCTCCTCTATCACTTCTTAGCGCCTTAATCTTTTTATTTAGTTGATTTTCAACTTCTAATTTATACAATTTAAAAGCATCAAAAGTCTCATCTTTATGCTTTAAAAGAAACACATAAGTATATCTACTAAAATCATCTATAAAAATAAGAAAATACCTTTTACCACCTCTAGTTAAAACACCATTTAATTCACAAAGATCACTATGGATTAAATCTAGTAAATTAGATGATCTTTCTACACTAGGAAATGGTTTCTTAATCATTTTCGCCTTAACACATGTTTCACATTTACCATAGTTTTTAATATTGCATGCAATCATACCACATTTTACTACTCTTTTCATGGTTGAAAAACCTATATGCGATAGTCTAAGATGCCACAAAAATAAAGAATCATACTCAACAATATAGGCGGAATTAGCATTTTTATTGATAACATTAAAAGTTACATCATTGGTGCACAATTTAACCATACCCTCACAAGAGTACCCCTTTCCCAAAAATACATTTGATTTGGTAAGTATAAGTTTACCGGACTCAAAAACGGCTTTAAAGCCGGGCTTGCCAAGCAAATCACCACTTACCAAGTTTCTACTCATTTCGGGAACATAAAGTACATTCACTAATGTAACTTTCTTGCCGGAGGTGAAAAAGACTTCAATGTTACCTTTGCCAAGTACCTTGGATTTGCCCTCATTGCCCATTTGTATCTCATGGTTGCCCTTTGACTCTTCAAAGGTCTTGAACAATGATTTGTCATAGGTGACATGGACGGTGGCACATGTGTCATACCACCACCCTTTCACCTTGCCTTGGACCGCATTCACCTCACTAAGGGTAGCAACTATGTTTTCCTCTTGAGTTGCGTTCACCTTAGGTCCTTGTTGGTCTTTTCTATGTCTACACTCTCTAGCATAGTGACCCTTTTTCCCACACACAAAGCAAGGACCTTTCTCGCCCTTAAACTTGTTTGGGTTGGTTTTTGGACCAATAGGTTTCTCATTACCCTTTTTCCCTTTGTTTTTGGGATGTTTTGGTTGTGACACCGCATTTGCTTTGGAAGTCTCTCCATTAGACCCCTCCACAAGTTTATCTCTACATATCAATTCCTCTTCGATTCGAATATGCTTTTGGATCTCCTCCAAAGAATAATCCTCATTTTTATGAATGATTCTTTTCCTATAGCTCTTCCAAGTTGGTGGTAATTTAGCCACTATAGCACCAACTTGAAAGGCCTCGGGAAGCTCAATCTTTAACACTTTCAATTTATTAACAATAATTTGCAATTCATGAATTTGAGGAAGAATAGGTTTATCACCAAAAAATTTGAAATCGAAGTATTGAGATATCAAAAACTTTTTGGTACCTTCCTCTTCCGCCTTAAACTTTTTCTCAAGTGCATCCCATATCTCCTTTGCCGATTTGGTCTCGGTGTAGAGGTCATAGAGCCTATCGAATAGGGCGTTGAGGATATGACCCCTACAAAGAAGATTGTCCTCCTCCCTCTTCCTTCTCTTCTCCACCTCTTCGGGAGTGTCTTTGTCGGATGGCTCGGCTAGAGGTGCCAAGGAAGACTCAAGGATGTAGGCGATTTTGAGAGTGGTTAAAAGAAACCTCACCTTGTCTTGTCACCTAGTAAAATTGGATCCATCAAACCTATCCAATCTCACTAGGTCTTGGTTCATGATCTTGATTGTCTCCCCTTCCATTGAAACAAAAAAGGGATAAGCTTTTGAATGTTAGGAAAATATTGTTTTGCCTCAATGGAAATGATTATAATATTACAACTCTATGCAATAATATTACAAGTAAATATAGATTGATTAAATAAAGTGTTACAAATTTATGACAAAAGATACATGTAAATATAAAGAAAGAGGTAGAAGATGATAGAAATAGAAAATACAACTCAAAGACAAAATATACAAATAAACTAGAAGTAGTATAATGAAAAGATATAGATAAGATTACAACTCTAAAACAAAAGATACATGTAAAAGAGTGAATAATAGAAGAAAAGAAAAGCAATAGAATAAAAGAACAAGAATAAGAATAATGAACAAAGAACTCTCACTCACACAACCAAAGTGAAGAGTATTGGGGATCACCAACTTGAACAAGGTTTGAAACCTTTGTCCAAAAGCTTATTTCCCCCTAACTCAAGCACTAAGGGATCTCTCACAGATTTTGGAAATGTTTTCTGGAATAATCAAGCCTCAAGGTGTTTCTAGCCAAGTGCTCTAGTGGATAGAAATGGTGTGTCTTACAAGTGAGCATTAGGCTCCTATTTATAGAGTTTAGAGACACCCTTTGAATTTCAAATTCCACCAACCCCCATGGCTGTTACCAATGATTAATTGGGTGTTTTATGGAATTAAAATAGAGATTTGGGAGTTACTTGGCTGTTGGAAACGTTCAAAATTGGATAAAAACCGAATTAGTATGAATCTGTCAGCCACTAGCGCCGCGGCGCTTGTTTCAAGCGCAGCGGCCCTTGGTCAGTTTCAGCAACTAATTTTTTAAGTTTTTTCCAAAACGTTCCAATTTATTCCCACTTGATTTTGTAACTTCCATACACAATATGGGAGTTAAAATCACATCTCTATCAGCCATTTCTCATATGGCTTTAAGAAATTCATCTCAATATTGTGTAACAACAAATCTACACAATAATGTGTGATATTTAGGAGTTACAAATTTGTGATGAATTTGTAACACCAAATATGTTACATGTTTAGATAATTCACATATATTCAAATAATGTAACTCTCTATTATATGTTACAATATGTGACTTTATATGTCACATTTATTTAATCTAAAACATTATATTATAAAATAATATAACAACTTATTCATTACTCAATAAATCCCAAATATTCCCTAAATTCCCAAAATATATCCCCAGGCACCCCCGGAGCCGGGTATTAAACCCTGTTGTGACTAATTTGCTAATCCACTCACTAGAACCGTCTCAATCCATATGCTGCAAATATATCTACATAATAATGTGGTCTCAACAATTTATCACATTTAATCACGTTTATGCCCTTAACAGACCAAAATTACAAATATGCCCTCATACGTTAGAAAGGGCCCACATGCATATTTAATACTCATAGACATGCATATCACATATTCATATAATCTTAATCATGCATTTTAACCATTTAATCACACATATGCTAATTATGCCCTCCCGACATGATAATCAAGGCCCTTAAGCCTTATTAGTGATTTTGGGTCGTTACAACTATCCCCTCCTACTGAGAATTTCGTCCTTGAAATTTACCTGAATAACTCGGGATACTGATCCTGCATTGCTGACTCAAGCTCCCAGGTCGCCTCCTCAACCCTACTATTCCTCCACAATACTTTGACTAGAGGAATCGTCTTGTTCAGTAGAACCTTGTCTTTCCTGTCTAAGACCTGAACCAGTCGCTTCTCATAAGACAAATCTATCTCCAATTCCAAGTCCTCATACTTCAACACATGAGTCGTATCTGAGACGTACTTCTGAAGCATAGAAATGTGGAATACGTCATGAACTCCTAGCAATGACGGTGGCAATGCCAATATATAGGCCACCTGCTCGATCCTCTCCAGGATCTCAAAAGGTCCAATGAATTTAGGGCTCAGCTTGCCCTTTTTCCCAAACCTTCTCACCCCTCACAATGGTGATACTCGCAGAAACACATGGTCCCCTACGTGGAACTCCACGTCCCTACGCTTAGGATCATCGTAGCTTTTCTGTCTGCTCTGCAAAGTGAGCATTCGAGCTCGGATCTTCTCAATAGCCTCATTAGCCTTTTGAACCATCTCTGGTCCCAAATACTTCCTCTCACCCATCTCATCCCAATGAATGGGTGATCTACACATTATTCCATATAACATCTCATATGGCGCTACTCCAATCGTTGATTGGTAATTGTTGTTGTATGAAAACTCAATCAATGGGAGATACTTACCCCAAGACTCCTCGAAGTCAATCATACACACTCTGAGCATGTCTTCCAATACATGAATCGTCCTTTTAGACTGTCCATCAGTTTGAGGATGAAAAGTCGTACTGAACTTCAACTGAGTTCCCATAGCCTTCTGTAAACTACCCCAAAACATGGAGGTAAATATAGGATCCCGGACTGACACTATAGACTTGGGAATCCCATGGAGACATACAATCTCTCTTATGTACAACTCTGCATACTGATCCATAATATAGGTCATCTTCACTGGCAGAAAGTGAGCTGACTTGGTGTATCTGTCTATTATCACCCACACCAAGTCATGTAGCCCCGCTGTCCTGGGTAAACCTCCTACAAAATCCATCATAATTTCCTCCCATTTCCACTCGGGAATACCCAAAGGCTGTAGCAACCCCGTTGGTCGCTAATGCTCAGCCTTTACCTGCTGACAGGTCAAACACTTGGCCACGTTCTCCACCACATCCTTCTACATCCCAGGCCACCAATACAACGTTCGTAGATCCTGATACATCTTCGTGGTGCCTGGATGGAGTGAGTATGGTGTAGCATGGGATTCATCGAGTATCTCTCCTCTAATCCCTATATCAGTCAGGACACAGATCCGACCCTTATACCGAAATAACCCAGCCTCTGAAATGGAATAGTCCTTAGCCACTCCTGCTAAGACATTCCCTCTTTCCTCCTACAACTGTGCATCAACCATCTGAATCTCTCTTACCCTCTCCAGAAGGGTAGACCGTAAAGTGATATTGGTCAACCGGCCTACAACCAACTTTATTCTCGTTCTGGACATCTCCTCTGCCAACTCTCTCGATATCTGTGCAGAGCTAAACAACTGTCTCGAGCCCCTCTGGCTCAACGCATTTGCCACTACATTGGATTTCCCTAGGTGGTAAAGGATATCACAATCATAGTCCTTTACTAACTCCATCCAACTCCTCTACCTCATATTTAAATCTTTCTAGGTGAAGAAGTACTTCAAACTCTTGTGATCGGTGTATATCTCGCACTTCTTCCCATACAGATAATGTCGCCACACCCTCAGTGTGAATACCACTGCTGCCAATTCCAGATCATGGGTAGGATATCGCTGCTCGTACTCCTTCAACGGTTGTGATGCATAAGCGATAACCTTCTTATTCTGCATCAACACACATCCCAATCCCAACCTCGATGCATCACAGTATACCACAAACTTTCCTCCCTCTGAAGGGAGACTTAATACCAAAGCAGTAATCAGTCGTCGCTTCAATTCCTAGAAGCTATTCTCACACTTGTCTGACCAGATGAACTTCAGATTCTTGCATGTCAATTCTGTCATCGGTGCAGCAATCTTCGAGAACCCTTCCACAAACTATCTGTAATAACCCGCTAACCCAAGGAAACTTCTAACCTCTGAGGCGTTCCTTGGTCTCGGTCAATCTCTCACTGCCTCCACCTTAGCTGGATCAACCTTAATTCCATCTTCACCAACAATATGTCCAAGGAATGTCACTTCTGGTAGCCAAAACTCACACTTCTTAAACTTTGCATATAGCCGGTGCTCTCTCAATCTCTGCAATACCTATCGTAGATGTTGTTCATGTTCTGCCTCTGAACTGGAGTAAACCAAGATGTCGTCAATGAAGACAATCACAAACTGGTCTAGGAAGTCCTTGAATACCCTGTTCATCAAGTCCATGAATGCTACTAGGGCATTGGTCAAACCAAACGACATGACCAGAAACTCATAATGCCCATACCTCGTTCGGAAGGCCGTCTTCGGTATATCCCGTCCTTGATCCTCAGCTGGTGATAACCAGTTCGAAGATCAATCTTCGAGAACACCGTCTTTCCCTAAAGCTGATCAAACAATTCATCCATCCTTGGCAAGGGGTACTTATTCTTGATGGTCAAATTGTTCACTTCCCTATAGCTATACAGATCCTCAAAGCCCCTTCCTTCTTCTTCACAAACAAAACTAGAGCACCCCATGGCGAGTAGCTAGGGCTGATAAACCGCAAATCAAGAAGCTCTTGAAACTGTATCTTCAATTCCTTATATTCTGCCAGAGCCATCCTATATGGTTCCCTAGACACTGGCTCAGTCCACGACACTAACTCAATAACAAATTGAATCTCCCTGTGTGGTGAAAGTCCTGGTAAATCCTCAGGAAACACATCCAAGAACTCGCGTACTAATCTGGTCTCTCCCGGCCCTACTGGCATAACTCTAGTAGTATCCACCACACTAGCTAGGAAACCTATACAACCTCCCTGTAATAGGTCTCTAGCTCTCAATGCTGATATCATGGGTATGCGGGGTCCATGCACCGCACCCACGAAAACAAAGGGATCCTCTCCCTCAGGCTCAAAAGTCACCATCTTCTTCCTGCAGTTTATAGTAGCCCTATATCTGACCAACCAATCCATCCCTAAAATCATATAAAAATCATCCATAATCAGCTCGATCAAGTCTACTGATAGTTCCCTACTATCTACCATCACTGACAGTGCTCTAATCCATCTCCTAGAAACTACCAATTCCCATGTAGGCAGTATAGTCCCAAACCCCGCAGTATAATACTCACTAGGTCTACACAATCTATCAATTACCTTACTAGAAACAAATGAATGTGTAGCACCAAATTCAATCAATACAATATTAGATAATCCAGCGCTAGAAAGCTGACCTATCACTACCGAGGGACTAGCCTCGACCTCTGCCTGGGTCAAGGTGAACACTCAAGGTGGAGTCAAGCTGTCCACCTTCCCTAGTTCCTCCTTCATTGTTGTTGGGCACTCTTTCTTGAGGTGTCCCACCACCCCGTACACATAACAAGCCTTTGCCTGATATTTTCCCAAATGGCGTCTTTTGTACCTCTTGCACTCTAGGTAACTTCTCCATGTCTCACCGCCTCACTGGCAGCCACCCTAAACACCACGACCCCTCCTATCAGGACCAGTAGCGGTTGAAGTGTCAGGGGTCTTCCTCTTCAGATCACCGGGGCCTCTGCCCCTACCGGACCCTGTATATGGAGGTACCGCCCTACAAACCTCCCGTCTCGCAGCGTTCTCCCTCTAGATCTTATTCTCCGCCTCCTCAGTGGTAAGAGCCTTCTCAACAGCCTGGGCATAAGTCATTCCCCCAGATACCATTGTAATTCTCACATCTCGAGCTATCATAGCAATAAACACCTGAATAAATCTATTCTGCTTGGCTGCATTAGTAGGCACTAGGTTTGGTGCAAACTTCACAAGCCTATCGAACTTCAGGGCATACTCTGTGACTGTCATGCTGCCCTGCACAAACTCATTCACTTTCGCTGCCCTGACGGCAACGTTATAGTATTTCTGGCTGAACAAGTCTTTGAACCCATCCCAACTCAGAGTATAAACATCCCTAGTCTGAGATGCCACCTCCCACCAAATACGGGCATCCTCTCTTAGGATGTAGGTGGCACAAGCCACCCTATCATTACCTTCCACCCTCATAGAATATAGGATAGAAGCAATCATACTCATCCATTGTTCGGCCTTCATTGCATTTGGTCCTCCCTCAAAGGTTGGAGGATGTTGTCTCCTGAATCGCTCATACAGTGGCTCCCACCTGTTCCCAACCTCAGGTGTCTGTACAACAGGTGGCACAATAGGAGCGCACTCCCTAACGGAGCCTGTTGTCTCCAGAGTCAGATCTGCTCTTCTTGGCTCTGTAACCGGGCTTGCATATCTGTAAGTATCTGCTGCCAGTTCTCAGGGACTGGCGGAGGGTTCTGGACCAGATAATCATCTCTAGCCTCAGACCCTATGTCGGCTAGTCCTATCGACCACCTTGGACGCATAGCTATCCAAGTTTATCTACATTCAATGACTCGACAGTCAGGAAATGATGACAGGTTAACAATTTTTCCATAGTCCATCATCGAGACTCAACCAACCACAAACAATAAAGATACAAACAACCATTCAAATATTCACTCACATGCAACGACAATGCTAATAAGCATGCCTCAATATCATCACATAGCAGTCAAGGGCCAGGCCCTATCAGTATCTGATGCCCCCTATTAATCATGTAGTAAAGCATTTATATTTCATTCAAGCACTTAAGCATGTAATCACATATATACAATTACCAAACCCTGAGTCGAGCTTGTCTTTAGCGGCGAGTGTACATGTCCAGCCAGTCTTTAGGAACCCTTAAACATAGACCGCTCTGATACCAAGTTGTAACGCCCTAGATAACCAAGACCATTACACTGTGTATTTAAAATAATGCAGGACTTGCTAATCAAGTGATTTGATTAAAAGTGTGGCCCTAAAGTCAACAATTAGGTTAGGGTTAAAAGATTTTGGTCGTAAACAGTCAATTTTCATTAAAATAAATGTTTGGTACATGGGATCCCAAAATTAGGGTCTAAGAGACAAATTTACAAATTCTCAAAAGTTATATACAATCAGTAGCCACTCTAATGGCAAAATACAAATTTTAGGCTCTGTCCTTGTACTTTCCCTCAATCGTGGCGGACGAGCGGCTGACAATGTACACCTCGCCCCCAGAGCTCTCCAACTCATGGTTGATCCATCTTACCCTTGCCTTTACCTGCACCAAGTAGCACATGTGAGCCAAGGCCCAGCAAGAAAACCATAACAGTAATACATAATCATTGATGATAATCAATCTATCATAAAACAGTCATCCAGATATTCAACAAGTCATAGACATCAAACTTCTAACAGTAAACATATACATTCAACAATTTATCTCAATCAATATACAATATTCAGGGTCGGCGCCCTTAGGTCGCGCCTTCTGTTTACTCCACTGACTCTGGCTCGCTTAGGGTGAGTCCAGTGTTTATCTAGCTGACCTCGGCTCACAGTGGCCAAGCCATGTCCTGTGAGCAAATCATCAACCCTGGCTCTCTTAGGTCGTTCATTTCATGTTCGTATAACGATATCACTGTTATACAACACATACATATCCAGCAACAGGGAATCTCAGTCCCAACACAGCCACACAAGGGTGCAGTTTTCTTACCTTGAATTTCGAGTGGAGATAATAGAATGGTCTCGAGCGCGATCCTTAGTCCTGAGCCTTGGCGGTAAACCTAGTCATAGTGGCCAATGGGTAATCACCAACTTCTAATCCAAATAAATACTTAGGAGATAAAAACTAGCCTCTGAGACCTCAATTTCTACTAAACCGGGTAGTAGAAAATTGTCTTGAGAGCTTAAGTTCAAACCCCTGAGCCTTACCAATTCTAGAAACCATCCCAAGGTAAAAATCCCTAGGTGGGTCGTGACCTGGCCCCAAGGGTCGCGACTTGCCCCCAAGTCAGAGACCGAAAACCCCAAGCAACAGGGGAGGCGGGCCGCAACTTGCCTCCTAAGGTCATGGCACGCCCCCACATCAGAGAGCGTACCCAAAGCCTACTAGGCATGCACGCTACAGCGCCCTAGAGCTAGGTCATGGCACACCGCTTCGAACCCATAAATTCTGGGTTTTCTTTACACTTCACCCAACCAATTTTCCCAAAACTCAAACTCAATAAAGCCTCTTAACCAGAACCGAACCCTGCTACGAGTTCAGGATTTTAATCACATATTTAAACATAAAACTCCTAACAATTATACTAAAATCAATACCCCAATTCAGTAGAAATCATCACCCAACACTCAGCTTAAATTCCACTCTAATAATCTAAATTCTCAAACAAAATCAGTGACTAGAACTTACCTCAATTGCCTGTTAAATCTCCACATGCTTCTTCACCCTACTCTTGAGCTTAATTCTCCTAAGTTCCAAGTTGAACTTCCTGGATAAAGGCTTCAATTCCTCAAGACTTCCCAGCATAATTTCCTTAAGCTTTACCCTTCAATTTTCCCTTTTCTTCCCTTAGCTTCAAAGCACAAGTGATAGAGAGAGAGAAACCGTGAGAAGGAGAGAGAGAGAGTTTGAGTAGCTTCCTTTAGTTTCTGGTTACCTCTACTCCTCTAAGTATATCACTTAGCCCCTAAGAAAAAGACTATAATGTCCCCTTTAAGCTTATTATTCCTCAAATTGTTCCTAGGGGTAAAATGGTCATTTCGCTCCCGATTCCCGCTAATTCCTCAAGTGTTCCTACTCTCTACCAATTAATCCCATCATCCAATTAATTACCAGATAGTTATTCATTATTCAATAAATCCCAAATATTCCCTAAATTCCCAAAATATATCCCCAGGCACCCCTAGAGCCGGGTATTAAACCCTGTTGTGACTAATTTGCTAATCCGCTCACTAGAACCGTCTCAAGCCATATGCTGCAAATATATCCACATAATAATGTGGTCTCAACAATTTATCACATTTAATCACGTTTATGCCCTTAACGGGCCAAAATTATAAATATGCCCTCATAAGTTAGAAAGGGCCCACATGCATATTTAATACTCATAGACATGCATATCACATATTCATATAATCTTAATCATGCATTTTAACCATTTAATCACACATATGCCAATTATGCCCTCTCGGCACGCTAATCAATGCCCTTAAGCCTTATTTGTAATTTTGAGTCGTTACATTAATAATCATAAAAGATTACAAAATAGTTTGTATATTATTAAATGCTACTTTAATGAAGCATGCTTATTATAATCAATATATTTTCTAGTTAAGATTGTACTAGATATAATGCCTGTAAGTCAAGTAAGCGAGTTACTGATAATTGACAATGATAAAACCAAGGAACATCATAAATTTTGTAAAACATTTTTGTAGTGGGAGAGCTAGTTAGTAACTACTCCATTACAAATGTAAAGATAGTTAAATTGTATGTAACACAATCTAACTATACTTCATTCACATACTAGTATATGAAATGAAAAAGTTTTTACAGAAAACAATGGTTGAAACACCATGAATCTAGAAATGGAATTTGGAATTCTTCTTGAACATCAAACTATAGTTCATTGAACTTCATTTTGAAACGTGATATTCAAGATGAAGAGGAGAATAGAGGAAAGTACATACTTTTCAAAGTTAGGTTAATAGCCAAAGGCTATGAACAGAAAGAAGAATTTATTACTTGAAGAATCATCTTCTACTATAACCAAACTTGAATCTGTTTACATACTCTTATCCACTGCTTTATGCATGGATTATGAGATTAATTTAAATGAATGTCTAAGTAGTCTTTACTGGAATGGCTGACATGACAAAATCATTTGAATATCTTGACCAGAAAGATTCTGTTGTGATTCTTATTCTTGATATTGACAACGTTCTAATCATTAGGAATGATGTACAGAAATCGTCAATAGAAAAGAAATAGTTAGTTGAACATTTCTAAATATTGGATTTAAAAAAGCCAAGAATGTTATGTACATTCAATTCTGTAGAGATTGAAAGAACAACTCTTAGGCCATGTCTCAAGCAACTTATATTGATAAGAAGCTTAAAATAGTTTAGTTTACAAAATCCAAGAAAGGCTTTTTGTCTTCCCGGTAAGGAGGATGTATTATCTAAAATAATAAATGTCCATTTATTCTTTTACTAGAAAAGAGGACATGAGACTGCATTCCTACAACTCAGTGATAGACCGTTTAATGTATCGAATGTCATATTTTCGAATTGACATTTGCTAAACAGTGGGAATAGTCAGCAGTTGTAAATTCATTATGGATTAAGTCATTGAATAATTATAAGGACTTAGTTTTGATTATCTTAAATATAATAGAGATTATATGTACGTGCATTTAGACAGAGACCTAAAATCCCAATGGATGATCTAAAATTAATTCTTCAAAGAATGATATTAGAATCAGATTCCATAACTTTGGAGGAAACACATTAATCTAGAAATATGTTAGACATCTCAAATTTATATGTTTCACCACAAAAGCCGATATTTAACAGCTACGAGCAGTTAAATAGGCTATTTGATTTAGGTAAGTTCTTTGACATTCTGGAAAGGCTTTCAGACTAGAACAAACAGCTAGTATGTCATTGAGAAAGCAATGGAGATATAACTATTCTAGAAGAACTAGAAATCATGAGAGGGTAAAACACATGAAATGAATTATCATTTTACATAATTGATGTAATAATCTTGAAGATAACTTAAAAATAGTTTCTGACAAAACTATTACAAAGACTTTGTTAGACAAAATCGGTCAGGAAAATATGAATGACATATTAAAAGAGATGCCTCAATTTTCTTTAGGGCAAGTGGGAGATTGTTGGGAATAGTGCCCTTGAAGCAATTGTAGTTGACAAATGTTTTAAATGAAATAAATAATTGAAATGAATTATTATATATATATATAGACTATGTCCGATATTATATGATAATATTAAGTGGATATCAGAAAATTCTAAAGTTTACCTATTTGGTCTTAATCTCATATTGGTATGGTATGATCGAGATTAAGATAATAAACTTAAATAGTTCGTAGTAAAATAAAGTTATGGAATCTTTAGATTAATTACTGCTAGTACAGTCCACTAGTATTATGAATACATAGGACACTTTAGTGGAGGTACTTTGCATGCTGAGGGTATGTAGAACTGGACCAGATGTGATTTGTTAATACTTGTTTAAACATTGTTTCATAGTATTAATCAAACACATTAAACGATGATCATATACACGATGATTTCAGTCCTAAGGTTACTATGAACTCCTATATATGTCATCTGATCATTTGATTCATGCGTTAATGTTTGTCAGAATGATCAGGCTAAGAACAATTATTTTGGAGACTCAATGATGTATATGGCTGGGGACATAGTTTAACAGATATGGAATCTATACCTTCTTATAGATTGAATAATGGTTCCCTATTGGATTGACTTTTGGAAATGAAAGGTTATGAACGCTCACATCGCAAACTTGTTGTGATACAACCTTCACTAGTAAAGTCAATGCTACTCTAGGAACAAGATATAGCTAAAAGGATAAAACAATAATTTTATTCCCTTTTAATTATGAACTATTAATAGAGGACTAACGTTGTATGTAATGATTATATCAATGGACACTTTATTCTTAATAAAGTACTCAGTAAATATATGTCTATAATTATCAAGAGTTCAATCTCATATTTTTAGTGGATTAATCATGAGATTAATAAATATGATTATTTAATCAAAGATCTTTGATTAATAATGTAATATTTATTGAAGCTTGATATTATAGGTCCATAGGTCCCTTGGGTGCCTCTATCAACACCATATTAAGGTAAGACTTGATACAAGGGTATAACTGTAATTTGTGAATTTGAGAAGAATTTTATTGTTTGGGTCAAATATGTAATTATATGATAATTGATGTTGAATAATTAGTTTAGAATTAATTATTAAATTTCAAAAATATATTTATTAATTTAAATATTTAAAATTTAAAATTTCATATATATAAATAAATTAATTAATGTTTGAAATTAATTATTTTATTTGAGTGGTAGAAAATAAAATTGGTAAGTAAAAAAAATAGTTTCTGATTTATTGAATTTTAAAAGATGATGATAATGATGATCATCAATTTAAATTTTGAAATATGGTTGTAATATTTTCCTTAAAAAGATAAATACATTATTTTGTGGGAGATTGATTTAGTTAAATAATTAAATAAAAGAAAAATGCAAAATCCCTGAAAAGGGAATAACAGTACACGCCTGACACATTCCAAGGGCGGTGCCATGCGTGTACCACTATACATATATTGTATCTGTGTAGTTTTTTTTTTATTTAATTATTTAATAATTTGAAAATGGTTTTTTCAAACATGGTAAGTTAGACATTTACCTAAAATCAAATCATATCATCATTATTATATTACTATTATTATTAAGAATAATAAGATAACATAAATCTCTATATATATGATATAGAAGAGTAAGAGAAAAAAAAACATCAGAAACAACAATACACGATTCAGAATAGTTCTCAGAGGTTTTTGTTAGACAAAAATCTCTATTTCTTCTTCTTTTTTCTAGTCATTCTCACACCATAATCCAAGTTCTCATGTGTTGAGAAATACTGGTGATTCCTGAAATACAAACCCATGTTCTCTATGTGCCCACACACATCTTGAGGTGTAGAGAACACTTCGGAAGATCGTGGTTTGAGTGTTCAAAGCTTTGGATAGGAAGAATGATAAAAATACGAAAAGACTCAAGGACATTGGATAGGCTTCAAGAGGTAAAAGTTTATGTTCTTTTTTTTTGTGTGGTTATATTATATATATAAATATATTGTATATTTATATATATATATATTTGTTGCATGACTAATAGTATTGTATGATAATATTTATGGATTGTTTTCTTGGTCATATAAATTGTTTATATGATTATTGAAATTTTTTGTATGTTGTTGTTCTGTTGTTTCATAATAAGAATAAAACAACAACGGGCCCACAACGTACAAGTTTTCGCTGCGTGCTCTGATTGGTTTTCCATCAAATATTTTAGGTACAACTAACAAAGCTGATAGCACCAGAATTATGGTAGAAATATCACCAAATCAAAGTTCAGTTACTAATTCAGATACATTAGAAACTGAAAATACATAAGAACTACAAGGAGAAGACTTAAGTGACTATCAACTAGCTCGAGACAGATTAAGAATTGAAACTAGACTACCTGCTAGATATGCATAAGTCGAAGCTGACGTTATAGCTTATGCTCTTAGCATAATTAATGAAGGACTAGAAAATGAGCTAAGAGATTACAAAGAAGCCATGGCAAGTAAGGATGCACACAAGTGGAAGTTAGTTGTTGACGCGGTTTTCCGCCAATAGTATATTAAAAAATAAAATGGGTAGATTAGTGCTTGATAGTGAACCACAATGAAATAACAAGAACCCACTCAAAAACACATAATTTTTACGTGGTTTAGTGGTTAAAATTTACTTAGTCCCCAAGTCAATATTATTAATATTTCTCTCTCTATTTTGGCAGAGTTTCGGTAATACATAATATGTCCCCCTTCCCTATCCAATATTCTCAGTATTTATAGGGGAATTTCATGGACAGGTTTGGGTCACCGTGTAAATAAACCGCGTAATTATATATGGTATATAATTAATACAGATTATTCACATTTACGTTGGGATATGATTTAATAACTGAATAAATATGCTCCTGCTATCTCGTATAATAAATGATATAAATATGATACAGCCTGGTATTTAATGAGCATATAAAGAATTCCCGAGTCTCTTGGGATCCTTCAGTATGCGTTATATCTAGGTCCTCACGAGCTGAATATCTCACCCGAGCTTGTGCTTGACAACTATCTGACTCCGAGCTCGTAGTAAATCCAGGACGCCTAATATTTGGTCTGACCATTATGATTATCGAGCTGCTCACATGGTTAATAACCAGATATTCTATTTGGTTATTTTTCCACGCATTTACCTGCCAGCTGTACCCGAGCTGAGTGAGTGAACTCGTGTTAAATTTAGGGTACAACATTTTCCCCCCAAGCTCCTACTTGTGTTTGATGTCGTCACTTTCTGACATACACAGTAGGGGCTTTTAGACTTTTGTCACACAAAATCGTGCCTGCCTACTACTCAAGTACTGGGCGCGTGGCTTCCTGTGATTGGCGTCCGTTCGGGTTTCGAGGACTGAAACAACTGTCCTGTCAACTCTTTGCCGTCGTGTGGTCTATTTAACCTTGACCTTTGGATCTCGAACTAACTCATTGGATGTCCCAGATTGATTTTCATAGTTTACATATAAATAGGGTGATCAGTCCTGAGACCTCACCACCTTTGTATTAAAAAAATTTCCCTTTTCAAACACTCAAGATTCCCTTCTTCTTCTCTAGAATCCCTAGAAATTTTCATCATCTTTTAGTCCTTAAAAAGCTTTTAAGGAGCTTCCTGTGGCCATACCTACACCTTCTTTGAATCGAACGTATTTTCTGTAAGCATTTCATCCCCTGGTTTAAGAATTTTTTTTTATTCTTCATTTTCCAATGAGATTTTTTTTACTTCAAAAATGTTCACTATTCAGTATCGTTAGGCTATTTCTAAGTGCTAATAGGAAATGGGTTTCAGTTTGGGCTTCATGAATGAACCCAAACTTCTTTTAGAAATAAGACACTCACAAATCTGGGCAATTTTCTAGGTTAATCTGGGAGAACCCTAATGGAAAATCGGTTTGAAGAATACATGTTTGGGGTATAGAAATCGAAGGGGTTTTAGGTTTAATCCTAGGTAGCTTAGGGGTTATGATTCCTTAGGCAGTTTTGCATTAAACCGCTTCCCATAGGAAAGTAGTGGATCTAACAGTTCTGACACACGGATCCCGAAGAATCTGGGGATTTTAAGAAATCGAAGCGCGTGGCCTAGGATACCGCATAGGACCACTCGTTGAGACTAGAACAAATTTTAGCTCGTATAAACTTTCAAACTTCGAAAGTAGTCCTTTTCATCCTCCGTACCTCCACGACCATAGTTATTGGCCATCCTAGGTTGCCTACTAACTAGGCCGCTTTGTCGTCAGGCGATCTGAATTATGGCACCTCCTAAGAAAAATGTCGTGAGCTCATCTACCCAAATCAAAGACAAAGGCAAGCAGATTTCCTCTGAATCTCCTATCCCACATTTTGGTCCTGTGGTGGAGAGAAAAGTCATCGTCGACCCCAACACTTGTTTCGAGGCTGAGGATATAATCTCAAGGATAACAACTCAGGGGAGGGGAAATTTTTTTTGTTGAGTTATAATATCGAGATGGGAGCTGACGGTCTCCTCGCCCGACCTGCATTTGAAAGAGAACGGAGATATGCGCCCTTCCAAGACGACTATGGGGCTTGGAGTGACGAGCACCTGAAGGCTGGTGCCTTCCTCCCATTGGAAAAATACTTCATAGATTTTTGGAACTATGTCGAATTGGCTTCCTTCCAGCACCCCCCAAATTCTTACAGACTTTTGGCAGGACTAAAATATCTATTTCTGAGGCATGAGTGGGAGGTCCCCACCCCAACAGACATTTTATATTTCTTCTACCTCAAAGCGAGTCCTGACCAGAAAGTACGTGGTGATGGGTTCTACTACCTTACTTGGTTTCCGAACTCCATTTCTCTCATCGAACTCCCCAACCATCCAAATGACTATAAAGATTTATTCTTTATGTCGAATGGATTCAAGAATTGTGAACATCTGTACTTCAACCGTTCTCGTAAGTCTTCTATCTTTGTGAACTCAACACGTGAATTTTTATTCCTTTCATTGTGAATTTTTATATATATATATATATGTCCTGACTAAGTTTGTTCCTCGTGCAGCTATATTCGCAAGGACAGGCTAATCTGTGACCCTTGGGGGTCAGTACGAGACTTTGTCCCGTCTCCCTCCCGGGGAAAAAGATTATTGCCAGGTCGTGAATGATGCCACCATGTTGGCATGCAAATTAATCAGCGAGGGTCAGACATTAGCTTTGAGGACTCGAGATCCACTCCCTATTATCCTCAAGCTCCCCTCTTCTCAAGAGGCCTTGCCAGCCACTGAGGACACTAATGTGGAAGAAGTCATGGCGCCACTTGTGCGAAAAAGACAAGCTCCTGAAGCCAATCAGAGGCCCAATCCTAAGCAAGCTGCGTCTGGCGCAGCAGCCGACCCCTCTGGCCAAGGTAACCCATACCCTTTTAGAGAATTAGATCAGGTTGCTGCCAGCTTTAGGTTAATCCACTTTAATCCTAACAGGCTCGTTAGCCGTCATCCCATCGTTCTGGATCTTAACGTAACCCGTCTCCAATTTCATGGACCATTTGGTGGTATGCTATGATCACATCTATCCCAAAGGCACCGTTGTAGTTGATAACACATTAAACTTTAGTTCCTCCCTCTTCGAAGAATATGGGACAAATCGTAGGACCTGGCCTTTTCTGCTCCAGGGTGCATTTGCTCCTGGGTTCAGGTAGTACGTAGATGAATCCAGCCCCGAGGAGGGACCTGAACCCCCTAGGATCCAAGAGATCGTAGCCTTAGATTCCCCCTCCCCTCTGTTAATCCCAGAGTTGGAGGTCGTGCCTAACCCGGTCCATACACCCGAGCTTATCAAAATAGATTCCTCCCTTAGCTCGGAGGGTAGGATCCTTGTTCTTTTTTTATTGCATTTATAATACCTTTGAAGCATCTCATGTGACTTAAATCTTCTGTTTGTTCTTTTTTCAGATGAAGAAATGGAATCATCAGGATCTCCCGATTTAAGGAGTGCCTTCAAGGCTAGAGGGTCCGGAACTAGTCTCGTGGTAAAAAGGTCCAAGGTGGTGAAGAAGGCCACCCCTAAAACGGGGAGTACCACAAAATCTCCCCCTAAGGGTAAAGATGCGAGCATTGCTCGGAAGCCAGCTCCGGTGACAACTGTCATTGTCCAGCAAATTCCTCCTCCCCCTCCTCGACATATGCCTTCCTCACATCCCCAAGTGATTCAAACCGAAGCCCCCGTCCAAAGTGAGTTCCCTCATTCAGATACTAGTCGAGCCACACGATCTGGACAAGATTCCCAAGGACTTTCGGGGTATCATGTATGAGACGACGAGTCACATGGTGGGCCATGCGTATAAGGCCAATGCTAGGGATTTGAGGGCCATAGAGGAGCGCAGCCCGAAAGATGTCCTCAAATCTGCTATGGGGATGAACCTCACCGTGAGTCCTTTTCCCATTGCTAACCTTTCTTTATTATGTTTATTATTTTTATTGACTTGCTTCGTTATTCTGTAGTCTGTCTTGGCTCAATACCGAAGCATAGCCCGTGTCAAGGCAAGGAACGAAGAACTATGAGCTGACTTAAATGCTGCCAGAGCTGCCCTGAGTGTTGCTCAAGAGAGTGAGCATGCTGCCAAGGCTGCTCTCATTTCTTCTCAAGAAAGCAACCTATCTGTGAAGTCCACATTGTCCACCTCTCAGGCTTAGGTCACGGAGGTGAGTCGCCATGCTGATCAGCTTCAAGCCGAGAATGACAAACTCAAAGCGAAGCTAATCGAGGCTGAGGTTAAAGCCAAGGAGGAAGTGGCACTATCTTCGTCAACAATGGAGGAGATGCTTTACCGTTTCTGGGCTTTCAACCAGGATGGGAACTTCTCTTTCACGCAGCCCGAGCCGTGGGACCCGTATCTTGCTAAATTCAAGACTCGGTTTTTGCAAGAACCCTCGGAGATTGGTGAGGCTTCCAAAGCAGTTGAGGGAGACGGTGAGGAGGTTACTTCAGTGGAGTGAGCTGACGGAGCCCAATGAATTTATTCAAGATTTTCTTTTGTAATCATTATCATATATTTTCTTACAATTCCTTGGGATTAAAACAATTGCATTCGGGCTTAGCTCGAGGTTTTCTCTCCTCGATGTGACAATATTTTTTCTTATTTGAATATACATCTAACTTGTGATCTATTTGTCTTTCCTTTATTATTTTCTCAAGTTTATGAATCCTTAGAGTACATTCGAAATCTTAAGGATCCACCTTAGATCGAGATAGATTTTATCAACCTTAGTTGTATCCAAGAATTTGCTCGCTTATTTACATCATACCTATTAAGAATAAGGCCTCGGACCTGGTTATATCCAGGTTTTTTAATAAGCTTAATATCATTATACCTGTTAAGAATCAGGTCGCGGACCTGGTTATATCTAGAGTTTTAGATGATTTAAACTTAGTTCGCGCTAGGTTTATTGAAAACTCGAGCTTTTTAAAAAGCTGTTGAATAATCAATTTCTCCAAGCTTCCAAGTATTTAATCTTATCCGAGTATGCTTAATTTTCTAAAAAAAAAACTCACCTTGGTTATATGCCCCCCAAGTAACCAGAATGTATAAACTTTTCCTAGTTGCTTTTACAATGTGAGAACACGAGCTTGCAATAATAAAATTAAGAAATGGTTATTCAATAATCCATCTGTCATTTACGTTTATTCAATAAGAAATAGTAAATGTTGACGCGGTTTTTCGCCAACAGTATATTAAGATATAAAATGGGTAGATTAGTGCTTAATAGTAATCCGCAATGAAATAATAAGAACCCACTCAAAAGCACAGAGCTTTTACGTGGTTCAATGGTTAAAATCCACTTAGTCCACGAGTCAATATTATTACTGTTTCTCTCTCTATTTTGGCAGAGTTTTGGTAATACATAATATGTCCCCCTTCCCTGTCCAATATTCCTAGTATTTATAGGGGAATTCCATGGATAGGTTTGGGTCACCATGTAAATAAATCGAGTAATTATATATGGTATATAATTAATACAGATTATTCTCATTTACGTTGGGATATGATTTGATAACAGAATAAATATGCTTCTGCTATCTCGAGTAATAAATGATATAAATATAATACAGCCTGGTCATTAATGAGCGTATAAAGAATTCCCGAATCTCTTGGGATCCTTCAGTATGTGTTTTATCTAGGTCCTCACAAGCTTAATATCTCACCCGAGCTCGTGCTTGACAGCTATCTGACTCCAAGCTCGTAGTAAATCCAGGACGCCTAATATTGGGTCTTACCATTATGATTCTCGAGTTTCTCACATGGTTAATAACTAGATATTCTACTTGGTTATTTTTCCACATATTTACCTGCCAGCTGTACCTGAGCTGAGTGAGTGAAATCGTGCTAAATTTAGGGTACAACATTAGTAATGCAAGAAGAATTGAAATCCTTAAAGAAAAATGGAACTTGGATCCTATTTCCCAATCCGGAAAGACAAAAGATTGTTGGAAGGAAATGGGTGTTCAAAATAAAAGATGGTCAAACTGTAAAGGATTCAAAGATCTATAAAGCTTGATTGGTGGCTAAAGGTTTCACACAAGTTGAAGGTATATACTATTCTGAAATTTTCTCATCAGTGGTTAAAATGAAGACAATTAGGTTGATGATTGCTCTAGTTGTTCAGTTTGATTGGGAAATAGAACTAATGGATGTAAAGACAGCTTTCTTAAATGGAGAGCTAGATGAAATAATATATATGGCTCAGCCTAAGGGATTTAAGGTGGACAAATGGTGAAGATCAAGTGTGCTTACTTAAGAAATCATTGTATGGTCTTAATCAATCACCAAGACAATGGTACAAAAGATTTGATTCAGTTGTCACCAAGGTTGGATACTCAAGATCCAGGTATGATACATGCCTTTATTTTTCAGATTTAAGTTCAAATAAAGCTACCTTTCTACTTATCTATGTGGATGATATGTTAATCATGGGAAAGGACTTAGAGAAAATCAAAGAATTAAAGCAAGTCTTGAAGAGTGAATTTGAAATGAAGGATCTTGGAAGTGCACAAAAGATACTTGGAATTAATATCATAAGAGATAGGAAAAATTAGAAGCTATTTTTATCTCAAAGTGAGTATCTAGAATTTGTTTTGAAGAAGTTCAATATGCTTGATGCAAAAGAAGCAAGAACACCTTTGGTTGGCCATTTTGATTTTACTACAGATCAGTCACCAAAGACAGAGGAAGAAAGGAAGATAATGAGCAAAATAACCTATCCAGAAGCTATAGGAAGTATCATGTATGCCATGATAAGTACTAGTCATGATATTGCCCATTCTATGAGTGTATTAAGTAGATTCATGAGCATTCCAGGAGAAGAACATTGAAAAGGAGTAAAATGGCTTTTAAGGTACTTGAAGACCACTCTTAATCACAGTTTAGAGTATACAAGAACAAGGGAATGAATCAAACTTGAAGGATTTGTTGATTCAGACTATGCTTCTAATAAGGACACAAGAAAGTCTTTGACCTCTTACTGTGTTTCTCTTAAATGAATGATGTATTAATTAGAAATCTCAACTTCAACCAATTGTAGCTTTGTCTACAAAAGCTGAATTTATGGCAACTACAGAAGCTTTCAAAGAATTTGTTTGGCTCAAAGGATTACTAGAAGAAGTTCAGGTACTAAAGACTAAAGTAATGATTTTTTCAGACAGTCAATCCTCAATACACTTGTGCAAAAACCATGTTTATCATGAGAGAACAAAACACATAGATGTGAGGCTCTTCTGGATTAGAGACAAAATCAAGCAAGGAATTGTTGAGCTCGAGAAAGTGCCTAGTGAAGAGAATCATGCAGATGCAAGTACTAAGGTTCTAAGCATTGGAAAGTTCCAACATTGTTTGGAACTTCTCAATATCATAATCACTAATGAGGCACTCCTTTCAAACTGGAAGTTCCTAAGCAAGTCAGGTTAATGTGGATTAAAGTAGAATTTGTGAAATATAATCCTCATCAACTAACTTACCTGTCAAAGTCAACTCTCCTATTTTTAGAATTCTGTTTTTATGTTTTTTCTGTTACATTTCAGTTGTATGTGTTTTTATCTCTCTTTTGGTCTCGACTAGTTGTATATATAAGGCTTGTGCCTTGTGTCATTTGTTTTGTAGAAAATTGAGAGAGAATTGGGAAAATAGAGCTTTTGGGAAACACTTAGAGAGAGTTTTATATCGGGCTGAGAGTGAAAGCTCTTGTGAGAGTTTGTACCACAGTTCAAGTTTGGTAACTGTGTTTGTAACCTCAAGAACAAGTTCACAGCAGTAGGATTTGTGACTTGTATGCCTAGTGGAACTCCAAGTTTGGAAGAACTGGATTAGACCATAGCAAAATGGTTGAACCAGTATAATTTTGGTGTTCTTGTTCCTTCTCTTTTACTGTTCTTATTTTGTTTTGTCTAAATCTTGTTAAAGTGCTATTGTTGTTATCTGATTCTTGTCTTTGAATTTATTTGTGTTTGAGTCTTGTTGTGGTAGAGTGAAATTCAACAATATGACTTGCTATGTCTATTATCGAAAGCCATAACTTTTGATATCTCTTTAGACGCTCTTTCTACCCTACTACATCTTGCTCCCAATTTAATCACTTTCTTTGGCATCAAAATTTCAAAGCTAACAACTTTATTGATTAATTTCTTTTTCATGAGTCTGGAAAAACTGTATGGAAGGGCAGTGATTCTTGGAGATAGAAAAATGGTGAAGGACAAAGCCCATGAAATACTTTCAGCAGGTTGTGTTTCTGTTGTGCCTTTTCTTGTAGATGGTGAACCTTTTTGGTATGAATTTCCCAACAAGTGGACCGAGTGTGGGCGTGACATTGGCAATGATCACACCAAGGTCTTTCACCTTTACGATTAGGCCTATGGTCAGGATTTGATCTGTCATGTGGTGGTGGGCCTGATTTTGAGACGAGAGCAGAGCTTTCTATGGGCAGTAATTCAGAAGTAGTGAGCATGACACGGCGACGTGCTTCTTCACGTCTAACCACAGAGTAAGATTCTTCAGTGTTAGGAAATGGAGAACGACTAACCAAACAACCTCTTATGTCATCGAGATTGTTATTTAACCCAGTAAGAAACTCAAAAACTTGTTCTTTTTCTAACTATTGTCGTTGTATTATAGTGCAGTTAGCGCACAATGGTGTGGTATCAAGATATAGATCGAGTTCCTGCCATAGGTTTTGCAAGTTTGAAAAATATTGGGTAACAGTTTGATTACCTTGCTTTATGTCTTTGAGCTTGGTGCAGATTTCAAAAAACTGAGAAGAGTTACCAAGATCAGAGTACATCTTTTTGGCAACATCCCATACCTCCTTAGCAGTTTGAAAAATAAATACATGCTGCTGATTTTTGGATCCATCGAATTTATAAGCCAAGCAAAGACAATAGGATTCTCAGCCTGCCATACCTTGTAAGTGGAGTCAGTCAAAGGAGGTGCAGGAAGGTCACTGATGATGTACCCAAGTTTTCCACGCCCACAAATAACCAATTTCACTGACTGTGCCCACTGCTGATAATTCTTACCATTGAGTTTGTGGGCAATGATGTGAAGCGAACTATTGTCATGACTATAGAGGGAACCCATGGAGCCACTGGACTGAGTTGGGAGGTTGCTAGTCGAAGTCTGACTTGAACTGATAGACCCACTAGTCTGAGAAGAGACCTCTTCACTACTTGACATAGCTAGAGAAGAGGTAGAAGGATTGGTATGGATCTGGGATGACTAAAGCGTGCGACTAGACTTGGGGCTATAAAAAACAATGCGACTGGACCTGGGGTATTTGAAACATGTGACTGGGAAAAAAAAAGAAGAGTGCGGCTTCGACTGAGAAGAGAAGAAAAAAAAAGGAACGACAGGAAAAAAAACTAAGAGAGATGAGGGTGCGACTGGGAGAGAGCACCGGAGAGAGAATTGATCCTAAATCTCTGATACCATGTAAAAAGTGATGAAGAAATTTTTTTATTTCACTTCTATATATAATTTACAATCTATGAACGGTATTATATAGGGTTATACTGAATAATACCCTTTATGACAAAATAAAAATTACAAAAAAAAATCTCTACAAGTTAGCCTACAAATTAGGAAACTAAGGAATAACCAAATCAATAGGAATTGATTTCCTATCTGTCAACATATATATATATATATATATTTAAGCTTAGGTTGATGCGGCTAGATCACTCTTCATTTCACTTGTTGAGTCCATGATCAATCTTCGAAGTATTTTGACATAGAGCTTTCAATTCAAGGTCGTACTCTAACTGTGTTGCATTACTTCCTAATTTGGTTGTGAGTCTTGTTTCTTGAATTCTTGGTTCTAACTTAGCTAGTACCATGTTTATTTGTTATCAAATTGGTTGTGGTTTCTAAAATCACTTGCTTGAAAAAGAACCAAAGTTTTATAGTCTGGAAATATTTAACATCATTGAGAAATGACACATCTTAAGAAGTTGGCACTGCTTCAAGAATGCCAAAAAATATGAAGGAAACCATAATTAAAAAAAGAAATCATTAATGATTTTTTTAGCATTATTCTAAATAGATATAAAAACAATAGGTACATTCCTACATTTATATTGATATTATCCTTTTGAATCATGCAGAGTTGTGGTTGAGTTTCTACTTTGAGGTTCGTTATAATTTAGTCTATGAAACACAAGGTTTGGTCTCTAATAACTTTGCTTACACTTTTCTAAGTTCTTTGAAGCGCATTTGTTGTATATATTGCATTTAAGTTGGAGACTGCATAGTTAACATTTTTTTTGCCTATTGACATTGACAAGTATATTGGTATGATTAGAAAACAAATTTCATTTGAATGTTGATGTTAAGCTAATCGATAGTTTGGGATGTTCAATTCTATGTGATTTTTTTTCTCATTTTCTTTATTTAAAATATGAGATTTGATTGTTGAAAGATGTTTAGATATATGTGATGATTTATTGGAAGATGTTGCGAGTAATTAATGAAATCTTTTGTGTTTCTAAATTAGAACTCATTGGAAATTGATCCATTTTCTAATATTTTAAAGTTTAAGTTAATCTTCAGTTCTATTGACAAGTCTCATTCCGTGTCTTTGTCATTGTTAAGTTACTGTGATTTATTCTTTTGTTGAACATGCTGCTTATCATGATATGGTTGTGTCCATTTCCTTCTTTGGTGTTTATGATGGTCATGGAGGTAAGAATTGGAAGGATGTGTTGCCATTGTCTTTGCTGGACTACCAATTTCTCCGAATGACTATTACTTTTACATTACTGAAATTTCATTAGGTAGTTGATTTATCCTACTTAGTGTGATTATCTGTTTTAGAATTCATAAGCGTTATTTTATTAGTTCCTTAAGTAGGCTAGAGAAATTAGCTTCAGGTGGTGTTTATTTGTAATTGGTTAGAATATTGTTCAAAATGGAGCTTATGTGTTGTAGTAACACACTTGTATTCTTAATGGTATAATATTTGGTAGTCATTTGTGGACCATACCATATTAGAAATGCCTAATTTTTTTTCCTTCTTTAATAAAGTGGAGTGTAAAATGTTTGTGGGTAATCTTTGATTCTTGAAGCTTTTTCAACTTTACAAAAACAAGGAATTAGATAGACTATATGTTCTTTTTTTTTCCTTTTTCATTTTTCTGCTACTAGTTGTTTGTTGTTTGGTGTGTCACTTTCTAATAATGATATTTTATAATATTTGGATTTATATTAATATAAATAATAAATATTTATTTTTAATTAGTTTTAAAGGTATATTATGTTAAATATTTAGAATATTCTATTAAATTTAACAAAAAAATTGGTTAAAACAAAAAATTTCAGTTATCTACACAGTTTTATATAAAGATATATATATATCATTTTCATATGATGATTATGAATTAAAAGAATAAGACAGACCAATATTTTGGATAAGTTGTGGCTTGGGAAAAGAAACATTTTGGATAAGTTGTGGCTTGGGAAAAGAAACTCTATGATAAGGTATGTTTGCTACATTAGTTGTTAGTCATTTATTTTTTCTATTTTTCATTTGTTGAAATCATCATTTGGACTTTGCTTAAAGTATTATGCGTATGTTGATGCTCTTTTACGATATATTTTGTCTTGGTGAATGATAGTGTTTCATATATAAATAATAATTTTGGTAAACCTTGCAGATTGTATCAAAGCAGCAAAATCTTCTTGTTGAAACTCGAAATTATGGCGGTGGGGAGTGATGATTTGTATGTATAGTTTACGTATTGATGTACATATTGTTTGATTTATAGAGATTCTAATTATGTATAGTTCTTTGTAAGATGTTAATATAATATGGTTCTTTTACTAAAATTTATGCTTTATTATGTAATGACCATATTTCAAATACAAGTATTTTCAAAAAAATTATTAATGGCAGATTCTGAGCGAATGAATATAGTGGTTTAAAAGAGGAAAATGAAAAAAAAAATCCCATTTTTTGTACATAGGAACACGGTTCAAAAAACATTATCATCTTATGTATTCCAATGGATGATGCTTGTGTAGGAACTGCCATCTCATGTATTGTAAGGGACAATGTTTGTGTAAGAAATGTCATCTCATGTATGCAGAGAACGATGTTTGTATAGAAAATGTTGTCTCATGTACTGTAGGAGACGACACTTTTATTTAAACTGTCCTCTCATGCTTTACATGGTATGACACTGCATGAGACGATAGTATTGAAACTGACGTATGGGAGTTCATACGACAGTTTAAAACTATCATCCCACATCAATTTTGTTGGGTCATTCATATACCATGTATAACAAGATTAATTGTTACTTGACACATGTCAAATGAGTCAAATTTAACAAAAGCACTATGGTAGTGTTTTGGTTCAAAGGAATGAAAAGGAAAAAAAATTAATGTTGGGGGTTAGAGGCAACAACATACCTTTGTTTTGTATATTACAACTCAAAACAATAAACAAGATTAATCTAAACTCAATGGAAGAAGATTACAATGTACATAAACACAAATAAACAAAGTATAGAGTAGACATTTGTTGATGAAGAACTTTGATACATAAATTCGTAAGTCTATGATTTTATGTAAACCACAAAATGTAACAAGGCTTGACATAAATAAAAATTTATTGTCCAAATATATCTATTCCTAGTCTCCTCCTCGAGATTACTTGAAGCTACAACAATGGAATGATTGAGATTCACAAGCCTTGATCTTTCATACAAATCAAACTTTCTTGATGAAGATCTTTGAGAAAACTAGTAATCTTGAGAGCTAAGAGTGAGAGAGAGCGAGAGAGAGAGAAAGAGAAAGAGAAAGAGGTTATTTTTAGAGAGAGAAAGAGAGAAGTGAGTGATCAATTCACCAATTAACTCAAATGAACCCTTTAAATAGGATAGGAACCTCATTAGACTAAACCAATGAGATTAAAGCCTTTTAATTTGAATTTGGAACCAAAAACACGTCACTATACGACCCCATACGAACGGCCTAGGCAGTGCGTCGCCTGGTATCAGGCGATGCGTTGCCTGATTGCTCTTTTCAAAGGCGAGCAATGTGTTGCCTCTCCGATGCCTCTGATTTGGCACTCCAAAATTTGTCTCAAAACATCCACATATGCTCCCAAACTTTTGGGTACTCTCATATACCCCAAAGAAACACTTTGGACCCAAAAAGATCATTTATAAATGCCTATACTGAAAGTCAACTCTCACATGTTGGCATTAGTGAAATCGTTGTGGTTTTTGCACATCTTCGTGTCTAACCAATTTCACCATGTATTTAACCAATCACAACAATTAATGGAATACACATTAGATAGATTCAATTGTTTAGTTGGAAATTAACAATGGGAATGACTTTTCCATTAGAAAGGTTATTCATTGATTTAAATGAATTAGTATTCTACTACAAATTGGGTAGAATATCAATTCCTAACTTTTTTTTATGAAAATTTGTATAATTAAGACCTCTTTTCGTAATATGTTTTGTGATTTTCTAGTTAAATATCTATATATAAATTTAATTTATTTATCATAATTTTCTATTTTAATTTTCTCATATTTTCAAAACTTCAATATGTATATGTAGCGTCCCAAATTGGCTAACAAGGCTTAGGGCCTTGATTAGCGTGTCGGGAGGGAAATAATTGATTTAATTATGCTAATATGTGAATTTAATGATTATGTGATTAGAAACACATGTTTAGGTGAATTAAATATGCATGTGGGCCCCATCTGGTTATTAGAGGCATATTTGTAAGTTTGGCTCGTTGAGGGCATAAATGTGGTATATATGTGTGTGTATTGTGATTGATACCACGAGTGAGTGGTGATATATTTGTGATGCACGATTTGAGACGGTCTTAGGGAGAAATTTAGCTAAATAGTGACACAAGGTCAAATACCCGGCTCGGTAGGAGCCTAGGGGTATTTTGGAACATGGTTGGTGTTCGGGATTTACCGGGTAGCGGGTAGTAATGTAGCAATTATTTGGGCATGTCGGGATTAAATGGGGATTTATAGGAACACTTAAGGAATTAGCGGGACGTGACAAATGATGAGATTACCCTTAGAGGAATTAAAGGATTTAGAATGGACTTAAGGGTATTTTGGACTTTATGGCAAAGGGATAAACTTGGCTTAAAATGTTGAGACTCTAGAATGAGTTAGAATGAAACAAAAGGAAAATTCCCAGCTCTCTCTCTCATACTCGGCTCACTCCCTCTCTCTTTGGGTGCTTGGAGTTTGTTGAAGAAACTTGAGGATTCAAGGCTAGAATTTGTGAGGATTGAAGCTTGAAGACTTGGGGAATTAGCTCAGGCCAGATTTATAAAAGAGGTAAGAAATCTGGTACTGAATTGTCTGAGTTTCTCCTGTAATTTTTGGTATGATTGCTTAGGTTCATGTCTAGTTGATTTTGAGTGTTTGATGAGATTATGGAAGTGTTTCTGGTTTGTTATGGTACCTAGGCTGCATGGATAGAAAATCTAGGCTCAATTATGGGTTGAATTGGTGTTTGGGGTGAGAATTAATGGTTTAGGCTCGGGTGAGAATTAGTGGTTTCGGAGGCCTGAGCCGCAGCCGTATTATTTAGGTGTTGCGGCCCGTGTGTTTGAAGAGGCTGGAGAAGCCTCTGGTTTGCCCAAGCGTCGCGACCCTAGGGGCATGCCTCAGCCTGCGTCCTTCAGCAAAGAAAGATATGCTCTCTGACCTGTAGGCGCGTCGTATCTCTAGAGGGCATGTCGCGACCCAAAATGGAAAGAAAAGGGAAATTAAGGTTTTAAGTTCGAGAATACGAATATTAAGGCTCGGGAAGGATTCTACTACCCGGTTTAGTGGAATCCAAGGTCCTGGAGGCTAGATTAATATTCCGAAGTTATTTATTGGTTTAAGGCTTGGTGGATAGTTTTTATGAATGCGTTGTGACTAGGTTTTCAACAAGGCTCGGATTAGAGGACTATGCTCGGGATCGTGGTACTCAGACAGCTTAGGACACAGGTAAGAAAACTGTTGTACTCATAGAGCAGGGCATGGCACTATTGTTTGTATTGCAGGGCGCGACCCTAATGTTTATGTTTAATATGCGTGTAAATATCTGTGAATGTTATGTATGTTTATGAATGAACGACGAAGGCCGAGAACATCGAAGGCCGGGAACAATGAAGGTCAGGAACAGTGAAGGCCGAGAATTACAAGAAGTCGGATACGGCTAGGGGCCGGGACCGGCAATAAGCACGCTTAGTGCAGGTCGCTAGGGCGGGACCCTCCAAGGGTGCTATATCCACCCGTTCGGTGAAGACCGCAAACTCATGGCCTGGTGAAGCGCCTGGGACGGCGTAGGCCGCTATGTGTTTAGCCCGTTGGCTGTTTGGTGTATGTTGTGGATTGTTATGTTATATGTTGAGTTTTCTTATTGGGCTTCGGCTCACGGGTGCTCTATGGTGCAGTAAGGACAAAGGAAATGTCGACCAACCATGAGTACGGAGAGCGTGGAGCGACGAGTACATGTTCGGCCTACCTGTCTACCACGACCAAGGTTATTTTGGGAAATGTACTGTATTGGTTTGTTTTGTTGCCTAGGTTGACTGTACTTTTTTTTTAGTTGTAATACATTTTCTAAACAATATTTTTGGGATCACAACTATATAATTTTTTTTATGATTTCAATGAATGTTCAAATTTTTATACTTAATGTCAATAAACGAGTTTTATTTCAGTTTAGTCACACTTTTAACCTAAAACTCGATTAGCGAGCTAATGACACATTTTTAACTTACATAGTAATAGCTCTAAGGAAGTAAGGCATTATAACTTGGTATCAAAGCGTGCCCAGGTTTATGGTTCTTGGAGATCGATCGAACATGTACACACGCTACCAGTGACAAGCTCGACTCCAGATTGGTTGGTATTTAATGAATTATATGCTTAATTGCTTGTTTAAGTGCCCTATTTTCCTGAATATACAGATAGAGCATGATGAATGTGTTGATATATGCATGATGTTAGGGCATGGCCCCCTTGATTTTTATATGCTAGGTGTGATATGTGGACTTGCTGGTTGTGGTTGATTGGTGAGATTGGGATGTGGTTTTGGATGTTGTTATCATACCTGATGTGCGACGTCATTGATTGCAGGCATATTGTAGCAATGCCTCAGCGATCAATCAGACTCCGCGGCAATAGGGCCGAGGATGACAACTAGGGTCAGGACCCTCTACCTGCCGCACCGAATTGGCAACATTTATTTACCGAGATGGAAGCTAGACTTCATTAAGCAGAAGAAGAGCTTCGACAGTTGAGGTAGCATGCCCCTCCTCAAGGCATTGGGATACATGTTCCACAAGCTATGGCACCAGTGCTAGCCCAGCCTGTTGTGGAAAATAGGTGGGAACGTTTGTATGAGAGGTTTAGGTAGCAACATCCTCCCACCTTTGAGGGTGGCCCAGACCCACTGCGAGCAGAGCAGTGGATGAACATGATTTCCTCCATCCTGGATTACATGAGGGTGGAAGAGAATGAGAGAGTAGCATGCGCCAGCTACATGTTGAGAGAAAATGCCCGCATCTGGTGGGATGTTGTGTCTCAAAGAAGGAATGTGGCAGTCATGACCTGGGAAGAATTCAAAAACATTTTTAATAAGAAGTATTACAGTGTCGCAGTCCGAGCTATGAAGGTTGATGAGTTTACTAACCTGGCTCAGAACCGGATGACGATTACCAAGTATGCCTTGAAGTTTGAATCGTTAGCGAAGTTCGCGCCATATTTGGTGCCTACTGACATGGCACGAAGGGATCAATTTGTGTAGGGATTGAACATTATGATCGCCCATGACATTAGGATAACTCTAGATCCAGGAACTACCACCTATGCACAGGTAGTGGAAAAGTCCCTTACAACTGAGGGCGTCGAGGATCAGATTTGGTGAGAGGGCACCGCTAGGCGTGATGCTCAGAGGATGGTGCCTCCTTTTAATGGATCTAGCCGGGGTAGTGGCCCCAGTGAGTAGAAGAGAAAGACCCCAGATTCTTTTGTTCCTCTTGGCTCAGATAGGAGGGCACAGGGTGCTTTCAATGGCCGTCAGAGCGGGGGAGACAACTGGAAGAGTTTCCCAGTGTGTCCTGGGTGCAGACGACGACATCAGGGAGAGTGCATGATTAGGATCTTCTTTACTTATGGGAGCATTAGTCATTTGAGGAAGGACTGCCCATAAGCCAGGAAGGAAGAGCCGAAACAGAGCGACAAACTCACTCTTGCCAGAGTATTTACCTTGACCTAGACTGATGCTGAGGCTAGCCCCTCGGTCGTGACAGGTCAGATTTCTAGTGTTGGTTCTTCTTTTACTACATTGATTAACTCTGGGGCTACTCATTCATTTATATCTGCTAGAGTGATAGATCACCGGTGTAGACCTAGTGATTTGTATGCTAGGGGATTTCAGACTTTGTTGCCAATTAGGGAACTCATAGTCTCTAAGAGATGGGTTAGAGCATTGCCAATAGGGAGTTGTCCGTGGACTCGATTGAGTTAGCAATGGATGACTTTGATATGATCCCAGGGATGGATTGGTTATCAAAGTACGGGGCGACGATTGACTGCAAGCACAGGATGGTGACCTTTGAACTAGAAGGGGAGGTACCCTTTGTATTCGTGGGGACAGTGAGTGGACCGCGAGTACCTATGATTTCGGCACTGAAGGCTAGAGACCTAATGCAAGAGGGTTGCATAAGATTCCTAGTGAGCATTGTGGATACTTCTAGAGTTATTTCAGTTGGACCGGATGAGACCAGATTAGTATGCGAGTTTCTAGATGTGTTCCCAGCAGACTTGCCAGGGTTGCCACCACACTGAGAGATCGAGTTCATCATAGAGTTGGCGCCAGGAGCGGAGCCAGTATCTAGGACACCTTATAGAATGACTCTAGCAGAGTTGAAGGACTGATGATGCAGTTACACGAGTTACTAGATTTGGGATTCATCAGACCGAGTTTTTCATCGTGGGGTGCTCCAGTGTTGTTCGTCAAGAAGAAGGATGGATCCTTAAGGATGTGTATTGACTACAGAGAGTTGAACAAGTTGACCATTAAGAACAAGTACCCACAGCCTAGGATTGATGACTTGTTTGACCAACTACAGGGGAAGATAGTGTTCTCCAAGATTGACCTTCGATCAGGCTACCACTAGTTAAGGATTAAAGAAGGGGACATACCAAAGACCGCATTCCTCACGAAGTATGGACACTATGAATTCCTGGTTATGCCATTTGGATTAACCAATGGCCCAACAACCTTTATGGACTTGATGAATAGAGCCTTAAGGATTATCTGGACAAATTTGTGATCGTATTCATTGACGACATACTGGTGTACTCTCAGTCAGAGATAGAGCATGAGCTACATTTATGCCTGGTACTACAATGATTGAGAGAGCATAGGTTATATGCTAGGTTCAGCAAGTGTGAGTTTTGGCTACCCCAAGTAACATTTATGGGTCATATTTTCAGTAAGGAGGGGATTTTGGTGGACCCAAGTAAGATTGAGGCAGTGAGAGATTGGCCCAAGTCGAGCAGTGTACCAGAGGTTAGGAGCTTTTTGGGATTGGCAGGGTACTATCAGTGGTTCATTGAGGGATTCTCCAGAATAGCCACACCATTGACCTAACTGACGCGTAAGATGACTAAGTATGTGTGGACAGACAGGTGTGAGAACAGTTCAAGGAATTGAAGCGGCGACTGATCACCGCTCTAGTATTAAGTATGTCGTTAGACAATGAAAAGTTTGTAGTCTACTATGATGCTTCCAGGCAGGGTTTGGGGTGTGTGTTAATGCAAGCTGGAAAGGTAATAGCCTACGCGTCGAGACAGCTGAAGGAGTATGAGCAGAGGTATCCCACACATGATCTAGAATTGGCAGCGGTGGTATTTGCACTAAAGGTTTGGAGACATTATCTGTATGGCGAGAAGTGTGAAATATACACCAACCATAAGAGTTTGAAGTGCTTCTTTACGCAGACAGATCTAAATATGCGCCAGAGGCATTGGTTGGAATTAGTAAAGGATTACGACTGCGATATTCTATACCATTCTGGGAAGGACAATGTGGTGGCTGACTCGTTGAGTCGGAAGGGCCCAGCACAGTTGTTTAGTTCGAGGCAGATATCAAATAGGTTAGCTGAAGAGATGACTAGAGCAGGTATTGAGTTGGTAGTTGGACAACTAGCCAACATCACTCTTCAGTCCACGCTCCTTGAGAGGATCAAGGAGGCACACGGGAAGGATCCTCAGTTGAAAGAGCACACAGAGGGCATCTTAGCCGGAGCGACTAAGGACTTTTCCATTTCAGAGATGGGTTTGTTGAGGTACAAAGGTCGTATTTGTGTTCTGATGGATTCCAGTATCCGACGAGAGATTTTAGATTAGTCTCATACCATTCCCTACTCTTTACATCCGGGTATGATGAAGATGTACCAAGATTTGAGAACTTTATATGGGTGGTCGGGAATGAAGAGGGGTGTGGTGGATTATGTGACTAAGTGTTTAACTTGTCAGCAAGTAAAGGCTGAACATCAAAGGCCAGGGAGGTTGCTGCAGCCTTTAGGGATTCCAGAGTGGAAGTGGGAGGATATCACCATGGACTTCGTGGTTGGATTACCAAAGACTGTGGGACAACATGATTCAGTGTGGGTGATTGTGGATAGGTACACCAAATCAGTCCACTTTTTGCATGTTAGGACAACTTATATAGTGGAGCAATATTATGAACTGTATGTGAAGGAAATTGTGAAACTTCATGGGGCTCCGAGGTCAATAGTATTCGACAGGGACCCCACCTTCACCTCCAAGTTTTGGGAGAGCCTGCAGAAGGCTATGAGCACACAGTTGCACTTTAGTAACGCTTATCATCCTCAGATGGATGGACAGTCTAAGAGGAGGATTCAGATACTGGAGGATATGTTGCGAGCTTGCATGCTGGATTTTGGGGGATCTTGGAGTAATTATCTCCCTTTGATTAAGTTTTCGTACAATAACAATTATCAGGTGACTATCGGAGTGGCTCCGTATGAAATGTTATATGGGAGGAAGTGAAGGTTACCCATCCATTGGGATAAGATAGGTGAGAGGAGGTACTTAGGCCCTGAGGTTGTTTAGAGGACCAATAAGGCAATTGAGAGAATTAGAGCTCGAATGCTCACCTCCCAGAGTCGGCATAAAAATTATTCAGACTTGAGACGCAGAAGCATAGAGTTTCAGGTCGGAGATCACGTGTTTCTCCCTTGAGAGGGGTGAAACGGTTTGGAGTAAGAGGCAAGCTGAGCCCTAGGTTTATTGGGCCCTTTGAGATTCTTGAACGGGTTGGAGATGTAGCTTTCAGATTGGTGATGCCTCCAGCTCTATCAGGGGTTCACAGTGTGTTTCACGTATCCAGTCTCTGGAAGTATGTGTCAGATTCTACACATGTGCTGTGTTATGAGAATCTGGAGCTGGATCAGGATCAGGATTTATCATATGAAGAGAAATTGGTTACAATTCTAGACCAAAAGGATAAAGTCTTGCGGAGCAAGACCATCGCCTTAGTAAAAGTGTTGTGGAGGAACAACAAAGTGGAAGAGGCGACTTGGGAGATTGAGACAGATATGCAGGATCAGTATCCCGAGTTATTCACGTAATTTCGAGGACGAAATTTCTGTAAGGAGGGGATAGTTGTAGCGTCCCAAATTTGCTAAAAGGCTTAGGACCTTGATTAGCGTGCCAGGAGGGCAATAATTGATTTAATTATGCTAATATGTGAATTTAATGATTATGTGATTAGAAATACATGTTTAGGTGAATTAAATATGCATGTGGGCCTCATCTGGTTATTAGGGGCATATTTGTAAGTTTGGCTCGTTGAGGGCATAAATGTGATATATGTGTGTATTGTGATTGATACCACGAGTGAGTGGTGATATATTTGTGATGCATGATTCAAGACGGTCTTAGGGAACAATTTAGCTAAATAGTCACAACGGGGTCAAATACCCGACTCGGTAGGAGCCTAGGGGTATTTTGGAACACGGTTGGTGTTCGGGATTTACCAGGTAACGGGTAGTAATGTAGCAATTATTTGGGCATGTCGGGATTAAATGAGGATTTATAGGAGCACTTGAGGAATTAGTGGGACATTGAAAATGACGGGATTACCCTTAGAGGCATTAAAGGATTAAGAATGGACTTAAGGGTATTTTGGACTTTTTGGCAAAGGGCTAAACTTGGCTTAGAATGCTAAGACTCTAGAATGAGTTAGAAGGAAACAAAAGGAAAATTCCCAGCTCTCTCTCTCATACTCGTCTCACTCCCTCTCTATTTGGGTGCTTGGAGTTTGTTGAAGAAACTTGAGGATTCAAGGCTAGAATTTGTGAGGATTGAAGCTTGAAGACTTGGGGAATTAGCTCAGGCCGGATTTATAACAGAGGTAAGAAATCTGGTACTGAATTGTCTGAGTTTCTCCTGTAATTTTCGGTATGATTTCTTAGGTTCAGGTCTAGTTGATTTTGAGTGTTTGATGAGATCATGGAAGTGTTTCTGGTTTGTTATGGCACCTAGGCTGCATGGATAGAAAATCTAGGCTCAATTATGGGTATAATTGGTGTTTGGGGTGAGAATTAGTGGTTTAGGCTCGAGGAAAAACACAGAGAAAATGGTGGTTTCTGGGTTTCGGAGGCCCGAGCCGCGACCTTGTTCTTCAACAAGGCTCAGATTAGAGGACTATGCTCGGGATCGCGGTACTCAGATAGCTCGGGACATAGGTAAGAAAACTATTGTACCCATAGAGTAGGGCATGGCCCTATTGTTTGTATTGTAGGGCGCGACCCTAATATTTATGTTTAATATGCATGTAAATATATATGTGAATGTTATGTATGTTTATGAATGAACGGCGAGGGCCGAGAACGACGAAGGCCTGGAACGGTGAAGACCGATAATGGCAAGAAGTCAGATACGGCTAGGGGCCGGGATCGGCGATAAGCACGTTGAGTGCAGGCCGCTACGGCGAGACCCTCCAAGGGTGTTGTATCCACCCGTTCGGTGAAGACCACGAACCTAGGGCCTGGTGAAGTGCTGGGACGGCATAGGCCGCTATGTGTATAGTCCGTTGGCTGTTTTGTTGTATGATGTGAATTGTTATGTTATATGTTATATGTTGAGTTTTCTTGTTGTGCTTCGGCTCATGGGTGCTCTATGGTGCAAGTAAGGGCAAAGGAAATGTCGATCAACCATGAGTACGGAGAGCGTGGAGCGACGGGTACATGTTCGGCCTACCTGGCTGCCGCGATGAGAGTTATTTTGGGAAATGTACTAGATTGGTTTGTTTTGTTTTGTCGCCTAGGTCGATTGTACTTCTATTTTGAGTTGTAATAGATTTTCTAAATAGTATTTTTGGGATCCCAACTGTATAATTTTTTTATGATTTCAATGAATGCTGAAATTTTTATACTTAATGTTAATAAACGAGTTTTATTTCAGTTTAGTCACACTTATAACTTAAAACATCGAGCTAATGACATATTTTTAACTGACATAGTAGAAGTAGGGCGTTAGAGTATATCTCGTTGAAAAAAATTACTTCCTAAAATCATAAAAATAAACTCTCATGATAGGACTTTTTTTTGTTTTTGTTTTTAAATAATGGTCGATACACTTGAATAGGCGAAAAAAAAAAACTTTCACTCATAGGGTTAAATGATTTTTTTCTTTCATTTCTACGCTTTTGTTATTATTTTTTCATTTTTACGATGTCGTCTTCATTCATAATCTTTGTTGCCGAGATCACTATGTGAGCCATCGGAGTACGTCAACAAAGTCGAGACGAATGGTAGCGGGTAGTGGTGGAGGAGGTAAGCCTCCAGAAATGAAGCAGTGGAGCTGCCAAAAATGTCTTTGTTTTCATTCGCCAGAGATGGAGTCTCCACGTGATTCACCAGAGCTGCCAAAAAATTACTTCGACGGGATGGACAAAAATTTGTCAGAGCTTGATGTATATTCAAATATTTTTCAAACCTAAAGTTGCTGGGCTGAACAAAAATTTAACAGAGCCTTGAATTATGTTCAATTCTTTTACAGAGAACCACTTTGCCGGAGCTTTTTTCATTTGCCGGAGATGTAGACCAAGGCCATTGTCAGAGTCGCTGTGATGGTGGTCTTGTCGTGGTCAATGTGGCCTAGCGTGCCAATATGACGTGAAACTATGACATGAATATCATCTAATTGATTACACTTAAATACTAGATTGAATTTGTGTACGTGTCTATATATATATTGAGTGATCGATGGAAATGAAGGAAATCATCTTTGGTTTTTAATTTTCTTAGGATGGTAATGTTATGAGATAATGCCTCTTGAGAAACGTAGATTAGAGAGAGAAGTGAACAAGTTGAGTGTTCCCCTTTGGAAACTTGTGGAAGCCACCAGTAACAACTGTATGACCCTTGGAAATCAAATATGGTGACCCATGTGTCGTGCAGTTAATTTTGTCGTTTAGTAGGAGCAAATATTTTGAGCATATTTCATGTGTGTTTTTTTTTAGTGATTTTTAGTTTATTTGGGGTCGATGATGTTTAGTGAATTTCTAATTGAGTATATTTTTTATTAGTTTAATTTAAGTCTTTTTAAGTATAGTTTTAGTTTATATTCAATATGTGTTGGGTTGACTTTTTTTTAATTGAACTATACATGTTTATTTTTGTTATATATTTAGTTTTTCTTAATATATTTTAAGTACATTTTTAGCATATTTTAGTAAGTAGTGAGTTTATATCTAATTGATTTTTAATTGGTTATATTTTTAGTTTATTTACCGTACATGTTGGATATATCTTTCATTTATTTTAGGTATTTTTGGGTGAATATATATTTTTATTTTTGTTATTGTGTGTGTTGATTTTCACTTATATTTTCATTGTTGATTTTTAGTTTATTTTATGTATATATGTAGTTGTTCTAAAGTATAGTTTGAATTGATTTCTAGTTGAGAATATTTTTTGTTTAATTTTAGTTTATTTTAGGTATACATTGGGTTTATATATATATATATATATATTTAAAAAATAATCTTTTTTGTTTAATAGAAATATTTTTCAAGTTGTTTTTAATTTATTTTGGGTATATGTCGAGTTATTTTGAGATATATTTTTGACATATTTTAAAATACATGGATAAGTTTTTCATTGTTATTGGTTTGTTGTTTTTTAGTTTATTTTGTGTTGATGCAATGAGTTGATGTCCAATTGAATTGTAATTGCATTTTTAACTTCATATTGCTATGAGGTTGCTGTTTTAGTTGATTTATGTTGCTTTTTCAACATTATATTATTGTGAGATTAATGTCTAGTTGAGACCGTACTTTTACAATTATGAAGTTTTAAAATTATATTTTTGAAAACTTGAGTTAGTAAAATTGAAAAAAAAAAATTAAGATCGTAAACATGTAAAAAAAAAACATAATATATAAATATATTTATGAAAAAACCCTAAATAAAATTATAAAACAAAAAAATGATTAATGTTAATATTTTTTAGCCAAAATTTAATATGTTATATTTATTTAAATAATAGTGATATGTGCACCAAAATTATGTACCAAAACATTGCACCAACTGATGTGGCATTGATTTTTAAAAAAGTGGGTCCCGTTAGAAATAAATTTGATTGGTTAAATGAAATTATCACGTCAGTTAGTATAATGTTTTTGTGCATAATTTTAGTGTATATATCATTACTCACATATCATTACTCTTATTTAAAATACACAATTTGAACTAAGGTATTTTTGTAAAAAAAATAATTTATTTCATCCCATTTCACATTCCAACCAAACAACATGATTACTGTACTATTTTTAGTCCATTTCATTCTTATTGGGGCAAGTCCAACAATCAAACCCATTTTGGTATTAAATCAACACCAAAATAATCAAATTTTAGCACCATTTTTTTCTATTCCATTTACAACATCAAAATTTACACCAAAAAATATACTCTATAATAAGATTAATATACATACAAATCTATTTAAAAAAATATAAATATAAAAAAAATACTTATGCCGTTGCTACAATGCCCCATGTAGCTTAACAACAAAATGATAGGGAGGATGTCGTGTGGTTGGAATAGGATATAGTGTGAAATTGACAACATTTTGCATTTTTCACATCCCATTGGACGAAAAAAAATCAGCTGTCCCCATTTTACTGTCTCCTCCCTGTCTCACCAATAATTTTGAGACACATCACTTATTTATTTAACAGATAATTAACTTGCTTGATAACGTTAAAATAAGTTAACGGAGCTTTTAATTCTTTCTCCTAAATTAATATTAAATTTAACATTAATATCTGACTTTTCATATTCATATTAACATTAAATAATTAATTTTTTTCCTTCTCCTATTTTTATGCAGAAGAAAACGTTCTTTCTTTTCCTTCCTCCTATTTTTTTTTGCAGAAGAACGCATTCTTTCTTTTCATTGCTCCTATTTTATTATAGAAAATTACAAGTAAGTAACATTTTTTTATAAATTATTAAAGATATGCTACTGTGTATATTAAGTGTATATACTTCTTTTTTTTTTCTTTTATGATTCTACCGAAATTTGTCATATATTAAGTCTACGGTTCATAAATTTTTTTTAAGTCTATGGTTTCATCAATTTTAAATTATTAAAGATATGCTACTGTATATTAAGTCTACGGTTTCATCAACGTTTTTTTTTTCATTATTTGTCATATATCTATAACATGATTACTTGAATTATTTTATATTAATTAATATTTATTTAAAAATTAATTTTGCTGATATGGAATTTTTTTCTTTGATGCAAGCTTTTGTTTTTATTTATTTCTCATATACCATGCTAAGTTAGTTGATATTATCTTAACTAATGAAATATCTTCTTCAAAATGTTGTTTTATTATTTTCTTTCTACTGTATAATAGCAAAAATAAATTCATTTTTTCTACATGTAAGATTAATTTTAGCATATCTTCTATTTTAAACATATATAAATTAACATCTGATTTTTAAAAAAAATAATAATAAATATCGATACAGATGATATGGAAGGACATTCCAACAATCAAAGTAATAAAGACCAAGAAGTTACAATTGATGGTGCAGCAAAAATAAAGCAGATTCATTCCAACATTCCTGATGAAGAGATACCAAAGGTTAGTATGGAATTTGAAACTGAAGAACAAGCTTACAATTTTTATAATGTTTATGCTTATAAAGTTGGATTTAGCATACGAAGAAGCAAAGGGCATAAGGATAATAAAGATGGAAAAGTAAAAGATAGAACTTTTTGTTGCTCATGTGAAGGCTTTCGCAAAAAAGATAAACGATATGATAATGTGAAATGTCATCGTGCTGAAACAAGGTTTGGTTGTTTGGCGAGGATGAAGATAAAACTTCATCAATTTGGAAATTATCAAGTTGTTGAATTCTATGCGGACCATACACATATGACTTCAAGCCCTAGTAAGAGCCACTTACATAGGTCACAAAGAAGAATAACCCCTGCTCAAGCATCTGAAATTGAATTGGCTGAGAATTCAGGAATTGCTCCTAAAGCTAGTATGGAACTAATGATTAGGTTAGCTGGTGGACATGAAAATCTTGGATTTATTTTGGATGATTGTCGGAATTATATATGCACCAAAAGAACAATTCAAATGCGTACAGGAGATACAGGTGGTGTTCTTGAATATCTTCAACAGATGAAGTCAAAAGATCCAAAAAAAATTTATGCTTTGCAAGTGGACAAAGATGATTTGTTAACGAATATTTTTTGGGCAGATGCACACATGATGGCATCATATCATAACTTTGGTGATGTTGTTTGCTTTGACACAACCTAGCGAAAAAATCATGATTGCCGGCCTTTTGCTATGTTCGTTGGGGTAAATCATCATAAACAAACCACTATATTCGGGGCTGCATTGTTATATGATGAAACTACTGCAACCTTTATGTGGTTATTTGATACTTTTGTAGCAGCAATGTCAGGGAAAAAACCAAAAACTATTCTTACTGATCAAGATGCAGCAATGGCAAAGGCATTAAGATCCCAATGGCCAGAGACTTATCATCGCTTATGCATTTGGCATATGTATCAAAATGCAGCAAAACACCTGAGTAGTGTTTTTGAAAGATTTTGTGAATTTGCTACGGATTTTGGAAATTGCATATATGAATATGATGAAGAATGTGAATTCATTGAGGCTTGGGGGAACATGCTTGGGAAATATAATCTTGAAAATAATGATTGGTTGGCAAAACAATTCGAGTTGAAGGAGAAGTGGGCACTTGTATATGGAAGAGAGACTTTTTGTGCAAATATGACTACTACTCAACGAAGTGAAAGCATGAATAATGTACTTAAAAAGTATGTTAGCTATCAACACACGTTGTTGCGTTTTTTCAAACATTTTGAGAGGTTAATTGATGATCGTCGTTATGAAGAGTTAAAAGCAGATTTTAGAGTAAGTCAACGCAATTTAGCACCATCTCTCCCAATTGAAATTTTGAATCATGCAGCATATGTGTATACCCCTGCAGTGTTGAGAATGTTTGAGGTTGAGTTTTCAAAGGCTTATAACTGTGCTATGGAATTTTGTACTGAGCTAGGAGCAGTGACAGAGTATAAGCTTACTCCTAATGGTAAGTATTTTCACCACACAGTTAAATATGACTCTTCAATTGATGGAGCGATATGTAGTTGCAAGAAGTTTGAGTTTGCAGGAATATTGTGCTCACATATTCTTAAAGTATTTTCCTTTCGTAATGTTTTGAAAATACCTTCTCAATACATTTTAAAGAGGTGGACAAAGCATGCGAAGATTGGAGCTACAGGTAGTACATCTGAGATTAAACAGGGAGATGATCCTAAAGCATGTTTGGCAATGCGTTATCAAGATTTGTCGAGATCTTACACTCATATTGTAACAAGAGCATCAGAAACTGAAAAAGCCTATAAAGTTGCTAGAAATGTCTTTAAAAAACTTTGGGATGATGTTGATGCATGTTTGAGAGAAGAAAGAATTGAAAGTAAAGAGGAGAGTCATACTACCTTTGGAATTGATACAACAGTAAAAGGTATAAAAACAAAAAATAAGAGAATTTGTGGTAGCTCTTCTCGTCCAAAGAATTCTCTTGAGAAGATGTGTAAGAAAACCAAAGTTTCCAAAAAAAAATCGTCTACGAAACAGGTATTTATTCTTGATTTATTTCACTTTATTTTTTCAATTATATAATTTTACAATATCAAAATTTACATATTTTATCTTATAGGTATCACCAAACTTTAACAACAACGATCAAGTCAATAACTATATGCCAGATTCTCAACCAGATTTGTCATTCTCCACAACTTCATTTAATCTTAACCATGTAATATATTATATTTTTTTATTAACTTATTTTATCAAGAGTTATGTTTATATATAGATAATATTATATTTTATTTTCTACAGATTGGTATGACACCTAAAAATTCAAGTATAGGAACAAGCATGACTGAATTGCTCTTACAGGTATATTGACTTTCAATAATAATCATAAATGATGTATATTTTTTAATTGTTACTTATAAAATTATAATTATGCATATACAGGCTGAGTCTACATCTTTTGGATTTGAAGGTAACCAATTTTTCAAGAATATATAAGGATTTGGTTTGTTGGAGTTGGCTATTTTCGAAGCCTAAAATTGGTTGACTTATTCGAAATTTAATTTCTAATTGTGATTCTATCGGATACTTATTAAATTCGGAGTGCTATATTTTTTATGATTAGATTTTAACTATTATAAGGATTTTGAGAACAATAATATTCATATGGTTTTCAATTTTGTTTATTATCAAAGTCATTAATAATTTTTTATATAATATTAAATTTATTAGTAACTCGTGCAACATATATATATCCACCCAGCAAACAATGGTAGCTATTAAGCAAAGAGATAAAGGAAGATGAAAGTGATATAAAAAATATTGCTTTATCTTCAAGAAAATCACTAATACATAAACCACTAATACATAAATATGTATGTATAAGATGAGCATGAACGTTCAAGCTAAATATGGTCACTCCTTTTTTATCTTTTGTATTTATTTATTTAGTTTTTGTATATATCATTTTAATTAGTATTTATTTTGTATAACTTAATTATTATGATTTTGACTAGATGAAATTGACTGGAATATGATATAATGGCAGAGATAATTTGTTTGTATTCTTTTGCAATAAAATAGGAGCAAAGAAAAGAAAAAATGTTTTCTTCTGAAAAAAAATAAAAGAAGGAAAAAAAATTGATTGTTTAATCTTAATATGTTACTTAAGATATTTTAAAAAAAATAAGAAAACGTTATTTACTTGTATTCTTCTGCAAAAAAAATAGGAGGAAGGAAAAGAAAGAACGTTTTCTTCTGCATAAAAATAGGAGAAGGAAAAAAAATAATTATTTAATGTTAATGTGAATATGAAAAGTCAGATATTAATGTTAAATTTAATATTAATTTAGGAGAAAGAATTAAAAGCTTCGTTAACTCATTTTAACGTTATCAAGCAAATTAATTATCTGTTAAATAAATAAATGATGTGTCTCAAAATTATTGGTGAGACAGGGAGGAGACAGTAAAATAGGGACAGCTGATTTTTTTTCCCATTGGACTTGGCCTTACCATTACCATTCTTCTATTTTCATTACTGACAACTAAACGTTACCTACCTATGTTCGTGACCATGAGTAGTTTTTCTTTTAAAAAAATTACAAATACAAAACATTAAGAATTTGAGAAATTCTCTAGTAGTCGTGTATCCCTTTGGGTTTCGGTACGTGTATAATAAGAATCTCAATTTTTTTTATATGTGTATACATTGTAGTTATAGTTGACATCCCACAAATTTAAAAAAATTTCGAATAATTTAAGATGAAAAAATAAGGTTGGAACAATTCCTTGCGACAAAAAAATTTGAATCCTAAAACAAATTCGGAATATCTCTTCTATATAAAAAGTATGAAGATAACAGAAATTCTTGATTTTAACGGTTTATTTTATTAACTTTACTGGAATATTTTAAATATTTAATGAAATATACATTTAAAACTAACTTAAAAATAAATATTTATTAATTATATTAATATAAATTTAAATATTATAAAATATCATTATTATAATAATATTTAATATAAGACTACATATATAATAATTATATAAATTTAAATTTAAATTCAAAAGTTATAAACTATCATTATTATAATAATATAATATAAAACTAGATATCTAATAATTATTTTAATATAAATTTATATGTTATAAAATATTATTATGATAATAATATATAATCTTAATTTTTTATTAATTATATTAATATGAATTCAAATATTATAAAACATTAACATTATAATAATATTTAATATAAGACTATATATTTAATACTTATATTAATATAAATTTAAATATCATAAAATATCATTATAATAATATATAATACATCATTTTTATTTTTATTAAAAAAATTATTATTTATGTTTAAAAAGATTATCATATTATATATATATATATAAATTTTAAAAAAATTATGTTTAATTTTTTATTTAATATATTTATGTTATTCTGGTATATATAATATAATTTATTTATATGATAATAATATAAATTTAATAAATATAATTAATAAATTTTAGGGTATATACTTTTTTGGATACTCTGTTTTGATAAATGACTTTTTGGACCTTGTGTTTTTGTAAAATGATTCAAATAGAACTCTAAATTTGATTTTGGTCAAAGTTTTCTAAACTAAAATTACAAATAATTCACCAAGCTAACAATTTAAAACACAAACAAAATCATTTTGCCTAACAACTATGTTGTTATATTCAATTTTTTTCATCAAAATTGAGTTTATAGTCTATTTGAATAATTTTACAAAATATAGGATCCAAAAAATAATTTATCAAAACACAAGGTCTAAACAAATAATGAGACAAAACACAATTTCCAAAATATATAAACTCTAAATTTTATAATAAAATGATTCTAGTAAATATAAAAGTTGCATCATAGTCCCACTTTAGAGGCACTGCTTTTGAATAGAGTAATGATATGTGTTTACCGAGTTTTTCGGAAACGAACACAAACAGAATAATAAAAAGATAAGAACTGTAGAAGTGCTGAAATGTAACTAAACAAACAGTGTTTTTACGTGGTTCAGGCGTTAACAAGCCCTAGTCCACGAGTCGATGTTATTATACTTGGAAAGGACTACAGTAAGATGGCTGGTGTACAAGAACTTCACACACTCACAGTGTTTCTCTCGGGTTCTCTTGAAGAAGATGAAGCTAGAGAGATTTTTGTAGAGTTTTTGCTATGTGATCTGTTGGCCGTCCCTCTTCTTGTAAAATGAAGGGGTCTTTATAGCTAGGGTTTTAGATTAGGGTTTTTCTCTACGTACATGAGTCTTAATTACTCCAGCCATAAATAGGGGATACAATTACTGTAGTAGCATGGCTACAAAACTCTATGTGGGTATATTTACGTGAAAGTATGGAGAACACACAAAGTCAGCCGTCTTTTCCAAGTTGTCAGCGGAACAGTAGGCGAAAAGGTACCCTTAGGCGTGCTGGGATGTGTGCGGCTTTGACCTGTCGGGCGTGTCAGGCGGGATCCTGTGTCAGGTGGATATCATTCCAAATATGCCTCCTCCATGACTCGACCGCTTGGTTTAGTTCTGTGCGAGGCACGGAACTGTTTCCGCGAAGACCACTTGAAGAGCTTCTCCTGGAAGGAGCTTCCCTGAAGGATACCCCTTCGGGAGTCCGAGAGGGTCGACGAGCCTCCGTGTCGTGTTCGCTTGAAAGAGTAATCCGGACACTAAACGGGAGAGGCGAAGCCTTTCTGTCCATCCGCGAGCTCTGGTCACCTACCGTGAAAGACATTGGTAATTCTGCTTTCCCGAGGACATCAATCTAAACGCTATCCGGAAATCTGGATAACATTTACCCCCCAAGGTCACGGAGCTTTGAGAGATCCGGGAGCTTGTACAGTCCTCCGGGTATTTCGGTTTCTTAGATTAGGCGAGGGGCCACCTTCTGTGTTCCCGGAAGGGTTCCTTTTTCCCGCCTGAGTGTTAGTATGAAAAAGAAAGGGAATTTCTTCTGTTTGAACTCAAGTACTCAAGTGCGGCAAGGACCACGCGTCATGCTGGGAATGGTTCTGCGACCAAGACGTGTGCGTGAGGCGACTGGTTGAGTATGCGTGCGTCAGTCATCTGAGTAATGATTTGACGGCTTTTAATGGTACTCCGGGCCCGAGGTGGTATAATGATGGGAAATAAATACTTTATTCCCATCCGAGGAGTCATAAATAGGATCGTCGCTTCATCTCTAGCCGTTGGATCTGATGCACACGGAATGGGAAGATCGGGACCGTCTATTTGAGGAATTCGAAACGACTTCTTCCCTGCTATAAAAACGAGGGAACGAACCTTTCTTCCTCTTTACGCTTTCAAATTCTCTATCTTTCGGATTCCCAGATTTCCAAACCTTCGAACTCTCAGGCTTCCAAGCTTTCATTCCTTCGAACTTGCCACTTCTTTTGGTAAGGGATCTAGAAACTTTTCTTTTGGTTTGGCAGTGGGTTTATTCGCCGAAGTTCAGGGTTTGAATCGCCGTTCGTCTTTGCAGCTTTTACTTCTCGCGATCGTGCTGTGCAGTGATCCGGTTACTCCTTCAACCTCCAACTACCCGAATACCAGTAAGTATTTCTACTTTGCTCTTCCCTCCCAAACCTTAGGTTGTTGGTAGTTGTTAGAGTTGGGGTTTCTGCCATTATCGCCTATGTGCATGCGTGAATAGGGCTTTGGTAGGCATGTGATTGATGTGAGTCGATAAGTAGTCTCTTTTGCATGCTTTGACGATTTGCGTTTGGAAAGTCGTTCCTTGTTTTGCTTGCGTTGTTCTGGTTTGCTGTTTTAGGGCATAAGCATGAACGCCTTTAGGGTGTCTTTCTCTGGAAAAATACTTCTTTTGGTGGGCTTAGGCTCGGACTCTGAGTCTGGTTCCTTGCTGCCCTTCGGGTGGCATGGTGCCAACCCCTCGGCAAGCTCGGTGGGAGCCTCTCCAAGCAGTTTTCGGGGAGGGTCTCCCCGACGCCTTTGATACCACTAGGGTATGACAAGGGTGCTGACTGCTTAGAGTGTTTTCTTCTTTCTTTCTTTTGTCCAGTGACGAACATCTCAAAGGAACAACTCCTTGCTGTGGGGGAGGCTGATTCTGCCCAGGAGAAGGGTTCCCCTGTCGCTGGTGCAAAGGGGAAAGGAAAGGCGAAAGTGGTCGCGGCTAGCCCACCGACTTCCAATAGTTCAATCTGGGAGATGGACCAGAAGCCGAACCTTTTTAGGAATTATGGCATGCTGGAGCTGTATTCCTCCGAGGCAGGCCTGAAGAACATCCCAGGTCTGATGTGGCACCGTCTGTCGGTGCTGGGCGAGTCGGCTAGCCAGAGTCACGAGGGCTTTGGTGCCTGGAGCTAGGCACACATAGTGTGTGGGGCGCACTTGCCCCTAAGAAGTTACTTTGCCAATTTCTGTGTGAAGGCGGGGATTGCCCCCTTCCAGTTGATTCCTCCTAGCTACAAGCTCCTAGCAGGGTGGTTCATCTTTTGCAAGTCCCGGAAACTGGAAGCTCCTACCCCGGAGGAGGTGCTGTACTTCTACGGGTTGAAGTCTCAGCCTATGAGGGGTCATTCAGACAAGGTGGGGTTTTACAGGCTGGAAAGGCACCCGGACGTGATGTGCCCCACCTGTCATACCGCGAGGGTTCCAGACCTCCGGGAGTACTGGTTCCTGACGACTGGCTTCCCGCTGAAGAGGGTGCCAGCCCTATCTTTGGACTTCAAAATCCCTGGTAAGTGCTCCTTCCTCTCATTTTCAACTTTGTTTCTTTGCGTTTGATTTGCCTTTTGGGAGGATCTCTAATGCTTGTATTTGAATTTTGCAGAAGTCGTTCCGCGGACACCTCGCTGTGCGGAGATGATAAGGAGGTCCAAGTTCTACGAAGGGCTTTCTGAGGAAGAGTTGAAAGTGGAGGGACTTGTGACCTCCGAATCTTTGAGGGAGTATGGGCTACTCGCCTCTTTCCAAAACATCGAGCCAGTGAGTGGCAGGGGGCAAAGTCAGGTGTCAGCCGACATCCGGGAGCAGATTGCCCTGGAGCTGTCCAAGGTGATCAACCAAGCAGCCCGGGACGAGAATACTTTATCTCCTAGTTGGGCGGAGAGGTTCCCCGACCCCCAGCCGGAGGAAGAGGAGATCGAGGCCCGCCACGCCGCGGCTTACCCTAACGAAGGGGCTCCGGGGGCTAGTACCTTCGGGAGAGGTAAGACTAGTTTTCGATTGATCCACACCCCCAGCCTATCTGAGGTTTCCCGGACCTCTCAGATGGGGTTCGATCCCCGCTTCCTTAGGCTAGATCCGCGTAGGATACCCTTTGACAGATATTGCGATAGGGTAGATGAGCTCCTCGGGTGTCTGAGTGACGGTAGTCTGCCAGAAGGTGTCATCATGGTTGACCCTTCTTCCCTCAACATGTCATTCCCGGACTTCAAGGAGTACGGGAGCTTCCTGGAGCGAGAAGCGGTGTTTTGTTTTGCTCGGGGAAGGCCATCCACGTTTCTCGTGCATGGTCGTCCCTTTCAAACTTTTCTTTTTCTTGTTTCTTGTTCCCTGCTGGCGGGCTTGCTTGTGCTTTTATGTTGTTGATTGTCTTGTCTTCCGCTTATCTTCTTTCTCATTGCTTGTTGGTTCGTTAACCTTGCTTTGTATGTTTCTTGCAGAGTATCCAGAAGCCAAGATGTTGGGGAGGGTTACTTTGCTCATTAAGAAGGCTGCCACCAGCCAAGACCCGTCCATGGGGAAAGGACGGAAGACCAAGGCTGGTAGGGGAGGTAAAGCTGCCACCCCCAAGAAGACAAGTGGCGAGGCGCAAGCGTCTCCGGGGGTAGAGAAGTCTCCTGCCGATGGGCCTTCCGAGACTATGATGGTCTCGAGTAGCAGCAGCGACGGGGAAGGGCTTGTGTTCCCCGTGAAGACAACTGGGGTGAGCAAGCGTCCCGGAGAAGATGCTGAGGGTGCTAAGAAGAAACGCCTTAGACACTCTTCTCCTGGTCGAAGGCAACAACAACAGCAACGACAGCAACCACAACCACAACAACAGCAGCAACAAGAACAACAGAGACAATCACCAACGCCACAGCGGCAGCAACTACAACATCCAAACCAGCAGCAGCAACAAGGGCAATTACTTCCGCTGCCGCAGCAGCAAAAGCAACAGACCGGGGCCTTAATACCCCGTCTGCCTCCTCCTCCAGCCCAAAGGGAGTCCACCCTTTCGGGGTCTCCTTCTTCTCAGCCAACAAACCTTCCTCTGCCTGGCCTGAAGTCCCACTTCCCGCAGAAACCAACCCGTTTCCCCGCTGCCCTCCTGGAGGGTGTAAGACGGGCCGATAAATTTTTGAAGAGGCGGTTGGAGGCTGAGAAGGCCATTACCCAGGGAAGGGCAGACAACTTGTCTGCCGTGAAGAGAGCTGAGTTGGCCGAGGGGGTGCGGTCTCTTCACCCGGCTAGAGCGGTTTTGGATGGCCCAGCCTTGGAGAAGAAGCTGGTGCCTAGGCTTGGACGTGCATTGGCGCCGTTCGGAGCGGAGATGATGGAGGACATGGCCCTGAGCTTGTGCGAGCTCAATTCTGAGAAATGGGCCATCAGTAGCAGTAAGGATCCGCTGTTGCTGACACATGCCGTGAAGCAGCAATTGTCCGGGGTAAGCCGTCAGTTGTTGTGTTTTGGGATCATCTGTCTTTTGGTCCGGCTTAACTCATTCTGTTGTCTTTCCTTGCAGGCCTCTATGATCGCGGAACGCTCGTTCCGGGAGGTTGGTGCAGTTCTGGTTCAGCTGGAGGAGAGCCAGCTGGCTCGCCAGGCCTTGGAGGCGGAGAAGCAGAAACTGACCCAACAGGCCTTGGAGGCTTCGGAGAAGATTGATCAGGCCCGGCGCACGGCTGAGGAAGAGGCGGACAAGAAATATCTTGCCAAATATCAAGAGTACCGGGCCAAGGCAGAGAATGAGTTTAGACAGCGGTCGGATGGGATGAAGGCCGAAAACTCCAAGCTCCGGGAAGAGCTGTCCCAAGCCAGGGTGGAGAAGGATACCTTGGAAGCCCGCTTGCAATCAAAAAATGATCTCCTCCTTAAGCAGCAAGAGGAATATTCCACTCTTCAGAGTAAGCTGCACGAGGAGGAGCAACTCCATAAGAGGAGCAGGGATCTCGTGTCTATGCTGCAGTTGGGGCTCGCCGAGAAGGATAAAGAGATCGGGGCCTTGCAATTCACTGCCAGGGGGCATGTGACCGAGAAGCAATCCGTGCTGAACCAAAATAGGGAGCAGCGCAAGGAGATCGATTCTCTTAAGGGGGAGCGGGATGCCTCCAAGGCCGAGATGGACAAAGTAAGGGCTCAATTAGCTGTCGCGGAGGCACAGCTGGCAACCTCCGAGGCGGAGCGCTTGAAGGAGAAGGAGGATGCTGAGGTGATACTGAACAGGACGATTAATATATCGCATGTGGTCCTCATGCATCAACTCTGGAAAGTGAACCCGGAGGTACTAGGCTATCTGGGAGAGGATGCCGATGCCATGAGGGAGAAGTTACTCGTGTGGGATCAAGGCCCAGAGGCGTACGTCCAAACTTACAACATTGACGAACGTGCTGGAGCCCCTGAGGTGGGAGATCCCGGAGAGGCGGGGACCTCTGAACCTTCCCGTGACAAAGTTCCGCCTTCCAATGAGCCGACTCCGCCAGCCTCAGTTGAAGCCGATGCCCCCGAGGCCGCGGTCGTGGAAGCTGCAGCTACCCCCAATGCTTGAAGGGGTTTTATCTTTAATTATTTTTCATTTGAGTTTTTCATTGCAGACATATTTGCCATACTTATAGCATTTTCCTTTCTTTTCTTCCGAGTTCTTTATTTAACTTTGCGTTTAGGGTAGACTTTTATACGGTAGAAACTGTTGTAGGGGCGCATGAGGTTTTGGTTCCAACGGCCAGAACCTATGCACATCCCACTTGAGGCTCTAACGGCTGATGTCTTTTCCCACGTAGTTTCTAGGTTACGAAGGTTTCCTGGTTCCAACGGCCAGACTCCTTTCACCGTATTTTAGCTTTCCTAAGGCAAATAGCCAATCCCGGGACTTGTAGTTATACTGTTCGCTGGGATTGCTAAGGTGAGCCGTTCCATGGCTCGGAACGGGAGTTCTTTTGGTGAGCGTTGCTAGACTTAAGGTTAGATCTTTGCGAAGCAAAACTAACTGTTGTTGCGAACCTCATGGTGGCTGACTTCAGGGACCTGGCATGCAGCCATGCGAGGCAAGGCTCGTTGCTGTCGGGGAAATCGCCACGCCCACCAGGTGTGATCCCGGAGCAGGGGCTTTGCGAAGCAAGGCCTGCTGTGAGGGGGGGATCGACCATGTCTGCTCCTGGAGCTGAAACTTGCAATGGTCGAGGAGCTCGCCATGCATTATTTTGTGAGATCCGGAGCTGGTGCCTGCGAAGCAAGGCTTACAACGGTCGCGGATCTTGCCATCTTTCACCTTGCGGGACCCGGAGCTGGAGCTTGCGAAGCAAAGCTCTACAGCGATCGCGGATCTTGCCATCTTTCGCCTTGCAGGACCCGGAGCTGGAGCTTGAGAAGCAAAGCTCTACAGCGATCGCGGAGTATTCTGCAAAGGACTTGTCAGGGAGTTGGGGGTGTTTCGGCGTAGCTCTATGAACGTGCCTCAACCCCCAGTCCTGTTCATCGCTGGGCTACACAGGAGATAATTTTCATGATACATAATGGCATGCATTTCCATGGCAATTTTCACATAAGCACATAATGCACATATGACACGTAATGCAAGCATGTTCATGGCAAAAAATAAACCTAAGCTTAACAATTTAAACATTTCAAACAATTTAAAAATTTCAAACACAATGCTAGCACATAAGTGGTGTTCTGTGTACGTTTTGTTCAAGGGGCGTATGGCTATGCCTTAGCCATGTATACCCCCCCAAGTGAGCGTGGGGTCCGGACGTCTCCGGACCGCGGGGTCACTTGTTAAAACGCAGCTTTGAACACAGGGATAAAAAGTGCAGTAAAAGTGGAGTGAATCTCTCCGTGTTTTATTAAATTAGCCTGCTAGGCACGTGTTTTACAACAGGGAGGATTATTTCCACATTCTTCACTTTTGCTAATTTCACCAAGGACTTCCGACTAAATCGTCCGGGGCCTATTGGTAGTAACGGCGGAGGTGCTCCGCGTTCCAGGCGCGTGGGACTTTGGATCCGTCGAGTCTCTTTAAGTGATACGTCCCATGGCCCACTTTTTCTTGGACTTCATAGGGGCCTTCCCAGTTGGGTCCGAGGACTCCCACTCCCGGATCCTGCGTAGCAGGAAATACTCTCCGTAGGACAAGATCCCCAACTTCGAATGTACGGCTCTTGACTCTCGTGTTAAAGTGTCGGGCTATCTTGCCTTGATACATTTTTAGTTGGACCTGCGACCGCTCCCGGAGCTCTTCGATCATGTCCAGGGACTCCTGGAGAAGGGCGTGGTTCCGGGTAGGGTCGTAGGTATCCTGCCTGTGAGAGGGGATCATAGTTTCTACTGGGATGATGGCCTCGCAACCGAAGGTCATGGAATAAGGCGTGTGCCCCGTCGAAGTTCTCTCTGTTGTGCGATAGGCCCAAAGTACTCGCGGAAGTTCTTCCGGCCAGTGAGCCTTGCAGGCTTGGAGTTTTTTCTTCAACGTGGTCTTTAATATTTTGTTTACAGCCTCCACTTGCCCATTAGCCTGGGGTCTGGCGACTGCGGAAAAGCTTTTGATAATTCCATGCGAAGCACAGAAGTTCGTGAAGTGTTCACTGTCAAATTGCTTTCCGTTGTCGGACACAATTTTTCGTGGAAGCCCAAAACGACACACTATATTCCTGATGACAAAGTCCAGTGCTTTTTTAGATGTGACCGTGTTCATAGGTTCAGCTTCAGCCCATTTGGTGAAGTAGTCTACCGCGACTATGGCATACTTCACTCCACCCTTTCCAGTTGGGAGGGAACCTACTAGGTCAATGCCCCAAACGGCGAACGGCCAAGGGCTGGTCATTAAGGTAATTTCTGTAGGCGGCGCTCGCGGAACCTTGGCGTACCTCTGGCACTGCTCACATTTCCTGACATAATCCACACAATCCTTCTTCATGGTGGGCCAGAAGTATCCTTGTCGAAGGATCTTTTTGGAGAGGCTCAGCCCGGAGGTATGATCGCCACAGAAGCCTCCGTGAACCTCATGGATGATGGCGCTGACTTCGGTTCCGGCAACACACCTAAGGAAGGGTATGGACAACCCCCTGCGGTAAAGCTTTCCATCCATAACCACGTATCGGGGAGCTTGATATTGGAGCTTCCTTGCGTCAGCTTTATCAGTGGGGAGCTCTCCGGTGGTGAGAAATCTGAGGATGGGTCCTATCCAGGAGTGGGAATGGTCGATGATGGCGTTTATCCTTCGTGTCTCAGTACTGGGGGCTTCTAAGTGCCCGATGGGGACTAGGCCATACTGTTCAATCTCCGGGTCCGTTGCAAGCTTGGCCAGCGTGTCCGCGAGTGAGTTCTGGTCCCGGGGGACCTGGCGGATTTGGTAGCCTTTGAAATGCTGCAGTAGGCCGCGGGAGAGAGACACGTAGGCATCCATTCTTTCGCCTTTCGTCTGGTATTCCCCGGATATTTGGTTTACCACAAGTAGGGAGTCGCTGTATACTTCGATTTTTTGGGCTCCGACTTCTCTGGCCAGTCGTAATCCAGCTAACATGGCTTCGTGTTCTGCCTCGTTGTTGGATGCTGGGAACGCGAAACGGATGGCGCTCTGGAGCTGATGCCCTTGGGGAGATATTAGGATGACCCCTGCTCCAGCTCCTTTTTCATTTGAGGCTCCGTCTACATAGACCTTCCATGTGGGAAGTTCCGGGACAGGATCTTCCGGGAGGTCATTCATTCCCGAGCATTCCACAATAAAGTCCGCGCGAGCTTGACCTTTTATGGAAACACGTGGTTGGTAGTGGACGTCGAACTGGCTCAGTTCCATGGCCCACTTAAGCAATCTGCCAGAAGACTCGGGCTTCTGCAAGACTTGTCGGAGAGGGTGGTTGGTGAGTACTTTGATGGTGTGCGCCTGGAAATATGGCCTTAGCTTCCGCGAAGCAATTAGCAAGCGGAGGGAGAGTTTTTCGATCATTGAATACCTGGACTCGGCGTCCAGTAACCTCTTGCTTACGTAATACACAGGGAGCTGGATACGGCCATCTTCCCGGACAAGAGCGGCACTCACTGCGTGCTCTGTCACAGCTAAGTATAAGAACAACGCCTCTCCTTCGACAGGTTTGGACAGAATGGGAGCCCGGGTTAAATGTTCTTTGAGGTGTTGGAAGGCTGCTTCGCATTCGGGGGTCCACTCGAACTTCTTGTTTCCTCGCAACACATTGAAGAAGGGGATACACTTGTCAGTGGCCTTGGATACGAAGCGGCTGAGAGCAGCTATCCTTCCGGTAACGCTCTGGACATCCTTATGCTTCCGGGGGGAAGGCATATCTATGAACGCCTTTATTTTCTCAGGGTTGGCTTCCACTCCGCGGGAGCTGACAATGAAACCGAGGAACTTCCCAGACGAGACCCCGAAAGTACATTTCTTTGGATTCAGTTTCATTCCGTACTTTCGGATCACGGTGAAAGCTTCCTCAAGGTCGTCACTGTGGTCCCCGGAGGTCTTGGACTTTACCAACATGTCGTCCACGTACACCTCCATGTTCCTCCCCAGTTGGTCCTTGAACATCCTGTTTACTAGACGCTGGTACGTCGCCCCAGCATTCTTCAAACCGAAAGGCATGACCACGTAACAGTAGACACCCTTGTCCGTGAGGAAGCTGGTGTGTTCCTGGTCCGCGACATGCATCTTGATCTGGTTGTATCCAGAGTACGCATCCATGAAGGATAAGAGTTCGTACCCGGAAGTAGCGTCTACCATCTGATCGATTCGCGGAAGAGGGAAACAATCTTTCGGGCAGGCTTTGTTTAGGTCCGTGAAGTCAATGCACATTCTCCAGGACCCATCGGGTTTCGGGACCAGAACTGGGTTGGCCAACCACACGGGATAGTGTGACTCCTGGAGAAAGCCTATGGACATCAACTTGTCCACTTCAGCTTTGACGGCTTCGGCCCTCACTTGGTCTAACGGCCTCCTCTTTTGGCGAACCGGAGTTGCAGATGGGTCTATGTTGAGTGCGTGGCACGCAACATTAGGATTAATCCCCGTCATATCAGCGTGGCACCACGCCAGGATATCCTGATTATTCTTCACCGTGGCCACGATCTTATCTCGAATGGCCGATGGCAGGTTTTTCCCCACCTGAATGACTTTGGTGGGATCTCCCGGGTTGAGGATCACCTCTTCGACTTCCTCCATCGGCTCTATCGCTTTCTCGATTCCCACTCTTGGGTCGAGTTCGTCAAAGTATGCCTCTTGAGCACCCCCAGTTTCTGGTAATTCTTCTGCCAAAGGAATGGCAGCAACCATCTCCTGGACCGTGTAGACGGATCGGACGGAGACGTTATAACAGCTTCGTGCACTTCGTTGGTCTCCTCGGAGGGTGCCGATATGCCCATCGTCGCATGGAAACTTCAAGCATAAGTGGCGTATCGAGGTTATGGCCCCACAATCTATTAGGACCGGTCGGCCTAGGATGGCATTATACGCCGTGGGGCAGTCGACCACCACGAATGTGCTGTGCTTGAAGGCACAAGCGTCGCTTTCTCCTTTGAGGGTGACTGGAAGTTGAATTTTTCCTAATGGCATGAGTGCATCCCCATTGAACCCTTGAAGCTGGATGGGGCATGGGGTCAGGTCTGTCTCGGTTAATCCGATCGCGTGGAAGGCCGCTTTGAAGAGGATGTTTACGGAGCTTCCGTTATCGACCAAGATCCGTGAGACCTTCTTATTGGCAATCTGGGCTTCCACCACGAGGGGATCGTTGTGGGGGAAGTGCACATGTCGAGCATCGTCCTCCGTGAAGGTGATGGGAAGATCCATCATTCGGGGACGTTGAGCAGGTGATTGAACCAAGGCGCACATCTCCCCGGTGTGTTCTAACTCCCTCAAGTACCTCTTCTGGGAGTTGCGGGTGCTGCCGGCAAGGTGCGGTCCTCCGGAAATGGTGGCTACGTGTCCGTCAACGGGTGGCGGAGCAAGGCCGGGCGGATATGGGTTGCCAGGTCCTGGAGCCAACAAGGCAATGGGTGCCGGAGCGGCTGGAGCAGGGAGCGCTGGGAACTGAGACCCGGGAGCTTGGGGGTGACCGGCTCCAGGAGCGCTAGCGGTCCCCCTCTGTCCCGGAGAATATGCAGCTCCGTGAACTACTCCCTGTCCGGGATAGATAATGGGTATCCTCACCCACTGACCGAGGTGTCCCGCTCTTGCCAGGGACTCGATCTCATCCTTCAGCTGAAGGCACTCGTTCGTGGTGTGCCCCACGTCTCCGTGGAACTCACACCTCTTGTTGGAGTCTCGCGGACGCCTCCCTCCGTGAGACACTTTCGGGGGCTTCCTGTAGTTGACCATATTACAGGTCGCCCGATAGACATTCTCTCGCGAGTCTATCAAACTGGTATACTTCGTGAACTTGGGCTCATAGTCCTTCCGGGGTTTCTTTGAATGGTCTCCCCGGTTGGAGTTTCTTCCGCTTTGTTTGCTCCGCGATTGGCTCAAATTTCGTTCTGGGGCTTCCGCTTGCGGCTGCGGCATGCCACGAGCGATACTACATCCGGTTTGTACAGCTCCGTACCCAGAGAAATGGGTTTGACTCGGCGTCTGAGCAGACGCGGAAGGCCCATACACACTTGGAGTGAATTGGGCTCCTGGAAGCGTGAGGGCTGGTGCGGGAGCTTGCGAAGCAAAGCTCGGCGCAGTCACGGAAGGCGTTGGAGCTGGGGGAACTCCAAAGGCCTGCTGGTAGGCATCCTCAAGGTTGATGATTCCCTGAGCTTTTGACATGAATTCGGACAGCGTTTCTGCCCGTCTCCTTTGCATTTCCCCCCATAACAGGGAGCCGACAGTAAGGCCCGATTGAAGGGCGATCAGCTTCATGTCATCGCTGACCTTGGTCTTTGCAGCAGCTTCCATCATTCTCTGAATGAAAGCTTTGAGGTTCTCATTGGGTTGCTGCTTGATGTTGGTTAAGGAACCAACCTCCATGTCGTGGTCGCGGGCAGCAATGAACTGCCTCCTGAATGCGGACTGTAGCTCCTTCCAACTGTGGATTGATCCGGGAGCTAATCTTTTCCACCAGTCCTCCGCGGACTTGGTAAGGGTGAGTGAGAAGCACATGCATTTGGCGTCCTCACTGACACGCGCCACTTGCATCATTTTGTTGTATTTAGCTAGGTGGGTACGCGGGTCTGTCCTCCCATCATATAATTCTATGTGAGGCATTTTGAAGTTATCCGGGAGGGACGTTTCCGCGATCCTCCGAATACATGGTTCCGGGTCTTCCTCCTCAGAGTCTGACAGGGCCCCACTTTGCTTCCGGACCAGCTTGGTCAAGGCAGCAATCTGTTCCTCGAGCCTCTTCGTATCACTCTCCGGGAGGTCACGTCCCCGGAGCTTGTCATTAATATGATTTCGGAGGTCATCTCCGCGAGGCCGGGCCTTTTCTCCTTTGGCCTTTTCATACTTGGCCTCCAACCTTCTTCTTAGGTCCACCGTGGACCAACTATCTTCGGAGTGCGAGTTCGCAGCCCGACCGTCCTGGTTGACGGAATCACTGGGGCGGTTGTTCCTTCCCCTAGGCCTGGGTGCCTTGGCACCGGGCCCTTTAGGCACGGAGTGCCCCCTTGGGGCTGAAGGACGTCTGGGCTTAGGAGCGCCAGAGACCTTCTGCGCGCGGGGGGGGGGGGGGGCAGTCGGCCTGGTGATTCACGCCTTTAGGAGGTGCAGGGGCGTCAGCGCGTACAGGCTCTCCAACTTTTTCTTTGCCCTTGTTAGGGGCGGCTTTGGATGGTCCAGCAGCGGCTGGATCCGGCATAGCGGCATCAGCACCACCTAACATAGAGGCGTCCTCGCCCGAGTCGCCTAGGTCTCCGAACTTGCTTTGGAGGCGCTCCATCATGCGCTGCATTTTTTCGGAGAGGCGCTCCTGCTCAGCAAGCTTGGCTTTGGTGACCTCCAGTTCTTCGGCTACTTGGACCAGTTCTGGGTCCTTCTCATAGTAGCAGCCGTCCTTGTAATAACCGTCTTGGACATATTCTTCTTCGTCTTCTAAGTATGTCGTATCTTCGGTACTGACCCGATCTTGGCGGGATGTCGGGTCTTCACCTTGGTAGTCCAAGGGTTCGTTTTGCACCGCATCTTCCATCACAGTATCGGGGTTGACCCTAGCATTTTTGTCAACCGCGGATTTTCTCGTAGTCACCATCTCTTTAGCACGAAGTGAATACAAAAAACGTACACAGAAAAAGAGCTGACTAACAACTTCCTACAGATCTCAATGAAAGCACCAAAATGTTTATCGAGTTTTTCGGAAACGAACACAAACAGAATAATAAAAAGATAAGAACTGTAGAAGTGCTGAAATGTAACTAAACAAACAGTGTTTTTACGTGGTTCAGGCGTTAACAAGCCCTAGTCCACGAGTCGATGTTATTATACTTGGAAAAGACTACAGTAAGATGGCTGGTGTACAAGAACTTCACACACTCACAGTGTTTCTCTCGGGTTCTCTTGAAGAAGATGAAGCTAGAGAGATTTTTGTAGAGTTTTTGCTATGTGATCTGTTGGCCGTCCCTCTTCTTGTAAAATGAAGGGGTCTTTATAGCTAGGGTTTTGGATTAGGGTTTTTCTCTACGTACATGAGTCTTAATTACTCCAGCCATAAATAGGGGATACAATTACTGTAGTAGCATAGCTACAAAACTCTATGTGGGTATATTTACGTGAAAGTGTGGGCAACACACAAAGTCAGCCGTCTTTTCCAAGTTGTCAGCGGAACAGTAGGCGAAAAGGTACCCTTAGGCGTGCTGGGATGTGTGCGGCTTTGACCTGTCGGGCGTGTCAGGCGGGATCCTGTGTCAAGTGGATATCATTCCAAATATGCCTCCTCCATGACTCGACCGCTTGGTTTAGTTCCGTGCGAGGCACGGAACTGTTTCCGCGAAGACCACTTGAAGAGCTTCTCCTGGAAGGAGCTTCCCTGAAGGATACCCCTTCGGGAGTCCGAGAGGGTCGACGAGCCTCCGTGTCATGTTCGCTTGAAAGAGTAATCCGGACACTAAACGGGAGAGGCGAAGCCTTTCTATCCATCCGCGAGCTCTGGTCACCTACCGTGAAAGACATTGGTAATTCTGCTTCCCCGAGGACATCAATCTAAACGCTATCCGGAAATCTGGATAACAATATGTGTACCTAAAATATACACAAAAACATTACACACAGTGATGTGACAGTTTAGTCTAGCCAATCACAATTATTAAAATTGGGACTCACTATTTTAAAAAACAGTAATGGCTTATATTTGTATACATATTTTGGCTGCACATATCTTTACTCTTTTGAATATAAGAATTTATGGAACAAATATTTGAAGAAAATTTTGGGCCTGTTTGGTATTGTTTTCAGTTTTTTGTTTTTAAAGTTGTGTTCTCAAAATTGAGAACAGAAAACTGTTTTTGTAGTTTTTAAAAAACAAGAGGTGTTTGGTTAATATTTTCTAAAAACAATTTTTTAGTTTTATTTTTTTTAAAATTTTAAATAAAAAATTAACAAATATATTTACAAAGAGAAAAATATTTTAAAAGTTTGTAATAAATAATGAAATAAAATAATTTGAAAAAAAATGATGAAAAATAAGAAATGAGAAAGTAAGGAGAGAAAATTTGAAGAAATATAAATTGAGAATAGAGAAATTGATCCAAGAAAAAATGAGAGAGAATGTAATGAGAAAGAAAGTGGAGAGAGAGAAGTGAGTAGAGATAAAGTGATGAGAGAGGAAATGGGGAGAGAGAAAAAATGATGAGAGAGAAAGTGAAGAGAGAGAAACTAATGATAGAGAAAATGATGTGAAAATAAATGATGTTAGATAATAATAATTAAAAAAAGTGATGTGATAAAAAAAAATATAAAAAAAAAATTTGAGAATAACAAAAAACAACTTTTTAATATTCTTAAAATTTTCTATTTTTTATAAATTTATTTTTTAAAATTATTTTTTGAAAACAATATCAAACACTTCAACTTGTTTTCAAAAAAACAATTTTTAACTTTTAAAAACAATTTTGTTTTTTTTTTAGTAAAGGTTCCAATCAACCTCTTTGTTTCTAATCCGGTAATCCACTTAAACCCAAAATTCGCAGTCTTTTGTTCCCCAATATTCCCTCCAAAACAGAAGAGAAAAATGGCTCTCTTGGGGGACGACGGTCGTGGTTACGAGCTGGCTCGGAAGCTTGAGACTTTCGGGGTATGGCGGTCATGGCTCGGTGACTCTTGCTACACCAACTTCTTCCAGTTCCTCAATTCCCCATCCACATGGGAAGCCTTTATGAGAGTCGACGACTCCAAATCTAGGGCTCAGATCCAACTCCAACTCAGGGTCCGTGCCCTTCTCTTCGACAAAGCCAGCGTCTCCCTCTTCCTCCGTTCCAATTCCTCTTCTACACCTTCTCCTTCGTCTCTCGCCATTTCCAAGCTGAATCCAACTTGTGAGTGTATATTTTTTTTCTTCTTGTTTGTTCTGTTTCAGTTTGTGGTGAAACGTTAGGGTTTTTGATTCATGGGATTTTTGTTGTTGCAGATTTGCAGTTACATGGTGACGACGTGTACTTCACTCTGGAGAATTCTTCCTCAAATGGGGGGGCTGCTGTTCCTCCCAATGGGGCGGCGACATCTAAGGTCCGGCACTTTAACCATTACTATTTAAAGTAACAAATTGATAATTTGAAATGAAAACTCACTCTAAAATGGATTTCTTTGGTTTTTTTTTCCTTTCATTCTGTTAGTTCCGGTTATAGGACAATTTATAAACTATTTCTGTTATTGGATAGATTACACCCACGACTTATTTTCGCTTGAATACGATAATTACATAAAATCAATTAGTTTCTCGAGAGACATATAGGAGGTTTTATGTTATGCTTTTTTGCTTTTACTAATTTGTTAATAAAAACTTAAAGAACATTGATGAGAGTGCGGCCATTTAAGTAGTAATTAGTTACTTCTTCAAGTTTCTGCCTATGTGAGTTGAGTAATTTTGTTGGTTAAATATCCAGATACAATCAAAAGCGTCATTTGGTGTTGGATCAAGATATGGGGAATCTGATATTGATAATATGCATCAAAGACATAGAAATGAAGAACTTCCTGAAACATGGTATAATCAATTTATTGAGAGCTATAGAATTAACAGACCCTATAGGTTGTCACTGGGTGACCAAGAATCAGATAAACGGACATCTGACGATATGTATACTTTTATTAAATTTCTTGAGAAGCATAAGAAAAGACGTATGGCATTTAAGGAAGATCAGCATATAGGCTATGGAAATCTGGTAGGAGAAAATTCATCTTATGTGCGTCCAAATTCAGTTTCAGATGGAAGTAACTCAGATGATGAAGAATTGGCTTTTTTCCCTGAAATTATGTGTACATTCAACAGTGTTCCTGATAGTGCTCTCCCAGCAACAGGTAGAATAGAGGAGAAACATAAAATAGAGTTCTGTGGAGTTCTTGACACCTTGCCTCGGGCTATGACTAGGAGTCCTGTTATGATTGAGAGGTTTGGTATGAATCCTTATGTCAGTGTGGAATCTGGAGCAAATTCATATCATGGAAATAATGGGTCTGGAGTAAACAAGAAATGTCTTGGCCAAGAGCAAGCATCACAGTTGTCTCAACAGGTAGTGGCCCGGATGTTGATAAATATGGGGTTTGAAGGTTCCACTGAAGTTTCTATTGAAATCTTCTCTCAGTTGATGAGCTGTCACATGACCAAGCTAGGTGGAATCTTGAAAGTTCTTGCTGATAGTTACAGAAAACAGTGCCCAGCTGTTGAGCTTCTCAAGATGTTCCTTCAAACTGTGAGATGGTGAGTTTGTATTGTTGCTCTGTCATGTGCTACACATTTTTCAAAATTTGTTTTTTTGATCTGGAGCGGACATGTTATTTAGTTTTATTTGAATTTGTTTATTTAATTTTTTAAAAGAGTGATACAAATTTAATGTTGTATTTTATTTTATTAGTGATGTACTACTTCTCTGTCTTTAAGCTTGGGTTGTTCTTTACATCTGAAAATGTGGAATCTAATTAATTTGTGTTATTGTTTCAAGTACTTGTGCTCTTAAAGTTATGCCAAAGTGTGAAGTAGTGAATGGAGGATTACAAGTTGTGGTTAGGTTAACTGTGATTTTGTCTAAATTCTTTTAAAATTAGGCCAGCTTTATCTAGGAGATGTTTGTGTGGTGGGCTTTTATAATAATAATAAATAAATAAATAAATGAATGAATAAAAAACCAGGTAAGCCTAAAGATTTTGGTGCTCACATCATTTTTTTTCATTTATGTTCTATTATGAGCATCTTATAGTGTTTACACAGATCCTTATTATTTATTTTCTCGAATATCTTATCTCTCTCTGTTTATCTCTCTGCTAGTGATTTTGGATCTCTTGCCGAGCATGTCAAGGATGGTTCCAGGACTTCTGTTCAACAAAGCCAGCAGCAAGTTCATGGGATGCAGTCACAGATAATGCCACAAGCTCAGGCTGCACTTCGACTACAACAACAAGTATGTTGATGTCCTATGGTTTAGTTTATAATCAATTAACTGCTGTTTTTATTTTCTTAGTGAGTTGATATTCATGCTTCATGCATTCATTTGTTGCAATCTCTGTTCAAGCAAGATGATTTAGATATTTAAGTTGGGGCTTTGTTATGACATGAATCCAAAAAGCTCTTTGGTGTTTATTCCAGGGCCCTAGTCCCTTGAACAAATTGTTAGAATGCATGTTCTGTTGAATTGTGCGCTTCTCATGGCCTGCCTTTTTGTTTCAAGAGCAGTATTGGGTAGACACTTTTAATTTGGCTTCTGTTTATTATGAAACTGTTTTAACTGTCCTTCATTACATTTTGTGGTGAAACTACAGATTTCCAGACAAATGAATCCCCAGATGCAGCAGTTAGTCCATTCCCAAAGCTTGGCTTATCAACAGCAACAACAGCAGCTGCAGCAGCAGCAACAACAGCTGCAGCTTCAGCAACAGCAGCAGCAACAGCTTCAGCAGCAGCTTCAGCTTCAGCAACAGCAACAGCTTCAGCAGCAGCAACAACAGCTGCAGCAGCAGCAGTTAGAGAGAATGCGAAGACGGCAATCATCTACTCCTCGCCCGAGTATGGATATAGATAAGGATAGACCCATGGTACAGGTCAAGATTGAAGCCGCATCAGACTTGCCAGTTGATAGTAATTCCTTCAACAATAGAAATCCACAGATGCAGTTCAGGCAGCAGCAACAAATGGCTGGAATCTCAAGTTTTGCAATGTCAAATGTCCATGGCCAATCCAGTACTCAATTTAGACAGATGAGTTCCATGCAGATTCCTCAAATGCAGACACAGTAAGGAGCCCTACGGTATATTTTATGTCATTGCTGGCTACATTAGTAATAAATTTGGCTAATTTTGAAATACTGTCTATTTGCAGGAACATGGGCATGGTGAGGGCTCCACCGGTGAAGGTTGAAGGTTTTCAGGAATTGATGGGTGGAGATGCTACACCAAAGCATGATTCAGAAGAAAATAGGCTGACTTCTCCCTCAAGTAAATAGTTTTGTATTTGGTATTTTTTAGTTCCAACGCATTACTTGCCAGTGCTGACCTCACTTTGTCCTGCAGTTATTATTGTCATTATAGATTGTTTTTGCATACTAACAAGCTACCAAAGATGCATGTATAGTTAAGGATCAACATTATTGGAAGCAAGTTAGTTAAAATCATTGCCTTAATTATTGCATGGAATAAAGTTAGTCTTGAATTGTTCAACACAATGTTATCCAAATATTTCTGTCTTTGTAACTTGTTACTCTATGAGGAGGAACATAAATAAGGGGAGACAACAAGATAATGAACTCGCTACTTCAATTATTGTACTAGGATTTCCTCTAAAGCTTGGAGAACATAATTTGGATGCTTGTTGATCGGATAAAAGATTCCGATGGTTATCTATTGAGAGACTGAAACTATACCCCTTCGTGTTTTTCCTCTTCTTAACATCTTTGTCTCCAAATAATCTTGAATTATTCTTGTCCTCTCCCACATCTACCGATCTAAGTGACAGCCACTGAGTTCCTTGTTCACAAGTCCCATTGTTCTTTCTTTTTTACTAGTAAGCAGTAAACAACTCTTAACATTTTTTTGTCTCTTGATTTATTATTAAGTAATAGGACACATGAACGAAATTTTGTTGGGACTTAGCGTCACTTCAAGTGTTTGAATTGTTTGTTTTGATAATTAGTTTCTTAGTATCAAGTAAGCACTTTTTGTTTGTGAAATCCTATTTTTACCTTTTTGTTCGTTTTATTTTTATAGTGGTTGAGTTCTTATCTTATATATATTGATTTTTATCGACTAACTCTGTAAAAGGTTTAAATAAGCTTCCAGATCACAAATATATCCACGAGTAATTATAGTTAATGATCACTTTTTATTTGCTTTTGTAGTTAGTTGTATTTTTCTGGGATGGTTTGTTAGCCTAAGGAAAGCTATTTCTAGTTTTAATAAATTTTTTGCCTAAAATCAAGTTAGAAGCACCCAAAGACGACCATTAGGGTGTTCACCAACCCATAAGTGTGGTTTAGTTGCAGCCAAACCAGCCAAATTAGATTTTGCGGTGTGGTTTGGCCGGCTTTCCATGTGTGTAAAAATCTGTCTTAACAAAATCAAAAATAAACAAGAGTTGCTGAAATAAATATCAATGGACAACGAAACAAAATATCTTTTAGCAAACAAAGTTCAATAAGGAACCCATATAAATTCAAAATAGGGTTTATACTTTTTTGGACTCTGTGTTTTTTTCCATTATTTGTTTGGACTCTGTGTTTTGATAAATTATTTTTTGGACCCTGTGTTTTATAAAATAGTAAAAATAGAACCCTAAATTCAATTTTGATGAAGAAAAAATTAAATATAACAACACAGTTTTTAAGCAGAATGATTTTATTTTTGTTCTAAATTGTTAGTTTGGTAAATTATTTGTAATTTTAGTTGAGAAAACATTGACCAAAATCAGGTTTAAGTTTCTATTTTAACAATTTTACAAAACATAGGGTCCAAAAAATAATTTGTCAAAACACAGGGTCCAAACAAGTACAAACCCTTCAAAATAACATTAAGAAAAGTGCTTTGAGGCGTTTCGTTTTTGTGAGGTGAGGTGTAAGCCTCCAATATTTAATTAAAAAAAATATTTTTAGAATACCTAAAGATATAGAATAAGATGAATATGTCTTATAAAACTCAAACATAGAATAGGATGTCATAAAACTCAAACATACCATAAAATGTATCATAAAACTTAAATATGAGTATCTTATAAATTGTTTAAATTTAAAAAATAAAGATAACTTTTGTTTTTAGAATTAGAATCATAAAACAAACTTCAGTAATAATGGGGGGAGGAAGGCAGGTTTGTGGGGGGGTTTTTTTACGTCATTTTCTCTAATTGAAAAGAACGAATCAGGGAGGGGGAGGAGAAGAACGAGAGACGCGGGGGAGAAGAGAAGAACAATTGAGTAATTAGGATTTCTAAATTAATTTGTTTCAAGTTTTATTGGGCTTATTTTACATTAGTTATGAGTAGTTCAATATTATAATGGAGAGAAATAAAGATAAAACTAATTTTGGGCCTAAAAAGGCCTAATACTAAATAAATTCTAGAGGTATACGTCTCTCATTTTTATGCCTCAGCCGCCCCAAACAGTGGCTCACTGTTGCTTATCAAGGCGCATGCCCTTGTGCGATTTGTTACTGCCTCAAAAATGTATTTTTAAACATTGCACATAAACATTAAGTCTGAAATAAGTTCAACACACTTCTATTGAGTCTGAAATAAGTTCAACATAACAACATTAAGTCTGAAATGAAATAAGTTAAACACAACAATATTAGAAGTCTGAAATAAGTTCATAACAATACAAATAGCAACATTCAATAAAATAATAAGTCACTTCAATTCTATTCAGTTCACCACCATGGAAGCCCCCCATGCTAAATGTAGATTCAGAGGCAACAATTGAAACTTGACAACAAAAACATCACGAGCAATGACTGAAAGAATTTACTTTCCACCCCTCCAAGATATCAAATGACTTATTCTTTCTATCCTCATTACGTTATGCAAGATACCTTTCAAGCTCACTTTTTGAATCAAAAGCATCGGTTCGCACAGGTTGGATAAAATGAAAACCACACTGCACCAACACACTTTTGACACCACGGTTTACGATGTGGTGCGGTGTGGCCCAATGTTGTTGGTCACCGCGGCCTACTGGTTTTTAATAACACCCCCTACTATTTGTTATCCTGAGTATGAGTGTTGAACAAAAAAGGGATATTTATATCCATTACAATCTAGAGGAAATTATAGAAAATATGTTTTTTTTTAATTTTTACAAAAATATGAGAGGTTTAACTTTTCACAAAATATATGGTTTTTTTTTAAAAAAAAAAGGTTAAATACATGGTTTATATTTCCCATATTTTTGTATGATTTTAAAATAATGCCACATGTTTTAGTTAAGTTTTTTTAGGATTTTTACTATTTCAATGACAATTTATTATTTTACCAAATTTTAATGTTAAATTATAGTTTCGTATATGTATATATATTTTAATGTTTTTGATATTACATAATTATTTTATTTTTTATTTTAATTTTTGGCCTTATTGTGTATGTATTATTTTTTTCCAATTTTTTACTTTATGTATTTTTTATAATCATTATTTGCTTCTTTTTTTACTACACGTATTCCAATTTTTTTAGTTTATATAATTTTTTCTTCATTTTTTAATGTATGTATGTATTATTAATATATATTATAGTTAAGTTATTTTATATTTTAATTTTGACTTTATTGTGTTTACAATTTATGTATTTATTTATCTTTTTTTACTATGCAATTTTTTTTAGAATAATTTTGTTTACGTTATTTTTTTTTTTTGGTATGGGTTAGGTATATTTTTTTTGTTATCTTCTTTTTTTTTTTTCTTTCCATTTTTCTTATTCCTTCATCTTTTTTTTAATGGGTGAGAGCATAAATAACTAAGTTGGAGATGTTATTGGTTCATCAATGAGTGAGTTAGTTAGGTCTTCTAGTAATGTAGATATAATTTTAGCTCTTGATACTAATGTGAAGATGAAGCTATATGGACTTTACAAGATTATTACTCAAAGGCCTTGCTTGAATCCCCAATCAATGGCGTTGAATTTTTTTGCAATACCGCAATACCAAAATTGTTAAATATCATCAACCTGAATCTCATGAAATATGAATGTACACCTTAAAAAAAACATATTGATCAATAGATTTTGCAAATGTCTCTTGATGGTAAATCAATTTCTGCATTTTGTAATGACCTCTTTTGAATGTTCTGCCGAGGATCAATATTTTGTATTTTATTAATATTTGTAAAATATCCTTCAGATTGAGAGATATGTTGATGAGTTCTAAGCTAACAACACGCATGAGTTTGTGGGATGTAATCTAGCTATGTAGCTAGGATACATAGGGCTAAATTTAAGTATGTGGTATCCGGTTACCATAATATATGTAATTGGTTGCCCCTAAGATAGTAGAGAGTTCTCATGATGGTGGTAATCAGTTACTTATAATATAGGTAATTGGTTACCCCTAAGTGGTAACAAATTATGCTAATGTTAACCAGTTATTTATAATAAAGGTAACTAGTTACTTTTAAGATAGTAACAAGTTATTCTAATTGTAATGAATTACTTATAACAAAAGTAACTGGTTACCCTTAAGAGAATAACTGGTTACCCTTAAGAAGGTAACTGGTTACCTTGATGGGAACCTCAAAATTTGAAAATAATAATATATAAAAATGTGAAAGGTAATCTATCAGGTAACCAATTACTTAACCTAACATTAAAAATAAATGTTCTGACAAAAAAAAAAGGAAAAGGAAACAATGTAAAAAGAAAAGGCTAAAGGTATTTATTTGATTTTTTTCACATATAGTAGAAAAAACTATCAATAAAGGTACAATAATAAATAAAAAAATAGTAAAATAATTATGTAATATTAAAATATATTTGGAAAATAAAATGGAAAGAAAATAGAATGCGAATAGAATAAGTAGAAAAAACATAAGGATAAAATGGAAGGGAAAAGAAGGAAAGAAAACTGAAAAACTGATTGGAAAAAATGAACAAAAAAAAAGATGATGGAAAAAAATAAAAAAATGGGAAGAAAAAAAAAGATGTAGGACAAAAAAAGGTAGAAAAATTTGAAAAAATTAAAAATAAAAGCAAGGAAAAAAAATAGAAAATAATAAAAAAATTGAAAAAAGGAAAAGAAACAAAATTATTTGGGGTGCTTAGGATCCAAACCAATCCAACTACTCTGAACCAAACCAAACCAATCCAATTACAAAAAATTGGATATCCGATTGCAATTGGATTTGATAAGTTGGATGTTAATTGAATTGGATCGTATGACAGATGAGACTATAAAAATCCAATTAGGAACCAATCCAATCTAATTACAATTAAAATATATATTTTTAATATATATTATATTATAGATAAATATATTTAATTGGATTGTTGTTGTTTTTGGATGCTATGTTAGCACTTTGGAGATGTTGTTGTTGTGTTCATGTTATGTTACTATCTAAGTACTCTAGTTATTGGTTTTGATGTATTAGTTTTAAATTTGAATGGTTGTGTTGTAAACTTAATATTTCAACTACATAATGTGGTAATTGTAAATACTTAATTAAATATTATTACTAAATTGCAACGCCCTGGTTAGCCAAGACCGTTACACTGTGTGTTTAAAATAGTGCTTAACGCGCTAATCGAGTCATTTGGACTTAAACGTGTAATTAAAGACTAAATTTTGGTCAACGAAGTAATTAATTTTCATTAAAAATATTAAGTTTATACACGGGATCCCAAAAATGTTTACAGACTGATAAAAGACAAATAAAATACAGATTAGCCATCCTAAGCGACAAAACAGGGTTCAACCCTAGTTTCTCCCAAGCTATCCCGACCGTGGCCGTCGAGTAGGTTGCATATGTACACACCACCCTTGAAACTCTCAAACTCATGGCTGGTCCAGCTCTCCCTTTCCCTTACCTACACCACGTAGCACCTGTGAGCCAAGGCTCAGCAAGAAAACTTAAATCATTAGGCACAAATGAGCAATAATATATAAACAATAAACTTAAATCGATAAATTTAATCAGCAACAGGATATAAGCAATAAGCTTAGCAGGAATAACCTGCTCAATCAAACATATAATCCAATCTCAAAAATCAATGCAGTTAGTTAAGTGCAATCCACACTTTTGTTTATTTGTATAACGTTCAGGCCCAGTGCCCTTAGGCCGAGTACTCTAGTCTTATAGCCGACCCCGACACGCTTAGGTCGGGCTGCGTTCCGCATGCTTGCTGTCAGCCTTAACACCCTTAGGCCAGCTTTCAGAATAGATATAATCACATATATATTACACAACACACAATCAAATGCAGCAAATACAAGCATGCCTACTGAATAATCACATTTATAACCACAGTCATATCCAATTACAAGGGTTTAAGCACCGATTACAACCAGGGTGTAGTTTACTTATCTTGAGTTCTGCGCGATAAATGATACGACCTCAAGTACGATCCTGATCCCGAGCCTTGCGATAATCTAGTCACAACATAAACATATTCTTATTAAGGATTGACTTCAAGTCCCGAGCCTCACCCCCAAACTCTATTCTTAAGATTACTATTCCCTGTTGCCGGGACGTTAAAAACGTCCCCCGAGCCCCCAAGTGGGCCACCAAATGGATTCCCGAACTCCCTGAGCCCTAATCCTAAAATCAGCAAAACCACACTTCGGGACACTTTGCACAGTCGCGCCTGCATAAATTTTAGGCTTTCTGGGGTACTGGCGCGGTCACGTACCACTAACTCCGAAACCAAAAAAATAAAAACTCAAAAATCAAATCCCCTGGTTTTTGGGACACTAGTGTGGTTGCGCCACAACCTAGTGTGGCCGCACTAGGTCACCTGAAACCCAAAAGTTACCCAGAAGCTAACATGTTCTTCCCCAAAACCAAAACCGCAATTCCCCTGCATACCAGACTGAGAAAATCGGCCCCAAACAGACTTCCCAGCAAGTTTACAACCACAAAACGCCCCATAAAATCCTAACAACCCAAAACCAAAGTTAATATACCACAAAAACTCATTCAAACTTATCAAAACAACATTAGAGCACAATTTGCATTTCTTGAGTTTCAAACTCAGGATTCTTTCCCAAAATCCGAGAATCACTCTGCAAATCAAGACTTCCAACAACAACAGACCGTCAATTCAGTTTAAAAACCAATTACTAACATCATTCTATGACCAAAGCAATATCAAATCCTCAAAATCCTTATATCCAAACTAAAATCCCCAAGGCTCAAGAATACAATCATTGAAATGAAAAATAAGGTATCTAAGTGCTCACCTCCTTTGAATTTTGAGTTGCAGCGGAATAGAGAGACCTTTGGCAGCTCCTAGCTCATTCCCTTGCTTCTCAAATCCCTCCAAGCTTCCTTAAATCACCAAAAATCCCCTTCAAGCTCAAGACCTTCCTTAGCATTAAAGCACCATAAGAGAGCACCAAGAGAAAGGGGAAAAAAATGTGTAAGTGTGCTCCCTAGTGCAACTGCCCCTTGCTTTAATGCATAGGTCAAATGACTATATTACCCCTACTAACAATTAACCCCCAAGGCAGCCTTTAAGGGTACCAAGGTCATTTGCCACCAACCCCACTAAACCTCAAATTAACACCCTAAATTCTCAATGAAATTACTAACCCTCCAAATAAAATTATTTCCTCCAAAAAATGTTCCACTAACTCCCGACTTGCGCAAAATTACCAAAATACCATTTGGCTCACCTCGAGCTGGGTATAAATCGCCATTGTGACTTTTTTGCCAAATTGCTCTAAAGGATCGACTTAAGCCAATTATCGCAAATACATCCACATAGTAATGTGGTTCCAATCACATAACATGTACAATTACAATTATACCCTTAACGGGTCAAAATTACGAAAATGCATTTTTTAACAAAAACAGGCCCACAATCACATTTAATACACATCAACATGCACAAATAGTCATATCATAATATAACTCATATATTTCACACAATCTCACATATATTCTATTAAATCCACACATAAATCCGATTATCCCTTCCTTATCAGAATTTCGTCCTCGAAATTTATTCAAAAGTCTTGGGATACTAATCTCGCAGATCTGACTATAACTTCAAAGTCAATTCCTTTACCATACTATCTCTTTGTAACACCCTCACAAGAGTGACAGTCTTATTCCATAAGACTTAATCTCTTCTATCCAGGATTTCCACTGACTTTTCCTTACACAATAAGTTCCACTGAAATTCTAGTGTCTGCTTACCCAATCAAGGGTAGTACTCAACACCTCTTTCCTTAATATTGGCTCCATTAACACCTTATGAGCCTCCACCCATGCTAGGGTAAGGCTGATCTGTAGGCCCCTGGCCTAATCCTTATTAGGATCTCGTAAGTCTATCAAATCTAGAGTCAAATTTCTTCTTTCATTCCCAAACTAGCTTATCCTTTTGGTCCAAAATACTCGAAGAAGTACACAGTCTCCAATCCTGGAACTCCACGTCTCCATACTTAAATTTGCGAACTCTTATGTCCTTTCAATAAAGTAGATACTCATCCTCTAACAATCCTTAATAACTTCATTGATACTCTGAACCGATTCTGAATTAGAATATTTCCATTCCCTTGTTTCATTTCCCGAAATGAGTAAATCTCATTTCCTATCTCACATTATTTTATTCAGCGTCTTTCTAGACGTCGACTGGTATTCATCACTGTGACAATCCAATCAAGGGATCGTACTTGCCTCAATGCCTCGAAAACTTACACATTCGAGGTAAAATGCTTAAAGTCTGATTCATTCCTTCTGGTTGTCAATCTGTCTGAAGGTAACCAATAATCCCAAATCCCAATCTATACTCATCGCCCTCTATAACCCTTTTTTAGATTTGGGAAATAAAGAGTCTCAATCCGACACTATCGACTTTGGTGCCCTATGGAGACGTACGGTCTCCCCTCACAGATACTCATTCATATGATAACTCGTTCACACAAACCAGAGTGTGCTAACTTAATATGTCAAATCACCACTTCTCGTATCCACTCATCTCACCTGCAATTTGAGGTGACCCACCCTTACGGCCCATAACTATATCTCTCCATACTAACTCTAGGATACCCTAGAGTCACAATATCCTTTCTAGCTTTTGATTATCATCTTTCACTTGCTAAAAGATCAGGCAGTGCGCCTCCCGATATATAAATTTTAGGTCTTCACACCCATTCAACTTTCCTGGAAACAATAGCTTGAGGTGTGGTATAGGACTCATCCAGAGTCTCCACCTTGATACCAACATTCACCAGATCACTCATTTGATCCTCATATCTTAACCTATCCATGCTAAAATAGTAGGATTCTTAACCATTCCTACAAGATCTTTTTTCTGTATTTCATTCTTTGTAGAGGTATATCTGCCAATTATCAATTACGGATTCTATACCAATCCCGGTCGTGACCTCACTTGACTTTACTATAGTCCACCACGAATCATACAACTAGAAAAGAACTTTCTAACTCAAGGTATCAATCTCCACATTAGTTTTCTCTTAGTAATAAAGGATTTCACTATGAGTCCTTCACTAGTTCCCACTGGTGCCTTTATCTTATGTTCAACCCCTTTATGGGTAACAAAACACTCTAACTTTTATGCTAGTGCACACACTTCTTTTCCATAAGTGTCGTCATCTCACTCTAACCGTGGCTATCTGACATTACTATCAATCAACGTCCCACATAGAACATTTATGTTCTTATTCCTTTATCCACCGTGAAGCATGAACAATCACCCTTTTCAGTCTACACACGGGTGCACCCTATTCCTTGACCCACCACACTATAACTCTACATTTTAAGCAAGGACAGTGTCCACCGTACCTTCCTCCTGTATCAGCCCACCACATGCTATACTAATAACTATGGCGTGATAATCAACCCTTATTTCAACTTCTAAAATTTCAGTACACGACTATCCATTCAGACAAACTTTAGGTCCTTACGTTACTTTAGTCAAGAGTATGGCAGTGCTCGAAGATGTTAGGAAAATACATATTTGCCTCAATGGAAATGGTAAGAAATTTACAACTCTATGAAAAAATCCAATAGACAAAGATTGATTAAATAAAGTGTTACAACTCTAATTGAAAATACAAATAAGCAAAAGAAGAAATAGAAGTAGAGAATAGTGAAATACAACTCTAAGCAAAAGATACAAATAAAGCGAAGGGTTTGAAACAAAAGAACTAAAGATTACAACTCTAAACAAAGATACAAATAAACATAACAAGAATGATGAGAAGAGAAGCAATAAAAGAAAAATAAGAACAAGAACAAAACAATAAGAAAACTCTCACTCACACAACCAAAGTGAAGAGTGTTGGGGATCACCAACTTGAACAAGGTTTGAAACCTTTGTCGAAAAGCTTATTTTCCCCTAACTCAAGCACTAAGGGATCTCTCACAGATAAGATAAATGCTTTCTGGAATAATCAAGCCTCTAGGTGTTTTCTAGCCAAGTGCTCTAATGGATAGAAAAGTTGTGTCTTTCAAGTGAGCAATAGGCTCTTATTTATAGAATTTTGAGACACCATTTGAATTTCAAATTCCACCAACCCCCATGGCTGTTACCAATGATTAATTGGATGTTTATGGAATTAAAATAGATATTTGGGAGATACTTGGCTGTTGGAAACGTTCAAAATTGGATAAAACCGAAGTTTGGAAAACGCTGTCAGCCTTTCAAGTCGCAGCCTGAAAAACACAGGCCGCGGCCCAAGACGTTTTTTCAGCAACCAATTTTCCAAATTTTCCAAAACGTTCCAAATTCAATCTCACTTGATTTTGTAACTTCCATACACATTATGGGAGTTAAAATCACATCTCTAACAGCCATTTCACACATGAATTTAAGAAATTCATCTCAATAGTGTGTAACAACAAATCTACACAATAATGGGTAATATTTGGAAGTTACAAATTTGTGATTGAATTTGTAACACCAAATATGTTACATATTTGGATATTTCACATATATCTAAATAATGTAACTCTCTATTATATGTTACAATATGTGACACTCTTTGTCACATTTATTCAATCTAAAACATTATATTATAAAATAATATAATATTACATTATATTATAAAATAATATAACATTCCCCCATTAGATTAAATAGTTATCTATTGCAACACTTATTTAATCAATCAGTATATTTTAAAATATAATATATCTCCCACTTGATTAAATAAGAACTCTCTCTTATAGGAGTCATTGCATTGGTTCATAAAATAAAGTGTTTTCCAACTTGAACTTTACTATAGTGTAATTATCACAAAATTTGTCAAAAATTTGGTTGCACTAGGCATTGAACCATATTTTCATGATAACAAATCGGTGATAACACACACACCTTTGCGATGTTCACTTGAGACCTCTATGTCTTGCTTTGTACCGTTAATGGCCATGTGCACTTTCCATTCATGGACATTCTTGAGAATACTCCCAATTCTCATGAGAAGCGGCACCACCCCTTGGTCCATTTAGGTAGAATTCTTACAGTATTTTGTTACCAAAAATACTTGTCTTCACAAGACTGAATTCTATTAAAAAACCTTTCTGTTTTAACCCTCAACTTGGTAACTAACAAGTACTCAACATCTCAGATGGGACTTGTTTTGAGTACAACTAATATTCACTTGATTGACTTGTTGTTACCTATTGAACCTAACACTAGTTAAATAACTAGTGTTAAGATAGGTTACCATTAATCGTGAATCTCTTTAGGGAGTTTAAGTCCCATCCCTCGAGATGATGTATCCACTAAATCCCTCGTTAGTAGCTTAGTGAAAGGATCCGCTAGATTTTCACTTGTTCTCACATAAGATATTGAGATGACTCCTCTTTGAATCAATTCTCTTACATATCCATGTCTTAGACTAATGTGTCTAGACTTCCCATTATACACTCCGCTGTATGCTCTAACCAATGTCGCTTGGCTATCACAATGTATCGATATAGTGGATACATTCTCTTTGATTATGGGTATCTCTACCAACAGATCCCTTAACCATTCGGCCTCTTTGCCGGTAGCAGCTAGAGCTATAAACTCTGCTTCCATAGTGGAATGAGATATACAGGTTTGTTTCTTGGAACCCCAAGAAATTGCACCCCCACCAAGTGTAAATACCCAACCAGTTGTGGACAAGTTGTCCCCAAGATGGGCTATCCAGCTTGCATATGTATATCCTTCTAAGATTGAAGAAAATTTGGAGTAATGAAGGCTTAGTCCTTTGGTTTTCTTGAGATAACCTAGGACTCTTCCAATCGCCTTCCAGTGATCCACACTTGGATTACTTGTAAACCTACTAAGTTTACTCACCGCAAATGCTATATCAGGTCTAGTACATTGGGCAGCGTACATTAGACTCCCTATAGCACTAGCGTACTCCAATTGAGCCACCGTTCTTCCTTCATTCTTCTCTAGTTTTACACTATGATCGAATGGAGTATTGGAATCTTTAACCTTGAGATGGTTAAATTTGTTCAATACTTTCTCAACATAGTGGGCTTGCCCTAACGCAAAACCCCCACTGTGTTTCTTTACTTTGATACCAAGTATGGTGTCAAATTCTCCAATATCTTTCATCTTGAAGGTTGATGATAAAAACCTCTTCGTTTCTTCTATCCCTTTCAAGCTATCACTTAGAATAAGCATGTCATCCACATATAAGCAAACATTGATCACATATCCCTTACAAGTTTTGGAATACAAACACTTGTCTCCATTGTTATGTCTATACACATTAGACATGATGGCTTGATCAAATTTCTCATGCCATTTCTTAGGAGCTTGTTTCAATCCATATAAGGATTTTACAAGTCTACATACTTTAATTTCATATTTTGGTAGGACAAACCCTTCGAGTTGTTCCATATAGACCTCCTCATTGAGATCACCATTAAGGAATGCCATTTTGACATCCATTTTATGAACATACACGTTGTGTATAGAAGCTAAAGAGAACAAAATTCTTATAGAAGTAGTTCTTGCAACAGGCGCATAGGTATCGAAATAATCGATACCCTCCTTTTGCCTAAACCCTTTAGCTACTAATCTAGCTTTAAAGGTTTGGATAGTGCCATCAGTGTGGCATTTTCTCCTAAATACCCACTTACACCCAATTGGCTTAGACCCCGGTGGGAGGTCTACCAATTCCCAAGTGTTGTTGGAAAGAATGGAATCCATCTCATCGTTGATGGCTTCTTTCCAAAATGCACTATCTCTTGATTGCATAGCTTCTCTATAAGTCTTAGGATCATCCTCAACAAGAAGTACAATAGGAATTTCCCTAATGACTTCCTCTCTCTTGAGAATCTATCTCATCCACTACTAGACTTTTCTCCTTTTTAAGCCTTTGACTTCTTCTAAGTTCAAAGGGTTGCTTTGCATTCTTTTGAGAATTCTCCTCTTGAGAATCATTTTTGGATGTAGAAGCTTGAGAATATTTTTGATATAAAAAATTCTCCTTTAGAGATGTTGAAGCTTGAGAATTGTTGTCACATAACATGTTCTCAAAAAATTCAACTTCTCTAGATTCAATCATAATATTAGAGTCTAAGTCTAATAGCCTATAAGCTTTACTATTGTTGGCATAACCAACAAAAGCACATTTTATGGCTCTTGAACCTAGCTTTGTTCTATTAGGTTAGTTTTTCTTGCAATATGCAAGACACCCCCACACTTTGAAGTACCATATATTGGGTTTTCTTCCTTTCCATAACTCATATGGAGATATCTCATTTTTCTTCATCGATATTCGATGAAGAATGTGACAAGCGGTTAATAGCGCTTCACCCCATAAGTTGAAGTTCAACTTAGAAAACACCAACATATAATTTATCATCTCTAGATAAGTCCTATTTTTCCTTTCGGCAACACCATTTTGTTGTGGTGTATAAGGTGCGATGCACTCATGAATTATACCATTTTATTCACAAAATGTATTAAATTTATTAGAGAAGTACTCTCCTCCTCTATCATTTCTTAGCACCTTAATCTTTTTATTTAGTTGATTTTCAACTTCTAATTTATATAATTTAAAAGCATCAAAAGTTTCATCTTTATGCTTTAAAAGAAACACATAGGTATATCTACTAAAATCATCTATAAAAGTAAGAAAATACCTTTTACCACCTCTAGTTAAAACACCATTTAATTCACAAAGATCACTATGGATTAAATCTAGTAAAGTAGATGATCTTTCTACACTAAGAAATGGTTTCTTAATCATTTTTGCTTTAACACATGTTTCACATTTACCATAGTTTGTAATATTGCATGCAATCATTCCACATTTTACTACTCTTTTCATGGTTGAAAAACATATATGAGATAGTCTAAGATGCCAGAAAAAATAAAGAATCATACTCAACTATATAGGCGAAATTAGCATTTTTATTGATAATATTGAAATTTACATCATTGGTGCACAATTTAACCATACCCTTACAAGAGTACCCCTTTCCCAAAAATACATTTGATTGGGTAAGAATAAGTTTACCGGACTCAAAAACGGCTTTAATGCCGGGCTTGCCAAGCAAATCACCACTTACCAAATTTCTACTAATTTCGGGAACATAAAGTACATTCACTAATGTAACTTTCTTGCCGTAGGTGAACAAGACTTCAATGGTACCTTTACCAAGTACCTTGGATTTGCCCTCATTGCCCATTTGAATCTCATGGTTGCCCTTTGACTCTTCATAGGTCTTGAACAATGATTTTTCATAGGTGATATGGACGATGGCACATGTATCATACCACCACCCTTTCACCTTGCCTTGGACCGCATTCACCACACTAAGGGTAGCAACTATGTTTTCCTCTTGAGTTGCGTTTACCTTAGGTCCTTGTTGGTCTTTTCTATGCCTACACTCTCTAGCATAGTGACCCTTTTTCCCACACACAAAGCAAGGACCTTTCTCACCCTTAAACTTGTTTGGGTTGGTTCTTGGACCCAAGGATTTCTCGTTACCCTTTTTCCCTTTGTTTTTGGGATGTTTTGGTTGTGACACTGCATTTGCTTTGGAAGTCTCTCCATTAGACCCCTCCACAAGTTTATCTCTACATATCAATTCCTCCTCGATTCGAATATGCTTTTGGATTTCCTCCAAAGAATAATCCTCATTTTTATGAAGGATTCTTTTCCTATAGCTCTTCCAAGTTAGTGGTAATTTAGCCACTATAACACCAACTTGAAAGGCCTCGGGAAGCTCAATCTTTAACACTTTCAACTTGTTAACAATTATTTGCAATTCATGTATTTGAGGAAGAATAGGTTTATCACCAAAAAATATGAAATCAAAATATTGAGATATCAAAAACTTTTTGGTACCTTTCTCTTCTGCCTTGAATTTTGTCTCAAGTGCATCCCATATCTCCTTTGTCGATTTGGTCTCGGTGTAGAGTTCATAGAGCCTATCGGAAAGGGTGTTGAGGATATGACCCCTACAAAGGAGATTGTCCTCCTCCCTCTTCCTCCTTTTCTCCACCTCCTCGGGAGTGTCCTTGTCGGATGGCGTTGGGAGAGGTTCTGGAATGGACTCTAGAATGTAGGCGATTTTGAGAGTGGTCAAAAGGAATCTCACCTTGTCTTTCCATCTAGTGAAATTGGACCCATAAAACCTATCCAACCTTACTAGGTCTTGATTCATAATCTTGATAGTCTCACACTCCATTGAAACAAACAAATGGTAAGCTTTTGAATGTTAGGAAAATATATATTTGCCTCAATGGAAATGGTAAGAAATTTAAAATTCTATGCAAAAATACAATAGACAAGGATTGATTAAATAAAGTGTTACAACTCTATAACTGAAAATACAAATAAACAAAAGAAGAAATAGAAGTAGAGAATAGTGAAATACAACTCTAAGCAAAAGATACAAATAAAGTGAAGGGTTTGAAACAAAAGAAATAAAGATTACAACTCTAAACAAAGATACAAGCAAATATAACAAGAATGATGAGAAGAGAAGCAATAAAAGAAAAATAAGAACAAGAACAAAACAATAAGAAAACTTTCACTCACACAACCAAAGTGAAGAGTGTTGGGGATCACCAACTTGTACAAGGTTTGAAACCTTTTTCCAAAAGCTTATTTCCCCCTAACTCAAGCACTAAGGGATCTCTCACAGATTATGGAAATGCTTTCTGGAATAATCAAGCCTCTAGGTGTTTTCTAGCCAAGTGCTCTAATGGATAGAAAAGTCGTGTCTTTCAAGTGAGCAATAAGCTCCTATTTATAGAGTTTTGAGACACTGTTTGAATTTCAAATTCCACCAACCCACATGGCTGTTACCAATGATTAATTGGATGTTTATGGAATTAAAATAGAGATTTGGGAGTTACTTGGCTATTGGAAACGTTCAAAATTGGATAAAACCGAAGTTTGGAAAACGCTGTTAGCCGCTTAGGCCGCGGCCTGAAAAACACTGGCCGCGGCCCACGATGTTTTTTTTGCCTCTTGGGCCGCGGCCTGAAAAATACAGGCCGCGGCCCAAGACGTTTTTTCAGCAACCAATTTTCCAAATTTGCCAAAACGTTCCAAATTCATTCCTACTTGATTTTGTAACTTCCATACACATTATGGGAGTTAAAATCAAATCTCTAACAACTATTTCACATATGGCTTTAAGAAATTCATCTCAATATTGTGTAACAACAAATCTACACAATAGTGGGTAATATTTGGAAGTTACAAATTTGTGATTGAATTTGTAACACCAAATATGTTACATATTTGGATATTTCAAATATATCTAAATAATGTAGCTCTCTATTATATGTTACAATATGTGACACTCTTTGTCACATTCATTTAATCTAAAACATTTTATTATAAAATAATATAATATTACATTATATTATAAAATAATATAACAGAAGATGCTTCAAGTGAGAGCCAATGTGTTCTACCAGTTTCCCAGTGCTTTTAACCTCTAAAATGTCTCTTTATCCAATTCCTTATTGTTTCCATTTTAATTAAGTCATACATAGCCCCATCATTTCCCCATAATGTGACCTTGAATATCCTTTTGAGAAATCGGAACTCACCCTTCTGGAACCTTACTTGTAATTCCTTGCTTCCTTAGCCTCGGTAGCATCAGCAAAAATGTTACTCGTGTTCTGTTCTTAACCGGAAGTAATCCAAAACATTCTCAATCAATCCAAATTTTCACACCGTTCATGTACTCTCTACTTGTTGAATTTACGTAGGCCGCTGGAGCATTGGTCAGTTCAAGAGCCTTCCCTAAAAGCCCATCATATCATACTTGGTACGAGAGGTAATTTTTGAAATGTCTCTTTTCTTGATCCTCAGTTGGTAATAATCATATCGAGGGTCAATTCTTGAGAGCATTGTCCTACCCTGCAACTAGACAAATAAATCATCCATCCTTGGCAATGGGAACCTATTCTTAGCAATTACTTTATTTGGTTATCCATATGCAGTACACATTCACACAGAGTGGGCCTTCTTCTTAACAAATGGTGTTGACCTGTCCCATGGTGAGATGCTCTGTCTAATCAACCCTCAAGTCAAATAACTCCTTCGACTGACCTTTAATTCTTTCCCTAATGTCCCAAATTACCTAATAAGACTTAGGGCCAAGATGGAAAATTATGTGTTTATGTGATATATATGTGTATCAATATATGATTACGTGAGTTATATTATAGTATGACTAGATATGCATGTTTTGGTTTATTAAATATGCATGTGAGCCCGTTTCTCATCAGAAGGGAAACTTTCGTAATTTGGCCTGTTACGGATATATTTGGAATATATTTGGCATATATGTGATATATGTGTGAGACCACATTGTTATTTGGATATATTTGGGTTATTCAGCACGAGGTGATCCTAGGGAGAAAGCTAGCAGGAAATTCACAACGAGATCAAATACTGGGCTCGGGTTGAGCCTAGGGGTAATTTGGTAATTTAGTACATTATCAGGATTGATCGAGTAATGGAGAATTATTTGGTAATTATTTTAGGATATTGGAAGTAAAGGGAATTATAGGACGTTAATTATAATTAACGAGATGTGCGATAAATGAAAAATTTGCCCTTGTGGCATAAGAAGGAAAAGCTTAAGGGCAAAGGACATTTGGGTCATTTTGTGCCAAAATAGTGACTTAGTCACTCTTTCCTTCAGATGTAGGAAACCCAAAACATAACAAACTCTCCCTCAGCTTTCCCTCTCTCGTTAGTCTCTCTCTCCCTTTGTCTTGAGCAGTTTTTATTTGGAATTTTGAAAAGGAAATGCTCAAAACTTGGAGGATTGAAGCTAGAACTTGGGCATAGGCAGTTTGGGGTTTTCAACTTGATAGATTTAAGGTAAGAATTCTTTGTGTTCCTCTGTAATTCTTCATGTTTTTATAGTGTTCTTGAGCTGGAGGTTCAAGGTGTTAGGTTAGAGATTTGGTGGGGGTTTTTGAGTGAGTTAAGCTTGGGTTTTGATGGTGTTAATGTGATGATAATGTTTGGGGGCTTGAATTCTGATTTTGGAATTCATCTAGGTTGGATTTTGGGTGAAATTGGATGAGGAAAACATGGGAAATTCTGGGTTCGTAGGGTCGCATTGCGACCCTGTTCTTGGGGCGCTGCGACCCGTGTGAACCCAGGGCACAGGGGTTCTATTTGGAGTAGGCGCGTCGCAACCCTTAGGGTCAAGTTGCGACACGTGTCCCTGGGCAGAGGAAGGGAGAGGCCTCAGATTGGAGGCACACCGCGACCCTCAAGATAAAGTCGCGACCCACATAGGTAGTTTTGGCCAAGTTGGGTTTTGAGTGACGGGAACTCAAACCTAAGGGCTCGGGATCGATCCTACTACCCAATATAGTAGAGTTTGATGTCCCAAAGGCTAGGACTCGGTCTGGAAGCCTTTATTCGCTCATTATTGATGAGATTCTATATTATGGTTGTGACTAGGTTATCGCTAGGGACTCGGAACCGGGATCGTGCTCAAGGGTCGTTCATTCTTAACATGTGCTTGGACTAAAGGGAAGAAAACTACACCCAATACGTGATGTACGTGATTAGGGCTTAACTCAGTTGTTAAACAAAGATATGAATATGGCATGGACCCCTAAGAATGTGCATGATTACGATTATGTCTATGATTATTGATTAAGCATGCTGAATGCTCTGTATCTGGATATTTGTTATATGATATATGCTTGTCTACATTATCTTAATGAAAAGATTTGAGTTATAAGTCAAGAACGGTAAAAGTGCACAGAGCACTGGTTGAAAGCATTAACTTATCAGTCAAGGGCGGCAATAGCGCGCTGAGAGCTGGTCGAAATGGTTAGGCTAATCATAAGCGCATCATACGCTTGTCCGACCCAATGGTCGTGGAAAATTCAGCGCCAGGTATGCTGGGCCAGAAATGCTATATAGGAAAACATTTAGTAGTATTTTAAAAAATTTAATTTAAAATATACTTTTTATAAGATAATATACATTTGAATTCAAATTACCTATTTTTTATAACTAATTTTCTAATTGGTTTGAATGTTGTTATCTTTAATTTATGTATTTATTTATTTATTTTTGAAAGATATGCCATCTGTTATAATTATGTTTGCTTCCTCTTGATATTTACGTTATTATTAATCTAATATTCAGTTGAGAAAAAATTACAATTTGTGGCAATGAATTCTGCTTTTGTTTTTTTTTTTTTATTAAATATTAGTTTTTTAGTGACTAAATAATTAGTTGGTAAATGTGAACTATCTATAATTATAAATTCCTAACATTTTCTCCCACTAAATTATTATTTGGTAAAAATTATTTAACTTTTGGCGACTAGTTATTAGTCGTACATACACATTCTTTAGCGACTAAGTAATTTTAGTCATTGAAACAAAGGATTCCTGCCAAAACAACAATTTGGTGCCAAAGTTTCACTGACTAACAAAAAATTTAGTCACTAAAAAAATTAAACAATGACTAAAAATTTAGTCGCTAGTTGTTTTCGTACAACTAAAACCTTGTCTTACAACTAAATCTTTCCATGACTAAATATTAGTCGCAAAAACTAACTTTTAGTGACTAACTCAATTTAGTCGTTTAAAACTTGGTCACTGAAAGTGAAGTTTTTTGTAGTGCTAGCTCCAAGGCTAGTTATATAGAAGACAGGGCAATGGGCCCTAGGGTGACTTATTAGTCCTATATCCTAGGGCTGGGCTCCAGACTTGACTTATAAGTCAAGGAAGACATTAGCACACTGACCCCTGGTCGAAAGCATTGATTTATAAGTTAAGGGCGACAATAGCGCACTGAGCGCTGGTCGATATGGTTACGCCTAATCAGGAGCGCATAATACGCTTGTCTGACCCATTTGTCGTGGAAAACTAAAGCGCCAGGTACGTTAGGCCAGCTCCAAGGCTGGTTATATAGAGGATAGGGAAATAGGCCTGGGGGTGACTTATTAGTCCCATATCCTAGGGCGCTGAGCCCAGTATGATTCATTAATCATGTATTTTGGGCAATGGATCCCGGTATGATTCATTAATCATTTATCTAGGGCAACTGACCCCATATGACGCTGTAGTCATTTATATGAATGGTATGCATGCATGAGTAGAGTTATTACTGCTAGGCATGCTTATTATGATTTGGTAACGTGTTATTAACTACTTATAGGTATGTTGAAAGTTTTATTTTTGAGCCTTTGCTCACAGGTGCTATGTGGTGTAGGTAAGGAGAAAAGGAAGTTGGACCATCCATGAGTTGGAGAGCTTCGATGACGATGTGTACATATGCGGCTGCTCGACCACCACGGTCGGGGTTTCTCAGAGGAACTAGGGTCAAACCCTATTTTGCCACTTAGGTCGGCTGGTTGTAACTTTTCAATTGTAATTAACCTTTTTAAATGTTAGTTTGGGATCCCATGTATGAAAGTAAATGTTTTAGTGAAACAGTTATACCTTTTGACCAATTTTTTTAACCTTAAACCATTAATCACGTTTAGTTACACAGTTATGGACAAATGACTCGTTTAGCGAGTCTAGCACTATTTAAAATACACACTGTTACGATCCTTGATTAGGAGGACATTACAACTTGGTATTAGAGCGTGCCAAGGTTAATGGTTCCTGAAGACAAGCCGGGCATGTACACTCGCCACTAAAGACAAGCTCGACTCAGGGTTTGGTAACTATTTATGTGGTTATGTGTTTAACTGCTTAAATAGGATATAAATTCCTTATCTGCATGCCTTATTAGGAAGCATGAGATATTCTGAAAGGGCCTGACCCTTGACTGTTTATATGATTATGTGCTTGCCTGCTCAGTTGATATAAGAATGATTTATCTGCATGCTAGAGTTGAAAGCATGATATTTATGTTGGAAATAGTAGGGCTTATTGATTGATGCATGAATTTTATGGGCATGTATTTTAGCATTACAATGGTATGTGAATGTGGTGTTGTTTGGTTTTCCCGTGGGAAGGCTTTTGGGTGTGCTCATCATGCTTAATGGGTCATGTTATTGACTGCAGAAGAATTCAAAGGTTATGTACCCAAGGCAGTTAATGGGACCCGATGGTGTTTATGTTGAGGCTGAAAATTATAGCCAGGGCCAGAGCCCTCTACTTGTCCCTTAGAATTGGCAGCATATGTTTATAGACACGCAAGCAATATTGCAGATACAAGAAAAAGAGATTAGGTGTTTAAAACAACAAGTTCTGTCAGGGAACACCTTTTCCTTTGTTCTGTCAAGAATGACACCAATTTTGGCTCAGCCTAGGGTTGAGAACAGGTGGGAATTACTATATGAGAGATTTCAGAAACATTACCCTCCAGCTTTTGAGGGAGGCCTAGATCCATTCAGAGATGAACAATCGATGACAGTTCCATCCTCGATTTTATGAGGGTGGTAGGTGACAATTGGGTGATTTGTGCTATGTATGTGTTACAGGAGGATGCCCGAACTTGGTGGGAAGTGGTATCCTAGAAACGAGATACAACTGTGATGAACTGAGAAGAATTTAGGCAGTTGTTTAATGAGAGATATTATTGTGATGCAGTTAAGACTACAAAGATAAATGAATTTCTGAACCTGGTTCAGGGAAACACGACAATAACAGAGTATGTTAACAAATTAGATGGGTTGGCCAAGTTTTCTTTTGATATGGTACCCACGGAAGTGGCTCGAAAAGAGAAATTTATCCATGGATTGAATTTCGAGATAGCCCAGGGCGTTAGGTACACCCAAGTATATGAGATCTCTACCTATGCTCAGGTGGTAGGGAAGACTCTTGTTGTTGAGGGCACAAGAAATGAGACATGGAGGGAGAGCGCTAGAGAGCGTGGAGCTCAAGCAATGATACCTCCGTTTATTGGATCAGGTAGGGGTAGAGGCCCAAGTGATCAGAAAAGAAAAGTTATCAACATATTCATTACCTCTGAACTAGAAAAAGGGTTTCAAAATGCTCAAATAGGCCATCAGGGCGAGGACAAGGATTGTAAACTCTACGTGGAATGCGCTCGGTGTAGGAGGCGCCATCTGGGAGGATGCCGAGCAAGGGCATGTTTCTTATGTGGGATGGTGTAGCGTCCTAGAATTTTACTTAACTAGATCAGCAGGAGCAGCAACTTAGTATCTTAGTTCAAGCCGGGATTTAGTTGGAAACTCGTAGAAATAGTTATGGATTTTATAAATTTAGCCTATAGTTTAGAAATATTAATTTTATCATAAGGTTTGATTAATGAATATAGTCCTAAGAATATTATTTATTATAACCTAAGGTTTAGATAGACTAAATAAGAACGTGACACTTGTCACATGTATGTTTATTAAAGATTTAAGGTTTTTGGTGAATAAAAATAGTCATGGATAAATCTAGGAAGTCTAGAACCTTCCCCCAGCTGTTAGGATTACGTTTTACTCAGTCAAAGTGGTTTAAACAAATTCAAATATGCTGAAAGTGTGCAAAAACGTGTTTGAAATATTAGCGTGTGCTGATATATCGCAGCTATAGGGGTCGATATATCGCCTATGATTGATATGGAAAACACGTCAACTTCACACGAACAAAACCACAGACCCTCAGGAATATGGTGTAGGCGATATATCTCCTATAGGAGGCGATATATCGGCTGCAGTGGCCATTTTTGAATTTTTATGGATTTCTGAACTAGAAACAACCCTCAACAACTTTGACTCGTTCCTGAACGTTTTTGACCGAGTTTTGGGCATTTGTTGAGCGAAAAAATTCATTTTTAATCATTTATTTATTCATTGAAATGAGAGTTAGTTTCACTCCTTGAACTCTATAAATAGGACCCTCCACTCAACCATTTTATTCATCATTTAAGCATAGTTCAGAGCCTCCAAGATGCTAAGATTATTCTAGAGAGAAAACACTAGGGTTTTGAGGTTAAAAGCTTTCCAATCTATGCTTTTCTAAACACTTGGGAAGTAAGTTTTTGTGTGATTTCGGTGTTTGAGGTATAGATCAAAGCTCTAAGCTATATAAGGTACCGTAAATCTTCAGGTTTAGTCCATTTTCATTCTTCTTAATCTTTCATTTTCTTCAAATTCTAACTCGTTATAATGACTTTTGGTTAGGTGTTAAACTTCTTTGAGACATAAAGGTTTTGGTAAATAAGGTTGTTTACCAAAACCTTTATGTCTCAAAGAAGGTTGTTTTTGAGTGGCGTGTGTTAATAAGGTTGTTTTTGAGTTTGGTGAAGGTTTGGAGAAGTTTTGGTTAAGTTTGGTTCGAGGAAATCGCAGGAGGGAAAAATTGGAGGTTGCCTGTCTGTGACTAGCGCTACAACGCTAGCCTTTGGGCGCTGTAGTGCTAGGCCAAGCTTTTTGGGGGAATTTGGTTCTGCCTGTAGTGCTGTAGCGCCCTCCCAAGAGCGTTGTAGCGCTACCCTGTCTTCAGAAAAGGATTTTAGGGTTATTTGCTAGGGTTTCTGACCAAGGGTTTGGGGTTTGGTTCCACCACCTTGTTTGGTGGAACTAGGACTTCCTGGGGGCTTGGGATTGGTCCCGAGGCTAGGTTTTGGACTTGAGGTTTGATGATGACTTTGACCTATGGTTGTATTTAGGTGAGCGCTAGGGCTCGATAGGGATCGTGCTCAAGGAGTCAAGTGATCAAGGCTTGCGAATTGAAAGGTAAGAAAACTGCACCCAGTTATATGTTTGTGATGGGACTAAGTGCTCCCGATATTTGTATTATGTCAATGATGGTATTATGCCATGGGACATGTGATAGCGGCCTAAGGGTGTCGTACATAACATTTGCGCACAGGGCGCGGCTTGGCCATTGGTAGCCAAGGACAGCTTAATATTCACTGAGCTTGGTTTAAGCGGGCCAGAGTCAGTGGGATAACGGAGGGAGCGGCCTGAGGGCGCTAGCCCTAGTTATCATTTGTGAACTGATATATGATATGTTTAGTATGTTGAATACTTGATTATACTGAATGAATATATGGTTGAGAACATGTGATGCTATATGAGATATTGATTTGTCTGTTGATTGCTTATGCTCTGTTGTTGTGTTTTCTTGCTGGGCCTTGGCTCACGGGTGCTACGTGGTGCAGGTAAAGGCAAAGGCAAGTTAGACCAATCCTGAGATGGAGAGCTGCGGGGTTGAATGTACATAGCCAGCTGTTCGATCGCTATGATCGAGGAGTGGATCAGGACAGGGATTGCCAAACTGTCTGTTTTGCCTTAATATGGCTTAATATTGTATTTAAACCTTATATCTTTTGTAAACGGTCTTTAATCTTAATATTTTTGGGATCCCGTGTAAACAGGAAATGTTTCTTTATGAAAATGTGACTTTTGAGACCAAAACATTTTAACCCTAGTTCCTTTATAGTTTTAATTACACGTTTTTAATTAAATGACTTGATTAGCAAGTCTAGCACTTTATGAACACACAGTGTAACGGTCTTGGCTATCAGGGCGTTATAGTATTCTGCTCGACAGAGACCGACTAGGGTTACAATCAGGGACCCCTTGGCACTCCCCCAGCAGAAAGGTCTTCTGCCCCCCAAGGAAAGGGAAAACAAAAGGCAGCCGAGCCTATCATAGACTTAGACGAGTCCTCTGACGAAAACGGTATAGTTATTTCACTTTTAGATAACTTGCCAATTCCCTGTCATTTATTTGACGGGGATGGCAATTTTACATATGCTCCAAACCTAGGGCCAGACTTCTTCATGCCAGAGAGTGAGTGTATGACTAGTAGAGTCAATAGTATAGTGACCAGTAGTAATAGCTCGGGTATTTGACTTTGTAATTTTCTTTATTTCTTTTCTGATATAACATAACTTGTCCTCTATTTTTGGCTTACTGTATGCATGTTTACCTCTTTTGCATAAATGGCTTCTGCAAACGTTTTCGATCTCTACAGCACTCAGGAGGAAGAAGAAGTTCCCTTGGTCCGAAAGAAGAAAACGACCAGGAAACATGACGGTGAGCCCAGCCAGACGCCTTCGTCTAAGAGGAATCGAGCCACCGATCCTTCGAAGGATGGGCCCTCTGGCCAAACATCTGCCTAGCCTCCTACTCCTCACGAGAAGAAAATTCTGCCTCCACCTGCTCTTGCTGCCACGACTCCTTCACCTCCGGCCCCTACTGAACAGGCTCAACAAGCTGAGGGTGCTCCCCCTGGGGCTAAACAATCGGGCCGCTCCCTAAGGTCGGCCAAGGATCGCCTTACTCACATCTTTAAGCATGACCGCTGCAAAGAGGCCATGGATGATGCAGAAACGATGGGGGTCGACCAAATCTTCAATAGAGCCCTCAATGAAATGGCTAGTGTAAGTAATCTTCCTTCTCTTTTGTACTCATGGTCTTGATTTTCCTTTTTGAAGTCAGTCTAACTCTTATTCTTTGATTGTAGGCAATGCTGACCATGACGGCTGCTCGCACCCACACGGGCGCAAGCGTCGAGCAGTCTCGTGCTAGGGAGTCGAAGCTAATGGAGGAGCTTCAAGTCGCGGAGGCAAGGCACGCGAGAGAGCTGGAGGTGGTGACCCAGCAGAAGGATTATTTGGCTGCGGACCTGGTGGAGAAACATACCTCTTTGGAAAATGCTAGAAAACAGAGAGACGAATACTAGGAGGCCAGCCGACTCCACTGGCGCGAAGTCAAAAGAATCCAGGAGGAAAATCTTGCGAAGGACAAGAGCATCGCCATCCTCAAGATCCAAGTGGAGCAACTCAAGCTCACGAACGCCAATGACCTGGAGAGGTACAACAATGCGACACTTTGATGTTTCTACAACTTCTGGAAATATAATCAAAGTGCCAATTTCGGCTACCTTCTAGAGGATGCCAGGAAAGCTGAGTTGGCCCGCTATGCTGCTCGACTAGCTGCCGAAGAAAGGGCCAGAGTTCCTGCCTCCCCAGAGATTTCGCTGGCCACGGGGATGGATGGTGGGGAAGCTGCAGAAGATGCAGTTAACCAAGATGCTCCCCAAGATCCTCCCACTGCTCCTTAACCTGTTTTCTTTTTACTTGTTTTATTTTATTTTTCTTACATGACTCACCGGTCATGATGTTGAGACAACATTTATTTTCTTATTGCTTCATGGGAGAAGAAATAGCTCAAGGGAAGGACTTTTTGGCTGATTTTGTTTTATGCTTTAGAAGAGAATTTGAGCTATTACCTTTCAATAGTATTACTTATCCCTCTAAGGCTTGTGAAACTCGAAGAACCCTAGTTCTTTGATCACTCCTTTGAGAATCAAGATCAATAATAGCTTAAGTGGACGTAGGTCATTACCGATTCGTGGGGTCGAACCACTATAATTTGTTGCGTCGTTTACTTTTCTTTCCATTAGATCTATTTCAATACTTTCTGTCACATCAAGCATTTGACTCCGTGTCAATTGACCAAAATGAGGGTCAACAGTTTGGTTCAAGGTGTTAAATGATAGAGATCTCATTTCAATAATTAAATTAGTTTATTGAAATATCATTTACAAGGAACTAAGTGTTTTAAGGATAAAATACAATAAGGGGTAAAACAATATTTTAGTCCTATCTCATTGTAGACCGTCTATAGAGGATTGGGTGACAATTAGGGTTGTAACAATAGATAATTAATAGCATATCTATATTTGTTATAGAGCGTTCTATGAATTCAAGAGTGCAATTCCGAGTCTATAGTGGAGTCACGAGGAATTAACAAGTTAGTAAATTTATTTGTTAGATTTATGATAACTTATTGGAGTTTGATTTCATAGGCCCATGGTCCCCATTGTACCTTGGATAAAATCATCTACATAGTCTCAATTAATTTATTTAATTATCAATTAGAATTATCAAAGTTGACCATGTCAATTTTGGATAGTTTCACAGAGTTATGTAATTTTGAGAAGAAAAGAGAAATTAGGTCAGATTTATTAATTAAGATAAATTGGTATCTAAATTAATAAATAAGTTTAAATCAAGGTTCAAATTATAAATAATTAATTTGATAAAGGATTTAAATGATTAATTAATTAAATCAATAGAAAATAATACAGACCTTGATTTTAAGTTCAATGGGCTTATAATCAAATGGGAAATTTCACAGGTCTAAAGCCCATGATAATTTCGACCTAGGGCTTCAAATTGTCTATTATTTTATTGATTTTTTAATTAAATTAAATGGCCTAATTGAGTCTATAAAAGGAGTGCTTAGAGAGAAGTCATAAGTTAAGATTTCTGAGACGACATATAAGTTTAATCATTGGTTTTCTGATAGTTTTAGACTCTCTCAAAACACAAGTCCTTTTCTAAGCCTCTTTGTTATTTTCTCTTTATCTATCTCATGTGTTGAGAATTGCCCATACTAGTTTAGGTGATTCTAAGGATACATTGGAAGACTGTGAAGAAAATAGAAGATCGGTTCAGTTTCTTGATAATACTCTGCGACAGAGAGAATACAAGAGTTAGAGAAATTGAAGGAATGACTCTTTAATTCCGCTGCGTATACTGTAAGTATTCTATTCATTGTTTCTATTTGAATTCAATCTTAGAAACATGTTTTCGGCTATCTCGTATTAATTTGTTTAATATTAGATCTACATGAAAATAAATAAAGATCTTGTATAAGTTTTTTTAACAACTAGTATCAGAGCCTTTGGTAATCTTTATTTTCATGCATGAATATGTTTAAAATTGGATTATTTGAAGTGTTTGAATAATTTGATGGTTTTCATGTTTTTATGAAGCATATTGATTTTATGTGAATATTAGCAATTTTTAGGTTATTGTTGTAATGTTTTCTATGCTATTAATTTTTATATATGCTTTATTTTGTGTAAAACATGTTAAAAATTAATTAGAAAATAGTTTTGGTTTGAAAAATTGCACAAAAAAAATTTCGAAAAAAATTTGCACTGGCTACCATGCGCGTGGTGCGCACCAGCGCGTGCCCCGCCCACACACCACCACCACGCGATGAACAATACCCCGTGGTATTGTTCATCCTTAAAAAAAATAATTAGAGAAAATTAAAATTGTGGAAATTTATTATTTATATTCAAAGCCAAAAATATCATATTTGTTTTATATTTAAAATTGTTTTTTTTTTCTTCTAAAAATAAGATATTTTTGTTAGTTGAGATTTAAATAATTAGATATTTTCTACGAAGATTCAAATTCAAATTTAAAAATAGACTAACAACTTAATTTTAAATATTTTAATATATTAAAATATTAGAATTATGATATTAGATATTTATGATTTTTTCATTTAAATTCTTGACATTTTTTTATTAAATCTTTATTTGAAAATAAAAATATATTTTTATTATATAGTTTTTAATATTTAAATTATTTGAAATTTGAATATTGTTAGTTAGAAATTTTTATGGATATTTGAATTTGATTAACTGTTTTGAGATATTTTAGGGTTGTTATAACTATTTATATTTTATTTTTTTAAATGATTAAAATATTAACTAATAGTTGTAACAACACAATATATTTTTGAAAATAGTTAAGATATTGATTTTAAAATTTAAAATTGGTTAAATTTTGTAAAATATTATTTTTTTAGCAAATTAATAAAATATTTTTTTAATAAATAGAATTTAAATTAACTTTGGTTAATTGTTGATAAATCCTATTTAAATTAAATTAATATATATATTTTTCAAATTAACCTAAAACTAAGTTGATTGTTGATAAATGAAATTTAAGTTAACTATTGTTAATTGTTGATAAATTTCATTTAAATTGACTTATTTTTTGTAAAAATTTAATTAATTTGATTTTTTTGAAAAATTCTAGATAATTAATTGTGGTATTTTTGCAAATGAAATTAATTGTGGTATTTTTGCATAAATTCATAGAATTTCTCATATAGTAACATGATTAGGCATATCCAATTATAACATGTCTATTTGCACTATATGTGTTATTTTTACAATTGAGCTTAGATGCATATAGTGACACATATGTTTGTTAGATATGTGGTTTTTTTGCCAAATAAAATATTCATAAAATGATAGGTTTTATTTGGGCCCATTAGAAAATGCAAAGTTTAAATTCATCTCTTGTGGGTGATTCCACTTGTGAATGACTATTTGTTTTGCATGACTATAGTGGGCCTAATCAATTAATAACAATTAATAAAACGAATGTTTAAATTCTTGTCTTTTAGACATTGTATGGAAGATAGGTGGCCTTTGTAGTGAGAACGACATACTGGACCTAGCCCTCCTCCATACAAGTCCAATTGTTAAGACCCATTTACCTGAGTTGGACTTAATTGTATATGTTCATTATATTAGTTAAACCTAAATATTGATTAGCAACAAATTAATTCTAAATTAATTAAATTTGTTTCAATGTGACACTTTAGAATTAATAGGAAATTATAGGACTTTGGTTTTAAAAATTTAATCTGTTTATTTTTTTTTGGAAAACCATAGTCTTTAATTTTCTAAAAATAAATAATAAAAATAATATTTTTAATTTTATAATGAGCTTATTTTAATAATTTTATTCGATCTCCACCGTTGGTTTAACATAGTCAATAACTTAATGGGGTCTCGATGCGCTTTGATTCGTCCCCCTACGGAAGGTGTTCATTAGTTATTTTGACAATGTTAGATTTCGAAAGATAGATAATTATAGGTCAAATTCTACTAGACTCACCCCTACAGTGACTACTAGGACTAAATCTATGATTATTGAAACCGTGGGTCTAGCTCATAAAATAAGAGATTTTGTTTTCTTATTTTGATCGGATAGTAGGTTAGTAATAGTGGTGTCCATTATTAAATGAGTTTACAACTCTATTTAACTAGTGATATTTTTTACTCTCGCCAACCGGGACAAGGATATCATAGATTAGTTAAAAACCTAAAGAAATAGAGATATGATTGTTTTTGGTATTTTTTCTCATATCTAACATATTTTTGGTATATGTTGTGCAATTTCTTGAAATATGTGTGAATAGAATTTTTCTTGAGCAAATGTGATTGATTTCTATTTTATTGGTAATTAGTAGTTTTAAGTTATGGCTGTATCTACTCCCATCCTTTCTCAACTTTCGATGGAAAAACTCACTGGAGAAAACTTCCTTAAATGGAAGCAAAACATCAACATTGTGTTGATTGGTGACAACTCCAAGTTCATCATGACTGAGGAATCCCCGGAAGTTCCAGCTGAAGGAGCTACCAAGTCTGTGAGGGACAAGTATGAGTGTTGGCTGGCGGCTAACAACAAGGCGCGACACTACATGTTGACTAGTATGGTCGACACTCTCAAGACAAAGATGGAGAATGTCGAGATAGCCTACGAAATCATGGATCAACTCCAAGACATGTTTCATGCCAAGTCAGCGCAGACTCGTTTGGAGGCCACCAAGAAATATGCCAATGCTCGAATGGCACCTTCTCAACATGTTCGTGATCACCTGATCAAGATGACAAACTACTTTCAGGAAGCTGAACTGCACGGAGCCATAATAAATGAGGAAACTCAAGTTGGCTTAATCCTCAACAGTCTTTCTCCAGCTTTCCTTCCATTCACCACCAACTATGTGTTGAATAAACTCAACTATGGTCTGACGCAGCTCATGAATGAGCTTCAGAATTTTGAGTCTATCATGGGTGGACCTAGTAAGGGAGGAGAAAAGAAGGCAACTACTACTACTGCTGTTGATCCTGCTAAGGCTGAAACTAACCAAGCTTCATCTTCGAAAGCTGGAAACAAGAGGAAAGGTGGACAAAACAACAACTCCAAGCCTGCAAAGGTGAGTTCACAACCAAGTGCACAGACGCCTAAGGGGAAAAACAAGAAAAAAAAGAAAGGTAAAGATAAATGTTTTCACTGCAAAGAGAAGGAGCATTGGAAACAAGATTGCCCCCAAGTTTCTAGCAGATAAAAACAAAGGTAGTGATTATAGTTCATTTATCTTGGAAACATGTGTTTTAGAGAATGATAACTCTGTTTGGATTATTGATTTTGGATCTACTAACCATGTTTAAAACTCTTTACAGCTTCTTGAATCGTGGGAGGAATTGAACGAAGGGAGCTTAAAGCTTAGAGTTGGGAACGGAGCGTTCGTTGCGGGCCAGGCTAGAGGAAGAGCTCGTCTGAAGTTCGGAAATAAATTTTTAATTTTAAATGATGTATTTTTTATTCCGGATTTTAGTAGAAATTTAATTTCAGTTTCCATGTTGCAATTAGAACGATTTGTTATGAATTTTACAAGTTCTAATATATCTATTTCTTTCAATGGATCACAATTGTGTATTGCATGTTTGGAAAACGGGCTTTATATTCTGTGACCTAACGAACCCCTCGCTCTTAATAATGATTTATTCAAAGTAGCTAAACATAGGACCAATAAACATCAAAAGACCGATAACGATAATATGACGTATTTATGGCACTTGAGACTAGGTCACATTGGCTATGATAGGATTCAAAGACTTACAAAGGACGGACCTTTGAGGGAACTCACCTTAGGTGAATTACCTGTCTGTGAATCTTGTCTAGAAGGAAAACTGACCAAGCGTCCATTCTCTGCAAAGGGTGATAGGGCCAAAGAACCACTTGGTCTTGTGCATTCAGATGTTTGTGGACCTTTGAATGTACAAGCCAGGGGTGGTTTTGAGTATTTCGTCACTTTCATTGAAAATTTCTCTAGATACTCATGTCTTTGCCTAATGCATAGGAAATCAGAAACATTTTCAAAATTTCAGGAATTCCTAGCAATGGCTCAGATCCAATTAGGTAAAACGTTAAAGATCTTGCAATCTGATAGGGGTGGAGAATATTTGGATAGGAAGTTCCAAGATCATTTAACTTAACTTGGGATTTTATCACAGCTTACTACCCCAGGTACTCCGCAACAAAATGGTGTAGCGGAATGCCGAAACAGAACTTTATTGGAAATGGTTAGATGCATGCTTAGTTACTCAACTCTACCAACTTCGTTCTGGGGACATGCAATTGAAACCGATAACGACATCTCAATGTCGTGCTGTCTAAATCAATCCCCAAAACACCTTTAGAACGTTGGAATGGTCGTGAACCTAGTTTACGCCATTATAGAATCTGGGGGTGTCCCGCTCACGCCCTGAGGAAAAAGGAGGGAAAGCTAGAACCGTGAACTGAAGTTTGCATGTTTGTCGGCTATCCTAAAGGTACTCGGGGTGGACTTTTCTATAGTCATTCAAAAAAGAAAGTGTTTACTTCTACAAATGCTACTTTTCTGGAAAATGACTATGTCCAGAACTTTAAACCTCGCAGCAAAGTAGTTTTAGAGGAGATGGTTAAAGAATTGACTCCAATCAATGTTCCATCGTTATCAATGCAAGTTGATGATGAAATTCCCGCTCTTCATGTCCAACCGACGCAAGTCGATTTAAATGAAGAAAGTACCACTGTTCCTAAACAAACAGTTCCGGAGCCTCGT